>NC_135573.1:227533805-228783805 GCF_965152235.1 Eretmochelys imbricata | reverse complement strand
TTATATTAGAGAAGCACAACTGGATAATGTAATTATTATGCTCTGTTTATTGTTGTTAGTGACCCTGATTATGTCATGGAAAGAGGTGAGTAAAAACCATAAACTCAGTTGCAGAAAACTAAACTTAGCTTATTTCCTTTCTTCATAAACTCTTCAAATTTCATTGCTGATTGGGCTTCTCTTAGGGATGGTGCCAAAAAACTAGGGTTATTTGTAGTTCATCCTTTGTAAATTTTATAGAAAGGTGCTCAACTTGCTCACTGAGGCGGGGAGAGCAATGAAGGGAGGATCAGTAAGTGTTGTAACTCACAAAAACATTGCAGGATGTAGGAAAACTAGGCATCATAGGATCTAAATCCTGAAAATTGAGAAAAATGGCACTGTTTTAATTAAAGCAATTAATTCACATCATTGATGCTGCATCCTCTGCAAGGGCTGAATTCTTTCCATCAGGCACAATCTATTGTGAAAAACAAAACAAAAATCATTCATTAGTATTAATTTGGCAGGACAACAATGCTCAATCTATTATTTAAAATGTATTTCTTTAGAAATATGCAACTGTATGTCTGATGCTACACTGTCAAATCACCACAGCACAAACTACAATCTTTGTCAAAAATATTTTTGTGATCTGACACATTTGGA
Source organism: Eretmochelys imbricata (assembly GCF_965152235.1). Classification (NCBI taxonomy): domain Eukaryota; kingdom Metazoa; phylum Chordata; order Testudines; family Cheloniidae; genus Eretmochelys; species Eretmochelys imbricata. Next base: position 228,783,157 of record NC_135573.1, on the reverse strand, counting down.
TAAGGAGAATACAAAGCACTCATTACAACCCTGTATGCTCATCCACTATTATGATTGCCTTGGTGGTTATGTTACTCATCATAACTAGAGATGGTCCCAAACCAAACCCCTTAGATCCAAACATAGCTGGTACTGGTGATGGGGGGTGGGGGAGGGAGTCTTCAGAATTTTAACTTTGATGCAGATCTGAATTTCATAGATGGGTCCGATCACTATGATGGACCAAATCAAAACCCCAGAATCAAAAGCCCCTTAACTCTGGGGATGGTTCATAATTTGGATTCAGATCTCGATGTTGTGGTTCACGCTCATCTGTACTGTGATGGGCTGGATATGCTGTCGTGTTAAAAGCACGAATTGAGCAGAGTGGAAGAGCCCAGCCTATAGGGATTGTCAGCGTACCATAACTGTAGGAAGGAATGGACAGCTGGGCTCCTTGTGTTGCCTTAGTTAAGTTCTTCTACCTTTCTGTCTTAGTTTCTGGCCCCTAAAACGAAGATAATGATATTTCCCTATCTCACAGAATGAGTGCTTGTCTCTTCAGTGGCTGGGGGAGATAAGCCAATCAGAGGCTAAGGGTTTTGGTCAGATGAGATGCTTCTGGGAGGAAGAGTTTGGGTTTCTCCCACATTGACAAGTAAGGACTGTGTGCACTGGAGCGTGATTGGACCAATGATCCCTTATGTATCCACCCTCTGCAAAAGGGGAAGACTTGACCTGTTCAGGTGAACCTTGCTGTAAAGGGGACTTTTCACATTTACCCTGTAGCATACTGGGACAATCTTGTGTTTAATTTCCTTTTCAAAGTGATAACTTTAGCTTTTGCATAGCAAAGAGTGAACCCTGAAAACCGTTCCTTGCTCTGTAGAGCAAGACACCATATTTAAGACACCATTGCAGCAGTTCTTGATCTTTTCCATACTGGGGCTCCCCTTTCCATTTCAGGATGCTGCTCTCCCCTGGCACCTCCTTTCCATCTAGCAGGAACACAACCCTCCCTCCCCTGCGCCTCCCATTTAGCAATATTGGAAGAGTGGGGGGAATATGATTCCCCTGGCACCTATTTGTGATTCCTCTTGGGGGGGTCAACTGTATTTTCCTTTTAAAATAATTGACCCCTATCCAATGGGGTGTAAAAGCAACCCTATTTAACAGCTTATAATGGTCTCTGCCCAGCCGCTTATCTTTCTTGTTCTCTGTCCTCCTCAACACACTCTGACTGTCTTAGTTATGACAGGTTTCAGAGTAACAGCCGTGTTAGTCTGTATTCGCAAAAGGAAAAGGAGTACTTGTGGCACCTTAGAGACTAACCAAGTCATTTGAGCATAAGCTTTCGTGAGCTAGCTCACAAAAGCTTATGCTTCAAATAAATTGGTTAGTCTCTAAGGTGTCACAAGTACTCCTTTTCTTTAGTTATGACAGTAAAGGCAATGTTCTAAACGATCAAAAGGAGAATTTTAGCAGCTTCTGAAGGTGTGCCATTCTCTTTGGAGCTGGGTTTTGCAACAGCATTAACATTCTAAAGGCACAGTGCTGCCCAAGGCTGTGTGAATATGCTGGGAAATGCATGTGACAAGGTAGGGAGCTTCTCCCTCCCTTCCCCATCCAAAACAGCACTAAGTTGCAGGGGAAGAAGGCAGCAAAAATTCCTGTTCATTCTCTATATCCCCAAGAGGCTATAGTCTTACTTGGCTTGGGGACATGGCTAGGCCTCTGTCTTCCCATTGTTTATGGAATCTTCAATAGCAGCTGGTAGAAGTACAGACGGCCTCCTTGTAAAGGACCAGCACGATGTACAACAGAATGCATTTTCCTCCTCGCCAACTTTAGCACCCAGCCCAAGTTCCCAGAGACAACTTTACTCTTTGCCAGCAATCTGTCAGGAGTCCACTATATTCACTGCTGCTTCCACGCTGCCCAGCTTTTTTCCTTGAAGGCCACACAGCTTTTTTTATCCTAATAAATATTTTTAGGAATGGGTAATCATTGAAAAACAAAGTGATGGGGAGGAAGACTTTAGAAGGAACACAGTTAGAATAAGAAATCTTTTCCTTTGATCTAAATGCAATCCTTTACTCTATGCATCCAAGTAATTTAGTAAACAACCTAATAATCTATATAACCTTTCCTTCCTGATGAAATAATCTCTGGCCCCACTTTCGTAACATAACTCAGTATTATCCCTCAGTGTCCCTTTTCATTTGTTTCCCTTATGTTTACTCTGTTAACTATGTATTAAATCACTTTTTCTTATTTGAAGTAAAATATACCAGCAAGGTAGTTGCTAAAAAGCATATGGTTATGGATATATTTCCCTTAATTGAATGCAAATTTATTTTAACAATATAGTGAAAATCGGCCCACTAGAATTTGTGTCAGCCTTTTTACTCCCTTATTTTTTATAACCAACACAAAACCTTGCTACATAGAGTTTTAAGCCCAAATTCTGCTCTTTGAGTAGGGTTGCCAACACTCCAGGATTGCCCCGGAGACGCCAGGAATTAAAAATTAATTGTTCATTGAAGATTATGTCATGTGATGAAACCTCCAGGAATACATCCAACCTAAATTGGCACCCCTACCTTTGAGATGTGTGTGTGTGTGTCTTAGGTTCCCACTAGCTTCAATGTGTAAGTACCATGGCTCTGATTTTCAGAGGTGCTGAGCACCTGCAGCTCCTGTTGACATCACTTGGAGTTCTGTTTGCTCAGCACCTCTGAAGATTGGGCCCCATATGTGCACCTGAAGGCAAAAAATAGCTACTGGACTGTGCCATTAGGTGTCATTTATACTCTGTATAAATAATTTCTTACCTCTGACACTAATAACATAATTTATTGCACTAATTTATATAAAATTATTTTAGTAACATCTTGCCACTGGCATTGCTAATCTGCAGTGACAGTTAAATCCTGTGAGTCACAGATTAGCAAAGATGAGACTCAGATTTATAGTGAAAAATTTTTAAGGGGAAATATTTTGTCTCTTGAACAAATAAATCTCATAAGCATGTGTCTTTGACTGTAGCAAGTTAATTCTCTTGCTGAATTTGGCCTACCTTCTCAGAGCTCCCACAGCTCCAATAAAACTGCAGTGCGTGGCACAGATTTCACAATCCATTTGGTTCAGTTTATCACAAGAGATCAAGGTGGACACACAGTGTGATTCTGTCAGGAGAGACTCAGAAAAAGAGTAGAGATCTGAGTGGAGAAGCTGAACCATAACTCACAGAGCAGTTTTGCTTCACAGGGGTTCTTACAAAACATTTTCTGGAGGCGGGGGCAGAATTGATCCACAAGCATTTGCACCAAATATCATTTTGTGTGTTGGATTTGAACAAATCCCAACTCGAAGTTCTGATGAAACCACTGAGTTTCACCAGGTTCTGTGTTGAGACCATGCCAAACACTTCAGTACAATGTTATACTTTTGCCTAGGCAGGCTCAAATGGGTCACAGAACTTCCAAGGCATATGTAACAAACCTGAAATCATGCACATTTTGTGTGTTTGGGGTTTAATTGTGTGAACACTTTACATAGCTGTACTTAGAAGCATTTAGAAACCCAGTGGTGGCTTTGGGTCTGATGCTGTTCCTATCAAATTCAATGGCAAATCTCCCATTGATTTCAAAGATAGCAAGATCCAATCTTCTATCTTGTGTAAGGATGAGCTTGGTCTCTAATATATTGTCCACATTAAGTCCCCTCTCAGTACCAAATATATTTTCCAAAAGGAAAAAGGTAGTTTTACACACATACATTCACAAGAATACAAGAAATTTGTTAGTCTAAGGTGCCACAGGTACGCTGGTTTTTTTGCGGATACAGACTCACACGGCTGCTACTCTGAAGTAATGTGGAGTAATCCCAATACCCACATATTTGCTAAATTTCTCACCATGGCTGACATTGTTACTAAATTAAAAAAAACCAACAGCTTCATAGACCTGGATTCATTCTGAAGTCCACTACTGCTACCACTAGTGTACCTGTTCATCACTGAGGCCACAATCCTACCACTGATTTCTTGTGCATGTACCTGGGGTCAAGATACAGTCCCATCTACTTCACTGACACTCCGCACATGGGCCTGTCTGTACAGATCCAATTGCAGGATCAGAGCCATTACATATTACAGTGATAAGTGCAATAGAAAAACCAAAAACAGATCTGGACTCCCCTGGTTTTTACAGTCCTGTTAATTCCCTTTTAATACTAACTGATCTTGAAAATGAGGCATTGTTTTTGTGTTTATTTGTTCAATGTTACTGCTGGTCTAGATATTATCCCAATTACAGTTTTGAAATACACCTTCAGATGGATACAGAAATACACCATGCCATGTTCAATATGGTTCATTGCAATGTCAGTCATACTTTATAAATGATTTGTAAGTATATATAAATATAAAGAGTTATCATTAATATATGTTTTACTAATTAGTCAGTCAGTTGTTCTAGATTGTTGCAATGTCCAGCAGGTAAATATCTTGCTTATAAAAGGGATATGTGTGCCCATAGGGGTACGCAAAGGTCTTCTAGGGGATACATCTTCTCATCTAGATATTTGTCAAGTTTTACAACAGGCTACATAAAAAGCACTAGTGAAGTCAGTACAAACTAAAATTTCATTCAGACAATGACTTGTTTACACTGCTCTATGTACTATACATTGACATGTAAGTACAATAGTTATATTCCAATTGATTTATTTTATAATTCTATGGTAAAAATGAGAAAGCAAGCAATTTTTCAGTAATGGTGTGCTGCGACACTTTTGTATTTTTATGTCTGATTTTTTAAGCAAGTAGTTTTTAAGTGAGGTGAAACTAGGGGTACACAAGACAAGTCAGCCTCCTGAAAGGAGTACAGTAGCCTGGAAAGGTTGAGAACCACTGATTTATAACACCACCTGATCTGTTTATAACACAAACAAATCATGTCATGTTTATAATAACTATTCAGTGTATTAACTCTTTCTGCTCTGTTTATAAATATACCTTTGTTACTGCAATATGTGTGAAGAAATAACTATTCAGAAGCATGCATTTGTGAGACAGCTGAAGAAGTTTAGCAGTGCACTCCATTGCACAGTTAGAATACATCCTTTAAATGTGTTTGAAGCACACATAGTTGTCCTTTAGCTCAATAGTACATGCACCTCTCAGAAATGCCAGCTATTTAAGATCTATACCATTTCTTCTCCCAAAGCAAAACAAACTCAAAAATGTTCAGCATGCACAAATGGCTCCACGCTGGGTAGATGAGAAAAGGAGAAGCGGACAGTTAAAGAACAGATTACTGGCTCCTCAGAAAGAATGGGCAGCTGAAAAATCTCTCATGGACATATGTGATTGGTCATCAATAGCAACTTTGTAATGATGAGGTAGAGTGGGAGGAGAAGAGGGAGGCCCAAAACAAAGAACTCCGACACCTGGGGCAGATCCTCAGCAGATATAAAACTTGTCACTGCTCCACTGAAGAAAAACCTACCTTAGATAAATAGCTTTTCAACAAATACTGCTCTGCATTTTGCTTAATGCAGGCTACTTGACATCTTGGCTGGTTTCCATTTTAGATATCCATGAAGTTGTTATAATATTCTGTAAATTTCTCCACTTATCTCAAATCAGTTTGAGCAGACTAAGCATTATAAACACTATTGATGAAAAAGCTGTTTTATTAACTGCAAAATACATCTTTCTTAATTTATCCCCTCACAAGTGCCATATCAGCTATTCTAGCCAGGATGAATTTACTGTAATAAGAGTGTAGGGTCTGTTTTCCCCTTTGTGTCAGTGCATTTCATACTGTATACCCATGGCTAGCTGCTTTTCGATTATTCATATTTTGCTATCATGGGACTTCGTTTGATACCAGCACCATGCTCAATGAAGTGCACCATCATAAGGCCCGAATTTCCTTTCTCCCAGTGTAGCACAAACAAATGGAAGCTAATAACTATAGGAAAAGATGGCTCCATTACCGGTGAGTAGCGGGCTAGCAAATCTGACAACTGTGAGTGCTGTGTGAGTTAGTCTATGTTCACTCATGACTCAATCCCATTGGCTTCCATGGGACCACGTACTTACTTAAAATTGAGTAAAAAGAAAAGGAGTACTTGTGGCACCTTAGAGACTAACCAATTTATTTGAGCATAGCTTTCGTGAGCTACAGCTCACTTCATCGGATGCATACTGTGGAAAGTGTAGAAGATCTTCTTATACACACAAAGCATGAAAAAATACCTCCCCCCACCCCCCACTCCTGCTGGTAATAGCTTATCTAAAGTGACCACTCTCCTTACAATGTGTATGATAATGAAGGTGGGCCATTTCCAGCACAAATCCAGGATTTAACAAGAATGTCTGGGGGGGTTTGGAAAAAACAAGGGGAAACAGGGTACCTTGCATAATGACTAAGCCACTCCCAGTCTCTATTTAAGCCTAAATTAATAGTATCCAATTTGCAAATGAATTCCAATTCAGCAGTTTCTCGCTGGAGTCTGGATTTGAAGATTTTTTGTTTTAAGATAGCGACCTTCATGTCTGTAATTGCGTGACCAGAGAGACTGAAGTGTTCTTCGACTGGTTTATGACTGTTATAATTCTTGACATCTGATTTGTGTCCATTTATTCTTTTATGTAGAGACTGTCCAGTTTGACCAAAGTACATGGCAGAGGGGCATTGCTGGCACATGATGGCATATATCACATTGGTGGATGTGCAGGTGAATGAGCCTCTGATAGTGTGGCTGATGTTATTAGGCCCTGTGATGGTGTCCCCTGAATAGATATGTGGGCACAGTTGGCAACAGGCTTTGTTGCAAGGGTAGGTTCCTGGGTTAGTGGTTCTGTTGTGTGGTATGTGGTTGCTGGTGAGTATTTGCTTCAGGTTGGGGGGCTGTCTGTAAGCAAGGACTGGCCTGTCTCCCAAGATCTGTGAGAGTGAGGGATCGTCCTTCAGGATAGGTTGTAGATTCTTGATGATGCGTTGAGAGGTTTTAGTTGGGGGCTGAAGGTGATGGCTAGTGGCATTCTGTTACTTTCTTTGTTGGGCCTGTCCTGGTGTAGGTGACTTCTGGGTATTCTTCTGGCTCTGTCAATCTGTTTCTTCACTTCAGCAGGTGGATATTGTAGTTGTAAGAATGCTTCATAGAGATCTTGAAGGTGTTTGTCTCTGTCTGAGGGATTGGAGCAAATGCGGTTGTAGCTTAGAGCTTGGCTGTAGACAATGGATCGTGTGATGTGGTCCTAATGAAAGCTGGAGGCATGTAGGTAAGTATAGTGGTCAGTAGGTTTCTGGTATAGGGTGGTGTTTATGTGACCATTGTTTATTAGCACCGTAGTGTCCAGGAAGTGGATCTCTTGTGTGGACTGGACCAGGCTGAGGTTGATGGAGGGATGGAAATTGTTGAAATCATGGTGGACTTCCTCAAGGGCTTCTTTTCCATGGGTCCAGATGATGAAGATGTCATCAATATAGCGCAAGTAGAGTAGGGGCATTAGAACAACGCTTCCTCAGCTCTCGTCCCCTAAGTCAGCCATAAAAATGTTGGCATACTGTGGGGCCATGCGGGTACCCATAGCAGTGCCGCTGATCTGAAAGTATACATTGTCCCCAAATGTAAAATAGTTATGGGTAAGGACAAAGTCACAAAGTTCAGCCACCAGGTTAGCCGTGACATTGTCGGGGATAGTGTTCTTGACGGCTTGTAGTCCATCTTTGTGTGGAATGTTGGTGTAGAGGGCTTCTACATCCATAGTGGCTAGGATGATGTTATCAGGAAGATCACCGATGGATTGTAGTTTCCTCAGGAAGTCAGTGGTGTCTCGAAGGTAGCTGGGAGTGCTGGTAGCGTAGGGCCTGAGGAGGGAGACTACATAGCCAGACAATCCTGCTGTCAGGGTGCCAATGCCTGAGATGATGGGGCGCCCAGGATTTCCAGGTTTATGGATCTTGGGTAGTAGATAGAATATCCCAGTTCAGGGTTCCAGGGGTGTGTCTGTGCGGATTTGATCTTGTGCTTTTTCAGGGAGTTTCTTGAGCAAATGCTGTAGTTGCTTTTGGTAATTCTCAGTGGGATCAGAGGGTAATGGCTTGTAGAAAGTGGTGTTGGAGAGCTGCCGAGCAGCCTCTTGTTCATATTCCGACCTATTCATGATGACAACAGCACCTCCTTTGTCAACCTTTTTGATTATGATGTCAGAGTTGTTTCTGAGGCTGTGGATGGCATTGTGTTCCGCATGGCTGAGGTTATGGGGCAAGTGATGCTGCTTTTCCACAATTTCAGCCCGTGCACGTCAGCAGAAGCACTCTATGTAGAAGTCCAGTCTGCTGTTTCGACCTTCAGGAGGAGTCCTCCTAGAATCCTTCTTTTTGTAGTGTTGGTAGGGAGGTCTCTGTGGATTAGTATGTTGTTCAGAGGTATGTTGGAAATATTCCTTGAGTCGGAGACGTCGAAAATAGGATTCCAGGTCACCACAGAACTGTATCATGTTCGTGGGGGTGGAGGGGCAGAAGGAGAGGCCCCGAGATAGGACAGCTGCTTCTGCTGGGCTAAGAGTATAGTTGGATAGGTTAACAATATTGCTGGGTGGGTTGAGGGAACCATTGCTGTGGCCCCTTGTGGCATGTAGTAGTTTAGAAAGTTTAGTGTCCTTTTTCTTTTGTAGAGAAGCAAAGTGTGTGTTGTAAATGGCTTGTCTAGTTCTAGTAAAGTCCAGCCATAAGGAAGTTTGTGTAGAAGGTTGGTTTTTTATGAGAGTATCCATTTTTGAGAGCTCATTCTTTATCTTTCCCTGTTTGCTGTAGAGGATGTTGATCAGGTGGTTCCGCAGTTTCTTTGAGAGTGTGTGGCACAAGCTGTCAGCATAGTCTGTGTGGTATGTAGATTGTAATGGATTTTTTACCTTCATCATCTGGACCAATGGAAAAGAAGCCCTTGAGGAATTCCACCATGATTTCAACAATTTCCATCCCACCATCAACCTCAGCCTGGTCCAGTCCACACAAGAGATCCACTTCTTAGACACAACAGTGCTAATAAACAATGGTCACATAAACACCACCCTATACCGGAAACCTACTGATCGCTATTCCTACCTACATGCCTCCAGCTTTCACCCTGACCACACCACACGATCCATCGTCTACAGCCAAGCTCTGCGATACAACCGCATTTGCTCCAACCCCTCAGACAGAGACAAACACCTACAAGATCTCTATCAAGCATTCCTACAACTACAATACCCACCTGCGGAAGCGAAGAAACAGATTGACAGAGCCAGAAGAGTTCCCAGAAGTCACCTACTACAGGACAGGCCTAACAAACAAAATAACAGAACGCCACTATCCGTCACCTTCAGCCCCCAACTAAAACCCCTCCAACGCATTATTAAGGATCTACAACCTATCCTGAAGGATGACCCAACACTCTCACAAATCTTGGGAGACAGGCCAGTCCTTGCCTACAGACAGCCCCCCAACCTGAAGCAAATACTCACCAGCAACCACATACCACACAACAGAACCACTAACCCAGGAACCTACCCTTGCAACAAAGCCCGTTGCCAACTGTGCCCACATATCTATTCAGGGGACACCATCACAGGGCCTAATAACATCAGCAACACTATCAGAGGCTCGTTCACCTGCACATCCACCAATGTGATATATGCCATCATGTGCCAGCAATGCCCCTCTGCCATGTACTTTGGTCAAACTGGACAGTCTCTACGTAAAAGAATAAATGGACACAAATCAGATGTCAAGAATTATAACAGTCATAAACCAGTCGGAGAACACTTCAGTCTCTCTGGTCACGCAATTACAGACATGAAAGTTGCGATATTACAACAAAAAATCTTCAAATCCAGACTCCAGCAAGAGATTGCTGAATTAGAATTCATTTGCAAATTGGATACAATTAACTTAGGCTTGAATAGAGACTGGGAGTGGCTAAGTCATTATGCAAGGTAACCTATTTCCCCTTGTTTTTTCCTACCCCCCTCCCCTCAGACGTTCTTGTTAAACCCTTGATTTGTGCTGGAAATGGCCCACCTTCATTATCATACACATTGTAAGGAGAGTGGTCACTTTAGATAAGCTATTACCAGCAGGAGTGTGGGGTGGGGGGAGGTATTTTTTCATGCTTTGTGTGTATAAGAAGATCTTCTACACTTTCCACAGTATGCATCCGATGAAGTGAGCTGTAGCTCATGAAAGCTTATGCTCAAATAAATTGGTTAGTCTCTAAGGTGCCACAAGTACTCCTTTTCTTTTTGCAAATACAGACTAACACGGCTGTTACTCTGAAACCTTAAAATTGAGTATGTCTTTAAGTGCTTTGGTAGATGAGGGCCAAAGTACTTAGCTTCTTGCAGGATCAAGCCCTAATAAACTTTATTTCAAAAAGTATATTTATTCTGAAAAAGTACAAACAGGGAGAAGAATGTAGCAAAGAAGCACCCCATCCCACAAGTAGTCTCACCTTTGATGATTTAGTCTTCCTAAGTATCTTTTTTGGCTCATAATTAATTGGTCCCATTTCCCCTCTCTTTGTTCTAAAGTTCTGCATTAGAAATGCAGTTATTTTAGGACTCGTCCAAATGTGTGATTCTTTAGTACACAAAGCTGGATTAGATCCAACTAATCCTTGTCTTTTTCATTCTGTTCCTATTATAAGTGTTCCCTATTCATTACTAGTGATAAAGAAGTCTACAGTCCCTCAGTGGAATAGGATTTTTTTTTTTTAAATCAGCTTCTGTTTGCGTGGAGTTTTCCCAGCTTCAGTTGGAACAGCAGGATGACTTTTATACTTAGTCACACTGGTTTAATTATTACAGTCTTGCAGAACTCTTGCCCCTAGCACATGGATACTGATGCAATACTGGTGACTGGAGGCTGATTTTACTCCAGAACTATCCCTTTGCAACACTAGCTCAGGCAGTGTCTAGAGTTATATGCTTGGAAATGTATCAGTGTGTCAAGGTTAAGACATCCGCTGTCCGGAAGAAAGTCATATTTTACACATGCAAATGAGATTCTGGATCTAACTACATTTGGTTGCTTTGCCACAAAAAGTAAATTATTTTGCTTATCTTACTGTTGTAAAAGCATTCATTGTGGGAGATGATCGACTGTTATTGCCTATCTTGCAAACTTTTCAGGCATTCTTTATGAGACAAGAAAAGCGTTAGCGATGCCTACTATATTCCAGTGTGTGAGTTAGATAATCGAACAAGAATCCCCAAAGAGATCAGAGAAAGATGCATGATTTTAACAAGCTGGTCAATTTTAACTAGTGCCTTGTGAACCAGTCAAGCACCAGGAAACTAGAATATAGAAAAGATGCAAGCAAATGTCTCTGCAAATATTCTGTACTTTTTACTTGGGTTGGGAATGGATTAGAGGTTAATAGAGGAGTGTCCAATCTACTGGATAATCATCTATGTCTAAAAGACACTTGACTCAGCACAATTTTTTTTTATAAATTATAGGGACAAATTTTCAAATCTGGGTAACTAAAGTTAAGGACATAGATATCTAATTAAAAGTGGCCTGATTTTCAAAGGTGCTGTGCAGGTGCAAGACCTCCTGAAATTCAGCACTTCTGAAAATCAGGCCGTGTGTAATCCTGTGCATGGACCTCATAAGTCACTTTAAGCACCCAGATCTGAAAATCTGGAAAAGAGTGTACTACCTCCACATAGATGGGGGAAGGGTATCATTAACTAGATTTTCAAAGTCAAAGTGCCCTCTACTGTCCAAAGAATTCTTTCTAGACAATGGATAAAAAGTCCATTTGAAAGAACTACTGCTTTTTCCACGCTTTATGTAAGAAACTGAGCAGCTGGTAAGAATTACATTGAAGTGTAATAGCCCACCTTAATTGATTAGTCTTGTTAGAGTTGGTATGGCAACACCCATTTTTTTCATGTTCTCTGTATTGTGACAAAGCTCTGTCCTTGCCTCCATGGGTCCCGCATTTCCTGGCGGATTTCGCTAGCCTCAGAGGCTCACTGTGACCCTCCACGTAACCCTTCTCTCTCTAGGGACAAGGGTCACAGTCTACTGAGCCATTTTCATCATAAGCCAGCAAGGGAGGTGAGGAGAAGTTATCCTTCCTGACACAGTCTCTGTTGTCTCCCAGTCTCAGTGATTAATCAGGGGGCAAAGGTGGGGGGAGGGGAGCCCGGGCCCACTCTCTACTCCGGGCTCCAGCCCAGGGACCCTAATAGTATTAGCTATGGTAGCTGACCTTTTACAAACAGGACATGTACAATTCCCTGGGCTACTTCCCCCACAGCAGCCCTCACTTCCTCAAGATCCAATTCACCCTTACCTCAGGGCCTCCTTCCTTGTGCCTGATATGGTGTATACTACTCAGCCTCTCCAACAGCACAACTTCCTCCCACAGCTCCTGACATGCACCCCCACCTGACTAACTGGGAGGCTTTTAACTAGTTTCAGCCAGCCCGATTGGCTTTAGGTGTCCCAATCAACCTACCATTCTCCCTGCCTTCTGGAAAGTTCTTAATTGGCCCCAGGTATCTTAATTGACCTGAAGCAGCTGCCATTTCACTTATCCTGGTATCAGGGATTTGTTTAGCCTGGAGCTAATATATCTATCTCCCTCTACTTTTCTATAGCCATCTGCCCTTGCCCTGTCACAGTGTGTATATATATACATATATATATATATCTTCCTATTGTATTTTCCACTGCATGTGTCCGATGAAGTGGGTTTTAGCCCACAAAAGCTTATGTCCAAATAAATTTGTTAGTCTCTAAGGTGCCACAAGTACACCTTGTTCTTTATGCTTCTTTTGTTTTTCTGTCCTCTACCTCCCTGCTTCCTTTTCAAAAAGCTTTTTAAAGTACAACGTTTTTAAAAGTGTTTAGTCATGGATGCTCAGTGAGAGGCACCTTAATGGGGCCTGATCATCAGGAAGTGCTGAGCACCCACCCTCTGAAAATCAAGTTCCTTTATGGTGTCTCTAACTAAGAACTCAAAACCTGAGGCACCAAGAATAACTTGTCTCTTTTGAAAACCATGGTCTCCATTCCTGTTCTTATTTCTCTAGAAGCTTCTTTGGAGACTGGGAAGGTCAGACTGTCTTTTCAAGAAGTCAGATAACATCCTCTCATGCTAAGCAGATGGTTTCAAATATGTATTTATTTACTATATTCATATTGGGTGACATGTACAGAAGTACCTAAATGACTTAGGAACTCTTGACAACTTGACCCATGACATCGTTATTCTATACCTTCCCTAAATTCTGTTTATTCATATGAATTTTTATAGATACTCCTTTAAAGCATATCAGAGAAATATGCATGGGATAAACCAGATGTACTGTAGGTGTCAATCGCTTGCCCTTCTTAAATCAGTCTGCCATACCTGATCATGATTCACATTTATATAGCGCTCTTTGTGTTCAAAGCAGGCACTTTAATCATTCAAATAGTCCACACAATAGCTTTGTTTGAAAGGCAATTAAATATTGCTGTGTATGACGGAAAAATATGGGATGTGAAATTAAAATAAGGTTTCAACTGTAAGTAGCTATCAGGCCTTACTTAATTATTTCTGCTTGTTTAACAGGACCTCAGCATGGCTGTGGCGGTTATTTGACAAATTCAAGTTACAGCTTTGGCTCTCCAGACTCTGACATGGATGGCACATATGACAAAAACTTGGAATGTGTGTGGATCATAGCTGCATCTGTAAACAAGCTGATCAACCTCACCTTCACCTCATTTGTTCTTGAAGCACCATCTTCTCAAAGATGCAGATATGATTATGTCAATGTAAGAGAAACCGTATTCTAATCTAATCATGATATATATAAACTACTTTGTTCAATATGTTGGATCAGAGATTTAAAATTTAATCAGTAGAAGGAGATCTTCTTCACAGAGAAATTAAATTGCTTGTTTTTGAAAATGAAAGTTCTGCAGTATGATAAATTATTGAAGGACTCAAGGTGAAATCCTAGGCACTGGGAAGTCAAGGGGAGTTTTGCTATTGACTTCAGTGGGGATAGGTTTCACTTTCAGGATTTAACTGAATTGTAAATATAAATGTGTAGCCTACTTACTATATAAAATGCCACAAACAAAATAGAACTTACACTGTAGACAAAGTCAAATACTTTGAAAGAACACTTAAAGAATTACTTTATCCTACCAAACTGTTTCAAAGCACTTCTTATTTTAAAACTTATGAAAAGGTAAATCCAAATAATGGATCCTCACGTCTTGACTCCATTCTGTTGTATATGAGTACATAGTAGGCAAGACACGTAGCAGGACATTCTGAAATGCTGGCTCCCAGCATCAAGATGAGTATACTGTAGATCTAGTCAAGAATTTTCCACCAAAATATTTTTGATGGAAAATTGCTTTTCAATTAAATGGACACTTTTGTGAAAACATTTAACTGAAAATGTTTGAGTTTTCATCAAAAAATGAACTCCCCCACCCCAACCAAAAAGTTTAAATTTTTGTCTGCTTTCTTGAATTAGGGATCTAAAATAATAAGATCACACTTTCTAAGATAATTAGCTTATTTGAAGATGTGAACTATGATAATCAGCAATTTTTATGAAAGCCCAAGAGCATCTTCCTTTCATTAATGGGAGGAAAGGGACTTAAAACTGTAAAGTCAAACAAGAGTTCAGAGAACTAGACTTTTGTTAATCTATTTACGAATATATTTATATTAAAATAGCACAAGTGCCAAAAATATTAGTGAGGTATCCAGTGTTTTCTCCCCTTTTAGCTGTATGATGGAGATAATGAAAATGCCAATTTAGCTGGCACATTTTGTGGGTCCACCATGCCAGCTCCATTTCTTTCTACCAATAACTTCTTGATGGTGAAGTTTGTCACAGATAGTTCTGTGCAAAGGGCAGGTTTCAATGCTACCTACGCCATTGTGGATCGTAAGTATTTTATTTGTTTGTTTATTTATTTACCCCAAAGAGAAATGTGTAGGTAGTGGGTAGGTGCACTTTGCATAACTCTGCGAAGTGTCTTGTGATCAAATTAAAAGCAGCATCATTGGATTCCAGCTGCAGTCCAGTCTCTTTTGATTGCAGGATGGTTGTCAGCCTCAAGAGCAAAATGAGAACAATTCACTATAGAGGATTAATATGTATCCTGAGAATATGGAAAACAAACATTTCTCTGCATGTAGAACATATGCAGGCACAGAGATTGATAGATGTAGCTTGACACCATGATCAGAGTGTTTTTTATTTATACTTTGCCTCTAAAGAATCATCAAAAGATCAATGTGAAATCATAACGAATTCCAATAAACAATTAAGCAGTTTTGCTGAGGTGGACAGCTTTTTCACACGCCTTGTGGTATCGAGATACAATTAATTAAGTTGTTATTGCTTCCAACAGGATTGTGTGGCGGAACATATAATGCAACTTCTACCCCACAAACCACAATGTCACCTAATTTTCCTAATGCCTATCCACCATTTACTTTCTGCACATGGATCATTGACGCCCCACCACAGCAGCAAGTCAAACTGGTGGTAGAGGCATTCCACCTCCACTCCAAACAGGACTGCTCTCAGAATTATCTAGAGTTCCAGGACCCAACAATGGTAAGACATGCACAATTTATGTCACTGGTCAAAAAAGTTAGTAACAAACATCTAGTTCTCACCTTGTTTGGACCAGAGAAAATAGAAGTATCACTGTTTGGGGGTTCTGCGAGTCATTGTGTTAATGATACTGGATTAAATTCATTCCTATACAGGGGGCCCATACAAGTCATTATGCACTATCACGTAAGTCTCATAAGTGGCTTTATGCAAATCCTGTGCACATGGGACATTTCACTCACTGTGTGCTATGTAACTTCTCATAATTACATCAAGCCATATTTCCGCCAAACTTAACATTCATTAAATATTGCCCAATAGTAGGCTTTCATAAACAGACTTTATATCATATTATTCAAGAATCACGATAAAAACAAATGTACTTGCAAAAAGTGGTGTTTATGGCAAAGGCACAGAAAGAAACAGTTTGTTTCCATTGTATTAAATATGACTAAACCTTCTTTTGTTGTTTCAATTTGGGCATGAAAATCACTGTTAACTTTTGGTTGCCCTCTAGTGGTGGCTGAATGTCATTTTTAACATATTTAGATATTACATTACTTTTATGGAAATGTTAGAGTGTGATCTGTATAAAAAGTACACATAAAAATAATGTCAGGGATATAGCAGTAAGCCTTTAACCCTGATCCCAATCTCCATTGGTTTACCTATTACCATCAGTAATCAAAATGCAGTTAAAATTCAAATTTTTACACTGTGAAAATATTGTAGCAAAATGGTACATTAAATTTAATTGTAAAAAAGGATTTTTTTCTTGAATGTTTATACATGTAACAAAAAATGCAATTTTGATACCTAAGAACATATAGAATATGGACTATTGCAACTAGCTACTGATGACAAAGATAATGCCTTTATAAAAACAAGGAGTCTGGTGGCACCTTAAAGATTAACAGATTTATTTGCGCCTAAGCTTTCGTGGGTAAAAAACCCACTTCTTCGAGGCATGGAGTGAAAATTACAGATACAGGCATAAATATATATTGGCACATGAAGAGAAGGGAGTAACCTTACAAGTGGAGAAACAATGCTGAAGACCAATTTAGTCAGAGTGGATGTGGTTAAAAGTAGCCATTCTTCAAAAAAAATAAATTCAAAAACAGACTTCAAAGAGAAACTGCAGAACTACAATTCATTTACAAACTTAACACCATCAATTTGGGCTTGAATAGGGACTGGGAGTGGCTGGCTCACTACAAAAGCAATTTTCCCTCTGTTGGTATTGACACCTCCTCCTTAATTATTGGGAGTGGACCACATCCACTCTGACTAAATTGGCCTTCAACACTGGTTCTCCACTTGTAAGGTTACTCCCTTCCCTTCATGTGCCAATATATATTTATGCCTGTATCTGTAATTTTCACTCCATGCATCTGAAGAAGTGGGTTTTTTACCCACAACAGGTTAGGCACAAATAAATCTTAGTCTTTAAGGTGCCACCAGACTCCTTGTTGTTTTTGTGGATACAGACTTAACAGTGCTACCCTTCTGATACATAACGCCTTTATAAAATGCTGCCCTGGCAAGACAGAAGCAAAACACTCTGTAATATAAACTTGGTTTACATTATAGTTCACCTTTTAGTTTAGTTGACTTTTCCCCCTTTTTAAATGTAAAATACACACACAAAAAGTGTGTGGTGAAAGTATAAGCTGTTCATCCAGGGAGTTCATAATGCTGAGTTTACTTTGCATAAGAGTGGATCTGAAAGACAAGATTTTTAATCAAATTTTAATATGGCAACATATCAGATTGCAATAAGATCACCCAAAGGTAAATAGATAAAGGGAATTACCATTTAACTGCAATTTGTAAGTTACTTATATTTATTTAATTCCAGGGTAACCATGGACAGGTCAATAGATTCTGTGGCACTGAAACTTTTGCAGTCCCCGAGTTTTATTCTTATGGTCGGACTGCCATTGTGACTTTCAAATCAGAGGAATACATGATTAATAACAGAGTCAGGTTTACCTATCAGACTGCAGGTAAGCCTTGAAGAAGTTTTTGAGGCATATGCCTACAGATTCTTTGTTCACTATGGAGAGTAAACAAGCAATGACACAGAAATTTGTAAGGCTTACAAATGTTTCGTTTTTCCTCCGCCCCCGCACCCCAAACAGGTTGCAGCAGAGAATATAATCAGTCATTTGGTTATCTGAAGAGCCCTGGCTGGCCTGGTCTCCATCCCAATAATTTGGATTGTACCATCATTCTACAGGCTCCTCCGAATCACACTATTTCTCTCTTTTTCCATGCTTTCAATTTGGAGGACAGCAGCCGATGTTCTTTGGATTTCTTAGAGGTATTGAGAAATTATTTGTTATGCACTTGATCCACAGCCCATGGAAATCAGAAGGAGTCTTTCCTTTTACTTCAATAGGCTTGGCTCAAGCCCTATCTAAATGGACATTAGAGACTTCACTATTGCTATCAATTTTACACTGAAGGTGATGAGATACTACAGTGATGGATGGCAGTATAAAATTCTAAAACAGACGGCTAGATAATTTCATCATCAACTAGCTGCTCCTCATCCAGGTGTCGCTGTCTGCTAGGCACTGAGAAAGCTTCAAGATAGTGTAATTTACATTTGATGTTAACGTCTGTGGAAAAACAGATCTACAGACTCACAGGCTGATCAGCCAGCACATAAGTGCTAAAATCTCTTAAAAAATATACGAAAATAGTAGATATTTGATCTGTAGTGAAAGATGTAGGGTAGCTGAAAAGGTACTTTCTGGATTGAGGGGAAAGATTCCTACCAACCACATAAAGCCATTTTCTCATTCTTTTTGAGAGTGGTGAAGGTTTTACACATATATCCTTAAGTTTCTAATGCAAATTGTTCAGATGCCGGAAATCAGAAGTTTCTTCTGTGGAAGGATTTTATCTTCATTTCTCCTCTGTTACACTCCTTACTTCACCCTCCTCTAGAGATGGGTTTGAACTCTGTAGCATGACCCCATCTCTGCTTTCAGTCTAGCAGGATGAAGAGGCAGTATTCACGTATCTGGGATATTAAGATTTCTCAACAGCAGCAAAACGTATAGGGGTATATTTTAAATATAAAGCTTAGGCATTAAGCAACCAACTCTAATTAAAAGGAAAATGTACTATACCATGAAGTTGAGCTTAAAAATTTTGGCCGTATTTGTTCTGTGCAATAATTTAGAAAGCCTATAGACACTGGTTAACTGCCTTCTCTCCTTTCTGAGCAGCAGCTTGCAGCAAGATAGAAAAATACATGTTGTGAATATTCACAATGAAACTTCAGTTGTGCCATACATAAGAATCAAATCCTTTGCTCCCTGCTTGTGGTTTGTTTCCTTGTACACCATGAAAATGAATGTAATGTTAACAATGGGTTTGTATTCCTTTAAAGGTCAGAAATGGTAGTGATGCAGGTTCCCCACTACTTGGCAGGTATTGCGGAAACACTGTGCCCAATCCAATCTTCCCTGAAAATCATGTTGTATACCTGCGTTTCAAGAGTGACATTTTAGTTGCTCGCGATGGATTTGAGATCACTTGGACTTCATCACCAACTGGTAAGGCAGTGATAACTTGGTAATCACATCTAGCAATTGTGCAGAATAATAGGTCTGAAGGTTGAAAGTCACAGCATTTTTAATTCAGTGAACAAGAGGTGAAACTAAACATTATCCAGACTAGCCTTAGATTACTTCAAATATGGGAAAATTGAATACCATCTTTTTCATTTTAGGTTATTCTGTGTCAAATCAGCCAAATAAATAGGTCATTTCATACCACCAGTTTTAAGTGAAACTCCTCATTGACCACATTATGGCCCATAGACAACTTGTACCTCCCGATACTGGGAGGGGGGCACAATCTAAGGGAGAGGACACATGACCACCCAGTGACCTCCCTGCCCTGTGCCCAACCTGGGGCCGCTGCCCCCTCCCCGCTCCACCAGAGTTACTTACAGGGATGGGGGCACGGGCTCTGTCTTTGCACGTTTGGCCACTCTCTCTAGCAGCAGGAGGGAGCCACTTCTTACGCAGCTGAAGCTGGCCGCTCCCAGTCACTGCCTCAGTGCAGCATGGTGGCTACCTGAGAGAGAGCCTGTCTGGGGAGGCAGTGTCCCACCCCACCCCCTTTGCTCCCTGCCCAGGACCAGCTGCCAGGGACAGGGGCCGAGTGAGTCAGAGGCCCCCTCCCCTCAGCATGTTTCCAGCTCGCTTGGCTCCTGTCCCCGGCAGACAGGCCTGGGCAGGGAGCAGACAGGGCAGGGTGGGCCATTGCGCTGCACAGAGCAGCGACCCAGAGCGCCAGATATGAGAAGTAACTGGTCTGCCCCTTCCATTCCCGACCTTTTATCATTTTCCTGTGTGAGTTCATTCCTGTATGTAGTGATTGTCTGGTTTTACCCACATAGTTGCTACTGGGGCATTTAGTGCACTGGATGAGGAACACCACTTGTTGTGATAGGCATGGGTAGGACCCATGGATCTTGAAAGGTGTGGGAGAGTGCTGATCATTGTAGCAGTGGAGATATGGCTGCAGGTTTTGCATCTATTGTTCTGGCAGGGTCTGGTGCTGCTTTGAGTCAGTGCGTCCTGGTTTGTGGGGAGCTTGCTTCCGATGATGAGCTTGGAGAGGTTGCTGTGATGTTTGAAGGCCAGAGGAGGGGGTTCAGGAAAGATTTCTTTCAGGATAGAGCCCCCATCAAGTATGGGTTGTAGCTGTTTGATGATACCCTGTATGGCAGTGGTGGGCAACTGTGACCAATGGGCTGCCTGTGGCCCATCAGGGTAATCCGCTGGCAGGCTGTGAGACAGTTTGTTTACATTGACTGTCCATGGGCATGGCCGCCTGCAGCTCCCAGTGGCCGTGGTTCCCCGTTCCTGGCCAATGGGATCTGCGGGAAGTGGCACTGGCTGGCTGCAGGGTGCCCACCACTGCTATATGGGTTACAATGGGGGTGAAACCAGACAATCACTCTGCTCTCAAATAAACTCTCACAGGAAAATGATAAAAGATAAAAATACCGCATCATCTGTGGGTGAACACTTTTCACAATGCGATCACTCTATATCTGACTTATCAGTCCTCATCCTCAAAGGAAACCTGCACAACTCTTTCAAAAGAGAAGCCTGGGAGCTTAAATGTAGAACTCTGAGAGACACTGAAAATCATGGACTGAATAGAGACACTCGATTTATGGCTTATTATAACAATCTATAACCCACTACCAACCCTGCTAGAGCCGCTTCCCCACACTTTCTTCCCTATGATTGGAGAGGTGTTAACAGGCCATTTCACCTTGAATGGTCCCTTGAAATATCTGTTAACTACTTATGCTAAACAATCTGTTCCACTTTGTTTAGCTGTGACAAACGGAGGGGGGGAAGGATAGCTCAGTGGTTTGAGCATTGGCCTGCTAAACCCAGACTTGTGAGTTCAATCCTTGAGGGGGTTGGACTAGATGACCTCCTGAGGTCCCTTCCAATCCTGATCTCCTATGATTCTATGACAGTCTGAGTACATTTCCCAAACCTGAAGAAGAGCTCTGCTTAAGCTTGTCTCCATGACCAATAGAAGTTGCTCCAATAAAAGATAAAAAGAAAAGGAGTACTTGTGGCACCTTAGAGACTAACCAATTTATCTGAGCATAAGCTTTTGTGAGCTACAGCTCACTTCATCGGATGCATATTGTGGAAAGTTTAGAAGATCTTATTATATACACACAAAGCATGAAAAAATACCTCCTCTCACCCCACTCTCCTGCTGGTAATAGCTTATCTAAAGTGATCACTCTCCTTACAATGTGTATGATAATCAAGGTGGGCCATTTCCAGCACAAATCCAGGTTTTCTCACCCCCCGCCCCCCACACACAAACTCACTCTCCTGCTGGTAATAGCTTATCCAAAGTGACCACTCTCCTTACATTGTGTATGATAATCAAGGTGGGCCATTTCCAGCACAAATCCAGGGTTTAACAAGAACGTCTGCGGGGGGGTTGGAAAAAACAAGGGGAAATAGGCTACCTTGCATAATGACTAAGCCACTCCCAGTCTCTATTCAAGCCTAAGTTAATTGTATCCAATTTGCAAATGAATTCCAATTCAGCAGTTTCTTGCTGGAGTCTGGATTTGAAGTTTTTTTGTTGTAAAATAGCGACTTTCATGTCTGTAATCGCGTGACCAGAGAGATTGAAGTGTTCTCCGACTGGTTTATGACTGTTATAATTCTTGACATCTGATTTGTGCCCATTTATTCTTTTACGTAGAGACTGTCCAGTTTGACCAATGTACATGGCAGAGGGGCATTGCTGGCACATGATGGCATATATCACATTGGTGGATGTGCAGGTGAACGAGCCTCTGATAGTGTGGCTGATGTTATTAGGCCCTGTGATGGTGTCCCCTGAATAGATATGTGGGCACAGTTGGCAACGGGCTTTGTTGCAAGGATAGGTTCCTGGGTTAGTGGTTCTGTTGTGTGGTATGTGGTTGCTGGTGAGTATTTGCTTCAGGTTGGGGGGCTGTCTGTAGGCAAGGACTGGCCTGTCTCCCAAGATTTGTGAGAGTGTTGGGTCATCCTTCAGGATAGGTTGTAGATCCTTAATAATGCGTTGGAGGAGTTTTAGTTGGGGGCTGAAGGTGATGGCTAGTGGCGTTCTGTCCCCAAATGTAAAATATTTGTGTTGGAAATGGCCCACCTTGATTATCATACACATTGTAAGGAGAGTGATCACTTTAGATAAGCTATTACCAGCAGGAGAGTGGAGTGAGAGGAGGTATTTTTTCATGCTTTGTGTGTATATAATAAGATCTTCTAAACTTTCCACAGTATGCATCCGATGAAGTGAGCTGTAGCTCATGAAAGCTTATGCTCAAATAAATTGGTTAGTCTCTAAGGTGCCACAAGTACTCCTTTTCTTTTTGCGAATACAGACTAACACGGCTGTTACTCTGAAACCAATAAAAGATACTACCTCACACATCTTGTCTCTTGCCATTCTTCCAGACCATTCTATCTCCCACCATCCCTGAATGCTAACCCCATGGAAAAGAACCTATAAAAATATTGGTATAAAGCAACTGCGTTGTACAGTATTTTGTAGAAATAAACATTTAGAACTAATGAATACCCTCTGTTTCCAGGATGTGGAGGAACCTTATATGGAAACACTGGTTCATTTGCCAGCCCTGACTATCCCGCAACTTACCAGAACAATACTGATTGTGAATGGATCATTATTGCCCCCCAGGGACGTATTGTTACAGTTAACTTTGTTTTCATCAGCATTGATGACCCAGGTGACTGTACTAGGAACTACCTGATACTTTACAATGGGTCAGATGCTAGCTATCCACGGACTGGACCATACTGTGGGATGGTATGTATTCTTTATTTTCTTGTAGTAGTTCTTTAAAAGTCATTATTACTCATTTGATTTTAAAATTGCTTACCTAACTCTGACAGCAATTATATATGGACAATAAAAAAAGCTGAATAAACTGGGCTTCTGTCGCATTCTAGTAGGAAGTCCTCTAGTCCTTTCAAATGGAGATATTATAGTGACATCTACTGGGCTGCATCAAGACTTTTTTTTCTCAGAACTCATCTGCTTTGTTTGCGTTCCAAATGATGCTGATAACGGCCTGTGGGCAAAATCCACCTGCTGTGCTCCACTGCCAAGTGCAGCAGTGAATGAACTGAAAATTGGGACCACAGGTTTTAAACCACATGTGGCTTTTTTAATGGGTAAACGGGCAGCCTGCATATCAGACTGGCTCTGCTTATACCTAATTATATTGTCATAGGGAAATGTTTAAAAATGTGAATTGGTTTTTTAATATTCTTTTCCTCTTTAGGATACAAACATTGCTTCATTTACTGCGACATCACATCAAGTCTTCATAAAATTCCATGCTGAATATGCAACGTTACCATCAGGCTTCCAGTTAACTTGGACTAGCTAGAACCATTATTCCAAGGAAGTACAATCCCTTAGTACTTAGCTACGGTGCAGAGACATTAGGTCATAAAGTGACTGTTTGAGATATGACTGTGATCGCTATAATAAAAGTAAATTACTGTAAATACAGTTGTGCATTTAGAATTATTTCAAACAAATTTTAGCTCCTTTTATACTTAAAATGATGTCTGCTTCTTTACACATAACTGTGAAAACGTGCTGGATATCAGTATTTGAAATATAGTGTGATTTTTAAAAATTATGCTACAAGATTTGAAATAAATGTTCTCAAAGCAAGTAACTGTCTAAAAATATGTACAAAAATGTGTTTTATAACTTACTGTCATAAAAAATTTGTTACACAGAAAAGATGAACACAAAATATACAAAAAGAACAGGAGTACTTATGGCACCTTAGAGACTAACAAATTTAACAAACTGTGAGAGGCTAACTAGTTACGATAAAACTCTCTTTCCTGAAGGGCACCTGCCCACACTTATTGCTGGGAGAAAAACTCTCACAGTTTGTATGGTAACTTCCAACTTATCTGTATGTGTATATATTTATATATATATATCTTCTTACTATATATTCCACTCTATGCATCCGATGAAGTGGGCTGTAGCCCACGAAAGCTTATGCTCTAATAAATTTGTTAGTCTCTAAGGTGCCACAAGTACTCCTGTTCTTTTAGCAGACACAGACTAACACAGCTGCTACTCTGAAACCTGACAAAATACACAGCATCTGAGGTGCTAGGAAAATAATCTCAAATGAAAAAAAAAATACCTTCAAATCTGATTAGGGGATTTAGACACATAACTGTCATTAATTAATCAGCTTTGAAAATCTCAACCATCATTTTAAGTACGTTTGGATAAAGCTTCTCTTTTTCAGAAACAGTCCCCATCTTGTAAATATTTACATGAGTAAATACTGACCTTGGTAACATTCAGTAAATATTTACATGAGTAAATAATTACACTGCTTATGTTGGTAGTTCTGTTGTACTCACAGGACTATTTTCAAAAACAATCCATTCTCTTTAAGACCTTGATCCAACAAAGCACTTAAGCATATGCTTAATTTTACGCACTTGAGTAGTCCCATTGAAGTCCATGGGATTACTCACATGATTAAAATTTACCATGTGTCTAAGTGGCTGCAGGATTGAGGACTTAGACTTTACATACTGTTATAATTCTCATAATTTTCATTGAGATATTAACCTCTTGAAGCTTCTCAAATCTATTTTAAAATTAAAATAGATTCTTTATAAGCAAACTACAGAAACTAAATGATGTATGTAGCAGCTACTTGTTCAATAAATGTAACTTCAGAACAGGGCATACAGAGGAATAGTCCTTCAATTTTGACTACAGTTGTTTTCGTCTCTGTGACCAGAAGGGCAGGCAAACAACTTCCTACTTCTCCAAGTTCCAAGTTCTCTCTGAGTCAATTTGCCTGCTTCAGTCACAAGTGAAAAATGGTCTCAGCATAGTATCTAGTGGCTGCTGGTTCACATCATATAACTCCCACACACTCTGTCACAATCCAATATTCATTAAGAAGAATCTCTGGAATGGACTAGCAAGTGAGCCAATGTGCTGATCTGTAAGGGGAAATTTAAGTCTTCTACCCTTGTTGTGCATGGGTCTTCGTAACATTAGAAAATTCTCACTTCATAACTACACAGTCAGACTCACAATAAAGAAGAGAAAAGCTGTTAAGCTGACCAGTTCATTAAAATACATTTTTGAAAGTTTTCCATGTGATGAGGGGGATGGGCTGTCTGACCTGGTGTAAAAATGGGAATCTCAGGCCAGAATATGGCCCTAAATTGTCTAGCCTCGGCCTTTGGCCCTCACCCCTAGTTACCACAACCGCAAACACATGCCTAAACGTGAAAGTCCTTATACACAATTAGGACAAAATCATGTTTAACACTGTCGTAATTAAGTTTCTGACATTATGCATTTTTCCGATCTAGGGAAGGACTTTGATAGTACCATGCATTTATTCACTTGAAATAAACTATACAGATCAGTGAGCCTTGGTGAAAGAAAGAAAAGAATGATATGGGATGAAAAGAAACTTATAAGATAAACTAGGCATGGCTGACTTTTACCAGTCAGATTTAACAAGGAGTAATGGTCTCAAGTTGCAGTGGGGGAGATTTAGGTTGGATATTAGGAAAAACTTTTTCACTAGGATGTTGGTGAAACACTGGAATGCGTTACCTAGGGAGGTGGTGGAATCTCCTTCCTTAGAAGTTTTTAAGGTCAGGCTTGACAAAGCCCTGGCTGGGATGATTTAATTGGGGATTGGTCCTGCTTTGAGCAGGGGGTTGGACTAGATGACCTCCTAAGGTCCCTTCCAACCCTGATATTCTGATTCTATGAAAGTTTGTTCCACTTTAAAAATAGCACAATAGTTTTGTAATTTTGCCTGATTTTATTTATAATTAAATCAAATACACAATTTCCTTTGAAAAAAAAAAAGTTCCAGAAAAGCACATGTGGGCTGTTGAATTTAGTTTTTAGTAAAAGGTTCATTTGATCTAAAGCAACTGTTTCTGACAAAAATAATCAGGATCTAAAATCAGAATAAATGATCAGTCCTGGTAGAAAAACAACAGGAGCACTCTCCTCTAACATTAGAAACCACAACAAAAATACCACTGCAGATTAATGAAGAGGACTTCAAAGAAAAAAGCTGTTACTGAGCAATGTTTCTGTCTCTGAAGGTACAGAGCAATGTAAAGTGCTTACTGAAAATTACTGTGGAGCACAACACAAAGAAAAGCAAATCTGATAATTGAAAAAAGATTTTTTTCCAATAAATTACGCAGTGGTTATTGACATAGTATTATATAATTTGAAAACGTAAAAAAATGTGCTTAATAAGATTTATTATCTGCTTTCACATTGCTGCCAGGAATAGCTTGTTGTCACATCTGTATACACTGTTCTCTATTTTACAAAGACCATGATAGCTGGCACGGAATACGTTATTCTATATTATGGTGTCTGCACTATGGCAAACCTCCCCAGAAATCACTGATGATTGCAGCTGGCAAAGCACAAATAATGTGCACATATTTCTGACACTGATACACAGGATTGGTGCTATGGCCCTAGCTTTAGAAGAGTCTCTAGGAGGAAGCCCTTCCGGGTGCCTGACTTTCTCCAGGGTACGTCATGTGGCGTCTCTGCCTCCTTAGACTAGACCTCTGTGCCTGCACCACTTCTGCTTCACACTGTGAGCGCCGTTCAGCGAGTCCAACTGAGACAGACCCCTACTGAACATTTGTACACTCTTCAGGGACTAGTGCACTTCACCAGGACTCGCAGTGACATTCACACAGCGTTGTAAAACAGCAGGGTTTATTAGTCAGCTGGAACACATCTTAGGAAGTCCTTGGGTTAGCCATGGTTCTCAACCAGGGGCACATGTATCCCTGGGGGCACGCAGAGATTTTCCAGCGGGTATGTCAACTCATCTAGATATTTGCCTAGTTTTACAAGAAGTTACATAAAAAGCACGAGGGAAGTCAGTACAAACTATAATTGCATACAATGACTTGTTTATACTGCTCTATATATTATACACTGAAATGTAAGTACAATAGTTACATTCCAATTGGTTTATTTTATAATTATATGGTAAAAATGAGAAAGTAAGCAATTTTTCAGTAATAATACACTGTGACACTTTTGTATTTTTATGTCTGATTTTGTAAGCAAGTAGTTTTTAAGTGAGGTGAAACTTGGGCGTATGCAAGACAAATCAGCCTCCTGAAAGGGGTACAGTAGTCTGGAAAGGTTAGAGCCACTGGCATAGAGGAATGAAGGTTAAAGCACAGTCCATTCTGGGTAGCACAGTGCCCAGCCAAGCTGTAGTGAACTCCATTGTTCAAGCTCTGTCTCTCTGATCATCTGACCGCCTTGGTCAGAACCGCAGGTCAGAGCCCTGACTGCCTCCAAAAGACCAGGCTTATCCTCATACCTCCCGTCCTTTGATCTTGAGCTGTGGGATTGTTGCTCAGCTTTTCTAAGGAAAGGCAGGAAAATCCATACCCCTCTGGGTCCTTGGTGGGTAGGTATCAGCCAGGCAATTGGATTTACCACTGTCTTCTCAGAGGCTCCATTGATATGGGGACCAAGATCCAGACAGCTAGGAACACTCATATCTATGTCTCTTTTCCTGCCTAGAGAGCAAACAGCCCTTTTCCACTCCCTAGGTAACGTTGCAACACACAGGGGAAACTGAGGCACACACAGGCTTCATAAAAAATTTTCAAAAATTTCCCATTTTGTCACAATTTCACCTTACATTACAGTACTTGTTAGCCTCCTTTAAATATGCACCTCTGGGTATTATTAATATTACCTTCAAAGGTCTGATATCAGGGACAGCTATATGATAAACGTTTCTAAGGGCTAAGATTTGAAGAATGAAAAGTCATTGATAGTACTGTGAATGGGCTTTCTATGTTACTATGACTATATCCGATTGACACTAAATGAGAGATAATAGAAAAGTGTGATTCATAAGGACATAGTAATATGATAAATGCAATTATAAACTATTACATTGACTTGTTTGAAGTGTGTTTTGATACTCAACAGTAACATATACACAAAATTCTGGAAGCTTGCTCTTATAAACCAGAGATCAGCATAATAACTTTACTGCAATAATAATAATTTGTTTGGTAACAGTGTCTAGATAGGTTCTCACAACACATTTTTTGATGGCCTCACAGTGCGGCCACCAACTCTTGCCATTGGCAACTCATACAAACCTCTCGCTCTGTCCCTGCCTCCCAGGCCTCTTCAGCAGGAGACCGCTGGGAAAGTGGGCTGGGAACTCACTGGCTGCCTGTGAAGTCCCAGGCTCCCTGTGCTCCAGTCGGGCAGGAGCTGCCCAGAGGAGTGCCTCAGTGACCAAACACAGCAACCACTTTTGGCCCTGCGCACACCCAGGTTCAACTGCCTGTGTGACCGTAAGCAAGTCGCTTAGTGTCAATGATTCCCCATCTGTGAAATGGGGATTACACAGTATTTTTACTCTTACTGGGATGTTATGAGGATAAATGGATTAAAGAACCTAAGGCGCTTAGGCCCAGATCCCCAAAGGTTCATTGAAATCAATGGAAGTTAGCTTAAATAGCTTTGTGTATCTGGGCCTCAGTTACTATAGTAAGGACCATATGAGTATAGAAAGGGCCCACAAAATCTGAGGCCCTACTCTTGTAGAGAGAACCACAGGAGTGGACCTCTGCACATGTGTTATTCTCAGTACAGGATTGAGGCTTTAGCATGTTGATATGACAGATTAACACAGGCTTCAGCTCCTCAGTCCAAAAGAAATTGCTAATTTCATACTATGTACTTCAGTTTTATTTCATCTTCCAACTAGATGCATAGATACTAAGGTCAGAAGGGACCATTATGATCATCTAGTCTGACCTCCTGCACAACGCCGGCCACAGAATCTCACCCACGCACTCCTACGAAAAAGCTCTCACCTATGTCTGAGCTATTGAAGTCCTCAAATCATGGTTTAAAGACTTCAAGGTGCAGAGAATCCTCCAGCAAGTGACCTGTGCCCCATGCTACAGAGGAAGGCGAAAAACCTCTATGGCCTCTTCCAATCTGCCCTGGAGGAAAATTCCTTCCTGACCCCAAATATGGCGACCAGCTAAACCCTGAGCATATGGGCAAGATTCACCAGCCAGATACTACAGAAAATTCTTTCCTGGGTAACTCAGATCCCACCCCATCTAACATCCCATCACAGGCCATTGGGCCTATTTACCATAAATAGTTAAAGATCAACTAATTGCCAAAATCATGTTATCCCATCTCCTCCATAAACTTATCGAGTTTAATGTTGAAGTCAGATATGTCTTTTGCTCCCACTGGTTCCCTTGGAAGGCTATTCCAGAACTTCACTCCTCTGATATACCTTAGAGACTAACCAATTTATTTGACCATAAGTTTGCATCCGATGAAGTGAGCTGTATCTCACAAAAGCTTATGCTCAAATAAATTGGTTAGTCTCTAAGGTGCCACAAGTACTCCTTTTCTTTTTGCGAATACAGACTAACACGGCTGTTACTCTGAAACTCCTCTGATGGTTAGAAACCTTCCTCTAATTTCAAGTCTAAATATATCCTAAGAATAGCTAATAAATAAGATCAAAATTGCTGTTGCATTATGTTGCATGTGTATATGGCAAAAAACAGATGAAAATTATTTTCATGAAGAGCAAATCCTTTAAAATTATTCCCTCCCCGAACGTAAATGGACATTTCAGAATGGCTCTTCACTCTGTTTGATCAAAAGCTAGGCAGTCTTTGTGTGGAAATTTGGCGCTGGCCGGTCCCTAAACACATCTTCCCTCACTCCTTGCATCCTTCTCTTATTTTAAATCCAGACGTAAATAAACCAAATCCTCCCGAACTCACGGGACAGTTTCTTGCCACGTGGCTCTGGAACAGCTGTTGAGAAGTTTACTCAAACCGATGGCTGCGCGACCAGCATCAACCGACACAGGAGACGCAGCTTGCCACGGGGCTCCAGCTAGGCAGCAGGCCCCAGATCCTACTTTGCCCCCCGTTGCCCCCGACGCCCCATTGCTGCTCTGGGGGCGGGCACTGGGCAAATGGGCAGGGCGCAGCCTTGCAGCAGCCGCCTCCGCTACATCCCCTCCCAGCGAGGAGCTCGCGCCGAACAGGCTGGGAAACTCCCTTCCCGCGGCTACACAGTACACCGCATTCCGCTCGCACCCCCGGCCCGGCCATTGGCTGGCTGGCGGGATACGGGGCTCTGATTGGCCAGCCGGGAGCGGCACATTCCAAGTGGGGGTGGAGCCAGTCCCCGGAGCGATTCGCCTTATATGGGGCTGGGAGCGTTCCACCGCCCGGGGACTAGTGCGCCTGCGCGCACGGAGCGTGCGCTTGGGGAGTGGGCGGCATCTTAGCAGGGCGTGTCCCGGGCAGTGAGTGTCCCTGCGCGCCCCGCGTTGTCCTGCACGGCCCCGCCCGCAGCACCCACCGGTGAGTGGTCTCGGGGGTCCCGGAGCGGCTCCGCCTTCCGGCCCGGGCGCCCCTGGGGAGTGCGTACCTCAGGGCGCAGGTGTCCCGCTCCCTTGCCGCGCCGGGCCGCCCTGGGCAGGGTCCCCCCCGCTGCCCCGGGCGCTGGCAGCTTTGGCGGGCGGGCGGTCAGCCGCTTGCCCCGGACACGCTGCCTTGGCTGAGGTCCGGCCTGCAGCCAGGAGCCTCCCGCGGCCGGGGCGCCCTGAGCGTCGCATCTCGGCGGGTCTCTGCGCCCCCCACCCCCTCCGACCCCCTCGACGGTGGGTGTGTGGGCGCAGCCCCGTCACGTGCGGCTGTTTGTGTTTTGACCCAGGCCATGTCCAAGTCCCTGAAGAAGATCGTGGAGGAGAGTAGGGAGAAGAGCCAGCCGGAGGTGGACATGTGTGACCGGGGCATCTCTAACATGCTGGACGTCTCTGGCTTGTGTAGGTATCTCGAGGGTTTCCGCCAAGACCCCCCCCCCCGTCGCCCTCCCAGCCACCAGCAGCCTCTGAAATCTGTGATAGAAGCAGGCGGCTGGCTTTTAAGGAGGCCCTTTCAGTAGGACGGACAGTCAAACAACTTATCTGTCTCTGTTAGGATGAACTTGGCCTTTTGCTGTTCAGACTGTTACATTTCAGTTTGGACACTGAAAATCAGTTGTCAGTTTCACCGTAGCTCTCAGTCTGTTTCATTTTCTCAGCATTGTGCTAATTGGGTTCCAAACATTGTTTATAAATCTATCTGGCTGTTTTTATTATGATAATACCAAGGTACATCAACTGACTGGGGCTTCATTGGGACCGCTGTAAAGCTTCTGGTGAAGATGCTCTAAGCCAAATGGGAGAGCTCTCTCTCATCCTGCCTCTGTAGAGATGGTGGCTGTGGCAGCGGGAGATCTCCCACCAATGTAGTGCCGTCATAAGAATGGCCATACTGGGTCAGACCAAAGGTCCATCTAGCCTAATATCCGGTCCTTCCATAGTGGCCAAAACCAGGTGCCCCACAGGGAATGGTAAATTCCTCAGAATGGAGAGGGGTAACTAGTGGTGTTCCCCAAGGGTCAGTCTTAGGATCAGTCCCATTCAACTTAATCATAAATGATCTGGAGAAAGGGGTAATCAGTGAGGTGGCAAAGTTTGCAGACGTAAACTGCTCAAGATAGTTAAGACCAAAGCAGACTGTGAAGAACTTCAAAAAGATCTCACAAAACTAAGTGATTGGGCAACAAAATGGCAAATGAAATTTCATGTGGATAAATGTAAAGTAATGCACATTGGAAAAAATAAGCCCAACTATACATATAATATGATGGGGGGCTAATTTAGCTACAGCTAATCAGGAAAGAGATCTTGGAGTCATCGTGGATAGTTCTCTGAAGACGTCCACACCGTGTGCAGTGGCTGTCAAAAAAGTGAACAGGATGTAAGGAATCCTTGAGGGGGCGGGGGGGAGAGAGAGAATAAGACTGAGAATATCTTATTGCCCTTATATCCACGGTACGCCCACATCTTGAATACTGTGTACAGATGTGGTCCCGTCATCCCAGAGAAGACATACTACCATTAGAAAAGGTTCAGAGAAGGGCAACTAAAATGATTAGGAGTTTGGAATGGGTTCCATATGAGAAGAGATTAAAGAGGCTAGGACTCTTCAGCTTGGAAAAGAGGAGACTAAGGGGGGATATGACATGAGTGATGTGGAGAAAGTGAATAAGGAAAAGTTGTTTACTTGTTCCCATAGTATAAGAACTAGGGGCCACCAAATGAAATTAATGGGCAGCAGGTTTAAAACAAATAAAAGAAAGTTGCTCTTCACACAGCGCACAGTCAACCTGTGGAACTTCTTGCCTGAGGAGGTTGTGAAGGCTAGGACTATAACAGGGTTTAAAGGAGAACTATATAAATGCATGGAGGTTAAGTCCATTAATGGCTATTAGCCAGGATGGGTCCTTAGCCTCTGTTTGTCAAAGGATGGAGATGGATGGCAGGAGAGAGGTCGCTAGATCATTACCTGTTAGGTTCACTCCCTCTTGGGCACCTGACATTGACCACTGTCAGCAGACAGGATACTGGGCTGGATGCATCTTTGGTCTGACCTGGTATGGCCATTTTTATGTTCTTATGAATGAATAGGTAATCATCAAGTGATCCATTCTCTGTCACTCATTCTCAGTTTCTGGCAAACAGAGGCTGGGGACACCATCCCTGCCCATCCTGGCTAATAGCCATAGATGGACCTGTTCTCCAAGAATTTATCTAGTTCTTTTTTTAACCCTGTTATAGTCTTGGCCTTCACAACATCAAGGAGTTCCACAGGTTGACTGTGTGCCCTTATTTACAGGAGCCAGTTTCTGCTCATGTGAGTCCATTGATTTCAGGGGGCTAGTTGAGTTGGGGCCTGATTGTGCATCTTATAAATTTATAAACTAATCAGTAGGTTAAACTGCAATGTAAAAACGACCATGCATTTTTTGTTACTTAAAACTACTGCTATTATAAAAAGCGAATTGTTCATGATTTCTCGCTGCTATGTTCTGTAAAGTCACTTTTTCTGCATATGAATTTTTCTAATTGGCCTAATTAAAGGGGTATTTCTGAGCTTTGTACTATGGACCACCATATAAATGAAAAATAACAATCTGTAACACCAACAGTGTTAACCAAATATCAATAGTAGCAAACAAAGCTGTGATTCTGCGAATGGATTTGCATGGATAAATCCCAGTTGACTGCAGGGAGGGCCCCGTGGAGGGTTTTGCCCACCTGTCTTTTGGTTGTGGGACTGTGCTTGGAAATAATCAAACACTTCTAGTGAACATTGTAATATTAATCTTAAAAATCAATGAGTTGTAGTTTACCCTTGCTGCTTGGGTAAATGCTCCTATGAATGGCTCTATGGCTCTTCTGTGATTGCTGGTGATCAGGACTTTGGCTTTACATTTAATCTAAAATGCATATTAAATTCTAGCATAAACGTTTATTGAATTGATCTTGTTTATGCCAGGGCTGAGTTTGGCCTAGCATCTCCAACAACATACTACTCACTATTGCTGTGGTCTGTTAAATACTCAGTAATTTACTGAATTGTCAGCAGTGCTTCCTGTAACACCTAATATAGGTAATGGTAGCAAAAACCCTGTTTCCAGCAATGGTAGGGTTGAGAATTAAGACTCTGGGAAGTAAGAAATTCAGTGGTTTCTAAAGTATTAATAACTGCCAACCTGTCAACTGGAGTTTTATCATTGAAATCAATGGGAGCAGAGTGAAGCATATGTGTGCTAGAAACACTGCAGCTGCACTAATGTAATGTAGAGGCTTATTACAGTGATGGAAGGAGTTTTTCTATTGCTGTAGTAAATGTATCCAAGAGGCAGTAGCTGGGTTGATGGAATAATTCTTCCATAGACTTGGCACTGGCTTAGGTCGGCCTAACTTTGTCTCACAGGGTGAAGTTTTTCATAGCCCTGAGCGATGTTAAGCTGTACTAAATTGTAGTTTAGACTAGCTTTACATGCTTTTAAAATCCTCAGATATTTGAATTATGCTGGAGGCTGTGTGAACAATAATGTGTGATTACTTGATCTGCACAAATGTGTGTATGAAATTATACAGAAAATAAGATGAAACAAAAGGGGGTCAAACAAGAGGAAAAAGGAGAGAGGTTCTATTCCAAATGATACATAGAATACATAATTCTCCAGAATTGAAAGGCACTGTCTGGTCTAGATCTGTGTAAATAAATTATAGAATAGTTTCTCTTCCATATGCTGACATATGCCATTTTGGGCTAAAGAGCTGGAAACTTCGAATTTTCATATCTGAAAGTCCTACAAGAAATTTAATATTTCAGTACTAATGAAATGTGATTATCCATTGAGATAAAATATTCCCCTTAACTTCAGTTCTTCCAAAAAATATTAAACCAGTGTGGAACTTTGGAAAACGATTTTAAGAATTTAACACACAACTGTACCATCTATAGACTTTGGCTCCTAAGCTGCTACGCTAGGTGTGTGACTTACTGCAGTTTTGTGTGTCTCATACTCACATATATAGAAGGTCAGTTACATTCTTTCTCTTACATGTGTTCTGGCTCAGACTTTTGTTTGGACAAAACAAGAAGAAACAGTTCTGTCTAGGAGGCAAATCTTAATCCCATGGACTACAGACAAATGTGAAATCATGTGGTAGCTATCCATGGCAGCATGTTGTGCCAATGGGCAGGCATGTGGGGCTTTAATCAAATTATTCTGTTGATAACTTTGTACATTAACTGTATACTCTTGATAAGGTGGCGTGGTTTTTTGTGTGTGTTTGGTTTTTTTGCTTTCTTGGGCTGGGAAATCTAAGTGCATTTCTTAATCTAGAATAAAAAATTTCTTTATACATTTACACTGAAAATGCATAATGCCTTACAAGTGTCATGGATGAGACCAAAACATAGACCTAAAATGCAACTGTTGGCATTTATTAAATTAGACCTTTAATAAAGGTTCCATTTGTACTTGGGAACAGGAACACTTATTTTCCCCAAGAAAGGAATACCAGGATTTTGATTTCTCATGGCAACAGGAAAACTAAGGATTAGAGAAGTGAGAAGATTGTGATCCACTCAGACCTTTTCTTAATTTTCTCTTACAATGTTTTTTTAGAATTAAACATAAATTAGTAATTGTTTCAGCAAAGAAATCTGAAGTAAGTAAAGTTCTATTGAGGGTTCAAGATCTGTACTGTGAGACAGACTGAGGACCTGAGTGTTAATTATCTCCTACAGTAGAACCTCAGAGTTAACAACATTTTTGGAATGGAGGTTGTTCGTAACTCTGAAATGTTTGTAATTCTGAACAAAACGTTATGGTTGTACTTTCAAAAGTTTACAACTGAACATTGACTTAATACAACTTTGAAGCTTTACTATGCAGAAGAAAAATGCTGCTTTCCCTTTATTTTATTTTTTTAGTAGTTTACATTTAACACAGTGGATTAATATTTCCCCACCCCCCCCCACCCCGGTCTCTGCTGCTGCCTGATTGTGTACTTCGGGTTCCAAATGAGGTATGTGGTTGACTGATCAGTTTGTAATTCTGGTGTTCGTAACTGAGGTTCTAGTGTAATTCAAATATAATGGAACAGGAACTCTTTTTTTTTTTTTTCCACAATGTGATATTATGCAGAGATTGCTCTCTTCTGAGTTCTCTTTAGATAATGTAATGGTTCATGCAATCAAAACCCATCATTACTTAATAACCTTAAGGAAATTTAAATTATTTATTGGTTTATACTTAGGCAGATTACTAGTCAGCTGTCATGCTTCAGCACCCATTGTGTCATTTGTTTAGTTAGATAATTTTTTCCGACAGCTTTTCAGAACAAGCAAATACTAACTTTGAAGTCTATCCTTATTGTTGTATCAGCACCAAGAAAATAATTACCATGTATTAACTAAAAATCCTGAGTTGTAATATGCTAAACTATTTTTGCCAAAAGCAAGTATTCTTCAGTTGTTACATATCTATGGTTTGAAGTAAATAGCATATATTTCAACTTATAAAATGTTTTGGCAGGTGTTGTCATGTGGTGAAGATTCAGTGTTGCATGTTTTTTCTTAGCATGCAAGCAAATGTTAAATCTTGGGAAGATGTGCAGTGGTGTTTTGTTTTGTGAGTTTCTGTGTACATGTGTCGTAGCAGGAGACTTTGGTCTTTAAGTAATGTCAGTTTTTGAAGCAGTTGGTCTCTGAAAACTGGCCAGTGGTGTTGGGCAGTCTCCTCAATCAAGGGATTTCTTGAGTGCTGTCTGAACTCCTTTGTTCCAGTACTGCGTTAGATGTGTAAATAAAGTTGTACTTCACATATACCCATGTCAAAAGAAAGGGCAACAATGTTGATAGTACAGTAAAAGTTCTATCTGGCACGTTGGAGGAATGCGGGGTGCCAGGTAGTGAAAAATGCAGATTAACTAAGAGGGAGAGAGCTTGGGACTGGGGTTGGGGCATGGGATTGGGTACAGGGCGTGGGCTCTGGGAGGGAGTTTGGGTGCAGGAGGGGGCTTGGGGCAGTAGGTTGGGCATGGGAGGGGGGTGGGGTGCCGGATCCCAGGGGGGCACTCACCTCAGGCGGCTCCCCGCAAGTGGCAACCTCTCCTGGCCACTCCTAGGCAGAGGTGTGGCAGGCAGCTCGGTGCTCTGCCCCCACCCCAAGCGCTAGCTCTGCAGCTCCCATTGGCTGGGAATTGCAGCCAATGGGAGTTGAGGGAGTGGTGCCTGTGGGAGGAGGCAGCATACAAAGCTGCCTGCCGCACCTCTGCCTCGGAGCAGCTGGGGTAGGCCACCGCATGTGGGGAGCTGCCTGATGTGAGCACCCCCCAGATTCGGCACCCTGCACCCCCTTCTGTGCCCTAACCCCCTGC
The DNA here is from genome assembly GCF_965152235.1 of Eretmochelys imbricata. Lineage (NCBI taxonomy): Eukaryota > Metazoa > Chordata > Testudines > Cheloniidae > Eretmochelys > Eretmochelys imbricata. The sequence goes on along the minus strand of NC_135573.1, from coordinate 228,746,057 downwards.
CAGCCCCACGCCAACCAGACTATAAACCGGAATTTCAGTGAAGATCAGAAATGCTGGTTTATAGAACTTTCTGGTTTGTGAAGTGCCAGATAAAACAGCTTTACTGTAACTTGTTTTACTCTTAAATGTTAATTTTTGCCAGTTAGCACGCAGGCAGCATTGTATTAAGGTTCTCTTGTTTTGTTCGTGTTATATCCTCTCACAGGGAGTTCACATAGTAACTTTGGCGTAGTTGTCCTGTCTAGTGTAGTACAGTGACAGATAAAATTGAATGGCCTTGTGATATTACAATATGGTATCTTCCAAGAGTCACTGAGAATCTTTGGCACTGTAGTGGCGTTGTTATAATGCCCACAATGTCTTCCTTAGTTATTTCCTTCATGTTGGTGGTATTCGGACCAGCAATATTTTATCTTGGCTCCACACGTGTGTGGAGCTTGCCTGTTAATTTCCTTTTTTTAAAGGAAAAGCACTTTTTCTTCAGAGTTAGCTGTTGTGTTAAACTAAGAATGAAGGGGAAAGGAAAGCTGGAGGGGTGGAATAAAAAATTGACTTTCCAGGGTATCGGGAACTGAGGCATAATAGGCACAGCTTCAGTATGCTCTCCCTGCCCCCCGGGTTGGGGGGGGGAACGGGAGGGGTGTGTTTTTTTGACCATGGAGAGGAGGTGAGACTTCTTGTAGGGCAGAGCAGTAGTTCTTGCAAGTGCTAGTGTTATGACCCTCCCAAGCCTGCAGTTTGAATTGAAAGGAGCCCGATTTAGTCTCTAGCATAGGTATTTAGTTGCCTACGTTTGTATTCTGCGAATCTGGCAGATGTCTATTATAACCAATATTTTATCCACCGTTATTGCAAGTCAACAAGTCTTTTAAATCTGTGTCTCTGAAAGACTTGTTTCTAGATAGTGCTTATGTCCAGGATAACCCATCTGTTCATTGGGTGGGACTCCTTCCATATGGCCTTCAGCAAAGACTCTGCCTTTGATTTAAGGTCCTGCTTTATGAGTTTTTCACTTCTGCTTGTAGCCTTAAGATCCTAGCACAATATAAATGTTAACATTTACCAGAGCTCCATAGCAGAGCGTTCTCTCTCCTTTGCATTAGCCCCCTCTCCCTTATATGGCTGTAACTTAAAAAAGAGGTTTCATTATGTTTAGCTGCTGAACCTTAGCTCTTCCCCTTGGATGCTTGCAATTACAGTAGGCTCTTCAGTGGCAGAAATAACTGCAGTTTTATAAATCACTAAAGGTGCACATCTGAGGTAACAGCAAAGCTTAGAGATTTTAAAAGGACAAAATTCAGTCCTGTGTATCTGGCCTATGGCATCTGAACATTTAAATAATTAACAGGATAACCATCAGAGCCCCCCAGATCCCTTCTGCTGTAGGTGTCAAACTTAACAAGTAAAAGAAGAACCGTGACTCTCATCAGCAATCTAGTGAAATACAACCTAGATAGAGCATTTTAAGTGGCTGTGGTTGAGTGTATAGGGAGTTATTGAGGGGGAAATAAAATTGAAAGAGTGAATTTTGTAGTTAGTTCTGAATTCTGTAAGGTCCATGGCTGCTTGAAGTGAGTCCAGTGTTGCAACTCAGCTACTGTGACAAATCTATGTCTCAAACTTGTCTGTTGGTTGATGGTTTGATAGTTCCAGTGGAACATAGCTGTCAAGGGAGGCTATAGTCATGGAAGAAGCAGTGATCTCTCAGGTTGATTGGGACAATCACATGAGCTTAGAATCATAGAAGTGTAGGACTGGAAGGGACCTTGTGAGGTCTTCTTCTCCAGTCCCCTGCACTTGGGCAGGACTAAGTATTCTGTAGACCGTACTTCACAGGTGTTTTTTTAACTTGCTCTTAAAAACCTCCAGTGATAGAGATTTTACAGCCTCCCTAGGCAATTCATTCCAATGTTTTAACTACCTTGACAGGAAGTTTTTCCTAAAGTCCAACTTAAACATCTCTTGCTGCAATTCAACCCCATGGCTGCTTGCTCTATCCTCAGAGGTTAGCAATTTTTTTTCACCCTCCTCTATGATGAGCAGAGAAATGGCTGCTCATCATATAGCCTCTTGGAAGCAGGATAAGAGAACTTGGTGATAGTGATATAAAGAGGGCCAGGAGGGTGAGCATGGGTGTAGTTCTTGTGTCTATGGACTGGAGAAGACCATCCACCGGAGCAATAAATGCTGCATCTGCACCTTGTCCTGGCCTTTGCACCTTGACTAAGGTCTAGACTACTGTAAGCTGAAAGGTAGCATTGGGGTTATTTGCTAGCTTGCTTAGAAAAGAGAGGATAGATACTATGTGATAGACTAAGTGACCAATTTACAAGAAGAGCAGTATGGAAAAACAGCTCTTTTCCGTTGTCATTGTATTTCCTGAATGCTGTTATGCTGTCTAGTGTTGTGGCTGCATATCAAAAGACCCTAGCTAGAGAAATGAACACGCACAATTTGACAGGGTTATGGTGTTAGAACTCTTCTTTCTCAATTTCCTGACTCTTGTGTAATTAAAATCTCAATCTTAGTACAGAAATAACAGCTTTTTGGTCTTTATTTTCCTTGGCCTACAAGGGGAAGACAAATGTTCCTCAAAGAAAAGGCACTGGTTAATGCAGTGCTTGAACCTCATACAGCAAGTAGAAAGATTTCTCTTCACCTCTGGGATGAAAACAAGAAGAAGAAATTTCAGCCCAAAAGATACTTTAAGAATACAGTAAGCAAGAAAACTAAGGGTGTAGAACACGAAGTGATACTTCAACCATTGGTAGTCCTACTTTGATGCTATAATTGTTTCTACTGCTGGAGGCTGCCTAGAGACTGCAGTCAGCATTGGGAACCCCATTGTGCCAGGTGCTATATAAACACATAAGAAGAAACTCTTCCCAAAGATCTTATGATTTTAAGATGAAACACAAGTTTGTGACAAATGCTAAGATGGAGGAGGAAGAAGAGAAGAAGAGTAATAATTTTATGCAGTTAGAGGCCAACTTGATGGTTCTGAACCATCCTTTTGGCCTTGAGTAAGACACTTAGGGTATGTCTACTCTGCAGTCAGGAGTGTGTGATCACAGCATGCTGGGACATACCTAAGCTAGCTTTAACCTGGCAAGGGTGGGTACCAGTGGCAGAATATCTGCAGCAGTAGAGCCTTTAACAGGGGCTGTACAAGCCCACCTGGCACCTTAGGCTTATTTGAGCAGCTGTCCCATACTGAAGTCTATGCTGCCATAGCTTAACTGCTATTGGTACGTGAGCTAGCTAGACCCACATGCATAAACAAGCACCTCAAACTGCTTACTAGGAAAGCAGCCTACAAGGAGCAGAGGAAGGGATGGATCAGCAAGGAGAGCTACCTCAAGGATGTCAGAAAGTATAGGGGAGAAGTGAGAACTACCAAAAGCCAAGCAGAGTTAACCTTGCAAAGACCATTGCAAGCAATAGTAAAAGGTTCTTTAGCCATATATCTAATAAGAAAACAAGGAAAAAAGTGGTAATGCTGAGCACTGAGGATGGGGTGGAGATGAAAGATAATCTAGTTGTGATCTAACACCTAAATGTATACTTCTTAAAAACTAAGGCAATGAAGAGTTGTGGGCAGTGGCAGGGTGGCTAATGGAACAAGGATATGGAAGTAGATATTGCCACATCTGAGGAGAAGCCAAACTCAGACAGTGTAATTAAATTGGGGGCGGGATAATCTCCCTCAAGAATATTGAAGGAACTAGTATATGAAATTGCAAGCCCAATAGCCTTTGTAATGAATCTGTAAACTCAGAGGTTGTACCTATATTTTAAAAAAGGGGTGGGGGAAAAAAGTGATTTGGAAAACAGGCCCATTAGTTTGACCTCATTTGTATGCAAGGTTCTAGAACAAATTTTGAGTGGTTATGAGATACAGTAGAACCTCAGTTACGAATATCAGAGTTACAAACTGACCAGTCAACCACACATCTCATTTGGAACCAAAAGTATGCAATCAGGTAGCAGCAGAGACCCCCCCTCAAAAAAGCAAGTGCAGTACTGTGGTAAACATAAACTATTAAAATAAAGGGGAAGCAGGATTTTTTTTTGTGTAGTAAACTTTCAAAGCTGTATTAAGTCAATGTTCAGTTGTAAACTTTTGAAAGAACAACCATAACATTTTGTTCAGGGTTACAAACATTTCAGAGTTATGAACAACTTCCGTTCCCGAGGTGTTCATAACTGATCACCATGTGTGGGGTCAGGAAGGAATTTTCCCTGAGGTCATATTGACGGAGACCCTGGGTAGTTGGTTTTTTGTTTTGGTTTTTTTTGCATTCCTCTGCACTGGAGGGCATGCGTCGCTTGCTGGCTTGAGCTAAAGTAAATAGTGGATTTCTCTGTAACTTGAATTCTTTAACCCATGATTTGAGGACTTCAGTAACTCAGCCAGAGGTTATGGGCTTATTACAGGAGTGGGTGGGTGAGGTTCTGTTGCTTATACTGTACAAGAGGTCAAACAAGATGATCATGATGGTCCCTTCTGACTTTGAAGTCTGAGACTGAGGTTAAAGCTAGTTTAGGTATGTCTTCATGTGCTGCAGTCACACCTCTGGCTGCAGTGTAGACCTGCTACTAGTTCAGCAGTTCCCAAACTGTGGGTTGCAACCCCAAATGGGGTCACGTCATCAGCAGATGGGGTTGCGGCGATTCCAAGTGTGTGAAGGATGCCATTTTGCTTCACACAGCATGATCTTGGATGTACAGTGCATGCAAGGTCACGCTGCGTGGCGGAAGCCATTTTGCTCTACAAAATGGCATCCTCCACATAGCGTGACCTTGCACGCACCATACATATGATGTCACACTGTGCAGAGGATGCCATTTCGCTCTTCCAAATGCCATCCTCAATGCTATCTGGGAGGAAATAATTAAAGTGGGTAGTGCCAGCAAAAAGTTTGAAAGCCCCTACCTTTGTCCCTTATCTGCATTTACTTTCCAAATGTGTACTTATGCATACTTCATTTATCACAGCAATTAAATTAAGCATATGGATAAGTTTTCATGATTGGGACCTTAGTTCTCTTGCCTCCGTTTCCATTTGTGAAATGGGGGAAATACTAAATGTCTGATTATGAAGCCCTCAGGGCAGGGACCATCTCTCACAACGTTTGTGCATGAACTAGTGCAATGGGTCCTCTAGGTGCCACTGGCATACAAATAATTATTAAAATATATTTTAGTTGCTGATCTCTCATAGACCTCACAGTGAGCTTTTGGGTATCGTACTAGTTCTTTTGTGTATTAAATGACCTTCTTGAGTAAGCCAAAATAGATCAGAACATTATTTCATTCTGTTTGTCACTCTAAAACATGTCTACTTTTAAATCCGTGCCTATAATGATTCAGTATCTGGACAAAAAAGATCTGCTTCCATTACCACTCTTACACTGGCTTTTTAAGTTAATAAGTCATAGGCGCCAACTCTGTGCGTGATCTGGGGCTGGAGCACCCATGGGGAAATACCGCAGCCCCCCAGTGCCTCCTACCCACTGGCAGGCCCTGCAGATCAGCACGCACCCCCCTTCCCCGCACCTGCCTTCCACCTGCCACAATCAGCAGTTTTGTGGCATGCAGGAGGCTGCGGGGGAGGGCAGAGGAGCGAGGATGCAATGCGCTGGGAGGAGGGGGCAGAACTGGGCAGGAAGAGGCAGAGTAGGGGTGGGAAGAGATGGGGTGGGGCCTTGGGGGAAGGGGCAGAGCCTGTGGTCAAGCACCCGCTGGCACTTTGAAAAAAGTCAATGCCTGTGATACTAGTGGTCCTGTGTCCAGCGTTAGTAGTAACAAAATGATTGTTTATATACTCACAACTCTTGTGATTCATAGTCAGAAAATAGCATTGCAAAAGACCTGTTGGGTCATCTAGTCCATCCCCTTTCCTGTATAGGATTGTTCCCTAGGCTGTATTTTTCCAGTGCTTTGTCTAGCCTACTTTTCAAATGACTCATAATAGGACGTGTTTTTTCCATACATCGACAGCCAATAGTAATTTAATACAGTGTGACTTGACATTATTCAAAACAGACAGTAGTTGAGTAAACTGCTTGTTGTCTATATTTATGAACCACTGGTGTAAAGATACTAGAACTGTAAGCAAAAGTATCTAGGCACAATGGAAGCAGAGGCCAGGCATAACATAATTAGGCAGCATTAACCTAAGCCCTCCATTTTAGTTTACCCATTTTGATGGAGTTAATATAAAGAAAAATGAGAATAGTACAAGAACCCTGTTACAATCAAGAGCCTAATGGTTTGTCTTCTGGTAAGTGTACTTGTAAGGTACATGTTCTGTAACTTTGCTAAAGCAGATGTAAAGAACCTCGCTCACCATTAACACAAGAACAAAAAATACTGCCATTAATGGGGTATTTGCAATTCCACTCTGAATTTGAGAGTAGTGGTAACTGCTCCATGGTTAAGATGGCCACTAACTCACCATTGTAAACCCAACTTTTATCCTTCCCCATCCCTCATTTTCCCCGCCAAAGAAACCCGTTTCCCTGAAATTTCCTGAACCACCTCTCATCCCTAGGTAGGATTTTTGAGGCTTGACCAACCTTTTCCTCTCCCCTTCACGCTCCCCCCTCCCCCCCCATGTCTCTGGTTCTGTTCTCTCTCTTGCTAGGGCATGCCAAGTGTGTTTGGGGGTTTAACTGTGTGCATGTGTGCGCTATATACACTATTTTATATACACATTCCTTTACATTAATAGATCCAATAACTTTACACTAAGATTAGCAGGAAAGTGCTGTGTAGAGACTCATGAGGGACTGTGAAGAGTAGGCATAGGAATGCTGGGGGGAGGGGACCTGGAGGGAAAGAGCAAGGTTTTTTGTTTTTTTTCTTATTTTTCCAAATAAATATATATATATAAATATATTTACACACACACACACACACACACACACACACACACACACACACACACACACACACCCCCCCCCCCCCCCCCCCCCAAATTGACCATACTACACAAAGCAAATAAACTGGCTTAGGATAAAGGGAGGGGAGGGGAAGTGACTTATCTATCTTCAGGGCCTACGTGGCCTCTTAAAGTCAGCCCAAATTGCTTTAAATGTTTTGGGCATTCCCTTTGTGTGGAATGTCAGTCGTTCGTTAGCTGCAAGGTCAGCCATATCACTGAGCCAGTCATCAATATTTGGTGGGGATCAACTTTTCCATTTTAGCAGGATTCATTTTTAGCAACCAAAGCTCCATGTTGGAACCACGCTCCTTATTACTAGGTAATTTTCAGGGATCAGGAGGAATAGATCCAAGAATGAAACTTAAGGGGCAGGACTCCAACTTAGCATCCAGTGTCAAATTGGTCCTTTGACCCACCTCATACCAGCAATTTTTGATACAGGGGCTCTCCCAAAATATGAGGTAAGGTGGCACCAAGGGATTTAGATTTCCAATAGCAGGCAGCATTTGAGGCCCATCACTGTTAGCACGCTTGTTCTTCCCCGTATAGGCTATGTCTTATCCATCCTGTTAGCAGGGTTAGGAAGTTCACAGGACCAGACCAGAAAGCAAAGGGTTATTGGAAAACCAAGTTTGTAGCCCTCATAGTTGCAGAGAAAAGTTTCTAAAACCAGAAGGCAAAGTTTAAAAAAAAAAACAAAAAAACCCAAAATATATTGTTTGGCTTAAATTCTGTGAAATCTTCAGGTTCATGCATGGGGATGCATGAAAGGCAATTATGGCTGGGTCTGGGGAGGTCTGAGATAAGTGAAGGTGGAGTTTTTTTATCCACACCAAAAACTTAAATGGTAAGGTCAAGATTATGAAAACCAGGAAACTGTTAGACTGCTAAAGCCAAATTTAGGCTTCTAAATAAGTGGCCTGATTTTTCAAAGATGCTGGGTTGGTTTATAGGCTCCTCACCTGCAGTCCTCTGCTCTGATTGTCTTAAGGCCCACTGAAAGCAGGGCTCTCCTCCTTTGGGGAGGGGGTGGCTTGATGGGCTATATAGTGTCTTTCACTTCTAGGTTACAGAGTAACAGCCGTGTTAGTCTGTATTCGCAAAAAGAAAAGGAGTACTTGTGGCACCTTAGAGACTAACCAATTTATTTGAGCATGAGCTTTCGTGAGCTACAGCTCACTTCATCGGATGCATACCGTGGAAACTGCAGCAGACTTTATATACACACAGAGAATATGAAACAATACCTCCTCCCACCCCACTGTCCTGCTGGTAATAGCTTATCTAAAGTGATCATCAAGTTGGGCCATTTCTAGCACAAATCCAGGTTTTCTCATCCTCCACCCCACCCCCCCCCACACACAAACTCACTCTCCTGCTGGTAATAGCTCATCCAAAGTGACCACTCTCCAAGTTTAAATCCAAGTTTAACCAGAACGTGGGGGGGGGGAGGGGGTAGGAAAAAACAAGGGGAAATAGGCTACCTTGCATAATGACTTAGCCACTCCCAGTCTCTATTTAAGCCTAAATTAATAGTATCCAATTTGCGAATGAATTCCAATTCAGCGGTTTCTCGCTGGAGTCTGGATTTGAAGTTTTTTTGTTTTAAGATAGCGACCTTCATGTCTTTGATTGCGTGACCAGAGAGATTGAAGTGTTCTCCGACTGGTTTATGAATGTTATACTTCTTGACATCTGATTTGTGTCCATTTATTCTTTTACGTAGAGACTGTCCAGTTTGACCAATGTGAATGGCAGAGGGGCATTGCTGGCACATGATGCCATATATCACATTGGTGGATGTGCAGGTGAACGAGCCTCTGATAGTGTGGCTGATGTTATTAGGCCCTGTGATGGTGTCCCCTGAATAGATATGTGGGCACAGTTGGCAACGGGCTTTGTTGCAAGGGTAGGTTCCTGGGTTAGTGGTTCTGTTGTGTGGTATGTGGTTATTGGTGAGTATTTGCTTCAGGTTGCAGGGCTGTCTGTAGGCAAGGACTGGCCTGTCTCCCAAGATTTGTGAGAGTGTTGGGTCATCCTTTAGGATAGGTTGTAGATCCTTAATAATGCGTTGGAGGGGTTTTAGTTGGGGGCTGAAGGTGACGGATAGTGGCGTTCTGTTATTTTCCTTGTTAGGCCTGTCCTGTAGTAGGTGACTTCTGGGAACTCTTCTGGCTCTATCAATCTGTTTCTTCGCTTCCGCAGGTTGGTATTGTAGTTGTAGTTGTAGGAATGCTTGATAGAAATCTTGTAGGTGTTTGTCTCTGTCCCCACGTTCTGGTTAAACTTGGGTTTAAACTTGGAGAGTGGTCACTTTGGATGAGCTGTTACCAGCAGGAGAGTGAGTTTGTGTGTGTGGGGGTGAGAACCTGGATTTGTGCTGGAAATGGCCCATCTTGATGATCACTTTAGATAAGCTATTACCAGCAGGACAGTGGGGTGGGAGGAGGTATTGTTTCATGATCTCTGTGTGTATATAATGTCGTCTGCAGCTTCCACTGTATGCATCCGATGAAGTGAACTGTAGCTCACGAAAGCTCATGCTCAAATAAATTGGTTAGTCTCTAAGGTGCCACAAGTACTCCTTTTCTTTTTACTTCTAGGTTAGTGGTTTGAATCCAGGCTAAGATTAAAGTAACTGAAAGCTACCATCTTTTGACCTCTGGTCATTGTTCTATATGTAGAGCCCTACCAAATTCACAGTCCATTGTGGTCAATTTACAGTCATAGGATTTTAAATTTCATGATTTCAGCTATTTAAATCACAAATTTCATCGTGTTGTAATTTTAGGGGGGTCCTGACGCAAAAAGGAGTTGGAGGTTGCAAGGTTGTGTAGGGGGCTGCAGTATTGCTACCCTTACTTCTGTGCTGCTGTTGGAGAGTGGCGGCTGCTGGCTGGGATCCCAGCTCTGAAGGCAGAGCTGTCGCCAGCAGCAGCGCAGAAGTAAGGATGGCATGGTATGATATTGCCACCCTTACTTCTGCGCTGCCTTCAGAGCTGGGCAGCCACAGAATGGCAGCTGTTGGCCGGGCATCCAGCTCTGAAGGCAGCGCAGAAGTAAGGGTGGCAGTACTGTAACACCTTCTCCCCCCCCACCAAATAACCTCGTGATCCCCTTGCAACTCCTTTTGGGGTCAGGACCCCCAATTTGAGAACCACTGATCTCCCCAATGAAATCTGTATAGTAGAGGGTAAAAGCACACAAGACCAGATTTCTCAAGAGGAGACTAGATTTCACAGTCCAGGATGCATATTTTTTTTTTTTCATGGCCTTGAATTTTGTAGGGCCCTATCTATATGGAATGACTTTCTAGTGGACAAGTATACGCACTGCAGAACCACAGTCACTGCAATATAGATCCTAGCTGGTAGACTGAACCTGGAAAGTGGACTGCTCCTGGTGGTAGAGCTGATTGCCATTGGTCAGGGTTGAGTCATTGGTGGGGGAGTATTGGTGGAGAAGCTGATGGCAGGAGTATACCTGCTTTGTGAATATAGGACTTCAGTCTCCCTTTGTGGCTGTTAATCAGGCACCTTTCAAGTGGTGAGCTGACTAAACTATATATCAAACATGCTGACTTTTCCTTTTCAGCACACCTGATATCTTGGATTAGCATGATAAAAGTTAAATTAGGAATGAGGTATGCATAAGTAACCCCTGTAAACAGGTATTGGTGATTTCATTCTGAGATGTCTCAACCCAGGAATGCGTTCACTAGATTTCAGTGAAATAGCCATTTCGGTTTTAAAATAAAAAGAATCAAAAGTTGAAATATTGTGATTTTTATTTTTATATGAAATGCTTTCCATTCTAAAATTTGAAAATATTGACACGTTCAGAACAAAATGCTTTTTGTTCAAAAATGGTTGTTCCCTTCCATGAAAATAGTACTTACAAAACAAGACCCTTTTTGAAAAACTAATAAAATGCTAAATTTTTAGTGTTCTGTGTTGTACAGCTGCTTTGAAAATACAGTTTAAGTGAATGTGTTGTCTGGCTTTAGAATACTTCAAAAATGAAGCTAGAATGCCATCTTGTGGCTCTGGTAGCTTGATGTTCCTAGAATAGTTACAAAGGCATTGACTGCTTCAGAAGGTATGTGAAGGACACAGCAGAGGGAGTTTTTGTGGCAGTATGAAGTTTTTTCTGTTTTCTTAATATATTTGCAGCCTTATACAGTATTATCTGAATTGGTCAGGGCCTTGATCTATAGTTTATTAAAGATAATTTCAGGCAGAGGTTGAATAGATGCACAAAGTACATGGTTAGCTTTCCTTATATTAGTAGAGAGGGTGAATAAAATGGCATCAGTTGCCCCTACTCTCTGTGGGAACTCATTTCAGGGACTGCTGCACCAAATGTTTCTGCCACTGTGTTGCAGAGGAAATCTTTAGAACCAGGTTGTCCCAGATTTTGAAGCAGGGTGCTCTGGAATGGTCCTCTTCCTCATGTGATAGGAAAAAACTGCATCTTATAATTGTAATTCATGTTATAGTTTTAAAATGCTTGTCATAATATTAAATATTAGCCGTTCTGTACAGTAAGGCTGTGTATGATGGCTAATGTTCTTGTCTGCCCTTTTTTTCCCTCACCAGTTATCTGATCCTAATATTCATAGCAATTGCCTTTGCAGAATCTTTCTTTGTCCTCCTATTCTTGGTGAATTACTGAAGAGAGATCTTTGTTTTAAGGGTCTCTATGAGAATAATTTAGGGTGAGTGTCCTGTGTTTCCTTCTCCTTTTCTTCCTGCTCCTCTTCCTCCCAAGCCCATTAAATGGTTGAGTGAACTATTACATGTCCAGGCCTTAGAAATGAAATTTTCATGATGTTTCTTTTAGGCTCCCATTTCTCTGGTTGGTTCCTGGTTTGAAAATTCAACTTGGCAGAAATAAGCTTTCACGGGTTAGGGCCGTCTTATACAAAATTTCTCGTAAGTGGTGACCACCCCCCCCCCCACACACATTTATAGCCTTTATACTGAAGATAATTTTCCAGACATGAACATATGTAAATCTATGCAGTGCTGTGCTTCTCAAGATATACATACACTAGAACTGGAGGTATAAATTCCAGCTTGAGGAGACATACCCACACTAGCTATGAGGGCAGGTCTACACTACAGCACTAAATCCGTGTAGCTGCACTGCTGTAGCACATCAGGTGAAGACAAGTTATGCCAAGGGAAGAGCATCTCCCACCAACATAGTGCTGGTGTGGACAGAGCTTAGGTTGCTGTAACTTACGTCATTTCGGGGTGGGGGGGGGAGGTGTGTGTGGTCTTTTCACACCCCTGAGCGATGTAAGTTACATCAACTTAAGTGACAGTGTAGACCAACTCTGAGTGAGCTAGTGCACTAAGATATCAGTGTAGCTGTCGTGATGGGAGGAGCCACTTCAACCAGTGGTTCTCAACCGGGGTATTCGTACTCCTTGGGGTACGCAGAGGTCTTCCAGGGGGTATGTCAACTCATCTAGATACAGTATTTGCATGACTTTACAACAGGCTACAGGAATAGACTCAATGTGGAGAAAAACATAATTGTTGCTGTTGCTTCACTGCCTCCCAGAATGACGAGAGTCAACTGAAAAACAGGCTCAAGAACTGCACTGAAATGCAAGTACAATATTTGTATTCCAATTGATTTTATAACTATATAGTAAAAAAGGGAGAAAGCAAGTGATTTTTTCAGTAATAGGGCTGTGACGCTTTTGTATTTTTGTTTGATTTTTTTGTAAGCAGTTAGTTTTTAAGTGAAGTGGAAGTTGGGGTATGCAAGACCAATCAGATTCCTGAAAGCAGTACCATAGTCTGGAAAGGTAGAGAACTACTGACTTACACCATAAGCATGTACTCAGGTTGGCTAGCCCTTCCTGCCACTCGTGCTGGTACAGATACACCCGTGCTAGCTCTCATCAAGCGTATCTTCTTGAGCAGGAATTTATTTCTCATTGTAGTGTAAACATACCCTTAACCTGCAGACAGCTCCAGTGCTACTGCTCAAAGCTTTCCCAAGCTGCAGCATTCTGAAAACCATCCAGTACTGTAAGTTTTCATTGCTGCTCCTCAACTCTCTAGGTGAGGTTTTGGGACAGTAGAAGAACAGACAGGAATCAGGCTAATTTCATAGCTTTCTCAAGCAACAGCACTATGAGCCGCAGCAGGAACTGAAGCTATCCACTATGAAGAAGATTTCATGACTGGGGTCGATGTATAGCAGACAGTTCTGCTGCCACGTGGTTAAGGGAGGAACAGAGTATTGGAGATTCAACTTCATAGTAACGAGGAGGCTCTTGGATGGGAAGAGGGATTGGTCCTTTTTTCTAGCAGCCAGAATAGCAGTGGGTGGAATGAGAACTGTTCAAATTTACTGGAAACCTATTAGCCAGAACCTAATACAAAAGACGGGAGCAAAGTCCAGGAACAGTACTTAAGATTTTAGCACCCTTTCTTTTCTCGTTGGCTAAGGAGAAGGGATGTGTCAGTAGCCTTTTTCAAACTGTACTTTGGTGAGGAGGATAATTCTTAAACAGTTGGGTTTCTGGTAAATTTCTTTTAAATTTTGCAAGTGGATTGGTGTGAAGAATGTGTATAAAGAGTGGGAATGGAGTTAATAGGGGTTGGAGGGAAAGATTTCTGGGGATAAACTAGAAAAAAAGTAGTACAGTATGGGGGAAGATGGGGTGAGGAAAGACAAAGTATGGGGAAGTAGGCAGATAAAACACAAATAAAGAAATAGAGGTTAGAAAGGGGGAAAAGAAGGGAAGACTGAAAATAATTGAGGCCTGGTCTACACTACAAAGTGAGATCAACATAAGTTGTTGCGTCAACTTATTTGTGCTTGTGTCTGAAGTCAGATGTCTTCTAGTGAGGTAAAACCCCCTTATGGTGACACAGTAATGCCACTTCCCCAAACGACATTGAGCAATGTGGTTGACGCAGTGCAAATGTAAACACTGTGACCTATGTTGACCTTAACAGTCCTCCAGCAGCTGTCCCACAATGCCCAACAGCGACTGCTCTTGTCTCAGTTATGAACTCCATTACCTGAGGGCACAGAGCCCAGAAGCCAGCCAATGCCCCTGAATATTTTTGAATTGCCCTTTCCTGATTGCCCAGTTTGGTGAGCATAACCAGCAGCTCTCGCTTGTTGCAACTGCCCAATTGACCATGCCAGCTAGACACGTACCTGCCTGGAGTAGACTGGAGATATTGGATCTCTTGGGCCTGTGAGGAGGAGAGGCTGTGCAGGTGCAGCTATGGACTAGTCATAGAAATAGGGACATCTGCGAAAAGATTGCACAGAGGATGCAGGCGAGTGGTGCAACAGGAATTGGCAGCAGTGCTGTGTGAAGGCAAAGGAACTGTAGGAGGCATGCCACAAGTCCAGGGAGGCCAACAGTTGATCTCGTGTCAAGACCACACTTACAATGAGCTTCATTCCATACTTGACAGAGACCCAATCAGCACCTCACTGTGGGTGCCTCAGTGGAACCCAGGACAGACCTCTGCTGTGAACAGTGAGGAGGAGAAACACCTGCGGGTGGCTAGCTATGCCACAAGCCAGGATCTGTTTGAGACTCCATACAGTCTAGCCAGTCCCGCCAACTGAGCATGGATGAGCCTGATGAAAGGAACCTCACATAAGTGTGTGCATGCATTCTTCCTTAAAAGGGGCACATTTGAAGATGGCACCCAACCCAACATCAAGTTAGCAGGAAACATGTATCTACATTGTTTCTCTCCTATGAGAAGGCGTAGAGGTACATCAGAGGTAGTTATCTGTTTTTCATTACCTGTGGGATTAGGTCAGGGGAAGGCATGTGGAGCAGTTTATGTATATAGGGATGTCCTTTTGTGTCCCCTGGAGAGAACTTGATGAAACTTCCATGGAGGCACTCTGCAATTCTCTCCTGGAGGTTTCTAGGGATGGCTTGTCTTTATTTTTTTCCTCTGCAGTAGGACACTTTGCCATCCATTCTGTGATAACTGTGGCAGTCACCATTTCAGGAAACAGGCTGGTGGCAGATGTGACTGGTGGCTTTGGGATGCTAGCAGCAGCTGTGCTTTCTGTACCTTTGATGCCTTTGAGTGAGACACTAGCTAAAATCACCACCGCCTAAGGAAAAACGTCAGCATTTGGTGCCACTGTGTTGTACTTGTAACCATGGAAACAGGGTCAAAATTTTATTTTATGTGACCGAACAATTCCCTCCTCATTTTGTCACCTTGCTCCCTGGTGAGCCATACTCACCATGGCTGCAGTTGGAGAGCTGTGCTGTGCAGAGGCACTCCAAAGCTGAAGCGTCAGTAAGCGTGTCTTATTTAAACTCCTATGGGAATAAGGGAAGAGAGTTATAAAACTGATATTTCAGTTTCCATTGTGACTGTAAATACAATGATACATTTGTCTGTTTTATCAGTAGCTTCTGCCATTGCAGCTTTGAGAGGTCCCCACTCTGGCACATCTGACCCTGATGAAGAGAGAGAAGCTGACTAGAGAGGGCATATTCAAGATCCTGCAAGCCAGGGATGCATCAGACTATCAAGAGGGCCAGCGGAGAGGTTTGTAAATATAGGAGGCAGCCTGGAAAGAAGTCCCAGCAGGAAAAGGAGAGGGACATGAACCAGGACATAATGGGGCTTCTGAGGCAGCAAACACAAGTGCTGCAGATCCGTATTGACCAAGAGGTCATAGAATATCAGGTTTGGAAGGGACCTCAGGAGGTCATCTAGTCCAACCCCCTGCTCAAAGCAGGACCGATCCCCAATTAAATTATCCCAGCCAGGGCTTTGTCAAGCCTGACCTTAAAAACTTCTAAGGAAGGAGATTCCACCACCTCCCGAGGTAACTCATTCTAGTGTTTCACCACCTTCCTAGTGAAAGTTTTTCCTAATATCAAACCTAAATCTCCCCCACTGCAACTTGAGACCATTACTCCTTGTCCTGTCATCTGCTACCACTGAGAATAGTCTAGATCCATCCTCTTTGGAACCACCTTTCAGGTTGTTGAAAGCAGCTATCAAATCTCCCCTCATTCTTCTCTTCTGTAGACTAAACAATCCCAGTTCCCTCAGATCCCAGGTCCAGTAGTCACATGCTTGCCTTTCTTTGCAGTCAGTGGAGAACTCCATTGCAGCAGCTTTCTATACCCTCCAACATTCCACAGAGCCTCTTGGGCTGCATCCCTACCACCCCTCACTGGGGGACAGTAAGGAAACTTTCAAAATCACACATACTGACCTGAGAGCCATGACTGGTGTATGTTTTTCAGAAATGGACTGAAATGGACATGAATGTTTTCTGCTGTTCTAATTTTAAAATGCTGTTCTGTTAATTTATTGTATTTGCATTGTATGGCTTTTAATTACACAGTGTGTTTTGCACTGTTTTTGGTATGTAACTTTTATTTTTTGGAAATAGTCCTCTTTCTGACTTAACACATACTACCAAATCCCGAGCACTACTCAAAGCACATATTACTTGTAGTGGAACAGGACCACAGAACTCGTTGGTTCAGTTAGAAACAATGTTAAAATTGTAAATGTACAATAAGCACTGCATAACTGATGGATTCATTAAGTCGGTATGATTTTCATAAATGTACACCAAGTGTTACACAATTCCTTGCAGCCCCCGAAACTTCAAGGCTGCATTCATCACCATCCAGCTCAGCACATTACTTTAGTTGACTTTTAAAGTGCTCTTCCAAGGCCTCTCTCAGCTGCATAGTTCTGCGTTGAGCTATTCTGATAGCCCTTGTTTCTGGCTGTTCAGTCAGCAGACAGCTGCTCCGCCTCTGCTGTCCCATTCTGCAGCAACTCTCCTCCCTTTGTCACGGAGTTATGATGCAGGACATAGAAGGGAGCCATAACCAATGGGATATATTTCTTGCTGAGATCCAGTCTTGTCACTAAACACTGCCAGCATTCCTTCAGTCTGTTGAAAACATATTCAGCTGTCATTCTGCTCTTGCTGAGCTGGTAGTTGACTCTTCCTTGAAGCTGTCAAGGTAGCCAGGGTATGGCTTTATTTATTTAGCGTGTGCATAGTCATCTAGCCAAGCGATGGCATCTTCAGTGGTCTGATGCAGTTCTTCTAGGCCACCACTGAACCTCGTTAGCAGGCATTCATTGACAATGTGTGTCATCGTCTGCGTTGTGCTGCAGTTGCACAAAGGGCTGTCACAAAGCATTACTTCGTGCATTACCAGCATTACTGGTTGGCTGCACAGAGACCTTGCCTGGTCTGGAACCTGTTCAACAGGGACAATTGGCAGATCAAAACCAGGCAGGCAAATTGTGGGGTCAGTGACAAGGGATTGGTTGGGGATTATAACAGATATCCATTCCTCTGAGTGTTTCTGCCCTAACATCCTGGCGTGGCAGATGAGACAATAATAGGTGACGTGATGGCAAACGTGCAGCTAGTGGTTTTAAAAAGGTCATTGTGCAGTGGCAGGCTTGAGTTGGCGTGTACTTTCTCCAGTAACATACCAGTGCAACCTGTCTTCCGAAATGAGGAAGAGCAGTATTGCTCAAAACTGGAAGCCATGGGAATGGAGTCGCACGCAGGGTGCCAGAGATGATACGCATGGTGGCATGTAACTGCATATCCACCAGTTTGGTGTGTGACGATTGACTCCAGACTGGTAGGTAGTACTCCGCCACTGAATGCAAGGTGGCAAGAGCTGATGTCCACAAAGTTGGAGCACGAGCACCCTATGACGAATCTGCCAGTTTGCTAAGATTGTTGCACATCTTGACTTCAGCTCCTTTGTTCTTCAGGTGGGCATGGTAGCTCTGTGTGCCGTCTAAGGTCACACCTGGGTAGACTGGTTCTACTTCATGCTTCACCTTCTGACCATTCACATATGGCTTAATGAGCCAGAGGTGTAGGTTGGGTCCCCCTGGCTCGCTATTGACATTTCAGCATTGCATGTGGTAATTTTGCTAGTTGGAGGGAAAAAATGAAGCTTCCTGTACAGTCCTGTGTCCTTAAAGATGCGAGTGTCACATTCTTTGCCTGACCAGCCGATGTTTGTCAGTGAAGCATCCCCTGTGACCCACCAACCCTTGCATAACCATAGAAAAGTAGGTCCTTTCTGTTGATGTACTCTGCATGGTAGGACATGGGTGCCATCAATTGCCTCAACGCACTCTGGGATCCCCATAGCCGCAAATCCATTTAGCGTCCTGCACTTTGCCTAGAGTCAGTCCTGCATAGCAGGATACAATTAATGTCCCTGTACACGTCTATGACCGCAGCCCCCACTGTTGATATTTCAACTCCAGAATCATTTCCCACTGACCAGTAGCAGTCTGTTGCTTCAAGCTTCTCTAGTGTGATCGCCACTTGCTTCTTAGCTGTCAATGTAGCTGACGTTCTGGTGTGCCTGCTCTGGAGGGCTGTCTTGAGCTCAGCACACAGATCCAGAAATTGTGACCTTTTGCATGTGAAAGTTCTGTAGGTACTGCTCATCCCAAACCTGCGTTATGATGCAATCTTGCCAGTCTGTTAGTTTCTTGGGCCCAGAAGCAGTGCTATACCACCTGCAGCTTCTTTGTGCAAACTGCCAACAACCTTGAATTGCTTTTTGCTGTGCCCCTTAACAGTCTGTCCTTAAAGAAATTGTCATGTTCCCCCATTGTTGCAGTACTTCCTGCAACTCTGCAAATATCAAATGATTGTTTGCAGTGTTCGACAATAGCGCAGAGCTGTGTGGGCTCCATGCTTCCGTAAGAAACGGCAGACAGCGACAAGTGCCATGTGGATTTGTGGGATTTTAAAAACAGGCATGAAAATTATGGTATGTGCATGGTATTATGTGATGGGGAAAGTTGCATAATGGGAACTTGACTCCTTGCTCCCAGCTTTTTTGCACGACTTGTGTGTGCAAAACAGATTGCCTTTTGGGGAATTTTCACATTGTGCTGGAGGGTTGGATGTGGCCCTCTGGGATACCGACCCATTGTTAAGGCTACACTTTTGGCACAGGTTTTTTTTTTTTTTAAGTCATGGACAGGACATGGGCATAAACAATAAGTCAAGAATTTGCTGAAGCCCAAGCCCCGCTGGCTGGGGCTGAATTACTAGAGTTTTCAAAAAGTCAGATCTCATAAAACCACAGAATCCATGACCTCTGACAGATTAGTAGCCTTACTCATAGTACACAGCACCATGAGTAAGTGCAACACCAAAGTGAGAACCATGTATGTGCATATGCATGGGTAATATACTAACCATGGCAACTTGTGTTGACCGAAGTTTATGGTCTAGATATGGCCTTAGTAAAATATACACCATGATCTCTTATAGGACAAAGAGGAAAAATCCAAAAGGGGGGGAAAAGTAATAATGAGAGCTGTAGAAAGTTCAGTAAAAGTTTTCAAAAATTGACAAGTTGCATTCTGCTAGCCAGCAAGCAATAACTGTTTTTAGTCCCTTGGAAGTGTGTGTGTGTGTGTGTGTGTGTGTGTGTGTGTGTGTAAAGGTATAAACACCTCTTGGATTTTCTCATGAGGGATTTCAAGTGCATGTAGAACAAGGGTGGGCAAACTTTTTGGCCTGAGGGCCACGTCGGGGAATAGAAATTGTATGGTGGGCTATGAATGCTCACAAAATTGGGGTTGGGGTGCAGGCTCTGGGGTGGGGATGAGTAGTTTGGGGTGCAGGAGGGTTGGGAGCAAGGGGTTCAGAGGGCAGGAGGGGGATCAGGGTTGGGGCATGGGGAGAGGCTCAGGGTGTAGGCTCAGAGCTGCACTTACCTCAAGCGGCTCCCGGAAGCAGTGCAATGTCCATTGTCCAGTTCCTACGTGGAGGCGAGGCCAGGTGGCTCTGCTCACTGCCCCATCTGCAGGCACCAACTCTGGACCCCGGCCGGAGTGGGGCCGAGCCATGTGGTGCCGCCCCTGGCCAGAGCGCCAGAATGGGGCCGAGCCGCTGGTGTGGCTCCCGTGCCAGCTGGAGCGGGGCCAAGCTGCTGGTGCGGCTCGCAGGCCAGCTTAAAATGTCTTGTGTGCCTGATCCGGCCCATGGGCCGTAGTTTGCCCACCTCTGATGTAGAACACATGGGATTCCTGTGTAAAGT
Source organism: Eretmochelys imbricata (assembly GCF_965152235.1). Lineage (NCBI taxonomy): Eukaryota > Metazoa > Chordata > Testudines > Cheloniidae > Eretmochelys > Eretmochelys imbricata. The sequence continues at coordinate 228,726,015 of NC_135573.1, read as the reverse complement.
GTACTACGCTTACTGTTGCCATTCTCCTGCCAGTTGCCTCTACTGGGTAAAGAATAATCTTGTTGAAGAACAAGGTTCTGCTCGCCTTTGATATGTAGCACAATACTAATAACTGACTGAACAAAAAGGCAGCAGATGAATTTCTTGTAGACTCCTTGGTATGCAAAGTTTACCTGTGGGATTAGGTTCTACGTTATTGTCCTCTTGACACAAAGTAAAAGAAGAATCTGCTATATTAATGTAATACTCTTGCAAAAAATGTTGAAAGTTTCAAAGTTAGCTCTTTAGAGATGTGTTGCAGAGACAGAATCCACTCTTTTTAAATATTGTCTTTTGTATTGTCTGAGCTTTTAACTTCAACAAGTTATAAAATGGTGTTATTGCATAATTCTATTGGAGATCCTGTGAGGCATGCTGAATTTGGAAAAATATACAAGGTGTAAGTCATTTATTTATGAAAATCCTGTAAAAATGATCTCAAAACATTGAGAGCATGTCCTGCTTTGTTCTTCAAATTATCATTTTAATGAAATGGTACTTGTATGAAGGCAGATCCGTACTGCAATGTGCAGGGGCTGGGAGAGATGTTCTGGTATCTTAGTAATTGTTATTGGGTTAGTATGGGAAACCATACTGGTTCAGATCTATCAAAGCATGGAGGAATTGGCCTGTGTTGCTCAGTTTAACCTCTGCCAGTGTATGTAAATGCCCATCTCCCAGATGGGGAAAGTTTGTTTTGTTTTATGTTGCTTGCATTTGGGTTATGTTAGTTCATTCACTTACGGTCTGTCTTCTGCTTTCTTACAGTCACTCTGTCCCACATCACACAGCTGGTTCTCAGTCACAACAAGCTCACAAGTAAGTACACTTCTTGGTGGCTAACACTATTTTCTAGAAGCCTCATTGCTACCACTTGAACAACATTCAAAAGTTGCCATTGGTGGTGTTCCATTTTATTTATTTAGCATCAATTAGGCTATGCTGTTTAGAGATGGTAGCAAGGCCCTTGTCCTAAATAGATCATTTAAATAGTTGCATTACAGGAAATGGATGGGAAATGTAATTTAGCAGTGATGTTCAGCAGGTCTCCTTAGTTTTTGTATTTTGGTTTTTCATTCTCCATTTGTGAGGATAAGATCCTTAACTGTAATCTTATTTCCAACCCATCCATTTAAAATTTTTTCCGCTTCTGCCCTGTCTGTAAGCTTCCTACATCTCCAGAAGTCTTTTTTTAAAGTATATTTGCTTTGTTTGATTAAATGTGAAATACTACAGTGACCATGCATGTGCAGTGTTAAATGTTTAACTTCTGTTGATTTTGTATGGGTTTTAAAAGAAGAAATGAACTAAAGTCTAATTTTGTCAATGTATAAAGACCTGCTGTGTTGCAAACTTTTGAGGGAAGGGACTGCATCTTTGTGTCTGTACAGCACCTAGCACAATCTGGCCTCAATCCTTTGGATGTTTCAGTCAAATAGTAAATCAGTACTGCAGTAGGGGTCAAATGACATAGAAAAATCATGATAGTAACTTAGCCTTCTTAAACATGCATTTTCCTGTCATGGGTGGGGAATGCCAGACTATTTCAGGGGTCATTGTAGGGTAGAGGAAAGCATTGTGTGTAGAAGAAAAGCTGTGGGACCCCAGACTCACACCACCCTCACACTCAACAAATGTTCTGCCTTATCTGCAATTAAAATTAGGTGGCTGCTTGGAAGTCAGTCTACTTCCATACTGTTGTGACCCCCAATGTAATTTGCTCTGGGATCAACTCACATGTACAGGAGTGCAGGTTCAGATGTCGTCATGCCAGTCCAGTCAAGTTTTCTTTACTCCTTTTGGTACTCAGCTGGGCCTTTGAAGGCACTATTGTGCATCTCTCCCGCTCCCAGGTATGTGCATTCCATGGAGTGTGGAGATGAGGAATTCAAAGCTACTATGTGATGGAGGAAGGTGGAGTCCATGCAAATATGGTGGACGGGAAAACACAATTGCCAGGGAAGGAGGACAAGAGAAACAGGATGGGAGTGGGGAAAAGGGGTAGATGGTTACTGTGTTCACACTTGGATGGGGGATGAAGTGGTGTGTTAGTCCATTGCAAGGAGGTGCTCTAGCATAGTGGTTCTCAACCAGGGGTACGCATAGTCTTCCAGGGGGTACATCAACTCATCTAGATATCTGCCTATTTTTACAACAGGTTATATAAAAAGTACTAGCAAAGTCAGTACAAACTAAAATTTTGTACAGACAAAATGAGAAAGTAAGCAATTTTTCAGTAATAGTGCTCTGTGACACTCCTGTCTGATTTTGTAAGCAAGTAGTTTTTAAGTGAGGTGAAACTTGGGGTACAGAAGACAGATCAGACTCCTGAAAGGGGTACAGTAGTCTGGAAAGGTTGAGAGCCACTGCTCTAGCAAAAAGAGGCTGGAAATCACTGTCACAAATCCTTTAAATTGTCTAGCTCATTGAATTTCAGGAAAGTCTAAATTCTTCAAAATCTCATAAGAGTTATGTTTTTAATACCTAGGACTTGCCTAAAGGAAAGTTCTTTTTCAGATGAAAAGGGGATTGAGGGCTGTGAGGATGATGTAATCAGTTGTGTTATCCTAGCATGTAGAGGATAAATATATTTTGAATGAGAGTACAGTTATATTTTATTTTTTTAAGATGTGGCATTAAGGGGTGTAAAGGAATATGGGTGCCAATAGGCAAGTGTATAGTTGCTATAAATTTTTAGTGGGCCATTTTCCTCGTAGCTAGTATATTAGGAGAATACGGAAACTTGAGTCCTGGTCGTATCGTCTCCTCCATATCTGCCTGCTGCTTTTGTCCCTCTTCTCACCTATCCCACCTGGATCCCAAGGAGATCTCAATATTCTTATATAACCTTGACCAGAGATTTCATGCCCACTGACATGTGAAGACGACAAAGGACCTTTCCTCAGATCCCTGTTTCAAGAAAGGCATAGTGCCTCACAGTGGAATTTTGCCCCTTATGCCATAGATAGCTGGTGAGTAAGGCTGTGAGTTTGTCACAGAGGTCATGGAAGTCACAGATTCCATGACTTTCTGTGACTTTTGCAGCGACCGGTACACCTGGCTCAGGAGCAACTCAGGCAGCACCAGGTACACCAGCTGCTGCTGGGGCAGTCTCAGCCCCCCGCAGCGCGCAAACCCCCTCCCCCACATCCAGCAGCAGGGTTTGGGTATGGAAGGGGGCACCGGATGGGGTGAGGCCACCTCTGGGTGGTGCTTCCCTCGGGGCCTCCCTGGAAGTGGTAACATCCCCCTTGCTCAGCTGCTAGGCGGCGGCATGGCCAGGCAGGTCTGTGGGCTGCCTCCACCCAGAGCGCTGGCTTCGCAGCTCCCATTGACCAGAAGATACCAATAAAATGGGGTAAAAAGAGTAGATTCTACAAACTCTGACTTTTAAATCAAAGGGTTGTATGAATATTAAGGGATGAGTGTCCATTCTTCCATTTAAGGGATGCTGTTGACCTGTCGGACCCTAAAATGTTTCTTATAGGAAGGTAAAGGTCAGGAATCTTCCCCAGTGGGGTATAACTAATATTCTCCAACGTTGGAAGTTACCGCTCTTTTTTTTAAAAAAGAAAAATAAATGTTGAGTTGAAATAGTGTCTCTCCCTTTAAAAAAGGCCAAATTTCAAAGTCATATTTTTGTATCTGACACTCTTGACCTAATCCTTTAAGCGATATAATTAATTGTCTTAGTAGATTGTTCTTAAAATGACTTGGGAAAACAGTGGCAATGACACTTGATAAGTTTCACTAAGGTCATATTAGCATCTTTTACTAGTTTTCTGTCATATAAATGAATATGCTTGCTTCTGTTTTTCTACTGCCTGTAGTAAATATGTCCGTTTGATAGAGTAAATACATATAAAAAGTAAGTGGATGTGAGTATCCTTCTGCAACCAGTATCTTATTTTGCTAGTCAACACTACCAAAATTTAAGCAAAGCTTCTGAAGGTAGATAACGCCATTAAATCCGGTTATGCTGATTACACTGCTCTGAATATTTTTACTCCCAGCATGTTGCCCTTTTGCAGTTAACTTCTTAGTGTGCCATTCACATTGCTATTAAGTTTGCACTTACCTTCCTGTAAATCATTCTTTATCAAAGGTACGCAAATCTGCATTCCATTGATTGAATAGCGTTGGTTGGTTGAATCATTTAGGGTTTGTCTGCACAGCCAGTTAATGTGTAATAAGCCAGGGTGTGAATACACAGCACACTAGCGTGCTGTGCACTAACTGCGTGGATCCTGTTACTGCACGCTAAAAGTTCAAATAACCAGTGAGGTCTACGCAGCCATTGAGTGCATGGCAGGCTAGTGTGCTGTTCATTCACTCCCTGGGTTGCCACGCACTAACTGGCCGTGTAGACGTTCCTCAATAAGTGTATACCGATTTGGGACAATTGCCATTCCAGTTGCAACTTGCTCTGCCACAAACTTTAGTAGAAGGGGAGAAAAAGGAGGCATCTATCCCTCCTCTGACTGTGTATCTGTTGGGCCAGATGCCTTTTAGGTGTAACTCATGCCTTCGTTGGTGTTACACTAGCGATTCATTTAGCTAACTGTTATAACATCTGAAAACACTGATGTAAAATGGATCTTGTTTCTACTGTATTGTCCTTTTTTTTCTAGCTATAAACCTTGTCCCTTACTGTACAATATTCACTGTAATTAGGTCTCTAGTCCACTAACCCTATACAATTTGACTTATCCAGACTTCTGCTTGAAGCTGTTCTAAAGCCATCTGTAAATGTTGGTTGATAGGTGAAATTGAGAAGCAGGTTTAACATGGGCATGACTCTAGATATAGGTTTCAAGGGAAATAACCTAAGCTACTTAGCCCTGGTCTACACTATGAGTTTAGGTCGAATTTAGCAGAGTTAGATCAATTTAACCCTGCACCTGTCCACACGACAGTCATTTTTGTTGACTTAAAAGGCTCTTAAAATCAATTTCTGTACTACTCCCCAAGGGGATTAGCACTAAAATTGACATCGCCGGGTTGAATTTGGGGTAGTATAGATTTTGAATCATAGAATATCAGGGTTGGAAGGGACCTTAAGAGGTCATCTAGTCCAACCCCCTGCTCAAAGCAGGACCAATCCCCAATTTTTGCCCCAGATCCCTAAATGGCCCCCTCAAGGATTGAACTCACAACCCTGGGTTTAGCAGGCAATGCTCAAACCACTGAGCTATCCCTCCCCCCAATGCAATTTGATGGTATTTCACTCCGGGAGCTATCCCAGAGTGCTCCATTGTGACTGCTCTGGACAGTACTTTCAACTCAGATGCAGTTGCCAGGTACACAGGAAAAGCACCAGGAATTTTTGAATTTCATTTCCTGTTTGGCCAGCGTGGCGTGATGATGCAGAGCTCACCAGCAGAGGTGACCATGCAGTCCCAGAATAGCAAAAGAGCTCCAGGGTGGACTGAACGGGAGGTATTGGATCTGATCGCTGTATGGGGAGACTAATCCATGCTATCAGAACTCTGTTCCAAAAGATAAAATGCCAAAATATTTGAAAAAATCTCCCAAGCGCATGAAGGACAGAGGCTATAACAGGGACCTGCAGCAGTGCTGCATGAAAATTAAGGAGCTCAGGCAAGGTTACCAAATGGGCAAACAGCCACTCCGGGTCAGAACCCAAGGCATGCCACTTCTATGGTAAGCTGCATGCAATTCTAGGTGGTGCCCCTACCACTACCCCACCCCGTACATGGACTTCTGCAAGGGGGAGTCTCACGAAACAGGGATAAGGATTTTGGGGATGAGGAAGAAGAGGAGGATGAAACCGTACTCCCCGACAGCCAGGAACTGTTTATCACCCTGGAGCCAATACCCTCCCAAGGCGGGCTCCTGGACCTTGAAGACAGAGAAAGTACTGGTGAGTGTACTTTTTAAAATATAATGCATGGTTTAAAAGCAAGCGTGTTTAATGATTAATTTGCCCTGAAGACTTGGGATACTACTGGAAAAGTCTGTTAATGTGTCTGGGGATGGAGCGGAAACCCTCCAGGGACATCTCAATGAAGCTCTCCTGGATGTGCTCCCAAAGCCTTTGCAAAAGGTTTCTGGGGAGGGCAGCCTTATTCCGTCCTCCATGGTAGGACACTTTACCACACCAGGCGAGTAGCATGTAGTCTGGAATCATTGCATAACAAAGCATGGTAGCATATGGTCCTGGTGTTTGCTGGCATTCAAGCAATATCCGTTCTTTATCTCTCTCTGTTTATCCTCAGAGTGATATCATTCAAGGTTACCTGGTTGAAATAAGGGAATTTTATTAAGGGGACTTTCAGAGGTGGCCGCTCCTACTGGGCTGCTTGCCTGTAGCTGAAAAGAAACCATCCCTACTTTTAGCCATGCGGTGGGGGTGGGCCCATTCACACTGAGCTGTTCACATTCAGCTGGCAGGGATCTTCCCTAATACTAGTCACGTGGTGGGAGGAGGGGTGAAGTGATCATCTCAGAGAATTGGGTGGGGGCGGTTTAGTTGGGTTTGTGCTGCACGTTAACCTGAAAACCACAGCCCCTTCTTTTAAATGACCAACCCAGTGGGTGCTTGGTGTAGGAAAGGAGGGCACTGCTGTTTGAAACTATTCACTGTGAAAGAGTCTACCCATTGTTCTCTAAAATGTCTTTTTGAATACTACTCTTTTTTCCTCCCGCAGCTGCAGATGGTTCAACGCTTCCCCTATCATCTCCATCCCAGAGGCTAGCGCAGATAAGAAGGCAAAAAAACGCACTTGCGATGAAATGTTTTCTGAGCTCATGCAGTCCTCCTGCACTGAAAGAGCTCAGCAGAATACATGGAGGCAGACAATTGCAGAGTCCAGGAAAGCAGAAAATGAACGCAAGGAGAGGTGGCGGTAGTAAGATGATAGGTGGCGTCAGTGTGATGAGAGGAGGCAATACTGAGGCTACTGGGGGGGATCAAACTGATATGCTCCAGCATATGGTTGAGCTGCAGGAAAGGCAGCATGAGCAGACCGCTGCTGTGTAACCGCCTGCCCTCCTTCCCATGTTCCATAGCCTCCTCACCCAGACACCCAAGAATGTGGGGGTGCCCTCCAGGCACCCCACCACTCCACCCCAGAGGACTGCCTAAGCAACAGAAGGCTGGCATTCAATAAGTTTTGAAGTGCAGTGTGGCCTTGTCCTTCCCTTCTCCCTCACTCTTCCTGGGTTACCTTGACCATTATCCCCCTATTTGTGTGACGAATTAATAAAGAATGCATGAATTTGAAACAACAATGACTTTATTGCCTCTGCAAGTGGTGGTCGAAGGGGGTAGGCTTACAGGGAAGTTGAGTGAACTAAGGGGGTGGGTTTTCATCAAGGAGAAGCAAACAGAACTGTCACACAGTCTGACCAGTCATGAAACTGGTTTTCAAAGCTTCTGTGATGCACAGCATACCCTGCTGTGCTCTTCTAGCCACCCTGATGTCTGGCTGCGTGTAATCAGCAGCCAGGCGATTTGCCTCAACCTCCCACCTCGCCATAAGTCTCCCCGTTACTCTCACAGATATTGTGGAGCACACAGCAAGCAGTAATAACAGTGGGATTATTGGTTTCGCTGAGGTCTAAGTGAGTCAGTAAACTGCGCCAGCGCGCTTTTAAACATCCAAATGCACATTCTACCACCATTCTACACTTGCTCAGCCTGTAGTTGAACTGCTCCTGACTACTGTCCAGGCTGCCTGTGTATGGCTTCATGAGCCATGGCATTAAGGGGTAGGCTGGGTCCCCAAGGATAACTACAGGCATTTCAACATCACCAACAGTTATCTTCTGGTCTGGGAATAAAGTCCCTTCTTGCAGCTTTTGAAACGGACCAGGGTTCCTGAAGACGAGAGTGTCATGAACCTTTCCCGGCCATCCCACGTTGATGTTGGTGAAACGTCCCTTGTGATCCACCAGTGCTTGCAGCACCATTGAAAAGTACACCTTGCAGTTTATGTCCTGGCTGCCCTGGTGGTCCAGTCCCAAGATAGGGATATGCGTTCCGTCTATCGCCCCACCACAGTTAGGGAATCCCATTGCAACAAAGCCATCCACTATGACCTGCATATTTCTGAGTCACTACCCTTGATAGCAGCAGCTCAGTGATTGCATTGGCTACTTGGATCACAGCAGCCCTCACAGTAGATTTGCCCACTCCAAATTGATTCCTGACTGACTGGTAGCTGTCTGGCATTGCAAGCTTCCAGAGGGCTATTGCCACTCGCTTGTGAACTGGGAGGGCTGCTCTCCTCTTGGTATTCTTGCGCTTCAGGGAAGGAGAAAGCAAGTCACAAAGTTCCATGAAAGTGCCCTTACACATGCAAAAGTTTCACAACCACTGGGAATCATCCCAAACCCATAACACTATACGGTCCCACCAGTCTGCTTGTTTCCCAGGCCCAGAATCGCCATTCCACTACATGAGCCTGCCCCATTGCTGCCAGGGCCCATACTTCGAGAGAAGTCTGTGTCCATGTCTTCATCAGTCTCGTCACCGCGCTGCCATCTCCTCACCAGGTTTTGCAGGTTCTGGTTCTGCACGTACTACAGGATAATGCACGAAGTATTTACAATGCTCATAACTGCCGCGGTGATCTGAGCAGGTTCCATGCTTGCTGTGGTATGGTGTCTGCAGGAGAGCAGCGTTGCAGCACAAGTGGTGGATGACTATGGTTAGCAGGCCTACTGCACCGTCTGCTGCCAGCAGCACCAGGACACAACAGCGGCTGTGCTGGTGAGCTGAGCGAGCTGCACGCTTGCCATGGTATGGCATTTGTAGGAGAGCAGGAAAGCAGAGTTGAAGCAGGAGCCCATGACAGCCAACATGGAAAAATTAGCTATCGAGATAAGCAGGAGAGCAGAGTTGCAGCGGAAGTGGTGGTTTGATGACGGTTAGCAGTAGAACTGCACCGTCTGCTGAAAGCAGTATGGTCCTCGCATGGAAAAAAGGCGCAAAACGGTTGTCGGCCATTGCTTTCACGGAGGGCGGGGCAACTGATATGTACCCAAAACCACTTGTGACAATATTTTTACCCCATCAAGCTTTGGGAGCTTAACCCAGAATTCCAGTTGGTGGCAGAGACTCTGGGAACTGGGGGATAGCTACCCACAGTGCACTGCTCCATGGGTGGATGCTAGCCATGGTACTGTGGATGCATTCCACCGACTTAATGCGCTTAGTGGGGCACACACAATCGACTGTATAAAATCACTTCCCAAAAAATCGACTTCTGTAAATTCGACTTAATTTCATAGTGCAGACATACCCTTAATTAAATGTTTTTTTCCATCTAGTAATCCTGTAAATGAAGAGAGTCAAAACTTGGGTAACTCTGTAAAGATCACAAGTGTTGTCGTAGTATCTCTAAAACCTACTTGGAAGAGACCAGTGTTAGCAGCAGTTCAGTCAGTGCTCTCCCACCTAAATTGATCGTGTAGGGTGGATGTACCACATGCGTGCTCAATGCTTGCGATGCAGTCTGCCCCATTAAGTGCCCAGCAGCCTAGAACAGCCTGAAGCTTCTGCAGGGCAGTGGAGGTCGGTTCCAAAGGAAAGCTTGAATATTTGCCTCTAGGAGTTTCTGATCAAAGCAGGATTATAGTTGAAGAGATAGGAAATTTAACCTAAATTCACACCTCCACAGCAGCTCTGAGACAGCACGGTCGTGACCTGTGGAAGAATGAATGAAATTTGGGATATCCAGGAGGTAAACTGGATGGAGAAAGGAAATATTGTGAGCTGCTTTGGGCTTATAGACTTTTAAATGCTAGGCTTCAGGAGGAAATGGGAAAAGGAGTAGTCATCAGAGGTGATTTACAGGGAGGACGCGGAGTTAGGTAGCTCTAATTTATTTTATTTGGGTTACTAGTTACCTTGTTTTTGAGGGAAGAGCTTCAAAAGACAGGTGCCTAAAACAGCTACATCATGGTAGACTGGCAAATGGGGTACCTTCTCTGGGCCTCAACTGTAGTCAGTGGGTCAGATACAAAGATGTATTGTGGCCCCTTTATGCCATTGGACATCATAAAGGGGCTGCTAATCTAGGCGGAACCTAGCACCTGCAGAATACTTCTGGCATAAAGACAGGTTTCAGAGTAACAGCCGTGTTAGTCTGTATTCGCAAAAAGAAAAGGAGTACTTTGTGGCACCTTAGAGACTAACCAATTTATTTGAGCATGAGCTTTCATGAGCTACAGCTCACTTCATCGGATGCATACCGTGGAAACTGCAGCAGACTTTGTGTGTGTGTGTGTGTGTGTATGTGTATATATATATATATGTGTGTGTGTGTGTGTATATAAAGTCTGCTGCAGTTTCCACGGTATGCATCCGATGAAGTGAGCTGTAGCTCACGAAAGCTCATGCTCAAATAAATTGGTTAGTCTCTAAGGTGCCACAAGTCCTCCTTTTCTTCTGGCATAAAGGTGTTCTTTGAGTGGCACAGAGCTGGCAGAATGGCTCTGTGCCATCTCCTTTTATAGCCCCTGTGTTGGTTGTATGTCAGAAAGGTGAGGGCATGGTTAGTGCCCGGTGCTCTGTTTTGCAGTGGAGAATAACCAGGTTCTGGGGACTATTGCTACCAAGTGTAAGGGAGTGCAGCCCTGGAGCTCCAGTGTTTGGAGGGAGAGGGTCAATCAGAATCTGGTCATTGATAAAGGAGAACTGTGGACTATACTACTGGTTTTCAAACTGTGGGTCACAACCCAGTATTGGGTCGTGGAATACAAGGCAGTGGGTCGCGTCCGCTCTTGTCAGCACTGCCAATGGGCCCCGTTAAAAGTCCCATTGGCGGTGCTGTCCGGCTAAGGCAGGCTAGTCCCTACCAGTTCTGACACTGTGCTGTGCCCCAGAAGTAGCCAACAGTAGGTCTGGCTCCTAGGTTTGGGGGGGCAGTGGGGCTCCGTGCACTGCCCCTGCCCCTAATACCGGCTCTACTCCTGGCCAATGTGCACTGCAGGGGGTGGTGCCTGTGGGCGAGAGCTGCGCGGAGCCGCTTGCATACCTCCGCCTAGGAGCCAGACATGCTGCCGGCCGCTTCTGGGGCGCAGTGTAGTCTGCAGTGCTAAGAAAACATGCCTTAGCACCCTCACTGTGCCACTGACCGGGAGCCGCCCCAGCCCTGAGCCCCCCAGAACCCCTTCGTGCACCCCAAGCCTCCATCCCTGATCCTACCCCAGAGCCTGCACCCTTAGCCCCCTCCTGCCCCCCAACCTCCTGCCCCAACCCTGAGCTCCAGCCCAGAGCCCTGACCCCCTCCTGTGCCCCAGCCCAGAGTGCCCTCCCACACTCTGAACCCCCCCATTCCTAGCCCCACCCTACAGCCTGCACCCCAACCCTCTGCCTCAGTCCAGAGCCCCCTCCCACACCCTGAACCCCTCATTTCTGGCCCCACCCCACAGCCCTCATGCCTGCACCCAACCCTCTGCCCCAGCCCCTCCCACAGCCCAAATCCCTCATCCCCAGCTCCGTTGGGTCGCGGGCATCAATAATTTTCTTCAACTGGGTTGCCAGGAAAAAAGTTTGAAAACCACTGGACTATACAGAATTCTTTATTAATATCCTGATATAGACATTCATTGTTAACATTCCTGTTTCTTAAGGCATAAGTGATTTTAATGAATCAAAAGCACTTCATCAGTGCAGTTGGAGGGAAAGTATGGTCAAAGGTTTCCAGAACCCTGTAATCGTTAATTAGCCCCAAACCTCAAAGTTCCATAATTGGGGAAAAATCCACCTTTAAAACAGGTTTGAGTGTTAAGTGTCTTCTCAGTTAGTAGTAATGAAGTTAAAAAACAGATGAAGTGGACAGTATCTCTTCAGTACGTGCAAGCTGTCTTTCATGGTATTGAACATATGTTTTTCACATGAGGAAGATCTTCTATTTTAGGGATATAGGGTAGGTCACAGTTAAGTTACCTGCACGCTAACAGATGTATTAGTTATCACCTTATTATAAGTAGGTATTTTATGTCAAATTTTGGACCCAATCTACTTGAAGAAGTTTCTGCCTTTCTTCTAGAGCCTGTTTAAAGATAAATCCAGTTGGTACCTCAATAATACTGCAACTGTCCCAGTTTGCTTTTCTATTTTGTGCTATTTCTGTTTTCTTCTGGAATCTCTGAATCTTTCTTCCCTTTAAATAGAAGTGCTGCTTTTAATAGATGTCTTATTTGCCATTAGAGGTCACTGTTGAGATACCTATTTCTTCAGTTTTCTCTTGAAAGAGAAGCAAACTGTGTGGGCAGTAGGAATTTGTTACAGAATATTTGCCTGTGGACCCTCAGACAAATGGACATGCTGATTGCTTGGAAATCTTAGACATAGTCTGTAGACCACAGCTTGAAAACCACTGCTGTAGATGAGTGACGGCCTCACCTCATCCCCTGGTGACCTCACCTTGGTTTCCCAAATAAAATCCACAAAGGATTTTTCTAGTCCAATCACAACAGCCCTCCTTGGAGTCTGTGTTATTCACTTTAAGTTCAAAACTAAACCCACAGGTCTTCCCTCCAGTCTTGAGCTGGGTACAGTGCAAACTTCCTTCCTCTGGACAGAGTCCTTCCTGCCTTAGCAGGCTGCTCCCTGCCCTTCCTAGTTTGAGCAGTTCCCCTGCTCTCATGGTCTTCCTTGCAGGAGCCTCTCTGCAGCCCTGCAGTTTCATTACACACTCCTAAGCTCCCCCCCCCTTCTGGTCTTTATAGGAAACTTCTTGTTTCCCCCTCATGTGGGGCTCATGATGTGATCAGGATTGGCTTGGCCCTGGGCGCTCTAGCCCAGAGGGCAAGCCACCCTGTTGCAATTAACCTGTTGCATCATGACCTGCTCCTGCACTTGAGTCTTCAGTGACTAGTCATCTGAAACTTCTCTGTTGCCTTCTTTCCTTTTTATCTGCTTTCCGACTCTCTTGCTGAGTCCCTCCACTACGGTCTTTCTGCATTTCTTGTCTTATAATCCCCTCCTCTTCCCTTGTCACCACTGAAAAGTCTTCTGTCTTGTATGCTGTCTGTAATCCCTCCACCTGTCTCCTTGATTCCACCCCCTCCTGAATACTAAGATCCCTTAATCACTTTCACTTTCTTCCTAGTCTTCCTTCAATTTCTCTCTCACCTCTGGTTCCTTCCTTTCATAGTACAAGCAAGCTCTCTGGCCTCGATACTAGGAAAGCCATCCCTTGACCCCACTTGCCTTTCCTGCTGCTGCCCACTTCTGAACTAATAAAATGTGCCATTCACAACTACTTTCTTGAGATGCACTCAAATTTAATCTTGGCTTCCTTCTGCCTGCTCCACTCCTTTGAGACGGCTCTTGTCAAGGTCTCTCTCGTTCCTGTTGTGTTTGACGCGATCGTTCCTGCCTTCTCAGTATTTTGTTGTGCTAGTCTTCCGTGACATTCTTCTCCCCAAGCTTAACCTCTGTGGACATTTCTTTGGTGTCTTTCAGTGGATCTTTCAATGAAGTTTCACTGGTGACAATTTCCTGTCCTTGCCTAATGGTACTAAGGGTTGGCTCCATTGCTGCTACACTGATGGCAAAAATTGAGGCCAATTCTAAAAGTGGGCAAGGACTTTGCCAGCATGTACCTAGCACTGTGGGACATCTGTCCAGTTTGGTCCTTTGGGGTGGCACCACAATATAATTTATAAACATTGGCGAATACAGTTGTATTTGTGACACAAGGCTCCAACAAAGGAACTGTGTTTTTATTAATGCAGTGTGCAGTGGGACGCTTTGTGGGGGTAGTGACTAAATGCATATGCTAAACTTTAAGTGTGTGATGTCTGTTTTCTTGAAAATTGCAGGTTAAATACCATATTGGCTTTTGTGTTCATTGCACTAGAAGAAAAACTTGACCCTGTGATGTGGTACAGATGGTGGAACTTTCACTTTTATTTATTTATTTTGACATGAAGCAGGAGCTTGTAGAAAGAAACAGATGAATGGCACACATGTGAAAGAGTATTGGGTTCCAAGGATATGAAATTACCCAAGTTTTTATGTGTATAAATTAGACACAAAATACAATGTCAGTAAATTTTCATGCACATGGTATGGAACCTAAGCTGATTCTACATCACTGGGAAAGAGGTATATGGTGATATTTCCTATGTATTTACTATTATACTTTGACTTTTCAGAAAAATTTAGTTTGATATTCTTGTTGCAGGTGCCGTTTCTAAAAATTAAAACTTCAGACACATTAGTTCAATCCTTCTCTTTTTGTAAGTCAGTATAAAATCTAAATATTTTCCTGATTCTGTATTCAAGTACACCTAAAGATGAATGTGTGTAGTTTCACAGGCAGCTATTTAGAATCGGCGTATAGTATGATAAATACATTTACGATAAACAAAACTATTTCTCTCCATCTCCATGTGTATGTCCAGGTTATAGAAAAAGTAAACCACTGAAAATCCTAATATTGTCAAGTACAGACTACTTTGAGTTTCCCACTTCAAAATCAGTGGGAGTTCTGTATGAGTAAAGTGTTCTAGGATTGAGCCTTTTAAAATTCATTTCATGTAAATAATTGTAGAGGTACGTGGAGAATCCCACTCACAACCTGTTTAAAAAAAATATTAACTATGGGCTGGATCAGTGCCTGGACTTTTCTACAAAAGGAGGAGCTGAATTGCAGAGATGGCGTTTGTGTGGAGAAATATACCGACTTGTGCTATTTTCTCCCTTCACTCTTCATTGCCTATGGTTACCCCTTTGAGAGCACACTGCAATAGTTAGGCTCTGTGAGGGTGGATAACAGGAAAGGCCATATCAGATTAGTTCCATTGATCCATTTTGTCTGTATTGTGTCTCCAACAATGTCCTTTCTCAGTACTGGAAGTTCAGGATACCCTATAAAGTATAATTACACAATAACCTGTGTCTTCCTAATCACAGGTAGTGAGTGAGTGGTTGTGGGAGGATCACTCTCCTTAGCATGGTTTCCCATGTCCATGTAGAATATCTGCCTAATGTAGTGAAAAGCCTTCTCCACCCCCTAAACAGGGGTGGTGTCAGCAGTATGCTGGGAGCCACTGGCAGTATGTCTTATGAAAAACTGTACTGCCATGGAGGTAAGGAGAACTAGTTTGAGGCACAGGCCATACTTGGAGAGCCTGTGATATGTGGGGTTGGAAGCTTAATTCCCTTTGTGTGTGGGTGCTGAGGGGACATTCTGGCTCTGTTCTGTAACCATGGCAAATTATGTCAAATTGTGCTAAATGGAAAAGGTGTGAGCTGTTCCTTTTACAGTCTACAGGTAAACCAAACTGTAGTGCAAAGCGAGTACAACAACAGAGATTCTTCACAAAGGTTATAGCCCTGATCATAAGTAATGGAAAATTACAAGAAATGTATGCAGAAAAACAAACTAAATATTATGAACCATGTATTCTGGTGTCTCATAGTTTTGCTTTCTTCATATTCCAAGGTTCAAAATTCTACAGTAACCAAATGCTGCCTGAAAGCATAACAAATATGTAGCTTCCTTTTTAGATGTGGATGTAGTAGCTGAAATGCAAACGACCTTGACTTGCAAGGAATGACCTTCGCTATTTACTCGGGCCCTGGCACTCCTGAGTCTCTAGTTATTCCCTCTTCTATGGACTATTTGTCATGCCTTGTGCTAAAGGTTTTGTATATGGCATATAAAAAATTAAAATATGGGGGAAATATGCTAAATAAGTAGTGGCATGAAACATTGGAATTCAGTGTAAATGTATTTATAACAAGGAGGGTTGATTTATAGCTTTTTTTCCCAAGACCATTTGTCAGTTTACTGTGCAGTCACATGAAACATTGTCTCCTAAAAGGTCATGTTTAAACTATTTTTGAGATCTGACAGGTATCAGTTAAACAATATGTAGTGGTTAGTGATGTGAGCTAAATTAGTTGCTTCTGGTGGAGTCTTAATAATCCCAATTTAACAGGATTCCATGATTCCTT
This sequence comes from Eretmochelys imbricata, assembly GCF_965152235.1. NCBI lineage: Eukaryota > Metazoa > Chordata > Testudines > Cheloniidae > Eretmochelys > Eretmochelys imbricata. Next base: position 228,710,030 of record NC_135573.1, on the reverse strand, counting down.
AAATAAGATGACTCCTGTGGGACTTTCCCCACACACTCTAGTCCCATTCCATGCTACTGAAATGTAAAGGCACGGTGCTGATTGGAATGAGAAGACTTTTGTGTGTGTGGTACATTTGTAATGTAGGTTTCCTTGTTGCGTATAAGTAAGCTGGTAAATCGCTTCAGTTGAAATGAATAATTTTCACAAAACATCTAATGCATTTTCTAGCACAAAGGTGGAAATATTTCTACCCTGCACTATAGAAGCGGTTGGGGAATAGAGCAGACACACCTTTATTTCTCCAGTAACTTAAATGTTAGTTTTCAGAATAACTTAGAAGAGAATAAAACAGCAATTCTCCCCTCCCCCCCAAAAAAATGTTGTATAATCTTGTCAACAAAAACACACAGCTGCCACAACCACTTGCTGTTTCGCAATGTACTTTTCACACTAATTTCTTTTTGCAGTGTCCCTAGTACACAGCTATTCTCTTAAAACTCTAACAACTTTTTAAGCATTCTTCTGAGAATCCAGTATGTTTTTGTCCTTCTGCCCTTCACTAGATGGCACGTTATCCCCAGGCTCTTACATGCCTTTCCTATGTTCTCAGCACTTCTCGGACCCCAGCTGCTAAATTAAAACTTATTGATATATTGCTTTTTTAGCACAGTAGCACATCATTGAACTATAGGATAATTTAGAAAATATGTCCCTAAAAGCATTCTGGAAACTGCAGTGTTTCTGTGGAAAATTGCATAAACAGTTCAGCTGGTTTCTGTAAAGAGCTGAAGATTAGGGAATCAGTAAGTATCTTGTTTTAATTTGTTCAATACAATTCATCCTTTTTGGGGGGTATAAATTACATAGTGGAATCTGCATTTGTATTGTATGTTAGTTGGCAAACTTCTTGGGACAGGGACTCTTTCTTCCTCTTCTGTAATGCACCAAGCATGTCAGTGCTCAATGAATATTTTAAGAATAAAACTGCATTCTCCCTTTGCTAATTCCCCTCTCATTTCTGTGAAGTAGATTTTCTCTCTCAGTAACTGAGAAGTAACCTTGTTCAATGAAGCAAACAAAATTCCAGCTCTTTAAATGCTGTTATACAGGGTGCACAGAATTAATTTTCAGTTGTTTAGAACTTGAGATCTCAAAGTGATGAACTCTTCAGGTCCGATGCTGTGAATCTTTACTCACATGAGTAGTTCCACTGAAGCTAAGGGGCTGGCAATGGTTTTGCAGGATCAAGCCCCTTAATTGTGTGACCCATGAGTTTAATTCTGTAGAAGAGATGGGAATAAGTGGTTTCAAAAGTCTCCTGTTGAGCTATCTTTTAAGTTGTATTTAGCAATGTATAAGTAAAGCAATTTAATGAGAAACTGATGTATAACTTTATAAATCTTAGTGCTATTTGTTGTCAGAAAAAATAATCCTCATAGCTCTTATGGAAAAATACTCTCAATCTTAAAAGGTTTGGAGTACTACTGAACTTCAAGTTCTTAAGTACCACATAATTAGTTAGTTTTTGTTTGAGAACATGGATAATCAGTTAACTGAGTCACTGTGAAAAAACTAATGACCCTTCTTTGCATGTAAAGATTCTAAAAACTCTGAATGTGGCAGTGAAAAGACTAATCTTAGTTTTATATACTTAAAATTCTTAATTCACTTATGGCCTGATTCAAAGTTCTTTGAAGCCAATGGGAAGAATTTGAATCAGTTCCATATGTGCTGACACCTAAATAATCAGCTTAGCCATGCACTGTTTTATGAATAGATGGATGTTGTATATAGTACTTTTCATGCAGCAAAAGGGCAATATTTTGTACTTTAACCTGGGATAAATAAATTTTATCTGGAATGTTTATCTTGTTCTTAGTTTACATAACAAGAGAAGGGTTTTTCTTGTTGAGAGGCTTATATATTTACTAAATCCCTTCAACTGTACAGACTGCCTTAAAGATGGGTATTGATTTTAGTCTAAGCTCTCTCTGAAAAAAATCCGTATTTTTAGTTTAACAAATGTAAGATGTTTTGACATGGGTATTGTAGTAAGAACAGCTTTCATCCTTAGTGAGTATAAAAAAGATTTGTTTGAAACTTCTGTAACTTGTATAAACATTAAAATATTTTATATGTGAAGAAGAAAGAGACTTGTCAATGTGAGAACCTAATTAAAGCCCCAGTCTTGCAAACACTTGGTCAAGCTTAATTTTAAACATGTGAGGAAGTCCTCTGTAGTTGGTTTGGATTCCTCAAAAGTTTAAGTGAAGCACTTGAGTAAATGTCAGCAGGAATAGATACATGATGTACAAAGATCATATGGATTTTTTCATTCCCGTAAGTCATCAAGTGCTGCAGTACTGCCACGATCATCATATAAAACAATAGATATCCACTGAAGCGAGCCCACTATCAGAGTTGGGATTATTGAAAAATAAAGGCATCTGAGAATAGTGTTCACCTCAATCTCTGCCCATGCTATCCAGACACATGTTCTCTTGTTCCCCATTTTTCTACTTCTCCATCTCTCCTGGGCAGTCCTTACCTGCTTGGGGCTCTGATCTCAGTGGCAGCTCCTGACTCCTCTCCTGTTAGTGGCTCTTGCAGCCACCACCTTAGCCTACAGTGGGACATCTTAAGTTGTAGTGATGCTAGCTCTTGATCTCTAAGACAGAGGTTTAATTTATTTCCCTTCAGTAGTAGTTTCCTAATAGAGGCACTTATACAGGTTCCTTCTGTGGTCTCTTCCTCATTGTATTTTGGAGGTTGAACACCTCCAGAAGCAGTTGGAAATGAGCAGCTAGTCCCATGTGACAGGCGATCTCTGTACAGGCCACCGTTTGAGAGCCGATAGGCTATATCATTTCATTAGAAGAGATTATACAATGTCTGTGTGGAGAAGCCATATCGGAACCCCAGAAAAATCACTTTCCCAAATAAACTCATAAGTTTAGCAATAGTGTCTGCCAACCCCAAAAATGCATCTTAAATCTTGGAAGACTGACTGTTCTATGATACTAAAATACGCTGTGCTTGAAAACATGACAAAGCATGCTCCTATAAAGTTGTCATTGACTATATTGGGAACAGGAGCAAGCCCTTTGGGTCTTATTCTTCAAGTGGCCTTTGTTGAACTTCAAAGCCAACATTATTAGCTGGACAAAGTGTCTTTGAAGGTCTGTGCAACATCTTAAGTCTTGGCTAGAAGGAGGGAATTTAGCTCATGTTACAAAGAACCTCTTATGGCTCGCTTGTGTGGACAATTCCTTGTCCCACCATTCTTTTTTCAGAGGATGGTAATTTGTTGTAGTGCCCACGAATGTGTGTGGCCTTCACAGAAACGGTAAAATTCATAAAAGGTAGATTCCTCCTGTTCCAGAATGGTGGACTAGTCAGTACAATCTGACCAGCCACCTCTCTTCAGACTGCTATTGATCCATGGACCATAGCTTGTAAATCCCTGTTCTAAGCCACTTCTGCTCTCATGGAGTGAGGTCAGTTTGGGTACTGAGCAGTTAAAACCATGTGGCTACTTGCATGTCCGCCAAAGGGGATATGCCTTCATATTTGTTTCTTGGGAGTCTTTGGGAGCAGTCGAAGCTGCGTAATGCTGGTCATTGCGGGAGAGTTTTCTCTCTCCAAATTAGGCTAGGCATGGGCTTAACCCCCAAAGTCTTTTGAGCTGTTGTGCCAGCTGCCACAGAAATAGCATGTCAGCTGAATCAGTTGGTAGGATACATTTCCTTTGTTCCCCATGTACTTATCCATACAAGCTTTCAGAATGGCATGTGAGGAAAGTAAAATGTTGGAAAATAAAAATGATCTCAATGTGAAATCAGTAGGCTGTAGATATCCTAATATCTCAGAAGCTCAGCTTGTATCTACACTGCAATAAAAAAAAACAAACCCTGTGGCTGATCTGTGCAAGCTGAGTTGGGTAGGGACTGTAAAATTTCAGGGGAGACATTTGGACTTGTGTGGGCTTGGGATCTGTAACCCTTCCCCCTTGCAGGGTGCCAGAGCCCAGGCTTGAGCCTGAATATCTACACTGCAGTTTTATAACCCCACAGTCTGAGCCCCACAAGGCCAGCTGTGAGTTTGTGGTTTATTTTATTTTCTTTCTACTCTTTGGAATAAAGATTTTAACTGTGTTAAATTGTGAAATTCTTCAGCTGGTGCTCTTAAATGGTCTCAGTAAAATCATTGCTTCTAGATTTTAAGTCACTTGGGCAGAAGTTTTGCAAGGAAGAGATCCATTTGCCCCTTCAGAAATGGTACATACGTGCATCTGAATTGAGGGCTTCAGCAAACTACATGTCGTCTTGCTCAAGGATTAAATCCTAATGCTCTTTTCCAAAAGAGCATCAGCACCTTATTTCCTTGTGTGCTTGCTCTTTGGAGTCTGACAGGCCTCTGTGAGGGTGTCTATACCGTCCTTCAGTGGGATGTATAGAGCTGCATAGGGGCTGCAAAGGGAGCTTTTCTTTAGAATTCCCTGTTCCCCTGAGGCTCCCTGTGACCCTGCTGAGAGGTCTGGCTGGAGAGGTTGAGTGAGTTGGGATGTTGGTGCTCCCTAGTGCCACTCCATAATGATAGACTGGCTTATATAGTGATTCATTAAATACATTTCATCTGATTGTGCTGTGAGCTATGTTGGTGGGTATTGTCTGTTTGTCCGTTATGCCATTTACAGGAGACTTTAAGAAATACTCTTCACACAATAATACAAATGGTCAGCAACAAACTTACTAACTCAGGAGGCTAAGATATATGCACGGTTAGTTCTTCTTCGAGTGATTGGACATTTCCATTCCACAATAGATGCGTGTGTGCCATGTGCAGTTCTTGGAGATCTTTCCCTCAGCAGCACCTGTCAGGGCAATGTGAGCCTTGTGCTACTGCATGCAGGTATAAATGGCTGTGCTGTTCCTGATCCCTCTTCCCAGTTTTTCTACTGCCAGTGACGGTTGTTGGAGCTCTGATCTTTTTGTCGGCAAGTCTTCCCTCTTGTAGCGTGTATATAGTACCCGTAGAATGTTGTGGACTGAGATGTAGGTGGTCTGGTGTAGTAGTCAGAGCAGGAATCCGGTCTTGTGGGCGGAGCAGGCATCCAGGTTTGGGAATGAAGCCCGGGGTCAGCGTCACAGTCAACTGCCAGTTACCAGAGCCAAGGGTCAAGCCAGACTCAGAATCAGGAATCAAAGTTGAGGGTCAGAGCTGAGGTCAGATGCCAGAGCCAAGGGTCAAACCTGAGTCAGGGTCAGAAGTCGAAGGCCGGGGTTAGAGCCAGGACTGGTCACTGAAGATTGGAGGCGAGTCAAGGATCGAGCACTTAGCAGGAGGATGCTGGAAACAGGAGTGAAGGCAGAGGTGAGGCAGGAGCAGGAATCGGGAACAGGGTTGGGTTCAGGAAGCAGGCATAAGCAGGGTGCAATGCAGCCACAGCAGGAAACCAGCTTGTTGCTCGGACAAATTTCCTGTGCTGCCTCCTGGCTTAAATAGCATGTTGGACCAATTAGTGGAGCCAGGCAATCCTCCAGTCAGAGCTCCTGTGGGTGGTGCCTTGGCTAGGGCTATAGTCCTAATAGCTTCTCAGCCCACTGGGTGGAGACCAGGATGTGTCTGCTGTCTGGGGGTTCCAGGCCTCGGTTCAGGACATCATATCAAGCTGGAGTTTAGTCTAGCAGTGTGTTTGTACATATGTAGATATAGGATTAAATTTAGGATAATTTTATAGATTAGGGGTCTCAGGTGGGTAGCAAGGATGGTACCAGACTAATGCCTTATTCTCCTGGCTTCAAGGCTTGTTGCTCACGTAACAAAATTATGCCAGTGAGTGACTCTTACTGCAGCTGCCTTAAGTATCCAGGAGAGGCACATATGAGTGGTAAATGCCACATTTGTAGAGGTTTCAAACCCAGATTGAAAAAGGACGGGGCTGCCAGACTCAAGTACCTGCTCATGGAGTCTGCGCTTTGCCTGTCATCAGAACCTTCCATCTAAGAATGGATATTGGCACATGTGAGTTGGTTTGGAGTGCTCCCACTGTTCTGACAGAATCCAGAGGCAGATTCTCATCACGGTACCTAAGAAGAGACAAGATAAGTCTCCCCAAGACACAGTACTGCGGCCTTTGAAAACTACTGTGAAGGTACCAAGCAGAGACGAGAGCGCTCAAAAAGAGGCAGACGCAGAGACGAGAGTGCTCAAAAAGAGGCAGACGCAGTCCGGAAACCAGGAAGGATTGCTGATTCCAGAACCCTGGAAGGTCTGACACCAATCCCTAAGTGATTGGTGCACCTTTAGATACCACAGACTCAAGAGTCCTTTCCAGTGCTGTCTATACCCAAAGTTTTCAAGGCAGCCAGAGTGTTGCTTAACCTGTTGGTGCTGGCTTCCTCTAGTATTCAGGAATCTCTTCTGGTACTGGGATTGGAAGCGCATGCTTCTATGGTCCCAGCTCCAGCCCCAGAGCAGTGTTTGCTACTGGTGGCTTCTAAATTTGCTGCTCCTCTCCATAGGATTCTATCTATGGAGAACCCAGTAGTGATCTTGCTGGTAGCCCCATCTCCAGACTCTGAGTCAGACCTCCCATTGCCGACGGGGTCAGTTCCACCGTGGTGTGAGGAAGTGGACTCCTCAGTAGACTCCAAGGTTGGATCATATGCGTTTTGACCCGAGTATGCCCCAGTGGGGTGCCGGCCTCTCTGATACCAGCCACAGCCTTCACACTCTGACCAATGGCCTGTATCTATCTGGGTCCTGCCTCCATGTCAGTGGCCATTTTGGATGCCTTGGGGCTCCCCTCCACATTTTAGAGCCTCTCCTGTTCTTTCCTGCCCTTCTACATTGGCTAGGTGCTGGAAGCATCTGCAGCAAGGTCAGTCTTCCCTCCAGTGGGACCAGTACTGTGCAGGGGAACCACGTGCTTGGGACTCTCCTGTAGAGGATCTGGATGCAGGGACTCTGCAGGACCCTCTAGGGTAGCTCTCCCTATTAACGAGGCTCTCCTGAAACCTGTCAGGTTTTTATGGCAAACCCCATCTTCCCTGCTCTCCACTCCTTTATCAGTGGGAGGAAAATATGTCCCTTCGCAGGGATTTGAGCACTTCTATAACAACCCTTCTCCAGGCTCTCTGGTAGTCTTTGCTGCTGACAGAAAAGAGAAAGGAACACCAGGCCTCTAGACGGGAAGGAAAAGAAGCAAAAAAGCTAAACATTTCTATAGAAAGCTTTATTCCACAGGTTTATATCTTATGAAGCAGCAGTGTTTGCTGGGTCGATACAGTTTCACCCTGTGGGGTAATATCCTGAAGTTCGAAGACAAGCTCCCTGTTGAGACAAAGCACAAGTCACTGCTATGGTGGAGGAGGGCAAATCAGTTGCCAAAATAGCATCGCAAACAAGCATGGATGCGGCAGACACTCCAGCTTGAATTATGGCTTCCGCCATCATTATGCAGCATTCATCTTGGCTGCAGGTGTCAGGTCTCCCCCTGTGGTGCAACAAACCATTCAAGACCTCCTAGTTGAAGAACCCTTGCTCTTTTCTATTAAAACAGATGAGAGGCTTCATACCTTGAAAGATTCAAGAGTGACCCTTAAGGGGATTTATACACTGGTGACAAAAAGAAAACCATTCTGCCCACAGCTGTCCCAGTGGTTTCAGCCCTTCTTGCCGCATACCCAGGATCTGTTCAAAAAGAGAAGCAGAAGTTACAAGAGGCATCCTCCCCCTTCTTCTGCTGCAGCTCCCAGTTCCTGCAGGCAAACTGGGTTCTCTGAACAGTCATTTTGATGTTCTGGTCTAGAACGGTCTACCAGAGTGCCATCTATCTCCACCCCAGCTTTTGCCAACTGCCTATCCCACTTCCTAATTGCTTGGACCCACATCACCATGGATCTGTCGGTTTTAAGCACAGTGGAACTGGGTCATTCCCTTCAATTTACGTAGCATGTGTTATCCGTTCCTTAGATTCCCAGGGACTGGTATGCTGCTCTCAACTTAAAGGACACTTATTTTCATGTGGCAATTCATCAGAATCACAGAAAGTTTCTCAGATTCTCGGTCAATGGATCGCAATACCAGTTTGCAGTACTACCTTTCAGCCTGTCAGAACCTTCTCTCCTATTCGCAAAATGCATGGCTGCGGTAGCAGCATTCTTGTAAAGGTTGGAAGTCCACGTGTTCCCCCCACTTGGACAGCTGGCTGGTCCAGGTCTCAAATGCTATCCACTGTAACAACTATTCATTTTTGATGCACTGGGGCTCCTAATCAATACAGAGACATCTTTGAATAGGCATCAGCATAAAATAGAATTCATTGATGCAGCCCTGGACTCAACAAAGGCCAAACAATGCAGGTCATTCCTCCTAAATCTAATAGCAAACGCTTTCACTATGGTTCAGAATTGCCTCAGACTTCTAGGACATATGGTGGCATGCACCTACATGGTGCAGCATGCCAGGCTACACCTCAGAACTCCAGGGTTGGTTGTAATTACTGCCCAATCATCCTATGGGCATAGTGATTCAAGTAACTGCTCTGGTCTTGTCCTCCCTGAACTGGCGAGTAGAACTGCAAATCTTTGCAAGGGAGTTCTTTTCCCCCTCAGCAACTCCAGTCAGATGCACATCTAGGTTGGGGAGCTCACTTAAGTCCCCTTCAGACTCAGAACTTTTGTCTCCATATTGTAGCTCTTACGGCTAGCTTAGCCTTTTTATTTTACTCAGCAGTAACAAGAAACCTGCAGGCCTGTATCTTGAAGACAGGGGTGGCCAACATGTGGCTCCGGAGCCACATGCAGCTCTTCAGAAGTCCAGTATGTGGCTCCTTGTCTAGGCACCGACTCTGAGGCTGAAGCTACAGGCGCCAACTTTCCAGTGTGCCAGGGGGTGCTCACTGCTCAACCCCTGGCTCTGCCACAGGCCCTGCCCCCAGTCCACCCCTTCCCACCCCCTCCCCCGAGCCTGCAGTGCCCTCGCTCCTTCCCCCCGGCCCCCGAGCCTTCTGCACTCCATGAAACACCTGATCAGGAGGTATGGAGAGGGAGGGGGAAGCGCTGATCAGCGGGTCTGCCGGTGGATAGGAGGTGCTGGGAACGGGATGGGAGAGCTGATGGTGGGGCTGCTGATTTATTACTGTGGCTCTTTGGCAATGTACATTGGTAAATTCTGGTTCCTTCTCAGGCTCCTTTTCAGGCTCAGGTTGGCCACCCCTGCTGTAAGACATTAGCTGAAGCAAGTTTGCATAAGTATAGTAGGCCTATGATTCTTAGCATAGATAAAATGGCCCAACAGTTACCCCAAATTTGGGGGAATTGGGAATAGCTTGCTCAGTAAAGGGAGTTGAACATAATGGTACCAGGCAACCACAGGAACACTTAACTGATATTTTAGGATAGAATCGTTGGCAGATGTCTAACCACAAACTTGCTTGAGCAATAGGTGAGATGTGATATTTTAATACCATTTAATTCATTGTTAACCTATAGGATAAGTGCTCCCCAATATTATGAGGGTGAGGACGTTCAATTTGGACACTGAAGGCTGGGCAGCGGAATGAATATTCATGATAGTGCCAAGCCCTATAATAGGCTAAGCCACCATGTAGTGGGGGCTAGCTTTCTATTTTTGACCTTTCAGCTCTTCATTGTGATCTACCACCAATCTTTGGGCATTGGGGAACCTGGAGCATTGGAGTCACTTGGAATTCCCGAGACTTGTGTCTCTCACCATCAGGTTCCCAAGGGAGGATGTGAGTATATAAGCATATGCAGGGAATGACACCAAAGGTATCCCTAATATTGTGTTACTGCTCTCTGGTTATGAGGTTTGAAGCTTTCCTGTCTTTACTGATAGTTTTAATAAAAATAGCCAAGGCTTTGCTTTGTCCTCAATGTGAGTGTCTTTACACCCCGCGGTTCCCTACAAGATATTGAACTTGTCAGTTTTAATTCTGTGGAGCCTGATTCTGGGATGAAAACGCTATTATCCCTAGCTCATTAATTAATATCAGTTGGTAATCTGTATAATTATTAAGCATTAAAAGGATCAGGCTACAATATAAATATCAGGGAGCTTTGGGCTATCCATTTAGCTTGTGTGGTATTCCTTCCACATATCAAGTGGCGGAATTTGTTGGTGCTATCTCTCATCTATTTAGAGACAATGCCAGAATTAGGTGGGTGGTCCTACAATTTGTTGGTGCTCACAGACAACACAGCAACAGTGTTCTATGTGAACAAATAAGGGGGGAGCATTTGACAAGGTGTTGCCACGAGGTAATGCTACTTTGGAATTTCTGCATGACCAGTTCTATCAACCTGAGAGCTGCTTGCCTTCTGGGAGTTCAAAACGCTCTTGCAGGCCTCCTGAGTAGGTTGTTTGCAGGTCTCTCTGCCTTGATGTGTCCAGGTCTATTGTGTGGTTTTTTTTTTTTTTTTTTTTTTTTAGCAGTGTGATAACATCCCAAGTGGACCTGTTTGAAATAAGAGCAAACAAAAAACGTCATCTTTTTGTTCCTGAGCGGGTCACAGCCCAGATTGACTGATAGATGCTTTCTTCCTACCCTGGTCCAAAGGCCTGCTGTATGCCTTCCCTCTACTTCCACTCCAGCTGAGTCTTGTCCAAAGTCAAGCAAGATTCTGCTCACCTTATTCTTATAACCCCAGTGTGGCCCCTTCAGCATTAGGTTTTGACTCCACTAGCCCTATCTGTCAGACCTCCAATGCCAGTCTTGAGGGATATGGATGTGATCTCACCGACTATCGCAGCTTGCTTCATCACAACCTTCAACCTTCCAGCTGACAGTGTGGATGTTTCATGGCTGACAACTTCGGAAGGAGTTTGCTCTAAGGGGGTACAGGAAGTTCTGCTAAATAGTAGGAAGCCTTCAGCTAAGTCTATGTACCTTGTTAAATGGGGGAGATTCTCCGTTTCGGTCAGTACAAAGAGGCATGCCCCCAGCTCAAACTCTGATTTGCCTTATCTTGGACTTTCTTTTGTTTCTGAAACAAAATTTAGCTGATGTTCCATACGAGTCCATCTGGCAGTTATTTTTGCTTTCCAGCTTCCTGTGGATAATCAGTTTTTTCAAACCCTGTGTCCATCAGATGTCCAAAAGGTTTGCTCAGATTATAACAGGTTCACAGCTTGGTTCCACATTGGAGTTTAAATTTTAGTTCTAGCAAAGTTGATGTGTCTCCTGCCCTCCGTCTCCCCCTTGGAGACACTAGTGATTTGTTCTCTGTTGCACCTGTGTGTGAAGGTGGTTTTCTTGGTTGCTGTAACCTTGCTCAGGAGAGTTGGGGAACTGCAAGATTTAGTATCAGAGACTCCCTATACAATTTTCTTTAGGGACAGGGTTTTCTTTCACTCTCACCCAAAATCCTGTCTAAAGTGGTTTCTGATTCTCATATTAATCAAGTAATATATTTACTGACTTTCTTTCAAAAACCTCATGTTAGCAGAGCTTTGGTTCATTACCTGGATTGGACTAGGTCTTTCAGGTCTTCGTCTCGGCTCCTTATTGTGGTTTCAGACGGAGTAGAGGGCCACCCAGAGGATCTCTTCCTGGATTTTCAGCTGTGTTTGTTTATGCAGCTGACTTGGCTGATATTGCCCCTTCAAAGAAAGTTGCCAGGTCACAGCTAACTTCTGCTGCCTTTCTGGCTCGTCTACCTGTACTGAATGGTTGCTAGACAGCAACCTGGTCATTAGTCCATACATTTGCCTCTCACTATGCTTTCTCTTATCAATGTAGAGACAGTGCCAGATTTGGGCGGGTGGTCCTACAATCCCTGTTCAAGTAGATTCTGAACCTACTTCCAGTTCACACTGCTTGTGTCATAGAATATCAGGGTTGGAAGGGACCTCAGGAGGTCATCTAGTCCAACCCCCTGCTCAAAGCAGGACCAATCCCCCATAGTTGCCCCAGATCCCTAAATGGCCCCCTCAAGGATTGAACTCACAACCCTGGGATTAGCAGGCCAATGCTCAAACCATTGAGCTATCCCTCCTCCCTCCTGTCACCTGCTGTGGAATGGACATGTGCAATCACTCTCTGTAACTGTCTCTTCTTAAAGTTTGGTAAACTCTTGGTTTTGAACATGTGCAACACATACCCATTCCGCAACCCCTCTCTCTTCCTTCCCTTCCATATTGGAGCCTTTCCAATATAAAGGAACTGAGGGTGGCTGGGAGCAGTGTGGCCCTGTGTACCTGCATGCAGTGGTGTGAGGCATCAGAGTTGCTCATGCTGGCCCGATGGGTATGGCTGAGGGAAAAATCTCCAACTATGCACAAGGTACATGCGCACCTTTTGTGGAATGGATGTATGGAACACATCTCCAAGAACAACAGTTACAGAAAGGTAGGTAACCGGTATTTTAAAAAAAAAAAAAAAAAAAAAAAAGATTAACATGCTTTGGGGAATTTGTAGGGTGATTTGGAAAATAGATTCTTTGGAAGCATTGGGTGGTTACATCAGTGATACCTTTTCAGTGATAACTAGTTTGTAGAATAGAATTGATGTCATACAGCTCCAGTGGCAGTAAGAAGCTTAGTATCCTGTGTGGCATTACTGTTTCTGTGTCCATATAACTAGCCCTGTATCACATTTAGCATAATTTGTGGTGTTAAATTGGACTGATTTATCTAGGAGAGTGAAATAATCTCTCATCCTGTCAAAACGGTCACTACTTTCAGACCAAGATTTAATTGCATCAGCAGTGCAGGGGGTTGCATTCTGTCTGCATTATTCTCGGTTTGTGGCTAAATTGGGAAGCAGAAGTACTAGAAAATAATGGTTTCAATCCTTAAGCATTAATACCGCTGATTACAAAAAGCAATGTACTTGCCAACCTATCATGTAATAGTAAGAAATCTGTGATGGCAAGAGATACTAACTATGATAATGCCTCTGGTGCAATATTCTGAGGCTTAAAACACCTGTATTATAAAATATCTAAAAATTTAAGTAATCTGTTATGTGGAAAATTGTCATATGCTTTCAAAGTATAGACAGGCAAATACCTGTTGTACTTAAACACGCGCATAATTCCCATTGATGTCAACAGCTGGGGTCAGGGGGGGTGGGGTGTGTGCGTTCACGCGTACGCACGCTACTCCTGAGGGCACTCTGTGCCAAAACATTTAAAAATTCTGCACACATTTTAAAATCCTTCAAATTTATTTGTCAAATAAATGTGGAGACTCCACCATGGCATTGGGGAGCATGGCTGCAGAGAGGTGGGAGAAGACTTCGCAGCTCTTCCTCTCTTCCCATCCCCCACCCCCCTGGGACAGACTCAGTGGTGTGGCTGAACCCAGCCTTGACACAGCACAAGGACCGGGCCTGCCCCTTGGTGCCAGCTGCACCAGGTGTGGGCAGACAGGCTCAACGAGGCAGGATCCAAGAGTGGAGGGGTTTAGTGTGGGGGGATCCAGGTGTGAGTTGAGATGGGTCTGTCTGGGGCAATCTGAGTGCGGGAAGCTCGGGGGGGATCCGGGTGCAGGGGGAGATCTGGAAGCACAGGGGCTTGTGGGGGGGGGTGTTCTGGGTGCAACAGTAATGGCACTCTGAAGGGGGGTCCAGATGGTTGGGGCTCAGGGGGTGGGGTTCTGGGTGTGGTGGGGCACAGAGCTTGGCAGGAAGGTCTGGTTGTGGGGGGCTTAGTGGGGTGGGGATCCAGGTGCAGCTGGTTGGGGCTCAGTGGGGTGGGGATCTGGGTCCGGGTGGCTCATCAGGGTGGCCCAGGTGAAGGGGGAATGGGGCTCACGGGGAAGAGGTTCTGAGTCTGGGGCGGGGGTGAGGCTCGTTGGGAGGGTCTAGATATGAGGGGGGGATCTGCAAGTACGGGGGTTGGGCAGATGGGGGATCCCTCCCCCTGAAGCTGAGGAGTGATGGGCACAGGAAGCGGGAAGAGGGGGTGGAGGGAGAAGTTTGCAGAGCTTCCTGCAGCTGGGGGAGAAATCTGGGGATGGGTCTGACCCAACCCCGGATGCCATGCAGGGGAAGAGGAAATCCCGTCCTCCCCAGCCCAGCCAGAACTAGCAGCTGAGCCCAGCACAAGATAGGTGTTAAATGATCTGGAGGATGGTATGGATTGTGCTCTCAGCAAATTTGCGGATGATACTAAACTGGGAGGAGTGGTAGATACGCCAGAGGGCAGGGATAGGATACAGAGGGACCTAGACAAATTGGAGGATTGGGCCAAAAGAAATCTGATGAGGTTCAATAAGGATAAGTGCAGGGTCCTGCACTTAAGACGGAAGAACCCAATGCACAGCTACAGACTAGGGACCGAATGGCTAGGCAGCAGTTCTGCGGAAAAGGACCTAGGGGTGACAGTGGACGAGAAGCTGGATGAGAGTCAGCAGTGTGCCCTTGTTGCCAAGAAGGCCAATGGCATTTTGGGATGTATAAGTAGGGGCATAGCGAGCAGATCAAGGGACGTGATCGTCCCCCTCTATTCGACATTGGTGAGGCCTCATCTGGAGTACTGTGTCCAGTTTTGGGCCCCACACTACAAGAAGGATGTGGATAAATTGGAGAGAGTCCAGCAAAGGGCAACAAAAATGATTAGGGGTCTAGAACACATGACTTATGAGGAGAGGCTGAGGGAGCTGGGATTGTTTAGCCTGCAGAAGAGAAGAATGAGGGGGGATTTGATAGCTGCTTTCAACTACCTGAAAGGGGGTTCCAAAGAGGATGGCTCTAGACTGTTCTCAATGGTAGCAGATGACAGAACGAGGAGTAATGGTCTCAAGTTGCAGTGGGGGAGGTTTAGGTTGGATATTAGGAAAAACTTTTTCACTAGGAGGGTGGTGAAACACTGGAATGCGTTACCTAGGGAGGTGGTGGAATCTCCTTCCTTAGAAGTTTTTAAGGTCAGGCTTGACAAAGCCCTGGCTGGGATGATTTAATTGGGGATTGGTCCTGCTTTTGAGCAGGGGGTTGGACTAGATGACCTCCTGAGGTCCCTTCCAACCCTGATATTCTATGATTCTATAGGAGCCACCAGCCAGGTCTTCCCCAGTCCTTTCCCCTGCCCCACAGTGATTTACCTCTCTGCCGGCTGCCCTGGGCACCCAAAACATACTGCTGGGAAGGGTCATATGACCGCTCTTGTGGCTTCCCTTTCTGCCAGGGAAGCAAAGTCATTTTTCTGCAGGGAAGCAAAGAAATCTGTGGGGAACATAAATTGTGCACATGCACAGTGGCGCAGAATTCCCCCAGGAGTTGTGTGCACACAGCTATTTTAGAACATATGACAACGTGAGATTTTTTAAAAAATATTCAGATTTGTCTTAATTTCTTTTATTCAGTTTGCTAAATATGTCCTCCCATGAACATAGCCATGAGCAGTGAGTAATATTTATGCAGAGCAATTAGGATATCTGTTAGAGATTCCATTGTTGTGAACACTGTAACTGTGTTTAAAGTCTAGTAAATGACCTACTGTAATGTTCTACTGTGTAAATATTGTGGGCTCGTTTTTAAGGCAGGGGCGTATTGCCTCATTCCATCAAATTCACGAGGCCATGATTTTCTTTTAAGCTCATAATTACTTAAACCTTCTCTCTACTTTTCCTGCTGTTGTCAAAGTTAACATTATGCACCAAGGTGAATAGTGTGGGTACAGTTGCAAGCTTCAGTGCAAATGATTTGTCATTTTTTCTCCAGCTCTAATGTAAACTTTAACTGCATGCTTAAGTTTCTCTTTGTGGGAAAAGAGATTTAAATCTGTACATCTTTTTAACCTTTTATCTGCAAAGGCTTATTCATATCGTGCTGCTGGGTTGGTTTTTCATATTTCTAGATAACCATGCATTGATCTGTTGCTAATCTGATGTAACCTTTTTTGTATGTATTGATCATAGCGCTTTACTCATGGGAGGTGAATCAGAAACTGTCTTGGCTGAACAGTTCATCATTTAAGGCTGAACTTAAATTGTTGTGATTTTAGTTGAATGTTAAATGGACGCCTACTCAGATATTAGATTATTTAAACAGCAGGCTGAAATGGACCATCACTCAGAATGGATTTTTGTTTCAGTTTTACTAGAGAAGACTTTAAATAAAACTGTCATTTAGGTCTGGATGGCTGAACTATCTATTTTTCTGATGTATATTAATGTAACCATCCAAAAGTTTAGGTTATGTCTGAGAGCCTTGTCTGTGTGCTTGGTGCTGTGCAAACCGAATGGAAGGCATGGTTCCTTAGTGTTCTGTAAGCAGAATAAGTATTTTGTCATGGTGTTTTTGCCCCCACCTTAATAATGGCGTTTCAGTATTTTAAAATGCTAATGGCATTTTTTAAGAGGACAGAGTGCTGCCAGCGATGGCTTTGAAAATGGACACCAGATGGAGCCCTACTGGCCATCAGCATTTCTTGTGGGGTAGAAATTATTTCATTTGTATTGTGGTGGCACCTAGGATCCCCCAGTCCTGGACTAGGACCATTTTGTGCTAGGTGCAGACAAACAGAACAAAAAGATGGTTCCTTCCCTAAGGGTTTACAATCCAAGTAAGCTGTTGCTCTGAGAATCTTTAATTTTGCAATGCACTTTTTTCCTTACAGCTGTGCCACCAAACATTGCAGATCTGAAGAATTTAGAAGTGCTTAACTTTTTCAACAACCAGATTGAGGAGCTGCCTACGCAGATTAGCAGCCTTCAGAAGCTCAAACACCTGAACCTTGGGTACGTAGCAGTAAAGCAAAAATGACCACCAAAAAAAAAAATGCAAAAACTGTTAGTGGTTAACAGTAATTGAATCTTGCACTTAAAGCTTTCATGTTTTGTAAATAAGATCAATTTTTATGGCACTTGGGATAGCTCTGAAATTATGGTTTCATTGTAGTTGAACCAAAAATTAAGTGTCTTAGAAAAACACCAGTTATGTATTTATTTAATTTGAAACAGTTTGAGGAAGAGACACTTGTGTATGATCTCTTTCACATTACATTGATGTCTAGTTTGTCAGTAGCAATCCATAATGATCCACTTATTAAATTCAGTTTGAAATCTGTTACATACTATTTCATGCATGTGCAAAATTGTTCCCTTACCTGCTATCTTTATTAAATCTGAGAGTTCTGTGGTCACTATATGATAAAAGATCTAGGATCTGCTTCATGCTTTAGCATAGATTAATTGTCTTCTGAAAGATTAATGTTTGAGTTTTATTTAGGATTTCCATCTGGGTAGTTAGAAACTGGGATTTGTATCCATTGAGTAATGAAGGAATTGCGGTTCCGGTTAAGAGTGGCTTAATACAACAAGGATTTCTGTTGAAAGCCTAAAAGGATAAGCATTCATAGAATGGAAGCATCCTTTAGAGGTCACCCCCTTTAACAGTTCTCAAACATATTTCTATCTAATACAGTTGGTGGTTCCTTTCTGCTTAACCACCATTACAACTACTGTTTTTTTTTTAATGGAGTTTCTGCAAGAAATATGATGATAAAACTAAACCTACAGTAGGGGGATGGACCTTTTTCTGAAACCGTATTGTAGTTGTATTTGGTATGTTTCCTATTTTGTGGGTGCAATTTTATATTTACAGCTTTCTCCCTGTATGAATGAATTTTTATATTACAAACTCAGACCTATAAACAACTTAAGTCAGAGGGAAAGGATGTGTACGCGCTGTTACTTAAATCCAAATAGACTTTAGCTAACAGGCTGCATATTCTCTAATGAGTTGGATAACTCCGTAAGAGATTGATAATTGAACTCCGTTGTTGGCTGCAGTGATATAAATATTTTTTTGGTATTGTCTCCTCGATAAAGACAGTTTTGGTTCTTATTTGGTCTCTGGTTGTCTAGCACAGTGGAATATGCTTTGATTCTTGGCAGCCTCCATTGGCTTGGATTTAACAATGAGACTGGATAATTAACACGTTTGCCTGGGAAAGTAACACTCCAACGTTCTATGTGCGCGCGCATATATTTTGACGAGGGATACACCTCAAGGTGTAGTGCTGCACCATTACTGGGGGAAATAGTTGAATGCTTTCTACGTACGATGAAACCAGTAACAAGTTGATTGTACTTAGTTGTAACCAATATACTACTTCCCTGAATTTCTTCCATTAGTGTTGTTTTTAGGGGTAGGAGTGAACGAGTGTTGTGAATTGGCATTCTTGCTGAGGAGTATCCTTAGTCTTGCAAATGGTAAACCAAAGGCTGCCTTCTATGTTAACTTCGTAGTGTAACATTCTACTTCTAATATACAACTTAAGGGAGTCCAATGCCATGGCATCTGGGTGCCTCACATATTTTAAGTATTACAACATAACTAATGTCCCCCTTAAAACTGGTAAATTCCTTCAAGGTCCATTTCCCATTAAAGCCACTGGAAAGGTTTTGATCTCAGGAGTTGGATCAGTCCATTAGTGGCTGCTGCTGAGAGAGATTTTAAAAAAATAAACCACATCAAAAGACCACCCCACCTTGGGAATGTGATTTATTCCTTTATAGCTAAACTTTTTTGAAGCAGCCCACAGGGCAGCTGAACAATTCATACTCTACACTTCTCCAGCAAATACTCAGATCACTTTGGGTAAAGTACTCCAGCTTCCAAGGTCAACTTTCATTCTTCTGAGGTCTTCTGTATATTTTCCCACCTGCTTTTCTTCGCCAAGTGGTTTAAAAAAAATCTGAATACAACATCCTAGTGCTCCTTGTGTTGCTATTTTCTCTTTTTCTTAGGGATGGGTTTTTGTGATCTTCAGGGCCTGGCTGCATCAGGTCAACTGTCACTCATGGGCCACACCCACAGTCAAAAATATTCATTCACACAGAGGAATAAAATTGGCAAATTAACTTTGTATATCCACTGCCTCTGCTTGCTGTTTGTTTACAAATATTTGGCTGCACAAGGCTATATTCATTGCATGAAAAATATCAGCCACTGGCCACTTTTCAACATCTATGTGGAATGGCAGTGGAGGCAGAGAGCATACATACGAATGCCCTTACTGGGTCAGACCAAAGGTCTATCTAGCCCAGTATCCTGTCTTCCGACAGTTGCCAGTGCCAGGTGCCCCAGAGGGAATGAACAGAACCAGGTAATCTTCAAGTGATCCATCCCCTGTTGCTTATTCCCAGCTTCTGGCAAACAGAGGGTATGGACACCATTCCTGCCTCTCCTGGCTAATAGCCATTGATGGATCTATCCTCCATGAATTTATCTAGTTCTTTTTTTAACCCTGTTATGATCTTGGCCTCCTCTGGCAAGGAGTTGCACACATTGACTGCATTTTGTGAAGAAATACTTTCATTTGTTTTAAACCTGCTGCCTATTAATTTCATTTGGTGACCCCTAGTTTTTGTGTTATGAGAAGTAGTAAACAACACTTCCTTATCTACTTTCTCTATACCAGTCATGATTTTATAGACCTCTATCATATCTCCCCTTAGCCGTCTCTTTTCCAAGCTGAAAAGTCCCAGTATTATTCATCTCTCCTCCTGTGGAAGCCGTTCCATATCCCTAATCATTTTTGTTGCTCTTTTCTGAACCTTTTCCAATTCCAATATATCTTTTTTTTTTTGAGATGGGGTGACCACATCTGCACACAGTATTCAAGATGTGGGTGTCAGAGGAAGTCTTGATCAGGAAGAAACTATTTTTTGGGGAGGAAAGGGGGCAAGAGGGGTAAGAATGAGTAACTGCTGGGCTAGAGTGGTAAGTTTACCCCTCCTCCCCCTATACATCTTGGAACAATAGGGCCCAGGCATGCAGCTGGCATCCAGCCTGGTACCTGGATTTGTGCTGGATAAAAGCGTGTCTAAGAAGATAATCACCACCTGAGATCACCAGCTGAAAGCATGTGTTCCAGTGTGCCCCCCTCCTGCAGGACAGAGGGTATCTGGAACCCTCAGGCTTGTGTTGCCAGGGTCTGGAAAGAGGCAGGGAGCAACAGTACTTGTCTGAGGGAGAGGCTGCCATCAGTGGTGCTAGTGAGGTGGGGAGGGCACAGCAGCAGGCAGTAGTGGTTGTGAAGGAGCTGTAATGCTCCCTCAGCACTGGGCGGGTGTTTTGATGTGCTAGTGATTTCTATAACTTTTTAGATCAAGAACAGAAATAGCAGTGTTCATGGTGCAACAGAGGCTCCATTACCCAAACAATCCAGGAGCATTAAACCTGTATTACAGCAACCTCCCACAGCTACAGCGAAGGATACTCCTTCCCTGCTCCTAACCAGTAGAATTACAGTAACATCTAGAGGGCCTTCTCTTAGCTCAGTGACCCACTGTACTATGTGGTGTCACTACTTATAGTTAACACTACGATTTAATCATGGGTATTTTTAGTAAAAGTCATGGACGGGTCATGGGCAAGAAACAAAAAATCACGGCTCGTGACCTGTCCATGACTTATACCATAAATACCCCTGATGGAATCTTAGGGTGGATGGGAAGCCCCGGGGCCAGCCGCGTCGGCCGCTGCTCGGGCGGTCCCCGGGGCCAGCCGCGTCGGCCGCTGCTCGGGCGGTCCCCGGGGCCAGCCGCGTCGGCCGCTGCTCGGGCGGTCCCCGGGGCCAGCCGCGTCGGCCGCTGCTCGGGCGGTCCCCGGGGCCAGCCGCGTCGGCCGCTGCTCGGGCGGTCCCCGGGGCCAGCCGCGTCGGCCGCTGCTCGGGCGGTCCCCGGGGCCAGCCGCGTCGGCCGCTGCTCGGGCGGTCCCCGGGGCCAGCCGCGTCGGCCGCTGCTCGGGCGGTCCCCGGGGCCAGCCGCGTCGGCCGCTGCTCGGGCGGTCCCCGGGGCCAGCCGCGTCGGCCGCTGCTCGGGCGGTCCCCGGGGCCAGCCGCGTCGGCCGCTGCTCGGGCGGTCCCCGGGGCCAGCCGCGTCGGCCGCTGCTCGGGCGGTCCCCGGGGCCAGCCGCGTCGGCCGCTGGAAGTCACAGAATCCGTGACTTCTGCAATCTCCGTGGAGATTGCAGAAGCCCTACTTATAGTACACCACTATCTCTGTTGCAAAAAACTTAGTTGATGTAAACAAGACAAAGGGTGGGAGAGGATGTATTCTCATTTCATAGATGGGGAAGTGAGGCATAGTAAGATCAAGGCCTTGATTCTGGAGAGAGTTCTACTGGAGCGTAACTTTAAGCACTTACGTAGTGCCAGTGGGTCAGTCTGTTCTTGTGTTTAAAATTAAGCATGTAAATCTTTGTAGAATTGAGACTTAAGTGATTTGCCCGTGGTCACACAGGAATTCTGGTGCTACAGCAGCACTCTCACAGACATAAAGTGAGTGAACTATAATACTGAAATAAAGAGAACTGTAAACTACATTTTAAGAAACTCTTGCTGCTGCTGCTACAAGCTAATCATGTGTCCTGGATTCATAGCTGCCAGTGTCCTTGAATAGCATTCCACATGGGGCCTACTCTAAGTTACACAAACATGGTGTATTCTCCTCTTTTCCCCCCCCCCCCCCCCGCTTTATTCAAGGGAATAAAACAGAACTCTGATCAATTCATACATGCATCAGAACAAATATGTAAATAACTTGGGCATAGAGCTGCTTCTTTATCCATGTGCACATTAATAAAGCTGTGCAACTGGATGCCAACAAAAGAGAAGACTTTTCAAAGAGAGGGAAATACAAACAGCTCTGGTATGTTGACTGGTGTACCTGCTAGGTTGAATGCCAAGTACCAACTCCCAGGCTGATACACCTACTCTTGTTCTCTGTGGCCCTTGATCATGAACTGAAATAATCTCCAGGAAAAACAAACATACGTGCTCCAACAATTGCTGGCAGCTTTTAAGCTAGCTATAAAATGAGATGACGATGCTTACCTACCTAACAGGAGCGCTCTAAGAAAAAAAAATCCATTGATGTTTGAAGAATTTGATTGCTGGTGATGTGGGGGGGAGAGGGTCTTGAAGCAAGTCTAGCTGTGACTTCTTCCAGGGATCTTGACAGGGTTACTCAGTCTTAGTATATCGTGTGTCATTGTACACTTTACAGGTGTATTGGGTGTCACTTATGCGGAGGGGGACTCACTTTGCATGCACTGCACAGCAGCTTTTGATGGGTCTGCTGCTCATCAGAAGATTTCACCACATTATTCAATGGAATATCTAAAATTTCAGTCCTAATTCTTAGTCTCCTACAAATAACTATAGCTTGAGCTACATCATTTAATACAGGTTTTTTTTGTATAATTGAGTCAGGCCTCCAGACATGCCTTTTTACAAAAACTCACTCTGACCCTGAGGATTTGAGTAGCCCCAATTTGATACCATGTGATCCGATCTCCACTCTATTCCAGATTGCTTTGTTTCATTTTAGATGTGAGAGCAGCTTTAGCTCCTTCTGTAATGAACTCCATGAATACTCTCAAACCCTAACCTCATACTTTGGAGTTTTCTCCTTGATCTGTTGCATTAAACAGTCCGTCGTCGTCCCCCCCCCACTCCCCCCTTTTTTTTAATTATTATTATTCCAGACCCTCCTTGTCCTGGTTCTTTTGGTTAGCTGTCCACAACGGATGCTGTTTTTTAATTTTTTTAAGGCAGGGCAATTAGCACTGTCTATTCTTAAGGTTGTGTGACACTTCCTATTATAAGACCCTGCTTTCAGTTGTTTAACTTTGCCATACTTCATAACATTTTCAGGGTGGGTGTTGGCCAAAACAGTCTAGTCACTTCTGAGAATAAGTTTAAGGAAAAATACATTTTTGCCAATGTTAAAATCTGGCAGTCCTTTCTTTTGAAAAGCTCTAGTGATCTGATGCTGGAAGTTAAAATTAGGCAGGGAATGGCCTTTGTGTCAAATATGCTTTTGTCTTTTCCTGTGAAAATCCACCCACATTTGGCCAAGTTAAAAATGTTTTGAAAAATCTTACTTTTTACATGTTCCATAGTTACTTTATAGAGCTTAGCTGCTACCAGGTTCCATGCACATTGGGTATGCTGCAGCCCTACAGCTCCTGGATGTGACCAGACTGTGGACAAGCCATCTCTACACATTCTCCAGAACAGAGAGCCCAGAAACCTCCCTCTCCTGTGTTCTGTGACACACTGCTAACGCACAGGCAGCATGGAGGAGAAAGCAGACTGACTCAGATGCAGAGAGGACAAGAGTTGGACCAGGGAGAAGAAGGAAATAGACTGGGATTGAGAGCAGGGGAGAATATGCTGGTACTGTTAGATCAAAAGCGAGAGGTCTGTGTGGTAACTCTAAAGGTTCTAACCCAGCTAATGACCTATTAAGGTTGCAAAGTCAAGCATAAAAAAAAATTAGGAAATGCAAGACCTAAGGTTGCCTGTGCAACCTTAATTCAGCACCTTCATGTGTATGCATTAGGATAGTCTTTAATTTTATGATCATACTGTTTTTTTCCACAGGACCTCCCCTCATTCAGTGCACGGGGTAGATCTTCTTTGGGGATGAATCAGGGTTCTCTAGTGAAGGAGGTTGTTGTAGAAGTCGGAAGGTGTATAGTGAATGAGGTAGGGTGTTGCAGGAAGAGAAAGGATAGTCTGATGGTTAAGGAAGTTGAATGCTATTCTGAAAAATTCGATTCTGTCCCTTTCTGTACCATAGAGTTCCTATGTGATGCTTAGCAAGTCACTTCATCAAACTTTTCTCAGCATCTGTTCCTCATTTTTGGGTGTCAAACTTAAGACCCTGGGGTCTGATTACAGCTGTGAGTGCTCAGTATTTCTGATAGTTAAACTCCATGGGAGCTGTGCTTTGAACATATTAAGTGCTATATAATGCGAAGTACTTTGAAAACTTAGATCCTAATTGTCTCAACTTGGGCATCCGAATTAACAGACACCTTTGATCTTATTCTCTGTGCCTCAGCTCCCTTTCCGTAGAATGAGGTAATTATGAAAATAAATTCATTAATGTTTGTGAAGCACTCAGGTATTATAATGATGAGCTTTGTAGGAAAGGAAACGAATAATTCTGTCTTCAGAGCAGTGTTTGAATAGCGTGCAGTAAATAAAGCCTGGGGCCGCACATTGACCAATGAGGAGAAAACAAAGTATTGACTCGCTGATTATTAACTGGGCACTGTCTATTCTGGGCATTGAATGAGGAACAGGTGGAAAAAGTAGTATGTGATCATGTGGAAAAAGTAGAATGTAATCAAGTGATCATGTAATTAAAGATTATTGCACAGATTACTTTAATTCTGGCATTTCCTAGCTTTTGAGTGGTTGAATTTTCAACCTTGATGATGATGTAATGTATTTTGTGTGTGTGTGTGAGCAAATAAGACAGTGACATTAAATATTGTCATTTTCCACTACTGTAATGAGAGCTGGTTGGAAGATCTTGTTGACTGAAAATTCAGTCTCTCCCCCACCCCCCCTTATGACTTCCCTGCCATACCACCCATTTTCCCCATTGTATAACAGTTCTGTTTGAAATTCTCATCCATAAGTAACCCTTCTCAACCCACTGTTCATGGTCATTCTTTGCTGCATTGTGTTGAATGTATCCACTCCATCCCACCACCCCCAAAGCATCTCTATTACTGAAGAGTGGTAAAGTCTGTCTGTCTTCCTCCTTCCTCAGTGGCTCTATGGCTATCTTAGATCAATAGGTCCTGGATCTGCTGTGCTCCTTGGATTAACTGTAGGTCTCTGCCTTTAGTTTACTGATCTAGCTGGACTGTACAGCTTAAGGTACGGTGCCTAGACCTGGTAATTAGATAACTCCATGAATATGCAACCCTTGTGACCTGAATAATTATACCTTAATGCAATAAAAAATTAACTGATTGTGAGAAGAAACTAACTTTATTAGGGAAAATGATAGGATGAAATTAAGGGAGGGGTGAAGGTAAGAGATAGGAGTGAAAAGAAAAGTCATGGGAATTTGGGAAATAATGGTCTGTGGGCCTCAATCCTATGATGTGCTGAGCACTCTCAGCTCCCATCCCATTAACCAGTGGGAGTTGAGGGCTTTGGCACTATGC
Source organism: Eretmochelys imbricata (assembly GCF_965152235.1). Lineage (NCBI taxonomy): Eukaryota > Metazoa > Chordata > Testudines > Cheloniidae > Eretmochelys > Eretmochelys imbricata. The sequence goes on along the minus strand of NC_135573.1, from coordinate 228,685,093 downwards.
CCTAAAAAGGTTGACCTAGAAATTATTGTGGCCTCCTCTTTTTTGGAAAGCTCTTAATGCCTTCATTCTTTTTATGGTTAACTGGTGAAATGATTATAAATATATGTTCTGTGTATCTTGTTTTTCCACCATCAACAGCATGAACAGGTTAAATACCTTGCCTAGAGGATTTGGATCTTTACCAGCTCTGGAGGTTCTTGACTTGACTTATAACAACTTAAATGAAAATTCCCTGTCTGGAAACTTTTTCTATCTGAGTAAGAAACTTTTTTAAAAAATCTATAAATCTTCCTAAAATGGTGCTTTGCTTTCTGCTGGTGAAATTTATTTGATAGAGCCCAAACTCCAATAGAATTTTTTAGATATATGTTTTTCTTCCTTGGGTCCTTTTGAATATTTCTACATAGCTCAGCAATACGTAGCATTGATATACAGTCACCTGACACGATTGGGCATGCAAGGACTTGGTTAGTAATGGCATATTTAGCTTTCTTGAGGGTAATATTTTCTTGAGCCACATACTTAACTAAAACTTAATAGAAGCTAACAAGCCTCATGGCACAATAAAGAATGTCACCTTGAGGCATGTTGACAATCTGAAAGAAACCACAACCAAGTTTCCAGAAGTGTGTGTGTGTGTGTATAGTTTGTATATATGTTAAAAGCATGTTAAGGTTACAAAGTCAAACACTCAGAAGTTATGAAATCTCAGAATTCCAATTGCTTTTGCAGCTTTAATTGAGCCTTCTTGTGCATATCCATTGTGATAGTATTTAATTATGTTATCTCATACTGTCTTTTCTGTATGATTCCAGCTTTTTAAGTGAATTAAATATTACTTTTTATTCTCATTCAGTGTGTGGCTCCAGGCCTTAGTTACTGCACACCCCAAACTTCATTGAATACAGTACTGTTGATTTCCTCCAGGGCATTTCTATGGTGCTCTGATCATACTATGAGTGCTTAATCAAACATTAATGAATTTAGCTTTAGAATATTCTTCTGAGATAGGGACGTGGTATTATCCCCATTTTATAGCTGTGGATCTGAGGCACTGAGAAACTAAGGCAAAAACAGTCCCAAGTGTCTACTGATTTTTGGGTGTCTGACTTGAGACATCTAAGGCCTGATTTTTTCAGAGTCCCTAGCATTTTTACAGCACCTTATATGTTCAAAGCACAGTGCCCCTCTCACCCCCCTTGACTTCAGTTACAGTTGTGAACACTTGGCCTTTTGCAAATCTGGCCCTAAGTATCTGTAGTAGGGCACCCAGAAAATGCGGAACACAGAATTAATTAGTGGCCAACTGTGAACACTTTGGTTTATGTGACTTGCCCAGCAACAGATAGGAACTCTGTAGTGGAGGCATGGATAGAATCTAGTTCCCCAGGGCAGCATTCAACTTTTTTCTTTTTGCAATCCCTTACCTCGTTCACTAGACACCTTCCAACTTCTGCAACAAATGAGGCCAGGGTCCTACAGACAGCAGCTTCTTTCACTACGCAACCCTGATTCATTCCCAGAGTTCCATCCTTTGTGTGCACTGAATGAGGCGAGGTAGAAGAAATAGTATGTGATCATGTAGTTAAAGACTGAATCATTAATGCATGCACAGAAAGAGGCTCAATTACGATTACCTAGGCAATCTTTACTCTGGCATTCTTAACTTTTGCGTGTTTGACTTTGCAACCTTAATAGTCTTTTTAACATAGTTTTTATTGGAAGTGTGATCAGAGCCTTAAGCAGAAAAAGTGGCAAAGAGGTTAGAGGAGGCCATGCTGCTTGCTGAGAAGGACCTGCTGATTATGATCCAACAGAAGGAAAGTTTTAAATTATCAAAAAGTTAAAAATGATGACTACAATGCAACTAACAAGAAACCTGCAAAACAGACATGCAACCTGCTCTCGGAGGGGGTGAGAGGTCATAGTCCTCTTCCCAGCATTCACTGTTGTCTTCTTTTGGTTTAATTTTCCTGAAAAGTAGCATGCTCAGCCACAGTGCTGTATAAATAGTAATAAGCTAAATGGATGTATTGGGTTTTTCTTTTTCGTTTTTGAATTTTATCGTTCTGTCCTCTACTGCAGAGAGAGAGAGACTACCTATGAAAATATAAATGATTTGATTTGAACTCAGTTGTTTGTTCTACTATCCTGTTTTAAGATCTTTCCACAGAGCTGCATGTAGTTAAATATAGGTGTAAATTCATTCGAAACACAGCTTTTTTTATGTACATTAAGTAATAACTAGGAATCAGATGTAATAAAGAGTAATTGCTCCTTCTGACAGCTGAGCATTGAAACTATGTGCCAGAACCTGCCAGAGTCTATTGTAGAAATTGTTAATTGTGTCAGTCCTTTTGGAAATAGATGTTTTCCTGAACACACCAACAATACAATAAGGCAGTAAATCTAAGTTTGACCTGCTTGTTATTATTGTGAGCCCTGAGTATGTCAAAGGCTTTTCACCAAGTCAGGGTTATTAATCAAACCTGACTCTCTTATTGATCCGACCTCAAATGGTTGGGCTATACGCCACCCTGTTTATATATTGCTGTTTAATTTGCAGCCACCCTGCGTGCACTCTATCTAAGTGACAACGATTTTGAAATCCTGCCGCCAGATATTGGGAAGCTCACAAAGTTGCAGATAGTAAGTAATTTATCTAAATTCTTGGAAAATCAATTCACTTTCGCAGCCCTTGTAGCAGTAGAATCTAGGCAATTTGAGAAGTAGTAGGGTTTGTGTTTCAGGAATAACCACTATACCTGTTACTGTTACTTGTTTATCTTGTAAATAAATTGGAAGAATTGAGTGTTGGGGGGCAAGGGGTGGGCAGAGAGTAAGTGTTCTCTTTTAGGCTGCTTTATTTTAGCTGAACATTGTTCTGACAACTTTATATTTTCTTTTAGCTGAGCCTTAGGGACAATGACCTGATATCACTGCCTAAAGAAATTGGTGAACTCACTCAGCTTAAGGAACTTCATATCCAGGGAAACCGTCTTACTGTGCTGCCCCCAGAACTAGGTAAGATGGTAGATGGTTTTGTTGTTTTGAGTAATAATGATTGACACAATGTGCTTCCTGTTGATAACCTAAACCATCCGTTCATCTCCAAGAAATAGTCTTTGCTGAGGTTATCATTGCTGCTGCTATCTGTTTGTTCCCCCAGATACACACACTCACTTTCTCTCTTGTTGGGTGTGTGTGTGTTTGGGAGAGGAAGGGCTCGTGTTTGTCATGTTGCACATTTGGCTGCATTACTTGTTCCCATATTATATATGACCTGTGTATTAGTCAGATTGCAAAATTTGCATACCGCATTCTGCTTTCATAATTTCTTTTAAAGACGTATTTTAATTGTCTGGAGCTGGTTGCGTTGAAATCATTTCTATAGTCAGCAAAAAAGAAATTTTGAATTTTCAGTGCTCGTATAGAAGAAGTGGCTTTCTTGAGCCTGTTTCTGTAGAAATGGAAGTTTGGTCAACAAAAGTAAGATAAGGCTAAGTGTTTTTTGTTTTGTTTTGTTTTTGTTTTGTTTTGTTTTTTTAAGTCTACATTTTGATGTCACCTTTATTTTTTTGCTGATCTGACAACTTTCCATCTAAACAATTGAACCAGCAGGTGAAATATGGATTTGTGATTTCTGCCATTATCACTAGTAACTTAATTTTCTTTAACCAAAAGGTACTGGTCTTCATTAGAAACTAAAAACTCTGGGTGTGGGTGGCACATTTGCGTTGCACTAGTGCATTTTGCGTTCTGGGCATTGGGTATGTGGTTGTTGGTGAGTATTTGCTTCAGGTACTCACCAACAACCACATACCACACAACAGAACCACTAACCCAGGAACTTATCCTTGCAACAAAGCCCGTTGCCAATTGTGCCCACATATCTATTCAGGGGACACCATCACAGGGCCTAATAACATCAGCCACACTATCAGAGGCTCGTTCACCTGCACATCCACCAATGTGATATATGCCATCATGTGCCAGCAATGCCCCTCTGCCATGTACATTGGTCAAACTGGACAGTCTCTACGTAAAAGAATAAATGGACACAAATCAGATGTCAAGAATTATAACATTCATAAACCAGTCGGAGAACACTTCAATCTCTCTGGTCACGCAATCACAGACATGAAGGTCGCTATCTGAAAACAAAAAAACTTCAAATCCAGACCCCAGCGAGAAACTGCTGAATTGGAATTCATTTGCAAATTGGATACTATTAATTTAGGCTTAAATAGAGACTGGGAGTGGCTAAGTCATTATGCAAGGTAGCCTATTTCCTCTTGTTTTTTCCTAACACCCCCCTCCCCCCCCCCCGATGTTCTGGTTTAACTTGGATTTAAACTTGGAGAGTGGTCAGTTTGGATGAGCTATTACCAGCAGGAGAGTGAGTTTGTGTGTGTATGGGGGTGGGTTTTTGGAGGGGGGTGAGGGAGTGAGAGAACCTGGATTTGTGCAGGAAATGGCCCAAATTGATTATCATGCACATTGTGTAAAGAGTTGACACTTTGGATGGGCTATCACCAGCAGGAGAGTGAATTTGTGTGGGGGGGTGGAGGGTGAGAGAACCTAGATTTGTGCTGGAAATGGCCTAACCTGATGCTCACTTTAGATAAGCTATTACCAGCAGGACAGTGGGGTGGGAGGAGGTATTGTTTCATATTCTCTGTGTATATATAAAGTCTGCTGCAGTTTCCACGGTATGCATCCGATGAAGTGAGCTGTAGCTCACGAAAGCTCATGCTCAAATAAATTGGTTAGTCTCTAAGGTGCCACAAGTACTCCTTTTCTTTCAGCTGTAAATAGTTCGTTTTTATTGCAGATTAGTTAGTAAGTAGCTGTTAAGTACTGTAATTAGTCAGTGTCCCAACAGGGACTTTGCCCAAGGCAGGGCATGCCCTGGTCTCCGTGCTGAATGTAATGGGCCTATGCCTGTTAGCGGACCCGCTTGGTAGCTATCTGAAGTGCCTGGGGGAATCCCACATTAAAGAAAAGTGTTGCATCTGTAAGACCTTTGGTCCCAGGACACAGAAAGAACATGACATTAATTTGAGGGCCCTTCTCCTGGAGGCCGCTCTTTGCACAGCCGGACGCAACACCCAGCACTTCGGCCTCAGTGCGCAGTGCAGCCTGGCACTGGGTTCTACCCGGCACTGATCCCCTTCGCTGGTACCCAAGAAGAGGGACCCGGCACTGAGCAAGTTGGACCAAGGGGCATAGGGTAAAGAACCCTGCTCAGGCTGCCTGCCCACGCCAGAGCTGCAAGGGGGAATGTCTCCAAGGGGACCTCTTACCCCCCTAAGGGATCCTCCACTGACTCTGGGGAGCAGTAGGGGACCCAGACTAATGGCACAGTCAACACCATCTCAGCTCCCAGTGCCCAGAAAGCAAAGGACTCTCCCACTGCAGCTGGTACTGCATGCAGTGATGGACCTGGCAAAGCCTCCCTATGAGGGCAAGCTAGCTGTGAGGGCTTCCTAGAAGGCGAGTGAGCACCACTGGTCTACGGAGCGGAAGCAGAGCCCTTTCTTCCCATGCCCTTGGTCTCCGCATCAGTCGAGGTCACCGGTTCAGCCACCACAGATCACTGGTACCGCACTCCCGGTCTCCACTCTCGTGCCGAGTCTCGCCCAGAGAGAGGTGCAGGTCGCTGTACAGTCATCACCGGTCATATTTGCTCCAACAAGCACCATGACAGAGACCTCAGGGATGCTCCCCAACACGGCACTGTTCCCCCTGCTCCCAGCACCGGTCTGACTATTCGAGGCACTGGTCACCCACGGCGACAGTAAGCTACAGGACTCGGGTGTGGACGGTCCTGCTCTGGTCACCGGAGGAGGATTTCTTCAGCACGGAGAGGGAGTTCAGCCCCTTGCCGAGACAGCACTGTCGTGACTGGGCTCCTGAGGTTGCATCCACCTCAACGATGCCAACCTGGCAGCAGGGCCAGTGGCCAGCGCAATGGCCTTACTGGAATGCTGGGGGTGTGCTGGTTATGCTGATGCCCCCATCTCACCAATTGTCAGTCGCCACATTGGACAAGTTCCAATTGGCACCGGCAGCACAGGGCTTGGTGCATGAAGCGTTGGCGGGCGCTGAGATGGAAGAACAGGATGATGCCCTGGGTCATTCTCCTCCTCTCCAGAGAAGGCAGTGGCGGGGCCCTCCCATACTAGGCCACCAGACGACTTTAACGAGCACCAAGCCCTGCTCCAAAGGGTGGAGACTAATTTAGGTCAAGAGGCAGAAGAGACGGTGGAGCAATCAGACACTTGGTTCAATGTGCTCTCTGCATCCACCCCAGCACGTGTTGCACTCCTGGTGCATGAAGGGGTCCTGAACATTGCCAAAGCCATGTGGCAAACCCCATCCTCCATCCCGCCCATTTCCAAGAAGGCTGAGGAAAAAGTGTGTGTGTGTGTATTTTTGTCCCTGCCACAGAGTTCGAACAATTATCTCCCCCCCCCCCCCCGAGGTCATTGGTTGTGTCAGCAGCCAACGAAAAGGACAAGCAAGGGAATGCTAGTTCCACCCTCAAAAATAAGAAGGCCAAGAGACTGGACCTTTTTCAGAAGCAAAATTTATTCCACAGCCAGTCTCCCAATTCCGAGTCATGAACCACCAGGCTCCACAAGTTTAAGGACTCCATGCCCTAGGAGGTGGCCAAAGAGTTCAGGACCCTTGTTAAGGAGGGTACTGCAGCGGCTGGGTGCTCCCTCCAGATGGCCTGGGATAAGGCTGATTCTGCGGCCAGGGTGGTCATGAGGCGCAGTTCCTGGCTTCAGACCTCAGTCCTATCCCAGGAGAGGCACTTCTTGATACAAGATCTCCCATTTGGTGGAGTTGGGCTGTTTTTGGAACAGACCGACATGAGGCCACACAGTCTGAAGGACACTTGGACCACCCTCTGCTCCCCTGAGGATGCATACTCCTCAGTCAGCAAGGAAGCAATTCTGGCTGCCCCCACTGCCAAGGTCTTGGCAGCTGTGGCAGGGCTCTACGAGGAGAAGAGTTTTAGTTGCCGCCACCCTTCCTCCTCCTGTTCACCTGCACAACTTGGCCTGGTGAACCACCACTGGGCAAGAAGCAGGTGTTTTGGGCTCACACTCAAGAGCGGCACCCCAGTCACCTCCTTGGATCCGCCCCATCTTTTCCTCAGTTGTCTCCATCCCTACCCTTTGGCCTGGTCGAGAGTCACCTCGGACCACTGGGAGCTAGAGATTGTCCCGGGGCCACACCCTTCAGTTCTTCCCCTCCCCCCACCTCTCTTCCCTGTCCCTCTTCAGGGACTCTTCTCACGAGCGACTCCTCGTTCAGGAGGTAGACAACCTCCTACAACTGTGGGAGGTGGAGGAGGTCCCTCAGGAAATGAGGGGGGAAAAGTTTCTGCTCCCTCTATTTCCTGATTCCAAAAGTAAAAGAGGGCCTAAGACCTATTCTGGACCTGAACAACTCAAGAAGTACCTCAAGAAGTTGAAGTTTCGCATGGTTTCACTGGCCTCCATCATCCCTTCCGTCCATCCGGGAAACTGGTACGTGGACTTGAAAGAGGCTTATTTCCATATCTCTATTTTACAAGGACACAGACGATTCCTCCATTTTATGGTGGGCCAGCACTATTTCCAGTTCACTGCGCTTTCCTTTGGCCTCTCCCCAGCCCCGCGGGTATATACAAAATGTATGGCCCCAGTAGCCACTTACCTGAGGCATCAGGGAGTCCAGGTCTATCTTTATCTTGACGATTGGCTCATCAAAGGCAGATCGCGGAATCAAGTGCAGAGCAGCCTCAATCTGGTGCATTCTACATGTCCTGACCTGGGCCTGTTAGTGAATAAATAGGAAATCTACCCCCATACCAGGGCAATGGAAAAGTTCATCGGGGTGAGCCTTGATTCCTCGTGGGCCAGGGCATTCCTTCTGGAGGCTTGTTTCCGAGCCACGTCGGACATAATGTCCCATGTAAGGGGCCAGCGCCTGCACTTGTCTAAGGTTGCTAGGCCACATGGCTGCCTGTATTTACGTGGTCCATCACCTTTGGCCGCTGCAGGCATGGTTGGAGTCTGTCTACATCTCCAACAAGCATGACCTGGCCGTGGTAGTCAGGGTACCAGACCACATCCAATCATAACTGGCGTGGTGGTTGGACCCCGCATTAGTGTTGCAGGGAGTCCCCTTCGCGCCCCCATCCCTGTCACTAACTCTGGTGTCAGAAGCCTCGGACCTGGTCTGGGGACCCCACCTGGGCAAGTTCAGTACACAAGGGTGCTGGTCAGGGGTTAACCGCTCCCTCCACATAAATGTCAGGAGCTCAGGGTGGTTTGACTGGCCTGTCAGAGTTTTCAGTCCCAAGTGGTTCAAGTCCTGATGGACATCACCGCCACAGTGTTTCATATCAGGAATTCTCAACCTTTTTCTTTGAGCCCTCCCACGCCCCAATATGCTATAAAAACTCCACAGCTCACCTGTACCACAGCTGTTTTTCACATATAAAAGCTAGGGCCAGCGTTAGGTGGTAGCAAGCAGGGCAATTGCCCGGGGCCCTACACCACAGAGGGCCCCGCATACCTAAGTTGCTAAGTACCACCCTGAAAACTCTGGGGCTGTATGTCCCAGGCCTGGCATGTAAGCAGTTCAAATCGCAGCAGCCTCAGGGGCCAGAGAGTCAGCCTTGGCAGGACCCACCTCACAAGAAGGCCAAGGGCTACAAGTGCTGCCTAAATCATCCTCCTCCACCCCCTGCTCAGTCAGGATCTACCTGGAATAAGTAAGGGCCAAGTGACAGTTTTGAGAGCGCACCCGAAGGCGACCTGCCAGACTGTTCCCCAGATCCATCTTCCCTGTTTTTTTTCCAACCGCCTTTCCTTTTTCTTCCCTGCATGGACCACAATAACCTCAGACCGCTGGGTCCTGAGCACAGTGGTGCAGGGCTTTATCCTCCAGTTTCTTTGTCTTGCCCCCCCTCATCCCCCACTTCCCTTCCCCTCTTCAAGGACACTTTTTACAAGAGTCTCCTCATGCAGGAGGTTCAAGCTGGGAGCGGTGGAGGAAGTTCCTCTAGAGTACAGGAACAAGGGGTTTTATTCCTGATACTTTTTAATCCCAAAGGCAGTCTGTATCCCATTCTAGACCTGTGAGACCTCAAGAAGTACCTAAAGAAGCTGACGTTCCGCATGGTCTCCGTGGCCTCTATCATCCCCTCCCTGGATCCAGAAGACTGGTGTGCCTTCCTCGACCTAAAGGACGCATACTTCCACATAGTGATCTTCCAAGAGCACAGACGTTTTCTCTGATTCACGGTGGGACCTGGCCACTACCAATTTACAATCCTCCTGTTTGGCCTGGTGACAGCACCGGGGGTGTTTACCAAGTGGATGTTGGTGGTGCCGGGATATCCAGATCTACCCGTACCTCAATGACTGGTCAAGGGCAGCTCCAGGTCTCAGGTCCAAAAGGATGTTGTGGTACTGCAAGCCGTGTGCCGCTCCCTGGGCCTACTGGTGAATGACAAAAAGTCTGTTAGTTCCAATGCAAAGGATAGAATTCATCGGAGCAGTGCTCAACTAGACCTGAGTGAGAGCGTTCCTGCCACTAGAAAGGTTTAGGACATTGATGGACCTTCTCACAGAGCTGTCCGCGTTCCCCCTGACTACAGCCAGGTTCTGCCTGCGTCTGCTGGGCCACATGGCAGCTTGCACATAAGTTGTCCACCATGCCAGGCTCCGGATGCAGTCCCTGTAACAAAGTCTGACGATGATCTATTCCCAGTCCAGGGATCACCTGGAAAAGATCATTACCATCTCCCCAGCAATACTCACCTCACTGCAATGGTGGACCGATCACAAGAAGGTCTTAAAGGGAGTTCCATTCGACAACCTCCATCACTCCATCTATTTGGTGTCGGACGCCTCCGACCTTGGAAATCTCCAAGGTATGTGGTTCCTGGAGGAGATGGCACTCCACAGAAATGTCAAAGAACTCAGAGCGGTCCGATTGGCATACAGCATCTTCCTACCACATCTGTCAGGCAAGGTAGTGAGAGTCCTGACGGACAACACAGCTGCAATGTTCTACCTCAACAGGCAAGGGGAGCGTGCTCATCGGCTCTCTGCCAAGAGGCACTCCATCTCTGGAGCTTCTGCATCGACCAAGAGATCCATCCGGAAGCTTGTCACCTCCCTGGCATCAAAAACACGCTAGTGGATCACCTCAGCAGGGCCTTCTCTCACCACGAGTGGTCGCTCCACCGGGAAGTAGCCTGCATGGTCTTCCAGAGGTGGGGAACTCCAAGTGAACCTGTTCACCACCAGGCAGAACATGTCATCGGTTTTGTTCTCGGCAAGGACTCCTTCTCTGATGCTGTCATAAATATAAAGGGAATGATAACCACCTTTCTGTATACAGTGCTATAAAATCCCTCCTGGCCAGAGGCAAACCCTTTCACCTGTAAAGGGTTAAGAAGCTAAGGTAACCTCGCTGGCACCTGACCCAAAATGACCAATGAGGGGACAAGATACTTTCAAATCTGGAGCGGGGTGGAACAAAGGGTTCTGTCTGTCTGTGTGATGCTTTTGCTGGGAACAGATCAGAAATGTAAGCCTTCCAACTCCTGTTAAGTTAGTTAACTCCTGTTAACTAATCTAGCTAGAAAATGCGTTAGATTTTCTTTTGTTTAATGGCTTGTAAAATAAGCTGTGCTGGAGGGAATGTATATTCCTGTTTTTGTCTTTTTGTAACTTAAGGTTTTGCCTAGCGGGATTCTCTGTTTTGAATCTGATTACCCTGTAAGGTATTTACCGTCCTGATTTTACAGAGGTGATTCTTTTACCTTTTCTGTCATTAAAATTCTTCTTTTAAGAACGTGATTGATTTTTCATTTTTCTTAAGATCCAAGGGTTTGGGTCTGTGTTCACCTGTACCAGTTGATGAGAATTATTATCAAGCTTTCCCCAGGAAAGGGTGTGTAGGGCTTGTGGGGGATATTTGGAGGGGAAGATGTCTCCAAGTGGTCTCTTTCCCTGTTCTTTGTTTAAAACACTTGGTGGTGGCAGCATACTGTTCAAGACCAAGGCAAAGTTTGTACCTTGGGGAAGTTTTAAACCTAAGCTGGTAAGAATAAGCTTAGGGGGTCTTTCATGCAGGTCCCCACATCTGTACCCTAGAGTTCAGCGTGGGGAAGGAACCTTGACAGATGCCTTCCTCCTGTCGTGGTTGGGGAGGCTGATGTACGCATTCCCTCCAGTCCCACTCATTGCCAAGGTCCTGGCAAAGATCAAGAGAGACAGGGTGCAGGTTATCATGATTGCCCCAGTGTGGCCTCACCAGCCCTGGTTTGGCACACTCATGAACCTGTTAACAGCCCTTCCTTGGCCCCTGCCCAATGAATCAAACATTCTGTCACAGGACCCTGGTCGGCTCTTACACCCTAACCTTGCGTCCCTCCACCTCTCGGCGTGGATGCTGTGTGGCTGAACCTGGAGGAGCGGACCTGTTCGGAGGAGGTCCAACAGGTCCTCCTGGAAAGTAGGACACCCTCAACTAGACTGACTTACCTGGCCAAGTGAACAAGGTTTTCCCGCTGGGTGTCTGAGCGCAGTATATCTCCCTCGTGCTCTTCCATACAGGCTGTCCTGGACTACCTGCTCCATTTGAGGAACCGGGGCCTGGCACGCTCTTCCATTAGAGTGCATCTTGTGGCCATCTCCGCTTTTCATCCGCCTATCCTAGGACAGGCTGTGTTCTTCCATGACATGACTGTCAGATTCTTGAGAGGGCTCGAGAGACTCTTCCCGAAGGTATGGGCTCCTGTCCCACAGTGGGATCTTAACTTGTGGATCTTACTTAACAGGCTCGTAGGCCTTCCCTTTGAGCCACTGGGCTCCTGCTCCCTTTTCTACTTGTCATGGAAGGTTGCGTTCCTGGTGGCGGTGACTTCAGCGAGACAAGTCTGAGATTAGAGCCTTGACCTCAGAACCACCATACATGGTGTACAAAAACAAGGTTCAACTGAGGCCCTACTCGGCCTTCCTGTCGAAGGTGGTGTCTACCTTCCATGTGAACCAGGACATCTTCCTCCCAGTGCTCTGTCCCAAACCGCACAAGACCAGCGAAAAGAGGCGTCTTTATGTGCTGGATGTCTGAAGGGCCTTGCCTTTTTACTTACAATATACCAAGTAAATCAACTCAGCTCCTCATTGCTGCAGCGGATACGATGAAGGGCCTTCCGATGTCCTTGCAGAGAATTTCCAATTGCATCACCTTGTGCATAAAGACCTGTTACGAACTGGTGGGGGTTCCACTGCCGTCGATTGTCAGAGCCCACTCAGCTAGAGCTCAGTCATCTTCAACAGCCTTCCTGCCATACATCCCTATCCAGGACATCTGTAGAGCCACAACGTGGTCCTGTGTCCACACGTTCGTGGCTCATTATGCCATCACTCAGCAGGCCAGTGACGACACTGGGTTTGGCAGAGCTGTGTTGCAATTTACACATCCGTGAACTCCTACCCACCGCCAAGGGTACTGCTTTGGAGTCCCCTAATATGGAATGGACATGAGCAAGCACTCGAAGAAGAAAAGACAGTTATCTTTTTCCGTATGTTCTTCGAGATGTGTTGCTCACATCCATCCTTCTCCACTGTCAGTTTCTGGCAAGAAGGAACTGAGGGTGGGGGGAGCCGGCAGCGCCCCTTGTACCGTGCCATGTGAGTGCTACTCCAGAGGGCGCCAGAACCAGTCCCCTACAGATACTGCTGAGGGGAAATCTTCCGGCATTGGTGCATGTGGCGACCACACACCCCTAATATGGAATGGACATGAGTAACACATCTCAAAGAACAACAGTTATGAAAGGTAGGTAATCGTTTTTTCTTTTGGTGTGGAGGGAATGGGTTTTTTTGGATTTTGTTTAGTCACCATGTCTCTGTCTTTATCAGTGTAGCAACTAGTATGCTGACAACTTTGTGTCTCACCACTGATGGATGAAAGCTGTTCTTCTGTTTCCGTAATTTTAGGTGTTTGTTTTAAAATATCATGACACTGGTATACTTTAGCCTTTTTTCAAAGCTATGTTCAATATCATTCATTTAAAAGACGCCATTTATATAAATGTAATGTTCTATAGCTTTCTTATTTTAGAGTCCTGGAATTCTCCAGAAAGTGGAAGATGTGTCTTGTAATGAGTCTATCTAGTTTCTGTGGCTAACTAAGGGTTCTAAACATAGTGTTGCCACAGAAGTGTAATAGCAAATTAATATTACGTAATTTTACCATAAATATGTATGTCAAGGGAAACACGGGTACAAAGTTCTTCTTGAAATTTATCCAGGGATGACCTGCCAAATACACAATATCTGATTGAAACATTTGTTTAAAACATGTTTTTAGTTCCTGTTTGTCTGCATCATAAAATATGGACATAGCTTGGTGTAAAAGAGGTGGTGCTGCTGATCACGTCAGAACTACTGCTTATTAGACAACCTTTTTCTTTAATACATGCATTACGAGGTATAACTTATGAATCTTCCAGTATTTCATGTTATGTTCTTATACTGGATTCTCACTTATGATATAATAGCCCATTTCTGTTAGATTCTGTGCCATGCATAATGTCAGAAATATATTAAATATTTAAAGAATATCAGACTTTTAGGTTAATTTCTGAAAAGTCACATCTCGGAATCTAGATTTGTAATTTAGGCTTTCTGTAAGCACATTTACCACGAGAAAAGGATTATGCTTTCTGTATATATTCACTGGTTAAAATAATGAAGTGTGGTGGTAGCCCTGTAATGTATTAGCATCTCTTGTCCTCCTTTTCCCTGTTTTTCCTTCCACACTGCCTCTTTACTCTCACTGATTTGCATAATGTCTCAAATTAGATTGTAAACTTCTCATTGCAGAGGCCAGTCTTATTTGTTCTGGTCAGTATTTTTAGTGCTGTGTTCAGTCTAGTGGATAGAGCACAAGATGGAGACTCAGGAAATCTAAGCTCTGTTTCTGGCTCTGCCACTGGCTTGCTGGGTAACCTGGGGCAAGTCACTCTACCTCCCTCTGCCTCTGTTTCTCCTTCTATAAAGTGGGAATGATAATACTGACCACCTTGGTAAGGTGTTATGTAAGAGGTAGGTATTATGAAATACTTCACCATTTATTGTAATAACTTACTTAGCATCTTTCAGCCAACTTCTGCCTTCTTAAACTCATAAACAAAATCATATAGTAAAGAGAACTGTGCAAACCGCTTTGTGCTGTATGTATTGAACAAATGGCTTTTTAACCAGCAGATGTTGTTTGCATGAAATGGCATTAGCGCTGTTTGATAAAAATAATCTTCTCTCTCTCTCTCTCTCTCTCTCTCTCTCTCTGAATTTCAGGTGGAGAAGGCATTTGACTTATGAGGGTTAGTGGTCTGGGGCCTTGCAGAAAAGTGAGTCTTTAGAGACTCAGATGTTAATGGATGGGCACAGTATAAATACTAGAAGAGGACAGAATCTATTTAAATGATGAGAGGGAGAGGGGGCTTGGTGAATTGGGATAAGGTGCTCATTCGTACGGGGGAAGTGTGGAAGAAGGCATGAACAAATGAGTGGGAGAAGGAAAGGACGGGGCAACAGGATAGGAATCACTGGTGAAGTGAAGGGAGTAAAATGTTGACTTGGAAGAGAGAATTGTTAACAAATTCAACTTTTCAGAATATCAATAAAGATTCCATTCGGTACTGAGTATGGCATTATTCAATGTGTTAGTCAGTGAAGAGTCGAACCAGCCTGCGTTTGTATTTAGCAGGGACTACCTGTCATTTAATGTAAGAAAGAAACAAGGAAAGAACAAGTATATTCTTGTCCAAGAGGGAACAAAAACGCACCTCATACCGTGCATTGGTTCTCTTGATTAGGAGGCTTGTCTGTAAATACAGTATGTGTGACTGATGAATGCAGGAAATGGCTGGGGGTGGATGGGTGGAATTCACAGCTTGTTTTTATCATTTGTCTCTCCAAACCCAGTTCATGAGGAATGGTGGTGGGCAGTCATATATAAACTTTAAAGAGGTGTTGGCATTTTTTCCTAGCATTTAAAAGGTTATGTGCGGCAGTGTGAGACAAATAAATCATGATTCACTGCAACAACAGAGTTGCAGTCAGTTATATAAATTGCCAAGGAAGCACTAAATCTGTCACTTTGTGTATTCTGACCATTTAACAATTGGAATGATGCTTGGAAAGAAAGCTGAATAGAAACCAGGAACCAAAGCAAAGTGGCAGATGCAATTAGTAAGATCAATGGTTGGTGTTTTGAAGTTCGTTGTTTGGTCATCTCAGTGGACCACTATAAGTGTGATGCTATCTAAAAGATTACAGTAATGGGGGAGAAGGATACCAAGCAAAAGACTAGTGTGTAGCACAAAATCATTGATAAAGCTGCAGTCATTTGTGACTGAAGAATGAGAATACGTGGTTTGACCAGTTCCACAACTTCACTGAAAATGTAACCTGTTGTTTTAGTTTCACTTGTTTCAGACCTAGCAAATATCATAATTTAAAAAAAAAAAAATCTTACCCTAATGATATCTTCTTGTTAATCTGAAGTCTCCACAATTGGCTTGCTTACAAGCATGGGAGAAACAATGGATTTTCTACACGAGCACGTTTAATTAAGTTATCAACTTTTTCCAATCTGGGAATCAAAAACAGTTAGATTTTAGAAATGGCATTGAGTGTTGTATTAACCTATCAAATCATTTCCCCATACCAAGGAAAATACCAGGCTTGTGATTATGAACTTTAATTCATATTTGCAAATCTGGGCATTTCTTTTCCAATTAAAGTCTTTTCAACAGCTCTGTTTGTGAAGCTGGCCCTTTTTTTTACCTTCATTGCGATGTAGCATTCATGTAGCTAAATATGCTATCCTGTAATTATCTTTTTCCCTTACAGTGCAGGAAAACTGAAAAATCCTCAAAGTAATGCTCCCATCACTTCTAAATTTTAAATAGCTAAATTATTTTCTTCGAGTAAAGGATCAAAGTTCAGGGATTTAGCACAAGGAATCTTATTGAAAATCATCTATTCCAGTGTGTATCTGCCGTATGAAAGAACTTTAAAGAGCCCCTGGTCTGAAATCTGTAATTTAAAATTGTGTGCAAAATAGTGTAGTTGTTAGTTCTGTATGCACATGGAGCTTTTCACATGCACACAGAGATTCATTAAGCAAATGCCCATGCAGATATAAGTGCTCAGTGTTTCAGACACACCTTTTGGCTTCATTCCTTTCAAAATTTACCCCCTAAAGTCAATAATTTAGACAATTCCTAGAACTAATCTTTCTCTCATAGAATATCAGGGTTGGAAGGGACCTCAGGAGGTCATCTAGTCCAACCCCCTGCTCAAAGCAGGACCAATCCCCAACTAAATCATACATACATTGCTACAGTCTTGCTACACATACATTTTGTGATCATTTGGTGGTTAAGTTAGAATATATCCACAGTTGAGCATAAAGCATAATATACCCAGAGCTCTATATGTACTTGTGTTCAGGTCTCACATACCATAATGTCAGGTAACGAATTTCCTTTAGATTTCATAAAATAAGCAGAGGTAGGCCTGGTTAACACTTGGATAGGAGGTCTCCATGGGAAACCAGTGCGCTCCAGTGGTGATTCAGAAGACAATATTTATCCCTGTGAATACACACTGTGCTAATGCCTCAGCATGGTGTCGAATTTTTTTTGTCCAAACAAAATGAAGGCAAAAATTGTATAGATCTCTAAATGGGGACAGGAGTGGTATGGAGTGTTAAACTGTAGAATGTCAGGAGCTGTTCCATATCAGTCATGTGGCCACTATCTCACACTCTTGTTTATCCACAAGAGTGTCATCATAGGATGAGTGGGAGTTGGGAGGAAAGAAAATGGGCATTCTACCAAGGTTGAAGCCCAGAGAAGGGATTGTTGCAGAAATGTTTCAGTCCTTGCTTTGTACATCTTGGTAGAGCTGGCCAAAAAGACACGTGAGAAATGTTATGATTTAAAACAAACAAATTGAAAGCAAAAAAAAAATCCTTTAAATCTTGAAATTTAAAAAACTTTGGTCAGCTCTATGCATTAATTTAATTTAAATACTGCTATTTTTTTCTCTTCAGAAAAGCAAACTAAACAAAACAAGTTTCCCTTTTTAAAAACAGAACTCAAACTCCTCAGCTATCTGTATAAAAGCATCACTACATCCCCACCAGCATCACAGCACTGTTCTGCTCAGGAGTACTACACTTGGGCCAGCACAGTCACTTGGTACTAGTGAGAAGCCCGAGTATCTTGGGAACATTGGGATACCAGCTTCTAAGTCATTACTTTGGCGTGACCGTTTGGTAAACTAACATTTAAAAAGTCACCCTAGAGTTGTGCCCTGGATTTGGAGTTAAGGTGTAGATGGGGGACAGCATGAAAAGCATCACTGAACTTCATAATGATGTCCCTGACTTGTGGAAAATGACAATTTATCTTTCAAGGCCCTCAACCTGATACTTATTAGTTAAAATATAATAGAAAAATTGATTTAATGGTTTGGACCGGAATGAGTGTTAATTTTGAGAACATTTTTAGACATGTTTGAGTAATACAGTTGTGTTGCTTGATAAGAAATGTTGGCATGTTTTTCATTTCAAGGCAAGTATAGTAGCTGAGACAATGTTGAACACTTATTTTGAAATTGATTAGCTTTCAAGCTGATAGCCTTCTCCCATTGAAGGGACACTGCAGGAGTCTCAGGTAACTGGGAATCCTGTAGGGTTGGGTGGTAGTTTTAGATGTTGGTAAAATATGTAAGCCATTTCAAGGTAAATTGGGTTGCTGATCCTGTAAGTCCATAATATTGGATGTTTTGTTAAAACTTCTTGATATTAAACTCCTTTGACATTGCATTAATTCATTTTCTTCCAAGAAAAGATGCTCACCACAATGGGCCTGTGACACAATATTCTTTGATTCTTGCTGATGTCATGGATGCATTTTGCAAGGCCGTCCATTTACTAGATGGGATCCCAATAAGCCACTAAACGTGTGAAAATGTCAATCTGTACTGAATAAGATATTGAAATGCACAACAAAATGTTGCTAAGACAGTTAAAATCTTCCAGCATAGTATTTGACCATTCAGAGAGATCACTGAAACTATTTTGTACATCTGCATTCGATAAAAAATCTGTTTCACTTACACCATGAATGGCAGGTAACAGAATTTACCAAGACTTTAGTTTTCTTTAGATCGCTTTAAAAAGAAAAAAAAATTCAGATTAATCTCTTGGATTCTTGTCAGAATGCTGTTTCTTCTCCAATTCCCCTATTCTACCCACACAGTGGCATCAGCATCGTTGCCTTGGTACCTGCTCCTGAAGGATGTGTGCGGTGGAGTTTGGCTGTTTAAATAGCATGATTTGTCATCTAAAAGTACAAGTAATTAGCACGATGTTTGTCTAGTGCTACCTTGTGTACTACATTGAAGTTCTCATTTTATGGCTTTTATCTATGAATGCTAATAAGTTTACTGTTTCTCTAATCATTCCTCTAAGGTCAGATTTGTTATATATATCTGGTAGTAGAAATTGACTAGGGTTCTCCCCTTTATCTTGTAAGCATAACTAACAGAATTGGAGTCACCAATTTTCCAGTGACTTGAAGTACAGAACCCTGAGTTTGTCTAATTGGCTCAGTTACATTTTTCTCCTGTGCTTATTGC
The DNA here is from genome assembly GCF_965152235.1 of Eretmochelys imbricata. NCBI lineage: Eukaryota > Metazoa > Chordata > Testudines > Cheloniidae > Eretmochelys > Eretmochelys imbricata. Next base: position 228,666,350 of record NC_135573.1, on the reverse strand, counting down.
CTGAAATTTTGTATACTGGAAAAGTTCAGCTCGTTTTATGCATTCTGTTTTTTCCAAGGCTCATATTCAATCTTGACACATTTTTCAGTCAAGTCCCCTAATGCCTGACTTTCCATTATGATTTGGTATCATTATTTCATCTGACCTTTATTATGATGTTTGAATTTCATATAAATATTTGAAAGAGGATTAAATTCACTGTGTTTTTAACACCTATGAAAAGTTCAGGTGGAGCAGCGCTGGAGACTCAAGTCTTCTATCCACAGAACTGAAACAACACTAGCAAGAGTACCAGTTTTCTGCACATCACTTCAGGATACAAGGGTTGAAATTGCAGTCTATTGACATGCACATTCCTTCCTTGGTCTTTTTGGCCCAGTTTTTCCACAGACAGAGTAGGTGTTACAAGTGCAGGTAGAATAGTTATAGGCTAGATTTAAGCAGAATAAACTTAGAGCTCAGTCTGTTTAGCTTATCAGAAAGAAGATTGAGAGGTGACTTGATCACAGTATATAAGTAAAAAGAAAAGGAGGACTTGTGGCACCTTAGAGGCTAACAAATTTATTTGAGCATAAGCTTTCGTGAGCTACAGCTCACTTCATCGGATTCCACTGAATGCATCCGATGAAGTGAGCTGTAGCTCACAGAAGCTTATGCTCAAACAAATTTGTTAGCCTCTAAGGTGCCACAAGTCCTCCTTTTCTTTTTGCGAATACAGACTAACATGGCTGCTACTCTGAAACCTGTCATTATGCAAGGCAGTATATAAGTACTTTCACAGGGAGAAAATGCCAGGTAGTAAAGGTCTCTTTAATTTAACAGAGGCCAGAACAAAAAACCTTGGTTGGAAGCTAAAACCAGACCAATTCAAATTAGAAATTAGGCACATATTTTTAACAGGGAGGGAAATAGTGGATGTCTTCAGATCCAGACTGGATTATTTTTCTGTTAGATATGCTTCATCCAAACAAAAGTTATTGCGCTCAATACAGCGGTAACTGGGTGAAATTGAATGACTTGTGATATACAGGGTGACAAACTAGATGATCTTCTGGGGTTAATCTGTGAACCTATTAATCAGTTCTGGGTTCTCAAACTGTGGGTCAGGACCCCAAAGTGGGTTGCAACCCCATTTTAATGGAGTTGCCAAGGCTGGTGTTGGCTCTGGGCCCCAGCAAGTCTCAAGCCCAAGCCCCATTGCCCAGGGTAGAAGCCCGTGGGCTTCAGCTTTTTTCCCACCCAACCCCGCCGTGCCCTCCATAATCAACTCCTCTTCTAAACGTCCTGCCTTTTTGCAGGAGAAGAGGCAGGTAGGTGTGCCTTCTCTTCCCTTTTTCCCACAGTTAGCAATGTGAAGTGTTTGGTTTGTCAGGGATGTGATTTCTGTGGTTTTTTTTTTTTTGAAATTTGAACCATTTTCCATAAACATTTATGTTTTCATTATTTCAGGTCAGTTTGAGGAAATTTCAGGCTAAGCAAAAATTATGCCCACTCCTACGCCAAAATGTTGGTGAATCCAAATGATGATTACTTCTTCTGCAGTAAAAGATCTTTGGAGCAAAATAACAAAAGCATAACAATACTATGTAGTCTCGCCACATCTGATATTTTGGGGGTGCTTCAGTCTAACTTCATTTTTAGTAGGTGGTATTTTCTTTTAATAATTAGAAGTTCATTAACGAGTAATATAAATTTTAGACATATGTCATGGAGTTATAGGTTTTTATCTAATGCCAGAAAAGACTGAGTCACACACAGTTTATGTAGAATGATTCTTTCTATGGTGCTGTCTTATTACTTCTTTATAATAACCTTTCTCCATCTCTTCTGTTACTAAACCTTCAAAACGGGAGAGCTTCAAATCAAAGATGCTCTTACCCTTCATAGAGCAACATGTAAATGTAAATTACTAATCAACAGCATGCAAATATTCAGGCTTGCTTAAAAATTAGACTTGCTTGATAAAACTTTCTGAAATACAAACTAGTTGTTACATTCCATTTAAACAAACATCATAATCATATTATTCATGATTAAGTATCTTAGTACCTATTTTATGACATAGTATTCATGATACTTCTTCCACCCCGCACTTATGCCAGTTCTTCTCTTGCTATTGAAAGAAAAGAACATGGCACTGAAGTAATAAAAATTATAAATCCTAGAGTGTAAAGCAAAGCTAAAACAAACCAAGATATACATTTTTACATATATCCAAAGTTTAGGTTTTGTGTAGTAGGTTGATCCCTTACTTAGCTGTTAATAAAATTGGATTCAGGGGTATTTATATCTAAATAAAAAAATAAAATTAATTTCATTCTTCACATTTGTGTGTGTGTGTGTGAGAGAGAGAGTGTGTGTGTCCTCGGAGTTGTAATGGAAAAGAACATTTAGATTTCAGTCTTAATGCCACCTGTAAGAAAAATTTGCACGATAACATATAAGGACTAATTTTGAGGACAGTAGAGTAGCATATTGCAGAAAAGGGGGGAAAGAGTGGTGAGGGGAGGGAGCAAACAGAAAAAAGTTAGTGAGATTGTGCTATAGAGCCAAAAATTATCCCTGGTATAACTCCATTGCTCTTAATGGTGCTTCACTAGGGATAATTTTAGCCCATTAAGCAGAATTGTTGAGCTGGCATTTCAGTCAGGATACATTTCTAGGCTGAGTGCCAGCTTTCACTTCTAAAATGTCACAATTGTTTAATTACTTTAATACAGCTATTATTTTTAAAGTAGTACAAATGCTCCTTAGAGTTTGTGGAGTAGGAAGTGCGTGCTGCTCTTGTTCTTGTTTGTATTGAAAGTGCCTGGAAGTTCCAATCATGACTTGAGGCTCCACTGTACTAGGCACTGTACAAACACAGAACAGAAAGAGTCCTTGCCCTGAGGAGTTTACTCTAAGGTAAAAGACAACTGCTGGATATAACCAACAGAAGGAGCACAAGAAAGCAATGAGACAATACTGATCAGCATGACAGTTAGCAATCACATTGTCTTCTGCTTTATTTTCTGAAATCAAGATTCGATTGTGTAGTAATTCATTCTCTGTTTTGGTGAGATTTTGCAGATACTTGAGCAGTCTGTGAATGTTCACCCAATGTCAATTTATGCCATCAGAATTAAGGAAAAAGAAAAATATTACCTAATACTTTTAAGGGTGGTTAACGGTATGAATGTAAATGGTGACGACATGATCCGTTGAGTCATTGCAGTGTTTTGGTTTTGTTTTGTCGCAAAATAAACTTTGAATATTTAAACAAGTCCATTTACTGTAGCTTCAGATGGCACTTAGTAAGCCAGAGGATTGTATAGCTCCGTGGGGGATGTTCAGGGTAGCAGAATATGCTAGGCATACCAGTAAGCTCTTTTGGAGTTTTGCTGAAGGTAAAAGCTCAAGCCCCCTGCTCAAGCCAAACTTTGTGGCTCCAGTTCATATTTAGGTACCATAAATGCCCTCTACCCTACTGAGGGTTCAAGGCGTGACCTGATCAATTTAGGCACCTCCACCCTTTTCCTTCCAAGGGCTTGGGACATCCTTACCCACAGGGCTCAGGGCTGTACAGGTCTGCGGAACCTTTTCCCAATGAAAGAGCTGTACACAGCTGTGTTCTAAACATCTATTTATTAGCACACACAGAATACATATGCCAAGCAAATCTATTATGTTCACTCCCAATATACAGGCAAACTTTACCCAGTGGCCAGTCAAGATCCACTGATTTGAGGTTTCCTGGCAATGCCTCTGCACATCATGGTCATGCAGAGGGATAAGAGTTATAGCTGCTTGATGTTGAGCTGCAGTCTGGAGATGGTTCCCAAGGAGCACTGTTTTTCATTTACATTATAGAAATAAAACTAGCTACCCCCTTTAACTCTACTAAACCTATCACTTTATCCAATATCCCCTAAGTAACAAAACTTAACCAATCATGTGCTGGTACCCATGTTTCCTTCTCCCTGCTCAAGTCCTCTTTACATTTTATCTCTAATGCCCAAATTGTAACTTATTTCTGACCTTCTTTGTGCAGATGGTCAGCATGAATTCCCTGATCAAAGCTTATCTTATCTATATTACCATTTGTTGGGTCTTTCTGTATCCTTCTTAAAACTTTCCAGTGCCCAGGGTGTCTCTTCTTTACAACCCTTGGTATTATAGTACTTTTTAGGGGCATTCCTAAAGTGGAGATGCCTTAGCACCCAAGGCTGGTCAACGCTCTAGTTTAGTATGGGGGTGAGGTAAGTCCCAGACCTACACAAAGGCCACTTATTGTAAGTTTATGCCACAAAGTGTATTCCTCTTAGCAAGGAAGGTTCCTTTTGCTGATCCTGCATGCGGTCTAATAAAGCAGCTGCCTGTTTCACCTTCAGCTCCACTCTTTTCCCTCCCTGACTTTGCTGAGCCTGAATTTTCACCCTCCCTCCTCCTGTCATCCTCGTGGATTTGAGCCCCATAGCCCTGAAACACTGACTCTGAGGTCCCCAGCCCTAAAAGATGGTGGAGGAGGAGGAGCAGAAGCAGAGGAGGGGGACCCTTCTTCTTCTCACAGAGTTCAAGGGTGGCATCTGGAGCTCTGTCTGTTGGCACTCTCATGCTGCTTAGATTTGTGCTGGCCTGATAGCCGAGCAGCAGTGGTAATCGTTGATCCTTTAAAATAATTGAAGTTACTTTTGATTTACACCATTGTAAGTAAGATCAGAATCAGGGGCCTGATTCTACTCAAATCTTGTGTAGTATTTTACACCTCTGTAAAGGGACGTCAAATGTCACTGTCCTTATTTGATAGCATTTTACATCCACTTTGCACTCGTTTTAAAAAGCTGTAAATGGCAAATGGAGAATCAGGCCTCATGCTTTTCCTGGTTGGCAGCAAAGTGAATTGGGCTGTAAAATAGGGTAGTTAAGTATAGTTTAGCAAAAAAAAAAAAATTGTGTTCAGATGTCATAATTTGAAAAGCATTTGAGGGGGAGGTCCAACGGTGGCATTACTATATTTTAGAAACAGATTTGATCTCACTGTCCCCTCAGACTAGATGTACGTGAGCGCGTGTCTATACTTAAAACACTGCAGCTGTGCCACTGTGTCACTTCAGTGTAGACCATACCTACACCGAAGGGTCGGCTTCTCCCATCAGTATAGGTAATCCACCTCCCCAAGAGGTGGTAGCTAGGTCAACAGAAGAATTCTTCCGTTGACCAACGCCGGACTACACTGGGTGTTAGGTCGATATAAATGTGTCTCAGGAGTATGGATTTTTCACACACCTCAGAGACATAGCTATATTGAAGTAAATTGCTAGTGTAGACTAGGCCCAAGTGTAACATCATTAACTCCAGTTAATTCTGATTTGCACTCATAACTGAGAAGAGAATCACAGGCCCATTGTATTACACCATAATACCAGTGTATTAGGAATACTAAATTTTCTTTGATAAAGTATAGGTATTTTTAAATGGATTGAGGTAGTCGGAAAGAACAAAACAAAAATAAGTGCAATCTCCAACACACTTACATTTTATGATTCATTCTTCAGCGCTGGATTTTTACCAGAGGCAATTTTGTGTTTAACTTGCTAAAAATATCAGAGGGATTTGGTGTAATCTTCTTAGTATAGCAGTATCAAAACTTCCTAAAGTCTTTGGGATAGTATGTACAGTACGGTTTGAAAATGCACATAAACAACTGCCATGACCCTTCTCCCCTGCCTGTGCCCCCTGTCCAGGGGGCGGCATAAGAGCTGCTGAGTCAACACTAACACTTGAGGAATCCTCCCTTAAGTAGGGGGAATGTTCAGGGGACCAAATCTCCCAGCTTTCCAGCTGCTTTGCGCTGCTAGAGGAGGGCCCAGAGTCAGGGCCATTCTTTCTAGTAATTTTCAGTGTCACTTTTGAACCCTACTTGGTACATACCCTTGCCCTGGGAAGTAAGATGTCACAATAAATATTTGCAAAAAGAAAAGGAGTACTTGTGGCACCTTAGAGACTAACCAATTTATTTGAGCATAAGCTTTCGTGAGCTACAGCTCACTTCATCGGATGCATACTGTGGAAAGTATGGAAGATCTTTTTATACACACAAACCATGAAAAAATGGGTGTTTACCATTTTTTCATGGTTTGTGTGTATAAAAAGATCTTCCGTACTTTCCACAGTATGAATCCGATGAAGTGAGCTGTAGCTCACGAAAGCTTATGCTCAAATAAATTGGTTAGTCTCTAAGGTGCCACAAGTACTCCTTTTCTTTTTGCGAATACAGACTAACACGGCTGTTACTGTGAAACCTGTCACAATGAATATTGTAGCTGTGGACATAACCTGTATAAAAATATTTATGGCTGCAACATTGTCCATGTGCGTATTTGTAGGCTGGGCAGAATTTGATTTTTGTTTTTTATACTTTTGACAGATATTGATCCTTTTAAAGCATATTTTAGATTTTCTGTCTATTTTAAACTTTCTCTGTTGTGGGAAATTGTGCAGGGGGGCGGTGCTAGACATTTATTTAAGAACAATAGACATTGAGATTCAAAAAGTAAAGCTTTATAAATCATTAGAACACAAATTGTCAACATTCCATGTCAGAATATACGAAGTAAATATCCTTAAATTGACAAATAGTACATGTTTTTACTATTCATTCGCTAGTCCATTTGTAACCAACCTAATTCAGAAGTCTAAATCACTGGAATGCCTTATTTTGCCTATCTATAAATTTCAATTGCTGTCTTTGGAAATACTGTTTTGGTCAGTTTGTGTGTCTGTGGTGAAAGACGTTTTCCAAATGTACTGATAAAAAAAATCTAATCATTCCAAGGCTACCTATATGATATGTTTGTAAGAGTGACTTTTGTAGTGCTACCAGAAGTCTAATTTTGCATCAGTAAAACTGCTTCTTCCTTGCTAATTTGTATGCCCTTTTTGGTGAAAGTGTTCTCTGCATTGCCTTCATTCCTTCCACTTCGATTTCAGAAGGGGAGGAGGGACTGGGATGGATCTGGTCAAACCCCTTGTGTCTGCTTGTGCTTCATGTGCTAGCTGTGGCTCCCCTCCTTATCTGGCAGCTGTATTGTTTTGGGGTAGGAATTGTAATGTTCAGTGCCCCGTCCTTTCTCCTCCCCTCACAGACAGACACCTTGACTCACTCACTGTCTTTGGGAACACCTGGTCTCTTGCTGTTCAATGCCCTGAGCATGGGAGGGTTACTAGTTCCCATTCGACAGCAGCATAGTTGGTTCCTGGATCCTTTTCATAGAAAATCTGATGTTTGAACTCCCACTGCCCCTGCCCAGCAGTAGCTGCCCTGTTTCTGCCAGAAGCGAACCCAAAGGAAACTCCTCCTGCTCAGCTGTCATAGTAAGGGGTGGAATTTATTCCTGGTTTGGAGCTATAGACTTGTGAGCTTACTAAGTCTCCCAAATAAGTTTGTGCCCAACCTCCATAACGTGAAATAACTAGATGTGGCTTATCCTTCCCGTGGCCCCTCCCCCGCAAGTGAGGGGAAGAGGAAAATTGAGTAATGCCCTTTTAACATATGCGTCAAAAGTTAATTTTGTTTAGGAAACCTCCTTTTTCTATAAGACCTCTTTGGTTTCAGGAGAATGTCATTCCTTTGAATTGATTACATGTAAATTATCTGTATGGTATTAAGAATCTACAGTGGGAACACAACAGTGAGGAGGTGAGAGTTTCAGGCAAAATTCCCCTGGTTATTTAGTATGGACAGTAATTTACTGAACCAACTCAAGATTGGAGTGCTCAGCTAAGGACCTTTCTGGTGAGATTTTTGGAAATGTATGGTCCATTTCCATAAGCAAAATCGCATTTGCCCTATAATGGAGCCAAATTTATCTTCCTGAATTTAACTGTTTATAAAAGTTGTACACAGATTGATCATTTTATTTTGATATACTGCTTACAGAACTATAATTGTAAGTGAGCACTTACTGTGTTGATGGCTTGGAGAGAAATGTATATGGTTCTTTTGCAGGTAATAAAATGGGAAAATCCAATTTGCAATTTGCAGAATAAGCTTCTGAGTGATGTATGATCTTCAGAGTAGCATTGGTCAGAGGGTTACTGGTAATCACAGTGCTGGCTTGCTTCCCTCGTGGCCTATGCCTTAAAACTGAATAGTGAACAGTGTGAATCTGTGGCTTTGAGCCAGCCAGCGTAGATTCTATCTTATTAGGTCCTCTTTGTCACAGTGCTTAATCCTGCTGCCTGATCCTTGTTAGAACACACATGCTGCCGAGTCCTCTAATAAAGGAGATGGGTGTGAGGCTCCTCACTAGAAGCACTGAAGCATAAGGCAGTTAGGGCAATTGCTGTCTGACTGACAGAGGCGTGAAATGCTTCCTGCATGTTGTTACTTTAAAAACAGAACGGACCTCAGACAGCTGACAGATGATCTTTGCTGAGGTAATTGTAACTTGTTGGTAGGCCAATATGAGACAAGTGTCATCTTTTCGCAGAGTATAATGGTCTAGCTTTACTCTAATTATGATAACCCTTTTTCACAGAGAGAGCTGTATTAAGGATTAAATATAATGCAGAGAATGGTGAGGTTTTAACTGAGCCAGCCAAGAGACCGCTTGCAGATGCTATTACATCCATACGTGCGCATTCACGCTATACGTACGAATGGCATCAATTTGAAAAATAAGCACATATTTACTCCATAAAGAGGTAACAGCTTGGTTAGGCTTGCCTTCCAGACATGATGCTTTAATTTTAAGCTACATAGTTTGATTAGATTAAAAATGCTATTTTTATTTTCCCGCTTCATCTACAACAGTTTTTTACTTTCTCACAGCTGTTACTATATTCCCTGATCATGACATCCATAATGTTACAAAATGTTGTTACAATTTTAAATATATGTGTGAAAATTATTTGTATAGCTAGGACAATGACTCTGTATAGAACTGGAGTATTGCATGTTGTCTCCTAATCATGAGGAATTTCAGTTGGGAGTGTACTTCTCTACCTTTCCGGAGGGAGAATTTAGGAAAAGAAAAATCAATGACACTTCCAATAAATCTCTCAAGTCTTGTTGAAATAATAGCTATAGTGGCAGGTTATAGGTATGAATTTCTGTATTCTGGACTGATAGCTATAACCAACATAAGCTGTAGGCTGTTGCACAAGCTAAACATTTGGTATTTTATTACCTGCAAAATAAACACCAACTGGGGATTTTTCATTAGACTTGGGCTTGTGGTAGTGATATTGGAAATAAACTGCAACATTGGGCCGTACCTATGGAAAAAAGTGATGCCATTGTTCATTCCTGCTAAGCAATGTGATCAAGAATACTACTGTGGAGTTGTCCTTCAAGGTCAAGGTTATTTTTAATGGTATAAATTAGCAGGTCTTTTTATGCCCCCAAATAGCTAGTGTCATCTAAAAAAGTAAGTACTAAATTGGGAATCAGGAAGCCTCAAGTTCTAATCTCACACCTGTTGTTGTTGTAGTAGTGCTAAATGAGTGAAATGGATCTCGCAGAAATGTGCAGAAGGCCAGCTAAGAGCCTGTGCATCAAGTCCCATTTTTAAGACTTATTTTGATGAATAAATGTGAAGAAATATAGTAGGATTAAATTTAAAATTCATTGGGCCAAATTCATCCTGGCTATGAGTAGTGCAACACTAATGAAGTAAACAGGGTGGAGTTTGGCTCTACTTCCATATTACATAGAATGGCAGGAGCTAATATGCCACCTCTTCCTCATATTAAGCCTGAAAATATTGGCACTTGCTTTGACTGGGTAGTCAGACTCTTTCAAAGAATGAAAATAATTGTATACAGTGATTAATTTGTTTAGGATAAGAGATTTCCTTTTCACATGCCCTTTTGTTTAATCCCTTTCAGGTAATTTGGATTTGACTGGTCAAAAGCAAGTCTTCAAAGCAGAGAATAATCCCTGGGTTACCCCTATAGCAGATCAGTTCCAGCTGGGAGTATCTCATGTTTTTGAATATATTCGTTCAGAAACATATAAGTAGTAAGTATTGATCTATCTTGTATTATGTTATAGCTTTTTCTGTGGAGAATTTAACAAAGTCTTTGCAGCTTGATTGTGCACCAAGCATGGAAACCAAGAAAATAGAAAACTTTTGCAATGTTACTTACTGAATAATCTCCTGTTAAGGTAAGTGCATGGAAAAAATGTGTATAATCAATATTTTTTGCACAGTTTTTTTGCACAGTTTCGGAACCTACACAATAACTTGATTTTAATTAAAAATATACAACGTTATACACATTTTACTGTAAATTGCTGAATTTTTATTCAGAAAATTGATCCACAAGAAAGCAAACAGGTGTGGCTTAGCCATATTAGGAAAATACATTACCCATATGATACTGTCCCTGCTTTTGGTGTTCAGTTTATAAATTTTACTGGGGAAACATGGGAGGCTTACAAGATCAGGGCTTGGCAAGTCATGGTAGGAGTAATACTTTTAGGGATGCGCAGGAGCGGTTTACAAATTGAAACAGGTATTTGGTTGCAATAAAGGGAGAATTCAGAGAAACAATGATATTAGAAGTGTGTAGATATTAAACTGCTCCTGCACTGGTATGAAACCCTTCTTAATGTAACCAAAATAAATAACAGCAAAATATATGCACATGCAAATAAATAGAAAAAATGTTTCTTTAAACTTTGAGTGTATAAATGATTGATTTTTGGACCATGTGTTGAAAATATTGGTTATACTTTTGTTAAACATCTGCAATAATGAGATTGTGCCCCGGACTCATGGGGCGGGGAGAGATTGTGATTTATTCTGGTTTACCCTCACCCCCACCCTCGCCAACCTGTTTCCTTTAGATATGACACATTTTTCCACTTGCATTTGATTTTGTGTGGTGTAATTTGTAAGAGGTGGCACAGTCAGGTTAACAGGTCAAGTGACATATCCTAAAGCAAACTAACTATGAATGTAAAAGATGTCAAAACTAATTTCCTCCTGATGAGATTTTCATCTTTTCTGTCTAATCGTAGGCTTTTGCTTCTCCTCCTCCAACCCTTTTTTCCTTTCACAGCATATTTCAAGGTACTGTACCTTTTTTCTCATTAAGGAAATCACTAGGCTGAGAAGTGGGTGTAGTAGTTTCCTCCATAAATATCTGTAACCTTATGTAAAATTGAACTCTGATTCCACTGGATCATTCAACCAAGAGAAAACTTCAAAAATTACCTTACAGTATTTGATAGACCCAGGCAGTTTAACTTTTACACTGATACAAAGTAGTTATTCTGTTTAGATGTCACTCATAAGTTTGAGGAAGGAGAAGAAATTGTGTGTATTAGCAGCCTGAAATCTGTATGGGACTGGGGATCTGGCATTTTCTGGCCCTGGTTCTGTCTGAGCCTGTTGGGGGGGACACATCAAGGCAAGATGGCTGGGTCCCTCACAATATAGATAAAGCATAAAGCCCAGGGTTGATACTTCTCTGAATCAGAGAGGTGCGGGTGAACCTGGTTGGCCTGCATGAGCTCTGATACCAAGGAAGACCAATGTGCCTGGGGTGTCAGAGGCCTGGGGGGTGGCAGCTTCTGGAAATTTGAGGTTCGCTCAGGACGCCGCTCTGAAAGGTGATCCTGGATTTTGATGCACAGTTCAATCCGGCTGTCCAAACTGGATGGAAGCTCCACCCGGGAAAGCTCCTCCTTCACCTCATTTAACCCCAGGTGGAAAAGGTGGTGCTGTGCCACATCTTTCCACCTCGTGTGAGAAACCAAACAATGAAATTCACCAGTGTACTTGGCTACAGGGCAGCCCCCTGCCGTAAGGCCTAAAGGGTTATCTTGTTGGTCCGCACCCATTTGGGGTCGCCAAAGATGATAGACATAGCTTGAAAGAATTCCTCTAAGTGTTGCAAGAGGGGGTTGGACTTCTTCCAGGAGTGGGGAAGACCAGGCCAAGGCTCCCCCAATCAACAAATTTAAGATGAGCCCCACACAGGCCTAGTCTGAGGTGAATGATTGGGGGCATAGGAGGAACAGGAGCTGACATTAGTGCAGAAATCCCCGAAAATTGTCCCAATCTCCATTAAATTGGTTGGGCAGTGGAATCTTCAGCTCTGGGAGGGGTGGAGCAGGAGAAGCCAGCAGAGCAATCTGTGCCTAAAGGGCCGCAGTCTGCGATTACAGGGTGGTTACTTGCGACTGCAGGTTCTAGATAGCATCCGCTGGGGCCTTAGTAGGGTCAGTGCTAACGCTGAGAGCCGCTGGCCCCAATTCGAGGGCTTCTCAATGTGTCAACTGACCAGAATGAGGGCAGTCTAGCCTAGTGACTGGAGTGGACAGAAGGCCTAGTGGTCAGTCAGTCAGTTGTGGGAGCCAAAGCCAAGGGTCAAACCAGAAGGCAGAAACTGGATACTGGAACCAGGTTTCGAGCTGGCATCTGTAATCAGGAGCCAGGGACAAGGGTCAAACCAGAGGTCAGGAACTGGAGCAAGCAGGGTAGCAGGCAAGGTGGGGTTCAAGGCAGGGACAGGATGGAGGCAAGGCTGGTGCAGCAGGAACAAGGTAATGCAGGAGCAGGTGCACAGTATGGCTTGTATGAGCTTTGAGAAGGCAGTGAGCTGCTGCTGGCTTAAGAGTGGGCCTCTGCAGCTAGTCAGGTTGCATGGCTAATGAGGCAGCCTGCTGCAGGCCAGTTGTGTTGATGAGTCTTCCTGGAGACTAGTCTGCTGCAGGCCCTGATTCCTCACGGCTACCAGCCATTTTAAAGCAAACTTTTTTTAAAGTTAGTTCCATTTTTCATCCTTTCCATAGTGGTCCTGCCCTAGTTACTATCTGATGTGTAAAGCTAATGCTTCTGAAGAATGTATGTGCCTATGGTTAAAATGTCTATCCACATACCTACCTATATGCACATTTTTAATACTTACAGTAACTCTTCACTTAAAGTCATCCCAGTTAACGTTGTTACGTTGCTGATCAATTAGGGAACATGCTCGTTTAAAGTTGTGCAGTGCTCCCTTCTAACGTTGTTTGGCAGCTGCCTGCTTTGTCCACTGCTTGCAGGAAGAGCAGCCTGTTGCAGCCAGCTGGTGTGGGCTTGGAACCAGGGTGGACCAGTAGCCCCCATCAGCTCCCTGGTCCCCTAAGTTCCCTGTGTGGCAGTTGCCCAGCAGGCTATCAATCCTGGCAGTTCAGGTGTCCCTCCCCCGCCGCTGCCATGTGCTGCTCCTGCCCTCTGCCTTGGAGCTGCTCCCGGGAGCTTCCTGCTTGCTGGGGGGAGGGAAATGGGGACTAATGTCAGGGTGTCCCCCTCCCCCCGCTCCTGCACCCTGCTTACCCCATCTCCATAGAGCAGTAGGGGCACATGACAGGGCTCAGGACGGAGGGAGCTTGTAGGCAGCAGCTGCTGTCTCAACTTCCTCATCTACTTAAAAGGCAATGTATTTAGTGTGGGGTCAGCATACTGAATGGCTCCATGTCTAGTTGGCAGCCGGTGTCAAGTGGAGTGCCCCAGGGGTCAGTCCTGGGGCCGGTTTTGTTCAATATCTTCATAAATGATCTGGAGGATGGTGTGGATTGCACTCTCAGCAAATTTGCGGACGATACTAAACTGGGAGGAGTGGTAGATACGCTGGAGGGGAGGGATAGGATACAGAAGGACCTAGACAAACTGGAGGATTGGGCCAAAAGAAATCTGATGAGGTTCAATAAGGATAAGTGCAGGGTCCTGCACTTAGGACGGAAGAATCCAATGCACCGCTACAGACTAGGGACCGAATGGCTAGGCAGCAGTTCTGCAGAAAAGGACCTAGGGGTGACAGTGGACGAGAGGCTGGATATGAGTCAGCAGTGTGCCCTTGTTGCCAAGAAGGCCAATGGCATTTTGGGATGTATAAGTAGGGGCATAGCGAGCAGATCGAGGGACGTGATCGTCCCCCTCTATTCGACATTGGTGAGGCCTCATCTGGAGTACTGTGTCCAGTTTTGGGCCCCACACTACAAGAAGGATGTGGATAAATTGGAGAGAGTCCAGCGAAGGGCAACAAAAATGATTAGGGGTCTAGAACACATGACTTATGAGGAGAGGCTGAGGGAGCTGGGATTGTTTAGCCTGCAGAAGAGAAGAATGAGGGGGGATTTGATAGCTGCTTTCAACTACCTGAAAGGGGGTTCCAAAGAGGATGGCTCTAGACTGTTCTCAATGGTAGCAGATGACAGAACGAGGAGTAATGGCCTCAAGTTGCAGTGGGGGAGGTTTAGATCGGATATTAGGAAAAACTTTTTCACTAGGAGGGTGGTGAAACACTGGAATGCGTTGCCTAGGGAGGTGGTGGAATCTCCTTCCTTGGAAGTTTTTAAGGTCAGGCTTGACAAAGCCCTGGCTGGGATGATTTAACTGGGAATTGGTCCTGCTTCGAGCAGGGGGTTGGACTAGATGACCTTCAGGGGTCCCTTCCAACCCTGATATTCTATGATTCTATGAAAGGGGCAATGCGCCCCTCTCTCTCTCTCTCTCTCTGCCATGCTGTCTCCCTTCTCTCCATTTGTGCTGTCTTGGAGAGCTACATTGACAATGTGTTAACCCTTAAGGGCTCAGCTCAGTGCTAGTTCATCATTTAGCAGTAAAGCATTCCCTGGGAAATATCCCACCCTCTGACTTCACCATCTCAACCAAGCTTCACAATCATCATTGCAGTGTACAGTATTAAATTGTTTAAAACTTATACTGTGTATACATAAATATATAAAATATAGTCTGGTGAAAAAAATTTCCCTGGAACCTAACCTCCCCTATTTACATTAATTCTTGTGAGGAAATTGGATTAGCTGAACATCGTTTCGCTAAGTCACATTTTTCAGGAACATAACTACAATGTTAAGCGAGGAGTTACTGTACTTCAAGATGGCATCTAGGCACCAAATACAAAATTAAGAATCATATTATTCATGTCCAAATACTACCCTGTTAGCCACCATGACTCAACTCAGCTGCTCTTTTTAGTAGGATCTTTCATATCCTTTAACTTTTTCTTACCCTTCATGACAAATGATACCAGGTAATGCTTCAGCTCTCATTATTGAGGGAAGACTTGTGCTAACAGGTGGGTAGTATGTTGTGATCTGGTCATCTATAAAATGCAGTGGGCCCATTGAGCACAGCTCTCTTTGTGGGTCACAGAAGGAAATATGGTCACTAAGCCAAGCCGACAGCCTTGTAAGGGCTATAAAGAATAAGGACCAGGCAAATGATCATTTTTGAAAGTATGGGTAAAGGCTGAATTTGGGCACTGATTCTGTTTGTCCTGTGCTTGCAATTAAACTACCACGTGTGGTCTCATGTGAGTACCTGAGAAGTAGCTGAAATACTTTCTAAGCTCTAATGGGTAATGGCAGCCTTGTTGCTTTGAAGGATTTAACTAAATGTTTTATTTTTTATTCATGTCTCTAGTCAATGTTCAAAGTGACCTTTTGTGTTGTAAGCATATTCTCACAGGATTTTATGTCTAGAATAGTGACAAAGACATGATGTATTGTATGATTTAGTGGTTATAATATACTCGGGCAAGTACAGACGGTCATAAATATTTGAAACAAAACAGTGAATGAAACTGTTATGAAGAATTAAAAGCCTCTGATTCAAGTCAGTAGTAGATTAAGGTAATTAGTGACTTGATGAAGAAGTGGTAAAGTCCAGATAAGCAGAAGATGGAGGCTTGGGGATGGGTTTAGTTGCTAGCATTCTCCATGTAGTTTCTTCAGGAGGCTGTTTGAGTACATTTTGGGCATTAATCATGATCGCTTGATCACTTCATATATGGAAATAGCTCTTTGTTCATTTATACTTGCTTCAGAAAGGGAAATGATTTTCCCGTTGTCATTGTGGTGTCTATTACAGTCATTGCCTGATGGCATAATCTCAGTTAAAGCTAAATAATTTGCTAGAGCTGACTGCGTAGAGTAGCATTCAAAGTTCCAGCATTTTTCAAGCTGTTGTTGAGCCAGTTACCTTTTAACACTTGTTCTAATAGTGATTGTTGCCTTGTTTGACCTCTTTAGTTTAGAGAAGCAGAATTATGATAGAACTGACACTTTTTGTTAAGTTTGTAGAAGGTAGGTTTTTTTCCCTATGGGCCAGTCAACTTAGAGCCAAGCACTTTGACAAGACACTTATTCTCTAGGGTGCCACAAGTACTCCTTTTCTTTTTGCGAATACAGACTAACACGGCTGTTACTCTGAAACCTGTGAAGGAGAATAAGTCACACTCCTTGCATTCCCATCAAGAAAGGTGGTTGGAGAGCAAGCCATTTTAAAAGTGGATTTATTAACTCTTAACAGAGAAAGAAGCTTGACAAATGTCATGCTGAGACTATATCACTTAGAGGCATTTGGAACATGCCATTCCCGTTGCAGACTGCTTCTTGCTCAGTCTTATGTTCTAAGACCTCATTTCTAATAGCAATAACAAAATGATCCACATTAAAGCAGTTCAGCACCTAAAGAAAAGCGCCTTTCTAGATGCTTTTAGAATGAACCACTCCCCTGATCGCCCAGCTGTTTTATGACTGAAGCAAATCCAAGCTGCCTTGGGTTCGATGGACATAGTTCATTAAATATGATTTTTATGGCTTGTATTAGACAATAATATTTTACTAATTTATTTTCAGCAACTAGAAAGAAGCTGGCAAGATGTTCAAAGTAATGCACTAAATAAAAACATCACTCCAGAATATCCTTTATCGGAGTCCGTTGTTCTGTTGTAAATTTGTTTAATGCTAACCATGTGCGTAGCACTGTGCAAGATACAAAGAACACAGTCTCTGCCTCAAAGAGTTTACAGTATAACACTCTTGTATGCTTGGAAATCCAGATGAGGATAAGAATTTAACAATATTAATGGAGTTTAATAGGAATTACACTTGTAAAATTAGGGGAGAAGAAACTCCATAGTAAGTTAAATAAAGTAAAAACTCAATTTACATACTCATAGTTGTAATAGATTTTGTACAATAGTTAACTACTATGGCCTTTCATGAGAAATTTGGCTCAGATACAAAAGGTTACTGGGTTGTATGTTTCTTGGGAAACAGTAATACTTATAGAATATAATTGGTCTCCAAATTATTCTTCACAATATTCCTTACATCTATTTATGTTGAAAATATGAAAAGAATGAATGCTACTACCAAGGTTAGAAATATTTGGTTGGTGGTCTTGCCTGCAAAAATTAAGTATTTTTGTCAGTTGAATGTCTGACCTAGCACTAACACAGCAAAATCAGTTTTTACACCAATGTGATACGAGAAATAGTTGCTGATGGTGAGGTCATATCCTAGCAGCTAATAACCATCTGGAGGAGTTGAGAGCCCAGTTGCTTTTGTATTGCTAGAAAAAGCCCAGCATAATGGGTTGGTTGGTTTTTTGTTTCTGAAGTAACTAGAGCTCTATTTTAGGGCTGTCAAGCACTTAAAATTAATTTTGATTAATCGTGCTCTTAATAATGGAATGCCGTTAATTAAATAATTTTGGATGTTTTCTACATTTTCAAATATTTTGATTTCAGTTTAAATACAGAATACAAAGTGTACAGTGCCCACTTTATATTATTTTTTATTACAAATATTTGCACTGTAAAAAAAAAAGAAAAATAGTATTTTTCAATTCACCTAATACAAGTAGTGGAGTGCAGTCTCTTTATCATGAAAGCTGAACTCACAAATGTAGCATTATTCCCCCCCCCCCCCCAAAAAAAAACCCTGCATTCAAAAATAAAATTATGTAAAACTCTAGAGCCTACAAGTCCACTCAGTCGTATTTCTTGTTCAGCCAATGGCTCAGACAAACAAGTTTCTTTACATTTATGGGAGATAATGCTGCCCGCTTCTGATTCACAATGTCACCGGAAGTGAGAACAGGCATTCGCATGGCACTGTTCTAGCCAGTATCGCAAGATATTTACATGCCAGATGCGTTATAGATTCATATGTCCCTTCATGCTTCAACCACCATTCCAGAGGACATGCATCCATGCTGATGACAGGTTCATCTCAATGACAATCCAAAGCAGTGCGGACCAATGCATATTCATTTTCATCCTCTGAGTCAGATGCCACCAGCAGCAGGTTGGTTTTCTTTTTTGGTGGTTCAGGTTCTGTAGTTTCTGCATTGGAGTGTTGCTCTTTTAAGACTTCTGAAAGCATGCTCCACACCTCGTCCCTCTCAAATTTTGGAAGGCACTTCAGATTCTTAAACCTTGGGTTGAGTGTTTGTGGCTATCTTTAGAAATCTCACTTTGGTAGCTTCTTTGCTTTTTGTCAAATCTGCTGCGAAAGTGTTCTTAAAATGAACAACGTGCTGAATCGTCATCCAAGACTACTGTAAGATGAAATATATGGCAGAATGCGGGTAAAATAGAGCAGGGGACATGCAATTCTCCCCCAAGGAGTTCAGTCACAAATGTAATTAATGCATTATTTTTTTTAAATGAGCGTCATCAGCATGGAAGCATGTCCTCTGGAATGGTGGCCAAAGCATGAAAGGGCATACGAATGTTTAGCATATGTGGCACATAAATACCTTGCAATACCGGCTACAGAAGTTCCATGTGAACGCCTGTTCTTACTTTCTGGTGACATTGTGAATAAGAAGTGGGCAGCATTATCTCCCATAAATGTAAAGTAACTTATTTGTCTTAGCGATTGGCTGAACAAGAAGTAGGACTGAGTGGACTTGTACGCTCTAGAGTTTTGCATTGTTTTGCTTTTGAGTGCAGTTATGTAACAAAGAATGACATTTGTAAATTCAATTTTCATAATAGAGATTGCACTGCAATACTTATGAGGTGAATTGAAAAATACTATTTCTTTTGTTTTTTTACAGTGCAAATATTTGTAATCAGAAATAAATATAAAGTGAGCACTGTACATTTTGTATTCTGTGTTGTAATAGAAATCAATATATTTGAAAACCTAGAAAAACATCCAAAATATTTATCAAATTGCAACTGGTATTCTGTTTAATTGTGTGATTTTAAAACTGCAATTAATCACGATTAATTTTTTTAATCTAAATTTTTGAGTTAATCGTATGATTTAATTGCAATTAATCAACAGCCCTACTCTATTTGCTAACACTGACCTTTTTTTGGTAGGTTGTTAAAAAGAAGTGTTCATGTAACATATAGGCATGTACTTAACTTTAAGAATGCAATTAGTTTCATTGTCTTTAGTGGATCTGCTCATATGGATAAAATTAAGCATGTGTCTACCACCTGATCGTGCTCCCCCTCTAAAACAATTGCAAAACTTTATTAACTTCAGTTGTATATGTTGGACCCTCAGTGACTTATATAGGGCCAGATTCTCTGAAGTGCTGCAATTCCCGCAAGCTGAAATCAATGCAGGTTAAAGTTGCTCAACATGTGCCGGGTCAAGCCCATGGCACTTTATACAAGCAGGACTTTATTCTTAAGGAGTTTTTGTACATTTCAGTCCTACCAGTAAAGATCTTAAAGGAAGCAACAAACTGTTCTTTTTTAGCGTATGCAGTAAGCAGCTTGAGATGGAGGGAATCACTTTCATTCTCTAAAAATGTCACTCTTTTATTCTGCTGTATCAAAAGCACAGCACGGTATATTTTATTTGAATGCATTGCATCATATTCTGATTGTGTTTTTATTCATTGGCTATATTTTCAAAATTTATAAATATATTAGTACATTATTTCCAACAGAGACAATAGATGATTCAAACTCCTGACATCTTGAGACAACATTTACATGCTAATGGGTAACTCTCCCCTAACACAGCTTGGAACCCATTCTAAAAGATAAAAAGGAAGTATGTGCGTATATTTGAATTTATACACAAAGATCTATACCTATTAAAAATGGAGCTATCATTGATATAGATGACAGATATAGATATTACACGTATAAATATTGGTCATGTTACTGATGCTGCCATTATCTTTTTTATGAAATATAAATTCATTTTGAAACTTAGAATATTATGCAATACTACAGATAAACTGGGTAGTAATTAGAGCTGAATTAGGGCAACCCAAAGACCTAGACGTGGTACAAATGTGTGTCTCCTACCTTCAAAGCAGACTCCTTAGTCCCCTATATAGTAGTCCCGTCTATTTTCCAGGCCACCTATATCTGTTCCTCAAGCAAGGGTCTCCAAGGTCAGTTTAGACAGACAAAATGTGAATGAAGATTGGGAGCTCGTAAGGAAAGTTTATTAGATGGTCTGAAAGCCACAGTTCCACGGTCAAGAGGACAACTTTGCCACTAAACCAGAATAGTCTTTTAGGCAAAATGAAGACAGTGATTAGAAATAATAAGGTAATATATAACAAATGGAGGGAGAAAGGGGGGGAATAGATAGCAATCAATATAATTTAGACATTATGAAGTGTAGCAAATTGATAAGGGAGGCTAAAGACATCAGGGGAAAGTCCATGGCTGTCAGGGCAAAGAAAAATGAGTATTTTATGTGTATTAGGAACAAAAGAAATCCTAGCAATGGCATAGGCCCATTATTAGATGCAGATGATAAAATCTGTATAAGATTTCAGGATTGTCACTCTACTCTGTGTGTCACTCTAAAGCCTAGAATGTGTGTTGTCAGTGTGAAGCAATGGAAACAGCTACAAACATGGTTGAGAACTATTTATCTATGATATTACCAGGTTCAGTCATCAGTGGGATTCATGGTCTATAACTGTCCAGTTTTTAAGTTCTCAGCCATTTACCTTTACGAATTATACCTGTGCAGTGTACAGGTACAGTTAAAGCATGTATCTTGTGTGCCATGCCAAGAGATTAGACCACTGTGATATCGGAAGTAACTCGACCAGTCGCTACCTTTACAGCTAATTTGCATGCAACAGTTGCAGTAGTTGTATGAGGTAGATTGCACAGATGGATTATTTGGTCCAACTGTCACACCCATGCAACAGCATGGGTTTTCAGCTAATAGTTAATAATGCTGCAGAAAAGGTAGACTTGTTCAATAATAAATATTTGTTCTGTATTTGGAAAGTAGTAGGATGGTGTATTCAGATCTTATGAAGATGATTTATAGATTCCAAGGCCAGAAGGAAGCACTGTGATCATCTAGACTGACCTCTTGTATAACACAGCCGTAGAACCTCCTCTCCACTCCCCCACTCCCCAAAAATTCCTACAGTCTATCTTTTAGAAAAACATAGAACTGGTTGGAGAATCCACCATGAACCTTGGTCAATTGTTCCAATGGTTAATTACCCTCACTGTTTTTTTGTTTGTTTTGTTTTTAAACAAAGAGCCTTATTTCCACTCTGAATTTGTCTAGCTTCAACTTCCAGCCTTTGGAGTGTTATACCTCTCTGCTAGATTGAAGACCCCATTATTAAATATTTGTTCTCCAAATAGATACTTAAACTGTAATCAAGTTGCCCTTTAACCTTCGCTTCATTAAGCTAAATAGATTAAGCTCTTTGAGTCTATTGCTGTATGACATGTTTTCTAATTCTTTAATCATTCTTGTGGCTCTTCTTTGAACCCTTTCTGTTACCTGGGGTTCTTTCAACCCAAAGCTCTTGGTAACTGTTACTCTGTGTGAGATTGTATCAGGAAATAAATCGGGGAGACACGGCCGTCCGACCGATAGATGGCTGGTACAAACAGGACAACACAAGAGTGCTTTCACTTAAAGCTAAACTTTACTTACACATGTCCACAACGGGTTAGTAAAACACCCCCAACCCTTGATAATTACCAAAGCTGAGTGTGGCTCTCGAATGGCCAGTGGGGAACGCAAGATGCATCCAGAGGGAGAGTCCAGTCCCGAAGAGTCCCACTACCTCAAACTTTTCCCCCTTATATATACATTAGTAATAGAATGACATGTCCCTTAAAGAAAACTAGTTAAGCAAGCAGTTCCAATGGGAAAGCAAGAGGCTCCTTCTGATTATTGATTAACCAGGTGTGGGTTTTTCCAGAGTTTGCAGCCTTGAGGCCCCAATATACATTCCTGGAGTACATCCTGCTCTTCTAAAATGCATGTATCAGCACCTTCAATACAATTCTTATCAGGATGCGGGGTCGAGCTGCCCTTTCTGTGGCACCTAAAACCCTTTCCCCTCCTTCTTTGGATAAGCTAAGCCTGCTGACTTGGCTGCTTTTAGCAATAAGCCATCATGGTTTCAGGCCCTTTATTGGTTTGCTGACATCTCCCTGTACATTTCCAACATCCTTCTTGAACTGTGGGCACCAGAACCGGGTACAACATTGCAGCAGTGGTCGCAGCAGTGCCAAATAATAGAGATAAAATAACCTCACTGCTCCTACTTGAGATTCCCCTATTAGTGCATTCCAGAATCAAATTAGCTCTTCTGGTCACAGCAGCACACTGGGAGTTTATGTTCAACTGATTCCATTCCATTTCAATCCATTCTCTCCCCCACCCCCTCCCAAAAAAATCCCTTTTTCTGTGTAACTGCTTCCCAGGATAGAGTTACTATCATGTAAGTATGATCTATATTCTTTGTTCCTAGATGTATACTTTTTATATTTAGCTGTATTAAAATGCATATTGGCTGCTTGTGCCCAGTTTACCAAATGATCCAGATCACACTGAATGAGTGACCTACCCTCTTCATTATTTACCACTCTTCCAATATTTGCATTTATAAAATCATCACTGATATAGTTTGTAGATGTTTTCTTCTAGGTAATTGATAAAAAAATGTTAAATAGCAAAGGGCCAAAAACAGATCCCTGTGAGACCCCCAAGGAGCACACCTGGTTGATGACTATTCCGTTTGCAGTTGCATTTTTAGGCCCTATCACCCAGTTTTTAATCCATGTAATATGTACCATGTTGATTTTAAATCATTCGAGTTTTTAAATCAAAATATTGTGTGGTACCAACTCAAAGGCCTTACAAAAGTCTAAGTATATTGTATCGATGCTATTACCTTTATCAACCAAACTTAGTCTCATACAAGAAAAATTCAAGTTAGACAGGACCTATTTTCTATAAATCTATGTTGATTTACATTATCGTCCTTTAATTTGTTGAGTCCCATATCAGCTGCTCCATTATCTTGCCCAAGATTGATATCCAGCAGTATTCTCCAGTCCATTAATACCCAGTGAAGATGCTGAACAGTGTCTGAGAGGGATAAACTTTTCTAAATGAGCTGGCCTGGATAACTTGTACTGAAGAGTCCCTAAAAGAGTTGGGTGTTGAGATGTCTGGCCTACTGATCATTTTTTAATAAATCTTGAAATACTAGGGAAATTCCAGAAAACAGGAAGAGTGCTAGTGTTGGGCCTGTATTCAAAAAGGGCAAGTGGAATGACTCGGGCTAAGCAGCCTATAGATACCTAACGTTAGTACTGGGCAAAACAATGAAAAAGCTGATACAGGATTCAGTTAAGACATTAAAGGACAGAAATATAATCAGTGCTAGTCAACATGCTTTTATGGAAAATAGCCCTTGTCAAACAAACCTGATTTCATTCTTTGAGATTACAGGTTTGGTTGATAAAGGTAACTCTGTAGGTCTAATGTACTTAGACTTTTGCAAGGCATTTGACTTAAGTATTGCATGACATTCTGATTTTAGAAATTAACAGTATACAATATCAATAAAGTACATGTTAAATGGATTCAGAACTGGCTGACAGATCTCTAAAATTAGCTAGTGATGGGGATTCATAGTTAAATGTGGATGTTTCTAGTGGGGTTCTGCAGGGATCTGTAGTAGGCCTGACACTGTTCAACATTTCCATCAATGATCCTAAAGTAAATATAAAATCACTGCTGATAAAATTGGCAGAGTGGTAAACCATAATGAGGACAGGACAGTCATACAGAGTGATCTAGATAGATTCGTAAAGTGGGCCCATTCAAACAAAATGTGTTTTAATGCTACCAAATGCAAAGTTACACATCTAGAAACTTAGGCCATACCATCAGAATGGGTGATTGTATCCCGGAAAGCTTTTTAATCTAACACAGAAAGGCATAATGAGAACTAAAGGCTGGAAGCTGAAAACAGACAAACTCAAATTAGAAATAAGACACACATTTTTAACAGTGAGGGTGATTAACGATTGGAACAAACTACCAAGGGAAGTGGTTGATTCTCCATCACTTGATGTCTTCAGATCAAGAATGGATGCCTTTCTGGCTAAAGATAATCATCCAGAGACACAAGTTGTTCAAGACAGTGGTAACAGGATGAAATTTAATATCCTGTAATCTGCAGGAAGTCCGACTAGATGCTCTAATGGTCCCTTCTGGCCATAATCCGTAGTTTTATGTCTGTAAGGCCCACATATGGCCCATTGCTCTGGTGGTAGCGGTCCTGGTGAGTCTGGCAGTTTGCCAGAGAGCTTACTACTCTAAGGGAGTCAAGGCCCCCTCCCAGCCTTCCCTCCTGACTATCCAGAGAAATAATACATTCAATTGAAGGAGTGTCAATAATTGCTCATTAGCAGTGCAGTTGATTAAGGATCTTTACCCACATACTTCGAACGGTGCCTCATCTAACCTTCCCTTGTGAAATGATGGTGACCACAATATCTGGTCATTATGGTGGTTAACAAAGTATAAGGTGGAATGGGGGAAATCCTTAGCACTCAAATACTTGGAGGATAAAATAGACCATGGCAGGCAAAGCAAGCAGAGAGGGGAAGCTAATGTGGAAAACCTTATTTGTTAGAGACTAAGGAGCATGCCACAGAAATTAACACAGGTAACATTAGATACTGGTAAAATTAACTCCTTGTAATCTTCAAAATCCAGTTGGCTTGCTTTCTTGGTTTCCTTTTTGTATAGGTTCTTTGCAACTCAACACACATTTGCTGTTTTTATTTGAGAGATAAATTAAAAAGTGGCGCTTTTATAATCAAACAGAACTGTCTGCAATTTCTATTCTCTATGCAGTAATATCTTGTTTTATTACATGCTGGCTTTTTATTGAGCTCCAGTTTCTTATTTCAGTCTAACATTGTTTGAGGTTTTTGTGTGATCCTTAGCCGGTTTTTTTTTTTTGTTTTTTTTACTGTTGAGGGCTATCAGGTAGCTAGAGTAGTCTAATTTTATGGAAGGTTTTATCTACTTTTTATCCAGTGAGACGCTTAGGTGGAAATGATCTCAGTGTAATTTGTTGGTCTCGCTTCCAGTTCAACCTTTGATTCCACTTACAAAAAGTCCTAATTCTTTATTTTAGCCAGTATCTCTGCAGTCAGTTTTATGTTATTTACAGTCCTTTATAATATCAAAGGCACAATGCCGAAAATGGCTGTGACCAGAAACATTATACTAAAATTTAAATTTTATAGTATATATTTGATGATCTTACAAAGATTCAATTTTTCAAGAAAAAAAGTTTAACTTCACAAGATGCTACAATATAAGACACATTTCCTTCCTCACCACCCACTCCCATTTTTAACGCTTTCCTCCAGCTAAACAATAATCATCTTACCATTCAGAACTGGTATAGTTCCTGGTCAGTCAAATCCTTTTGAGTCTAGCCACGAAATACCATTTTTCCCCCTTGATGCTTTGTCATGTGAGTATTTTAACCCTGCAGGTCTAGTGTACTGAAAGCCAATTAATTTCAAACAACCCTGGAAGAAAATATCCCACAGTTTCTCCTCTTAGTTACATTTGGTTGATTCATTGATGAGGGAAATTAGTCTGAGGTGAGTGTACAGGGGCATAAACCGGAAGTAGAATTATTTAGAGCACTGACCATTTCAGTTGCTCCAAATATACCAAAGCAATAATACATGGAAGAATATTAGTCCTCTTAAAACTGCTTGCAAAAAATATGAAGTTTAACTTCAGTGTTAGATGTGAACAGCAACATACTTCGCACTGAACTGGGAACAGTGATGTCGTGAATCCTTTTATTGTCTATAAACTCAGTACATGAATGGATAGGTAGATATACATTTCTAGGATTGAAAGTCTATCTCTGGACGAAACTCTGTAACACAGAATGCTGTAAGGAAGGCACAGGAAAATAAGAATTGATAAACCTATGCAAAAGTAATGGGAGCAAATACTACCTTCGCCTCATGGCACTACTGGTGCAATTTCACTTTGTAGGCGGAGGATTTCCAGAACCCATTCCCTTACACCCAAATCTATATTCCTTGCATGCCATTAAGCATAGTTCTGCAGGGCTTGCTACACCCAAACACAGAGGGAGAGGGTAAGGCCAATGAATCTATAACTGCATGGTTCTCCAGCCAGTGTCTCTCTACCTCCCCCCTGTTCCCCCCATGTGTTTGGTGACAGGTCACATGCAAGGGCTAACAGATGCAAATTGTCTCTGTGAATTCAGAGAGGGGGATTTGGATGTGGTATAGAATTAGGATTGTAGCACACAAGATTGGTTTTAAATATGAAAACTGAAATGTTGCAAAGGCAATTTTCTTAATCTCCTGAAGTGAACTTGATTTCCAAACTAAATTGTGAATGTGAGCTTTGATTATTGCATTTAATATTTTTTCTTCTCTTCAATCCTGAGTGTCCCAAATCAAGATTTACTCTAATGTTGATTTTAAAAAGGAAAGATATGCAAAGGGTTGACAGTGATGATTCTGAATATAAATTATATCAAGTAAATTGATGCAAGATTAAATTACCAAATCAACCTTTTATATTCTGTATTTTATGGAATATCTAATATATGTTTGGCAGTAATTTACTCTTCCACATGAATTCCTGACAGTTTCGATTCTTCAGACTTATTAATCAATGTATGTCAGCACCAGAGCCATTTTATGAGACTTACTCGTCATCAAAAATTTATTATTGGATAAATCAAAGAAACAACTAGCATCTTAATAGCATGAACAAAGTGGCATGCAAAGGATTATTCAAGACTACATGCTTTTGTCTTGTAGCTAATGCTACTATCGGGGCTTTGTAACTCCGTGAAAATAGTAGTCATATTGACAAAACTATTTCCTTTGTACAGGGTCTTGTTTTTAATCTTTTCTTTTTTGGGAACTGGATATAGTCGTGTGTGTGTGTGTGTGTATTTATTTCATGTCACCTTAATTCTGTAAATCCTGTAAAATCTGATATAGAACTTTAACAATTTAATCTGTGACTTTCATAGTTAGCTGCAATAGATATTCTGCACTTCGGTAATGTGAGAGGGAGAGAGGTGTATTGTGACAGAAATCATCATGCTATTAATGTTTCATTCTGTGCTTTGACCTGAGAAATAGCGATGTCCATTGCTACACAGCTTGGAGTATCTTATTACAGTAACAGTAAGTGTTCTTTACTAAACTACATTCTGCGTAAGATTTTCAAAAGTGCTCAGCCTGGGCCTAACTCTGCTCCCATTGAAGTTAATTATAGACTTCAGTGCAAGCAGAGTTAAACTTAAGATTGAGTGCTGTGGTTAGATGTTTGGGGGTATGTGTGTGTGTGTGTGTGTTTTTCCTGCATGCTGCCTCAACTCTGCGCAGACAGCCAGCACTGCAGACTTTGAGTGAACCACCCAGTGACTACAAGATTCATTAAGGGACAGACACCAGACCAGGTTTATTGTCGACAAAGCACGGTAATAGCACCTGGCAAACTCTACGAGGATACTAAGACATGGTGGGACTTTTTCCATTCCCCTGTCAGCTGGACAAAGATACTTCTTCTGAGATACATCTTTATACCCTGATACATACAAGTTTAGTACTGCCTCTGACATAGTTAGCTAGTGCCTCCTGACATGGCTAGTTATTACCCATCACCTTGTATGTGTTGGTTTGATTAAAACATCTTTATTGCGTACTGTTATCCTAACCTTATCTCTTAGGAGGGGTCAGTGTGTTCTTGTTATCCTTGGGGAATGTTTTTGTACCATCCTTGATATTGGGATGTTCTGGTACCACTTGATATCAAAATGTTTGTGTAAGTACTTTGTGCTTAGCACTTCTTAAAAATGTGTATTTTTGCAATATCAGCCCTGTTTTTGCCAAATGCTATGAGCAGGTCCTGCCTCATACCAGGCCTCTGATGCAAGGGCTTATGTCTCAGGCTCTTTCCCTACTATAAGTGCTTTTGAAAATCCCATCCTTGGACTTTTTATTAACATAATGTAAATTAAAATAATTTACTATTCCTATTAGGTTTAGTACAAGAATATTTTTATATGTATTGGTTGGGTCTTGCTCACTCTCTGCTTATGTGCAATGCTTTACAGATACAGCACAGTATTATTTCACGTACTTATTTGTATTGCTCACTCTCTGCTTATGTGCAATGCTTTACAGATACAGCACAGTATTATTTCACGTAGTTGAGTTTCTTTGAGAAGGTCTCAAACTTTCCTGATCCCCAGTTCCTGGATTTGTGATTCCAAGCATTTCATTCTTCACTCTTGTACGTTGTCTCCTAATCCTTGGAATACATTCTGTTTGGTTATTTCTTGATTCCTTTGGCTGTTGTGTATTATACATTGTTCTTGTGGATATTTATCTTTGGCTTTGGTAACCTGTAGAATTTAGACAACGGTTTTAGCTTTGTTTTTAAATGTCCTACTAGTTTGTTGTATGATTTGTCTCAACAATTGATCTACTGCCTAGAAGTTAATTGACTGATGCAGAGGGAATAAGAGGAAGTGCAATGTATGCTTGTATGTACACATGTATTTATATAAAATGCTTTACACTCACTTTGAAAAGAAGAAAGTTTCAGAATAAAAAGAGGAAACTACAGCTCAGGTATGCATACAACCAGACTTTAATATAGTGTTATGGTTGTACATATGTATCAATTAGTTCAGGTGGGCCTTTTTTAATGGAACATTGTATTTATAAACAAACCAACTACGAAAAACTTACGGGAAGTCATAACTTACGTTCCATCGACAACGTCTGCTCCATCTATCCGTCAGAAACCTATTTACCCCCCATCACTTCATTTCCTTCCTATATCTCTTACATATATGTACCATGGACAGTCATGTCTCATATTGTAAATATAGACCTACAGATTGCCTCCACTATGGGCCTTAACCCGAGACATTAAACTTTCCTACTTCAACTCTCTAAAGTACATACAGTAAAATTGCAAAAAGTGCCCAGATCCCATTTTCAAAAGAGACGTAGGGTATGTCAACACTGCAGTAAAACGCTCGTGACTGGCCTGTGTCAGTTGATCTAAAGTCTACTGAAGTTGATGGCAGTCTTTAAATGGGCTTCTAAGGACTTTGGCTCAGGCCCATAAATATTTGAGATTAGAACTGGGTCATGTGTGTCCATAACAGTTTAAAGATCCCAACTGTACTGTACATTCACACTGTAATGTGTGGTGAGTAACTGACATAAATCCATGACAATCAAGGTGAGCGCACACCCTTTAGTTTTTTCCAGCATCAGAAAGGTTAATGAATAAACATTTCTATCCACCTTACATTGTTCCAAATGAAGATTAGAAGGTGGGAGTTGCTTTTTACATTACTTCAGTGTTTTGTTTGGGTCAGGAGGAGGATTTTTCCATAGATTTTTTTTTTTATATATATAGCTCTTTCCTAAAAATCAATGAAGATTACACTTCAAACCTATGTCTAGGTATCTGAAGTATTTGCTGTTGGCACATTTGGATGTGATGATCCCCATCCTCCTCCCCCTCCCCCCCCCCCCCCCCCGAAAAAAAGAGGTACCAAATGGTGGTCTGTAAGAGCAGATTCAACTAGATAGATATATAAAACTTTCTCCCGCGCGCCCCCTCTGCCCAACACACACCCCAAAGTATACTGATCCAAAATAAATAAAGGCTTAAAGTGAAAGCAAAATGGTCATCCTTTTAAAATTCAATCTGGTAAAACCTGCAGTCTTACAAACTCAGGCATAGATGAGAATATGACTCATGTATTTTAATAAAAGTTGTACCAAAGTTTGTAGAATATTTTTTTTCCTACAAACCCAGAAAAACTCCTTAATTCAGACATAAAAAATGATAAACTGATTGTACTGGAGCCTGACAAATATTGGTTCTATTGCTTATAATGTTTATTTCTACAAAGAATTCTAAATAGCTAGTATGTTCTATACCTTTTATTATTGACATTTATTATAAAATTAAAAATAGAAAGCAAATATTTAGTGTTTAACTTTTTCTACAATTTATGGGGTCTAGATTATGAAGACAGCCTTATTTATTGACCCGATACTTAAAATTTTGTGTTTATCCACAGAACATAAAAGTATAGGCAGTGGTAATACAACCTCCTACACTGTACCTCAATGAGATCCAGTAGGGATCACTGCCAGGGGGTAATTGTCTCGGTTAATTCAGTCTTCACTACCATTCAAAGCTTGGTCCTCTGAGGATGCCAGCAAGGATGATAATGAAGGTCTATATCCTTCTGGCTGCTCTTTGCAGGCACACCCCTCTAACGACGCAAAGTAGGTTTCAGGATTAGGGTCTGTGACCATGTTTTTGTGAAGGAAACTAAAAAATTAGTAACGGTCTCGAAAGGTTCTCATATCCAGGTCAAAGTCATTTTATATAAGACACTGAGTGAGCAACCAGTGATTTTCAGCCAAAACTGACTTGGAGTTGGAGTCAGATGAGGGAATTAAGTGTAAAACACCTCACGTCCCAACCATCTTCCCCTGAGCCATTAATTCCTCAGGCACTTTTGTTTGCTATTGTATTTAAGCCAATAACAGTATATACAGGGTAAAGCCATTCTGAACATCAAATGCAGCATTTTCCCATGTATGCAATACATTGGAAGGAAGTGTGAACAATGGTGTTTCTTCTTCATAATATTTTATACTTCTGAAGTGCATCAATGTTGCGCCATCACTCACCATTCAAGAAATACTGTTTCTTCATGTGTAACACCACCAATCCAAAATCAAGTCCACTTTTCTCTAGATGCAGACTGGTGGAAACATGTAATTAGTTTTGCTGCCAGAACTCTGCTAATAAGATAGCTTACACCTTTATCAATGCTTAACTGACTGATATGAAATAGAGAGTACATCTTTTTTTTTAAATATTCCTAACCGAACAGCTTCTGACACTTTCTATTAGTCTGTAAATGTTGAGATAAAGCCATTGCTTATTTGTAAATTATTCAGTAAATATAAAATATTCCCATAAAATGCCACTAACAGAGGCTGGATTCATTGTTAATAGATGCTTGTTTAAATACATTCAAAGCTGATCTTCTACCTTTACTCTAAGTTAGTGGTTTCTGCTATTCTGATCAAGTTACATCTTCAAGTAAAGGAAATACAGAATTAGTTTCCACAGTGTAATACATCTCCTGTATTAATGTTTAAAACCCATTCACCCACCTATCCATCACTACCACCTTTTAAATTAATTAGTGCTGCAAAATTCAACATAGTTAAGATGTAAAAGATACAGCAATAGTATACAGTTTGATTTAGCAAATACCCTTCAGAAAAACTGATTTATAATTAACTAACAAAAATTCAGAATTTCACAGCCAGTTTAAAAAGGTGGGAATTACATATTTTAACTTGAAAGTTACAGGAACACTACACTAAATAACATTACAAAGACAAGAGCCAGTAAATCTGACAGGTTTAATTTTTGGTTTCATATTTATTTATCCATCTAGAGACTTTGCATTGCTGGGGCAGACCATCTGGCCTCACGTGCCAGTTTATACTAAATGCTCTTTCGCCATGCCAAAGCAGAGACTTGGATCAGCAGGTCATTATGGGATTAACAGCTACCCTTCCTCTACTCATTCTGTCCCTCTTCTGCCCCTCCTCCACACTCCTTTTTAGATTTAACACTTTTCAAGAACTGTCAGGTGACATTCAAATTGTGATTCTACTCCCCTTCCCCACACTTTTAAAGCATATCCATGATACACCCAAGCCCCCTTTCATGCCAGCATCTTGAAGTCAGCCCTGTACTTATTACTTACTTTAATGGTAGAATGAACTCTCTTCTGTTTCAAAGAAAGATAGGTTTAAGTACCTACAGAGCAGGGCCTGGTTTGAATTAAGGAGAATGCAGGATGAGTGGTGGGAGAGGAAAGCTGCCGAAATCCAGCATTACGCAGATACAAACAATGCAAGGATGTTCTTTGACTCTCTCAAAGCAGTCTAAGGACCATCTAAATCGGCACAGCCACCTTGAAGTTGGCAGATGGCACAGCCCTCATCAAAGACAAAGAGGGATTCATACAGATATGGGCTGAACACTTCAGTAGTCTACTCAATAGACCATCCCCTGTTGATCGGCATGTCCTTGACCATTTACCTGAGAAACCCATTAAAGAGGATCTCAATGTTATAAAAGCCATCAAACAACTGAACTCTGGCAAAGCATCTGGAAAGAATGGTATCCCAGCAGAACTGTATAAAGGAGCAGGCCCAAAGGTTACTGAGGTGTTTCATGACATCCTGAGTAGCATTTGGGAGGAAGAAGAAGAAATGCCACAAGACTTCAAAGACGCTATTATTACATCACTGTTCAAAAACAAAGGCAGCAAAAAGCTGACTGCAGAAACTACAGAGGCATTGCTCTCCTCTGTACAGCAGGCAAATACTAGCTCGCATTCTACTGAACAGACTCACTGCAAACATAGCTGAGGAGAATCTGCCAGAAGCGCAGTGTGGTTTTAGACCAGGTCGTAGCACTATGGACATGATCTTCGTTGTAAAGCAGGTCCCGGTAAAATGTTTAGAGCAGAACATGGACCTGTATGCAGTTTTCATTGATCTGACCAAAGCTTTTGATATGATCAACAGAGAGGGTCTATGGGCTATTCTACATACACTGGGCTGGCCAAGGAAGTTCATACAAATCATTTGTCTGTCTCATGACCACATGACAGTGCAAGTACTCGCCAGTGGTGACTTTTCAGATGCATTTGAAATCTCTAATGGAGTGAAGCAAGGCTGCGTACTTGCTCCAGTGTTCTTCAGCTTGTTCTTTGTTTGTGTTCTCAACCATGCAACAAGGTATTTGGATCAGGGGATATACATCCCACTACCGACTCGATGGCTCCCTTTTTGATCTTCGAAGACTCAATGCTAAGACCAAGACCCTGAAAAGGCTTCTCGTCGAGGTACTTTTTGCAGATGACTGCGCTTTGATGGCTCAGACAAGATGACCTTCAGGTCATCGTTGATGGATTTTCTGAAGCATCCCAGCTCTTTGGCATTCGTCTCAGGAAGACAGAGGCTTTGTTCCAACCACCACCTCATTCCAATGCCCCAGCGCCAGCAATCTTCATCCAAGGGACACAGTTGAAAAATGTGGATCAGTTCAAGTATCTGGGCAACACCATCTCAAGTGACTGTTCCGTTGATAAGGAAATTTCCTCCAGAATTAATAAAACCAGCCAGGCCCTTGGCTGACTTCTAACAAGAGTTCTTA
The DNA here is from genome assembly GCF_965152235.1 of Eretmochelys imbricata. Classification (NCBI taxonomy): domain Eukaryota; kingdom Metazoa; phylum Chordata; order Testudines; family Cheloniidae; genus Eretmochelys; species Eretmochelys imbricata. The sequence continues at coordinate 228,632,974 of NC_135573.1, read as the reverse complement.
ACCAACACAACATCCGTCTCTCCACCAAATTGAAGATCTACAGTGCAGTGGTTCTAACATCTCTCCTGTATGGATATGAGATGTGGACTCTCTATAGATGTCACATTAAACTGCTCGAGCAATTTCACATGCGATCCCTCTGCTCAATAATGAGCATTCACTGGCAGGACAGAGTGACCAATATTAAGCTCCTTGAGAGAGCACAAACAACCACCATTGAGGAAATGTTATTGAGAGCCCAACTTAGGGGGACCGGGCATGTCATGAGCATGGAAGACAACCATCTCCCAAAACAGATCTTATATGGGGAGCTGAGTCAGGACAAAAGAAAGAAGTGTTGTCTGTATAAGCACTTCAAAGATAATCTGAAGAGCAGTCTCCAGGGGGCTGGCATCAATCCCAAAGAACTTGAGCAAATGGCTTAGAACAGGACTTACTGGCGGTCTCTGACAAGATCAGCATGTGACAAATTTGAGCAGGATTGACTAAATTATCTCCGGGCTGCACGTGAAAGGCGCCACAGAGCTGCATCATCAAACATCATAGATACAGACTTCCCATGCTCTCAGTGCAGCCGACTTTGTGCATCAGGATTCGGACTGCGGAGTCATACGCGTAGCCAAATATGAGAATTGCAACAATATTATTGTTGTGAAGGTTTTGGTCACAGAGACCGCCTTGGGACTGTCACCTGATGTGCTGAAATTACCTCTAAGCCCATTTTCCTTGATGACTTGTGTCATAAATATAAAGGGAAGGGTAACAACCTTTATGTATGTAGTAAAATAAAATCCGTCTTGGCCAGAGGTACAGAATCCTCTTACCTGTAAGGGGTTAATCAGTTCAAATAACCTGGTTGGCACCTGACCAGAAGGACCAATAGGGAAAGAAGATATTTTCAAATCTGGTGGGGGAGGCATTGTTTTTGTGCTCTGTGTGTTCTGTGCTCTCAGAGACAGAGAGACCAAGCAAGTAATCCAGCTCCTACTGAAATGATACATCTAATATTACAGAAATACTAAGTAATAGCTAGGAATGCATTATATTATCTTTTTGTTTTAGCTTGTAAATTTTCCCTATGCTAACAGGGAGGTTTATCTCAGTTTTTAGTAACTTTGAAGTTTTGCCTAGGGGGGAATCCTCTGTGTTTTAAGTTTTATTACCCTGTAAAATTACCTTCCACCCTGATTTTACAGAGATGCTTCTTTTATTTTTTTTCTTGATAATAAAGTTCTTATTTTTAAAGAATCTGATTGGGTTTTAGTGTCCTAAAAACCCAAGGACCTGGTCTGTGCTCACCTTGTTTATCTCTCTGGTTGGTAGATTCTCAAGCCTCCCCAAGAAAGGGGGTGAAGGGGCTTGGAGGAATATTTTGGGGAAACGGGAACTCCAAGTGGTCCTTTTCCTGAATCTTTGTCTAACTCACTTGGTGGTGGCAGCAGTACTCATCCAAAGACAAGGAAGGATTTGTGCCTTGGGGAAGTTTTTAACCTAAGCTGGTAGAAATAAGCTTAGGGGGTCTTTCATGCAGGTTCCCACAACTGTACCCTAGAGTTCAGAATGGGGAGGGAATCCTGACAGCTTGGGACTCCAGAACCCTGCCTTGTTGAGCCAGACACACTAGTCTGCTGCAACATAGACTCCGGTCTGAACCACCACCCAAAGCTGCAGGCTTTAACTGAAAACCACTCAGCAGGTGACCTATCTCCAGCACCCAGACACCCAGTTCCCAATGGGATCCAAACCCCAAATAAATCAGTTTCACTCTGTATAAAGCTTATACAAGGTCCTTCTAAAAACATGAAAACCTTACTTAATACTTTATATTTTTAGAAGGAAAAAACCCTTTTGTTTGACAGTTGCTTAGATGGTGTTAAAGATGGTTATTACTGTCCTTACTGGGGAAATGAGAAAACATAGGTTTCGATGGGCTGGAGCTGCTGCTGCTGCTGTTCCAGTCCCATTCTGTTTCCTGGAAAACAAGACAAACACAGAACAGAGGAAAGAAGAGAACAGCAAAGATAGAAAATGCAGCTTCTCTTGTTGGTGTTGACTTTCACTTGCAGTCTAACTGCTGAAAAAAACAGACAAGCACGTGGTACCGTCAGCCACTCCAAAACCTGGCAACAGCGTCAGGCTGTTTAGGGCATTGCTTTTAGCTGCCTCTCCGATCACAGGTGCACAAGGTGTTATAAAATATACTTGGCTGGCTGTGCCAGACTCTTATTAGACAAAAAGCAAAAGAAGAGGGATGGGAAAGAGCAGAAATAAGGTGGGGGAAGGAGAAGAATACACTAGGGAGTGGGGGGTGTGAGACAGTCATACATCCCAGGTGGTGATCAAGATTTAGCCAGAGGTGGCAGTGTCATTTGGGACCCTCCCTCTGGCCTGTTGTGGTCAGGACATTTTTCAGGGTCCCATGTGGCAATGGGGGTGGCAGCCTTGGTAGTGCAGCTCACTCTTTCCCTTGTTTCAGCCAGCCAGTACCATGCTTCCCTTTGCCTTTCCAGGATTTCTTTTTGAGGACTCCGAGAAGGAGTGATGAGCAGAATAGTCCATCCTCTCATTATTTTGTTCACCAATTAGGCCTAATTTCAAATGCAAAATTTTTGGTTCATTGATTCCTGGTTTCCTGCTAGTTTACCAATCATGATTTTAACATGGTCCTTGAATTATTTTTGTTTAGACTAATTCAGTATTTCTGTTCTTTTTAGCTCCTTTTCCCATCGGCATTTGTTACAGGTTGTTGTGACATTTTATGAACTTGCACTCATTTTTCACAGTTGACCTCACAATTAGGGTAAATTTGTAGGCCTTATTATTATAAGATAATCAAAGGCACATAGTTTTTATGTTGCCTCAGAAAGCTTATATAAAAGTTATATGTAGCTCAGGAAGCTCACTTGCTACTGATTTTGAAAACATATATTGAGTCAGCAATTAGTTTAGAATTTGAGACTCGTGTCATGATACAAATGAGTATGGGTAGGAAGACTGGGAACTGTGAGCTAGAGTTCTAATCCCAATCTGCTGATTTAGTGTATGGCTTTAATCATTTGTACTTTTACGTAGTCCCTTGTATCCCAAGAATTTCAGAGCTCTGAATAACTATAATTTAAGCTTCACAACAGCCTTGTGATGTGGGTATACTGTCTTATCCCCATTTTTCAGATCGGGACGTTGTGGGCCATGGATGCCAAGTAGTATATCCAAGATCACACAGCAAGTTGTTCTCAGGTCCGTGTTAGATCACAAGTCTTCTGACTTCCAGTTTGTCTAAACCATGAGAATATGCAGACTCCCAGACCAGTCACTCCATCCCTACCTGGGAAGGAATTATAACACTGAGCACAGATGCTTTCCAAACCAGATGAGTTTCTACATGATCAAACTGCCATTAATAGCATTTCATAATTTATAGATTTCTTTTTAGCTTTTTGCTCCTCTTTTGAGAGCCTATTGCAGATAAATACGAAATCTTTTAATCTTTTTTAATCTCCCATGTCACCATGTGCCACCATGTCCCCCACATAAATCCACTACTGTGCATGTGGCTGCAAACACAGGATTAGATAGTCCTAGAAATATGGAGATGAGATTCTGCAAGTAGAAACAGGCTCTTAATGATGTATTTGTTACAATTTATCATGTGGGTTCTCAACCTGGGGTTTGCTAACAGGTGTCCAGGAGGTCCTGATCATCTGGCATTTCCCATATTGCTAAATGGGAAGGAGATTGTGGGGGAGTGGTTCCTAGTATGGACCTGGTTGAGAACCACGGTTCTCTTTTCTGAGGTCTGGTGAGATTAACTGTGACACTTTTTATAGTTTCCAAAAGTGATGCTCTTCCTTTGCATGTGTTCTGCGAGCAGGCACATGTTGGGTTTCAGTTTGGTTTTAGCAGTGTTGATGTTTAACCCTCAAATTGAGGTTTTATTCTGAGTATTTCATAAGGTGCCTTTATTTATTATATTGCTTTATTGCAATGAAGTTTGTGAGTATCCGTTGAACTCCGATTATGTTAACATATGATGTACAGATAGGGTTCTTAATACATTGTAGTATTGGGTGGTGGTTATAATTGTTTGTTGTCTCCTTTTTTTTAACTGGTGCATCCGATAAAATGTAATCTACATAGCTATGCTTAACCATTGATGAGGTATTTAACTGTAGTCCTCCAAAGTCATATCCTCTCCAGAGTCACCTTTACTCATCTCCCCATGATGACATGGGATGAGTCCCTTTCAATAACTTATTTATCTGAAGATGTTATGACCTTTACTGTGTAAGAGAACAAGACCTCAGGAACAAAACTCACAGGTTAGTCATTTCTCTCTCTGTGTAAAAGATTCATGTGTGTTCTTAAAGTAACAATATAAGGAATTGGTTCATAAGAAATATTCTTTTTTTTTTTAACAGCTCATTTTCACTTTATGGACAACATGGTTTGATATGAGAAAGGGCTCTTTCACTCAGTCATTAGTACACAGACTACATGGGAATATATAATAAAAATATTGGAAAGATGAACATTTCTGGGATAATGTAGTCTAACACCTACTAGGTGTGTTTCTCCCACAAATAGATGGATGGCCTTTTAACAGGTGGTGGGTTTATACTTCAGTATGTCATCTGTCTGTGCACACACACCTATTCATAAACATTCTCCCATACATACCTACACACAGATATATATGTGTTTTGTTAGGTGCTTAGATAATATGTGTATTGTTCAGTTCCATTTTATTCTCTCTTGGGAGTAAGGAAAAATTTAGAAAACAATAGGCAATAAGTTCTAGCATTATAGAATTCTGTTGCTATGAAATAGACACAAATGATGTTACAAAATAAATGTGTAAAAAACCAAAATAACAAAAGTCATGGATTAAAATATTGAGATGATTAATTTTGATCATAGTGCAGATTCAAAATTGTTATATTCATAAGGACGGTAATTATTTAATTCTAGAGATAGACATATAGCAAAAAATGTATTGGAAGTTTACAACTGACTAGCCATTTTATGTGGCAGAATATCATCTTTGCATATTTATTAAAATTATTCATAACTGGTTGCTGCCTCGATGAACTGCTCAGTTCTCGTGTTTTGAGCCAATATTTGTTGTCTTGGCCATTTTATCATGGCATTGTAATGGAAATTTTAGAATGATCCATGGAACGTCTTCCAAAAGCAGCATCTCTTAAAAATAGCTTTTCTTACTATTTTCATTTTAAAATATTATTTGAAAGAATTTAGTAGTAATATATGTGCTCTACATATATTAATCAGATCTGGGTTTTTAAGAAAAGGTTTATTAATGATGAGGAGAGAGATATTTGGATATTAAAAAAAGATATAGAATGTATGAAATTCTTCTGCCATTTTCTGTTCCAAAACTTACTGACTGTAAATTTGTATCTGTTCAGTAAGTGAAATCAAAGGACAGTGTAATATGTACCATAACTTATTTTATCAGACTTGTGCACTGGACTCCCAGCGAGATTATAAAAGGCTGTTAATTAACAGTGGTGGAAAAATATCTGACACAACTAGGTGTCTTGGTTCTCCTGAAGTTGTCAAGGGAGCACTGCTCCTACACTGGACATTGGAAGGCTTTCTGCAAACCTGATGTGTAGTTACTGTGACTAAGGCATAGTCACGATTGTGTGGGCATCTGTATTTGGATGTGGTGGCTACTTGGAGATCCATTGCCTAATCTGGATGCACAGTAGATGCATGCCTTCATATTTAGTAGAGTTTAAATAAAGAGGTCTGTCTGAGCAGGCATACAGAGACTACCAGACAGTGAATTATGTGGGTTTTTTTTGTTTTTTCCGTACAAGTAATATTCAGTCCAAAGGAAAAGAGTTCTTAACTTTCTCTCTTTTTAAACTAAAAAAACTAATATTTTTATTTAACTTGGCACCTTTCTGAGTATGTCAAGATGCCTTTCCAAATATTATTTAGCAGTATTTATATGGCCATTTTACATATGAATAAATGGAGGCACAGAATTGACATTATTTGTTCAGGATCACTCAGTGAGTAATTCACCATCACTCTCTCACAAATTATTCTATCTAAAAGGAAAAGGCATCATTTTAACTTAAGAAATTTACAGCATTACAAGATGAATGGGACTCACTGTATAAATGTTAGGGAATCTAATACTGTGGACTGTATGTTGTGCTTTATGACAGATAGCCTAGAAATGGGCTGCTGTAGTATCATTTGCATGGTAATGCAGCATTATTTCAAAAAGTTGTCAAAAACAATTAGAGGCTAATGAAATTTTATGCAAACCACCAGATGGTCACTATCTTTTTGATTAAATACATTTTGTGGGGGATAAAGGGACAAATACGTTTTATTTATTGCAAATTGGAATTCAGGTAAACACTAACTGGAGAAGAAATGAGAAGATAACAGAAAACAATTCGAGAGAAAAATACTTTTATATCCAAGATTAGCCCCAATTGGTCTACAGGAGGAAACCCGTTGTATTGTTGCTACTGCTGCGGTTAAGATTACAATTTGTTTAGGTAGTGGCGAAGGCGTGCTGAGTGCTTCACAGACAAAAGGTGCCGCCTCAGCCATGCAAACCTCCCGAAATAAAGACCTTACTCGCATGCCAAGGAATCCCACTGAGGTTGATGGGACACTAGGTGGGAGGTCTGCACAAGGGGATCCCAATGCAAGATCAGGAACTACAATTAGGCATAACACAACAAGTAAAATAATAAATGGAAGGGGACGGCAAGGGAGAAAGAAGCTTTAGAAACTAAGAATGGGTGCGTGTCTTTAATTGGCTGGAGATGCTTCTTAAAGTAGTAGCTGGAGTTACGGGAGGGAGAGGAAGGGGAACTCAGGCTGAAAGGACAGTTGATCAGGTCATGATGTTCATGGGGGAAAACCGAAGCATCCTGCCTTATTTTAATTAAGCTACTTACGTGTTCTCTGATTCAGTTTGCCCATTTGTATATTGAGAATAATCTCTCAGTAGTCATGTATGACATTCTGGGGTGCAGTCCAGACCAGCGAGGGGCTGTGTCACCCTGCAACCTTGGGTTGCCTCACAATGTTTTGCTGCTGTAGCTCCCTCCTGGGCTGCTCCCAAACAGCCTTCTAGCCTGCAAGTAATATCCTGAGTGTTTGTACAACTGCAACCTGCCAGCCACACACTGGTCAAAGACTGATTTCCACTTGCAGGGTGATCCCAACACGTGTGTGAAATTTCCCCCAAAACGCGTATGCTGCATTGTCCAGCCCTCTCCTGGACAGTTCTGATATTTTAGATCCGTTGCCCTTGTTAGGGGGGTCAGTATCCAACAGTTTGCTACTTTAAATGGAGTTACCTAAATAATTCACAACACTGGATTAGTTATGATTAAAGAATAAAGCAAGTTTGTTTAGCTACAAAGAGATTTTAAGCAGGGTGGATTTGATTTAAATCAATTTGATTTAAATCATAATTTTAAATCACTAGTCAGGAAGACTCAATTTAATCATGGATTTTTACATAAAAGTGCATTCTTGTTGGTTGTTATAACCTTAATACATATTCTTCACAACTCAGAGATGTAGTTTTCATTTTTAGAAGCGACACGCTATACATTTTAAAGTGATTTATTTTGAAAACTTTTCAGATTAGTTTCACAGCTATATCAGAAAACGAATGCTTAGTTATTTCATTTACCAAAGGTAATTGAAGCAGATATTTATGAAGTCATTGGGAGGTAAACAATCTCCAATTCAACAGGTTAATCATTAATATTTGGGGGATTTTCTTGCCATGCTATATTAGGAGGAGGAGAACATCACCAGACAGACATTTAAATTGTTTTATTTAACTAAAACAACAATGTTTTGTATTCTGGATTTTTTTCTTCAACAGCAGACATAATATTTTAACAAAACAAGCATATGAATTTTTGAATTTAGTTAAACATTCAAGTTTTTTAAAATCAGGTTTGTTTTTTTTAAATTAACTAAAATAGTTAAATGAGATTAAAAAAAATTAAATCGACTATATCAGCCAGGTCAACATGAGAAACTTAAAATATTGGTTTCTTCAGCTAACTTAGTTGTCTTCACCTTCATTTTTCTGTTTTTCATAATCTGGAAAAGAAAAGATAGCTTTCTTGCTTTTTCAGGTCCCAAACGATTTCTCAATTTGGAATGAATTAGTCCAAAGGAAGAAAATATTCTTTCTATGCCGGCAGAAGAAGCTATTGCTGTTAAAAGTGAGATTATCACTTCAACAGTCTCTGAATCCAAGTGCTTAAGTGGCTTCCACCAGTTCACTGGTGTGACGTTCTTTAAAACCTCATCAGCAAACATATATTTCTTGAATGGTTCTTATTCCCAAACTGGGTCTCTCTTACAGCCTGCTGCCATTATAGGTTTTCCCTTCTAGTGAGAGAATGGTATGGTAGATTTCAAATCAATGAAGGCTACACTCAAAGACCAAGACTCCTGGAATATGCTGCTCAAACAGTTTCACTTTTGTTTCTACTGCCTGTCCCTCCCTTCTCAAATTTATCTCCAGACTTCTTCTCCTTGTCCAGATCTATTCCACCCCCAACAATCTTCTATTCATTGAACTTTCTGAAACTTTGTACTTTTAGAGAGGGGTAAGGGATTGACTCTGTGTACACAAATTTGCAGAGGGCCAATAGGGTTGAGGTCTGTTATTTCTCACCTCTGTATATTATTTATTTTAAAACAACATGCTTGTTAACAGCAAAAATATCTCTGGAGACACAAATTGACAGTTTGAGAACTGCAAAACTAAGCATCTCTGATGGTATCTTCTAGACTGAGCACTGAGTCCCATTGGGTAGATAGAAAGATTAACCTAAATAATCTACACAGAAGCCCCCGGAATCCCATAAAATTGGGTCCCTAATCCATGAACTATTGGAACTCCATTTACAAAACTTTTCTTAAACATTACATGAATATATTCTCATACTATAGAATTAGAATTTATAATCCCTATTCCATGATGAGATATTTTTGAACTATAATGTATCTTAATTAAAACTATCTTTAGATAAAATGCTTTTTGAGGAAAAAGTCTATAAAAACAAATCCAGTTTTTTTAAATCATTGATTTTTATCCACCTTGATTTTTGAGTATAAATATAAGACATTAAAGTCATAAATAGTTACAAGACAAATAGATACGATTTATTACTAAAAGTGGCAAAGAGTCTATGACACCTTATAGACTAACAGATGTATTGGAGCATAAGCTTTCGTGGGTGAATACCCACTTCTTTAGATGCAAGTAGTGGAAATTTCCAGAGGCAGGTATAACTATGCAAGCAAGAATCAGGCTAGGAAGTGTTTTAACAAACTTGACTTGACCCTACAATTTGTGCCACCTGCTCCTGGCAACAGGGCTGATCAAATTGCAGGTCAGTATATTGCTCAAAATCAAGTGGCTTCTTCTTTTGTCGTCTTAGATGGAAAAGAAAGAGAGATAGGTAGGGCAAGATCTTGCTCCTCACTTTATAGTCCAATGCCCCTTTTAAAATGCATTTTCCTGCAGGCTGCCCCTAGATAAAGTTAATTCCAGCTGTGAGGTTGGAGTCATAGTCTCTTGGTGAAGGTGGTTTTATGCTGTTCTTTGGTAAGATGCAGATCTGTTTGTTCCTGCCCTCCCCTCCTCCCCCCAAGAATGGTCCCTTGATAGGTGATTGCCCATTAACTTTGATGAGACCTACCTAGAAGTGTCAGCTCCAAAATACCTCTGAACAACATACTAATCCACAGAGGTCTCCCTACCAACACTACAGAAAGAGGGATTCTAGGTGGACTCCTCCTGAAGGTCGAAACAGCAGACTGGACTTCTACATAGAGTGCTTCCGCCGACGTGCACGGGCTGAAATTGTGGAAAAGCAGCATCACTTGCCCCATAACCTCAGCCATGCGGAACGCAATGCCATCCACAGCCTCAGAAACAACTCTGACATCATAATCAAAAAGGTTGACAAAGGAGGTGCTGTTGTCGTCATGAATAGGTCGGAATATGAACAAGAGGCTGCTTGGCAGCTCTCCAACACGAGTTTCTACAAGCCATTACCCTATGATCCCACTGAGAGTTACCAAAAGCAACTACAGCATTTGCTCAAGAAACTTCCTGAAAAAGCACAAGATCAAATCCGCACAGACACACCCCTGGAACCCCGACCTGGGAGATTCTATCTACTACACAAGATCCATAAACCTGGAAATCCTGGGCGCCCCATCATCTCAGGCATTGGCACCCTGACAGCAGGATTGTCTGGCTATGTAGACTCCCTCCTCAGGCCCTACGCTACCAGCACTCCCAGCTACCTTCGAGACACCACTGACTTCCTGAGGAAACTTCAATCCATCGGTGATCTTCCTGATAACACCATCCTGGCCACTATGGATGTAGAAGCCCTCTACACCAACATTCCACACAAAGATGGACTACAAGCCGTCAAGAACACTATCCCCGATAATGTCACGGCTAACCTGGTGGCTGAACTTTGTGACTTTGTCCTTACCCATAACTATTTCACATTTGGGGACAATGTATACCTTCAGATCAGCAGTACTGCTATGGGTACCTGCATGGCCCCACAGTATGCCAACATTTTTATGGCTGATTTAGAACAACGCTTCCTCAGCTCTCGTCCCCTAAAGCCCCTACTCTACTTGCGCTATATTGATGACATCTTCATCATCTGGACCCATGGAAAAGAAGCCCTTGAGGAATTCCACCATGATTTCAACAACTTCCATCCCACCATCAACCTCAGCCTGGTCCAGTCCACACAAGAGATCCACTTCCTGGACACTACAGTGCTAATAAACAATGGTCACATAAACACCACCCTATACAGGAAACCTACTGACCGCTATTCCTACCTGCATGCCTCCAGCTTTCACCCTGACCACACCACACGATCCATCGTCTACAGCCAAGCTCTGCGATACAACCGCATTTGCTCCAACCCCTCAGACAGAGACAAACACCTACAAAATCTCTGTCAAGCTTTCTTACAACTACAGTACCCACCTGCGGAAGTAAAGAAACAGATTGATAGAGCCAGAAGAGTTCCCGGAAGTTACCTACTACAGGACAGGCCTAACAAAGAAAATAACAGAACGCCACTAGCCGTCACCTTCAGCCCCCAACTAAAACCCCTCCAACGCATTATTAAGGATCTACAACCTATCCTAAAGGATGACCCAACACTCTCACAAATCTTGGGAGACAGGCCAGTCCTTGCCTACAGACAGCCCCGCAACCTGAAGCAAATACTCACCAACAGCCACATACCACACAACAGAACCACTAACCCAGGAACTTATCCTTGCAACAAAGCCCGTTGCCAATTGTGCCCACATATCTATTCAGGGGACACCATCACAGGGCCTAATAACATCAGCCACACTATCAGAGGCTCGTTCACCTTCACATCCACCAATGTGATATATGCCATCGTGTGCCAGCAATGCTCCTCTGCCATTTACATTGGTCAAACTGGACGGTCTCTACGTAAAAGAATAAATGGACACAAATCAGATGTCAAGAATTATAACATTCATAAACCAGTCGGAGAACACTTCAATCTCTCTGGTCACGCAATCACAGACATGAAGGTCGCTATCTTAAAACAAAAAAACTTCAAATCCAGACTCCAGCGAGAAACTGCTGAAGTGGAATTCATTTGCAAATTGGATACTATTGATTTAGGCTTAAATAGAGACTGGGAGTGGCTAAGTCATTATGCAAGGTAGCCTATTTCCCCTTGTTTTTTCTTACCCTCCCCCCCCGCCCCCCCAGATGTTCTGGTTTAACTTGGATTTAAACTTGGAGAGTGGTCAGTTTGGATGAGCTATTACCAGCAGGAGAGTGAGTTTGTGTGTGTGGTTTTTGGGAGGGGGGTGAGGGGGTGAGAGAACCTGGATTTGTGCAGGAAATGGCCCAACTTGATTATCATGCACATTGTGTAAAGAGTTGTCTCTTTGGATGGGCTATCACCAGCAGGAGAGTGAATTTGTGTGGGGGGGTGGAGGGTGAGAAAACCTGGATTTGTGCTGGAAATGGCCCAACCTGATGATCACTTTAGATAAGCTATTACCAGCAGGACAGTGGGGTGGGAGGAGGTATTGTTTCATATTCTCTGTGTGTATATAAAGTCTGCTGCAGTTTCCACGGTATGCATCCGATGAAGTGAGCTGTAGCTTACGAAAGCTCATGCTCAAATAAATTGGTTAGTCTCTAAGGTGCCACAAGTACTCCTTTTCTTTCAGCTTGCCCTTTGTCTTTGAGAAACAGGTTTATCCCCTCCCCAGACTTGTCTGGTAAACACACTTCAGTCTTGATTTCAGTTGGTTCCTAACTTTACATGTAATGTTGCTAGACCTACTTTATCACAAGATTGACCAGTGAGTTACTAGTTTTCAAATGATACCTTACAAGGCATATTTTATACAAAGATTATTACAGTAGTGTGTACTGTGTGAATACAGAAGTGCATTCCATCACATGGTGTTAGCTCAATTGTTTTCAGTGCTTCAGACTCTTGCATTGATGGAGCTCCAAGTGTGTTTTAACGTTATAGAGAACAGAGATGGTTGCATATAATTCAATGTGAAAACATACATCGTAAGCAAGAGTAAAATGCGTTTATGTAAATATTTTTCTTTATTTTGAAAATCCCTTAAGGACCCCAAAAATCTGAAAGTACCCGTACTTCATTGTACACACATCCCACCACCTCCCTGCCCACAACGGAAAGGAGTAGAAGAGATCTCTAGGATGTTGGGAATGGTTTCTCTTCGTTGGTACTGCAAGGCATGTTACATACACCTCGAACAAGCAGGATAATAAATAAGCTATTTCACTTCATTATTTCTTATTCTTAACGAATACTGTGTTCTTGAATTATAGGAGTGGGTATCTTTCTTTCGTATGTACTGGATAGTGATATGGTAATCTTTAAGTCCATGGATGTTTTAAAATTGGGTGAGAATAGGAATAATTTCCCAGATGACAATTACTGTATATTTTAGCTATATAAATACTGTATATTTTTGCTAAGATTCCTGTCATAAATAAAAAGTAGGGCTGTTGGTTAATCGCAGTTAACTCACACGATTAACTCAAAAAAATTAATCACCGTTTTAATCACACTAGTAAACAATAGAATACCAACTGAAATTTATTAAATATTTTAGGATGTTTTTCTACATTTTCAAATATACTGATTTCAATTACAACACAGAATACCAAGTGTAGGGTGCTCACTTTATATTATTTTTGATTACAAATATTTGCACTGTAAAAATTATAAAAGAAATAGTATTTTTCAGTTCACCTTGAACAAGTACTGTAGTGCAATCTCTTTATCGTGAAAGTGCAACTTACAAATATAGATTTTTTTTGTTCTGTTTTTGAGTGCATTTACTATCTAAAACTTTAGAGCCTACAACTCCACTCAGTCGTACTTCTTGTTCAGCCAATCACTCAGACAAACAAGTTTGTTTACATTTATGGGTGATAATGCTGCACGCTTCTTATTTACAATCTCACCTGAAAGTGAGAACAGGTGTTCTCGTGGCACTTTTGTAGCTGGCATTGCAAGGTGTTTACAGGCCAGATATGCTGAACATTCATCTGTCCCTTCGTGCTTCGGCCACCATTCCAGAGGACATGTTTCCATGCTGATGAGGCTTGTTAAAAAAAATATGTTAATTAAATTTGTGACTGAACTCCTTGCGGGAGTATTGTATGTCTCCTGCTCTGTTTTAGCTGCATTTTGCCATATATTTCATGTTATAGCAGTCTTGGATGATGGCCCAGCGTATGTTTGTTTTAAGAACACTTTCATTGATGATTTGACAAAATGCAAAGAAAGTACCGATGTAAAATTTCTAAAGATAGCTACAGCACTCAACCCAAGGTTTAAGAATCTGAAGTGCCTTCCAAAATCTGAGCAGGGTGAGGTGTGGAGCATGCTTTCAGAAATCTTAGAAGAGCAGTAAATGGCCTCTTGTGCCTAATTTTTTTTCTTTTTACCTAATATGGCCAGCAAAATTGACCTCACATTTTTCCTTTAATTAAAATGAGACTTAGTGAACTAGTGAGTGAAAACCACTGTATGCTCCACTAATTGCCCTTTAGGCAACTGCTCCGCTAAACTCTATCAGAGAGGCTTTTAAACAACCATTAGGTTATTTTGATGTAAATGAATGGTTCTCGACCTTTCGTGGTCAAGTACATCAGTTTGCCAGGTTAAAACCCTTACCATCACCCATTCATTTGTGGTTGGTCATGGCTGCAATTGGGCAGCTCCAAGCCCCAGTTTTCCAGGAGCCATGGTGGGGCTGGGATTTGAAGCAGAACAAAATGCAATGAGGGCTAGCATATGCAAAGCTGAGGTGGGTCAGGCCACATAGGCTAATTGGTCAACGGATAGTGTCAACTTCAAAAATCACACTTCTATGTGAAAACATTCTGTCTTCTGTTCTTACCAGGGTGGATAAAAATCAATGATTTTTTTTTAAATTAAAAAATTGGATTATTTTATTTAAATATTTTTTCTAAAATTATGACATCCTATGTTAAGCCTTAAATTTACTATAATCTGTTAAAATTTAAATTAAATTTTAAAATAATTAAGCAGTACACGTTTGCTGCCAACGTTTGAAAGAAAGTTAAGCCACTGAACTAGTGGAAGTCACTGGCAACGCACCAGAGTTTGCCGAAGTGCTTAACCAGCTTTTTCAGCAGCAGCCTTTTCTGCAGTTATAGTGAAAATATTGTTTCAGTTTATTCTTCTAGTTCAGTTCAATTACTAGTTCACTCGTTTGTTGAGAAACCAATTGAAAGTTGAATAAGCCGGAAAGCTAGTTTTCCTCTTCCAATCTACGAATGAAAATGAGGTGTGAAAAGTCTTCTAGTTCTGAAATGTTGAAGAAAGTGGTGATTAGGTACAAGCAGTTAAACTCACTAACTACTTATTAAATAAATCAGTTTTAAATGCAAAACATGTTTTAATAAACTTCTTTCTTGTATATACAGCACATGTAAGGGAGTTTTAATAAAAACAATTAAAATGCTGTCCATGTGCATTTTTAATTAAATTCCAGTTTCTATCCAAGTGCAGCTTGACACTAATCACAAGCAAAAAAATTAATCCTCATCTAATAAATAAGAAATACATCATTCACCATTTACTAACATAAAGTTAAAATTAAGAATCTGAATAAATGTATGTTAAAGCTATATGATTATTTAAATAGTTATAGCTTTATCCTCCTGCTTAGCAAAAAGTACCAAATTTAGTTGCAAGTCTACATGTTTTAATTTATACCAACCAACGAGAATCAGTCTTTCATCAGGAACATAGCTCAAAAGTACAAATGCAAAACAAGATTAACACTGATTATTTAAATCAAGGTTTCCTGCTTCCCAGTCTAAATAATGATTAAAATCACTTTGGTTTAAATCACTCCACCCAGATTGCTACCGGTAACTGGAACAGAATAGAAGTGATTATTGGTGTGTTTTCTTTATTCATTTGGCAGCACTTCATGTAGAGTCGGTCAGAAAGTTTCTTCTGTTCTTTGTGTTGGTCTTTCACACACTAACAGGAGAGAGAGAAACCACAAAATCTGGCAGAAAGACCCGATCAGCCATAGTACTTAAAACTATTTTTAATTAAATTTATCATTGAAATCGGCTAATTTCAATTTGATGGTGTCCCTGTAATGTTAAGAAGGATAGCAAAAGTGAACAGAGACATCTGAATTATGAATACTGATGCATAAAAGCCAGAATTTGTTGTTTAAGCAAGACTAACAAATGGCAGATTAAGTTAATTTAAAAACAGTACAATGTGAGCCAACATATTGTCGTGGGCATCATTTCTAAGCCCATGGTCTTCAGTTATGTGTATTGTTGTTGTTCACAAACCAAGTGTTTGTCAGAAAACTGTCAAACCTTATAGAAAGTAGCACAGAATTTTAGTAAAGTTAGTGGTTTAAGTGAAAAAGTCTAGGTGTCCTTATAAGAAAAAGGCAAATACTAAAGGTTGCCATTTTGGAAGAAAACACTCCAGCATAGATTTTGAACACTGATTATCAATCCACTTGCAGTAGACTAGATCAAAATCAATAGTTCTGCCTGGAACTCTCACATCCTCTTAGAGAGAAGAGATTAATATGGTTTCTGTTGGATCCTGTGTTCTCAATCAGCTAAGTCTGTGCACTTGTCATTCATATTTTGTTTTTAGCTTGTTATACTGACACCAAAATCTGAGGAATGAAAGGGGAGCCAGTTTGGAGAATGCAGCTATGTAACATTTATATATCTTCACACTGTGAGGGAGGGAAGTTTTTAGACTTTGAGTATTATTTATTCATTTGATGTTATTAGTTACAGACCTCTGAAATGTGTTACTGACTAACTAAACCATCCGTCTCGCTTTTTGGTTTCTACTGATTGCTAATTTTGTTGACTAAATTCAGAAGGTGTCACTCCTAAAAAGACAGTTTTATTTGTTTTTAAAAAACAAAAACAAAACCCTGCTCTTTCAGTGCATTGAAAGATACTTATTTCTGACATTGGCATATTAGTTTAAAAAGCCATGATGATGGCCTTAAAAATCAGACTATAACACGTCATGCAGATCATTTTAGTTTGTGCTTTTGTGTTCTAAGATCATGCAAATGAGCCCTGTCACATGGTTCTTTACTCAGTCAGTGGGAATATATCCATAATTTTAAAAGGGGGTGAACCAACTAACTCTAAAAGCAATTACTGGCTACATTGATTTTTCCATTAATTGACTGAACCTTTTGAATGTGAAATTTTTAAAGATAATGCCTGAAATACGTTGTTGTTTTTATTGCTGTTTTTATTGCTGTTTTTGATTATTATTTAGATTGTGGTAATATGTTTAATTTGCTGGGCGGTCTCCAAATCTAAAATAAAATTCCTGTTCCTAAGAAGTCAGTCTGAATGACAAAAATGGCAAAGAGAAACTCTTCCCAACTGTATTTCTACGTAGTAATTATTATCTGGTTAGCGTCATATAAGCTTTGCATAATAAGTGGATTTTGAAGAAGGATTTAAATGATCAGAGGACAATAGCCTAGCATACTAACTGAGGAAAGGGCCATCTTTGTACTGCCTAGTGTGGAAATAAATACAGAGACTGTTCTATAGGCAACAGGTAAATGGAACAGTAGAGCTGGTGCCACTGATGGAATGGAAGGAAAAGGGCACTGTGAAGAGAGAGAAGGTTGGGTAAATAGGCAGGGGTAAAACTTTACAGGATGTGGAAGGAGATTACTAGAAACTTGATCCTAAAACAGTGGAGGAGGAAGAGCTAATGGAGGTGACCTAATCAGATCCAGGGGCAAGGAATACGATCTTGGCAGCTGCATTTTATATGGACAGGCTGGGAGTGATGTTTGTCAAAGAGGAGTTGCTGTAATCAAAGCAGGAGATAAGGGCCAGATGAGGGGTTTTGCTGTCTGGACAGAGGAAAGGTCAGACCTTAGAAATGATGCAGAGAAAAAAGTGGCAAGATTTGGACACTATTTGTTCCTGTTTCAGTTTCCTGATGAGAGAATGTACTTACCCCCAGACTTTGTACCAAGTTTAACACCTCCCCTCCATTCATGTTAACCAATCTGTGATTAGCCTTTTAAATACCTAGACTATAAGCTGTCTGGGAGAGCATTTGTCTGTACTGTGCTTAGTGCAATAGGCCCTGGTTCTTAATTCAGGATGCTGTTGTGATATGAATAATTAATAATAACCCAGGTTCCTCCATTGACAAGTGGCTACATTTTCTGAATGTTAGCTTTACATTGTTGTTAGGATAGAGCAAAGACATTCATGTGTTTTAAACCTTCTCTTCACTGTGACCAGTGGATGTTTGAGAATCCTTCCAAGACCTCTGTCTCTCATTGGATCAGAATTTGTGTAAAGAAAACTACATCAGGACCGGACAAAGGCTGGCCTCACCCGAATATTTTATGACATTCTGTTTGAGTGTGTCTGTTGTAGGAAGTCTGAAACCTTAATTGAACATCTCTGTAATGCAGTTACCTGGCAGTCTCATCATAGTCCCCTCTCATGCTATAAATTGAATCTCCTTTTTCTTGCTCATGCTCCTTTGGCAGATGTGTGCTTTAAGGTTGTGTCTACACTGTGATTAAAAAAACCTGCATCACTCAGT
The DNA here is from genome assembly GCF_965152235.1 of Eretmochelys imbricata. Taxonomy (NCBI): domain Eukaryota; kingdom Metazoa; phylum Chordata; order Testudines; family Cheloniidae; genus Eretmochelys; species Eretmochelys imbricata. The sequence continues at coordinate 228,614,735 of NC_135573.1, read as the reverse complement.
CTCAGAGACCGGGGTCAGCAGATTCAGGTTCACAGGACTCGTGCTGTTGGGCTAAAAATAGTAGTGTAGATGTTCAGACTCCAGCTGGAGTCTGGATGTCTACACTGCAATTTTATAGTCCTCCAGCCCAAAGTCAGCTGACCTGGGCCAGCCATGGTCAATGTAGACATACCTTAAGTGATTCTGCAGAGATGAGTCCACCTCCTTGTTATTGCTTGGCAACATGTGTATAATGTAACTTGTTGCTGGATGAGGAGGAATGGGGAAAGAGGAGTGACGTACAGAAGGGACAAGCTATGTCAGTAATTCAGTTTGTGGTGGTCAGTTTTTCTTGGCCCTGTCCAATTCATCTTACTTCTCTCCTGCTGTCCTGTTTTTTAAATAGGATGGTTACATTGGTGAATATGGCGGAGGAAATATTAAACTGATGGGGAAGGTCTGAAGTTGATCCTTGCATATCCCAGAATAACAGACAAATCTTTTTAATTCCTGTTTTCTTCTATATGGTGAGATGGCATAGTGTTAGAGAGGAGGTAGAAAAGAGATTAACAGGCAGACTGGCCATAAAAATATTTCCTTGTTGATGTCAGAATCCACTTTTCTGGGGGTAGCACTACTTCATTGTCACAGATCAGGTGCACTTTCTGTTAGAACTTTCTCTGCCTTTTTTCCTGTGACTCTGTCTTTGTTTTGTGTTCTGCACCTTTGCTGCCAATCATGTCTGACCACTTGTTTTTCTTTACCAGCCATTCCACCCACTTGCCTCTTTTTAACTTAACACTAGTGTGACAAGCTCTAGGATACAACCTGGACTGTGGAATTGCTGTGCTTCCTTAACTCTAGCCCAGGATTCCTCTCTCACTGTTCTGCTAGTGACAAGCAGCCCCTTCAGGCTTTGCACTCATGCAGCCATTAGCATGTGAATGCACACCCAAAGTTACATGATGGCTCTCAGAGCCACTCATGAACTGTATACAGGGAGACACCCGCAAATTCCCCCAGCTTTGCACCCCAGAAATGTGCATCTTGGACTGCTCGAGACCCCCTTGATCAGAGTAAGCTCACTAATTAGTTCATCATATCATCAAAGCATATGCATATGAATATGCACCAGCCTTTGTAACCTGAGTAGATTCCCAAACTTCAATCAAAAACACACTGGCTTGGATAACACATTACAATAAGTTTATTAACTAAAGAAAGATAGGTTTTAAGTGATTGTAAACAGTATAATCATAGGTCAGAGTTGGTTAGAAAAAGAAATAAAAGATAAAATCTTAGTCTAATTCCTAAATGTTATTAGGCGAAGTCAGATTTGAAATAATCCGGTTTCTCGTACCCAAAAACCTACAGCCGTCTGTGCTAACTGGAAAGCTTTTCCAGTCCCCCAAATTTAAATGTTTCTTTGTCTTCCAAATCTTGTTGCCTTCATTGTATGTGGGGAAGGAGACGTGAAATGGTGATGTCTTTGTTCCTTATTCTATACTCTTCTCCAGGTGCTAGAAAAATCCTTGCTGTGTTATGGGGGTTAAACAGCCTCAGGATGTAGGTGCTCAAGCAACTGTCTTTCATGTGAATTGTAAATCTCTTGTTTACAACTCGCTGGTGGTGAATGTCCGGTGATGGTCGCTTAACAGCTGGGTGGGTGTTGGTCACCCCTTTGTTGCCACTGTTGAGCTAGTCTGAAAGTGTTTCCTGGACTCACACATGTTTCAGTAACAAACATATAGCAAAATCTCGTAACTTCATATACAGTAATGATAGATACATTTCAACAGGACAGCAATGGTCAACAGATTATGACTTTTCCAATGATACCTCACAAGATATACTTTGCACAAGATTTATCATAATTTTGTAAAAGTGGTGATCATAAAAGAGTAGACTGTCCCAACCAGTAACTGAACCCAGATGCTGCATTCAAAACTAGCAATTAGACATCTCATAACAGAAATGGGTTCTTTTGCACTTAACATTGGTACTGTTAACAGTCCCAAAACAGAGAGTACCATGTTGGCCTAGGCCAGTAATCAGAGGGTCAACTCATGTCTGCACAAACAGGTCCTGAAATGAATCTTGCACTTTGCAGAAAAGTGACTTAAAATAAAATTATTTGGAATGATGATTGCAAAGATTAATTTCAACCTTTTTTGTTGAATAACTTCAATAATCACTGCTGCATTTATTTTCATCTCTGTTTTGGCGGACGCATAATATTTATAATGACTAAAGAATACCGAGAATGAGACGGTAGAAGCAAATAAATCATATTACATTTTAAAGCAACACTACTGGTTGAATGAAATAAGTATTGGTGTTCTGCTGCAGAGCCAAAAATTTTAAGAGCTACATCAAATTAAATGTAGATTTTTATCTCTAGTACAAATATCCTGTATCTTTTTTGTGTTTCCATTCACTTAGGTTTATGGTAGCTGTTGGAGTGTGTGTTTATTTTTGTTTGGTTTTTTTGTGTGTTTTTATGTAAACTCTATTTTAACAGATCTGTGATAAGAATAAGCCATTATGTTGTTGGATACACATGAGAGAGAGTGTTACTCTTTATCAGCATTACTCAGCAGAACGGCTTAAAGAACTATCGAAGTGTTTTGCTGCCACCTTCCCTATGTATTTACACTTCCTAAATTTTAGTTTATGAGCAGCAAAAGCAAACTGTCACTATTTGCTGTAAATTGAAGCTTTTAATAACTATGTCTGTTCTACAACATTTGTCAGCTTTGAATATTCTGTCAGTAGAAAATAAAAATATCAGGAAAACTCAGCAATAGTGACACTGAGAATTTATCTGCTTATGTTCAAGTAAGGTATAAAATACAGGCTTGAAGAATGAGTATTTGGAGTTGTACATTTAAATACAGTAAATTTGCACTTGCTATTACTAAGAATAATCTCTAGATACAAAGTTTCCAAAATAAATAAATGGAGGTATTAAGTTACTTTTTTTTAACACAAAAAACTATTAAGCAATAAGAGTTGATGAGCTCTGTATTGTTTGCCTCTGTGTCAGAGTTAGGTGGTTTGTTAGACTTGAGGCTGAAGATCAAGTTCTTGTAAATGCATTTAGGAATATATTTTTGTCCAGTATCTCAGATGTTGAATTTTTTTACAATTTGTAGGATGTGGGTTATCTTTCAGGGATTTTAGTAGTAAGTAAATGATTTTTCCAGATGTAAAAATTTAAATATATAATGTATGAAAAAAATTCTTCAGTAAAGTTGTCTAAAATAAGTGTATAAAAATTAGTCACACTTTACATTTTATTTTTATAGTAAAATGTACATTGCTGTAAAATGCTATTGTGGCCTGTAAAATCACATGGTTCCTCCAATTTTTAGATGTAGCTGAGTGCAGTAGCTTTTTGATAGTCACTTCATTTCATTGATTTCCAGATTTTTCTTTTAACCTAAATCTCTTATCATTGCCTTGATTAGTGATTTGCTATTTATCAGTGCTTTCTTTTCCTTCGCTCTAGTTATGTACTTGTTAGGTCAAGCATATTTAAAGATGCAGTACAAACTTTAAGTGTAAAATATTTTATTCTGCGCTGGTTCTCTGGGCCAGGAAAGGAATATTCATGGCTATTTCTGTCCATTTTCTATCAGATCTTAAATGAATTGTCTTGTTTCCTCAATAAGATTAATTCACCACTTTGTGAAGGGAAAAAGTTTGCAAGTTTTGCTGACCAACTCAATATCCATCAGCATGGACTAACATACAGTAGTTTGCCAGGTTCTTCTTCTTCCTGGGTGGGGAGGGGAGGGTTCTTTACCTTCCCAGTGTCAGTAAAAACAGTCAGAGATGTATACAAAGACCAGAATATAATCAAACCATTAGCCCTTTAAGGACTAAGGTGAAAGGTTGGTTGTCCAAAGGTGCAAAGGATCCTGCTACGTATAGTAAACTTGACATGGTGGATTTCCATGGTTCTTCTGTATCTCAAGTGCTTGAAGTTTCTCAAATGGAACATTGGTAAGTGTTCACTTCTCGGGTTTAATCACTTGGAGTTTCTGGCTAAAACGTTATTCCTCTTTTCTTGTAAATAACCCCTAAGGAATACTTTTATAAGGTCTGAGCAAGAGCTTAGCTACATAAAAATTGCATAGTGATTGGACCAACGGTCTGTCTGACCCAGTGCCCTGTCTCTGACAGTGGCCAGTACCAGCTGCTTCAAAGGAAGAAATAGGTTATAGGAAAACGTGCTCCCCTGGGGAAAGTTTCATTCTTATCCCTGATCGCTAAATGTTGACTTATGTGCCCCAACCTTGAGAGTTTATAATCCTTCCAAAGCTCTTTGTGTTTGTGTGTTAATGTTTACTATTATAACTCTCTAAATGTTGCTTTTATATTTATATGGATAACTTTCATGGATTCAGGTCTCTGCACTTGTCTTGTGCGATGCAACCTATGCTCTCTGGCTGCAGTGTTTGGGCACCTCCCTGCTCCTATTTCCTGCTCCTTTGATGCTCATGATCTACTCATGTGATGTTTCCAGCCTTCATTAAAGTTTTATTTTAATCAGCCATCTGTAATATATCTCTCAATTTTCTAATTTTCTAGATCTTCTTTCTCATGTTTTTTTTTCTCTTAGGAGGGAAGGTTCAGCATGCTGAGATTCTCTAATTTTATTTGCAGATGCTTATTTTCATGTCAAGAAATAAAATGATTTGCAGTTTACACCTACGTTGCATACAACCTAAAAAACTGATCTCTGCCTCCAGCAGTTTCCCTTTTTAAGTTTTGTTGTTGTTGTAAACCTTTTAACTACTTAGAAATACATTTTCACCCCAGCAAGTGATATGGACAATAGCTTTTGTCTAAACCATTCTGATCAGTAGAGAATGTTTTCTTTGGCAGTCATGAATCAAATGATTCTATTTTCCAGATCAAGGAATCTCTTTCAAAATTTTGGGGCTCATTCTGCCAGAGAAATACACTGAATTAGGTAAAGAAACACCATCCCTCGTAGGAGGAAATCTGCAAGACTTTATCTGCTCGGCAAGAAAATAATTTCTAAGGGTATGTCTGGATCGATGGGCAACGATCGATCCAGCGGGGATCGATTTATTGTGTCTAGTCTAGACACGATAAATTGACCCAAGTGCTCTCCCGTCGACTCCTGTACTCCAGCGCCACAAAAGGCGCAGGCATAGTTGATGCGGGAGTGGCAGTAGTCAACTCACCGCGGTGAAGACACCATGGGAAGTTGATCTAAGTGTGTCGATTTCAGCTACATTATTCATGTAGCTGAAGTTGGGTGACTTAGATCAATCCCTGCCCAGTGTAGATCAGAGCTAAGTGTTACCCAAATTGAGTTGCTGACCTCCTTGGATGCAATTTTCATTTGACAGATCTTTCCGTTTGCTCTCATTGTCTTTCACAGATTCCTAGGCCAGTAGGAACCATTTGATTATGTACTGTGACTTCCTGTGTAACACAGCTATAGAACTTCTCCAAAATAATTCCTAGACAACATCTTTTGGAATAACATCCAATCTTGATTAAAAAATTGTCAGTGATCAAGAATCCATCACGATTCTTGGTAAATTGTTCCAGTGGTTAATAACTCTCGTTGTTACAAATTTAGGCCTTATATCCTGTCTGAATTTGTCTAGCTTCCAGACATTTGATCTTGTTACACCTTCCTCTGCTTGACTGGAGAGCCCATTATTAAATATTTGTTCCACATGTAGATATTTACAAACTATAATCAAGTCACCCCCTAACCTTTGCTTTAAGCTAAATAGATTGAGCTCTTTGCGTCTATCACTATAAAGCGCATTTTTAATCCTCTAATCATTCTTGTGCTTCTTCTCTGAACCCTCTCCAATTCATCAATCTCATGTTCGCATTGTTGGCACCAGAACTGGACACAGTATTCCAGCAGTGGAACAGTGGTGCCAAATAGAGAAGTGAAATAACATGTCTACTCCTACTGAAGATGTCCCTGTTTATACATCCCAAGGTTGTATTAGCTCTTTTGGCCACTGAGTCACACTGGAAGCTCATGTTCAACTGATTATCCACCACCTCTGCAAAAATCTTCTTCAGTCACTGCTTCCAAGGAGAGAGTCCCCATTCTTTAAGTATGGCCTACGTTCTTTGTTCCTAGAAGTATACATATTGTTTCCTTGCTCCCAGTTTACCAAGTGATCCAAATCGCTCTGAATCAGTAACCTGTCCTTTTCATTATTTACCACTCCCCCAGTCTGTGTCATATGCAGACTTTATCAGGAATTGTTTTGTGTTTTCTTCAAGGTCATTAATAAAAATGTTAAATAGCATAGGACCAAAAACCAGTCACTGCAAGACTGCACTGATGATTTCCCACTTAGTTACATTAGACAGCAGTTCTGCAGAAAAGGACCTAGCGGTTACAGTGGACAAGAAGCTGGATAAGAGTCAACAGTGCGCCCTTGTTGTCAAGAAGGCTAACAGCATTTTGGCTGTATAAGTAGAGCATTGCCAGCAGATCGCGGGATGTGATCATTTCCCTCTATTCAACATTGGTGAAGCCTCATCTGGAGTACTGTGTCCAGTTTTGGGCCCCACACTACAAGAAGGATGTGGAAAAATTGGAAAGAGTCCAGCGGAGGGCAACAAAAATGATTAGAGGGCTGGAGCACATGATTTATAAGGAGAGGCTGAAGGAACTGGGATTGTTTAGTCTGCAGAAGAGAAGAATGAGGGGGGATTTGATAGCTGCTTTCAACTACCTGAAAGGGGGTTCCAAAGAGGATGGCTCTAGACTGTTCTCAGTGGTAGCAGATGACAGAACAAGGAGTAATGGTCTCAAGTTGCAGTGGGGGAGGTTTAGGTTGGATATTAAGAAAAACTTTTTCACTAGGAGGGTGGTGAAGCACTGGAATGAGTTACCTAGGGAGGTGGTGGAATCTCTTTCCTTAGAGGTTTTTAAGGTCAGGCTTGAGAAAGCCCTGGCTGGGATGATTTAGTTGGGGATTGGTCCTGCTTTGAGATGACCTCCTGAAGTCCCTTCCAATTCTGATATTCTATGATTTTGAGACCTATCAGTTAGCCAGTTTTTAATCTATTTAATGTGTGCCATTTAATTTTATATAATTTTATTTTTTTAATCAAAATGTTATGCGGTTCCAAGTTAAACACCTTACAGAAGTCTATATTATGTCAGCGGTATTATTACCTTTATCAACCAGACTTGTAATCTTGTCTAAAAGAAGATATCAGATTAATTTGACAGGATCTATTTTCCATAAAGCTATGTTGATTTTCATTGATCACATTATGTTTCACTAATCCTTTATTAACTGAGTTCAGTATCAGCCACCCCGTTATCGTGCCTAGGGTCAGTGTCCCGCTGACAGGCCTATAATTACCCAGGTCATTCCATTTACACTTTTAAAATACTGGCACAACATTAACTTTCTTCCTGTCTCCTGGAACTTTCCCAGTGCTCCAAGACTTACTGAAAATCAACAACGGTCCAGGGAGCTCATCAGCCAGCTCTTTTAAATCTCTTGGATGCAATTTATCTGGACCTGCTGGTTTTAAAATGTCTTTAGTAGCTCAGATACTCGTGGAATTGAAAGAGTATTATGACCATATGATGAGTCTGTCATTTGACTTTTTCCCCTGAATACAGAACAGAAATATTTATTGAACACTTCTTATGTTTTTTCTTTATTATTGAGAATTCTACCATTTCCATGTAGAAAAGAACCAATATCGTTGTCAGGATTCTTTTTGTTCCTAATATATTTTAAAAAACTCCTCTTATTGTCCCTAAGTTTACTGGTAATAGATTTCTCCCTGTGTCCCTTTCTTTGCCTTATCAATTTTCTACAATTCCTGACTTCTGATTTATATTCATTACTGTCAGCATCCCCATTATCTGTCGGGACATTGACCCACAAGCATTCAAGATAATTTTTTTCTGAGTTATCAGTGACTCTGAAAGAGGAAATGGGTTGGGTTTTTTGGCATAGCGCCACTCCCTCTCCCCTTTTGCCCACTGAGTGCTTTCCCAAATGGTTCATAACCATTAATTTTAACATTCTAGTTGTGCAAATCATTCCACCAGGTTTCAGTAATACCAACTAGATTGAATTTGTACTCCTAAATGACCAATTCTTATTTGTTACCATGGCTCCTAGGATTATAGTATATAGACAGTTAAGAATTTCTTCTTTTCGTATCCTTTGGTTCGTTGATTGATTTTGTTCTCAATATCTTGATTTTGTGCTGAGTTCTTATACCTTCCCTTCTTTACCCTCCCCTTTTGATCTTAGTTTAATGCCTTCCTGATTACTCAGGAGTAAGATATGTATTAAAGGGGGAAGAAGGCATATCTAGAAAGTGATGTGGGGAGTAACTTTTTATTTCAAAACAAAGGACTAGATCTATTCTCAAGTAAAGGGTAGTGAGTTGAGCAGTCCAGCGGGGGAGATTGTGACTTGGAAAGCTTTTGGTTTCACCAAAAATATAAAAGGCAATTCTCCTTCATTCAGCTGAATTGGGGTTGGACAGAAAAATTCCATGAATTGCAATTTCGTCTCTCCTAGAATGGATCCATGGATTGAAATTGTAAGTTAGAAAACTAGTTTTGCCTGTAAAAGGGGTCACACTGGTAGAGATTGTAGAGAGTTAAGATTGGTTGTTAACATTGGTCATATTTGTAGAGTCCACTGTAGTTGTTATCCCATAATTTTTCAAAACCGTTATCATTAAGACTAAAAATTTCCATATTTGGACTGAGTGGTGTATGCTCAAAGTTTGAAGAAAGTCTGTTCAGTTTTCTTTACAATGTGGAGGTTTACAGTAAATACAGTAAATACTTTTTTCCTCCATTGTTTAAAAACAGAAAAGATGATATTTTGGAACAGGCATATAGAAAAATGGTTGAGGTTTATAATTTATCATAGACTCTCATCTTATGGATTGTGTCAAAGAGCCCGGTTAAGCACCTCTCCTCAGCCATTCATTAGACTGCTGTGAAGAAACCCGGGCACTGGTTGCCTGGTTGTATCAAGCTTCTGGAGCTTGAACAGAGCTCAGTTACTGTCCCAGTCTTTGGGGTGCTTAGGCACACTCTCAACGCCTCTCTTGGGCACACTCTCCTGAGAGCTGGAACCCACTGTCCAACTGCCTAGCTCTTTGGCTTGGTGGTGACCCTTCGGACTCCTCCATTACTTAAGCACACCTTTCCACATTGTTTAAATGCAGCCTTTTGGGTTGCGGTTTGCCTCTCTCAGGAGGCATGTGCTATTGTAAAGCATATAACACACGCACAACCCAGATTCTAACACCATTTCTGTTTTACTTTAAAAATAAAACATGAGATTATAGAACCTTTAGAAAGCAACCAACATCCCACATGGAATGCCCCTCACTATCTGACCCTTCCCTGGAGAGTCCAGAGGCAGGAACGTCTTCCATCTCTGTTCAGAAAGGTAGGCTGGGTTCTGTGCCTCATCTAGCTTCTACATGCTGGGTTGCTTCTCCCTTCTCTTGAGCTGGGTCAGCAATGGTCCCCAATAGATTAACTTCTCCTTTTTATAACCTTTCAGTGTCCTCTCTGAGACGATTCCCTTGTTATCCCCAACAGGTGACCAGAGACCTCTACTAGGTGACTTCATTATAGGCGACCTTCCCTGCTAAACCAGTTTTCCTGGTTGGGAGCCAACCTATTGTCTAGAAGACCAATTACAATTCAGTGGTCAAGCAATTAAATTAAACGACCCTATAGTGTTAGGCCTTTGCTCCTGCCCTGTTGGGATTTCATTGCAATGTGGAGTTGAAAGGACAACAAAGACTACTAGCCCCACATTCAGGATGAGTTTCCAACTTGGTACAAATTTGTACAGAGTTCATAATCTCTCACAAAATTCATAAATTGCATAGATTTCCCAAGTCATCACAGATGGCAAGAACTTTGCTTAATTGGGAAGGTGAAGGCTTTTCAGTTAAAGAAGGTATAACTATTGGAAAATTGCATATAGAACATGCACAGAGGAAAACTTTAGGGGAGGAAGTGAGTGTGTTTGTGTGTTGCACAGCTTGTTAAATGCTCTGCTCCTTAAGGGTGGAATTTACTTGTGCATGAAGAATTTTTGCAGCATTCTTTGTTCGTCTTAAGTCCCATGGTAAGGAAATAGGTGTGTGGAGAGCAGCCATGACAGGGATAGTGATGGGTTACTATATTAAGTAGATGCAATGGCACAGAAATCCTGCATGTAAATTGCAATAGTGACCATTGATACTTCACACCAATGACCTGGATTAGGGACTGGAAGTGGCTGCATTGTAGCCCCACAGTCTGATTGTTTATTATGGGGAGGAATCCCCCCAACCCCATGGAGATCCCCTGCACAAAGCTTGAGTATTCATATTTTGTGTGGAATGGGATGAATTACACCCTGAGGCAAATCTAGTCCTATCCTCCGTGCGTGCAGAAGTTCCCTAGGCAGAGGAAATGTTGTGGTTCTGCTGTGTGGGGTTAGTGGGGGTCTGGATAAGGAGCTGTTGTGCCTGGTATGTGTACCCTTGGGTGACAGAGGAAGAAAGGATGAAGCATCTGTGGCATGGGACTGGGGCTCAGTCTTCAGACTGAGAATCCTCCATTGTATGGATTTTTCTTTTTCGCTGTGTTGGGGCCACATAATTCCCCTTGGATGATACTTCAGCCTTTGATCTGGAATTGTTTACATGGAGCAGCTCTGCAACCATTCATGGGCCTGAGATTAAAAGATTCCTCCAGTGGCCAGCCCAGTTATTCAGGCTGGGTGCTGTGTTCAGAATTTGGGCCTTTAAAGTCGAGCTAATATGAGTTTGTCCCTGCATACCAGCCTTCTGCATTGACACTAATTTGACCTGTATTCTACATTTAATCTTAGTGTCTCTTCTTTATCTTTCATGTTTAAATGCTTTCAGTACATTGTTTTGTTCAAGAAGATTGAAGCACCTAGAACTTAAGGAAAGAAATAGCTTTCCTGCATCCATAAAACCACTCTCCTCCATTCTGACAGTTACAGAAGATCAGAGTAACTGTATAAAGAGATGAGTTTACTTTTAACAACACATAGTGGCCCTACTGCTTATTTATGTTTCCTACATTTGTAATTTCAACATAGTATTTTAAAAAGTCAAATAAAATGCTTATATCCACTGGTTTTATTTTTTGATGGTTTGGGAGACGTATAGTTTTTAATTTGGAAAATGCCGTGCTACTTTAGGACCTGCTGAAAAAGTGTGAGAAGAAGAGCTATCACAAAGCAAGGCTTTGGGAGATCATGGGTATTCAAAATTAAGAGGCAGTTTTTCAAACTGAGTTTCCTATAAATATAATTAGATCTGAAGTTAGTGAAAAAAGAACAATGGACTGTTAGAGATATCAGTAATTATAAAAGCCTCAATCCTGCAAATATTTATGCACATGCTAACTTTATGCATTGTGGGACTACTTATAGTGTATAAAGTTAATCATGTGCATAAATATTTGCAGGATTGGTGTTTAATTTGGTATTCTGAGTCCTGCACTGGTTTTTGCTTATGTGTTCCTTTAGAATATTCTCGCCTAATGTGTTGTACTTGATAGAACATTCCTGCTTTGATCATTTCTATGCTTTTTAGGGAGCCTCTTGCCTTCCCTTCACCCTTCATGCCGCCTTCCCTTTCCAACATATATAAACGAACACTTGTAGCAAATATTATTTTCCTTCTTCCTAACTTCATCTTGGCTGCTGCTGACTCAAAACAGCTCCCCTATATGAAACCTAACTTCAGTTCAGTGACAAATATATCTCCAAGTTGTTTCCCTCAGACCTGTAGAGTAACATTTTGATGTGATTTGTGGTTCTTGACTTTAAAAACAGGAACTCTGAATGTAAGTGTTGAGTTTTATCCAGACTTGTGTGACAATGGTTTTTTACTTTCCTGTTTCATATATTATTCTGTGTGTCTCTGTAGAAAGTATATTAGAGAACCCAAACAATTTGTAAAACGTGTTCATGCTTCTTAGGGAAGGAGCAGAGTAGTGAGGCAAAAGGACAGGAGACCATTGATGAATATACTGCTTCGGAATTCTAATGCCAGAGAGTAAAAAAAAAAAATGTTTTGGATGACTGGATTTTTATTTTAAAAGACGACAAATAGAAGTGTTTTCTTACCTTTGCCTAGGTCAAGTGATATAGTGAAATGCCTATATATAGTATTTGATATAGTATTTGAGCTGCATCTGAAAGCTGTAAATATTTTTCAGACCTATCTCAGATATTCATATGTCTAGCAGAAATTCTCACTCTACCTGAAGCATATCCATCATCCTTAAGGGTATCCATCATCACACTTCCCTATTCAATAAGAGATGATATCTTCTTATCCTCTCAGTGAGTCACCATATTTATGTGTTTAGCTGACATTGTCCAGATGTATCTCCTTTGATTCAGACTGCTGGGGATTGTGGGATTAGTTCCCAGTACTTCACATACCTCAGATTGTAGCTCTGTGTAGTTATGCCATACGTGAGACCATTTTTATCTGTGAGTGCTATCTTGCAATAACAATTGAGTTTTTGACAAAGCACAGTTTATGCATTTCAGTTTTATTAAAATGATGATGTCTTCATTTAGTCTAGTGATTGTACATTAATTAATAAAAGGTCTAATCTGAATTTGCTAGTTAATTAAGGGGGAGTTTTGTTTTTTCAACAAACAAGCATTATATAATAAATACAGGCTTATCCTTATCTCATAATTATTCTTTGGTATTTCACTATTGAACAGTTATTTAAGAAATAGATACAAATCTATAGATCCTGTATAAAGTGGAACATTGGCATAAAGCAAATTCAAATTTAAACTTTTGCTAGAAATGTTTAATTGTAATTGTGGGAGGACTGTCTATCATAGTTAGTGAGGTTTTCAGTTAATGAAGTATTCTCTGGACAAAAAATGCATCTTCATATTCTCTTGCATTGTATAAAGTCAAAGATTTCTGCACCCATTTTTAACAACTATGAAATATTGGTTGGGAGTTGTTTTGATTTCTTTTGTGTTTTTAAGTATTGTAAAGTGCCTTTGTTACAGTCTTTGTAAGAAACAATAAAGAACACATGACCAAATGTTTGCTAAATATGATATAAAATACATATTCCACAAGGCTAGAGGTCAGGAAATATATCTTAATATTGTATTTTTATTAAATTATTTGCTGGTGTGTAAAGAATATGGTTTTGTAAATATTCTATATAAAATAATGTGCAGAAAAAGCTACCTTTATTATAAGCATCTGCGTATCAAAAAAAAAAAATCAGCCCTTTCCACTTTCTACCTTGATTTGAGAGACGCTTTTGCAAATCTGGCCCCTTCACATACAATTTAATGACATTTTCCTCAGGCAGGAAGAATGTCTTCCTTTCAGATGAATTGTTCAAATGTTATGGCATACCATGGGGGCAGAAGCTGAAGATTCAAGCAGTTACAGAAATGATCAGAAGGGCTAGAATAATTGGCTTACTGGGGAAATATTTTAGAAATCTAAATATGTATAGGTTGACTATGTAATAACAAAGGGGGTCATAACAGTCTACGGGTATTTGAAGGGTGTGAACTCCATTAAGATAGGGGAATTACTCAACCTGCTACAAGTAGATATGTTAGCAAGGGACAATTTAAGTCCAGTATATCAGGACAAACTTCTGACAGGAAAATATTAGACTGTGGAATAGCTTTCCAAAGGAAGTGATTGGAGGTACCATAACTTGGAATACTTAGAACAAAATGTTGTAATGTACAGTAGAGAAGACTCTTATATTGGTAGGGAGATGGACTAGATTTCATAACTGGTCTTTGCAGTCTCTGCCTGCTGTGAGGCTTGAAGTAGTCCTTGTGGGACCAAATCAGTTACAGCAATCTATAATCTCTTTGGAGGAGGAAAGTGAAATCATCTCCAGAAAGATCAATGAGATGGACCTGAGGGAAGACCTTTCACAGAATAGACTTCTGATTAAAATTTTCATTCTTAAGTGCCAACTGGGAATTTTGGAAAACCAGATAAGAACCTGAAATACAAGAATTCTGTGATCTCCTGCAGGGGAAAAAAGATCCCATACAGGTTAGGTTTGGCTTGAAATGTTGGATTTTAGAGCAGTCCTCTGGGTGGAGAAAAGCTAGAGAATTCCCCTAAAAGGAAGGGAATTTGCGGGACAATGACTGGTTTCTGTTGCAGACATTCATGACAGTGGCAACCAGGCCTAAGAAGGAGTTATTCCTGGAAGTGGGAAAGATGCTTATTTTCAAACACTACATTACAAACAAAACACCAGAGGTGTAAATGCAAGTTTTAAACATTTTTATTAATCATTTAATGTGATTCCAAACATGTAACAAATTAAAGGAGGTGAGAAGGATTTAAAATGAGAACTGATGAAAAGGGTAGAAGATAAAATCCCTGACAGACAAACTCCAAGTACATTATAGGAACAGCAAATAGGGAGAAAACATGCATATTTGTTAGCCACAAAGGCATACAGGAGAAAGTACAAAATGTATCCTGTGTTGGCCAAAATCCTCAACAAAGCATTCAGCCTGAATAGCTTGGCCAGGCCCTAGACAGCCGCATTGTGAGGAAGGAATCCTCATCCCATTCTGTGTGGCTGTTGGTCCACAGAGGCCACTTAAACCTGTTGGCTGCATTGGTCTTCCACGTGCTTTAGTCACCCATACTACATAGCACAGGTCCCAAAGCAGCAACAAATCATCTTGCCCTAGTCTGGCCTATCCCTACATCCCCACTTGCCCTCTTCAGGCAGGTGAGTGAGTTCTTTTGTTCTGGGAGGGCAAAGCCAATAAAAACTAGTTACCCAATTGAATCACAGTGTGTTAGTGATGTCTACAATATCCAAAGTCAGCCTTGTCCATTAGGGCCAGCACTCATTTTACCAGAAACACTCCTACCTCCTTAAAAAAAAGTAGCTAATCCCTCTTTAGTACAGATAGGTAAAACTGAATTTAGTCATTCATTCAGATTTTACTAGATTTACCCAAGCCTCTTCTAACTCTGCTTTCTGCAAAAATGTAATAGCTTCTGTGTTTTGAAAAGTGAATCCCCTCCTGTTCTTGATCCCATCAAGTTAGAAGACAATCAGTTTTTCCACTTAGAAAATAGTAATTTTTTTTGTTTGTTTGTTACCTGTAATATTTCCGCAGCAGATACTTCTGTGATGATTCTGCCCTTTTAGCTGTTAATATTCACTAAATTACTTTGCACTGCTTGTCTGCTGTGTCACTGTCCCTACTCCTGAAATATATCATCCATCCAGACTGACAGTTTTCTATGTACTCTGGATTTGTCTTTGTGCTTTTAGATGCTCCTTGCTTGTTCACCAGTTTGAATCGAGGAGGGAAGGCTTTTTCTTTTGTTCACCTCTCTCTTCCTGCCAGAAGCTTATCCCCTCCTGGCCTGTAAATGGTGTTAATGCACAATTATGGCATTCATAATTTGGATGTTGCCAAGAGGCTTCAATTCACCTAGGTTGGCATGCCCAAAATTCTGCAGTTCTATTTGATTGGTTGTGCCTGTTCAAGAACAATGTAAGTAAAGACCCCCATCAAGTTAGAGACTGGTCTTACCCCTGGGAGAAATATCACTTACAGGTAAGAAACATTGTCTGTTTCTTCGGAGGGAGGAGTAAAAGGGAATTGGAAAAAGTTATTATTGCTATTTTTGTCTGTAAGGTGTTCATTGTTTCTTTAGTTTTGTGTGGTAGGAGAAAGGGCCGGGGAGGGCTGTTTTGGAGTTTTTTTCCTTTTTTTAAAAATTGATATTCCATTTCCAGTGTTTCGTATTTAGGGCCTGCAACTAGTTTTCAAATGCTGGTCCACATGAGTGCTGCCTGGCAAGTTTAATATATTTTAATGATTTTACATCTCATTGCAGACATTCCATAGTACTGTAGTTTAATTTTCTGATGTCTTTCCCTACCATATATTGTTATCAATGTAATTTGTGCTTCAGCTAACTATCTGAATCATCAGGAAATTGTGAGCGTCTCTGTTTTTTCTATGCCATTTACTGTATTAGGTGAATGCTTGCGATTCTCCAGTTTGTTGAAATCAGGGGCTGTATGTTCTACTCTCCCCTCCCCCCAATTTATTAGATTTTAAGAACTTTGATGCTGTAGATTCACTAACCTTCAACAGCATCTGGTCCTTTCTGTCTCTCAGGGTAAGATCTTCAGCTGGTATAAATTGTCATGGCTCCACTGTACTATGACAGTTTGCACCAGTTAAGCATATTCCCAGGAGTCTGTGTAGGGAACAATTGAGACTTAGAACCTGATTCCTCCTTTCACGCCAGCATGAGCTCAATGGAGTTATTCCTGTTCTATGCAAGATTTAGTGAGAGGAGAATCAGCCTTGTAATCTTGGAAAGAATTGTTTTAAATTTGATCTCATGAATAAGTACTGAGTTCTAATTTCATACTATTTCTGGTGTTCAGCCGGAAATCTCAATATATCAAGCATTAAACAGGTTTGAAGTAGGATTGAAAATACATGTGCAGTCATCTAAGTATAATCTTTAATTGCATTAATGCTCCCAGTGCTGCTGCCGTGATGGGGGTGTTGCCCTAATTATGCTTGTTAATTTCTTTTGGATTTTCATCGTTGTCATCTGCAGCTGGGGAGCTCCTATGTCTAATAATTTTTCTTTTCTTTTAAAATGCATTTTAATGCTAGACTAGTTATTATAAAAAGAGACTCTGTACATTGAATGATAATTATTAAGCTGTTTTAAATCATTATTTGGTGAACAATCCAAATAAATCAATAATCTCTATCCTTTTCATTTTAAAAATATTTTAGATGAAAAACATATTGGCACCTAGTATGTATGCCCTAAGGTTTATTAGCTAAGGTCCAGCTAAAGTCTTCAGGTTGGCCCTGTTCTGAAGAGCTGTGGTACAATTTAATAAAGTGGAAGAATATTAGCATAATTCTCTAAAGCAGTATCTTCCCTCTTCAGAGCCTGTATAGGCTGGTCCAAGAAGCAGTATCATGACCGTTATTTAAGCTGTACTCTGGAACACAAAAATATGTGGTGTTAATGTGTTTTCTTTGACTTTTTTAAACAAAAGATATTTTGACTTTAACTATTGTAGGCTATTAATAAAGATGAAAATTCTTTAAAATAGCTTTCAACTTTCATAGTATGTTGCAGTATTTCCACTTGATTTATAAGTTTTAAAAAATCAAATATTTATATTGATTAATAATGAATTACAGCTGTGGGTGAGTTAGCTGTAAATAATTATATGTTGTCTTTTGGAATAATAGTAGTGAGGGCAATGAAATTGGCGGCTGCTGCTGCTGTTTAGACTGAGTGGACTGGAACTTCCAGGGTTGAGCCTAAACTGGAAAGCCAGCCCACTTATTATTGAAATTCTGTTTTGGTGCCTTCCATTATAACTGTTAAGTTTAATGATTAAGCTGAGAAGGTTGGGAGAGACTCGTGAAATCTCCACGCCTGTCTTCAGTACACAGGAGCAGGAAAATCAGCTAACTGAAGGTATAATAAGGTATAGTGGAACATCACAAGCTAGAGAACTGGAAGAGATCTGAGGGAAGCAACAGAAATGCTTGTACATGAAAGCAAGGAGTCTGGGCAATAAAATGGAGGAACTGGAAAAAACGGTGCAGGAAGTCAAATCACATATTGTAGGTATTACAGAAACATGGTGGAATAGCACTCATGACTGGAAAACAGTCATTGAAGGATATGTGTTCTTTAGGAGAGATAGGAATAAAGGTAATAGTGTTGGTGTAATGTACATCAACGAAGCAGTAACCTGTAAGGAAAATATGAAGTGATAGTATGGACAAAACAGAATCTGTTTGGGTCAAAATCACTTTAGGACATTTTTGTCAAAGAAGTTCTACTAGGCTAGTCTTCGGGGTCTGCTATAGATCCCAGGTCAGACTTGGGATAGGTATAGTGGTCTCTTGAATATTATTAGAGAGAGAAGTACTTTTGGGAATTGTCATAATGGGAGCCTTCAACTTCCTGGATATAGACTGGAGAATAAATACCACTAATTCGTGTGGGACCCACATATTCCTGGATGTGACAGATGACAGTTTTCTACATCAAATGGTCACTGAGCAAACAAGAGGTGATGCAGTTTTGGACATAGTTTTAGAAAGTACTCAGGACATGATAGAAGAGCTGGTCATATGAAATAACCTTGGATTGAATGATCACAAATTAATTTAGTTTAAATTATATTGAAAGATAGTTTTGATTATGTCATCAACTATTATTTTTTTATTTTAAAAGGCCAGACTTTGGGAAATCAAGGGAATTAGTTCAGCTGCACTGAAGAGCTCAAGGACTTAAATGTGGAGGAGGCTTGGAATTTCTTCAAATCAGATATCAAAAAACTGCCTGAAATTTGCATCCCAAGAAAGGGGAAAAAACTGGAAGGGAAAAGGTCTTGTGGATGAATAACCACCCACCTGGATGAATACCACCTCAAAAAAGGCTATTGAGAATAAGGGGACTGGAAAAGGGGGTTAACGAACAAAGAAAGCTACATCATGAAAATTGTAGGAATGAAGTGAGAATCGCTAAAAGTCGAGCTGAAATTTCTTGCCAAGGAAAATAAAATAAATAAGAGGGTTTTCAGTCATATAAATAAAAAGAGAATAGGGAATTCTGAGGTTGGGCTGCTATGCGGTGTGGTTGGGAAGGAGACTAAAGATAATTTAGGTATGCCCAAAAACTAAATGAATACTTTTTCTTTGGTTTTCAGTAAGGATGATAATATGGAACATGTATGTAAAGGCAGTACAGCTGATGGAAATAAGAGTCTGGAAATGGAAATCACCACATCTGAGGTGAAAGAAAAACTTGGAAAGAGCTTTAGGCGCTTAAATCTGGGGGACCGGATAATTTCCATCCCAGAATACTGAAACTGGCTCATGAGATTGCTAGTCAGGTAGCAAGGATTTTTAATCTATCTGTTCAGAGGTATGACTGGAGAATAGCTAATGTTGTACTTATTTTTTAAGGAAGTGGGGTGGGGGAAGTGATCTGGACAATTTCAGGGCTTTTAGTCTGACCTCAATAGTATGCAAGGATTTAGAACAAATAGTGAAAGAGAGAATATTAAGTTTATAGAGGTAAATGGTAAAGGGGATGTAATGCAACAAGGGTTTACCAAAGGTGCATCATGCCAGACTAACCTGATTTCCTTCTTTGAAAAAGTAACTTACCTTTTTTGGTAAAGAAATTACAGTAGATCGAACATACTTGGACTTCAGTGAAGCATTTGACACAGTACCACATGGGAAATTATTAGTTAAATTCAGGAAGCTGGGGATCAGTGCAAGCATTGTCAGGTGGATAAGAAACTGGCTAACGGGGGGGAAGGCAATGGGTGGTGCTGAAAGGTAAGTTAGCAGACTGGAGCGAGGTTACTAATGGAGCTCCTCAAGCATTGGTCTTGGGACCAATTTTATTCAACATTTTTATTAATCACCTTGATAGAATAAGTAGGAATGTGCTAATGAAATTTGCTGCTGATACAAAGTTGGAAGGCATCATCAGTGCAGAGGATTGGACTATTATACAGGAAGACCTGGATGACCTTGAAGAGTGGAGTGACAGAAATAATATGAAATTCAATAGGACAAAGTGCAAGGTCAGGCACTTACGGTCAAATTATAATTTCTGCTACAAACTGAGGGATTATCACCTGGAATTGACAGTGAGGAGAGACTTGTATGTGTAGGTCAGTCACAGGATGACTGTGTGCCACCAGTATGATGCAGCTCTGAAAAAGCAAATGCAATCCTAGGATGTATTAGGCAAGGTATTTCCAATAGAGATAGACAAGTATTAATGCTATTGTACAATGCACTGGTAAAACCTCATTTGGAATACTGTGTACAATTCTGGTTGCCCATGTTTAAAAAGGATGAATTTAAACTGGAACTGGTGGAGAGAAGAGCAAGTAGGATGGTCACAGGAATGGAGAGCCTATCTTATGACAGGGGACTGGGAGAGCTTGGCTCGCTTAATGTAGTGGAAAGAAGGCTGAAAAATACATTAGGGAGTAAATACCAGGAAGAGTAAAGAACTGTTTAAGCTAAAAGACAGTGTTGGTGCAAGAACATCTGGATATAAACTGGCCATGAACAAACTCAGGCTTCAAATTAGACAATAGTTTCTAACCGTCAGAGGTGTGAGGTTCTGGAATAGCCTCCCAATACAAGTTGTAGGGGAAAACAATTTAATTAGTTTTGAGAGAGAGAGTGACAAATTTGACCACATTTGTATGGCAGGATTGCTTGTGATATGGGACAGAGCGCAACAGCCCTGGGACTCACTTCCAGTTTGTGTTTTATGTTCATAAAGCTCATGGTTCGTGGTCTTAGTAAGCTGCTGGCCAGTATCAGGATTGGAAGGGATTTTTCCTCCAAGTGTATTCTGGGAGAGTTTATCTCTCCTGAAGCATCAGGAATGGAGGAGGGACACTGAGTGGGATAGGCCGGGGCTCTCACTTGGCACCAAGCATTCTCTCAGGTGCATGTCTGCCTGGTTCTTGCTCACGTGCTCAGGGTCTAACTGATCACCTTATGTGGGATCAGGACCTGGAGCGTTTTCAGCTTGCCTTTGCAACATGTGGGTGCTGGTCACTTGCCAGGATTATCTGGCTATAACTCATTTAATCATTTCTCAGCCATTTCGGAGGCCTGCAGCTCCGGTGCACCTCAGTTCCTACTATTCTCTGCCTGTGTCATAGAATAGTCTAGTATTCTGTGGGGCTGTAATACTTTGATCCCACTTTGATTGTTGGGTTTAGCATGTGGGTGCTGGGTGGTATTATTGGCCTGTGATATACAAGAGGTCAAACTAAATGATACAGTGGTCCCTTAAACTCTGACTCTTATCTGGTTGGGTTTTTTTTTTTTTTTTTAAGGTTAGCATGTCCCAAGCAAAGAAATTATTAAATGATTTGTGTGTGTTCTGTAGATGTGCAGTTACCTACTGGCATTAATAGTAGAGCTAACTTAGGGGTTTTCGTACCAGTTTTCACTGATGATCACTCATAGTTGTGGTATATGTAGAGCAAACAGACAGTGGATGTTCGTGAGAAATGTTCTTTCTTTTGTAGTCTGTTAATATGTTAAGTGCAGCAGCTCAGCTACCTCCATCCCATGTCTGGCTGAGTGACAAGGAAACGGGTGGCGAGAGGCTTAGATCAAAAATTCCACCACAGTGACGGGAATGGATTCACAACACATCAGGGCCATTCCGTCAAGATCCTCAGGCACTGTACATACTAGGAACAGGCATTATGCCGTAGTGTGGTCTGAGAAGGGTCAGCACACTGGAAAGCAAAACATTGCAGATAACCTCAAACCACAGGGATTCCTGGTGGAGCTAGCCTGTTTTGGACACTCTGTGGTCTGCAGAGTGATATTCCCACATGACATTGCCCCAGCATTCCAGTAAGTGGGCCCTGGAGGCAGCAGAGTTGAAAGATCACTAGTGCTAAGCAAGCCAAAGCATTGTACACTTGTCATCCCAACACAATGGCTACTATCTCAAACTGTATTCGTACATTTTGGTGGAAGAGAAAAAGAAAATCATAATCCAACTGAGAGACCCGAGGGCCACTGAAGCTGGCCATGTGCCATATACCTTCTGGGGTGTGAAGAACATTGCAATGCTGGCAATAGGAGAAAATGAGAATGACAATGAAGTGGGGATCAACAAAACCGAAGATCATAAAGGACAGATCCAGGAAAAGTGATGAGCAGACTGTCTAACACTACATACGAGAGCAACAAAGCAGCCCAAGGCTGGGAACCCCTTACACAGGAGCACAACCGGGGAATCAGGAAAAGTCTCTTCCGTCTGCAGCCCTCTCTCTACCGGTCATCGCTAAAATGTACGAGGCAGAAAAGCAGTGGCAGCACTACTCAGCTGGGTACTGTTGCAGCGTCAAGAAGTACTGATCTACATCACAGTTCATACCAGCGTTGTAATATTGGATTAAACATAGCGGATGTTCTTTGAGAATAAACAACATAACCCAGTCCGGGCCCCGAGTAGTCTGTCCATTTCAGAGTTCTCTATAACACCAATCATGGTCGTTTCTAAATGCTGCTCTACAAAATTACATCTGTATGGAAAAATCCAAAGTGGACTTGATGGAATTAACTGCTTTTTTTTTTCCTTTGTCAGGTTCTAGGGACCTGTTTGGAGTATATCTACGGTATCACTTCTTTTTTCATTCTTCCATTTATGATGGAGTAACTTTTTCTGAAAGACACACTCTGAAACTGTAGTAAGTCTTGAGTGGGCATTTGGGTATGTTGGTGCTCAAAAGTGCATTCAAATGAACTTTAAAAGTAAACATTAAAAAAATAATTTTAGTTGTACTTTGCAGTTCAGCTGGACTGCTGAAAACAAAGCTACATTTTTTTGCATGCAAAATTTTCTGCACCTTAGTGTCCAACTGCTTAAAATGTTAATCTGACTGAGTTTTGGAGAAGAATTTGTCTTAATTAGGCTTAGGGTTAATCAGCCAGATGCCATCCTCCAAACTTAATGTTCAGGCAGCACAAAGGAGCTAGAATCTGTCCATAGCAGGCTAGCTGACAGTTCTCCAGGGAAGGATAGAAGCTCTCAGCTGATGTAAGAACTGTATCCTGCACTAACCATTCCATGATTACCCCGGAGCTAGGAGAGTGTCAAAGACAGATCAGAGCACAGCTCTCTTCTGACAGCCATGGTATGTGCATATCTGGTCTCCCAGCCAGTCCCTGTGCTGTTCTAACTCTCCGGTACTGAAGCCAGCACAGTGTGGCCAGTAACAGACTTCTGGATGCCCACCCCACCCCATTCTCATTTGCTGAGCAGGTATCTGCACAAGAAAGAATCTGGCCCAGAATTATTATTATTATTTATTTCATTAATTTATTATTCAGGTTAAAAAAATCCGTTGAAAATAATAGCAATTAGAGGGTTGAGGTTAAAAGTCTTGGGCTAAATCTGTCTTCACTCCCATAGAAAACTGTGGGAGATTTGTCTGAGTAAGGACTCTCTGTAGGATTTGGCCTGAGATTTTGACTTTTAGAATTAGAGGGAGAAATTTTGGGAAGGGTTTCCTGTAAAATTTGATGGTATTATGTAGATGTTAATTTTTTCCAATGAGCTAAAATGTTTAGATATACACCTGTACCCCGATATAATGTGACCTGATATAACACGAATTCAGATATAGTGCGGTAAAGCAGCGCTCCGGGGGGGTGGGGCTGCACACTCCGGTGGATCAAAGCAAGTTCGATATAACACAGTTTTACCTATCATGCGGTAAGATTTTTTGTCTCCCGAGGACAGCGTTATATCAGGGTAGAGGTGTACTTCTAACTCAGACAAGTAGATGAGTGCCATTGTTGCATCTTCAGGGCATGATCTAGTGTGTTACTTTGTTCAGAGAAAAGAAAAGGAGTACTTGTGGCACCTTAGAGACTAACCAATTTATTTGAGCATAAGGTTTCATGAGCTACAGCTCACTTCATCTTTGTTCAGAGACTACATTCAGTTTTCTAAGCAAAAATATTTAAATCTTGCACAGGAGTGTGGGTGAGAAGACTGGCAGCAGGAGGGGCTTGGAAGGGAATTCTGTGCTGTTGGCAATGGTGGCAGTGGATGCTCAATGGCAAGCTGATGCAGGCCTTTTTATTTGCAAGCTGACTGGCAGCTAGCATGAGGCATTAGATCCTCTGTCCTTTAAATTGGCCAGTGGAGCAATGCAATTGTTGAATGGCCAAGGTAAAATGGTGATGGTACCTAGAGAAGCTTTTTTTGGAAAATGGATCTTTCAGTTTTAACCCCACCTTTGAAATTTGCATTCTGTGTTACAAATGGTGCTTGGAGGATTTAACCCTAAAACTACAGGGAGGTATTCTAATCCTATTGAATTCAGTGGGAATTGAGTTTTGCCTTTGACTTCAGTGAGTCCAAGATTTCACCAAATATGTTGCATATGCACTTGCACCTGTAAAAAAGATGTCAGCCTCCCCCAGGCCTGCCAACTAGTCTTTGCTGTCTTGTTAAAACATGCGTTAGGCACACAAAACCTAAGGGTTACCAAATTAAAATGGAATTGTATGTGCAGTTGCATAAGCACTTACCTATTTTATGTGCATATCTGCATATTTTGGATATTCATATTTGTTCCATTATGCAGAGCTTAGCTTCACTTTTGAGAACATGCAGTGCATATTGCTACTGCTGGGGGAATTTTGTTGAAAGAATTGTTGATCACCTTTAAGAGCCAATACCACTGCAGTAAAAATCAGGAAAATTAATACAGAAAATAATTAGAAGATTTAAAGCAATAAAATTTATCGATAATTCCAAGAGCAATGAAAAGATAGCAGACTCTGTCATTAACCCATTTGTGCCTCAGTGGAAACTCAAATTGTTCCCTAGCTGTCAGTGTTAACATACAGAAAGGGTTGTATGTAGTCTTTTCTTAGACCCAGCCATCCCTCTTTCCCAGCCAGGACCAAATGCTAATACCAAGATGGAGCTCTTGTAAGCAAGTAGCAGTTTTTAGCCCTGCAGCTGCTCAAATATCCGATCAGTTGCTGTTAGGAAGCATGGGGGATTGGTATTAAACTCTGTCAACAATATATTGTATCATTTATATAAAATATACAACTTGTGAGCATTTATTTTTAACTTACTGTTGCAATACAACATAAACCATTTCAGTTATTTATGGGTGTTAAGATGGACATTTGCATGAATTGCAGTTCTACTGTAAATATTTCTGAGCATAGACAGGTAGATGCAATAGAAAAAAACAGAAATATCTTAAATTGCCGATATTGTCAGAGTTGCCATGCAGAATGAAGTTGTTTGACAAAGTGTTTCCCTGGTGATTTGGCTGCGGATGAAAATGTCTTCAGCAATAAAATTTCATGCTTGGGTCTCAGCTCTGTGTGCTCATCAATCAGTAAATGGCATATCAAGGATCTTTTTGCTGGATTAGTTAATCTGGTGACAGAAATATGTGAAACATTGATATTCCTTGGAATTTTTGTGCATACTTTTTTTACTCTTAAACACATTCATTTTAAGAAAATATATTTTGTCATCTACAACTTACTTTACTAATCAACAGTGTAGCATTATGACAGGTATAAAACTTTTTTATGTACAAAGATTTTCATAGTTACCAATAGTAAAACACTGCAAGTAGTTTTCAGTCAAGGGAAAAAGGCATTGGTACTTTCAGTAACAACGCATGTAAAAATCATAATAATGGGGTACATCATTTTCAGGGTTTTACAATATTCTGTAACCAACAAATATCTTCTATAATTTTAGTCACTACTTTTTGTTTTAACCACAATTTATTAGAATTAATCATGTTCCATAACTGCTGATACTTAAAATGTCATTAATAGGTTTAGAAATTTCAGTTACATGGCAGCAAAGGAATAAATCACCTGCTCCTTTAATTACCTCTGAACTAAGAAGCTCTTCAGGGAAACTGCCTTCTGTGTTACTGAATGACTGTCAGTGAAGAAGTTGCTTTCCTTAAAGATGCTCTATTAAAGACATCATTTCACACTCTTTTATGCAACATCTGTTGCTGCCAATACTAAGTCTTACACAGTAATTTCAAATATGACAGATGCTAGTAATAACTGTTATTTCATACCTACTTATTAAGCACAGGTTAGATTTTATTGGGAGCCATATAAAGATTTTGTATAAAATACAGAAATGAGTATATACTTGAAAAATATCCCTGCCTTTTTTTTCAGGCAACTGCAGTGAAATACACTAAAACATATTATACCAAAACCCCTCTGTTTGGAGTACCACGTCCATCTGGTGGCAAATATTCCAGGAGAGCAGTTATTCTTGCAGCATTTTCCAATTGCATCTGTTCAAAAGGAGCTGTTCCTGTAATATTCTCAAGACCAACCACTTGGGGGTGGGAGGGAAGCAGGAGGAATCACTGGGAAAGAGAAGGATCTGAAAGGAGAGAGACTAAGGGCTAGTCTACACTGGCAACGCTAAAGAGGCAGCGCTTTAATGTGCCTTGTGTGGTCACGGTGCAGTGCTCTCCCAGCACTCTGAAAAAACCACCTCAATGAGGAGCATGGCTCCGAGCGCTGGAGCACTGTTTACACTGACGCTTTACAGCGCTGCAACTGTGTTTTTTCACACCCTGAGCTAGAAAGTTGCAGTGCTGTTAATTGCCAGTGTAGACAAGCCCTAAGAAAGAGGGTGGTGAATTTATAAGAGAAGCAGGAAAAGGATGACAAGAGATAAGCGTGGGGGTGAAGGGAGACCAGGAAGTTGAGGGAAACAGGGAGAGGGAGGAAGGCAAGACAAATGGGAAGAGCAAGTGAAAATACATGAAGACAACCAGCTGATTAGGCAATGGAGAGTGTGAAGAAATAACAGAAGAACAGAGAAAGTTATGTAAAAGTAGAAATCTAGGATACAGAATAAGCAGGGAATAGAGGGTAGAATGGCACAAACTTCACTGATGGGGAAAACAGTCTGCAAGAGACAAAAATGGGGAGAAAGGGAGACAAAAAGGAGACAGCCACAAGCACAACAAAATTTCTTTTAAAAAGCATGAGTGGGTGTTCCTTTTCAACAGCAAAGAAAATTGTAATGTATTTATTGCTGCTGTATTGGCAGTAGAATCATTTGGGATAAATTGAGATCGTAGTTTTAACTCAAGGCCCGGAAATAAGTCAGAGCAGTTTTAGGTTGTCTCCCTTCCTGATGGTGATAGGGAGCAACCAACTTCATGTTGTTTTGTAATGTGCCAATTTTGTGCCTTTTTTTCCCCCAGCCCAAACCAGCAAACCCTTAATTGTGACTACTCAAACAAATAAGGGTTGCAGGATTGGGCCTATAGTGTGTCAGACGTGGGGGACAAACACGCAACTGCTTCTGTTAAATTAAATTGTGGCTTGGACTTACCCATTTGTGCAAGGGAGCAAAAAAATCTTCAGAGCCTACACAGACCTGGGATCCAAGAGCAAGCAGGGCTAAACTCAGAACGACTGTGCAAGGGTGGTGGGGAATGGTTAGAGCATTGACCCCATCCCTTTATTTGCTGGCCAGCACAGTTGAGACACTATGGGAGGGGGACAGGACATAATTTTTGGCTGGCATAAGCAGTAAGTTACTGTTTTATGGAAAATGGGTGGGGGGACGGGAGAAATGTGGCTACAGGAGAGGGTGTGCTGCCTCTTACTATAGGCTCTGTCCTTGTGACAAAGCTTAGCTCATCGTTATCACTTCACAGTATAATTGACAGTCAATAGGTTATTAACTAATAGGTCTTTCCCATCTCTAACTTTTAGTATTTTATGGAAATAAGAGTAAAATTCCACTCAAGAATTTTGTAAAAGAAAAATAGTGGTGGGTTTTTTTCTTAGTTAATGACGTGGGAGTCGGGCAGCATTTAATGTATTGAAGGCAGTGAGAAAAAAATTGAGCATAAGGTACAGGGACATGTAGGTTGGCTTTGGATGACCACATTTGTGTGTGAAAATTGCATATCACCTCCAAGAAAATGGCTTTTTTTCCCTGTGTACTGAAAGGTGTTGTAAAGTTCTCATTGCAGCATGTGCACTTCTTTATTCATTCTCTTTCACACACACACACACACACAAATTGCAGTAATTCTAAACTAATTATTTAATGGGTTTTTGCTCTCTTTACTAAAAATTATATATATTTTTAAACTTAATTTTTATGCAGAGGAACTACAAGAAAGTCTGCTGTAAAACTTCCTGCCTGGAAATAAGATGGAGTTCAGAACCAAGTTAAATGAGACCATGTGCCCCGTTCCAGTACTGGAGTAATGTAGATTCAGTGTAGGTACAATGTGAGCTGTAATAGCAAATAGTCATGGCCCAATGAGAGTGGAAAAGCAAATAGGGATTTAGGTAGTAAATCTTCCCTAGAAAAGACCAAAAATAAGTAAAGTTGGGTTACTTTGTTTTTTAGCTTGTTTAAATTATTTCTGCCCTCTGTGACCATAGTAAGTCCAAAGAGAAAAGTGAAGACTACTGGTATGTTTGCAGGATCAGATCCCAAGTCTGTGCACAGTAGAGAGAGAACAGGTGAGCATTTAAAAACAAACTAAGGTGGTATTTTCTAAACTTTTTTTTCCTCTCTGAAGCAAGATCCCCCACTGACATAAATTAGTGTAGCTCCATTGTCTTGAGTGGAGCGACACTGATTTTACAGCAGCTGGGAATACAGAGTATTATTGTTTTTAATGGGCACTGTAGTGGTACCTAGGGCATGCAGTCAGGAATCATGGCCCCATTGGGCCTTTCTGATATTGTCCGTACATGCTCGTTCTATTCTTTTTGCACTAATTCTTAGCAATTTTCAATGTTTCCACCTTTTATAGGATTCTTTTTTTATTTTCAGGTCATTAAAGAGCTCTTGATAGAGACATATTTGCCACTTACTATTCTTCCTATCTCTCCTTTGTATCAGGATAGTTTGCTTTTATGTTTTTCACATTGTCTGCTTGAGAAACTGCCAGCTCTCGAACTCCTTTTTCCCTTAGCTTTTCTTCCCAAGGGAGCTTGCCTACCAGTTTTCTGAGTTTGTTGGGGTATGTCTCTGCTGCACCTGGAAGCAAGCCTCCTGGGCCAGGTGGACAGACTTGTGGTAGCAAAGCTGGAGCCATCACACTAAAAATAGCTGTGTGGACGTTGCAGCACTGGCAGAGGCTGGGGCGTGCCGCCTGAGCTCAGACCCAGGGGGCAGGGTAAGCTTGCGTTCGAATGGCTAGCCCAGCCTTTCCTGGTGCTGCAACAGTCACACAGGGTGTTTTTAGCATGCTAGCGCAAGCCCCACCCACACAAATCTTGGAGACTCGCTCCCAGCTGCAGTGTAGACAACCTTCATGTCTGTTCTTAAAAAAATCTGTTCTCATTGTTCTGCTGCTCTCACTCCTTCACTTGTGAAGAATTAAGAAATCTCTCTTTTCATGATCACTTTCACCCAGATTGCTTTCAACTTTTAGATTTCCAACCAATTCCTCCTTGTTAATCAGAATCAGGTCTAAAATTGCTGTCCCTCTGGTTACTTCATCCACCTTCTGAAACAAGAAGTTGTCCCCAATACAGTCGAAGAACTTATTGGACACTTTGTGTTTTGCTGTATTGCTTTTCCAACAGATATCTGGGTAGTTAAAGTCCCCCGTTACTACCAGCTCTTGTGTTTTGGAAATTTCTGTTGTTTGTTCTAGAAATGTCTCATCCTCCTTCTCCTCCTGATAATGGTAGTCTACAGTATATCAGGCCATGATGTAACCTGTGTTTTCCCAGGTTATCTTTACTCAGAGACTTTCCATTGGTCTGGCTCTCACTTCCTTCTGGACCTCAGAACAAGTGAATATATTATTGATGTACAATGCAAGAGCTCCTCCTTTTTTCCCTGCCTGTTTTTCCTCAATGAGCTGTTCCCCTCTATACCAGTATTCCAGTCATGAGATTTATCCCACCAAGTCTCTGTGATCCCAAGCAAGTCATAATTAAGGTTAAGATTTTGTCATGATTATTTCGAGTAAAAGTCATGGATAGGTTGCAGGCAATAAACAAAAATTCATAGGAGCCTGTGACCTCTCTGTGACTTTACTAAAAACCCCACCACCACAGTCCTGGCCCCAGCTTCAGCCTCTGACAGCTGAAGCAGTCAGAGGTCCAGTAAAGTCACGGAATTCGTGACCATCATGACTAAATTGTATCCTTAGTGATAATTTAGCTTGTGTATTGATACCTCCAGTTCTTCCTGTTTTTCCCCCCATACTCCTCCACTTGTGTACAGACATCTAAAATGTTCAGCACTCCAGAATCCCTCACTGTTTTCCCTTTTGTTGCTCCTATGACCCTACTGTAATTAGCTATTCCGCTCCCGCAACATTTAGCACTCCGTTGGGATCACCTTTTTTTATACCAATTGGTAGGCTTTTGTCACCTTCTCCCTTCAAACCTAGTTTGAAATCCTACTCACCTAGGGTGGCCAACCCTCCTGGTTTTGCCGGGAGTCTCCCGGAATCGGGCTATCTCCCAGAAGCTACTTCTGCCAAACCGAGAGATTTTAGGTACGAACAGTCTGGCGGCGCAGCAGGGTAAGGCCGGCTCCGAACCTGCCCTGGCTCCATACTGCTCCCGGAAGCAGCCGGCACATCCTTGTGGCCTCTAGGGGTGGGCAGGAGGTCTCCACCGCCTCGAGCGCTGACTCCAAAGTTCTCATTAGCCAGGAACTGCGACCAGTGGGAGCTGTGGGGGCGGTGCCTGTGTTTAGGGACAGCACGTGAAGACCCCCCTGCCTCCTCCAGAGGCCGCTGCCAGAAAGATGTGCTGGTCGCTTCCAGGAGCTACCAGAAGTAAACGCCTCACCCCCTCCCGCATCCCAACCTCCAGCCCAGAGCCTGCACTCAAACTGCCTCCCAGAGCCTAATCCCTTACCCCCTCCCGCAACCAAACTCCCTTCCAAAGATCACACTCCCTCCCAGAGCCCGTACCTCCTCCTGCATCCCAAACCCCTGCCCCAGCCTGTTGAAAGTGAGTAAGGATGGGGGAGAACAAGCAATGGAGGGAGGGGGGATGGAGTGAGCGTGGGATGGAGCCTTGGAAAAGGGGCGGAGCAGGGGTGGGGCCTCAAGGCAAGGGTGTTTAGGTTTGTGCAATTAGATGGCAACCCTATCCTCACTGTTGCTACCGCAGGTTAGTTATCTCACTGTAAAAAACAAACAAAAAAAAAAACCACACACCTCACCTTGTTGGGAGTGAAGACCTATCCAAAGAGATAAATAATACCTATTCTCGGAGCCATATTTTATAGTTGTAGTTAAGACCTAACACACAAATGCCAGAACATCAAGAATCCAAGCACAATCCGTACAAAAGGGGCAGGATTTCCACCCTGCACTGGAGCAATTGTTTTGGGTCCTGAACCTGATGGAACAGCACCTTGTGAGACCCCTTTTCTTCTTCTAGCCCTGTTTTCTGATTCACGTGGCACCCAGTGGACCAGCTGCTCAGATACTATTCATAAGCCTAGCTTTTCCAGATGATAGAGCTCAGCTGGGACTGCATCTCCTCATTGCCAGAAGTGGACATGTGCGCTGACATCTTCCTTGGGCCAGCTTGAGACACATGAGCATGTTAGTATTGAAATACGTAGCTAATCAGATCTGTAAAAGAACTGTGATCTTGCAGAAGTGGGTGCTGGTGAAAAGGGTGTGCAGTGAGATCTAGGTCTTGTTCACCCTGATTTGTAAAGGTGAGCAAAGCTAACCCCAGGACAATATAAACGAGAGAGACCACTTTAAAAGTGGCTGGTTCGGTATGGGATGGTCATGGAAGTACTGTTTGTACTAATGCAGCTGTATGGTAGTGCTGGTTGTCTACCCGAAGACTGGACTACACAGGTGGATAGTATGGTCGATCGTTCTGCTCAGACGAGGAGCTGGATTCTCTCATCAGCTCCAACTCCAGAGGTACGAAGGGGCTGTAAGTGGCCAGCAGAGAATACACCCTCAGAAAGAAGGAAACTCCCTGCTGGTTTTGTATGCCACCTCCAGGCCTTGCAGCTGCCAGCTCTCCCAGACGCAGTGTAGGCTGCAGGGACAGAGCGAGGCTGACCACTGATTTGCTACACCTATTCTCTGCTGGTATAGGGTCCATTAAAGACTGTGTCAGTGACCCAAGTTAGAGCTGTCTGGGAGCAGCTTCCATTAGTCCTTCCCAGTGGTACCCAAAACCTAATGTAAGAGAATCTGGTATGGTGAAGTTACGGGAATTGCTATTATTGTCTGATTAGAGCAACTGGTCAGTTCTTGGTGCTTTTAAATCACCAAGTGGTAGGTCTAAAAAGTTTGTTAGAAATGAGAGCAAACTGGGGTTTAGTAGGACCATTAAGTCTCTACGGAACTCATGGTCATGTGACTCTGCATGCTAATTGCATATAAAGAACTTTATATAGAACTGAATCAATTTCCAGTGAGTTGTCAATAAATGTATCTCCTGAGCCCCATGCTATTGACAGGCTAATGAAGTATCTTCTGAGAGACAGAGCCATTGGCACATCTTTCTCTAGTTTCCTTCTCTGCCCC
Organism: Eretmochelys imbricata; assembly: GCF_965152235.1. Lineage (NCBI taxonomy): Eukaryota > Metazoa > Chordata > Testudines > Cheloniidae > Eretmochelys > Eretmochelys imbricata. The sequence continues at coordinate 228,582,544 of NC_135573.1, read as the reverse complement.
ACACTAGCTAGGACTTTTTTTAATGCTAGCTTTATGTTGCAAGTGCTGGGGGACGGGGGGGGCTGGGGGTGGTAACCAGCTGTTTGCCACCCAATGTGCATAGCGTGGACCATAGCAAACAGATCAGAGTGCTCTTGTATGTTTCAGGATACCAATTTCACATGCTGAAAGTTAACAAACATTTTACAGGAAACACTAGATTCAGAGGCCCGCATATTTCACCTCTGCAACATGTTCAAAAAATCCATGCATCTGGAGTCTTGCAATTCTTCACCTGGGACTGCAGCAATGCAGCTGGATCTCCATTATTAGTCTTCTTACCTTGGTAGTTAGATGATACAATGTAAGATATTGTTTCAAATCTATGTTCCCTTTCCACTCCCCCAAGATCAAAGGGCACCATTAGATCATTTTGTATTAATCTTTGACACTTTCAGAATATGGAGAGGAGTGTTATGATTGAATAAGCTAGTTCCTATCTTCTGCATTCCACATCTTCCCCTATTACCCGAGTGTGCATAGGTACCAACAATGTAGGATGTGAACACTGCCTCCTTTAATGGAAACAAGATGCTCAGCAAGAGCAGACTGCATTGATGCACATTAGCTGACCTCATAACAGCAACTGCTTTGGTTAATGAATACAGTGAGTTTCCTGGTGTATCACTGTTTCTGGTAATGGCTATAAAAAGGGGATGCAGTCTATTTGTAACCCCAAGGAGATTACTTAGATTCCTGGGACCCTGTCTGCTGGCAGCTCAGGCAGAGGTATGCTGTCCCTGGTAGGGAGGAGGAGCCAAGGCAGACTCAGTCTGCCCAGACACCAGTAGGGAATGAGAGGCCCTCTCAGGGAGTTGAGAAAAGGGGATAAGCCATTTTGGAGTCAATCTGGAGCCAGCCAGGAAAAGGGCAGGACTGGGTGTGTGGGGAGCTGGTGAGTCCCTGGCCTGCCTGCAGCGTTCCCCCTGAAAACAGGCCTCTAGGGACCTGACAGCAGATCTCTCAGCTTCCCCACTGATGATTCCCAGTTTGCTGGGAAATTTCCCCAGCCAGGCTGAGTTCACCCTCCAGCTCCCTTGGTGAGACCAGTCACCACATGGTCAGCTCTGCTCTGACTTCTAGTCCAGGGAGGCTGCCTGCGGAGTGTGTGTCTGGAGGCTGGACTAGGAGGCTACAGTTTGGATGTTAGTGTAGTTGTGTAACCTACACCTTGAGCCCTGCACCCCTTTGTGGTGAGGGGAAATCCTGGGACTGACACAGCCTGATTCCTGCCTGAAGAGGATGCCTGCCAGCAGAGAGCAGCCCCTCTGCAGTGACTGTGGAGTCCAGAGTCATTTTCGAACCTGAGGATCATTCATGGAGTTTGTGAGTGCACCATGTTTTAGTTAGTTATTCAGGTAATTTGTTTTGGGGACCCCCTATTCCCTGAACTGTGTCCTCAAGCCAGGGAGTGAGGGTTTGAGGATTTTATAACCTGTTGCATACTATACCTGTGCAGGGATTTACCACCTTCTCCCACTTGTGAGTCCTTTGGGCTGTATTGAACCCAGTCAGCCACACTGCTAAACCACTGCAGAGAAGAATTTTGTGGTTATAGGTCATCAAGGGCCCCAGCAAAGTATGCGTACCAATGGGACACTAATTTTATATTTACTACATCAAAGTCACGGGTATTTTCAGTATCGGCACCTGTGACCCTAAAAATAGTGTTTTACCCTGTTGTATTTGTCTCCTGTTTAATATAATTATTATGTTGAATATATTGTATGTATGTGTTACTTCTTGGAAGTCTCCAACTATCTGGCAAATAAGTGGGGATTACCCTGTAGTTAGAATTTTCCCCCTAAGCTGCTCTAGTGACCCTGCCAGGAAGGAGCGAGGGGGGCGGAGACATTGCCAAATAATTTCATAGGAAAAAAGAAAGAAGATACATCCTGTTGAGTGGGTGGCGGGCTCCAAAAGAACCCAGACTTGTAAGCGGATTGGCATTTAAAGGAGGTAAACAGGTGGAGAGGGGGTGCTACATATCCATGTTTCAAATTTGCATTCCACAGCACATTTAACTAAACCTTGGCTACATGTCAATATCCTACAATATTTTTTTTAATGCTTTGTGGACTTTTATAGCCAATATACCTATCTTGCTGCATGAAAACTGCATATCAGTGACTTTGCCTAGATAATTTAAATAATGAGCATGGTACTTGGTTGGTATCATAAAGAGGTGCTTGTTTTTCTAGTTTTCAAAAAATACCTGAGTTGCTAACACTAATTATAAAACAATTTATTATGAAATATGTATGTTAACTGTGAACAATCTAGAAAACAGTATCTTTGCACTTCCTGAGCCATTTTATTCAGTAGTTAAGTGAAATACAAATTCTCAGTGATTTCCAGGAAAATTATACTGAGATATTATCTCTGTAAAATGTTTTCCTTTTATATAATGTGCAGCCTGCATTTTCTTCCTTCAAGTGTAGAGTGTTGCTCTTCCATTATATCCCAAGTCCTGAACTCTCTGAAGTCAATGGCAGAACTTCTATTGATTTTATTGGAAGCAGAATCAAACCTATAGTTCACCGTCACTGCATCTAAATGAAAGCTTGGTAAGGAGAGCTGCCCATTGAGGATACTAATACAGTCTCTGTCGTAGGCCTTGAAACCAGGGTGATAGAGATCCAGGAAGTCAGAAGTATCAGATGGTGCCAGAGTTCTGTTCCACTGTAGTCTTCTCCATAGCCATCCACAAAGCGTGAAGGTTTTAAGATTGAGCAAGGTCTTTAACGTTAAATGAGCAAAGGTTTAACCAGTGCTTGTTAGAGGGTGGTCAGCGTCTTGTTCTTACGGAGTGGGACATATTTAACAATTCACATCAGAATTGGACCAAAGTCTTCTCGGCTGGCTTTCACCAGCTGTAAGGGCTATGGGCTCGTCTTGCCAGGTCATGCTCTTCATCTCCTCAAATTCATCTAGGACTGTTGAAAATGAAATCAGGTGAAATGTTGCCAGCAAAGCCTCTTATTAATTATTTGTTATGATTTGTTAGCTCAAAGGGAGCACAGTCCTTTTCTCAAAATGCTATCTATAAATATTGCATGTCTATCTCCTTGTGCTCTGATACTGTTCCTATTTGTGGCCAAGTTTGTTTTGAGAATCACGCTGTAAAGAAAGGGATGATGTAAACAGGAAAAGGTAAATATCAGAACAGTGTGTTGTGCTATCTCAATAACTGGTGCAGTTTGCTGATTGCTCAATTACATTTTAACAGTATGATATCAGTAATGAAGAGCTGACTAGTAAGTATAGTTCAGTATAATTCCCCAAGTACTCTTGAACTATAACACAGCGAGAAAGAGTATAATGAAAAATTATGGAGAGGTAGCTGGGGGCTTACCTTATGATCTGTGTTCATTACAATAAATGACATTTTCATTGCAGTGTTACCATAAAGATTATTGGCTGCTGTGTACTGTGGGTCTCTCCTGAATAGAACAGCTTTGTCTGCATAGTGTTAGCCATGGAAAAAAAACTAAAGATCTGCTTAATTTATTAATTATTTTCCATATATTAATGGTGTACTGCTCTGGTCAAAATTGACAGGAAAATGGAGATGCACTTCCCTTATAGCCAGTTGTTTCATGATACAGTGGTAATCAGTATGTGTGTCACGATCTCTGATGCCCCACAACTCCAAATATGCATCTGGAAGGTCCATAGACTAGTAATTAACTCTCCATGAACAAGGAGTCACTGACCTCTGTCTTGCAAAATTGTAGGGTTTTTTGATTTAAGGAAATATGTGATGTGGGAAAAGTTTGAGTGAGCAGGTTTTACTTTGAGATGAGAATTACCAAGGAACTAAATCCTAAATCTAACTATACTTATTTTTATTTCAGTTTATTAAAAAAAGAAAAAAGCCTATTCTGCTATCTAGGTACCGTTCCATCAGTTAAGAATACATTTAAAAAATAGCAGTAAATTCCATGCAGCACCCAGTTAGTAAACACCTCTCACCAATGCTCTGTCCCCATATAGCCCATAAACCCTAAAAGCAAACAAACAAAATCCTCACACTGATCCGCCTCACTCTCCCCAAGCTCCTCTTCACAAAGATGGGTTTCGCCATGTGTTGCGGAGGTCAACGCAGTTGAGCTGTTTTGGACCAATGGCATGGAGTTAATATAGTTGAAAGGGTCACTGCTGGGAACCTGAAGAAGGATTTCATATGAGAGACAACAAAGTCCATTTTTGCATTGCTAAAGCAGACTGGTTACAAAAAATCAGGAAAAAAAAGGGAAACTCTCCAATTTCCCCACTCTTCCTTCTCCAATGGAATTGGAGGAGGAAGTATGAGGGGGAGAAATTGGTTGCTTTTCTGAAAGATGAGCTTTAGCTAGACACAAGTTGTTGGGCTTAATCAGGGGCAACTGGGTGAAATGTAATGTCCTGTGACATACCTCGGGTCAGAGTAGATGATCTCTTAGTCCCTTCTAGCCTTAAACTCTGTGAATCTATGAACCCTTCACCTCTGCCACCAAGGTCACAGGGAAAGTGTGATCCCTAATTCCACCCACTAACATGAAACCCCTTAACTGTGATTAGATGGTCCTGATAGAATACTTACAGTGTTTGCCTCACGTTCCTCTGGGGGAAGGAGTTTGAGGCAGCTTGGCAGAGGAGGGGCTCATGGACGGTAAAACCAGCATGTCTTATAGGAAGCCTGTATAAACCTGCACAATCCTGGCCTTTGCCACAGTCATTCATTCCCAACACGTGCATCAGTGGGGCCACTACCTTCTACATAAGAGCAGCCATACTGGGTCAGACCAAAGGTTCATCCAGCCCAGTATCCTGTCTTCCGACAGTGGCCAATGCCAGGTGCCCCAGAGGGAATGAACAGAACAGGTTATCATCAAATGATCCATCCCTTGTCACCCATTCCCAGCTTCTGGCAAACTGAGGCTAGGGACACCATCCCTGCCCATCCTGGCCAATAGCCATTGAGGGACCTATCCTCCATGAACTTATCTAGTTCTGTTTTGAACCCTGTTATAGTCTTGGCCTATCAGCATGGCTGCATTCTTCCATAGATTTGCGGGCTTTTCTGCTTCATTTTATTCCCTTGCATACTCAGTGAAGAAAAGGAGCTAGGGATCACTCAGGAGTAGTAGAATACAAACCATGCCCCCTGCACTGATGGCCAGAAGAGAGATTGCATAGGAGCAACTATGGCAACTTTATGCTACCCAAAGTTTCTTTTCCTCCAGTAGCGTAGCTGTCCCAACACCCAGAGGATTGAGTTTTCCCTCTTCTACAAGCAATGAGATCCACCAACCCCAACATAAAGTATCGCTGCCACAGGTTAATTCCAGGAGACTTTATTTTTTGTAAAAAATCATGTTCATTTATTAGAATATTCCTGGAGTTTGTTCTCTTCTTTTTATCAGTAAACTAATTGTAGTTAGAGGGAAAGAAATGCATAACTGCTATCCATAGAATAACTTAAAGAAAATCACTCAGTTAGTACTTAGCCATTTTTACCAAGAACTATATGAAGAACCTTGAAATCATTCCTGAAACATTTAAGAAAAAAAACCATAAGTGTTGGTTTTAAATTGAAAGGGCTTAACATGAACGGCAGCATTAATGTAAGGGAGGAATTAAAGAAGACTTTTTTTTTACTTGAACAGGGAAGGTCTGAACAAGTTTTATGCATTTTTGCTCAGTGTTGGTCCAGAGTTAGTTTGAGAGCAGGCAGGTATTTCTGATCTCAAGTCAGTGGCCCAGACTATAGTCCCAACCAAATAAATCAGTGTAACAGTGCAGTGTGCAGATTTATATACTGCATGCTCATACAGTAAGGCACACACAAGACACAGGTATGATGATACAGATCACTTTGAGTAAAGAAATCACAGACACGCTAGTGGTGACCAGCACCATTTCCTCGTAGATGTATTTTGCTCCACAGCCTGCACTGTCTCTTGCAAGAGTGGCTGACCCCGCTCATTCTCATTCATCAGATTGGAGGATGCCACTTGTCCAAAAGGACATCTTGGCCCCTTCGGGTCTGTAGAGTTGGGGGGGGATACCGGTGCCTAAAGCCTTCTCCTGCTCAAACATGTCAATGCAAAAATACATTTTAAGCTGTGAAAGGGAGGGAAGGTATAAAAGGGGGGGGCATCTTTTAAGATTCCCACTGATGTCAATGGATATTCTCAGGAGTAAGGGCTTAGAGAAAAACCTAACTGAATTTCTCCATTATTTGAATATTCTAAAATGCATGCAAGCATTCTACTAGGGAAGAGAGCGGGAGATGGAAGGGGTGGAGGACACTTTCATTTTCAAGTAAATTGTATGTATCCACAGTAAGATATTCACAGATTGGGAGACTATCACTTGCCCCATGCAGAGACATGATGAGATGTAAAGTGTTCCCTTATTCCACTGTATAGACAACCTGCTTCACCAGCTTATACATGGACAGCGGAGCAGGCTTCACTGGGCCTCTGCTCCCTCTTCTCCCTGTGCAGAGCGGGATGGTGGCTGGCCAACAGATGTGAACTGTCGCAGATTGAGAAGTACCCTGGTGTTGGCCAGTAGCAGATTGCTTCCCTCATGAAGCATGGGGCGAATGAAGGAGTGAGTGAGTTATGATTCTGAATGTCACAATTCTTTTCTTGGGCAGCTACCTGCCACCCCTCACTTGGAGATGGGCACTGTCTAGCCCATTGTTGCATATGTCTAAAGGATCTAAGCAAAATTTCCTATAAAAATATTCCATGCTTTGAGAAAGATCTAAGATCCCGGATCCAGTAATCAGGATTGTATAAGCAGCCCCTTGTGCCAGAATGGGATACTCAATGGGACTCGGTATGAGCAACGAGGTCCATCGTTGTGGATCCACTTGCAAACCTAGGGTCTAAGTGAGTAATATTTTCTAATTATGATTCTTGCTTGTTCAAAATTGAGCTAGTTTGGGTCAGGCTACCTTACGTGGAGAAAGATGACCCTCTGCTCACAACCCCTTCTGGCATCCTTTTGATTATTCTGGATTTGTTTGGGGACATCTTGTCAGTGTCACAGACTTCCTAAATTAAATCTTAATTTAGGTTTCTGCTCACAGAATAGGAAGAGGAGCATTTTTTTAAGTTATAAGTGAATTCTGCTTCTTCATTTGATTGCTTTATAGAGATCCCCTTCATGGCTTCTATTTTGCTGTACACACTGTCCAAGATTTTCAAGTGACTCAATTTTTGGGTGCCCAACCCATTACTCCTTAAAGAGGCCTGATTTTTAAAGAATGGGTGCTCAGCAGTTTTAGAAAGTTTCAGGGTTTGCTGAGCACCCATCTGCTGCAAATCAGGCCTCTCTAATGTGTATTGAGTGGGACACACAAAATCTCTAGTCATTTTTGCAAGTGTTGGTCTGTCTGTTTTTCTTTAAAGGGATTTTTTATAAGCTTCCAACAGTGCTCCTCTATCAAGGTGCCCATCTAAGGTACAAAATTCAAAAAGGTGTTATGCTCAGAGGGTATTCAAAGATGGCTTTTTTTATTATAAAAGAATTGCAAAGCATCCTGTTGGAATTCTTTAACAAAAACGTTTAACATTCATTAACACAGAAAGATCAACTCGAACTGTGGATAAAATCAGTCTTTCTCAAAGCTGCTGTTTCTAATTTACCTAAAATCACAGTCAGATTAAACGTCACAAGCCAGTAAAAGTTTCCTTACCTACCTTACTAATGACGCCTTATTAACTTACCGACGGTTATGGGGATTCTCCATCACTGGAAAATTTTAGATCCAGTTTGGCTCATTTCTAAAATATATTGTGACAGGGCAAGGCCAGATGGCTATGGTAAAGTAGTGAGGAACAGGTATGTTAGCCCCAGGCTAAACAAATCCCTGGTACAATGGTAACCAAATGGTAGTTGCTCGAATTAATCAAGACACCTAGGGCCAATTAAGATCCTTCTAGAAAGCAGTGGAGATAGCTAGGTTGATTGAGACACCTGAAGCCAATCAAGGGCTCGCTGGAACTAGTTAAAAGCCTCCCAGTTAGCTAGTGAGGTGCGTGTGTCAGGAGCTGTAGGAGGAAGCCGTGCTGTTGGAGGAACTAAGCTGTACAAATCCATATCAGGCGTAAGGAAGCAGGCCCTGAGGTAGCGGTGAAGGAGATACTGAGTGGGGGCTGCTGTGGGGAAGTGGCCCAGGGAATTGTACACGTCCTATTTCCAAAAAGTCAGCTACCATAGCTGCTACTATTAGGGTCCTTGGGCTGGAGCCCGGAGTAGAGGGCGGGCCCAGGCTCTCCCCTCCCTTCCCCGATTCCCTGAGACTTGGAGACAACGGAGACTGTGCGAGGGAGGGTTGCTTCTCCTCACCTTCCTTGCTGGTTTATGATGAAAATGTCTCAGTAAGCTGTGACTGTTTCCTCTAGAGAGAGAAGGGCTATGTGGAGGGTCACAGTGAGCCCCTGAGGCTAGCGAAATCTTCCAGGGAACGCGGGACCCACAGAGACAAGGACAGAGCTTTGTCACAATATGCTGTAGTTCAACCACAGCTATTGAACTTGAAGCAGAAATTAATTCAGGAAAGTCCAATGTTCTGAGTTACCAGGAAGGTCAGAGTAGAGGATCACAATACTCCCTTCTGGCCTTAAAGTGTATTATTATTAAAAATTAACATTTTAGAAACCTAGTTTACTTTTCTTTTTATTTACTTTGTGCCTTTTGGTTTAGCTTGGAGTGTGTAAATAGGCTAGTCAATTTCACTTTTGTTTGTAGTTTTCAGTCAGCCGAAACTTGTCCACATCAAAACCCAAATGAGACCCATAATTTTGTAGAACCCATAATCATCATGTGCCTAATGTGCCCAGCCATTTGATGGCCTCGTCATCAGCCGGGTGGAGAGCTGGAAGCCCGGCGTCGAAATAAGCTAGTGGGCACTCGTCAAGGATGTGCAACGTAGACTGAAGTTGACCTCAGCTGCTTCGCGGGTCATTAGAAAAGCCCCATTTAAAGAGAGTGGCTACACAGTTGTCCTGTCCTATTCGAAACCAGTACAGGGATGACCACAGGTGACTTGCAAATCAAATTCTGGTAGACAAATGGTTGAGTTAGTGACAAGAGTGATTAACGACTATAGTCGCTGACCACTTATTGCACCAAGCAGATTCCACCATCATGTCCTGTGGGGGCATAAATGACCATAAAGGGCGTCTAGAAGACAGGTAAGCTGGCAGGTGGTTGAAGGGGCCTATATACAAAAGCAGGTCGCTGTTCTCATGGATCTTAGCCAGCAGCATGACAAAGGCCTTCTCTCAGCGAATACGCGGTCATGCTAAGTTACTAAGTATTGGTAGCTATGGCAACAGAGTTTCCTGTAAAGCCCCAGTAGCAATACTCATAGCTTTGTTAAGCTCTACAGCAACCAGCCTCATGTGAGATGAGCGACAACAGACAAGAGCACAGTATTCTGCTGTTGAATAGACAGGGCTGATGTTGTAAGGATCCAGGCGCTCCACCCCAGGTCAAACCAGTCAATTTTCTGAGCATGTTTGTTCAAGTGCTGACTTTGGCTGCCATCTTCTCTCAAGTGGTTGTAGTTTATTAATGACCTATCCAATATCACATTGCAGTAAAGTGGGTTTAGATCATGCTGCAGACATTGGCTGTTGAGGAAAATTTTAAACTCGTGGCTTGCATTAGCAGATGAAATGCACTAAAAACAGTTTTGGAAAAGCTCGTCTGTGGGCGCCATCAACTACAGTAGTCTGCCATGAGCTTCATATCATCGCTCAAGACCACGTCAATTTCTGAGAAGGACTGAGCGAGGTAGCTGCAGCAGATGTCAGCACAGATTAAACTTGTGTGAGAATGTAGCTGGCAGGTCAGTGATGTGCACATTGAACAGTATCAGTGAAAGATCTGAGCCTTGAGGAAGGCCATTGATCTGACACTTCCAAGAGCTACAGCAGTTGCCCATGTGTACTCTAAACCGCATATAGAACCATGGTTTGACAGCTCCCCACTATAGGCGATCTACCTGTTCCTTACTTGACAACCAAGCCACTGCCAGAAGGTGCAGGACAAGGCATCTGCTACTACCAGTTGAGGTTGCAGGATATCTTCCTGCCATCACTGGTGCTGCAGTGAAGTACATCTGCTAGGAGAAGGAGCCACATGGAGCAGCTACCATAAGGTGTTGGGAAATGGGAAAGAGTGATGGAGTGGACAGTCTGATGGATTTGGAGAAGGGAAGAGTATGGAATTGATGGATGCATTTTGGTGGGGAAATTATTTTACCCAGGAAACATCATGTGTATCTGACTGAGATGAAACGTTTTTGTGGGAGCTCTTTGTTACAATGTTGGCAGCACTTCATTGTTGCTTAGTGATATTAGCCAACCAATCTGAAAGCAGAAACACCACCACAAGACTTGTTTAACCCGCACAGCCTGAGCTTTGAATATGCGCAGTGAACTGTTCTCTAACAAGCTGCATATCAAGAATTATTTGCTGAAGAAATTCACAAATAATTTCAAATAATGAATACATCTGACAATTCTGCCATCTGTTCTCAGAGCATTTGCAAACATAGAGGTGAAGCTAAATTAATTGACTAAGTGAATCATTTTTAATTATTTGAACTGCCCTACTTAGAACACAGGAAATGCAGTTCACTTTGGAATGTGTGAGGAAACCAGATTTTCATATTACTTGTTTGTTTTATTGTTAATTTAGCAGTTACCTAATTAATAAACATAAGTTACTGGTAAATTAACAAATTTTAAGACATTTGCAAAGTAGTTAAAAATCCCATCCTTCATGCACTGCAAAGGTGAACTGCAGTCCCTGGATTTGTCTCCTTCCCCGTACAAGAGCTACCTTGAGGAAGCATTGGTAATGTAGCAGCTCCCACAGAATGGAACACCAGCCCCATTTGCATCATGGAGATACTGAAACAGTGACAGGCAGGGCTAAAACCTGCTTGGGGGCTGGGGGAGAGAAAGTGTGTGTGTGTGTGTTCTTTTGAAGTAAATATTTAGCTACAGTATCTAAGGTATTAATTATAATAATCAATGCATACAAACTACAGTAGCTAGCATTGTATTTACAGCAAGCAGCAGCATTTTGAATCTTTCATGTTTTTCTCACCTTTTATGGTACCTTACCAGATGATGGAATTTCATCCAGGATTGTGTCTAACTGTGCATAAAAACCCCTATAGTTATGCCTTAGCCAGACAGTGACAAAGCAATGCATTTTCCCATGGCTATATTTTGAAATCTCTTTGAAAATGCTCAGGGCCCCAGATCTTTTACCTTAAGGTTCTGTCCTCTAATGCCACATGTTTTTAGCCTTGAAAAAAACAGTCTGCAGCCAACACAGATCTACACATATTGTTTTGGGGGATCCAAGTCAGAATCTGATCCTTACCCTGAAATCAGCTGAGACTGGTCTCAAACTATTTAGATATTTCCTCTGCATGTTTAACACATTTTTGCTATGATTGTGCTTGTTCATTGTTCCCCTCTCTGCCTTTAGATGTAGGTTTTAGTTATTGAGTGAGGTAACGTAGACTAGAAAGGGCATGCAGGAAATTATTTTGATGTTGATTTTTAAAAAAATATTTTACAGTATTTTCTAACTTTGTGAATTTTAAACAGTAATTTTTTTTTAAAGTTACAGATGTTAATAAGATTCAGTGTTTTCACATTACATGCCGGTTAGTGCCTTTCAGTTCACGCCTGTTAACACTGTAAATTGCAACATTTAGCAATTTGTAGTTTAATTTAGAAGGATCACCTACTTTCTTAAATGCTTAAGTAATGTAGCAAGCTGCAGTTATTGATTCTCTGAATTTATTACAAGAAAGCTGTATTCAGTCTTTCCTCTTGGGAATGCACCTCCTGAACTGCATGCTTGCTAGTGACAGCTTAGACCCCTGATACATAACCAAAGACCTCGCCTAATATCCTTGCAACTGCTTAAGGAATTTTTATTAAGTAAAGGCATCATTAAAGAGGACAGAATGATGAAGTTTAATGAGCATCTTTCTCACATGATATTGTTAGTTTTGCTGTAGCAGCTACAGTGTTCTTATTTGTTACTTCCAGTCGGGCAAATAGAAAATGCAGTGGGGTTTTGTGATATTTGTATATGTGGAAATAGTTGTGTTCACCAGAGATTTTTTTAAAAATGTTCATTTTATATATAGAGATAGATGCTGTATGGGAGAATTACAGATGTCTGAAGTGTGTATTTGCAATCCAGGTTTCATGCTTTAGTTTTTGCTTGATAGAGATTTGGATGTAGATTTCCTCATAGAACTATAACATCCATGTAAACATATGATATTACTGATTACCAGATGTAAAGCTGTGTGCCATGCCTTTAGCATCTGCACGTAGATTACTGATCAATTCCCATAGATAGTGGGCACCATTAAATTCAACATTCCAAACTCCAGGTGCTCACAGTATCTTTATAATAGGTACCACAAATCACTGCATGGGTTGATTAAATGGAGCCCAGATCCAGTCTAACCAAATGGAGTTTAATTTTCTTTTAATTAATATAGGTAGGCCCTCTGAATAGCCCAGTTCAGTATCTTTGAGTGAGGAGTCAGGAGTGACTTCTGGTGGTATTACTTAAACCCACTAAAATTAAGAACATCTGGGGCCCAGTTCTACCTTCACTGACTTCAGTGGAGTTTCCCTAGTATAAGAGAAGGCAAAATTGTGTCCCGAATGTATTGTTAGGTTGAGGCGTACCTGTTATTCTTTTTGCATGTTGTTGTTACACCAGGGATACGGGCCTCCTTGTATTGGGTATTGTACAAACACAGAAGAGAGAGGTCCCTGTCCTGGAGAGTTGATACAATCTGAAGATGTCTGATCCTGGTTCTCCCTTTGCATAGCGGACTAGTTAGTTTGATAGATTTCAAGGAGTATATCTTGAGCTGAGATAGCAATGCACAACTGAAACTTACTTGAAACTTCTCGAAGGAACCCAAGTTCCTTGAGTAGTTTAACTCAGTGAAGGAAGCTTTAGGTTCACACAAGAAAGGGCACAAGGAATGTCTTATGAAAGGGAAAACTTACAAGTTAAGCCAAGGTCCTACTACTAATTTAATATTCCCACGCATGGTGGAAGGGAGAAGAAAGATGTTAGAAGCCTAAATACACTGCTTACCATTTATACACAATTCTTTTTTAAGAAAAAACTGTACCACTGTTGTTGTTTTTAAAGTACAACTGAATGGGTTTTTCTGTTTAACATTTTTGTGACACATGATCAAAAAGAGTGTTGTCCAATTAGGCCTTTGACAAAATTCCATTGTTTATACTAACACTGTCAGAATCCAGCCTCTCCATAGCAGAAACGTGCATGAAACAGGCAAAACACACACACACATCCCTCAGGGGAACCCCCACTAATCCCCACATTATGCCAATCTGCAAACTTCAAAATTTGTGCCAAAAAGGCAGTCTTTCCCCACTTCTCAGCAGCTAGTTTATAGCCAACAAGCTGTACTACAGGACATTACATAGTGTTATGAGATATTGTCAGTTCTCAAGAGAAAATACATGTTGTGATAAACAATAAAAAATATGACTAATATATGTTCATTTACTTTTGATTTGCCAGATGCATAATTTGCAATGTCTCCCCCAGTTATTAGTGAGTTTCTTCTGTGCAACATGCCAGAACCCAGTTCAGATACTTAGGAATCTGTATACACTTTTTGTTAAACTACAGCCTTACCACCGTACAAGAAAAAGGAAAAAAGTGAAATAACTCCAGCAGTGCCATTCAGAAAAGAAAAATATACATCATACATTCCCAAAGCACAGAAAATGTGGACTCCAGTATCCACCCACTTCCCCTCCAGAAATACCACTTCCCCTCCAGAAACCCCACCTGGGAAACGAATGGAAAACTTACTTCAGCAGTCTCCCGGCTTTCCTCTCCCTTCTCCAAGCCCTAAGAGTCCTCCTTCCTCCTCTTCTGACCCCACAGTTCTAAAGCCCTTCCTCCACCCAACCTTGAGCCAATGTCAGTTGATGGGAAGAAGCTGTGAGGGCAGAATAGGGTGAAGAGAAAGCTGTGCAGTGATGCTCCTAGACCCCTGTATCCCCTTCTGCCTTTTAATGCCTATGGTGAGAAAAGCACTTTCTGGTTGTTTTGGGGCTCAGATCCAGGGATTCTGTTTAAATTCAACCCTGCGAGGGCCCAGTGTTGAATTTCTCCATATTCAGATTGTATGCTCTTTGGGTTTGTACAGCACCTAGCGCAGTCGGGCCCCTTTCTTGGTTAGTCCTTAGGCAATACTATAATAAACAGGATTAATAGCAATGTATGAAAAATGTTCGTATTCCACTCTAAGGTCATGTTAAAGCTTCTTTAGCGTCAGAAATCAAGCTTAAATAGTAAAACACAGTATATGTTTGCAGATTTGAGCATGTATTTCCATTTGTCAGCTAGTAACTTTTAAACATCATAAAATTGTCGCTAATGGTGCTTTAAATGATCAGTTGCATTTAGCCACAAAAGAGTCAGCTCTTTCATTTTTATCTTGAAGTGTCTTTTGACAAGAGTTTTCTCCTTCCATTCAAACTTGAATTCAAACACAGCACTGGATAGGTTTAGATTAAAAGTAAAACAAGGTTCTTAACAAAAGGAGATAGGATTTTAAGTGAGTTCAAGTATGAGGGATAAAATTAGAAATGGTTACAAGCAAATAAAAGTGAAAATTGCTTTCTAGAGACCAAGACTTAACAAAACTACAGTCTTGCTTCAAGGTAAGATTTTTACCATACTACCTTCCAGCAAGAAGCTGGCCACCCTCTGGTCAGGAGCTCCCACAAAGTCCAGCGTGCTCAGTTCCTTTGTCGTCTTAGATGAAAGACAACTTAGGATTCTTTGCCCCTCTCTTTTATGGTCCAGTGAACCTTTGAAATGGATTCGTCTGAAGGCAAGCCCCAGAGTAAAGTTAATTCAAGCTGTGAGGAAGTAAAACATGGAGACTGCTGGTAAAAGAAATTCCATGCTGCTTTATTTCCCCCAGTGGTGTTTGCTGAAATGCAAATGAACTGCTGTTTGAAATGTGATTGCTAATTGACTCTGACACCTGGCTGGAGGTGTCAGCCTGTCCTTTGACTGGGAGAAACCGGTTTACCTACTCTCCGAACTAGTCTAGTAAATGCAGTTCAGTTCCACATTTTCTTCATATTTTTATGAACCCTCAGGCATTTACCATGCATACACCAACAAGAATATTAATGATCAGTGTGTTTTTAGTTTTCCAGTGATACCTTCCATGACACGTATCCAATACAGTGTAGGACATTAATGAATTGGGATGTATTGAACTGGTCAGGCCGGTTGAAACCAGTGAACATCTTGCATTAAGATGCTCTTAGCTTCAATCTGGGAATATGTGACCCTATCGCTTAACATAATGCCATTCATTCTGTTCATGGGAAATGTCACTGAAGGTAACCTTGAGTTAAGGAGCACATGTTAATTTCAAAAAGTTAGTGTCAAACTTGGTTGGCAATCTGATAGCATGGATAGCCACTGAGACAGCAGAATGATACTGAGATATTATGAGGGGACACCTTTCAGAGGGATTTCAGTGGTGTCATCGTTCCATGTGTTTGTACAACTAAGATGGGACTATACTACAATCTATACTACAATCTTAATTACTGTGGTGGCTGAGGAGGCTGATGTGCATGCACGCTACGCTCTTTCTGTCGGTGGTGCACATCCTCACAAAGAGTGCTTCCACCAACTGAAAAGGGGCAGTGTGGGGGGGCTGAGCGCCAGGGCTCAGTTGAAAAGTCCAGATGCCCCCCTGGACTTCTTGCCTTCCCACTCCCAGAGAGCCGCACCCAAAGTCTGGTCACTGCCGTGCTCCGGGAAGGGGCGGGGGGGAAGGGTAGCAGGGCTGGGAGTCGGTGGCAGCCCAGCTTTGAGCAGAGACCCAGCAGGAGCCCAGGTGGGGAGTCAGGAGCTGGCTTTCTTGTCAATTTCACGGCTCCAGTGGAGACTTGAAATTGACAAGAATGATAGCCAACCCCCGACGTAAGGAACGCGGTATCTACACAGAGGTTGTGTGTCCCTAACTACACCAACATAAGCCCTACGCCTCTTGTGGAGGTGAAGTTATGTCAGTGTAGTAGGGCACTTACACTGGCAGGAGCAAGGCTGCAGTGTATATACGGACATATTTAGGTTAATATAAGCAGCCTTATGTCAACTGAACTCTGTAATGTAGACCAAGCCTTAAAGAAAGCAAAGCTCAGGATCCTTTCTCCTCTAGACACACTGACATCCCCTCAGAAAATGTCTCTAAAAAGCAGTTTGTGTCAATAAGGGAAGTTAAATTTGAGCTGTATTTATTTTGTGTAGGCTTTCAGTGTAGTTTAATCAGGATTATTCATTAATTTTCTGATGTTTAGTTAAATCTTCTCAGCCATATAGTCTATTTAGCTTTGCTGTGAATGCTAGCCATCTTAATTGTTAGATACTTTGTCAACATTTAATCAGTGGTACTTATTAATGTGGCATTGATGTGTTGGTAGCTATCCCACTACTATCAATCATGTGTGAACAGACAGAGAAGACTCTGACACCATTGCTCTCTGTCACATTATCAAGCCCTTGGGTTTTCTGGTTAGGCGTGATGCTCACTGTGCTGTAAATGGGTACTCTGTCTCTCCAGTTTAACCCAATTTTTGTCATGTTGACTTAAATACACATACTCTGAGCCTTTATTCCATAACTGTGCTGAATAAAGGTTGCCAGTTTCTGAAAGCAAAACTGATTTCCTCCTTTACGGTTTTTAAACCCCGTTTTTCCTAGTGTTAACCTCCTGATGAGTCAAAGAAAACTAATACTATGTACTGCAGCTTAAAGTATAATATGAATTTCAAGCATATACAGATAAAATAAACTAATGACCCTCTGCTTTCTTGAGCTTCAGTAACTAAATGCATTGCATAATGTGCGGTTGGTTGAAAGCCCATATGATAGTGTTGATATCACAAATGTTTTTGTCTCATTTCTTTGCAGTCTCTATGGCAGACATATGCAGGCAAATCCCGAACCTCCAAAGAAGAACAATGATAAGTCAAAGAAGATCAGTCGTAAACCTCTGGCAGCGAAGAACAAATAAGTCACTGGCATGTGCCAGCGTTTTTAAGGCTTTTTTCTTTTTTTTCCTGCATGTGCCTAAAATATTTCTAAATGTTTACTGAAGAAATGCTGTTACCCATTTTATAAAAAAGCAAAGACTCTCTTCAATCAACAGCAATCTGCCAAATGCACTGCTTTTAAGACCTTGCTTAAGGAACACAATATTATACATTCTCCTAATTACTACTAAAGCCATGTAGCCAATTAGTATATCACTATCAGACACCATTTTTAACTTTTATATTTATATGTATATGAAAAACAATGAAATATTTTCTGTTCACATATATCACATGTCCTGTTATGCTTTATAATTTTTCCGGCACAAGTACATAAATATAAAACGTATAATATTACATGTGATTTTAATAAAATCTTTATTTGTATTGTGTTGCATTCTTCAATAGAATTTAAAAAAATAAGGTAATGTTCTTGGTGAATATACATAGCCTAGGTTCCTGTTACTTATTTTCATTTTTAGTTGTACTATGGCATTTTGTCTGATACAAGTTAGTTAAAATGTAAAGCCTTCTGTCTAAGAAGTGATATATTTTCATCAGTTTCATGTTTTACTCATATCAGTGTGTCACACTTTTTTCCTTTGAAGATTGTTTTAAAATTGGGGAGAGGGGAGACAAAAAAACATTGTCTGTGAAGGGCTGCCAAACACTATATTTGGAAGAAAACGTTCTCATTTGAAGAAATTATTTCTTCAGTGGTTAGTTTAAATACATTTTTTTTTGGAGTTTTCGCTATAAATTTTTTTTTAAATCTCTGCATTGAAATTACTTGGATTGAAGGACTGTTGTAAATACCTTTTGAATATGTCATAGGAGTTATATTTATCTGTACAAAACCTGCACCACACCCAAGGCCAGAAGCTGCAGTTGTGCAGCGATTAAGCAATCCATTGTTTAACATCAGAAGTAGTGTGAGAACTCATTGAGGGGGGAAATAAACCTTACACACAGTGATTTCAAAATAACTTCTAGCAGGGCAAAAGCTAAATGGAAGGTGCATGGAGAGGAACATATCTTGGTGTCAGGACCTTCCTTACCCCTAGGTTTCCTCTCTCCTGAATTTCAGACCTAAGCAACCAATTGCAGCCTTTATGATGTCATCCAGGCAGCAAGCAGAAAATCATGCCCAGACTCCTGAGATGTGGGATTTGCTTTAAATAAGAAAAGTAAACAGTTCAAATGTCTTACATTATAAATTATTTACTATATAAAACAGTCTATATCTGATCACTGCATTATCAACACCACTGTAATAAAGGCCTGTTCTTTGGCCTTTTGGGGAATAAATTTGGCACATTTTATTTACGAAAATCCATTCTTAACTGGTAAGTTTTGGGGGGTGAGAAGAGGAAGTTGCAGGGTGTGTGTGTGTGTACAGAACTTTTACCTTTTTGTCCCTTTCTCTCATAGACAGTTGTTAAAAAGTTTAGGCTCAAATTTTCATAGATTACAAGGTCAGAACCCCATAGATGACAGGGAGCATTGTGGTCGTCTAATCTGACTACCTGGATAACACAGGCAATAGGACTTCCCAAAATTAAATTCTGTTTGAACTAGACAATATATTAGAAATATCCAATCTTGATTTAAAAATTGCCAGTGATGGAAAATCCACCACCCACTGTGGTAAATTGTTCCAATGGTTAGCTAACCTCTCTGTTAAAAAATGCCTTATCCCATGTGAATTTTCTATCTTCAGTTTTCAGCCATTAGCTCTGGTTAAAACTTTGTCTGCTAGATTGAGGAGACCACTTATCAGATTTCTCTTCTCCCGTCAGTACTGACAGAGTATGGTTGTCACCCCATCAAATTTCTCTTTGGGAAGGTAAGCAGATTGAGCTCCATTGAGTCTTCCATGTGGAGTCTTACAGATGTGGATGCCAAAGTTCAGCACAGATTTCAGAGTAACAGTCGTGTTAGTCTGTATTCGCAAAAAGAAAAGGAGTACTTGTGGCACCTTAGAGACTAACCAGTTTATTTGAGCATAAGCTCATGCATCCGATGAAGTGAGCTGTAGCTCACGAAAGCTTATGCTCAAATAAATTGGTTAGTCTCTAAGGTGCCACAAGTACTCCTTTTCTTTTTGTGAAAGTTCAGCACCTAAATCCTCATTCAGGTGCCTACAGAGGTGGCCTGATTTTCAGGAACCTGAAAAATTCAGTGGGGCAGAAGGATGAGGAGAAAGAGGATTTTGGTGGGGAAAAGGGGGAGTGAAGGGTCCAGGGATGAATGAATCTGCAAGTGTGAAGGGAGGGAAGAGTGAATGAAAGGAGTAGAGATTAGAAAGCTGGAGAGAAACCTGCTGGGAAAAGTATTAAACTGAAGAGGGAGGCAGACTGGGAAAAGAGCTTTCTTGAAGAGCAAGGAAAGATGAAAAAAATCTGAGAGAGTAAGTAAAGCTGAAATACAAAAAGCGTTACAAACAGAAAACAAGGCAGAAAAGGATGAAAATATACCCAGAGATACACAGCGGAAGGAGGGAAACGGGGGAAGAAAAGAGAAATTAGAGAAGAGATAGTACAGTCATTCTTTTTATTTTTAAATGGTGCCAACATGTTAGAGCAAAATATACAATAGCTTGAATTTTAACTATGTCTAGATTGTGTATGTTCTATATTGTGGTTGCTAATTAAAGGTTTGCTTTATTTTACTAGGTTAAATTTATTGCACCATGTCATTCTAAGAACTGGAAAATACTGCATCTTGTTATAAAGTCAGGCAGGGATTCTCTTCTGTTTGTGCAGTGCCCAGCACAATGGGTCCTTTGCATGTTAGCAGAGTATAAATATTTGCTACTTAGAAGATATGACTGTTTCTGTTTTAATAGCAATACCTGTCTATCCAGATGCTTGTCCTACTTTGCCACCACCCACATATGTTCTACCATTCTGTTATACATGTAGGTTCCAGGTGTGGGTGCTGGTTGAGTCTCAGGATGTGGCAGAGGCTCTTGTGCCATTAAGGAGCTCATTGTGGAAATGGAACTACGATAGCTTTAAGAAGGTAGTTCTTCTCCTCCTCTGAACAATGTTTTCATTAGCAGATTTGTCATTGTTTGGGGCAATCTGAGTTTAGCTTCAAGGTTTTTTACCACTCTGTTGTTCAAGGCCCATCTTTAAGATTTCTGCTTTATGCCTTTGCACTTGCCGGTATAGCACAGCCAAGTTGACTGGCCAGCCATCGGGAGATATTTGAGATCAACAATTATTTAAAGTGACTATGTCTAGTTTTTCAAATAATGTCCTGGAAACTGCTTTCAGGATGCCGAAAATGACCTTTGGCATCCACATTTTTGGGGAATAAACAAACTTGTGTTGTAACCACAAAATGTCAGAGATCTGCTTAGAGAGAGTAGAACCTGCTCTGGGTTTCCCAGGAGCAGACCAGTGGAACGAGAGGTGAGTGTGATGAATAGGTTTTGGAGTGAAGACCAAAGCCGAGGGTAGGCACTATCAAAGGTGTCATTTTGCTGAAAGGTTTCAGAGTAGCAGCCGTGTTAGTCTGTATTCGCAAAATGAAAAGGAGTACTTGTGGCACCTTAGAGACTAACCAGTTTATTTGAGCATAAGCTTTCATGAGCTACAGCTCACTTCATCAGACGCATTCAGTGGAAAATACAGTGAAGAGATTTATATACACACAGAACATGAAACAATGTTCATACACACTGTAAGGAGAGTGATCACTTAAGATGAGCTATTACCAGCAGGAGAGCCGGGGTGGGGCTGGGGAGAAAACCTTTTGTAGTGATAATCAAGGTGGGCAATTTAGACAGTCTCTATGCAAAAGAATAAATGGACACAAATCTGACATCAGGAATCATAACATTGAAAAACCGGTAGGAGAACACTTCAACCTCTCTGGCCACTCAGTAAAAGATTTAAGGGTGGCAATTTTGCAACAGAAAAGCTTCAAAAATAGACTCTAAGGAGAAACTGCTGAGCTTGAATTAATACGCAAACTAGATACCATTAACTTGGGTTTGAATAGAGACTGGGAGTGGCTGGGTCATTACACATATTGAATCTATTTCCTTAAGTATCCTCACACCTTCTTGTCAACTGTCTAAATGGGCCATCTTGATTATCACTACTAAAGTTTTTTTTCTCCTGCTGATAATAGCTCATCTTAACTAATTAGCCTCTCACAGTTTGTATGGTGACTTCCAACTTACCTGTATCTGTGTGTTTGTGTTTGTGTGTGTGTGTGTATGTATAAATATATAATATCTTACTATATGTTCCATTCAATGCATCCGATGAAGTGGGCTGTAGCTCACAAAAGCTTATGCTCTAATAAATGTGTTCGTCTCTGAGGTGCCACAAGTCCTCCTGTTCGTTTTGCGGATACAGCCTAACACGGCTGCTACTCTGAAACCTGTGCTTCTGATGTTGAAGTACTAAAAAGAGTCCTCCCCTCAGAGAAATTGGCCTTTAGAATCATAGGTCATGGAGTCCAGTCACCTGCACTGGGGCAGGACTAAGGGTTATCTAGACCATCCTTGACAGGTGTTTGTCTAACCTGTTCTCAGAAACCTCCAGTGATGGAGATTCCACAAATTTCCGTAGTTAATTTGTTCCAGTGCTTCGCTAGCCTTACAGTTAGGGAGTTTTTCCCAGTGTCTAACTTAAATTTCCATTGCAGCAATTTAAGCCTATTACTTCTTGTCCTGTCCTTAGTGGATAAGGAGAGCAATTTATCACTCTTCTCTTTATAACAACATTTTTCATACGTGAAGACTGTTATCATGTCCCCTCTTCAGGCTTCTCTTCTCCAAACTAAACAAACACCATTTTTGCAGTCTTTCCCTGGATGTCATGTGTTCTAGACCTTTAATCATTTTTGTTGTCCTTTCTCTGGATTTACTCCAACCTTTCCCACAGTGTGGTACCCAGTGTAATGTTACCCTCCATATTCTTTATGAAAATATGCTTCTGATATGGATGTGACATAACTGAGATGTACTTTCTGCAAGATGGCTCATGTAAGATATGATTTACTGAACGTATGCATGTATCATTTTGAAATCTGAAGTTAGGAATATAGAGCATGTATCTGTATTTCAAAGGGCGTGTCTTCACTAGCAATGTTAACGTGGCTGTGTAGTCGCACAGAGAGCTCTCCCAGCGCTATAAAAAACCCCACCCCCATGAGAGAAATAACTCCCAGCGCTGGGAGCGCTGTCTACGCTGGCATTTTGCAGTGCTTGGGGGGGTGTTTTTTCACACCCCTGAGCGAGAAAGTTGCAGTGCTGTAAAGTGCCAATGTAGACCAGCCCAAATGTGCTACTTTGGGTATCACCCACAACTAGTCCTTCAGATACAACAATGGAAAAAGCCAGACAGGGCTGATGGCCCATTAGCAAAGACAATGGATGTGAAAGGCCTTAGTCTTCCTGTGGACACTCCAGACAGCCTATGGGTAATGGCTTCCACAGCCCTGCAGAGACAAGGGTTTGAGTCACCTGGTACTCGCCCCACCCCTTGGAAGGCCAGTGTTTTTCCACTGGAAGACAAAGGGCTACCACCATACACAAGAGCTATATAAGGCAGGGTCGTGACATCATCGTGGTTCTCCTCTGCCTCCCCGCCCAAAGAGACCCTGAAAAACAACTCGAAGCAAGAACTGAACTGAGGGGAGGAGGGTTGAGCTGGAGCCGGAAGGGCGTCTGCCTTGAGAGTAACAATGCCTGAAGTCTCAAGCTGCAGGCCAGTGCAGCTGCCTTCCTCTTGACCTCTGCCACTGCAGCTAAGAGGCGGATACCAGCACCGAGGAGGCTCCAGGGACACAGCGCCAGACTGCAGCCCTCTGCCATGTTCACCTGCGTGAAGCTCGCCTCCTTCCCAGCCCCGATCCATGCAGGATCAAGTCTTGTACAGGCCAATTTCTGCATCAGCGTTGTCTGGGCCGGAGATCAGGACTGGAGGGGGCAGCTCAACACTTAATGGAGCCCAGAATGCTGTCTCCCAAGTAGCACTTAAGAGAGTTCCAGACGAGGGCTGTCAGCGGGGACGTTGCCACTGCTGCCAAATTTATTGGAGCCACAGTAGGAGTGGCTGGTTCTGGTGCTGGTATCGGAACCGTCTTTAGTAGTCTAATCATTGGTTAGGGCAGAAATCCCGCTCTGAAGCAGCAGCTGTTTTCATATGCTATCCTGGGATTCGCCCTGTCTGAAGCTATGGGTCTCTTTTGTCTGAGTGTTGCTTTCTTTCTTTGCGTGTTTCGTTTTATTTGCTTAGCAAACAGACCAAAGCAGATTACAATCTTTAACCATTTAAAATCTGCCTTTTGTAGTTAATAAAATTTGTTTTGTTTATTATTCAACCTACTTTATGTAATTTCTTGCCCCCCCCCCCCAGTTAGAAGTCATGCATATCTCTCTTCGCCATGAAGATGATGACCCTTTTATGAGTTTGCGCTGTGCAGATTTTTCTATGCAGTGCAAAACAATATACTTTGGGGTTTAATCTCTCAAGGGGAGTGCTGGGTAAGCCTTTACACACACACAGCTGATTTCAGTCTGTGTGTACATGCGTGCATGCTGCAAGAAGCCACAGAGCCTAATTCAGGGAATCCAGGTGGGTGGAGCAGGAGAGGCTCGGTTAAACCCCAGTACATCAGGTGGCATCCTGGACAGGGGGCTCTAACCGGGCACACCCAGAATTGGACAACATGCTCCAGCTAAGGCCTTATCATTAAGGCTACATTTATTCATGGGTATTTTTATTAAAAGTCACAGGCAGTAAACAAAATTTCACTGCCCGTGACCTGTCCATGACTTTTACTAAAAAGTCCAGTGAATAAAACTGGAGGGGGGGGGGCTGCCCAGGGGTGCTGAGGGAGGGTGCCCCTCAGCTGCTAAGCAGAGGCATAGCCAGGCACCTCTGCACGTTGCCTCCTCCCAGAGCGCTGGCTTCACAGCTCTCATTGGCCGGGAACCGCGGCCAATGGGAGCTGCGGGGGTGGTGCCTGCAGGCTGCTGTAGAGGTCACGGAATCCATGACTTCTGTGACCAAACCGCAGCCTTGCTTATCACCGCTGAGTAGCGTGGAAGCGTTACGTCTCGTATCTTGCTTCCCACACTCCTGCTAATATATCCCAGAATGATGTTTGCTTTTTTATTTATTTATTTTTATTTTGCAACAGTATCACATTGTTGACTTCTCTTTAGTTTGTGATCCACTGCAGCCCCCAGATGCTTTTCTGCAGTACTCCTTCCTAGGCAGTCATGTCCCATTTTGCCTGTCTGCAGTTGGTATTGTGCATGGGTTGCTGTTGTCAGTCCTCTCTTCAAATGTGTGCGCTTGTTTTTTATATCAGTATTTTGTGACCCTCTAAAAGTGTCCCAGTTTTTTGGCTTTTGAACATATGGTTGCCCTTACACTTCTTGAGGGCACAAGAGTCTTTATTTTGTTTTTTCCCAGGTCTTGCATATTAAGGAAATGCATCTGTTCCTCAATCAGCTGCCAGTCTTGCAGCTGGCAAGTCGCACCAACAACGCAAGCATCTTGCTCAAACTGCAAATTAGTCAGTGGCTTAGATAGTGAGGTAGTTGAAGGTTAACAGAATTGACCCACTTCTCATGTGGGGAATATAGAGGTTAGTTCAGGTAAGTTTGCCCGTTTCTTTTCTTTTTTTTAATCACTACAACACGGGGCTTAAACAATGGTACTGCCGGCCCTACTCCTCTTGGAACATTAGAGGCAGTTATTGCATTGTACACCCTCCACGTACACCTTCTTCAAGCCCCCTGACACACTGTACCTCATTAGGTGAAGGAGAAAGAGACTGAGACCCTCCCAGATCCCTGCTGCTCCCTTGCAAGGAACAGAGTGGCTGGACAGCTGGAAGGGCAAGGGCTGCACCCTATAGGAATTTTCAGGGAGCAGCAGCATAAGGAGGCTGGGCCTCTCTATTGTCCTCCCCAGGGAGGAGAGCCTCCCCCCCCCCCCTTCATTTATCACAGCTATACGGTCAGGATTTGTGCTATGTCGTCACTTTTTTACTGAGGTTGGCAGATGTTCTCAGACAAAACTATTATAATATCCCAAAAGTTGGATTTTTTCCCCCATTTCAGATTGTGTTACTCTGGATCCTAAGGAGAGTTGACTGTCGAGCAAAATGATTTATAAATATCTTTGGTGCCTGTCAAATGCTATAGATGAAAACAGTAACTTTCAAAAGGCCGACCACCTGCCTCTTTCCTTCTACATGCCCGTTTTTGTCGGATCTGCTCCAACGACATAGTTCCCATGTATCAGGAACTAAATTACAGAGAGGAACAATTCCCCTGGTATCAGGAAAAATCCAGGGCTCTCAGTATTTATATTTTGAAATTGACGCTCAAAAACATTTTTTACCATATTTTTAGATCAAGAGATACAAAAATCACAAGAATGCGCGTATCTGCCCAGCGGACAGTCACCCATGTGCTTTAATAGTCACATTCTGAGCCATTTTAGCAGCCGAATGCAGGAGATCTGCAGGGGAAGCCCCTGGGAGGGCAGCTCATCCTCCTCTACTGAAAGCAAAGGCAGAGCTCCCACTCTCCCCAGTCTTATTATTGCCCAAGAGATTCCCCCTCCTTATTGCCCCGCCCACCCCAGCCAGTAGTCTCTCCTAGTAGCCTGCATCACTGTGCAGAAGGGCAAGACTCCCACTCAGGGCTGAGCTCCTCCTTCTTCTACATGCTGAAGAAGCAGATTGCTCAGGATCTCTGTCTCCCATTCCCCTGTTACTTCAGAGTGTTTTTTCCCTTGTGTCTTGATCAGAGCTAAGTGCACAGTTTCTGCTCAACAGATCCTGCCAATCTGTGCTTAGTTCAAGACTTTCTGCCACCCCATCAGTCCAGGCCAATGATAAAAATGATTCTATTTGTCACCCATGCCAGAGAGGTGACATGGATGCAGCTGCTTCTGGAAGACCAAAGGCTGAGCTACCTGTGCTGGTGGGGAGACAGTCCTGGGAACTGTGTAAAAACAAAGGCTCTGCATGTGTCAGGCTGAGATCTTCAAGGTTTGGGCAACTCATGTCCATGGCTGGCCTCACGTGTTTTGGATGGCATGCACCCTATAGCTTTAGTGCTGTGGCACGTTAGGTCAGCTAAGCAGCCGTGATTGGATGCTCTTTCAAGGAGTCTCAGCCTGCAGGTTCCCACTCCCATCTGCATGATTTTGGACTATAGATTTGGGGTTTCTTACTTTTGTTTCCCTTTTGTTTTGCTGATCTGACAATTGCAGGCTCTTTGGCAGCAAAGGATTCTGCTGGTTAGAGCAGCTCCCTAACTGGATTGCTAGCATCCATGGGGTTTCAAGAGCTGGGTCCAACTTCCTGCCTCCAGTTTGTCCACTGAAGCAGATTTGCCCAGTCACTTGCCCCCAGGTGTCCTCAGAGGCCAGAACCACCCAAACACCATTGTGCCAGTTCCTACAGCCCCTCCTTCAGTGCAACGCCACAGGAACAGAAGAGGTGGGAGACAGGATTTATGAGGCATCTACGAAGAAGCATTTGTGTGTGAACAAAGTGGTGTCATGGTACAAAAAAAAAGCTGAGAAATCTCCCTGCATTAGAAGGTCGCAGGTGGGGTGGCGGGTTGACCAAGGACAAGAACACATTGTGTAAACATGTAGAAGACCTGTGCCCAGAGCAGCCCGGGAGCTGCAATCAGATAGACTGATAAGGACCAAATATATTACAAATATTGCACACCCTTGACCTGATCCAAAGCCCCTTGAAGTGAAGTCAAGGGAAGTTTTCTGATTAACCTCAATGGACTTTGTATCAGGCCCTTTGTGGGGTGTCCCAGGAACCCACTCTCATGCTTGCCTGCAAACAAAAATAGGATCTAATAATGCGTATTTATTCACTGTACAGATTAGAAAACAAGCAGCATCACATGGAGCACCCCAGCCAACCCATATTCTCTTCTGATCTCCTGCAGCACACATTCAAAACCTACAGTTTGCAAACGTCTCTAGAAAGTCAGCAACATTGAGCCCCATGAGTCTCCAGCAGGTAAATCACAGCTTAACACCTGCAGTTACACACAGCAGCACCGAACTCTGGGCAAAAGTGGTTCATCACCAAATAGCAGCTATAAAGATGAATGGGAACAAAATGATTATTCTCTTAACTACTTCTCATTCCAGTAACAATACAGCCTCGGCACATTTAAACAAAATGCCATGCACTGTTTGATCCATGCTGTAATGAGGATGGGTAATAGAGTACAGGGGAGAATGACTTTTTAAAACTATAAATCTACATTCATAGCTAAATGAATAGGGTTATTTTTCCTTTAGTCCTATCCCTTAGATTCTGACGCTGTACCTGTAGTCCAGAGTATTGTCTATCAAGCATCCGTTTGTAATGATCAGGGCATTTGAATGAGAAAACAAACCACTTGTTTATACAAAACATACACTGTGCTGCATAGATAACACCAGCGTGAAATTGTAAAAATAACGCCCCCTAAGAATAATACTTAGCACTTTTCCCCTCCATAAAAAGGGTTTTGAAAAAGTCAGTGTGTTATTTTCCCTACATTATAGATGAGGCAAGTGAGATTCCTCGGAAAGGTTAAGGCCAAAATGTTCAAACTTGGTTGCCTAAACTGAGGCATCTAAATCCACATTTAGGCACCCAAGTAAAGATGGGCTGGTTTTCAGTGGTCTGAGTCCTACAGCTTCCACTGCCTTGTTTATACATTAATTCAGATGCCTCATGGTCAGTAACAAATTTGAACGTTTCTGACTCGAGTGACTTGGCCAAGATCGCACAGCAAGTCAGCACAAGCATTGGGAATCGAATGTAGGTCTCCTGACTCCTAGATGCCTATGCACAGACAACTAGAATTTGTAAAGGGCTGTCAAAAAGTGGGTGCATCAGTACAGTGAGAGATGATACAAGTTATTTCTGTCTTTACTCTTCCCATGCCTGGCCATCTTAAGCTGTACCTATGTTTCTGCTTCATTTCTGGTATCTAACGGCTTATTGTGTAGCCTACAGATGAGGAATTCAGTACTACTCGGTTCTGAGACAAGACACACAGATCGAAACTTTGATTTAAATTCAGGCACTTTACAAATGATGTATAGGATGAAAGCTCAGTTGTCAGAGGGTCTAAATATTCTGTAAAAGTGGCAGAGTCCTGTGGCACCTTATAGACTAACAGCCATATTGGCGCACTGTTAGTCTATAAGGTTCCACAGGACTCTTTGCCGCTTTTACAGATCCAGACTAACACGGCTACCCCTCTGAAGCTTAAATATTCTGTGTCATTGGGAAGAGCAACCAGAGAGGTTAAAAGGCAGTAGTCAGCCCCTGCCAGTAGGGGATGTAACAATACAATTAGAATGGCAAAGAAAAGAAATACCGCAGGTGTTAAGACCTGAAATTCTTTTAACTCCATTTAGTGCTGGCACAAAAGTGCTTGGAAACAGAGTTCACATGGAGCAAGCCTGTCACCCAAAGACTTGACAAGTATGTCTTCAGGGTTTCTGGGGGAGTTCCTCTCCCCTCGCCTTGCTTGCACATGAGTTCCTCCAATTAAAACGCCATATAATTCAGAGGCAGCCATGCAGCACCAATTGCTGTAGGAAGTGCTAAAAATAGCATATGAAACCCTTTGAAAACCAGAGCTCAGCTTCCACAGTGAGCGGAGGCTCTGTTCTGCTGTATGTACTGTAAGATCTCAGTGTTCCAGTTCACTCCTCCTGGGACACATGCACAAAACGAGCTGACGGTGCCATCATCTACCTGCCTGTTTCATGGATTTAGCTTATGAGTGAACAGCTCCTTTGCCTGGAGACAGGTTAATGTCAGCAGGGAAGGCCTCATGGACACTGGAACAGAGGCTGGGAATTGCTGGGGAGGATGTGGAGGGTGGTGAATTGTGAAGGGAGGAAATTTAGTGTTGGCAGTTTAAAACATCAACACCAAGCCCCTGTGATAATAAGACGCGTGCTGACTGTCTCTGCTCCCTTCCCTTTGTCATTTTTAGATGGTCAGACACTTCAGAACAGGAACTGTCTTCTGCTATATTTTTGTACAGCTTCCAGGGTAATGGGACTCCAGTCCTGACTGGGCCTCTAAGCCTAATGTTATACAAACATATAATAATAGTCCTTCAGCGTTTGTGGCGGTGACTTGCTGGGGTGGATGGAGTTACTTTTATGGCACTCTGCTCATTCCTTTCTGGATGATCATAAAGCAGGGTGTGGGGGGAGGAAGGCAATTACTCTTCTGCCCCCAGGGCTCTCCTACATGGGATAGTGCAAGCATTGATTTGCCCACCCCTTTTGTACAGTGTGGATATGAAGCCCCCAGCGGAGTTAGTGAGGCAGCATGTGGGGAGTGTATGCTGCTAATTTCCAGCTCTGAATTTGCATCACCCCTAACCCAGCAGATACAGCAAAATGCATAACCCTTGCTCAGTTTCTCTTGGAAGCTGGAGAATGGATGTAGTTGAGCTGCCTACGGCTTAATCCAGATGAGCCCCCTATAATGTTGTGCAATCAGATGCGTTGACTAGAGTGTTCTCGGCATCCAGGCCAAGTCTGCCATGTATGACACAGGTTCACAATTTTAAAGAGTCGTGAGCCCTAGGCCAACTTCTGGAGGATCCAATGACAACTGTAGCTCATCTTAAGTGATCACTCTCCTTACAGTGTGCATGATAAACACCCATTTTTTCATGTTCTATGTGTATATAAATCTCCTCACTGTATTTTCCACTGAATGCATCCGATGAAGTGAGCTATAGCTCACGAAAGCTTATGCTCAAATAAATTGGTTAGTCTCTAAGGTGCCACAAGTACTCCTTTTCTTTTTGCGAATACAGACTAACACGGCTGCTACTCTGAACCCTGTAGCGAAAGTGTTTTTTTGTCAGTTTCATCTGGCTAAAAGAGAGTGGCCCTTTTCTTTCCATTTAGACCTTCTTACCAGCATCTGTAATAATAATAAATAGGACTGAAGCACATGCTTCTGTGCTTTGATGAACTGCGGCCTTAAGGCGGTTCAAGTTTTACAGGTGGAAGGGCTGGAGATTTCAAGTGGAGTCTTACAGTAGAGTTGATATGGTTGGAGAGTTTTTGTTGTTGGAGTCTGTTTGTAATTAAACGTTCGATAAATCAAAGTACTCTACTGTTAAATTTTAACTTTTCTAATCATGTGTTTCCAATTTTGAGAGGGTCTTAGAACTCGGAATGGGCACCTGAGATATCAGAATAAATAAAATTAAATCTATGTACACTTTGATTTAAAAGCCTTGTGTTTTGCTATTTAGTGTAGCTATTTTTAGCTTAGTTTTCTCATGCAGCTCTGACTTGAAAGTCAGCGTGATTTGTTTACAGTTAGTGGACTACACACAATAACTTGTACAATCTTAGAGCATTGGCACTGGGAACAGTAGTCTAGACTTAGTGGCATCAAAACCTGTACTGGTCAGATGCCACCAATATCCAACTAATCTTTTCAGCAAGAAGCATTGCTCAAGAGTCTTTTGCAGAGCTGCGTGAGCAGAAAGCAGAGGATTTGTATACCGCACCCCAGAAACTAAACTTTTATTTTCAGTTACAAATAATGAAAACAGATCTTCAAAAAAACTTTTACCAGCACTGTCTCACTTGGTAGATTAGAGCAGGGTGAACTCTTAACAGGGGCTACAGTCCAAAATTAGGCTAAAGATTTGTATTAAAAATAACATTCCACTGTTGTAGCATGGCACGCTAGAGCCTGATCTGCCCTTGCCTACTTCTTAGCTAATTTACACATGTGCCTTTTATTACCCACTCAGACAAAGGCAATTCAGTAGCTGCAAAACCTAAATCTATGGAGTCCTTCATTGAATATTTGAGGCGAGACAGTGAGGTGCAAAGTACACCAGACCTCTGAAATAGCCAATAAACTAAAGGCTGTGTGAAAACTAAATTTTTGTGTTACATAATTTAAAATCAGAATCTATTATTTAGGATTTTAAAAACAATAAAGCTCATAAAAAGTGGCTTGCTCTGAACCAGACAAACTCATGTGTATCGCTGTTCAACTCATATGTATTCTGTCCCATTATTTTGTGTTAACCAATTGCTGCTGTGCCCATCCTTACCTGATAGAAACACTAGATGGGTGCTATCTGCGACTGGTGTTTTAGTTTTAAATATGCATTTTAAAACCACTATGTAATAATTCCATATACTGCTAAAAGATGTAGTGGAAAGAGCATGGATTTGCTAAACAAGCTTTTGCAACTTTCCTGCCTTTATTTAGATGTGAGCTCACGCCATAAAAGAGGCTATTCGATGTGGGCATGAGTCTCTCTAACATTTCTCACTTGCCCAGCTTTTATTTTTACTACAGCCAACCTCTGGAAAGTGGAGGAAAATCCATGAATCTGCAGAGCGAGCTTAAATATAGTGTTATGAAAGTGCTAAGCAGCATCCCCTCAAGCTTCCCTGCTGACCCATTATCCTCCAGGGTGGGAGAGCTGATCCAGCTCCTGCTCCTGGCCAAGACAGAGAGAAGGGGGAAGCTCTTTGAAAAGGCAGGACCCAGGTAGTGACCTCCCTCTCAGGGAAGGCAGCAGTGGAGCAGGATGGTCTGTGGATCCGCATGGCAAGCAAGATGCCGAGCAGGGAAGCGGATGCTGGAGGCATGTCTTCACTGCAGAGGGAGCTTGGGCTCTTACCCAGAAGTTGCCCCTAACTCCCATCCACACACAAAACTCTCTCATCTGAGTTTGGGCCTTTCAACACAGGCTTGCTGGCCCAGCAGGGGGCATAGGCGAATTGCCTCTCCTTGAGGAATGGACTGGAGAGGGCACCCCTGGTGCTAGGCCTGGAGAGCCTTAACCAGCTGTTGGACTGCCCCCAGAGTCCAAGCTAGTAATCACTATGTTTTACCTTGAAATATAATGGCTAAGCCACAGTACCTACAGTGTTTCCATCAGCCCTGTTACTTTAGCCAAGTAGATGAGTGCTTATTGGGACCCACCAGAGCTAGAGACTATTGAGTTTTCAGTGCTGGCCTCTCAGTCATGGTGCACCTTACCAGGTCTGGTGTATCACGGCACGGAGCAGCTGTATTGATTACAATATGCACCAGATTGATCATAAACGTATTGAATTCCATGCATACTGATTAGTTGCATACCTTTTTCTTTTCCTCTCCTTGTACCTATTTAACCAGCGAGAAAAGCACAGTTAAACTTAGCTTCTGGTCTTTTTCAGAATGGACAATTGCTGATGTATGGGCTCCCAATGACACACACAAAAAATCTCTCTAGGGTCCCTGGGAAGGAAGGCAAGGGTACAAAGGACTTTCGGGCCAACACAGGACTCTCACTGGACAAAGAGGGCAGGGATAAGGAAAGCTCAGTCGTCTAATATGGCTTGCCAACTGTACAGTGCTTGTGGAATTGTGGGGTGTGGACACTGGTCAATCATGCATGGTGCAAGGAATGGAACGTCTCTGTTTCAGCAAACCAAATGAAATTAATCATTATGTTTACCTGTTCTGTAAAAAAATCAACCTGTTCTGTAAAAAATCAAGATGGTCTAGTGCTGCAAAACAATCAGAATATGACAAAGCAGTTAAATGTTGCCAAATCAAGCCAATTAATTATATCATTTTAGAAAACAGATATTTTTATGCAGGTAGTTTCCTCCTCAAGGCTCACAACATAAGCTTGATCTAAGCTCATTGATTTTTACGTTATGATTGCCAGTTGAAAGAGCCTAGAGATCATTGGCTTTATAAGGCAAAGCGCATATTGTATTTAACTTACTGGTATTATTTATAAGTATCCCTAGTTTCTGTCATTGTGGCCTGTACGCATTTATAAACCTGATTCATGAATTCACACTTCTCTGATGGTCAGCCGATGTTCCTTTATGTTGTTATACTCATCATTCATCTGGGTTCTCCAACATTTCCAGTGCTTTAGGAAACTGTCAGATGGGTTCCCTGCCTAGCATTCAGACTGGGATTTCCAAAGTCGCATGAGGCAGTTATGCAATGAACTCACATTGTTTCAATTGGATTTGGGTGCCTAACTCCCTTAGGCTCCTTTGAAAACTCCAGTCTTGCCCTCTAAGGGCCTGATCCAACTCCTGTTGAAGTCAGTGGAAAACTTAATGAGATGTGGATTGTTGGCCATAAGAAAGACCTAAACTGAGCCAAGGCATGGGACAACAAAGAGTTTGGGGGCGGGAGGAGCAGAAGGGGGGACAGTGTAAACAGGAGGGATTGAAAGGAGGGACTAGGCGGCTTATCAGACAGCCTGCTTGGAATTTCCTACAGCTTGCAAGCAAAAGTCTAAGCAAAAAGCAGCTCAGGGAAAGCAGGCTGAAAAGCCCTGGCCTGTCCAACGTGTTTGTATTAAAAACAAGTGTGGGGGAGGTAGTAAAACCAGGCTGCTGACATGGCAGCAGCAAACTCCGACTTATCTCCTCCACTTGGCTGCGAGTTTCAAAGCATGCACGCTCTGTTCTATTTGTGATGTCGCGAGGAACAGGCCATGTAAAACCGGTGCCTTTGATTACTTGGGGGGCCTCCAGGTGACTAGGCCAGCAGCTGTATTATTAACATACTGCAATCAATTAACATGAGAGTGCCACGGTTAAATGAAGTCTGTAATTTTGCACCAACAAGCCACGTGCCCAGACCAGGCCTTGGCTTATGGCAATGAGCTATGAAAGCTGTCAGCACTAGAGATGTTATATATTAATCATGACCTCCTGAAGAGCCAGCTTGCCCTGACCTGAAAAGTCAAGTGTTAAATGTGCCTGGGAGATTAAAAAAAGCCAAGAGCCAAGACTTTGCACCAATGCAGTTAATTTAAACAGAATTAGGTGCAAGTCAGAACGGAACATTGGAAATTTGGTTGTGGATAAAGCGGATGTTAGGTAATGAGTGGTATTGTTATTTCTCAGTAGCTAGGTCTTCTTAGACTCGCATGCTGCCCAAGCAATCCAAGAGTACTGTTTATTTTTTTCAAGAAAGGTCAGCTTTCTACAAGACATTAAAGAAGCACGGGTCCCCACCTCAAACAGTTTACAAGCTAGATATGCAGGCCCTGGTAGACTCTGAAGGTGATGCTGTCTTAGAGAGAATTTATATTTTTAGTTATGTTCGTGTGGGGTTAGTGTCAATGTGTGAGGCACTGACAGCATCTCAACCAGCAGGAGAGAGTATTTGTGGGCCTTTAATAAATGAAGATGGGATCATTGAAGTGAAACATTCAGAATTTCCTTTTCACTTAACCCCCTATAAAATATACCCCAGGGGACACCTGAGAGACAGTGCTGAAAAGCTAGCATGTAATATACATGTGGCACTTGATATTGCCCAGGGAGAAGAGAGGCCATAATTAAACTATGTCGGTGCAAGTCACTTTTTACACCAGCACATCATGTCTGTACATGGGGTTTATATGGCTACTGCTGTTTAGGCAGATGCTAAAAAACCCAGTATAGACAAGCTCTTAAACTCTTAACAGTGAAGTATCACCAAACAAGAGAATATCTAAAAATCTGAATCCCTTCCTTTGGGGAAAAGAAAGCTGCTGTTCAGGAAAGTGCTTCGTGTAATGTCACTATTCAGGTCCTCCAAGGATCTTGAGAGGGTCCTCCTGGAAAAATACAGAAGTGAGGACCCAAAATTTCAAATGTACAGAACAAGCAGGAAAAAAAAGTAGTTTTTGGTTTGGTTTGGTTTAAGTATGAATCTGTCTTTATACATCACAAAGGAGCAGCAAAGGATGCCAAAAAAAATTGTACTTGCTTTGCAATTCACCTTTAGGATTGTAATAGTGAGCTTTGCACGTATGTGGTACTTTGCACTCATAGATCACAAAGCACTTTACAAAGATGAGTAATCCTCATTTACAGTTAGAGTAACTGAGACACAGGGGCTTACAAATACATGCTCAAAGTTATACGGAAAATCAGTAGCAGCATAAAGAATAAAAATCCAATCTCCTGACTCCCAGACTTATGCTAACTAGACCACAACTCCTCCTGTCCCGTTAGGGTGCTGGAGTAAACCTGAATGCTCCATGTTTGGAACTGACAATGCACCAGTGCTAAACCCGAGCTGTGGAGAGAAGCCTCTGTAAAGGTTAATTGTCTGTCAGAACAGCCATGTTAGCTAAAGCATGCTTGCTCGACCTTTATTCCACAGAAAGGAGAACATAAATATAGCGGTAGCACCTTACGATGGTAGCCATTTGCAGCATGTTGCAGCACAAAAGAGGTGGCCCACCCCTGTGGGTTTGACTCAAAAGCAGCAAAACAGATTAGAAGGATTACATAGGAAAGATGGTTTCAGTTCTTGAGCTGCTCCTTCCTCCTTTTTCAGCATGTTAGAACACTGGGAGGAGATATAACAGTGTGGATAACGGGCTGAATCTTGAGAAAAAAAGTGACAGTCTTAAAATCGGTCAGGTTAATAAGAATTTATCAAATCAATAAAGGTGGGGGGAGGGAGCAGTAACAAGAAAGCAAGAAAGGGAATCAGAGCGCACCAGAGGGAGGCCAGCCAGAATCAAGAGGAAATGAAATAGCATCAACGGCTTTCTACAAATATTGAGGCTTGCCTGGAGCAGAGGAATTCATTTCTAAGTAAAATTAAGTGTGAGCACACATAACAGAGACTTATATTCTGGCAGCTGGTCTCTCTAGGCCAATTTATGAATTGCTTTTCTTCTGAAGACACTCAAACCAGCTCATTCAGACCTCACGGTCTGTGAGTGTGAGAGTAAATGCAGCAAAAGGAACTGGTGAGATAAAAGGTGATAATTAGGCCAAGGGTAATAGTATTGTGAAACAGAAGTGATATCTAATGCACAACAGCTGTGGCTGAGAAGCGAGAAAACATCAGGATCAAAGGGAATAGATTCAGATCAAAAGTGACTTTATCTTCAGGACATGTTCTCCTTGAAAGACCAGTGGTTAGTATTTTAAAGTATCTTATTACTGGCAGAGATTAAAGCATCCCACATTCTTGGCAAACAACATATGATCAGCTCATCCCCTTGACTTCCATGAGTAGACAGGCCTGCAGACTAGTGGGATGAAGGCAGGAAGCTGTGGCTCAAGAACATTGTCTTCTCCTCTCTGGGACTGCATGGAAGCTACTTCACTGGAATTCTGTGGGAGTCATTTGCCTTGCAATTTTGGGGATGGGGCAGGAGGAAGGAACAGAGGAGTGAATGGCTTCATTCTGCTAATAACATGCATCCATCTAGGGTATTTATATACCCCCTCACCAATGTAGTCTCTGAGCACCTCATAATCATCAATTTACTTGTAACACCCTTCACAATAGGCAAGTGCCATTATCCCCATGTAACAGGAAGTCAGTCGCAAAGCAGGACACTGAACTCAAGTCTCCCATATCTTAGGTTAGGGCCCTGACCACACCCACCTCTTGGTAGGTCTAACATAGGTTAGCTCATGATCTGGCCATGCCGCAAGGCTTCCCAAGCTTTCACTGATGTGGAGGTTGACTGGACATAAAAACTCTGTGGGGACGAGGGGTGGGAAGAGGGGTTTTTTTATTTTATTTTGTTTTTTAGTGGTGCATTTTGCTGGTGAGTGGTTAGGAAGAATGAATGTTAGTTGACACAGGTTGATGAATTTTCTGCACGGATGTTACTCCAGTAGAAATTCTGAATGAGTTTTTCAGATTTGTACAATGGCTACATGGAAATTTATTAAATTGCCCTGCTATAAATGGCAGTCCCTGTGGATTTCTATTCGGAAATATGAACGTATGTTAGTGGTGCTTGAAGAGTGAATTAACTAGTGAGAATTTCTTTCCTTTGCTCTGCTGCAGGGATGCTTTCAAAGTCTTACCTCCTGGGGAGGTTAGCCACAGAGATGACCCAGTCCTTCCCAGGCACTCCTTTGCCTCAGAGGTTCTTGGCCTTCCCATCACTGGATTATGTGGGTGAGGAGAACACATCCTTCCCAAACAAGTCCTTGAAAATGCTGGGAGGTTCACCACGCTGTTTTCTGATTTCTCTTCTCCGGTACATTTTTACAAGACAGGCAGTGATCTGGGACCTAGAAAGCATGGCTAGCCATAGAAATTGGGGGAAGTCAGATATATTACCCACCTGCAAATGTTTAGCTTCTTCCTTGCCCTCTCCTCTTGCCGGTCTCGTGACCTTCTTTTGTTCATTCTTTTGGAGAGAGGCTCTTAAACTATGGGGGAGATTTTCAAAGGCACAGCAGGAAAGTAGCCACTCAATTCCTATTGAAAAGAAATGGGAACTGGATGTCTTTGTGCCTGTGAAAATCCTTTGCCAAATCAACTCGCACTAACCACAGTTTCAATGGGACTTGGCTCAGGCCATAACTACAGCACTCAGTCATCAGTAACGTGCAGTGTGTTCGCTCTAAGGGGGGCGGGGCGTGGTGAATAAACCCGGGGAAAGCACCCACACTTTTGCCCAGCCGCTGGTCCTGAACCCCGGTGGAAAGGCATCTGTGGAGTAACAGTGCTTGCACTCCTTCCATCCACAATCTGCCAGCTTTTCTCGCTCGCAACTGCGATTCGTGGAGGGAATAATTTGGCCCATGCTTTTTAATTACCAGCAGTTTGACCAGGCCCTCAGCTGGTGTCAAATGGCATAGCACCGCTGGAGCTCTACGCCAACTGACACCAGGTGAGGATCTAGCCTATTACTTTTAGCCACTAACTAATGGGGACACAATGAACCTGTTTCACAGGAACCTGAAGGGAACCACGAAAACACCAGCTTCTACAGCGGAAAGGCCAGACCATAGACTGGTCTGCAGATTCTAACCAGTATCAGGCCATGTTCCAAGCAGACATAACTCCATGTGGATTAACTCCACAGCACGACTTGGGAAAGGGCCATGGG
The DNA here is from genome assembly GCF_965152235.1 of Eretmochelys imbricata. NCBI lineage: Eukaryota > Metazoa > Chordata > Testudines > Cheloniidae > Eretmochelys > Eretmochelys imbricata. Next base: position 228,544,420 of record NC_135573.1, on the reverse strand, counting down.
TCTCAGGTAACTCTAGTCCACATTATTATGCTGCAACCACTGCTCATCTAGCTAAACAATTCTTGTTCCCTGCAGAGCAACTGTAGCTTATATTTGTCATGAAAACACAATGGCAAGACATTCCATACAAGAGTGAGTGACAGTAATTGGAAGTAATTTCAGCAGTGCAGACATACAAAAAAAGGTAGACTTTAGTAATTCACTGCTTTTTATCATATAATCTCCTGTAAAACAATGATTATAACTGCAGCCCAGTGATTTTTTTTTAAAGTTGCCTTAAATCAGTTGTAAACTGAGATAATCAGTTTCTATGGGATTATTATGAAAATTACACCTCTAATATCCCTTTAGAATCAGACCTTTTCAACCTTCTCTTCCACAAAAGTCTCTTTTTTAACAAAACTCCTGGGTTATTAAGTACAGGCTAAATTCTGTTTGCCTTAATTGCCCACTGGGATGGGGCATAGGAGGAAGGCAAACAGAATTTGGCCCAAGTTCTAAAACCAACGGCACAAAAATGACTAGTATCTTTTAGGTAGTACATGATTTGTCTGAGGCATTAAAAAGAGATTAGCAGATGCGAGATGCCAGTGCAGGAGCTTGATGTGTTCCCAGGGTTTGCCTAGCATTTTTGACATTGTATAGATTGAGGAGTGATTGATAACAACAGTAAAAAGTGTGACCATGTAAAAGTTACTTTAAAGGGACATTGCCAAGTGGTTTAGCTGAGATTTTGCACCTCCCTCACAATTGTTACAATATGGCTGCTGGAGAATACTTTCCAAATTCAAAGGGACCTGCCTATTTATCTCGGTACTTACACGGCCCCTCCATGACCGCATGACCTGAATGCCTGGTTGTGGTCTGTGTGGGAAATTCCCATGGAAGTAACTGGAATTATGCAGACAAAACATATCTTGGGCCCTAATTTACCAACCTCTCCTCCTCTCTGATTCCCACATTGCCCTCTCCCCTTCTCCAGAATCTCCCAAATGGAGCCGCCAAACGTCTTTTCCTTACCCAACAATCTGAGCACATTGCCCCCACTCCTGGCATCCCTTTGAGAGATGCTGTATTAAGTTTAAATGCCTCACCTTCACGACTCCACACCTTGGCCACAGCCAGCAGCACCGCCTGGTTTACCTCCTCTCTCTGCTCTGTAAAAGCACCAGCCTCAACACTCCATTCATCTCTTCCTCCTGTTCCTATCTCTAGGTATTTTGCCATGATGTGCCTACGTAGATGCAAAAAGAACAGGAAGACTTGTGGCACCTTAGAGAGACTAACAAATTTATTAGAGCATAAGCTTTCGTGGGCTACAGCCCACTTCATCGGATGTATATGGTGACTTACAACTCCAGTTTGTCAAACCACCGCTGTCTCGTTTAAATCCCTCCGCAAAACCTATTTTGTCCATGCCCATAAAAAGTGTTTATGGACGGAAAAACCCCATCATAAGCCAAAGTCTCCCCTGTTTCATGCAGCTTCTCCATGTCCATCTTCTAGATTGTAAGGTCTTCCAGGCAGAGGATGTGTCTGTGTGTATTTTATAGTGCCAGTGCTCAAACAATCTTTGAAAATTCACATCTGACTGAGATCTAAGTGTGTGTGCATGTGAATGAGTTATTTATTGTTCATACCATCCTACCATCTTGTTATGTTTCTCTTGCAGTTTGGCCAGCCAGCCAGCAGAAGGAGCACAAGTTAACGTCAAAACCTTATTCATAGAGCTGTACTGGCTTCATTGATGCCTTTGCCCATGATGCTTTTTTATGACAGCACATACATAAACAAGGACAATACTTGTTGGCTTGTGTGTCTAAGAATCAAAGTCAACAACAATATTTTCACAATAGATAAGAAAGTGCGGGGGAGGGGGGCGGCATAGGGACATTTTTGGAGGGAGGTGAAGCTTTTGAAGGGAATAAAAGAGAAAACCCCGGAGAAGGAAAAATAAAAAGTTTTAAAAACTACAAAAGACAATGCAGTATCCCATAAAGATTTGAACGTACATGTGGCTAGTATGCATTCTTCTCTCAATCACTGCGTGTGTCCTCTTACTCATGTTACCAGGATAATGCCTGTTAATGTGAGTGTGCCTGAAATCTGCCAGGTTTACTCTCAATAAAATTTGCCAAACTGGTTTTCTGCTATAGTTTGTGAATGACTTGATTGGACATTTTGGCATGGCTAACATTTCTTTATTTGCCTCTATCTCCAAAATTGTTTCTTATTATTCTTTAGTCTTTGTGTAGGCAGATCTCCAGCCACATTCATACATCGGGTATAGTAAATAAAAATTGGTTGCAATTAAGCAAACGTGTTAACAATTGTTGTATCTCACTGTAGTGGTTGTAGTGCGTGTGGGGCTAAAGCTTCCAGAGAACATAAGGACATGCCTGAGAGTGAACTGGAGCAAAGGTTTCCCCTTAGCTGACATGCTGGCATACTAGTTCAGGAGCAGCAAGACAAGGGCTTAAGTCCCAGAAGTGCAGTTTTGTGTTTTGTTCATAGCAATGAATTTATTTTGATTGGCACCCAACTGGGTTTTTCCCCAAAATGTTTGTAGAAAATTGATCAAACTTGGTTTGAGTTCTAGTTTAATAGAAATTACCCTGGACATGGAACCATTCTTCAGTAGCACCCTTATTAAGGTGTTAAGCAGGGTTTTGTTTCACAAGAGAACATTAGAGCTCAGCAAAAGGACTCCAGTGAGAAAAGGTCCATGTGTCTCTTGCTCCTGTTTTTCCCCTAGCTGTGAGCAAAAAATAAAATAAAATAAAAAATCAGAAACTTTTGAATCTTTCACAACTGCTCACCTTGGGGGTGGTGTCTTATCTCAAGATCCTCTTGTTCAAAAGACTTGCAATTTTCCCTACAAAGTCCACCCTGATCCCTAACCTGTCCTAGCAATTGACAATGCCAGTAGGCAAAGACTTATACCTTGGAATGCAGAGAGTATATCAAATTTGGCTTTCACAATAGAGAGGCAGCAGCTTCTCCATAATACCAGGAACAAAAACTTCTCAATACACAATTGAATAATATGTGTAACTAGCACACTGTAATGGCTTTTTCATCCATCATGCTGCAAATGTCTGTCAGACAGTAGTTTACTCATCATACAGTCTTTCTATAAAAAGAAAAGGAGTACTTGTGGCACCTTAGAGACTAACCAATTTATTTGAGCATGAGCTTTCGTGAGCTACAGCTCACTTCATCAGATGCATACCGTGGAAACTGCAGCAGACTTTATATATACACAGAGAATATGAAACAATACCTCCTCCCACCCCACTGTCCTGCTGGTAATAGCTTATCTAAAGTAATCTTCAGGTTAGGCCATTTCCAGCACAAATCCAGGTTTGATCCAGCAGGACAGTGGGGTGGGAGGAGGTATTGTTTCATATTCTCTGTGTATATATAAAGTCTGCTGCAGTTTCCACGGTATGCATCTGATGAAGTGAGCTGTAGCTCACGAAAGCTCATGCTCAAATAAATTGGTTAGTCTCTAAGGTGCCACAAGTACTCCTTTTCTTTTTGCGAATACAGACTAACACGGCTGTTACTCTGAAACCAGTCTTTCTATAGTGATTCCAAATCCTTTTAATTACCCACTGAGGAATGGCCTGTCTTCTATTAGAGAAATTCTCTCAACTGAATGAGAATCTCTAGAATTGGTTGCTTGAATGCTTATAAAAAATCCCACCAATGGCCAACAGATTTACTGCATCTGTGGAAACCTCCAAATATAGCCTAGGCATTGTGAACTGTATGCATCAGAGTGATTTTCTTTTGGCCATTCAAAATCTTTCCTGGAAATGCAGCTTGCTGGGGAGGGTTCCCATCTCATCACTGTCACAGCCTCTGCATCCATGCAATAATTCTGCAGACTGGTCTCTGCAAAAATAATATATAAATCGTGTTTCACTAGCAAGCTGTCAAAAGCAACTTCTTTAACTTACTATGGCAGGCAAGGAACTGAATCAGCTTTATTCCCTTGCAACATTTTTGATATTCTGTTGGCGTGTCTAAGATTTCTTATGTCTCACCACAATGAAGTTTCCGTCTTAACAGTGAAATCACACCCACAGATTTTTACAAAAGGCAAAAATGTGCCCTCTTCTGCTGTCTGTGGTTCAGTTGAATATTTTAATCCAGTGTTTCTGGAATATTTCATCTCTTTGGTTGCATTTGAAGAGGGCTTCACTATATACTTGCCGCATTTGTGATAAAGAGCATTTGAGATGCTTTGTAACAAGGATGTAAAAGAACAACAGTGCAACCATGAGGGAAAGACAATAGAAAAAGTAAAACAAACTGAGCAGCATTACCTCAGAGAAACAATGCGACAAGCATGAATAAGACAAACTAAACTGGTTACTACAATGACAATAGGCAAAGAATAAAACCCTGATAACATTTTCAGGAGGTAGGAAAAATCAAACACCAAGGAAAAATTGGCAAAAACTGGGCTAAAATTGATATTAAAGCAGCTGATATATTTTTTTAAAGAAAGCTGCTGAACTGAGTAATTATTATGGAAAAGCACAGTAAAGAACTGAGGAAAAATGGAAACAAATCAGAATGCATTTGACTAAGTCGCCTAGCTTCAAAAATTAGAGAATACAAACATTGTAAATATTCTAATCCAAACAAAATGCCTAGGGGGTAAAACCTCATCTGTTATAAATGGGGACTAAGCAGATTTACACCAGCTAGAAGGGGTCCATAGTGGATAATCTAGTGCTGGCAGGAGGATGGACTAATTGATCATTTCCATCTCTGTGATTCAGGACGAACGACAATTAGAGCTGTATAACATGTCAGCTCTCAATGCTAAATTATTTGAAATCAACCGTTGTTCACATTCTTTTCAGGCTACTGGTCACGATGTACTACGTAGCTGGATGTGGTTCTAGGGTTAAGTCACAGGGTGTTTTTTGATGTGTGGCTGGCAGAGCCTATCCTTTGTAGCAAGAGGGTAAATTCAGTTCAGCAGCAGCCACATTTCGCTCTTTTCAAAGAGAGGCTGCATTATAAGTGAGGGATTTCCTCTTTTAACTAGAAAAAACTGTGATAAACACCATAACCCGGTCTTGGGCCTTTACCTGTCTGACTCTGGCAGATTGTCTCTTACACTTACTCTTTTCTGTAACTTCTCTGAGACTTATTTGGCCTGACATGTGTGTCTTCTAGCTTTACAAGGGGAAATTTATCTCTCTGGTATATTATCTAGTCTATTAATTATTATTATTATTTATTATTGTATTATATTATCCAGTGTAATATTTTTGAAAGAGCCCTACACTCTGCATGCCCTCTTAAATCCTGCAGTTAGTGGGAAGTTGTGTTGCCTAAACACAGAAGTTGCACAGAATTAACCAATTAGAAACCAGTTTAGTAAATTGGTGCATCCCCCTTGTGTAGACACTTAAATCAGAGAGGGCCTCAGCTCAATTTAGCTGAAGTTACGAAGGAATCTAGACTGATTTAGTTAGATCAGTGCAATGTTTGTATGCAAGGTGAAGCCTTGGTGTTAAACATTTTGCTTGACATAACTGTCTCCTAGTTTTATAAAGGGAGTTTTAGCGGAGTTTCTTTGTGTCTCTAGACTAATGCACCTATAATTTCTGATCAGGGGCTATAGCGAGAAGCTGTAGGGAACAGCATGTTTTACCAGCTTCAGGGTCCATTACTACACCTGTTGCACTCTCTCATGCTTTATATTTGTATTTAGGTGAACAACAGACATATCTGGCTGTTCCTTTATACATAACAATCACCTTTGCATTGACCAGTGTCCCCATATTCCATGCTAGTTTCTATTAAATTCCATTTACACATTTGCTGTTGCTGAAGCTTCTATGGTCTCTTGCTTTGGAGAAAGGCAATTTTGCTTCTGCAGTCCTGCCTATTGTTTTTTTAAATCTTGATTTGCTCGTCTATGGTCCTGAGGTTGTTTATGTGGCATGTTCTGGTCACTTTCAGAAATGCTCTGGCTACATGTTATCTACCTCCTACCTATTTGCCTACCTACCAAGATGGTCCCATCACCATAGAATCTGAGTGTCTCACAAACAATAATGCATTTATCTTCAGAGCAAGTCTGAAAGGTAGGAGGGTATTCCAGTGGAATCCGACAAATTCACACACATTTAGAAGCAATATCTCTGAGGTTTGTAATAAACCATGATGACAAGCATGGGATTTTGTGCTCTCACTGATTGATATGTGTGTGACTCTGCATTGGCACCATTCCTGAATGTAGAGCCAGATCCTCAGCTGGTACAAATTTGGCTATCCCAGTTAGTGAATCTATGTCAGTTTATACCCAGTGAGGATCTGGCCTGTGCAATTTGCAAATCATGTGTGAACTGGACTGATGGGAAAGTTTGCACAATGCTTTACCAACTGGAAGGGTCTATTTAAAATTTGATGGGGAACGCTTTGGGTTTTCATGGCATCGCCAGAGCGTGAATACTGTTACAGATGCAGCTGGCATTTCCCCCCCTAAACCAAGCATAGCATTTCTTTAATGTGCCCAGTCTGCAAGAGCACAAGGTATGCCGCAGACCCTTGGCTGTGGGTGGTACGTTAGAGCAGTGCGGCTTCCTTGCACCCGTGGGGAGGCCCATCCTACACATGACTGTATGCTTTGAGAGCCTCCAAAAAAGCACTAGCTCTAAAGCATAGCAGTAGAGAAGAGCTATACTAATTACCGTGGGTAAAGAAGCTCTAGGTCTTTGCCAGTTTTTATCAAAGTATAAAAAAGCACTTATTAAAATTAATTCAATTTACCATGTGTTATACTTCTAGCGACGCTATTTTTGGCTAGGTTTGCCATCTGTCCCATTCAAAGAGCTCAGCCCCAGACTTTTGCTCTCTGTTCCACCTCCTACAGTGCCCATGTGTACTTCAGAAACTATATTCCTGTTTAAAAGAACACTCAAGTAATTTGGGCACAAAAGCTAACTTACCTGAAAATTGCTATAATCTGGTGAGGAATGGCTTCTGCATTCCAAATATCTATTAGAAAAAAATCCAGGACTGCCCCAAGAGACTTATAAAAACCTCAACACGAAAACACCTAACCAGAGCCTCAGTGAATTAAACTTTGCAATCCTTTTGCATTGTGCAGAGGAAGCCATCCAGCCAATGGAGGGAGCACAAGTTAACTAATACATCGTATTCAGAGAAATGTGATGACACCTTCAGGTAGGCCTGACAAAACTGCAAAGTTGAGATTTTGTGCCATGCCTCAAAGAGGAGGTGACTTTAAGGTGGCTTCCTGATCCTAGGATGCTCCCATGGGCTGGAGTCGCCCTGGTGTAACTTAAACAGCCCTGGGGGCCCAGGCTGAGTTACGGAGCCTTATAGGCCCTAAACAGCCCTATAGGCCCCAGTACTGCCCAGCATCTCACCAGTGCTGCACTGTAGGCCAAGCTTTGATACCCCCCCTTCTGCCCTTAGCCCTACTTGCTGCCCATACCCTGGTGTGTGAGGAGGTCCCTGAAAGACAGCCTTACCTTGTTTTCCTCAATTTCTGTGCCAGGGAAAGCATCTCCCAGCCAGATCCAGGGCTTTTAGAAGCCCTTTATGCCACTCTGGCTCTTTTGTGCAGCGTAAAGGGGCCAGAGCCTGGATAAGAAACTCACCTGAGGTGTTTTTAAACTATCAGCCTAGAACTCCAGGTAGATCCTACACATTTTTGTGAATGAAAGAATTCAAGCAAATCTGTATTTTACACTCTCTTCCAAATCTCCTGCCTCAGAGCAGGTGGAACAAACTATTTATTTACCTTGTTGACTTGACTGGGATCATGCCAATGGGAAAGAGCAGAATTTTCTTGCAGCATTTAGGGCCTGACATATTCAAGATAGGGAGTGTTTGTAGACCCCTTGCAAAAAGTAAGTCTTTAGGAGGCATTCTAATGAGGAGAGGGTGGAAAGCCGGGGTGGAAGGAGATAAACAAGGTATTGATGTTGACACTGGGGGTGGGTACCCCATGTTTCTCCTCGTCCTAGTCCCATCTCAGTACTTCTCTCTATACTGAATCCTTTCCTCCGTGCTTCCATTTTAATAAGAAACTTACAGTGAGAGAGAAAAAGCCCACTAAGTTCATCCCTGATGTACCTCAACTGAAGTCAATGGAGTTATCTGAAGGAAGAATTTGGACCAAGCTATCTTGGAAGCACCAACAATCCACCTTTGCCTGCAGTACTGCCCCATGTTCCAAAATACTAATGATCCTAGTGGCAGGCTGAATCTCTGCATGGTATTGTTCCTTGCTTGGCAACACCTCCAATAAATAAATTGCAATCATCACTTCAAGATCATCCCTAGAAAAGCTGCTTTCCAGAACCAGCACACCTGGCAGTGACCTAAGCTCAAGACATCCCTATCGCAACTAGGGAAAGTTCATGGAAATCATCATAACCTCCCTACCTGATGGTAAATGTTTAGAGGTGATACATTTCCTTTCCCAAGTTTCACTTGTTTCTGGGCTGAGACTTACAGTTGACAAAGAAAACTGGCATTTATCAGCACTTGCATGATCAATGAAAATTCTGCCCGGTTCATGCTTCCTCTAGCACACATTAAACTTGTCAAACAATTCTTGTCTGCTAAAGTTAGTTTAAGAATCACATTAGTGATTTAAAGCTAATGAAATTGCAGCATTCAGACCATACTTTGTTCTTAGTTACACCAGTGTAAAGCTGTTGCACTAATTGATGGTGATAAGACAAGAGCTGGTGGGTTTCTATTAGAGCAGTAGAGTTGCTCTTCTGTAAGTGGAAACAGAAACTGGCCCACTATCTAGTAATGCAGTGAAGTGACTTCACATTCACACCAGTGTAAGCAAAGGCAATCACAATCGTGTAGTTACTATATTGTACAGCATGTTTTTGGTTATAAATAATGCTACAAGAGAAGAACAGGAGTACTTGTGGCACCTTAGAGACTAACAAATTTATTAGAGCATAAGCTTATGAAAGCTTATGCTCTAATAAATTAAGCTTTCATGAGCTTATGCTCTAATGAATTTCTTAGTCTCCAAGGTGCCACAAGTACTCCCATTCTTTTTGCTGATACAAACTAACACAGCTGCTACTCTGAAACCTGTCACTACAAGAGAAGGTGAGTAGCTATTTAAGATGATCACAAGCTACAGCCTTCTGTTATGATTCAGGCAAAAACACTATGACTTAAAGCCATTGTATGAAGGGAAAATTCCGGTTGAGTATTTCCTGCATGAAGAGTATAATATAGAACCCTCATTGGCCGATCAGATGCCTCTTTTCATCCAGCTCATTTTAACAGAGTAGGTTAGATGTACAGTATGTGCTGTAGTTTAATGGCGTATCTGCCAATCTTAGGTTCCATCAAAGCACTTATTTTGGGATGTGTGAGATGGATTGTTTCATGTGATGTGTTCAATGTACTTTGTTATATATTTGTGTATTGGGATAAAAAGTCACAGTGCCAGCCACATGGTTAGTCAACATCATTTACCATCTTCTGAGGAGAACACATGTGCCATTTTTGCTAATGTAGAACTTGAAATTTCCACAGGGCACCACAGGAAAGTCCCTTTAACAATCAGAATACCCTATGTCTTGACCTTTGAATGAAATAGGACTGTTTCAAGAATAAGATGATCCAAAGCATCTTTATATATTACTTTTGCCAACTAGAAAAAATTATGCAACTGAACAGTTGTAAATGTACAGGTAGGTTAAGAATGTATACTGATTATCATAAAATCACGATGATGTTATCCCATAGTCTAACTCCTTTTGCCCTTTTTTTCTTTTTTGCTGCTTGTCTGAATGTAAATCAAAATACAGTTTAAAAAACAAAGAAAGAAGCAGAAGAAACCACCCACTCTCTGGTAGACTGTTAATGTGATTCCAGAAAAATATAATGATGAGAAACTGACACAATGATATTGTTGTGTGACTCGGTGCTCGTTGGTGAAAAGTGAGGTCCTGAAAACATCTCAGTGAAATGAATATGGGATCAGTCCCTTTCAAGGGGAGAAGGAGTTTCTCAGCTGTGTTTATGTGGGTTTTGTCTGTGCATACAATATTGAATCCCCCTCCATACTTCACATTTGTCAAAATTCCATGTAAGGATTTCTGGTCCTGATTCTAATCTCATTTGCACTGATGTAACTGCACTGAGTTCAGCAGAGCTACTCCTGATTTACTATCAGTTAGTCCCTATGAATCCATATTGTAATGCAGAAAGACAGGGCCTGATCCTGCAGAGCGTTGATCATGCTCGAGTCTCATTGGACTCAGATGCTGAGCACCTTGAAGACTCGGGCCAAACGGCCATTGTACGGATGAGCTGCACGTCTTTATTTTCAAGGGGCTGTTTAGTTCAAATACTGCCTGCTTGAATTTTTAAAAATATTAGACAGACAAGTAGTTAGAAATAATTGCAATTTACGGAATAAATTATACCATTAGTGACTCTGAAATTAATAATCAAGGAACAAAGGGAAGAATATATTGAGTAGGTGACAGAAAAATAATAAACCTCTTGGGCAACTTTCCACTCTTAGGATTTTAATTTTGAGCTTCCACTCCCAGCTATCCATTCTTATTGCCCATCCATCAAACTCCTGATGAATATAAAGGATCATAGTGTGCAGTATATCATTCCACAAGATTGCTGGGCTGGGATAACAATGGAAAGAGAGTCTTGTAGGGCTTTGAGGAGGTAGAAGGAAACAGCAGATGACAGTACAGAGATGCTTCTCTCTCTTTTTGCTTTTCCTTTTCCTCTGTTTAATTGTGCTGGCCTTCTCATCACCATTTCAAAGCTACCCAAATTCTTACTCGTGATCAAATCATCTGAAAATCTCCCCCCAACTGGCTTTAACAACTGATGTAACTTTTAATAGAAGTACAGCCTGATTTATACTTCTGCTTATTGGTACGATTTTAGGGTTTTGGTTTAATTTTAGCACCACAGAAGCATTTATCTTCTACTTACTATTTACAGTGTTATAAAAAATATTGCAATTGTTACTTTCACTGCTAGCAATATGGTACCACTTGAATTAATGCTGGCTGGGGAGAACTGGGAAATATTGGTATTGTTTTTGTATGAATATTGTGCCTGTCTCTGTGTGTTTGTTTATTGGGTTATTGATATGGCGTTTGATCAAAAGGGGGCTGTTAGGGAAGGTTACACAATAGTCCAGATAAGGGGTCTCTGAAACACAATAGTCAGGTTAATAGCTGTGAAGAGGTCACCTTCTCCACCCCAAACCTGGGGACACAGCTGTATTGCCAAGGCTGAGAACCTGGAGAGCAAAAGACACTGATCAGTTAAAAGATCTGCCCTGCAGAAAGGGAGGAGGGAAGATGTCAGCAGCTGCAGGCAGACACAGACTGCTTGAGAGTCAGAGGTTGCAGCAAGAAGGCTGTACCTTGGTCACCAAGAGAATGGGGGACAGCACCAAAGCTAAGTCATGTCTATCTAGGGTCCCACCCCAAAGAGAAGTGGGGGCACAGGTCTGTCACTTGAAGGGGTGCACGTGGAGGACTAGAAAAGGGTCTCAGCAGGGGCAGCCAACCCACGAACTGTGACACTGGCCTTCAGCAAAGAATACGACCATTGCAGTTACAACGGTCTGAGTGTTGCAGGATCAATCATGCTATACAGAAAATGATTTAATAATTGGATGCATACTTGGAAGTGCGTGTTACTGTTTTTAAAAGGTATTTAATATGTGCACTGGTTTTAAAAATATTCCAGTAGCTCACTGTAATTTTCATGTGCATCACGTCAACATTTTATTGTACACATTAGAGAGTTATGGGTGGGAATTAAGAGGAGAATATAGCTTGTTGACTTCCATTTTAGAGTAAAAGCAGAGATTAAAGCAAGTAGGAAAATTATAAGTACAAATTTAAGTGGGGAGGGGAGATCTACAAAAACTGACCTTTATGTTTGCAATTAGCAATTTAATTTTTGCAGTACATGAGCACAGATGTGGTAATGAATGTTTGTATATGGTTAGTTACTGATCTTTATGTGTGCCATTATCGAGTTATATGTGATCATTTAATATCTTTAAACTTGACCAGTGAAATGTTTACTCTTTAACTTCTTATTTGATTGACTGATTTTATATCTGCAATAAGTCATCAGTCAAAATACTATATACATGACTTGAATATACATCTTTCAGTTTAAAAATTCTTCCCCTTCCTGAGCAACTAGTCATATTCTACTGATCTTTTCAGATTAAAAGCTAAAAAGGAAGAGATATGTTGAATTTATTTGCAATTTCCCCTCACTGAGCCCTGTCACTTGAGTGACAGCCCTCTTTGAACTCCCCCTGATTTTGATTTGAAAACTGATTGTAATCCTTTCAAGATTAAACTTAATTTTTTGCAGATTATTCTGAAATATACATTCTTCTGGTACCAGGCCCACCCCGGTCAATGTGTCAAAGGACATTTTTCATTGTGGTAAGATTTAATCTGAAGGATTCTTCACCATAAAAAAGTGGCTCAAATTTTAGAAAATATCCTTCCACCACAAATGCTAAATTAAAAAGTTTGGGGAAAATGATGAACAGAGCAGTAGGATTCCTAAACGCAGAAGCTGAGTATCTTTGGTACACAGGGAATCTACTACGGTTAAAAAATCCAGTCCATGACTTGCATCACTACAAATACATTCTCCACTCAGATGGGCTGATTTCTGAGTTTCCACCAACATTCAGCTAAACAGTTCTTTATCCACCAGATGATGCTATTGAGTGGCACTGGGCCTTCCACACTCAGCATACCACAAATCTGCCAGTGCTGAGATTTTACAGAAATGGGTGAAGCGTAAGAATGTAGCGAGAATAGAATAGCCCAGGAAGCAGAACCCAGGTGCCACATGTGATCGTTTGCAGTGGTACCTCTAGGCCAGCCATTCAGATGTTCTCCTTTCCCCTGTTCATATTGTATTTCAAAGTACGTATTTTGAACCTGATTCATTGTTAGTGTAAGTGGGTATAACTCTTTAGGATACCCCAGCACTGACTTTGGCTCCTAACTTTAAGATTGAAATGTATCCCATTAAACCAGCAATTGAAAGATACAAACCAGCACAACTTTATTTTCTATATGTTTCTTTCTTACCAGCTGTAACCTAAAATGCTTTTTTATGGTTTTTAAAGCAGTAAGAGTTAAAAATAATATCTGAACAAAAGAGAAGCAGCTGTGGACAAGGAAGAAAAGCTGTGGTTTCACGGGCGATTTCAGATATAACCATGGTGCTCTGTACAACATCAAAGCAACCCCTTGTTTGGCATATGCCTCATTCTTACTATACAGTGTGCCGGGCTGCCTTATTATCAGACCTTTTTCCTAGCATGTTCTTCTGGGGCCTAAGCCTGTACATTTAGCAACAGTGAGGCACTTGTAGTCCTAAAGGAGCCATTTTGTTGCTAGCCAGATTTCTCTGTCTTCTATGTAGTGAGTACCTCATCTGTTTTTGCTGATTTTCCCTTTCTTATTACCATGGTATTGGGATATCCTCACAAAGAGATGAAGTGAGCTGTAGCTCACAAAAGCTTATGCTCAAATAAATTTGTTAGTCTCTAAGGTGCCACAAGTCCTCCTTTTCTTTCTGCGAATACAGACTAACACGGCTGCTACTCTGAAACCTGTCACAAAGAGATGTAACATGCATATTATGCTTTACACCTTTGAGACTCTACATCAACATTAACCAACTAGTCAGTAAGGAAAAGAGCTGTAGGCAGCTTATTGCAAATGGCAGGAGCTGACGGGGAGTCCAAGTTCAGGCACCAGCAACAGTATCCTTGTGTGAACAGTAGGCATCTTATACCGAAACAGAGAGATAGGGGGAAGTCATTAAAAACATACACAAAAGGTCAGAACAAGGTCACAGGAGGTTTTAAAAAAACGTGGACAAAGAAATGTCACACCAATCACTGTTGCAAGACTAGCAACATCTACTGTGGTGTAAGGGGATACATTAAAAATGGGCTGTCAACCCAGACTTTTCGTCTAAACCTTGGAAGAGGGGCTAGTGAAGTAAGTGCTACTCAAGCCGTAACTACAGCATATCAAGGCTCAAAAGTGCCATAACAGGAAAACAAACATCTAGTTCTTTTAGCCAAAGGATAAGTGAGCAAAACACATCTGTCTTTTCACAGGGCCTTGACTTTGTTCTTGTCTCAGATTGTTGGATCCTTCGGTGTAATGTTTGGCCCCTCTGGCTCAGTCTTACCTTCCTTACATGTGGGCATATTTCTATTAGCAAAGAAGGCTGGTCTTGTGGTTAAGGTACTGGGAGAGGGCTTGGGCTCTAGAAATCTGAGTTGAATGCCCAGCTCTGCACAGTTTCTTTGTGCTCTTGGACAAGATTTCTCTGTGTTGCAGCTGAAAAATAGAGGTTAATAACACTTTTAGCTCACAGACGTTCTCAGCACAAACTCCCTTATAATAGTTTGGAAGTAGTTAGATACAGTGATGAGGTGGGCTATATGAACACATTATTTGCCATGCTCAGTGTTTTGTCTTGTTTGGGTTTTATTCATTTCCTCTCCTAATATGAAAAACTGCCATTTGTCAACAGTTGTAGTTTGAAATAGGTTTGTTGCCTGACTCTTCAGTGCCTCTTCCCACCAAGCCCAAACTCTTCTCTCTATGACTTTGATATCCCTTCTTTGGGTGAATTGTTGCTGTGCAAAGTGGACCAGGAAGAGGGCTTCAAAAACACTAGGAAAGACTACAGGAATGTGAGAGCTGAATCAGTATCAGAAAAAGAAAAGGAGTACTTATGGCACCTTAGAGACTAACCAATTTATTTGAGCATAAGCTTTCGTGAGCTACAGCTCACTTCATCGGATGAAAGTCTTGATTAGCAGGAAGGATGGGTAAATCTTTTCCATTTGTATAATCTTTCATCCCAACGGCTGGGGAGAAGCACTGATGGATGTGTGGACAATATTAAATGGGGGTGGTCAGGACAGACAAGGACAAGGAGGAGCAGCGAGGCACTAGAAGAGAAAGGGTGGCTAGTGACAAAAGAGCATCATTAAGAACTCTGACTTTAGAACCAAAGTGGCATTCAGTACGAATTACTATTAGCTTAATTACTGCATCTGAGTGGGGCTGTGTAACCTAATAATAATAATGAAGAGATCTGAAACATTTCATTACTTGATAAACAGAGGGCTAAATTCTGTCCTCAGCTACAACTGTACAACTGTGCCTCCAGAGGCAAGTAACATATCAAACACACACAACCCTTAAAGGTGTTGTGGAAGCGCTGAGCTATGAATAACTTTCAGGATGGAAGGATTGGGGCCTCTATATATCCAGGGCTGTTCTAATCCAGAGGAAGGTGATCATTGTTAGGGGCAATACTTTTTTTTACATATACCTGCCAAGATCACTGAATGGTCCCTGATGAACCACACATAGGCAGGAGGAGCATTTAAGATGAGCATTTTATTTTATTTATTTATTTTGCAGCCTGATGCACTTAAAGTGGGGCTTTACAAGCAGCCCTGATCATGATGCTACTGGGGCTGGGGACGAATGACACTGAGGATGCAGGGCCTGGAATAGTTTTGCACTGACCTATAGCCCCTGCCAGAACTTTTCCTTGCAAAGAAGAAAAAGCAGACTTGTATAGCTTGTCCTTTGGGAGGAGGAGAATGATGTGGTCTAAACAAGTGGGTTCAAGCCATCTTCCAAAGGGCTGGGGTGGAAGCTCATAGCTAAGGGGACTGACTAGCTTGTGTCTTTGCCAGATAAAGATTTTTTTTAAAAAAAGGTAGAACAGTAACAGAAAAACAGAAAAGGGGGAAATATTTACAAGGGTGGGAAGTGAAAGCTTTATCAGCAGCCTGCTGGGGAGATAAGCAGCAGGGCTGGCCCGTCTCTGCACCGCTTGGACTCACTCCTTGCCTTCCAGTCTCCCAGGAAAGAGCAAAAGGAGCTGCTGACATTTCTGCTTAAAAGGAAGAATCGATGAATCTTTGTTTCCCACCGCCTGCCTGTTTGACCTTATTGTGTTGCGGAGTAGAAAAGAAAGAAAAGGGAAGGGGTAGGGGGGAGGCGATTCGTGCTAACAAAATCCCAGACAAGATCGCAGCCCCTCTGATCGTCGCTGGAGATGTTATTTGGTTGTTGTCTTATGTGCTGCCGGGGCTCATTTCGGATTCTCGCCCCGCTGCAATAAGTCACACGCTTTCCAGCTATCATCCCCGTATTGACAGGCAAATGTCACCCGCCTTTGATTGACGTCCATTGCTCCTGCATGCAGAAGTATGATTTAGGAATCAATTCTGCTTATTTATTTAAAGAGCGCTTTGTGCAGCTTGTAGCTTTGGTAGCTGGGTAACTTGCTTAACATCCTCTGTGGGGAGTTGGTCCCAATGTGACATTCAGGCTGGTCTTTCACCTACCCACTCAGCCGCAGAGGTGCCCCGGTTGGGAAGAGGAGGGGAGGAAGAGACCCTGCCATCAAAACTTACTTCCTCTGTCCCTATCTTTACCTGGGACAGCCCCTTGCCTTGAGTCCTGGGCTAGGTTGATTTGCATGAGCGGGAGCCCTTTTCATTGGCTTGGTTTCTTAAACTTGATCACAACGCCATATTCTGAACAAAACGGGAGCAGACGAAGCAGCCTTGGACAAGTCACCAGCAGATCGTTTCATTTTAATTCCAAGAGCGAGCCATTTGCCACGAGCTATTTCTAGGGGTGTCACAAGGATCACGCCTGTGCGCTAAAATCCGGGGGAGCTGCTAATCTCCTGAGCGGAGGGAGGTGTGGTTCCAACTAACTTGCACTGGGACAATGAGGTGAAGCGGGGAGCCTGGTCCTTAGGCGAAAAGTGCGATTTCCAGTCCCGTGCTAATGCGGCGGGGGAGAGCTCGGGGACCCATTAACCAGGAGGTGGGGGTGACCTTTCCGTCTAGCTCGGTGACCTGCCAGGTATCCAAACCCCGCTCGTCCCCTTGGGCTGCTCAGCGCCAGGGCGTGCTCACGATTTCACTGTTCATCCGTTGGCAGGGAGGGAACAATCCCCACACGGGCAGGGTGATGCCAAACTCGGGGTGAGTGGGAAGAGCGGAGCAGCTGCTGGAATGAGATGCCAACGCAGCTCCCCTTTCCCCTGCGCTTTTGGGTGCCTATAAATTGCTCCGGCGCCTTTGCCAGCCTCCTCTTCTCCTGGCAGGCGGGCAGGCTGCCGCGCTCACTCTGTCGGCGGCTCCGCACCCGGCCGGCAGCCCCGCAGAGCGCTCGCGGGTGCGCCTGGCAGGGAAGAAGCAGGGACCGGCGAGGAGGGGACGGGGCCGCCGCCGCCGCCAGGGGGGGATTTTTCGTGCGCTCTTGCAAGTTTCACCAGCCGGCGCTGCCTTGGGGGACTTGTTGTCGCTGCAGGAAAAAAAAGGAGGGGGCAGGAAAGCGGGGCGCTCGCGAGGGGCGCGAAGAGGCCGGCGCGAGGGAAAGTTGATTCGAAGTGGCACCGTATGCAAAAAAAAAAAAAAAAAAAAAAAAAAAAAGTCGATCGCCAGCAGGAGCATAAAAGTGTGAGCGGCTCCGGCGCGGGGCGGCAGCTCCCTGCGCGCCAGAGCAGCGGCAGCCACAGGTGCCCGGGGCTCAGCCTTTGCCTTGTGGACCGGCCGCGGGCACTTTCCTCGCCGCCGGAGCGGAGCCGGGGGGCTCGGGCTCGCCAGGGGCTTCGGGGTGTTTTCGGCTCTGAGGAGGTCCCCGCCCAACCAGCAAGATTTTGTCCAAAAGCAGGCAGGAGGATCGCCCTGCGCTGAGCCGGCTGGTGGGCAGCAGGCGGCGGCTGATCGCGGCCGGCGCCCTGGGGGTGGTCATGGTGTTGCTGCTGGTCGTCCTCATCCCGGTGCTGGTGAGCTCGGCCGGCACCTCGGCCCACTACGAGATGCTGGGCACCTGCCGCATGGTCTGCGACCCCTACGGCGGCACCAAGGCGCCCAGCACGGCGGCCACGCCCGACCGCGGCCTCATGCAGTCGCTGCCCACCTTCATCCAGGGGCCCAAGGGCGAGGCCGGCCGGCCGGGCAAGGCGGGGCCCCGCGGGCCGCCCGGGGAGCCGGGGCCGCCCGGGCCGGTGGGGCCCCCGGGGGAGAAGGGCGAGCCCGGGCGCCAGGGCCTGCCGGGTCCCCCCGGGGCGCCGGGGCTGAACGCGGCCGGGGCCATCAGCGCCGCCACCTACAGCACCGTGCCCAAGATCGCCTTCTACGCCGGCCTCAAGCGCCAGCACGAGGGCTACGAGGTGCTCAGGTTCGACGACGTGGTCACCAACCTGGGCAACCACTACGACCCCACCACGGGCAAGTTCACGTGCTCCATCCCCGGCATCTACTTCTTCACCTACCACGTGCTGATGCGGGGCGGCGACGGCACCAGCATGTGGGCAGATCTCTGCAAGAACAACCAGGTGAGGGGCCGGGGGGGGGGGACCTGGGGGGCATCAGGGGCCCGGGGTGGGACATGGAGGGGGGCGAAGGCAGAGGAGCCTGATGTGGGGGATCCCGGAGAGGGGAGCCGCGGGGAAGCACCTGCGGGAGAGGAGGAAGGAGCGGGAGCCCTGGGGAGAGGTGGGGCCCGGGAGGGTGGAGAGGGGCACACCGGGGGCCTGCAGGGGGTAGGCAAGGGCAGGTCCCCGGGGGAGGGGTGGTGTCCGGCAGCCAGGGGGGCAGGAGGGGAAGGGCCCCGAGAGGATGCCTGGCGGGGAGGGGACAGACACGGGACTGGGGGCGTTAGGAGCCAGGCGGCCCCAGGCTGGGCCTATCTCACCCCTTTAAGGCTGATGGGGAAACTCCCCCTTGGCTTCCGGGGAGGAGGCTCCGGCCCTGCGGTGACCTCGGGGGAAGGGGATCATGTCCTTTCTCTCCCGGCGAGTCAATCCGGTTTTACGCGGGGGAGCTGGGTCCCGGGCGGGCAGGTCAGAGCGGGGGCTCCAGGGGCCCTGCAGCCTGGGCACGTTTGCACAGGAAGGGGGGAGGCTGCAGCCCGGCCCAGCGATGCTCAATAACACCCCTTAGGGTGCCGAAGTGACAGCGCTTGCGGGTGGAGGGAGGCTGGAAAGCCTCGCGGCCACACAGTCGCCGTGGGGCACCAGGAGACAGCGCCGTGCACGGCTGAGAGACTGACAAGCACATGGGGGGAAGCGATTCCCCTCTGCGCTCCCCCCGGGGCGGCTGTAGCGGGAATTGCTCCTCTCCCTGAGCAACACGGCCTCAAAATGGGGCTGGGGGTGGGGGGATGGAGGCGGGGAAGCGGATCTGAACTGCACTCTGGAGGGCTGCGGTCAGCCCTCACTGCCTACCCGGGATGCTCCTCTCTCAAGCGCCCAGCCAAGGGAGGCACAGAAAGACGGGGCCCAACGGGGTGGCCGGGAAGCCAGACGCCCTGAGACTTTCTCTAAGAATACACAGGGCAAGGGATTGAGGGGGACGCGAAATACACAGGAATCCAACGCGCAGTAAGAGTGCAATGGGAACAGGGCCCAGCTGGGGGCTAGCGGGGGCAGAACTCCCATCAGCAGGAAGCATGGCCACTTACGCATTCTAATAAAAGCTAAGTAATCAAGAGGCAACCCGAAGCTCCGGTGTGAAACATGCAATAAATAGAAACTACAGGCCAGAATATCGGGGTGATAGGCTGGCAGCTGGGGGCTTTTAAGGCACTATTGACAGAGCAGGAAATTTATTATTTTGGCATAATTCCCCAGTTAAAGAACTTTTATAACTAAGAACATTAATATTGCCTGCAGACCTTTCCTATTAGCAGGCTACTTAGGTACAGATAGAGCAAGAATTGTGGATTTCTTCCAAAATGTAACAGCCAAACCAAACATCAAAGAGCCCTCGTTTTTAGGGCTCAGAGTCTGAGATTCGGCATCTTTCCCCCAGGAACACCGAAATAATGAAAGATCTTGAGATGCTACAGTTTGCAAGACAGCGGCATAATCTATTTTAATTAGTCTAACTGTTGCTACTGCTGAGTTTGTGGAAATGTTCTCTGTAACTTTGTACCTCTTTCCTATACCTCTCTCTCTCTCACCCACCATTTCGATCTGCTGGTTAATGGACAATGGGTAGAAAAAAACCAGGAGTACTTGTCATGCTTTCCAAAAGGACCAGAGACGTTTGGAATGTGGCCAGAAGGACGGGTGGCTGCAGAAGCTTTCAACTGGTCACAAACGAAGATTATACTATAGTTTCTAAATACTATTTATATGAACTAACGCGCGGGGAAACTTACAAGCGTTACTAATGGTCTGCAAGTAATTCAATATAACTGGGAACGGTTTGCTACGCCGGGACTATTCTGGGACGAGAAATCCAGCCGACACGGTCCCTGAAACATTGTAAAGAATTTCCCTCTAGTAAATGTAAAATGTTGCAGGGTCGATGCTTTCAGCAAACAGGGAGGGCACACGGCAGCTTTGCTGCGCTCTGGCTAACGCATGTATGTGCTGGGCAGGTTTTCTTGGCCTGACCGGGCTTGGGCTCATAAAGCTGAAATTCGGGATTCCCGGTCCCCGTGCCGTGGTCCCGATTCCGTGTCGCTTTTCGGATTAAAGCCCCCCGCCCCCGTGAAAGGCACAAAAATGAAGCTTAAAAATGCTTCCCACTGCTGGGCAGCGCAGTGCCATCGTACGTAACCAGACGCGAGCCATTTCACTTAGGCACTGTGTTGAATGCAGGCTCACAGATGGAAGCATCAAAGGCCTGTAAATTAATCTGATATGCCACTTAACCTTTTGTTTATGGGTGCTCAGAAGTACTGGGGAAGGGAGCTCTGAGGACGTCAGCGGCAATTAATTACATGAGCAAATGTCGACCACGAATACCGCGTCTGCAGCTGAGCCCGCACTAGTAAAACTCTTACACTGTAGTGCAACCGCGTTGACTTCTTCCTGTCAAAGCAAGGCTGTGTATAGTAGAGAGTGAGTCTACCGCGTCTGCGATTAAATCATGAGCCTGTCTTTGGGTATTAAAACGTCGGAAGTATTTCTCCCCCTACATGCTAGCAGTCAAATAAAATACCACAGCAAAGCAAGGCATGCAGTGAAAACCCTTATTATAAATATTAAATTGAGCCAGAGACTGACCGAAAAGATCCCAACTATTAATAAACCGCTTCTACCCCCTAGCAGGACTACACATACTCATCGCCCGCTGACTGAGAGTCTTGTGTACAAGGGATGTTACTTTTTTCCTTCTCTTGATATGTAGGAGGAGAAGTCATGGTTAAGCTTAAATATCAGGACTCAGTTTATTTGCAATTAGTTAGTAGTTTTAGTGCACGGGTGCCTTTTAAAAGTGTGATTTGTTCGTGAAACACTGGCGGGTGATGCAATGTGGTAGTAGTTAACTTTCTAGAGTATTTGTGAAAAAGCCTGGATATTATAAAATGAAATCGTTAAAAAGGGGTTTGAGTCTGCCCCAGATGGTGTTATATATTCAATAGTATTCTCTAGTGGGGGACATTACTACGGGGAGAGGGCATGATTTATAGGAAAAAATCATCCCAAAGCAATGTAGAAGGTATTAGGAAGCTTACGGTCTCCAGCGTAACACATTGCCCTCCTTAATAGTTACAGAGCTTAAACACAAGAAGTGCTGAGATCACATTGCTTAGCTGGTATGTGTCTGCAATTTCAGTGTCCCAATGTACCTTTATAAAATGATGAGGTGGGCAGTCATGCAACTTATAAAATGGGTACTACATTAATGGTTTAATTTTGAAATACATTTACACGCTTAGGGCAGTACACTTAGGAGTCTTCTGAGACTATTTTCATAGGCTTTAAAAAGAAATTACATTGGCTTTCCCAAACAAAGGAAGAAAACCCCTTAAGGGTAACACACTGGACTGTGGGACCAAGTTAATGCATTTACAGGGCTTTGTGGCTATACACAAATAATACAATCTGCGAGATTATTTTTAGGTTCTCAATGTCTAAATCATTCTCTCAGTACAGCCAAGTACTACCTAGAGTCTTAGCAATGAAATGTCCATTGCTGTAGCGAATGTTCAGCACCCATATTCCTCATAATGAGTGCCTTTAATGGTAAAGCCAATAGCACAAATAGTTTGTTACTGTACAGCAGATATACTTATTCATAACAATACAGGTATAAATGTTAGATATATCCAAGAAGTAGAATTTAATTGTGGCATGAATGGAATTTGTTTGGGTGTGTGTGTGGGGGGTGGTAATTTAAACAATTCAATTTGCCAATGTGCAGGGCATTAATTCCCTAGGAAAATCATTTTGTTTCACATATATTAAAATACAAACTAACCATGGCCACATATTTATTCCCTCTTCCTCCATTTATAGTAGCAATAACCACCTCTATTTTCTATGGAATAGTGTTCATTGCCCAAAGCCATCAATTCTGCCCTGATGGTCATTAATCCCTAAGAAATGCCCCATGCCTTGATAGTTATTGCTGAAATAATGGTCAAAACAGATCATCTCAATAAACAATTACACATGTGAACCAGTGACTCATATATTAATATATTTGTTTAAATTTGCACATTGTTATGCAATTATAAACCTTGTAAGCTGGTCTCACCCCTGCTAGGTGATGCACAGAGAATTTTTGCTGCTTAAGCTTCATAATGAAATACCTTGAGATCTAGAGTGCTAAAGAGCCTTCCTTTTTAACATTTCAGTATTAACGTGGGATCATGCCACATGAAAATTTAATTTGAAAACCTATCATTTAAACTTTAAAAGAAATGCATGGAAATTCTAGACTTATAGCTCATTTTTTTCAATTCTGAAAATAAAAATCCCACATATTGTAAGTCAAGTCATGCATTATTACTTACTTCTCATTTGCAAAACCACTAAATCACTTACAGCTCTGTATAACTATTCTAGAATAGGGCCAAGCAACAAAGATGATGATAAAATAAATCACATACAAATAAGTTTAAATATTTTACAAAGCAGAACTAAATTATAGTTAAATGATTTGGAAGATTACCTTTACTTGAGGATGCGACAGAATATTCGTTGCGCAAGACTGACTTACAATTTGATACTGATTATAAATTCCTTTCAGTTTGCTAATAAATTCCTTTTTCTTTGCTAATGATGTCAAACTCAGTTAGTAGCCAAACAGTAAGAAGGGGAAAATGTTTGCGTTAAAGTAGTATATTCAGTTTTTTAAAAAAAAATCAAATAGCTGAAACCTCCATAATTCATCTTAAAATACACGCTGATGTAATTTTAAAATTTATATCTTTTAGACTGTACAGAAGTTAAATGATTATGTGAAATTTGTGCCAATAACAGAATTTCCTACTTTGGCTTCGATTGTTTATCCACTAGTATTTTTTTGTTCTTCAGCATTTCATTTACATTTTGATGACTTATTTGGAGACAAATCAACTACAAGGGTTTAAAGTTCATTGGCAGCAAGAGACTATTTTATTTCTGTGTTTTTGCAACACAATCTGGTAACTATTATGATCAGAACATGTCTGAAAAACTCCACCTTAATACCTGGGGCTGATAGAGATCTCATGCCAGTGTAAATCAGTAGTTCCACTGGAGTTAGAGTTACACCAGTCTAAACCTGGAGTGAGTCCATAATCAGCTCCCTGGAGTCTAGCTATTTTTTGTATTAAAAAAAAATTAAAACAAATAGGGGCAAAATAGCCGGAGATGTGAGAGTGAGCAGTCCTGTATTACTCAGAGGCAAACAAGCCATGTGATAATGATTTGAGTTAAAATATTTAGGCTACTTCTGGGAGAACTTGCTGCTACATTGTAAACCATTTCTAGCAATGGCAGAAATAGTGATGGTATTGTTAGGGGAAAACTACAGCTGAGAGGTGTCTAGGCATATTTAAAGTGGCACTGAAAGTGTGCAATGCCTTCTCAGGACATGTTTTAATTACACCATGCAGGAAGAATGTCCAAGTTTCTTAACCAAACATTTATGTTTGTTTTTGTTTTACATAGGTTCGAGCTAGTGCAATTGCTCAGGATGCTGATCAGAACTACGACTATGCCAGTAACAGCGTGGTTCTTCATTTGGAGCCAGGAGATGAAGTTTACATAAAATTAGATGGAGGAAAAGCACATGGAGGAAACAACAACAAATACAGCACATTTTCTGGATTTATTATTTATGCTGACTGATTATGAGTCAAAAACTAAGCTTGTTCTTCTAAGAGATGGATTCATGTGGCAGAAGTCAATGAATCAAGAATCCAGTGGATACTGACCGTGGGACACCTCAGTAGTGGGGGAAAATCAAATGCTACCTGACTCACATCTGTATGACACAAAGAAACCTTACATTTAAAAAAAAAATAAAAAAAAAATATATATATATAAAAGCAAGTTAAACAGATGTGTGATCCACTACCGCCAAAGCAAATACTTCTTATTGTTAGTGTCGATGTGAATGAAGTCCTATATAGATCACAAATTTTTCTAGGAAAATCTAAAGACACTGAATTATTTCTTCGGTATATATGATACTTTGATGTATTATGATCTTGCTGCTTTATCCATATGTCAGCTTTGGTTCGTGTGACTTACCCGCTAACTATGATGCCTGGAGTCCACTCATAGTGAGGAATGAGTTTACAATAAAAGGAAGAGGTAATTGAAATGCTTCTTCTCTCCAAAGGAATTGTTTGCCTTGTACTTTTGTTATCCTTCTATCTAGAACTAGAAACTAATAAGTTTCAAGCCTTAACTCTTAATTTCCCTGCTTTGTGAGTGTAGGTCAGGCCTTTTAAATGATTTCCACCCATTCGTTTAGTTTAAATTTCCTTTCCCGCCCCTTAATTTTATTCTAAGAGAGAAAGACAGAAGAAACAATTCAATGAAAATATAAGAGATGATATAACAAACTGCCTATATTTGGACCAAATCCTGGGTCCACTGAAGCCAACTGCAAAACTCCCATTTGGCTTTTAATATGTAAACAGATTTGGCTCTTAATATGTAAACATTTGTAAATACATATGTTTAGACAATTTAACAAACCCGTTCTTGATGGTTTGTTGTGTAAATACTGTTTTAGCAAATCTAACATCCACGCTCCCAGGCCAGGCCAGAATAATTTCTTTGCTGCAATTAGTCTTCAGTGTAAATCTGTAGTTACTACTTTTGTTTAACAAAAGATTATTTATGACTTGACATACTACAAAGAGTCAACTGGAGTCCTTACATAGAACATTGTGAGAAAACCACTGGCCAAAATCCTGCTCAGCTTATTTATGCAACCAGTCTTGCTGAAGTCAGTGTGGATACTTGCATGAGAGTGGGATTTGGGCCCTATGTGATGATGCCATAACACAGTACCTGTTACAAGGTATTGCATTCGTTTGTAGTATGGTGTGACGGAAATTAACAGATAAGCATATTACCAAATATGAAAACCAGTTATGCAAAGAGAGAAACAGATTTTCAAATGCAAAAAACTGTGTATTAAAACCTATTTTTCTTGTATCTATATATCTATATCTCAAAAAGGCTTACTCAGTATAATAGACTAATGGCCTGGAGAATTACATTGTAAAAACATGCTTTTCAGTTATAGTTCTACAAAAATCTTTTACAATCAGTAATAGCAGCAATATCAGTAATACCTCTATAAAAAGGATTTTTATTTAGAAATTATGTTTTTATTTTTTAATTGCTCCCATGTTGATACTTGCAAGTTTAAGTCTAAAGCAAAATTATAGCAGGAATACATAACAGAACCTTTACAGTAAGGTCAAAATAATTACGTCACTACCTGCTGTAATGTTTATGCAGTATAGATCTTAGATTACATTCATGGCAGAATAAAAATACTATTTGTATAAATTGCTATGCAGTAGTGAGAGACCAGACCTAGTTTTTCTGTTTTACATAATCTGCCCCATGCAACTTACTCTAATCTACCAAGGGAAGGGGACAAACTGAGATTTGTCATATACTAAAGTGTCAAATATTCGCCATAATTAAAGAAAAATATCTTCCCCTTTGATTTTTTGATAACTTTAAGATAGAGATTTTAAAGATAGAAAAATCCCCCTAGAAAGCATTTATTTACATGATTAAGGCATTTCTTACACAGACCATATCATTCTTCTGGTCTGTTCCTCCTTTGGACAGCTGTTCAATTCAAAAGACATGATGTGCCATCAGTTAGTCTATGCTCAATACGAGAATCTCATATGTAACGTATCTTGGCTCTCAAAAGGGAGAGTTGTGCTACATAACGGCCTTTTTTTTTTCTGTTTCCTCATTATATCACATCAGTTTGGTTAAACATTTCTACTCTCCTAGTAAAAAAGACACCAACCCATATTTATGGACTGTACTGATTATATGCAATATATTTTATAATGGACACATAGTTGACTTCACATCTGCTCATATCACAATAGCTTTTATTGCAGAGGACCACCGCTACAGAGTGGTTAGCAGCAAAGCTTTGGAGATTTCTTATGTAGGTATCAAACAACAAGGTTTCAAGCAAAAAATCATTTATAACTAGCAATGCACATTCACCAAGAAGTGAACAGGAATACTTCATTACCACTGGACATCAAAAGCTGGACTCGTGAAAGAATAAGCTATTGAAATGAGATTGCCATTGCTAACACACAATCTTTTCTTTGGATAAATAAATATTTACCCCTGTTTTGGTCTAGAGGAAAGAACAAATATTTAAATGAAAAACATATATAAGGCAAACATTTCTTTTTTGAATCATATCTTGACAAACTGATTTGTAAACTGATTAAATCATGGCCTTTGTTATAACTGTAACAACTCATTAAATTGTATTATGTAATATATTTGGACTTGTGGATTTTCATCTTTTCAACATCAAGCTGATTTGCATGACACTTCACATTTTCACTTGCAAGTTTCCAAAAGTTCAACTCAAAATGTTAACATAATTAAAAAAAAAAGACTTCTAAAACATAAAGTTGTTAGTTGTCTACAAATTGCTTTATTAAAAATAGCTTTTCCATGTATTCTTTTACATTTTCATTTAAAAATAATCTCTACAAGTTGCTAATCATGAGAGATACAGTACCTTTTTTGAAATCACGTTGTCTTCCTTCTGTTATTCTGTTTTCTGCAGTAGCTATTTAAAAGTGCCATATTCTTTTTTAAGCATTAATTAAAGAACAGCAGGATAATTAACAGGATCATCAATATTACAAGGAACATCAAATCGCTCCAGAGGAGGGCCATTTAACTGGAAACATTTTAAATTTCCTCAAGTAGCTAAGATGATGCATCTTTAAAAAAATAATAATCCTGAATAATAATCAACTATAGTATTAAATCTGCTCTTTGGAAACAGTTATTTCAATATTTACTTGGGAAAATTCTGTAGTTGTGCTCAAAACAAATAACTCATTCAGGACCAGATTATTAGAGGTAATCAGATGGAGAGATAATACACAAAATTTTTTGTTCTAATTATAAAGGGAAGTGATTATCTGCTCTTTAGGGGTCTTATGAACATCACACAAGTTTTCCTCAAAAGAACCTGGCTTTAAAATGACCACTCTATTGAAACAAATCTGACTTTTCTCAGCAAGCTTTACATACAAGACGTGAATAGCTAATCATGAGCTCTATTTAAAAGTCAGCCACTGTTTTGGGTTCTCAATCAATATCTTATCAATTATATTTTGGGATATGCCTCTTATTAGCATTTTAGGAACAATGTTTTTGAGGATATGTGAATATCCATGACCTCCATATTTCATCAATCGATTCTTAGTGTGCACATCATGAGCAATTACAATTCTGTCTTCATAGCCTTCGTCAATCAACATCCGAATCCTGCATAAAAGTGAATACAAAGTATGTCTGTCAGTTAAGAGTTCATACAATTCTGGAAGTAATACAGAAATAATTAGTATTTAAATACTTTACAGGGACATACCTCTAGTATGTATTATAAATTAAATGAACTATTTTAGGCTCTTAAAAAGAAACAAGCAGGCATGTTTCTTAAATATACACAAAAGATTAAACGATCCTAGATCCGTTTTAGAGAGAAGAAATCCCTTTGGAAGCAAGACAATGTCACACACCTGGAGTGATGGGTGGGAAAATCCACTTTGCCAGGATTTATTACACTGTTTTGCAGTCCTGCTCCTTCAGTGTCAATGGTAAAATTCATGGATTTCAATATGAGTAGGCCTGGCCCACAAGACTAAACAATCGCTTCCTACATACACTGTTCTTCAAATGATCATTTAACAGGGTTAATTCTTGCCTCTAACCTAATACAAACCATTTCCACACCTGTACTGCTAAGTAGTTCAGCTGCATTTACACACTTTTTTTGAGGGATTTCCACAAACAAAGAACATGGTAATGCACAGGGATTAGATAACTTCCAACTGTGGCTCTTTCTGCTGAAGAATCAAATCTCTGGAGGATTTTTGCTCACTCTAAACAGTCTTAACAATACTGGTTTCTTATTCTGCAATCACACAGGGAAAAGCAAAACCATAGGTGTAAATGGCTGTAGCCCTGCGGAAGTAAATCAAGCTTAAATCAGCGGAGGCTCTGACCCAGACTGTTGAAGTTTATTCACAGAATAAAGTATGAGTGGACTATGCAAATAGTAACATTTCTTTAGTGAATTTCCATCTGGAATAACTGGGCTATAGACATTTCAAGTCTTTGAGAGTCACCAATTTCCACAAAGACAAAATCACACAGATAATATCCCACCCTCAGCAGCGTATCTATGGAAAAAGTCAATTAAATGGCTAGTCTAGCAGCAGCTGTCTTTGCTAGTTCTGTACAAATAAAAATGTCAGCAATATAATAGGTGTAAAGGGCTAATAAACAGATTTTGCACAAGCAGAGAGTGGGCCAAGTTGGGACAGATGATAAGATGGTGGCTAATGTCTTTCCCTCTGAGGCCTGGTCTACACTACGAGTTTATGTTGGATTTAGCAGCATTAAATCCAAATTAACCCTGCACCCAGCATGGAGCGAACGGGAGGTACTGGATCTGATCGCTGTATGGGGAGAGGAATCTGTGCTATCAGAACTACGTTCTAAAAGACGAAATGCCAAAACATTTCAAAAAATCTCAGAGGCCATGAGGGACAGAGGATACAGGAGGGACACAACACAGTGCCGTGTGAAACTTAAGGAGCTCAGACAAGCGTACCAGAAAACCAAAGAATCAAACAGACGTTCCGGGACAGAGCCCCAGACATGCAGCTTCTACGCTGAGCTGAATGCAATTCTACGGGGGTCCGCCACCACTACCCCACCACTGTCCGTGGACTCCGATGATTGAGTACTCTCCGCCATGCCTGAGGATTTTGCGGATGGGGAAGATGAGGAGGAGGAGGAGCAGCTTGGGGAGAGCAAAAAGTACACCATTCTCCCCGACAGCGAGGATCTTTTTATCACCCTGACTGAAATACCTTCCCAACCCAATGAAGCAGGAGAAGGGACCTCTGGTGAATGTACCTTTTAAAATATAATACATGTTATAAAAGCAAGCATTTTTTAATGATTAAGTAGCCCTGAGGACTTGGGATGCATTTGTGGCCAGTACTGCTACTGGAAAAGTCTGTTAACGTGCCTGTGGATGGAGCGGGAATCCTCCAGGGTCATCTCCATGAAGCTCTCCTGGAGGGACTCTAAAAGCCTTTGCAGAAGGTTTCTGGGGAGAGCAGCCTTATTCCGTCCACTATGATAGGACACTTTACCACGCCATGCTAGTAGCAAGTAATCTGGTATCATTGCATGACAAAACCTCGCAGCGTATGGTCCCGGTGTTTGCTGGCATTTAAGCAACATCCATTCTTTCTCTGTGTTATCCTCAGGAGAGTGATATCGTTCATGGCAACCTGGCTGAAATAGGAGAATTTACTTAAGGGGACATTCAGAGGCGCCCGTTCCCACTGGGCTGTTTGCCTGTGGCTGAAAAGAAATCCTCCCCACAGTTAGCCATGCGGGGCGGTGAGGGGGGGGGGCATTGGTGCTGAGCTGTTCGCATTTGGCTAGCAGGGATCTTCCCTGATACCAGCCATGCAGTGGCGGGAGGGGAAAAGCGATCATCCTAGAGAACTGGATGCGGGGAAGGAGGTTAGTTTGGTTTCTGCTGCTGCACGTTAACAGGAAAACTGCCGCACTAAATGGCCAACTCAACGGGCTTTGCTTGGTATGGGAAAGGAGGGAGCTGCTGTTATGAAGGTTGCAGAAGCCGAAAGACTATGGCTTACCGTGGCCGCCTGCAAGCCGAATTCTGTTGCCCGGCCCTGCGTGTGCGATCTCTAGCACCAGAGTCGCAGGCACTCAATATAAGATGCAAAATACGACCTTGTACCAAAATCTCATGTGCTCTGTAATGTGAATAGTATTATTCACCGTGGAAGAGTATAGCCATTGTTCTGTAAAATGTATCTTTTTAAATACTTCACTCCCTTTTTTTCCTCCAGCAGCTGCAAATGTTTCAAGCCTTTCTCCTCCGTCCCATAGGCGATCTCAGATAAGGCGGCGAAAAAAACGCATGCGCGATGACATGTTCTCTGAGCTCATGCAGTCGTCTGGCACTGACAGAGCTGTGTGGAGGGACACAATAGCAGAGTACAGGACGGTGGCCGATGAACGTGAGGACAGGTGGCGGCAGGAAGATCTGAGGAGGCATGAGGAAACGCTGGGGCTACTGCGGGATCAAACAGACATGCTCCAGCATTTGGTGGAGGTTCATGAACGGCAGCAGGATCACAGACTGCCGTTGCAGCCCCTGCTTAACCACCCTCCCCAAGTTCCATAGCCTCCTCACCCAGATGCCCAAGAACGCGGGGTGGGAGGCTCCGGGCACCCAACCACTCCACCCCAGTGGACAGCCCAAGCAACAGAAGGCTGGCATTCAACAAGTGGCCTTTTCCTTCCCTCCTACCCGCCTCCCACACCCCACCCAGGTTATCTTGTGAGTTATCTCCCTAGTTTTATAATCAATTAATAAAGAATACATGTTTTTTAAACGATAGTGACTTTATTTCCTTTGCAAGCAAGCTGTGATTGAAGGGGGGAGGGCGGGTGGCTTACAAGGAATTTAGAGGCAACCAAGGGGGTGGCTTTTCATCAAGAAGAAACAAACAGAAGTGTCACACAGTGCCCTGGCCAGTCATGAAACTGGTTTTCAAAGCTTCTCTGATGCGCACCGCGCCCTCCTGTGCTCTTCTAACTGCCCTGGTGTCTGGCTGCGCGTATTCAGTGGCCAGGCAATTTGCATCAACCTCCCACCCCGCCATAAACGTCTCCCCCTTACTCTCACAGAGATTGTGGAGCACACAGCAAACAGCAATAACAATGGGAACATTGGTTTTGCTGAGGTCTGAGCGAGTCAGTAAACTGCGCCAGTGACCCTTTAAACATCCAAATGCACATTCTACCACCATTCTGCACTTGCTCAGCTTATAGTTGAACAGCTCCTTACTACTGTCCAGGGTGCCTGTGTATGGCTTCATGAGCCAGGGCATTAAGGGGTAGGCCGGGTCCCCAAAGATAACTTTAGGCATTTCAACATCCCCAATAGTTATTTTCTCGTCTGGGAAGTAAATCCCTTCCTGCAGCTGTTTAAAGAGATCAGGGTTCCTGAAGACGTGAGTGTCATGAACCTTTCCCGGCCATCCCACGTTGATGTTGATGTGAAACGTCCCTTGTGATCCACCAGTGCTTGCAGCACCATTGAAAAGTACCCCTTGCGGTTTATGTACTGGCTGCCCTGGTGGTCCGGTCCCAAGATAGGGACATGCGTTCCGTCTATAGCCCCACCACAGTTAGGGAATCCCATTGCAGCAAAGCCATCTACTATGATCTGCACATTTCCCAGAGTCACTACCTTTGATAGCAGCAGCTCAATGATTGCGTTGGCTACTTGCATCACAGCAACCCCCACAGTAGATTTGCCCACTCCAAATTGATTACCGACTGACCGGTAGCTGTCTGGCATTGCAAGCTTCCACAGGGCTATTGCCACTTGCTTGTGAACTGTGAGGGCTGCTCTCAACTTGGTATTCTTGCGCTTCAGGGCAGGGGAAAGTAAGTCACAAAGTTCCATGAAAGTGTCCTTATTCATGCGAAAGTTTTGCAGCCAGGGCGAATCATCCCAGACCTGCAACACTATGCGGTCCCACCAGTCTGTGCTTGTTTCCCAGGCCCAGAATTGGTGTTCCAAGGCATGAGCCTGCCCCATTAACACCATGATCTCCAAATTGCAGGGGAACGTGGTTTT
The DNA here is from genome assembly GCF_965152235.1 of Eretmochelys imbricata. NCBI lineage: Eukaryota > Metazoa > Chordata > Testudines > Cheloniidae > Eretmochelys > Eretmochelys imbricata. The sequence goes on along the minus strand of NC_135573.1, from coordinate 228,512,106 downwards.
AGAGAAAAGTGTGTTCATGTCCTCATCACCGCGCTGCCGTCGCCTCCTCGCCTGGTTTTTCAGGTGCTGGTTCTGCATACACTGCACAATAATGCGCAAGGTGTTTACAATGGTCATAATTGCTGCGGTGAGCTGAACAGGCTCCACGCTTGCTGTGATATGGCGTCTGCTCCTGCTCGGGCAATCCATGGAAAAGGGCGTGAAACGATTGTTTGCTGTTGCTCTGGTGGAGGGAGGGGCGACTGACAACATGACTTACAGGGAATTAAAATCAACAAAGGGGTGGCTTTGCGAGAAACAGAATGGCCTCCTCAAGGATAGAACTCAAAACCTCAAGGATAGAACTCAAAATTGGGTTTAGCAGGCCGTTGATTTCACGGAGGGAGGGAGGAGAAAATGAATACAAAACAAATCTGGTCTATTTCTTGTTTTGATCCACTTCATCTACCTTTATACATCTTGCTGGCAGCAGATTGTGCAGTACGACCGCTAGCCATCGTCATCTCCTGGGTGCTCGGCAGAAGACGGTGCCGTATAACTGCTGGCCATCGTCTTCTCCTGGCTGCTGATTAAAAGACAGTGCACTGCCGGTAGGACTGAATCGCCATGAGACGAAACTTAAAAGGGGAATGACCTGGCTGAGTCACTCCCATGTTTGCCCAGGTGCCCCTGACCTCATCGAGGTCGGTTAAAAGAGCAACCAGGACTACGTTGACGATGGCTACCAGTCATACTGCACTGTCTGCTGCCAAAAGGCAATAAGCTGCTGCTGTAGCAATGCACTAGCGCATCTGCCAGCATCCAGGAGACATACGGTGAAGGTGAGCTGAGCGGGCTCCATGCTTGCCATGGTTTGGTGTCTGCATGGGTAACCCAGGAAAAAAGGCGCAAAACGATTGCCTGCCTTTGCTTTCACGGAGGGAGGGAGGGAAGAGGGGCCTGACGATATGTGCCGAGAACCACCCACGACAATGTTTTAGCCCCATCAAGCATTGGGATTTCTACCCAGAATTCAAATGGGCGGCGGAGACTGCGGGAACTGTGGGATAGCTACCCACAGTGCAACACTCTGGAAGTCGACAGTTGCCTCGGTACTGTGGACACACTCCGCCGACTACATGCACTTAGAGCATTTGTGTGGGGACACGCACAATCGACTGTATAAAAACGCTTTCTACAAAACCGACTTCTATAAATTCGACCTAATTTCATAGTGTAGACAAGGCCTGAGGGTGAAGTTTGGCTGGGGGATCTGCAAAAATCACCTCCTTTATGGCAGTGCAGAAACAGCTTCATTAACCTTCCTGCATCCTGCCACCCTCTTCCAGTCAGCAGAACCACTTTGGTTCCACTCCTATCAGCGTGTTCCTTCCACTCTTGCAAAATGTGGAACCCTAAGTGAACAAAGGTAGAATTCTGCTGCCTGATATACCCTCATGATAAGAGCCTACTATATCTGAAGGTTGTTCAACATGCTTCTCTGACAGCATCTATTGGCACAGAAGGGACTGTCAATGTGTTTTGGCCAGGTGTAGGTCTTGCTGCATTAAGAATGTTACCAAGAGTCCTGAGATCCCACTGGCTTGCAACATTAAAATGGAAGAGATGAACATTAACAAAACTGGTGTTTGTTCATTGCTTATCACTCACATAAACTTTTTGATTCCACCATTTTTACTAGCACTCTACAATTTTGATTTTTCATTATTTGAGTGTGCTTTGATCCAGTACAAGGAACATTGTATTATTTTGTCATCAGCAATATGAAAGTTCTTACTGTTAGCTTGGGGTGGGGGAGGGCAGGATTTATACAGAAGATTGGTTATAAGGAGATATGTGCATGTAGGTGGGCAAAAATCATAGTCACCCTAAATCTGGTAAATAAGGTATGGTTTGGGACTTAGTGTCAAACTGGAGGTTTTTCATAAAATACACATGCTAACATTGTAAGTACTGTAGGTCTGCCACAGTGCAAGTACGTCCTCCATCCCAAAACTACATGCCAGTGCCAGATTGTGTACTTGGCAGAGGATAAGATGGCAGTGGCTGGGTCCACAAATCAAAATTTAATACTAAGCAAATCACCAGATCTGAGCAAGAAAAACCAGATAAAAGAAAAAGTAGGTGTCATAAATATAAAGGGAAGGGAAAAATCCTCTCACCTGTAAAGGGTTAAGAAGCTAAAGGTAATCTCACTGGCACCTGACCAAAATGACCAATGAGGAGACAAGATACTTTCAAAAGCTGGGAGGAGGGAGAGAAACAAAGGGTCTATGTCTGTCTATATGCTGCTTTTGCCGGGGATAGAACAGGAATGGAGTCTTAGAACTTTAGTAAGTAATCTAGCTAGGTATGTGTTAGATTATGATTTCTTTAAATGGCTGAAAAAAGAACTGTGCTGAATAGAATAACTATTTCTGTCTGTGTGTCTTTTTTGTAACTTAAGGTTTTGCCTAGAGGGATTCTCTATGTTTTGAATCTAATTACCCTGTAAGGTATCTACCATCCTGATTTTACAGAGGTGATTCCTTTACTTCTGTTAAAAGTCTTCTTGTAAGAAAACTGGATGTTTTTTCATGGTTCTAAGATCCAAGGGTTTGGGTCTGTGGTCACCTATGCAAATTGGTGAGGATTTTTACCAAACCTTCCCCAGGAAGTGGGGTACAAGGTTTGGGAGGATTTTGGGGGGAAAGACGTGTCCAAACTACGTTTCCCAGTAAACCCAGTTAAAGTTCGGTGGTGGCAGTGGATCCAGGCGCAAAGGATAAAATTAATTTGTACCTTGGGGAAGTTTTAACCTAAGCTGGTGAAAGTAAGCTTAGGAGGTTTTCATGCAGGTCCCCACATCTGTACCCTAGAGTTCAGAGTGGGGAAGGAACCTTGACCATAGGTAAGAGGTACCATAAAAAAAACCAACCCAAACCAATCAATAAACATAAATTTTGAAGGAGATTATGTCAGAAATTATGACTGGGTCAGCCTAAGATCCAGGCAGTGCCAGAAATACAACTTCCCTCATCCCATAACTTTCCTAAAAATTTACAATAAATCTACATGCCTGCTCATTAAAAAAAGAATTTTCAACATACCCTTTGCATATACCTATATTATATGTACATACACATACATATTTATAGCTGTATTTGTGTGACTAGACATACACATTTATGTAAGTTAATTCATACGTAAGTATTGGATCTGAACATGAATATGCTTGAAAATGTTCTTCTCTTTAAATACTTGTACAAATAAATGTCAGGGTCATGTTGATACACATTACACTGTGTGAAATACAAATCAAGTGTCAGGCTATTAGGAATCTGCAGAAAAACAGGAGGCTGCCACTGTCATGGTGTTTCCAGCGTGAACACACTGAAAGTACAAGAAACAGTTTAATCGCGTTTCCAACCCAAACACACACACACACACACTCTCTCTCTCTCTCTCTCAAAAGCCTGCTGCTACACTCATTCAATGCCAGGGAGCTAAGGAGGAACAGCTGTGGCTGGGAGAGAGGGGGGGAATATTATGGATGAGACAAAAAATATTACCATGATTAAGGAGAGACACATTACCCCAGGCCTAGTAGAGCAATCTTTTTGGATGTATAGCTCCCAGTGTTTTCAATAAGAGTTCTACATGCAAAACAACTGCACTGGGTGAATATTTTGCAAGCCCATGTTAGAAAGGCCAAGTGTGAAAAACTGTTGTTATAACAGAACAGGATTTGAGATTGTGAGTGCAAGACTGAAAAGCAATATAAAGAGAGAGAAGATTTCCTATTGTGTAAAACCAGAGATCTTTCAGGCACAGAGAAAGTCAAGTGCAGAATCAGACAAATACCTGGCAGAAAGAAAAGAGATAACAGTCTGCAACCAGACAAGAGAGATTATGTGGCCAATGTAACAGAGGCAGCCCAGGCAGAAAAGTAATGTCCACAAATAGGAGTTAAAACTAGAAAGATATTTCCTATATTTCCTCAAATGATTAGGAATTGTAAAAACCTTCTCATCAAAAAGTGAGGAGAAAAAAGTATTTCTGTCCCTGGGAGAAAGAAGGGATGGCATCTTGCGATGTAGCAATCTGCCACTCGATTAGGAATGACATTGCTGACAAGCAGACACAGGGGATCCCACTCCAAACACAGCAGGAAGCCCCAGCCTGGGCAGATCGTACCCACCTCAGACACATACCTCAGGGGTCTGTCTCTTTTGTAACCACTAGCAACACTTGTAGAGTGTGCTATGCTAATAAAATCTCACTGAATTGAACTGGTATTGGAGACGCTGATTAGAAGCAGGGAAGAGGACTAGAAGAAGTGAACAAGAAGATCATTAAAGAGTTTGAAGAGAAAAGAGTGTTATTCCTTGGATAGGGAGTGTGGTGGTGGTGGGAGAAGTGATAGAGGGCCTAGCAAATAAACAGATCATGCTGAACAGTGGAAGCAAAGGGGCAAATGCACCTTTCATGTAAGTGGCTGCACCTCCATTAAAGCCATTGGTGAATTTGGGCCAAAGTCTTTTGCCCATTTATCAGACATTGCAATTAGACTGGACAATAGATAGTAATAACACTAATTCAGGGACAACTACAAACAAAGACCAGACCGTTATCTAATCACATTTAATCCCTCACTTTGGAGATCAGGATGCTAAAAAAAAAGAGAAACCATTGTCTGTGGTGACATTCAACTAAATGAACAAATAATTATGAATGAACATCTTTAAAATATTCTACTTGCTTAGGTTTTCATAGTTGCGTTTTCTGTAGGAAGAAATATGTGTATTATATTTACCTAGCTAGGTAAGAGACAGAGTTATATTTATTGTACTAGATAGAAGTACCAGCAACAGTAAACTACCATAATTTAGCATATTGGTATGAGCAGTGAGCAGGACCATTCTGTGATGCATTCGAAAACCTGCATACCAATAATTTTCATTTTCAGTAGCTAGTAGTGTTATTGTTTATACTTCATTGCATTGCAGTAGGTACCTTGCAATTCTTTCGTTGTCACTTGGCATATCAATATCGGGATGGAAGTGGTAATGAAGCAATTCTGTACCAAAGAGGTCATACTCTAAGTAGCATCCAAGTTTAGCGAACTCCAGCAGTTTCTTCTCATCAAATATAGTCCTGCAGAAAATACAGAGCACAGCATAAATGTGCATAAACAAGTCATCATCATAACACATGCTGGAAATTGTTCCAGGGCTCCATGTTATATGGACTAGAGCATTTAAGTATGTCACTGGGGGACATCTTACCTCCAAGGAACTAAAAATATTTGATCAGGTTTACTGAGAAATTGAGCTACTGTTTGAGAAATTTAAGTTAATAAATAATAATAAACCAACATATTATTCAGTCTTTTCACACGTCATTTGGAGATTCCATGCCTTTTAAAATATGTTAACATGTAGCATCACAAGTGCAATTACAATGAACTTCAATGAGAAGAAAGAACCAAGACACACACACTTGATAACTGTCCTGTTACACTCATGAGGAAGGAAGGTTTTGCTGTTTGTTTTTTTAAATTCAGAGGGTGACAATTGGTGAACTAACAACTTCTGGCAGCAAGCAAGTCCTCCTTGGAAATGTCCTCTCTGAAGACCTCAGAGTAGGTTCTTCCATCTGTGATAAATTCCTCCGAATGATGCACTGTACATCTACTGATACAGCTGTAATGTGAACTTTCTCACATGGAGGAAGATTTTTTCGGAGGGATGGGGAGAAGTGCGGGGAAGGGTGAAGAGAAAATACTTAACAAAAAGCAAAAACAAAAAGTAAAACAACAATTTACTTTGCAAACAATGTGCTCTGGTCCTTTATTATAAGCACAGATATTTGCATTTAAATAAGAATGTTCACCCACAGCTTCTCCTTCTTTTTGATGCCACAAAGTCATTTTTCTCTATTTAATTACATCATAGTCTGTTGCTATGGAAATGACTGATGTCACAAATTCAATATTATGACTTAACAGCAGAATCAAGTAGGAGGAACAGATGGGCTGAGAGAGAGAAAACCCTTGTTCAGACAAGCCTGTCACCAGCAGGAGTCTAAGCATTGTCAACTGTAATTAATAAAAACAAATGGTTTTTAAATACATTTCACAGTTTACACAAGATAAGAGCTTGTGACCAAATGGGCTTTCAAAGTGCAGTGCAGAAGAAGGAGTGGCTTTCAGTGCCAGCCCTGCATAGTCCAAGGGGCTGCAGTAGCCAAGAGAATGAAGCTAGTTCCAGTGCAAAATGCAATCTTATTTTTTTTTAAACGGCAGATTTCATAGGAGTAATGTCACAGCCATGAAAAATTATTTAAAAACAATTGTTAGTGGTGGGCTCACAGGGGACTATATATACATGTTTTGATTATTAACATATAAAGCATTATCCATTACATACCTTCATAACATATATGCCGTGGATACTGTAACAGTAGCCATGGGTACCAATGAATGCTCACCCCTGTCATGACAGGGCAGCTTTGTAACCTTAATCCCTGTTAGGTGACATGGGCCAGGAAATAAAAAGTTGTATCACTCTTTTATTACAGACCCCTAACACAGAATGTAATAAAAAGCTGTATTGGAGAACAGGATGTAGCTAGCAGTATAGAGTTATCCATGATAGTCTGTTCCTGACATCTAAATAGTACTGTTATGTGTTGAATAAAGACAGGCATGAAGTTTAAATCTACATGCAAACTTCTAAATTTAGGGGACCTGGATACTCCAGTATAGATATGGGCCTAAGATGCTAAATTCATTTCTAGATCCTGAGCTGTACTTCAAAGTTCAAGGTCATTCAGATCCTGTGTTCCAGTGAGAGCCCATCTCCAAGTGTGAAATGTAATGACACAATAAATATCAGAACATGTCATGAGTTGTATCAATGGCTATTCAGCTGATGCTGCACTTAGAACTTTGCAGCCCTGATTCTCCTCTCGCTTATACTGTTGTTGTTGTTTTCACCAGTGTAACTCTGTTCAATTCAATGGAATCACGTCTGATTCACACCAATATAAGTGAGAGGAGACACAAGCACTATGTTTAAAAACAATTTGCTATGTTCTATCGAAGTGGTTACAAAAGTCCCTGGCACTGCCAATGCAAGGTGCTGAGCACTCTTGTATCTACGGATTAGAGGGTTAATATCTTTTTTAGGAAGTCCAAGAAATAAATCTACAGAAGATTAACCACATATTAATACATGAAGAGAGATTGTGTGATGTATATAATTGATTTTTTTATTTATTTGTATAGCATTAAAATATTATTTTAAACATTAATAAAATGTACCCAAAATGTAGATGAATAATTTGGGGCTCTGGTATATATACTGTGACAGACCCAGACCAGCGGGGTACAGGAGTCTGGTCGAAGGCAAATATACTGGCCACTGGATGTATAGTTTTCTGTTCCCTGAGTGACCAGAGCAAGGGCTGTGCTAGAGCAATCAGGAACCTGCTAGAACCAATTAAGACAGGCAAGCTAATTAAGACACCTGGAGCCAATTAAGACCATCCTAGAATCAATTATGGTAGGCAGACTAATCAGGACACCTGGTTTTAAAAAGGACCTCCTGTCAGTTAATGGAGAGTGTGTAAGGAGTAGGGAGTAAGAAGGTGTGGTGCTGGAGGACTGAGGAGTACAAGCATGATCAGGCTTCAGGAGGAAGATCCGGCGGTGAGGATAAAGAAGGTGCTGGGGGGAGGCCATGGGGAAGTAGCCCAGGGAGTTGTAGCTGTAGCTGTCACGCAGCTGATACAGGAGACTTAGCTGCTATCCACAGGGCCCTGGGCTGGAACCCAGTGTAGAGGGCAGGCCCGGGTTCCCCCTGATCCAACACAGGAGGAGTTGACCTGGTTTGTGAGCAATGCCAGAAGGGAAGGTCTAATTTGGAAAGGGATCTGGCCTGTCCCTGACCCACTAGGTGGGACAACAGAGACTGTGGAGATTGTTCTCCATTTCCCCCATGCTGGCCAGTGATGAGGTTAGCTGAGTGAATGGCAGGTTTGAGCCTCTAGCAGAAGTGGCCAAACTGAGGGCTGCTGTGAACCTCTGAGGTGAGCAAATCTGCCAAAAAGCGCAAGACGCACCAAGGCAGAGGAGGAACTTTGTCACAATACAAACAACCTGTACTTGAATTGCAACATTGTGGAACATTTAGTTGACAGGAATCTTCAATATATGTAACAGAATTGGGTATAATTTATGTTTATATTACACCCTTGATGGGGACAAACAATTGAATTGCTGAGAGTCATATGACTACAAATAGTTTTCATTTTTCAGCAGCTAGCCACGTTAATCAATACTTGGACACTTGCCAAATGATTGCCAGCTACACAAGGTCACATAAACCTACTGTGCGCCAAATGGACTGTGCTTCTCAATTCAAGGAGCAGGATACTATCTCTTCCCCGCCCTGTCTGTGTTGTGCTTCTGTTTTTGTTTTAAAGGGGGCTAACATCTCTCTCTCTTCAATAAGACAGGACCTATCTAAAATCTAACTGGGATTTTTTCAGCTGTATTGCTTTAAATTGGTTGCAGAGTCTAAAGAACCTGGTTTGGGGTCTGATCCAGAGTCCAATGGAGTCAATGAAAGTCTTTCCATTGGCATCAATGAGCTCTGGATTGGGTCCTTGGAGGGCAACCTGATTTTTAAAAGGGATGAACACCCAGGAGCTCCCACTGAAATCAGTGGGACTTGCTGAATGTCCAGCACTTTTGAAAACCAGGCCACTTATTCAGGTGTCTTTGTATCGACACAGGATCTGACTTCTTAAAATCTTGGTCAAGATTGCTTGTAGACTAGAAGCCTGATCCACAACCTCTTGGATTTTGCAAGCATACGCATTGTATTCTTGAAATCACTAATCACAAAGCAATACTGCTTGTAGCGATATCTGATCACTGGATAAACCCAACTGTCTGAAGCTGCCATGTAATTCCCAGAAATTCCACTATCTCCAGACAGCACATCCAGAAAAACCATAGACATATGATACCATGGTAGCCTATTAGGTTACCTGTCAAGGTGAGACATGACTGTTTTTGAGATATCAGCCCCAGCCTCCTGCAGAATGCGAATACTCTGGAAAGGGGCATCGCTATTCCTGCCAGGATGGATTATAATGGGGCAGCCCAGCTGTGACTGAGCATGCGCTGTTGCCTGCAGTACTTTGTTTTCACTCTCAGTCAGAGGCCACGAGCAGCCAATTTCTCCTACAACACCACACTTGATGTCTGTTCCATCAGCTCCTCTGAGGATCTCGTTGACGATAATGTCTGTAAGCTAACAAAAATAAAAAGGCAATCCTTTCGTTAATGATACTTTATTTTGCAAAGTATCATCTCTGGTCTACATACGAAGTTGCACGGAGTCTAACTAATGGTGTGATTTTTAAATCTGTTTAGACAAATATATCCAGCTTTGTGTGTACACACTCTTACACTGGTTTAAGCTTGGCTTACAAGAGTGTACCTTGTGCCAAGTGCAAGCTAAACCAATATAAGCCAGGTTTAAACCAATACCAGAGCGTCCACACAAAAGCTTGCATTGGCTTAATTAAGGGCTGGTCTACACCCAATATTTGTAACAATTTAACTATATCTATCCAAGAAGCTAATGCTTTTAAACTGATATAGTTAAATAGGAACAACTGCATAGAAAAGCCCTAAATCAGGTTTTACATCGATTAAAGTTAAACCTATTCAACTCCTGTGTTTAAACACAGCCTCAAGGCGAAAGTGAATAATTATCATCAGTAGAGAAGGGACAAAACTGTAAATTTTTTAAAGTTTAGGGAAGATTCTAGTTGTCAAGACTTGAGGCAGAACCATCAGGCCAAATCCTGCTCTCAGATATGCCAGAGTAAATCTGAAGTAATTTCACTGACTTCTGAATTGTAACCAAGAATAAAATTTGGCCAACAATCTTTCAGGGTGAATTTTTTTTAAAGCAGCCTTTAATTCTACAGAGACAGATGATGGCATGTAGACACCTGCAAACATGGTCAGGTAGTTAAATTTCTTGATGCCATTATTTGCCCCCACAAAAACAGGCACACATTTGTGTGTGCAAAACCGAGGTTGAGGACCTTTTAAATATCTGGCCCTAAATGTTTAAAATGGAATCATGATTTCAGGGCACACTAACAATAAAGTAAACAAGGAGAGAAAAAGGTCTGGCAAGGCTGTATTAACCTAAAAGCTAGTACAGTAACTCCTCACTTAAAGTCGTCCCGGTTATTGCTGATCAATTAGGGAACATGCTCGTTTAAAGTTGTGCAATGCTCCCTTCTAACGTCTGTCATTTGGCAGCCGCCTGCTTTGTCCACTGCTTGCAGAAAGAGCAGCCCCTTGCAGCCAGCTGGTGGGGGCCTGGAACCAAAGTTGACCGGCAGCCCCCCATCAGCTCCCCTAAGTTCCCTGTGTGGCAGCCACCCAGCAGGCTATCAATTGCTGGCCGTCCAGCTGTTCCTCCCCCCACTGCCATGTGCTGTTCCTGCCCTCTGCCTTGGAGCTGCTCCCGGGAGCCTCCTGCTTCCTGGGAGGCATGGGAGGGGGGCAGAGAGGAAGCTAATATCAGGGTGTCCCCCTCCCCCCTGCCACCCGCTTAACCTATCTCCATAGAGTGTGTGTGTGGGGGGGTGGGGAACTCATGACAGGGCTCAGGACAGAGGGAGCTTGCAGGCAGCAGCTGCTGTCTCAACTTCCTGATCTAAAAAGGCAATGTACTTAGAGTGCGGTCACGTACTTAAAGGGGCAATGCCCCCCCGCCCCTTTACATTAATACTTATGGGGAAATTGGATTCACTTACCATCATTTCACTTAAAGTAGCATTTTTCAGGAACATAACTACAACGTTAAGCGAGGAGTTACTGTACCTTAAAACTAGAACATCAGCAAACAAACTCCATGTCAAGTGAATCTGTCATTCATTCTTACTCATTCTCTCTCACGGACATGGACACACAACACAATGGGGTTGATCCTCAGCTGGTGTAACCTGAAGTTAATAAAGCTATGACAACTGAGACTAGCTGAGCATCTGCCCAAATACTTCTGCACTGTAATTTTAAACCTTCCAATTCATGCATTCAACTGAGCAGTTAACAAGAATGGGTAACGTGCAACAGAATACAGTTCTTAGAATTCCTTATGGCAGTCTGAAGAATACCATTTGTGTTGCAATGTTCCCAACATGGGGCTTACCTAAATCTTGTCCAGTTTAAGCAATCATGGCGTGGATTGCTGGAGACACTAAATCCCTCCCTTGTTTAATTAATACTAATGTCAAAACTTTCCATTTATTTAGCTGAATCCTAACAAAAAGATAGACCACAATATCCATATCAATGTATCTATGGAATCATTGATCATTTTTCATTGGTCAATTGCTGCAGACATCTACATTCAACCAGGTACCTGTCAACAGCCTGGACTGGATTAAGCACTGATGGAATGGACTGCAGACTACACTGCATTCTTAAGAACAGCTTGAAAGCTTGTCTCTCTCACTAACACAAGTTGGTTCAGTACAAGATATTACCTCACCCACCTTGTCTCTAATATCCTGGGACCAACATAGCTTCACCAACGCTGCACACACTGTGCTCTGTAAGTCACCAGTGGTCCATGGACCACAGTTAGAGGACTTTTATCCTGTGGATCCATTCAAATTGGCCCACCTACTCTGGATGGCTAACTAAGAAACTCATGTATAGTTTTGAGAAATAGCTCCAGTGAGAACAATTTTGGGCTGCTCCTCAGTTGACCTAAATCATTAAGGTCAATGATGCTAACCTCAATGTAAGTATGTCAGTTAACACTTACTGAGTATCTATCTCTGTGCTTTTAAGATTAATTTTACTCTTTTGTAAATATAGCAGATGTTTTTAGTTTCAGCTCAGATCAGTACATTCACACTCTTTGGGCTGCTCAGTTCTCTTCTGCCTTGAAAAGTTCCCCTTTCCCTTCATCATATCAGCTTAAGAACAGCTGAGTGGATATTTATTATGGTGGTATAGGGATCCCAGCCATGCTCAGGGCCCCGTGTCCTAGGGATGTACCAACAGAGGTGGTCCCCGCTCCAAAGACCTTAGTCAGACAAAGGGTAGGGGAAAATGATATAACCTACAGGCAGAGTGAACAGAGGGATGGTTTGCAAATAGCTTGTTAGTGCCACAATTGTTTATTTACTTTTTAAAAACCTTTTGGGTGTTTAGTAGGGATGGACTAGCTGAAAAGAGGGACAAGGAAAGTAGAGGGAACATTAGTCTATTTCCATCCCAATATTTTGTAAAAAGAAAATTTTCACAGCTTTGCCAGGATGCTGTACACATGTAATCATTTTTCACTGTTAGGTCATAATAAACCCCTAAAAGAAAACAGAAATGCTGACAGATCAGAGTGGCAATACTGGGTGCAGATACAATTTACACAAACACAATTATCATTGTTTGCACAGGTTTTCAAGAAGAGTATATTTAGGTTTTTGTCAAGTTGTGCTTGACCTGTCACTGATCTCCTGTCATCTGTACATTATCAGTAGGGCACTATTTTACTATTTACTTGTTAGTACTTACTTGCTCCACTGACATAGCTTGTGTCTCGGAAGAATGAGTGGCATGCACATAAAACCCAGCACCGGCAATAATGTGGACCCCGGTTTCCTCAGCAAGCTTCTTTAAAGTCTTTACATCTCGGCTGATACCCACGGTTGTGTTTTCCACTATAGTCCCACCACCTGCTGCCTTATAATGTAATAGCTCTTCCTTTACAGCATCTGTTTCTTGATACAGAAGAAGGTTCTCTTTATGGCTGTAGGGATTCTGTTTAATCCAAAACAAGTTCTTCATCTCAACGGGCCCATCAGACAAAGCTTCTTGGCCTGAAGAAGGCGGGACATAACAGCAGCTGTAGTTCATTGACAAGTGTTCATGGGTCATGGTGCAGCCAAGCTGACTTGGCTCCACAAGGCCCAACACGGTCTGCACTTTCCCACCCAGGGAAGGCATTTTTCTTCTTATTTTATAAGGAAAGAATCCAGATTCTAAACAAGCATTTGCTAGAAAAGAGGAAGGGAAATAAAACATGAAAAAAGTTGTATAAAAAGCAACAAAGCTCCTATTAAAATATAGGAATTTCACTCCCAATGCCAATGTAGATTGTTCCTTATGATATATTTTCAAACACTTTGTCCAGTCTAGTTTTAAGATGGAGTTTCCTTTACTCTCTTGTGGGAAACTGTCCCACAGTTTAGCAGACTTCACTAGCAGGGAATTTTCCCTGATATTCAGCCTACATTTTCCTTTTGAACCATTACTCCCAGTTATCCTCTCCATGGTCACTCTTACTGGGATCACTCCCAGAGCAGTTACTGTAGCTCCATTTGGCCCAGTTCTTTCACTGTTTCTTCATTAGTCCATCCCCTCCAGACCCTTTTGTGGCTGTGAATTTCACCGAATATTTGCCAAAACCTTTCTGGTGTTCTGAGCCACTTTAGGCAAGGGCCTGTGTAACTGGCAGAAAGTTGGACCTGAATTCTACCGGAAGGCCCCCTGGATTCTACAGTAGGCTGGAAATTGAATGGCAGATCCAAATACATTCCAGAATGGAAATTTTTATCAGATTATGTAGGGAAATGAATAATGCAATTGGCACAACTATGTTTGTTTTCTCGTTAACATCAATTATTTAAAACTGTTCACACACTTTCAGTTTTCAGTGTGGTACAGATTTTCACATTGACAAAAAGCAGCAGCATTATAGAAGTTGTCAGGGGAAAAGCTGGAGGTTCTGTCAATTAGGCAGGAGGCAGTTGGGGCTTTTGGCACCCGACGTGTGGAAGGAGTTTTGGAGTTGTGATGGAATCCACTAGTTGCACTAGAGGAGAAAGGTGACATTTCCATTATTCATCCCCCTGAGCCATCCAGTATCCCAGCAGCATTTCTACTGTATTTAGCACCCTGTCATGTCACTGTCTGACACTATTTGTTAGTTCCAACCCTTGTGTCCTAGTCCCCTTGCTCTTTGATTGTCATTTCTAGTATGGTGGTTGGCATTAGAAATAAAGCTAAATTCAAAGTTACATTTATATCAAGATATTTACAATGTAAAAAATTCTCATTACAATTAAAAAAAATCACAATTTATTGTGATAACACAATATCCCATTAAGGCAAATGTTTCCTTTTTAATAGCAACCACTGTATGTTCATTTAGGATTCTCTGCTCCCCAGCATCTGTCACATTTTGTCAGCTTGAGCCACCAGCTGAACATACTTGGCATCAAGGCTGAATATTACTTGCCTGATACTTTCCATTTAAAAAAAAATCATTATCCTCCAAGATTGAATATACTCTTTCCATGCCCAGGAATTTGCCTATGTTTGGACACCTTGTTTGCCCTACTGTGTGTGGATTTGGGGGCGGGGGGGGGAATCTCCACCTATTTTAGTAACCTGAGGTCAAATTCTGATCTCAGTTACACTGGTGTAAATGTGGAATAACTCCATTGCAGTTCCTCTGGATTTACATTAGTGTAACTGAGAGTGGAATTTGGCTCCTGAACAGCAGGAATTCCTACAGCAGAAATTCAGATCCAATTCTACTTCTCCCAAGCCTCATTGAGAAAATATTTTTATCTGAGGTGATTAGACTAGCATTTCTTTTATATGGCTTAACCTACAATATTTTTTTTCTTCAGCTAATTTGGATTAAACAATGTTATGTTATACCTTTTAGCCATTAAATGGGCAGTTACTATGATATTCTTTAACACTACTACCTACAACTGGACTATGTCAAAGGTTTCCAATCTGTAAAAATGTAGCCTGAATCTCTACAGGTTAGAATTAGCAGCAACTCTCTCTCTCTCTCCCTCTCTTCTTACGTTTACTTCCCATATTAACACTAAACAAGGCTGACTACCCAGTTCAAGTTAGATCTGCCTTATGCTAGCTGCAAAGGCTTGAGGATATGTAGTTATAATTCCTAGTCAAACAAAATCATGAGTTATGAAACAAAATACATGTTTAATTATGTCCAAAGGATAGGACTAACTGGAGCACACATTATTGATTAAAGAGAGAGGTCTTTCCCTTTCTGTCTCCCTTTCAGTGAATTATATCATAAACACGGGTCTGTTACTGGTAAAGCCCTAAGAGCATATTTTTTTATGTTTAACTTTCTATCTATTAATGAGACAGAAGAACAAAGTCAAAAGGGCACTGAGCCCTAGATATGAACGGGGTTAATAATGTCTAGATCTCTGATCTTTAGAGCTAAACAAAGTACGACAGTACTATGAGTAGTACCATTTCATAGTGACAAAGAGCTACCCAATCTAAACATAAAATACCAGCTTCTACAGATTAGAAACGGACACTGTGTAGTAAAGAGTTTTCAGTGACTGTGGTTAACCTAGTTATGAAACTTGGCCAGCCTTAAGAGACAGATATGGTTGCTTTACTATATTTGTGTGTCCTGTGTGTAAGAAGACACTGTATGAAAATCCCAATTAGAAAGGACTGTTCTGCTATGGATTTAAAGAGTAAATGCCAGCAGAAGTGGTCGTGCTGTATATGGTAGACTTAATATAAAACATTACTTGGGGACATTTCCATAACACGGGATTACAATAACAGTACTCCTGGTGGGTCATTGTGTTGACTTGTTTGCAACTGAATAGGAAGAGTCGCTTTCTTAAAACAGACTCCTAATTTATTAATATAATGAGCTGGTATTTGTCAAATAAAGTCACCCACGGTAAGATTTTGAAGGGGACTGCACTTGTGTGAATCATTAAAAGCAAAACACCTTTCTCTTTCAGTAACTGTGGTTGGTTGTGATTAAAATCAAGTTGTCTGACCTCATCATTAATCGAATGTTCTTGATTAGAGTTGGTGTTCTGTAGACCAGCCCACTATTTTGGAAAAGATTCAATGATCTGAGTCATTCTTGTCATTCCTACAATCCAGGCAAAGAGAGTGAGATGATTGTCTTAAATATTTAGTCCTCTTCTGGCACCATAACCAGTGGTATTTACACTCGATAAAAAACCATACTTTCAAATAATTTTTTCTGCATAGCCTCTTTTCAAAAGGCACTTTTTAGCCTGATGAAACTATCTTTTATAAATGTTTGAATAAGTAATTATAATGTAATCAGGGCTGGCCTTAGGGAAAATAGT
Organism: Eretmochelys imbricata; assembly: GCF_965152235.1. Lineage (NCBI taxonomy): Eukaryota > Metazoa > Chordata > Testudines > Cheloniidae > Eretmochelys > Eretmochelys imbricata. The sequence goes on along the minus strand of NC_135573.1, from coordinate 228,495,897 downwards.
GCCCTGGGCGAACTTGTATTTTGGCATCCCTGGTCCCCGCTGCCTCCCCAGGCTCTCCCCCACCCACATTGCCCCTGGCTCCTGCTGCCTCCCCTGGTCCCGCCCCCCCATCCCCAGTCTCCTGCAGGCTCCCACATCGTCCCTGGCGCCCACCCTATCGCCTCTGGTGCCTGCTGCCTCCCTGAACCCCTCCTCCCATCTCCCCTGCTGCCTCCCCATCCATCCCCTCTGGCCTCCGCTGCCTCCCTGGGCTTCCCACGCCCCCCTGTTCCCTCCCCCCGCACTGCCCCAAGCTCCCTTCTGCAGCCTTGCACCCCAGGCCCACCCCACTCCTTGCCTCTTGACCATGGCACCCCAGGTGGTTGTGCACCCATAAGGCTGGCCCTGAGTATAATGGAAAAAGCAGCTCTCATGGTAAACTAGATATTGCTAATTGACAATTAGTGTGGTATTTTCCTATTTTTTCTACATTTTTCTATTTTATTTTTACTCATGTTATAATATATTACTCAACAAAAGCCATTCTCATTGAATCAAGCTTTCTGCTTGATTTCAGACAGCTATTTTGATATGTATGTAGATTTTCAAGATGAGTTTGCTACTAATTCCTTTCTGGCACAGATACATTAGATTAATCTCCACTAATCTGGCCTGACCTCTGTGAAGACCCATGTTTATGTGTGTGATCCACGTATAGCCTATGGCTGCTGTCTGGTGATTTCTGGCAGACAAAGCCTAGAATTATCTGCTCCAATGTTGGATTCTTCTGTTGACTTTTAAGATTCTGTATTACTGCATATATGCAAACCTAAAAGAGATACAAGAGATCTATCACACCTTTTGTCTGAGGCTCTATAATTACTTTACACATTTTCACTAAGTGAAAAAGTCACATTTTAAGTGACTTGTCCAAGATCACTTCAATCTCCCTGGTCATTCAATAACAGACCTAAAAATGGCAATTCTTCAACAAAAATACTTCAAAAACAGACTCCAACATGAAATTGCAGAACTGGAATTAAATTTGCAAACTGGACACCATCAAATTAGGCCTGAATAAAGACTGGGTGCGGTTGAGTCATTACAAAACCTAAACCTAATTTCCCTCATACTAATTTCCCCCTACTGTTTGAAATGGGCCACTCTCATTACCACTACAAAAGTTATTTTTCCTCTCTTGGTATCCTGCTGTTAATTGAATTGTCTCGTTAGACTGACCTCACACTTGGTAAGGCAACTCCCATCTTTTCATGTATTTATATCTGCCCCTGTATTTTCCACTTCCTGCATCTGATGAAATGGGTTCTAGCCCACGAAAGCTTATGCCCAAATAAATTTGTTAGTCTCTAAGGTGCCACAAGGACTCCTTGTTGTTTTTGCTGATACAGACTAACACAACTACCACTCTGAAATCAATTTATTGTAGGTTTTCCCAATCTAGATAATAAGACTAGAGGACACTCCCTGGGCTCCCCATCCCCTACTATGGATGGAGTCCTCAAAGACAAACAGAGACACTTCCATTCCCTGAGCCCTCGTTCAAAGAGGAGTTGAGGAAGGAAATAGATCTAAAAATTCAAATAACTCCTAAGTGCCTCTTTGAGGCTGCGCTAACAGCCACGGAACAACTTAAATGCTGATCTGAAGTCTGAAGTAAAGGATTCCTTCCCCATCCCAGGTTTCATGGATCTGCCGAGTACAGAGCTAGAAATCGCATTTGTGCTTCAGTGTAGAGACCACTGAATTTTTGAAGGAAAACTATTGCATAATATCATTCTAATCACTACCACTAATTAGAGTAAACCACTAAAGAAACAAGTTGTGTTAAATAGAATGAAAAAGAAGAATTTAAAATCAAATTTTGCAGGAAGCTGCCAACTCATCAAATTGAGGGAGCAGGCACAAGAAATGAATGAATCAGAACTTTGCCAAAATTATTAGGTTAGTGCTAGTCTTTTCTAAAAATACAACTAGTTACTAGTATAGCCGCTAAAATAATAGGACTTGAATGTGCACTTCCTACATGTGCCAACGGCAGGCTGCATTTCCTGAATCCTAACTTGCTTCCAGAAAGCACCAGTAAAATGTCCACTCCCACTGAGAGAAAGAGAGAAGAGGCAAGCTCTGGTCTGGAGATATTGAAACAACCATTGGAATTTCTAAAAACTGTTTTGAAATTATTCTTTGTACTACGGTAGCACCTGAGAGCCCTAGTCATGGGCCAGAACCCTATTGTGCTTCTATATAAACACAGAAATGATGGTCTCTGAAATTAAATGTGTGTACACATTTTGATAGAGCAACTATTATTTCTCTAAAAAACCAATGAGTCCATGCAACTAAGGACTGCAGTTTTTCATTATCGTCTTGAAATAGCTACTAGAGTTTATTATAGTAACTCTAGGTGAACCTTTACAACGATCAACTGTAAAGTGCACAAAATATCATCCTCACATTTAGCCTGCTACTAAACACTAGCGCAGTTGTTATTGTTCCTAGAGGTATGACTGAGTGCTATGGGACCCACTGGTAAAAAAGACCAGGAATAAGTCCTGCAGTCCTTACCCGGCAAAGCCTCCATTGAGTTCAACAAACATTTTGCCTGAATGCCAATGGCAAGATTTGGCCCTTTGTTGTTTTCCCATCTGGAACGTGCACTTCTGTCATTGTGTCATTATAATAGTCTTGTAATGAGCAGTCTCCCTAAACTGGAATTGCTTGTTTCCTGTGATAATCTCATATTGCTAAAACATAATAATTACATAAACATAGTCTCCACATGCTTGCAATCGTTTTGACTTAGTAAGCACATTTTAACAGTACTAGCATGGAGTCTCTCTAGACTTGCACGGAAATCATTTTATTGTCATTACATTACAATGTGAGATTATAACACTAAATCCAGATTGCTGTGACAGAAAATGCATGAAATCTAATAGGCATGGCTCAGTAGCTATTTGTTACATTTTAAAAAAGTTTAATTCACTTTCTGTTTTGGAAATAAGGGTTGCCTTGTTCCACCATGGGCATTATAACAGAATCTTTCCTTACATAATCATACAAACACAAGAAACGTGACGTAACACAGGTTACGTATCTATTTACAAATAGAGGCAAATGCTTTAAAGATCCGATCCTGCACCTAATGATTTCAGTGGAACAGGGAGAAGCCTAAACATATAGAAACATTTAATATATGAATCATAAATTAATCTAATAGATTTCAGGAATTTAAGAGAGATGCATACTAGTTAGCGCTAACACCAAGCAGCAGTTTTGTAATACCATTTGTTCTCACTGTGTTACTGGCACTTTTAAAAATATCGTGTGTGTGTAAACAAATTATGCAGCCCACCCTTGCTGTAGGAAACTATACAAGTAAAATGTAACAGCACAGAGAAGCATGCTATTGGATCCTTTTGGAGAAAAGGAGCAGTTATCCACCACCGCTCCCTGAGTTCTGCTGGAGAGGAATATTGTGTTGGGCCATCTACAACTGCTATGTCATTTAGGCATGTTAATAACACCGTAGGGTACACTTTGTCAAAGGCTGCAGATAAGTTCAGCAGCCCGTGTTTACAGCCAGAAGAAGGTTGTCTTTTAGCACCACTATGTTGTACCTTGATCTGAACCCTTGGTAGCAGGCATCTGGAATGTTGGCTGACAGTGGAGCTTGATGGTGTCATAAATACAAAGGGAAGGGTAAACACCTTTAAAATCCCTCCTGGCCAGAGGAAAAGGGTTAAGAAGCTAGGATAACCTCGCTGGCACCTGGCCAAAATGACCAATGAGGAGACAAGATACTTTCAAAGCTGGAGTGGGGAGAAACAAAGGCTCGCTCTGTCTGTGTGATGCTTTTGCCGGGAACAGAAAAGGAATGGAGTCTTAGAACTTAGTAAGTAATCTAGCTAGATATGAGTCAGATTCTGTTTTGTTTAAATGGCTGATAAAATAAGCAGTGCTGAATGGAATGTATATTCCTGTTTTTGTGTCTTTTTGTAACTTAAGGTTTTGCCTAGAGGGATTCTCTATGTTTTGAATCTGATTACCCTCTAAGGTATTTACCATCTTGATTTTATAGAGATGATTCTTTTACTTTTTTCTTCAAATAAAATTCTTCTTTTAAGAACCTGATTGCTTTTTCATTGTTTTTAAGATCCAAGGGTTTGGGTCTGTGTTCACCTTTGCAAATTGGTGAGGATTTTTATCAAGCCTTCCCCAGGAAAAGGGGTGTAGGGTTTGGGGGAGGGGGGAAGACATTTCCAAGCAGGCTCTTTCCCGGTTATATATTTGTTAGATGCTTGGTGGTGGCAGCAATAAAGTCCAAGGGCAAAAGGTAAAATAGTTTGTACCTTGGGGAAGTTTTAACCTAAGCTGGTAAAAATAAGCTTCGGGGGTTTTCATGGAGGTCCCCACATCTGTACCCTAGAGTTCAGAGTGGGGAAGGAACCTTGACAGATCGTCACTATTTTCTCAGTTACTTTGTCCATGAATTGAGAGGTTGGAGATGGGACAGTTACTGGAGAAGTCTTCAGGGACAAGGTTTGGCTTCTTGAGGCCGGGGTGAACTGCATTTTTTCAAGGACTTTGGCAGATGTACTTCTCTGAAGGAGATATTGAGTATTTCTGTTAATGGTTGGTGTACTTGATCTTCACAGCTTTTTATCAGCCAGAAGGGGCACAGAGCCATTTAACAGGTCATGGCTCTAATATTTTCAGGGTTTCTTGATCTTCAGAACATGTAATGGGGCCAAAATCAATAAAGGTGATGGGGTGGATAAAGTGATCTGATCTAGGATGGAATTTTTATTTCCCAGTTATCAAAGAAATACTTGTGGAGCTCTTACCACAAAGTATGTGGACAGGTATGCAATAGTGGTCCCACTGCCTAGTGCAGCAGTGTCACAGCTCTACATGTTTCTCTCTCGCTACAGAGAAATTCCTACTCTACATAGAATCATAGAATATCAGGGTTGGAAGGGACCCCTGAAGGTCATCTAGTCCAACCCCCTGCTCAAAGCAGGACCAATCCCCAATTAAATCATCTCAGCCAGGACTTTGTCAAGCCTGACCTTAAAAACTTCTAAGGAAGGAGATTCTGCCACCTCCCTAGGTAACGCATTCCAGTGTTTCACCACCCTCCTAGTGAAAAAGTTTTTCCTAATATCCAACCTAAACCTCCCCCACTGCAACTTGAGACCATTACTCCTTGTCCTGTCCTCTTCTACCACTGAGAATAGTCTAGAACCATCCTCTCTGAAACCACCTCTCAGGTAGTTGAAAGCAGCTATCAAATCCCCCCTCATTCTTCTCTTCTGCAGACTAAACAATCCCAGCTCCCTCAGCCTCTCCTCATAACTCATGTGTTCCAGACCCCTAATCATTTTTGTTGCCCTTTGCTGGACTCTCTCCAATTTATCCACATCCTTCTTGTAGTGTGGGGCCCAAAACTGGACACAGTACTCCAGATGAGGCCTCACCAATGTCGAATAGAGGGGAACGATCACGTCCCTCGATCTGCTCGCTATGCCCCTACTTATACATCCCAAAATGCCATTGGCCTTCTTGGCAACAAGGGCACACTGCTGACTCATATCCAGCTTATCGTCCACTGTCACCCCTAGGTCCTTTTCCGCAGAACTGCTGCCTAACCATTCGGTCCCTAGTCTGTAGCGGTGCATTGGGTTCTTCCATCCTAAGTGCAGGACCCTGCACTTATCCTTATTGAACCTCATCAGATTTCTTTTGGCCCAATCCTCCAATTTGTCGAGGTCCCTCTGTATCCTATCCCTGCCCTCCAGCGTATCTACCACTCCTCCTAGTTTAATATCATCCGCAAATTTGCTGAGAGTGCAATCCACACCATCCTCCAGATCATTTATGAAGATATTGAACAAAATCGGCCCCAGGACCGACCCCTGGGGCACTCCACTTGACACCGGCTGCCAGCTAGACATGGAGCCATTGATCACTACCCGTTGAGCCCGACAATCTAGCCAACTTTCTACCCACCTTATAGTGCATTCATCCAGCCCATACTACTTTAACTTGCTGACAAGAATACTGTGGGAGACCGTGTCAAAAGCTTTGCTAAAGTCAAGAAACAATACATCCACTGCTTTCCCTTCATCCACAGAACCAGTAATCTCATCATAGAAGGCGATTAGATTAGTCAGGCATGACCTTCCCTTGGTGAATCCATGCTGACTGTTCCTGTTCACTTTCCTCTCATGTACATGATTTCCACTGGAAAGGTTCACCATCCATTTAAAAAAAGAAGACTTCATGGTCATGTGGACAGAGCTAGTGGATTGTTTCTGACCTGATTCGCCATGGTCACATTAGGCATGTGGCTTCCATTTCCCTTCTCAAGACCCCATTCTGCTTCAACAAGAAATCAGCCAACAGATAAGTTGAGAGGGTAGATGGGGATAGAAGACATTTACTAATGTAATTACAAAGCTACCTTTTAAAAAAACTGTCTACATTATTATTATTACAGACCAGGGGAATTACAGACCAGTCAGCTTAACTTCAATACCCGGAAAGATAATGGCGCAAATAATTAAGCAAATCAATTTGCAAACACCTAGAAGATAATACGGTGATAATTAACAGTCAGCATGGATTTGTCAAGAACAAATTGTGCCAAAACAACCTAATCACTTTCTTTGAAAGGGTAACAAACTTGTGGATGGGGGAAAACGGTAGATTGCTATATCTTAACCTTAGTAAGGCTTTTGATACTGTCTTGCATAACCTTCTCATAAAGAAACTAGGGAAATACTACCTAGATAGAGCTATTATAGGGTGGGTGCATAATTGGATGGAAAACCCTTTCCAGAGAGTTCTTAACATTGGTTCAGTCAAGCTGGAAAGGCATATCAAGTGGGGTCCCACAAGGATCAGTTCTGGGTCCAGTTCTGGTCAATATCTTCATCAGTGATGTAGATAATAGCACAGAAAGTACACTTATAAAGTTTGTGGATGATACCAAGCTGGGAGGGGTTGCAAGTGCATGGAGGATAGGATTAAAATTCAAAATGATCTGGACAAACTGGAGAAATGGTCTGAAGCAAATAGGAAGAAATTCATTAATGACAAATGCAAACTCCACTTAGGAAGGAACAATCAGTTGCACGCATACAAAATAGGAAATGACTGCCTAGGAGTGAGTACTGCGGAAAGCAATCTGGAGGTCATAGTGGATCACAAGCGAAATGAGAGTCAACAATGTAACACTGTTGCAAAAAAAGCAAACATCATTTGGGGATGTATTAACAGGAGTGATGTAAGCAAGACACAAGAAGTAATTTTTCTGCTCTACTCCGTACTGATTAGGCCCCAACTGGAGTACTATGTCCAGTTCTGGGTGCCACATTTCACAGGAAAGATGTGGACAAACTAGAGAGAGTCCAGAGAAGAGCAACAAAAATGATTAAAGGTCTAGAAAACATGACCTATGAGGGAAGATTGAAAAAAAACTGGGTTTGTTTAGTCTGGAGAAGAGAAGACTAAGAGGGGACATGATAACAGTTTTCAAGTACATCAAAGGTTGTTAAAAGGAGGAGGGAGAAAAATTGTTCTCCTCAAAGTCTGAGGCTAGGACAAGAAGCAATGCGCTTAAATTGCAACAACGGCAGTTTAGGTTGGACACTAGGAAAAAACATCCTAACTGTCTGGGTGATTAAGCACTGGAATTAATTGCCTAGGGAGGATGTGGAATCTCCATCATTAGAGATTTTAAAGAGCAGATTAGACAAACACCCTGTCAGGGATGGTCTAGCTAATCCTTAGTCCTGCCATGAGTGCAGAGGACTGGACTAGATGACTTCTCCAGATCCCTTCCAGTCCTACCATTCTATGATTATTCACTTTCTTATACCCTAATCCTGTAAGCTGTTTCACATGAGGATGCCTCTGTGTCTGTGCATAGCTCTATTACTGTCAATAGGGATCCACACAGGTGCAGAGTTTCACCAACATGGAACAGCTTGCCAAATCTGGGCCTTAGGTTTTAATCTCTGTCTGGGAAAGGATCACATCTACCTTCCCACGCTTGTACAATGCCCTGGTACTGGTTCCGTAACCTTGATTGGTGCACCAGGAATATAAATAGTAATAATAATAATAAACAATTAATACCACTGCTTCTAAACAACAAGAGGCTGGCCTGATCAGGCTGCCAGGTGCTTTGCCATGTCTTTAGGCCTCTTTCCAGTTATTGTTGAATCCGTGATCCATCAGGACTCATGCAAGAACTGGCCAAGGAAACTTACTATTACTCCTTAGTTTCATATCACTGGAGGTTACTGCACTTTGCTAGGACACCCAAGCTCCAAGATGGAAAAGGAAAGCAATACAGAAGAACATGGTGGCCAAAACTTTGAGACAGGAAGAAAATAAGGGGGGAAAAAAGGTAAGTTAAGAATTGAGCATCTTATGACACAAGCAAGTATTTTTCCAAGAGTACAGTAGCACAACCTCTGTGTCCTAGGCAGGATTAACTTTCTGTGACAGACTAAGGTTCTTTAGAATCTCTTGCTCTCCAGGCCTACCTGAATAACATTTAGCCACCTCTTTCAGAAAGGGAAGATTACAGCTGTCAAGATCTACAGCAGAGTTTGAATTGATGGTGGAGAGTTTTTAGCTTCCCATCTGTCATAGGGTGTACAGACCATGGCAAGAAAACAGTTAACTGCCTTTCATTTTAGAATACAGTCTCAGCTGTCTCTAGTCCAGCGTTTCTCAAAAGCAGCCATCACTTGCGGCCACAGCCTCTTGGGCTGTTATGGGGGGGGGGCTGTGTGCAAAGTAGCAGCCCCTCCCTGTTGCTCCTGGATACACTGCCTTGGTGTTGACTGCAGAGGCCACCAGCAGTGGTTGGGCCCTGCTCCCCCTGTGGAGACACCTGGGACACAATGCTGGAGAACCAGGCAACCGGTGAGTTTCCCAAGTTCACAGAGGCGGTGGGGTTCAGGCTTTGGGCTTCAACCCTGGGGTGGCGGGGCAGCAGGGCAGCAGACTCTGGCCACACGGCTTCGGGCTCCAGCCCCCAACTGTCTCCCCCACCCCCACTGCCCATGGGCCCCACTGCCACCTCCCATCCAGGGCTTAATTTGTCCCCAGGCTTGACGGGCCTGAGTAAATCTGCTGTGAAAAGCGATACTTGTATGCTTGTTAACATTACTTTTCACAACAGACTTACTAGCAATAAATAAATTACAATGATTTGGACATGTATATGTGCATATTTATTTGTTTTTCCTAAAGCTAATTAAGTATTTTAGGAAGAAGTGTGAGAGCGGCCACCAGCAAGAGTTGGTGGCTGCACTCTGAGGCCACCAAAAAATTTGTCCTGAGAACCTCTGAGTCACTGCAGAGATGCTCGGGAGAGAACAGAAACAGCTTGGGAAATTGAAAGGACCCTCTCCTTATACTTCCATATAAGGGATCAAATGCTGAAAAAGCAGAAGTGTGAAGTCACAGTCCTTATAAGTCCTCAGCAGGGCTGAGACCAGGAAACAGCTTGGTTCTTTGGTCCACTTTCTCCAGAGAAGTTGGTTGAGAAATGCCACCCTATGGGCTAGTCTACACTACAGGAGGGATTGATCTAAGTTACGCAACTTCAGCTACGTGAATAACGTAGCTGAAGTCTACGTACTTAGATCTACTTACAGCGGTGTCTTCACTGCGATGTGTCGATGGGAGACATTCTCCCATCGATTTCCCCTTGGCTTTTTGTTGAGGTGGTGTACCGGAGTTGCTGCTAGAGCGATCAGTGGACGATTTATCGCATCTATACTAGACACGATAAATCAACCCCAGATAGATTGATCGCTGCCCGTGTAGACAAGCCCTATGTCTTAAACTCCCAATGGGACTGAAATGTGGGAGTAGCATTAGGAGGAGTGATTTTTCACATGCTTATCTCTTGAGATTTGGCTGAGCTTTAAACTATGAGCAAGGAAAAGTGGGGAATTTTTTTTCCCTCTCTTTAACTCTGAAGAGGTGGGACTCTGCTAGACCCCCCTGCCCTCCCACATCTGGAGTCAACTGATAATAAAACCTGCCCCTCTCAGACTACAAAATACCTACCCTGTGTTCTGACGGGTATTTGATCTTGCCCTATTGTATGGACATCATCTTAGTCCTAAATCAAAGGAGAAAAAAATACTCATGCGGTCTACAGACACCAATCCCCTAATAGTACACTACGCACTCAGTATTCTGTACCTCCAGTGTACTCTGGTTTTAGGTACCTTATGAGCAAGTGCCTCAACAGGTCTGGAAATTGATTGTTAACAACGAAGGAAGCAGTAATGCTAATTTCTGTTTCATGATGCACTAAATTTTGTTATAAATTAGCACTGGTCACCTTTATGAAATGTAATTAAGCATCTGAATGCCATTATTGCCATCTCTTATTATAACAACAAAAGTGAATATGACAATGGTGACACTAGGGAGAACATTATGCCTTTTTAAATCCCCAAATGCAAGAAAGGCGTTAATAATAATAACAACAGACATTTATGTAGTGTCTTTAATTCAATGATCCCAAAGTACCTGACAGAATAATACAAAAATGCATATTACAGGGATCACTTCACCCATCACTCCAATACAGCCACCCCCAAAGGCAGAAGGCTGCAACTTTTCAACACCAGAGAACAGCCAAGGAGAGAAAGTGAAGTATGCCATATGTAACAAACTACTGGGGTAAGTTTAGATAGGCAGAATACAATTGTTCAACAGAAATTCAGCCAAGGCTAAGATCCCTCCTCTTGCAAGAGGTACCATGAGAATCTTTAATGACCACAAATGGTCAGAACCTTGCTTCTATCCAAAAGATATCTTCAACAGCAGACTGCCCTAAAACCATGCTGGGATATTCACTTAGTTAGCCCTAATAAAAGAGGAAGAACACTACTTCCCATAACACCTAAGGTTTCCTTTAAGAGCTTGCATTCATGTACCAACTAGGCCCAGCCCTCCTTAGCAGAGCTCCCCACTGAGATGGCTTACTTACCTATGTTGATAGCCATGCATGTCAATAAGGGTTGCACACTATAATGTAGCCATTACTGATCACCTCCACTGCAGAATCCTTGGGACTCTGAAGAACTGTCTTCTGTTTCCAAAGTAACCTTCTACAGGAAAGTTGGGAGATGCCCTCATCACTGTGGGAAGCTGGGAGCTACCAGATGCTACACTATCCATTTAATGGTCTAGACACACACACTCGTAATATTGTGATTTTTTTTTTTTTAAAGTTCCAGGCTATTTAAGGGGACCCACCTCTGCTCCCTGTCTTGCAATCTCCACATGGGAGCCACAGCAGGAATGACGACTGTAATTTAACTGCTCTGGGGTTCTAGACTTAAACCCCTCATAAAATAATGGCCGTGCAAACCTTATGACACTATTGACCATTAGCAGTGATGCCTTGCCCAGGTTGTCAACCAGGAAGTCTAGGTTGTAAAAACTATCTACTTCTCTGTGCCAAAGTTGAATACGTACTAGAGAGGGGATATTCCTTCCTGATGCTTAGCTGGCCAGTGCTGCATGAGTACCAAAGTGTCAAAACACTAAGAATGAATCCAGTGAAGTGAGCTGTAGCTCACGAAAGCTTATGCTTAAATAAATTTGTTAGTCTCTAAGATGCCACAAGTCCTCCTTTTCTTTTTTAAGGACAGTGAGTCACTTTGATCACATAGTGCAGCAATTACCTCTTATTGGTTTGACAATAATTCAACCACCATTTCTTATTCTGCCACAACACTGCTGCCACCCCACTGTCATTGATTTCCTGGGCAGAGGAATGCCAACTCACATATGCCAACTCCCAGGTTGCAGTTAGTACTCTTTTCATTTCCTCAAACACCCATGTACTCCACTCCCGACAGAGCTGTGTCTCTCCTTTGAGTCTCGCCTGGCCAAATAGTTTTGGTATGCGTGTTTGGCTTCTACTGCTCCAGACATTTCCAATCCTTCTGTGTGCTCCCAGCATGGTTCACTACTTCCTCTAAATGGCCTGTCTCCTGGGGAAAGTCCAACTGGCAGGCACCTTCTTACGCCAGAACGAGAGGTATTTCCTGTTAGCCTATCTGACATACCCAGTCCTTCTTTGCCCTCCTTAGCTTCCTCCCCACAGCTAGAGGGGTGGGTGCTACTACTACAGTGTTTCAAAGCATGATACTGAACCCCATGCATATTAATCAACTTCACGCAGGGAACCATTACTCTGCAGGCTGTGGTCCAAGCACAGGAGTGGGAATCAAACTCCCGATTGCTAATCTCCGTTTGGCTACTGACTCACTGTGTGGGGCGGGACAAGGGGGCTAATTTACTGCCTCGCTCACACCATTTGTGTGTGTGTGGGGGGGGGACTTTTTAAACAGCAAGCGAGCTCAGGCGTGTGCCGAGCCGGATTTACACACCGCCCCAGCGAAGGCGAATGACAGACCGTGGCCCGGCTCCTGCCAGCAGCTCTGCTCGGAGCAGGGCAGCGGAACCTGCAGGAGGGGACCGCAGCCAGGCTGGGGCGGCAGCGAGAGGCGCCAGGAAACGCCCCGCCCGATAGGGTGGCTCTGGCCGCCGCAAGGCCCCTGACACCGGAACCCCCCGGGTGCGGGCCGCAGCACCGGCTCCCGCCCCCACGGCGGGCGAAGCTGTCCCGGGCCGACCCCCTCGCTGCCCGGAGGGGCTGTGGCGGGCTGCGGGCGGCCACAGCGCCGGGGCTGGGACTTTGTGCGGGCCGGGCCCGCGGACACCGGGGCCGCCCGTGGACCCCGCTCCCTGGGGTGCGCGCACCCTCCGCCGCCGCTTACCCCCGCGGGGCCTCCGACGCGACCCCGCCCGCCGACCTTCTGCTCCGCCTTCCCGGCCCGGGGCTTGGCTTCCCCAGCCCGCGCGCCCGCCCCCCAGCTGGGGCCCCCGGGCAGGGGCTGCGGAGGAGCCCGGCCGGTGACGTGCTTGGGCAGCCGCCAAGGCCGGGCGTCCCCAGCCGCAGCCAGCCACTGGCTCCCTGTCCCCTGCAGCGGTCTCGCACTTCATGTGGCCCCCTGGCGTAGCAGTAGCGCAGGGAGAGCCCACTGCACTGGGTGCCCTGCGCCCTGTAATGGCGCTGCGCCCCCTGGGGCCGCTTTCCTCTGCCCCTTTCTCATGGGTCTTCAATGTGCCTGCTGGCTGGGCCCTGTGGGGGATGACACTGGGTCTCTGCCTCCTCAATGCATCCGCTGAAGTGAGCTATAGCTCACGAAAGCTTATGCTCAAATAAATTTGTTTAGTCTCTAAGGTGCCACAAGTCCTCCTTTTCTTTTGCCTCATCCTGGTGTGTCAGGGACAGTCGGGTATGGGGCTACCAACCTTGTGACCCAATGGACTGCAGTACCTTGCACCGCTCCGGGAATCATAGACTTGTAGGTCTGGAAGGGACCTTGAGAGGTCGTCTAGTCCGATCCTCTGCACTCAGAGCCGGACTATGTAATAACTAAACCCTCCCTGGCAGGTGTTTGTCTTAAAAACTTTCAGTGACGTAGATTCCACTACCTTCCTCTGTAATTTGTTCCAATGCTTAACTACCCTGACAGGAAGTTTTTCCAATTATGCAACTTAAACCACCCTTGCAATTTAAGCCCATTGCTTCTTGTCCTAGCCTCAGAGGTTAATGAAAACAATTTTTCTCCCTCGTCCTTGTAACAACCTTTTACGTACTTGAAAACTGTTATCATGTTTCCCCCCCTCGCCCAGTCTTCTCTTTTCCAGACTAAACAGACCCAGTTTTTTCAATCTTTCCTAATAGGTCTTGTTTTCTAGACCTTTAATGGTTTTTGTTGCTCTCCTTTAGAAGGCGGGAGGGAGCTTCCGGACAGATGACCTATTGAAGTCCCTTCCAGTCCTACATCTCTGTGATTCTATGATATGGCACTTGCTTCATAGATAATTTTCCTCAATTTTCACCTTTTCTGGAAGGTAATGAAGAAGCAAGTATATGGGAGAGGGAATGACCAGAAGGGGATGTTTTAAGGACATGGCTGGGAACAAGAGCGAGGCAGAGTTAGTAGACGAAAAGGAGTACTTGTGGCACCTTAGAGACTAACCAATTTATTTGAGCATAAGCTTTCGTGAGCTACAGCTCACTTCATCGGATGCATCCGATGAAGTGAGCTGTAGCTCACGAAAGCTTATGCTCAAATAAATTGGTTAGTCTCTAAGGTGCCACAAGTACTCCTTTTCTTTTTGCGAATACAGACTAACACGGCTGTTACTCTGAAACCTGTCATTAGAGAAAAAGAGAGGCTAAAATGATTTTTGAGAAAAAATACAGAGAATAGGGCTGGTGCATAGTAATGTCTGTAGTGAATACAGACTGTTGCAGGTGAGGAAAATCAGGAGGGCTTCCTTTTCACTGGCCACCAACCCCACATAGATAACATAGAGTTATGGTAAAATGGTCCAAAATACAAATAGATTGGTAAAGGTGGGCTTCTTGAATGGTTTCTGCTCTCAGTGTCACTTGTTTTTATTTGCTGCAAGTATGAAATCCAGAGAGTAAGAGTTCTACAAAGATTAAGTAAAAACCTGAAAGCCTAGCATTTATAGTGCTTTGTATTTTAACATGTTCATATTGCTAGGCAATCAGTGTGGGAGAAATTATGTATGAGAACCATGTTAAAAATAGTCATGCAGTGCTTTATGAGACTCTTTTCATTTATCACTGGCCATATTAAACCCGTTTTGAAGATTTGTGATGAATTTCACATAAGACCTGCACATCCACACACCTTTGGCATTTTACAATTATAAAGGCAGTATTAACACTTCTGTAGATTCAAAGTAACACTTCGTAAGAGCTGTATTTTTGTGCATACAAAAAATCAGCCTCTCTTAAAAGCAGTCTTCACTATGTCCACATCAAACTGTTATGCTGTAGTATTATTTTTATTTCCTTGTCTTCTGCAAAACAGGACTTGTAATCCTAATGCCATAGGGCTACTTCATCCAAACCAATGTTTAATAAATAAATGGGGAAAACAAGTCGATATCCAGCACTGTCTACACATGTAATTCGGTATTCATAATTTAGGTGATATACAGCTTTCTGTAATGCTGTTTACTTTTGTTTCGTCTCCCCAGTCTGAGAATCAGGCTATTAAAAATATTTGATTAGTTGCCAGATGTTATGCCACTTGAAACCAAATTCCAAAGAATTTTGAAGCAAAAAAAATCAGGTATAGTATAGAATCCTAGAATATCAGGGTTGGAAGGGACCTCTGGAGGTCATCTAGTCCAACCCCCTGCTCAAAGCAGGACCAATCCCCAACTAAATCATCCCAACCAGGGCTTTGTCAAAGGAAGGAGATTCCACCACCTCCCTAGGTAACGCATTCCAGTGCTTCACCACCCTCCTAGTGAAAAAGATTTTCCTAATATCCAACCTAAACCTCCCCCACTGCAACTTGAGACCATTACTCCTTGTTCTGTCATCTGCTACCACTGAGAACAGTCTAGATCCATCCTCTTTGGAACCCCCTTTCAAGTAGTTGAAAGCAGCTATCAAATCCCCCCTCATTCTTCTCTTCTGCAGACTAAACAATCCCAGTTCCCTCAGCCTCTCCTCATAAGTCATGTGTTCCAGTCCCCTAATCATTTTTGTTGCCCTCCGCTGGACTTTTTCCAATTTTTCCACATCCTTCTTGTAGTGTGGGGCCCAAAACTGGACACAGTACTCCAGATGAGGCCTCACCAATGCCAAATAGATGGGAATGATCACATCCCTCGATCTGCTGGCAATGCCCCTACTTATACATCCCAAAATGACATTGGCCTTCTTGGCAACAACGGCACACTGTTGACTTATATTCAGCTTCTCGTCCACTGTAACCCCTAGGTCCTTTTCTGCAGAACTGCTGCCTAGCCACTCAGTCCCTAGTCTGTAGCAGTGAATGGGATTCTTCCTGCACTTGTCCTTATTGAACCTCATCAGATTTCTTTTGGTCCAATTCTCTAATTTGTCTAGGTCTCTCTGTATCCTATCCCTATCCTCCAGCATATCTACCATTCCTCTCAGTTTACTGTCATCTACAAACTTGCTGAGGGTGCAGTCCACGCTATCCTCCAGATCATTAATGAAGATATTGAACAAAACCAGCCTCAGGACCGACCCTTGGGGCACTCCGCTTGATACCGGCTGCCAATTAGACATAGAGCCGTTGATCGCTACCCTTTGAGCCCGATGATCTAGCCAGCTTTCTATCCACCTTATAGTCCATTCATCCAGCCCATACTTCTTTAACTTGCTGGCAAGAATACTTTGGGAGACCGTATCAAAAGCTTTGCTAAAGTCAAGGAATAACATGTCCACTGCTTTCCCCTCATCCACAGAGCCAGTTATCTCATCATAGAAGGTAAGTAGGTTAGTCAGGAATGACTTGCCCTTGGTGAATCCCTGTGGACTGTTTCTGGTCACTTTCCTCTCCTCAAAGTGCTTCAAAATTGTTGGTGTATATGGTACACCAACAGCCTGTGATAGCATGCTATGTGAGTTAAAGTTGTAACCTGCACAAAAAGTTTTGCATGAGCTCCGTTTTAAAAAAAGACAACCTCTTTTTTTATTTTGGCATAACTTTCAGAAACTCTGAGCTAAAGAAAATCTGGTATGGCTAAAACCCTCAAAGGGCGAAATGAGGCTCCCCTCTCCCACTCCTTATCAATCCCCTATTGGTGCAGAAGGCATCCTCCTGTTGAAGTCAATGTGCAGGATGTGGTCCTCGTATTCAGGGCAGTGTTGTACCAGGTACATTATATAATAGCAAGTGCAAACCAATGACATCTGAGTTGTAGGTATATTAGGAATCTTAGATTCACCATGGTTCTGCAGCACAAGGGGGCAGGCCAGTAAAATGCAATGCAAAGGGACTTCACTTTTTTTTTTTTTTTCATACTACAGAACAGACACAGTTCTCTCCATCGTGATCTGGAGAGTAATGGTGTGGTCATGGCCAGTTGGTCTACAGCTATGCAGATTTTATACAATGGCTGTGACTGCTACTACAAGACATGTAGCTATAGTAACAGCTGAGTGCCAGTGCTCCATGCCCGGAGAGCAAGCTCCATTCTCCTGCAGTCTACATGGACAGCTTCTGCTCAAGGTTCAATTACCCACCCCAGGCTATACAAACGGGTGCAAAATTCTCCCCTGAAGGCTGATCTGGGTTCCTGGACAGTGTTAGTCAATAATCTACAGGAGAGTTGAAATCTAAAATTCACATGACTGTAGAGATTCTTCTATCCAGTCTATAGCCTGAATATATCACCCAGTTCCGATCACTTCAAGGAAATCAGATTTTGATATTAGGATCTTTCTGGCAGTCAGAATTAGTAAAATGACTGAAGACTCAAATCTTCAACCAGGAGTGTCCATCACAATGGAATTATAGATCACTTGGGTTTTTGCTATTTAATCCTTGCTCTTTATCCCTCAGGGATAGGAACAATAACAACCAAAGGTCTTCAGTTATTATTCTATGTCAAAGCAAAGTGTAATTACAAATGCTATGTGTGCAAGTGCAACTGCACACACAAACATTTGCACACATTGCTGAGCACTGTCACCTCAGTACAAAGCTATTCATTAACTGCACAATCAGCACACCGATATTCATTAACTGCAAGCATAAATAGAGATCTCTGTGAAGAATGCTAAGCTACAATTTTCTGGGTGTAAGAAGAAGAACAACGTGGACTTGAGACACACAAAAAAGCAAAGACTTACTTGAATTTATAATCTGAATAATTTTATTATTTTTGAGGTAGTGGAGCAGAGAGAGTAACAGTATTTCAAAGCAGCAGAGATTTTCTATTTTGCTCATCAAGGAAGCTTAAACAGTTCAACTCTAATACTGTCTTCTGATCTAAATGTTATTTCTCTTCTCTCATTTCATTTACATTTGGAATGTATAAACTGCATAAACTACATGAAAAATAATATAGAGAAAAATAAATGACCACTTTCATACTTTTGAATCAATACAGATCATAGGATCAAGAGTCTATAGAATATATTTCCAGTTGTTGAACCTGATTCTCTGGCAAGTCCCCTTCTGCTTTTTGTTCTGTCTGGCTGGGCAGGAAGCTATAAACCAGTAACTGCAGTGGTATCTCTCTTGCAGTTTTTTTGATGATGATTAATAGTTTTGGGAAAAGGGATTTGCAAGCCTTTGTGTGTTATGAAGAATTTGTCTTTATCATTTTCTGCTTTTTTGAGAAGACAGTAAATGAGTATTCTCAGAGGTCCTTACACTTCTTGGATGCTAGCAACAAATTAGTATTAGTGCAAATTCTCTTAGCTGACTTGGGAGTTATTTTTTCAAGATGTGGATGTAAATCTGCTCCATCCTGGTGATGACTTACTGCCACAGCCTCCCTTTAGGAACTACTGTAGGTTCACTACTGCCATATGATCTTCAAGTGAAAGTGCCTTAGCACTGCCCATTCATACTCCTGCTAAGATGAAGAAGTGAAAGAGAGGCATAAAGAACTTGAGGTAAGATTACAGTATTTGAAAATGGGATGTCAGTGCAGCTTGCTTCAATTATAATGGGCCTCTACTACCGGATGACAACAGCTTTCTTAAATGAGAAATTCAGTATATTTTCAGTAAATCAAGATACACCATCCTACACAAAACAAAAATTATTGTTGTACCCACTAAAATATATACAGTTTCACTCACTATTGTCTCTTATATTGTTTTATAGTACTAGGTGGAAGAATTTTGGAAAGTAAACTTTTTTCATTTCTATTAGTGATCAGAGAACACACAGTGAGAGCAAATAAATAGCAGTCTCTTCAGCCTGCTCTTTTGGACATAATTCTTTAGATATACTCCAAGAACTGCACATAAATGAAATAAATTTGCTACCATCTGTGCTTACAATTAGCAGCAAAGTTACAAATATCTTAACAGGTCTTTGCATGGATGTAACTGGGAGCATCACTTGGACCCATTGTGTTTGAATTAACTGTAAAAGGAAATAAATCTTTTACAGTTACTTGCCACCTTTTAAACTTTGTATCTTTTAAATGAGAGAAACTGAGAACAAGAAAGCTCCTTAATGAGAGAAACTGAAATTGAGAAAGCTGCCCCAAGAGCAGAACTAAATCATAAAGGGAAGATAAACTGGCCTTTTGGTGACTAAATCTCTGGGCCAAATCATCTCTCCTTTCAAGTCAATTACAAAACTCCTGCTACTTCTGTAGGAATAAGATATGTCCCTTGGAGCCTCAAACTACAATCTTTATTAAGGCAAAAACCCTTTGAAGACCATGGGATTGCATAGTTTAATAAAGGGCAGAATTTGGCTCAGTGTATTTTTTTGTTTGTTTGCTTTAATTTTAAGCATGTTAAATCTCATTCATTTAAAATGGTGCTTTACTAAATCCTAACACCATTTTAGTCTAGAAAGGATACTGCAAGTAGTGTGCTTCTATATTTAAAACAAAAAGTTTCTTAGCAACATGGGGCTACATCTTCATGCATCATCCTGCAAATTAGGCCTGTTGAAGTCTGTGATTCAAGACACTGTTTTGTCAGGAACATTATTTAGTAGAACACACAACCTAATGGCACCTGAATACTGGAGGTATTTTAGACACATCTGAAGTTAATATTAAACATACACTATATTGCCCAAAATGGAACAGATGGTTCTGAAATTGGTTAATGCTAAATCAAATGAAGCTCAAGCTTCAAACAGAAGGCATTTATACTTACTAAGAGTATCCTAGGTTGTATTTTCATTATCACAGATACATTCATGTGGGTCTTTGCTATACTGCACTTTGCACTAAGGGCTTGTGCACATGGCGAGTTAGCTCAGCAAGCCAGGGTGTGAGTGTATAGCACACTAGCTTGCTGCATGCTAACTCAATAACTCACCGTGTGGAGCCTGCTACCATGCACTAAAATGTCCATAATGCACTTTGATGCAGATAGTGTGTTTGAAACAGCAGTATGTCAAAGTGTATTATGGAAGCTTTAGTGACTGTAACAAGGTCCGCATGGTGATCTAGCGCATGGCAGGCTCGTGCATTGTTCATTCACATGCCTGGCTTGCCATGCACTAACTTGTCATGTAGATGATCCCTAAGCTAACCCGATCCAGAAAGATACATAGAAAACAAATTTAGGAATTTATCATCACATGATAACTTTAGACAATTCCCTGTGGGATAAAGTCTTGAACACCAGGTCTTCAATCATCTCTGTCTTGAGCATTTTATCTGTGGTGGCCTGAGCCCTATCTACTGTGCATTGGTCTCCTTTTTCTTTTTTTCACAGGTGTAGTACTGTTTTTTCTAGTATGGTTCTTGATCTCTCTTACTTTCACTTACCCATTATTTTACTTGTTTCTCTAAATAATACTAAGCATACATCTTTCCATGCTTCAGTGTCCAGCTTTTAGGTCATGCTCCATCTTCTTGGCTTTTGCTCTATGTCATGGCTCATGAGACACAGGGTTCAAAAACTTTCTTTTAAAGGAATTAGGGATCTTACCTTCTCCAGTCTCTCTCCAGCTCTCCACTGAACCTTGATCCTTTTTTTCCCCTATTTTTTTTCCAGTTTGGAATACACCGTTACATATCAGTTGGCCTAGCAGACACTCTCAGATTGTTATTGCTTCCCCATCCATAGCAATACACTTTTTTTCTTCCTCCTTTACTGAAAGAATAATTTGGATTATGCTCTTGGTAAACTGATTCAGCTTTAGGTTTATGTACATTAATAAAGAGTCGGGGTGTCAAGCGATTAAAAAAATTAATCACGATTAATCGCGTGATTAATCGCACTGTTGAACAATAATAGACTACCATTTATTTAAATAATTTTGGATGTTTTCTACATTTTCAAATATATTTATTTCAATTACAGCACAGAATACAAAAGGTACAGTACTCACTTTATATTTATTTTTATTACAAGTATTTGCACGGTAAAAACAACAAAAGAAATAGTATTTTTCAATTCACCTAATACAAGTACTGTAGTGCAATCTCTTTATCATGAAAGCTGAACTTACAAATGTTGAATTATGTAAAAAAACTGCATTCAAAAATAAAACAATGTAAAACGTTAGAGCCTGCAAGTCCACTCAGTCCTACTTCTCGTTCAGCCAATCACTCAGACAAGCAAGTTTGTTTTTCATTTGCAGGAGATATTGCTGCACTCTTCTTGTTTATCGTGTCACCTGAAAGTGAGAACAGGCATTCTTATGACACTGTTGGAGCCGGCATTGCAAGATATTTATGTGCCAGATGTGCTAAAGATTCATATGTCTCTTCATGCTTCAACCACCATTCGAGGGGACATGCGTCCATGCTGATGACGGGTTCTGCTCAATAATAATCCAAAGCAGTGCAGACCAACGCATGTTCATTTTCATTATCTGAGTCAGATGCCAACAGCAGAAGGTTGATTTTCTTTTTTGGTAGTTCGGGTTCTGTACTTTCCGCATCAGAATGCTGTTCTTTCAAAAGACTTCTGAAAGCGTACTCCACACCTCTTCCCTCTCAGACTTTGGAAGGCACTTCAGATTCTTAAACCTTGGGTCAAGTGCTATAGCTATCTTTAGAAATCTTACATTGGTACCTTCTTTGCGTTTTATCAAATCTGCAGTGAAAGTGTTCTTAAAACGAACAACATGCTGGGTCATCATCCAAGACTACTATAACATGAAATATATGGCAGAATGTGGGTAAAACAGAGCAGGGGACATACAATTCTCCCCCAAGGACTTCAGTTACAAATTTAATTAACACATTATTTTTTTAACGAGAGTCATCAGCATGGAAGTGTGTCCTCCAGAATGGTGGCCGAAGCAGAAAGGGGCATATGAATGTTTAGCATATCTGGCACGTAAATGCCATGCAAATGCCTGGTCTCACTTTCTGGTGACACTGTAAATAAGAAGAGGGCAGCATTATCTCCTATAAATGTAAACAAACTTGTTTGTGTTAGCAATTGGCAGAACAAGAAGTAGGACTGAGTGGACTTGTAGGCTCTGAAGTTTTACGTTGTTTTGTTTTTAAGTGCAGTTATGTAAAAACAACAAAAATCTACATTTTCAAGTTGCACTTTCAATTCAAAGAGATTGTGCTACAGTACTTGTATGAGGTGAATTGAAAAATACTATTTCTTTTAACATTTTTACAGTGCAAATATTTGTAATAAAATAATATATACTTTGGTTTCAGTTACAACACAGAATACAATATATATGAAAATGTAGAAAAAAAATCCAAAAATATTTAATAAATTTCAATTGGTCATCTATTGTTTAACAGTGCGATTAAAACTGCGATTTATCAAGATTAATTTTTTAAATTGCAATGAAATGTTTTGAGTTAATCACTTTGAGTTAACTGTGATTAATCGACAGCCTTATCAGAGCGTGTTGCAGAAATTGCACAACACATGTCTAGATCTGTGAAACAAGCCTTCCATGAACAGTAATATGTTGCACATTTACCACAGCATTTGAAAACCTGTGTTGAACAGAAAGATTTTATATTTAAAAATGTACCACTGATTTGAGAAAGCAGTGTCAGAAAGTTGTGATATGGCACCTAATTTCTTTAATTCCCTCTCCCCAAGCCCATGTCTTCAAAACAAAGATTTGTCCAGGGGATCTCTCATTTGATACCTTCCTTTTCAGACAGCATAAGAATTCTTTTCTGGGACCTTCTGGGACCCCCACCTTCCCACAAATCACATTTTTGGTTAAGAAAGATGCCAGGCTGGTGGCTCTGGAACTGGAAATGAATCTAACTATGAATCAGATTTCTGTTTAAGAAATAAACCCTGCAAGTTTGCCTGTGTTGTGAGGAACCTGCCTTTATCTACAGTAATTGCTTTTCCTTAGTTGGGGATAGGAAAGAGACTCTTCTCCGTGTTTCCCATGCCTCATCCCAGCTTGTGGCAGATTAGTTTTACAGCTGCCCCAACTCATTTAGGAGTCATTTTTCTTCCACCTAAAGGATATAATTCTGCCTGCAGTTGACTCTTGCTGCCTCACTTTTGGCACTGTCCATTCAGCACTACTTAATGATCCTGATCCTGAACTCCCTTGGCACTGACCATATGTTGCGTGGAGAAGGGACAGAGTTTGAGACTGATTAATAGAAACAAAAGTGACTGCCCTTTAAAATCAGACTAGAGTGAGCAATTTCTGCTGGCTTGCTCAATCTGGGATGCAGGTAAAGTGTGCGCCATTTGTAAAACAAATGTTTACAACTGCTTATAGGAGAGAGAAACCGTTTTCACAAGCCAAACAAGACATCTCTCATTGGCTATAACACATTTTCTGGCTATTAATCAGCACAACTCCTGCTCTGAAAGGGAAAGAGAGAACTAGTGGGGAGAACAAGCAAAGTATCAGAAAATATATGCTGAAGATGTTCATAGCAATGCTGCAGAGAATAGCTATAGTGATCAGAGGAATATGAAGACTGCCTACAATGGCTCCAAAGGGGCTATTGTGGCAGCTGGAGATTGCTAAATTCATGTGCTCTGGACATGCTCCTTCCCTGCCGCACCATAGCACAATCCCCAGCTGTAAAGCTTCGTATGAGGACCAAGAGTCTAGCCTTGAAAGAAAAGATGTGCACTTACTGTATTGGGACTGTTTTAGCTGCGAGAAAAAAGGGCTAACACGGATGGTTCATCAAAATAATCAGCTTGAGCCCATGCTAACAAACAAAAGCGAGTTTCTTCTATTGAATGCTAAATTTAAAAGGACATGATAAACATAAAGCCATGTCCAAAAATTGTACCTACTACGGTTACAACTAAATCCTGAAATTATTATGGAGAAAAGAGTATTTTCCTCTCTTTTTCAGTTGATTGTATGTATTACAAAGCACTTTGCATCATTAGTTAGCCCATGATCCTGACAATGTCCCGTGTGGACAGCCACCTGTTCCCATGCGGAGCCCTGCTAATGCTAATCGTACTCTGTAGGGCAAAGGGGCCTCTCCATCTAGAGTGATTTGCAGTATTAGTGGTGTTAGCCAGTCTTCCTTAGTTGTTTGTGTGGATCTTTCACACAGCAAAGGGGAAATAAAGACCTAAAAATATTGTAAAAGGAGACTGTAAAACCACAGAAAAGCCAGGGGGACTTAAATTGGAGGTGTAGTAACAAACTATCTTAACTGTTTTTTTAAGTGAGTAGATTACAAAATGAGAAAGATGAGATGGGTGAGGTAATATCTTTTATTGGACCAGCTTTCTATTGCTGTGAGAGACAAGCTTTCAAGCTACACAGAGCTCTTCTTCAGGGGAAGGTGCTCGAGTGTCACAGCTAACTGTAAGGTGGAGCAGATTATTTAGATGGTTATGCTTGGAGTACTTTCCCAGACCTGAAGAAGAGCTCTGTGTAAGCTTGAAAGCTTGTGTCTCTCACCAACAGAAGTTGGTCCAATAAAATATATTACCTCACTCTCATCTTTCACTATTGCTTCTTAGTTGTACATCCAGATGAGGGAAAGCCAGGACAGCTCTCTTTTGGAAACAGTCTCCCTTTAAAGGGTTTGGCTGTTGTGTTATTTTGATTTATTGCCTTTGCTTACCTTGGGCAACATACCAACTCCGATGCTGCAATGTTTCTGTTACTAACAGGTGCTTTTACCTTATCTCTTGATAATAGATAAATCAAATAGGTTACATTTTAAGAGTTAGGTAATGTGCTGGTCTGCCTATTAGATAAACTAGTTCAGTCATCGTTAAGGGAAGATAAGTATTCAATTGCCCAAAGAAATTCTGGATCTCTCACCTGCCATGTGGCTTGTGTAGTCAATTACACCTGTGCAAATTGGGTGTAAAAAGTCTGCCTAATGAGAATTCTCCACTCACTTGCACCAGTAGTGACAAAAGAAGTGAAGAATCTGGCCCTATATCTCTAAGTGACACTTTCCTGAGCAAGACACGGTGGGGGAAATTCATCAGAGATAATATACAGATTTTTTACGTTTGGTTTTATTTTTGTTTCCTGTGTGAAAAATTATATTATTAACTTAATATAAATAAGTCCATTACTTGGGTGTCAGCTCGCTAGACATATAGGACTCCAGAGCCAGATTCTGCTATCTTTACTCCTGCTGAGTAGTGCCTCCCCAATAAATCAATGGGACCACTTATGGAGTAAAGTCCAATGCAATAGGCTAGATTCTTGGGTCTAACCAGAATGTGCTCTCTTTAGGACCCTTGGTGGTAGCTTGCAAGGCTGTTCTAACCCCTACCTAGCAACAGTGGCTCTTGGGGGAATCTCCAGGAGGGCTCTGGAAATGCCTCCCTTTCATCAGCCTCTCCACCAACCCCAGGGGCTGGGAAAGCACATCATACATTAGAAGGAACAACTTTATATTAAACTTTAAATATGGCAATAAGAAAATAAATAATTTTGTCAAATTACAGAAATTTTGTCAGCAACTTTTAAAGCTGATTTGTAGTTCATCTAGACTGCCTGTTGTGTGACTAACAAATAAAGTAACCTGGATGTCACGAGCCTAACAGAGATAATATACGTCATGACACCTACAAATAGATATGAACACTAAAGGAATATATAAATATTAAGGAGCAAGAAGCCACAATACAGCTTGAGAAACCCCATAATGAATTGGATCATAGTCAAAGGAACATTTAAAAAAGAAAATCTTCCAGCATATAAATAGGATGAGAACCAAGATAAAAAAGAGCACAGGGGAGACTTACCAGATGTTCCAGGCAAGTTAAAAGTCTCTATGATCAATATTATGAAAAGCATCTGAGACATCTAACCAAATGAAGATGTGAAAATATCTGTAGTACTGTTTATACTCCTATCCATTCTCCCACAGAAAGAGCCTATTAAGTCAAGGTAAATTGTACGAAGTGCCTTAAAGTAGTGCCTGTCTGTTCTAATTTTATTGATATAGCAAGCTGAGGCTTAGTGTGATAGTGATTGTAGCACCCTATTAGGGATGAAACTGATAGGAAAATGCAATTGTCGCACACAACTTTATTATTTTGGTGCCAAAGAAATATTTTTCTTACACTATTGTTACTGGAAAGGGAGTCAGTGGCCCACTACCTTTGTTTTCCAGATAGACAACACTTGTTAGCCTAAGCTATAAATGTCGCGGTTTAAATGGAGTTCCTCTTTAAAATGCATTCGTCTGTCTGCAGACAGTAGGAGAATAAATTAGTTATGTTGAGTGCAGCGTTCTGACAATACCTTTTCAACAGCTCTGAAAATAGAGTCACTTCCACACTTTTATTAGTTTGTTACAGTTCAGTACAACTTGTCATTTTGCTAAACTAGGTTTGGTGGCTTTTTCCTTCATACAATTTTGTGGGAATTTAGTGTTCATGAAAGATGCCTGATTAACAGCCCTAGAGACTTTACTCTATTTATCCACAGAATAGCTATGCTATGAGCAGTGACAGTTCAGTCTCTGTAAATGCTGCCCCAGCAGGGAGACATAATGCTGACCTAAAGGGACCACCCCCGGAGCATGAAGGTAGTCCAGAGTCAGACTCATGCCTATGCAGTCCTTTCTGCAGAGACTACCAAAAAGGCAACCAGTCAAATGCTAGTTTTAGTGATTAGAGCTGTAAATCCTGGACTCTGCTTCCTGTCTGCCACTATCTCACTTCATGATCTTGGGCAAGTCACTGAGTTTCTGTGCCTCAGTTTCTCTAGCTATAAAAATGCTTGAGTGAAAGGAGCAATATAATGCAAGGTATTATTATTATATGGTGACATTTAGCCATCAATCCAGGAAAGCACAAACACATGATTTGTCTCACTGAAATCAATGGGCTACTTATGTGCTTAAAATTTAACCACTAGCTTAAGTGCTCTGCTGGACTGGGGCATTGTTCACTGAGATCATTACATTTATTTTACATAGGTGACTGAACGCTATCGGATTGTAACAGCTCTTATTTACACCTGCGTTGGGTATGACAGACTGAATATCCCTTCAGTAATGCTCAGTCATTAAATCCCCATAATATAAGTTAGTAAAAAAGGACGCTGTCAAATTATTTAGGCCTCAGATATAGCCTTATCTTACAACTGTTTAGGCCAAAATTTGCAAAAATGGGAGCCTACAGTTAGGTTTCTGAGGTGGGATTTTCAAACATGCCTGAGCGATTTAGGAGCACAAATCTCAGTAACGACAGAATGTTGGCCCTAGTGTAAAAAGTACTTCAGATTCTAAGGAACACTTTTTCAAAATCATGAAATTGCAGTTGGCAGGTTTAGCTTTCTTTGTTTGCACTCACACTTCAAGTGCACCCCCAAATCTGAGCGCTTGTACCTCCAGCAACTGGTTTCCAGGTCCAAATCAGTCAGAGGTACGAGCACTCACAACTGTACACGCAATTCATTTTGTAGTTGCAAAAGGACAGATTTTTCAAGCGTAAACTAAAGCTGGTAAAAGGGATATTGGTTTCTATCCTAGCTGAAAACTTACTTATTTTCTTTCTTAATTTAAAAAAAAATGTTTTTAACAACAAAAGCTACAGTTTTGGTGGGATACCCAGAAAGGAAGAATGTAGATGTCATGATGCCTCTAAAAGGGTATTTCAAAGAATGAAATGGTACAAAACTAGCTAACAGTAACACATACCATAATGCTGTGCGGCCACAACAATCATAATACTTAATATGTAAAGCAAAATATAAGTGCTAACTAATTCATCCTTTTAACACCCCATCAAGTAGGCCCTGTAAGTGTTGCTATCCCCATTTTAGAAATGGGGAAAGAAAGACAGAGAAGTTGTCACATCCCTAAGGCTACAGAGGAACTAAGGGTCAGAAATAAGATTGGAGTGGAAGAGTTCATGGCTCCCAGGCCTATCCTTAGGCCATCCTTATCTTCTGCCTCATATTTAGGATTAAGTGGATTAGCTTGAATGGAAAGAAAGCAAGTAAAATATAAAGAAAATAATCATTCCCCCATTAGGAATCTAGGTATTTCTGACACTTTGAAAAACACATTTTTAGTATATTTTTTCATAATAAGACTGCTGAATTGGAATTAATTTGCAAACTGGATACAATTAACTTAGGCTTGAATAAAGACTGGGAGTGGATGGGTCATTACACAAATTAAAACTATTTCCCCATGTTTATTCCCCCACCCCCTTCCCTGCACTGTTCCTCAGACATTCTTGTCAACTGCTGGAAATGGCCCACCTTGATTATCACTACAAAAGGTCCCCCCCTCTGTCCCCCCCGGGCTCTCCTGCTGGTAATAGCTCGCCTTACCTGATCACTCTCATTACAGTATGTATGGTAACACCCATTGTTTCATGTTCTCTATGTAAATAATCTCCCCACTGTATTTTCCACTGAATGCGTCCGATGAAGTGAGCTGTAGCTCACAAAAGCTTACGCTCAAATAAATTTGTTAGTCTCTAAGGTGCCAAAAGTACTCCTTTTCTTTTTTTGAGATATTTTTTGAGAGCAGCAAAGCTCCCCAAGAGGCAGTAGCTATGTCGATGGAAGAATTCTTCCATCAACCTAGCACTGTCTAGACCAGCGGTTAGGTCGGGGTTAACTACGTCACTCAGGGGTGTGGATTTTTCACACCCCTGAGCAACGTAGCTATAAGCGATGTAAGTTCCAAGTGTAGACTAGCCCTTACACAAGGGATGATTTGGGCCATTTCTGTTCTGTAGCAATTTGATCTCAATTTGATGAGACTGAATTTACTTACTGGCATTTCTATTGTGCTCATCACTGGTGCACATCGGTCCCTCCTATTCTCTGTGTGGCACATCGCACTCTAGTCTCCTATCGGCTGTGATGCTTCGGTCTGGTTTTAGTTTTTGGGTTTAGTTTGTGGGTGCTGAGTGGCGTTGGTGGCCTGTGAGCTACAGAAGGTCACACTACATGATCTGGTGGTCATGTCTGGCCCTAAACTCTATGGCAGACACTCCCGTGCCTACATGACAAAACCCCGCAGAATATGACTAGGCATGAGCCAGAGACAGTACATTATAATGCTACCAATAGTACTGCAATAAATATTTCTCTCATGCTTTGAATGAGACATAGGCCTTGTCGACACTGAAGGCTGGATTCTCTGGTCTGCTAAGGTGACTTTGCACTGTCTAAGTGACCTTAAAGGAACCAGACAGGGCCAGTGGAGAATTTCTTGCTGGTGTAAAACTGGTGGGGATGGCTCTGCTGCCTTTTACACAAGCTGCACTCTGAACCCCAGTGTAAAGAGCATGAGGGGGCATGTTGGGTGTGGATGGGACAATGGAGGGATCTGGCAGGGCAGAGCTAAGCCAAATCTGATATTCCACTGTTGAAAGGGCTGCTTGACCCTGAATCAGGAGAGCCATCACTGACTGCCTTCAGCCACCACATTCTGCTATGTTAGAGCTGTGCGTGGATGCAGAGGAGGATCAGGGCCTGGGTGTTTAGCCACTGGTGAAGCTGCACTTGTGTAAATCCCTAGTGTAGGCACAACATACACCAGTGCAGTATGATTTATATAGTTTTTACTGCCATAAATTGTACTACACCACTAGCTATGCTAGGAGCTTGCCCTGGTGCAGTTCCACTGAGGGCTTACAAACTCACTGTAAGGCCTAACATCCTGACTGCTTGTAAAGATAAAGATCTCAAGGAATCAAGCAAGTGTGCTAAACTTGCCGGTCAAATTATAGTTTATATAGATTCATAGATTCGAGGGCCAGCAGCGACCATTGTGATCAGCTGGTCTGACCTTCTGTGTAACACAGGCCAGAGAGCTTCCCCCAAATAATCACTAGAGCAGATCTTTAAGAAAAACGTCCAATCTTGATTTTAAAATTGTCAGTGATGGAGAATCCACAATGACCCTTGGTAAATTGTTTCTGTGATTAATTAGTAACTGGGTGGTAGCTACCTTATGCCTATCTAAAATTCCTCCTCATTTGGATAAGGTATTCTTAATTCCCAGCCTTAAAGAATTAGTTAGCATTCCTGTGCACTGTTAAACAGCTGCTGGCTTCCAGTCCAGAGGTATCTACATTTCAGTAGTGGCCACATTATGTGGTAATTTGTAAATCAATTTGTCATCTTTCTGGATGAAAGAGGCTTCATAAAGGTAAGGCCATTTTTAGCATCTTAAAATGAAAAACTGGTGGGAAAATAGGAGTGTTTTCTCTTACATAAGAGAGCAAACAATCCAATCATATTTTTTTGCCAGGTAGAAATTCAAATGTAATAGACTATTAGTGGCTCAAATGCTAATTATTATATTTTTTTTCTTAAAGATCAGGTTTCCTTTACAGAATAAGAAGAGACATTTTTAATCTTACCCCTCCAGCTCATTCTCACGTGCTCTTTTCTTTTCAGAGTAGCAGCTGTGTTAGTCTGTATTCGCAAAAAGAAAAGGAGTACTTGTGGCACCTTAGAGACTAACAAATTTATTTGAGAATAAGCTTTCGTGAGCTGTAGCTCAAATAAATTTGTTAGTCTCTGAGGTGCCACAAGTACTCCTTTTCTTTTTGCTCTTTTCTTTGTATGTCAGTGGTTTTTGTTTTTTCTCACAATATCCTTTTCTTCATTCTCTTTTTATAAAAGTCTGAATTTCAGAGGTCTGAGCATCGGTGAAAGCTAACCAAGAGGATTTCCTAGATACAGTGCATACAGATCAGAGGTTTAGTTCCTGGCCTCGTAACAGATTGAACATGAGTAGTGTTTGCCTTCGGTAACTCCCCTGGCCCTGGGTATTTTTATCACTTTTTCTTCATATAATCTCTCCCCACAAAGGTTCTCAAGCAGAGGAAACAGAAATAAAATATCTTTCACAGGCTAAGAATGCTTGATGTGGCCCATTGATAGCATTGTCTTTCGGCATGCACTGTGAGAGATTAAGTGAATTCTTCGACCTTGCCTCTTATATTGCTAGCTCCCCAGCAGCAGACAGTAATGAGACCATATTAAAAATCAGAGGTAGTTGCATACTGAAAAACATCTTCCATGAATTTTTGGTCATACTTTAACATGAGTCTGTTTTGACCAGGACACATATGTTTTGTGCTCACTTTCAGAACACATGTGTAGGGAGCCAGGGTGGCCTCCCTCTGAACCAGAGGGTAAAGAGCCACGCCCTCAGCCTGAGTGGGCGGGGCCAGGCCAAGCTTACTCCACCCCCTGGAAGGGGAGGGGTGGAACAGGAAGTACAAAAGGTGGGGTCCTTAGCCCAGTCAGGGCTGCACCAGGGAGGGAGACAGACACAGACTGCTGGCTGTTCCCTGCACATCCTGCTGCCGGGGAAGCCAGGGGAGGCCCTGGACCAGGGGAAACCTGACCTTGAGGAAGGACTCGGATTACAATGACTGCTGGCCGCAGAGTACCTCGCGGAACTGGAGGAGCCAGGTAGCGACCTGAGCCAGAGTGAGCGTGACGCTAAGGGTGAGCTGGGGGTTCCAAGACTTCTGGCGGCTGAACATCCCGACGAGTTGGGGGAACCAGAGGGACCCACTTGAGAGACTGGGTAGGAAGTAGCTCAGGGGCAGAACTGGACAGTGCAGTGAGTCAGTATTTGGTCAGCATGTTGTGGACTGATCCCCGCTGACTCAGTGGCAGGACCCTTTCCTCCTGCCACTGTCAGGGCCCTGGGCTGGAATGCAGTGGAGTCGGGTGGGCCTGCGTTCCCCTACCCCGGCCACCTGCCTCAGGTGGCAGAACCTCGATAAAGACCAAGGACTCGTGCCGGCGCTCCCCGTGCCCGAGGGGCGTGCCACGGACTCGTGCCGACACACCTCCCTCCGCTAACTCCTGATCGACAGAAAGGTGTGACCAAGGCTTTTCAGCGAGGCAGTAGCTCTCCCCAGCGGCTCAGCAGACCAACTGAGACCCTGCTACAACATGTATGTAATTGGATAGTTCTCCTATGAATGTTCAGGGAGCATGATCCCGAGTATCACCAGAAGGTGCTGAATGTCCTCAATTTGCATTAAAAAAATGGAAACTGAAGGTGCTCAGCTCGTTGCAGGATCAGGCCTAATAAGTGAATTTCAAAGTTGCGAGCATAAGTATTAGAGCTGGACAGAAAACGTTTTTCTTTTTGACTGGGGGGGGGGAGGGGAAGGAAAACCAAAGAGTTTATCTTTTTGCAACAAAAACTTCAGTTTTTCCATGGAAAGTGAACACTTTTCATGGAGTCAGTTATAAGAACTCAGATCTATTTCCAGGTGACATGTTGTGTGACATTGGGCAAGTCACTTTGCCTCAACGTGCCTGTTTTTCCCCCTCCCACTTTTGTTTGTCTTGTCAATTAGAGTGTAAACTCCTTGAGGCAAGAACCATCTCTAACTATGTGTTCATATGGTTTCCAGAATAATGGTCCTCTAGGTGATACTGTAATACAAATAATAAGTGGCATAAAGAAGAATGGGAAACAGAACCACACTACAGTTAAAACACAGATCTTCAAATGTGTTGCCTAATGTTAAGTGTCTCTGTTCTTGGGTGTACAAATTTAGACTCCCAAGGCTGATCTGCAGACACTCAGCATGGCTGAAAAATCAAGCTTGTTAAAAATGTGCATCCAAAATTCCTGGCATCCAATATTAGGGAGGGACTCTTCTTGAAGATTTTGTTCTAAGTGACTTACCCAAGATCAGATAGGAAGTCTGTGGCAAAGCCAAGAGTAAAACTAGATCTTCTTACTCCTAATCCAATGCCTTAGCTCCAAAACCACACATCTAAGAGCTATGGGGAAACAAGTGTAAATTCTTCACTCTGTTCAGTGAAAATTATCCTCTCCTACAGCCTTCAGGCTCTGGTTCAGGAAGGCACTTGAGCATGTGCTTAAGTCTTTCCCTATTCAGGATAGCACTTAAGCATATGCTTAACTTTAAGCACCTGCTAAAGTGCTGTCCTGAATAGTGATACTTTCCTGAAATAGCACTCCACACAGTGTTGCTCCTGAAATGTTGCTTGACTCTCAGAGAAGAGGTGCATATGCATTGCTCCTTTGCCATTTTGCTCGCCTCCTTTTGAAGGGGTAGACCAATTCTCTCTAGTTTCTTTCCTTATTTTCTTTCTCTGTGCATCAGCCCAACCCCATGAGAGCATCACAGTAGACGATTACAATTCATGTTTAACATTGCAAGGCAGGATACACCTTCCTCACCTCTTCTGTAGGATCAGTTAAGGAGTGGAGATAGGATCATCTAAAGGAGACTTATCCAATCTCTGTCTCAGTTCAGGGTCTCAAGAGGTGTGATTTAAAAACCAGGAAAATGGTGGGGATCATCACAGAATATTTTTCTAGCCATGGAGAACACCAAAATATATTTGATATGAAGAGCTACTTAAGACTCTCCCCCACAGGTGCTGACTTTTGTTTTGAAGGGGCGTGTGTGTTTGCGGGGAGGGCTCTGCCAGTTTTGGGGGGAGGCTATTTTCAGCATATTTATATACTTCTTTCATATTCTCGTTATTGAATATGTGTCTACCATTTGTATCTTAACAATTTAATCATTTCCAAAATAGTAATTCACTATATAATTACATCATCATGAATTACAGTATATTAAAATCATTGCACTCACCTACAAACTGTCTTCACGAACGTCGCAGTTTAAAGACATTACATCTCACTGTAGCTTTCTGGATGAAACTGTCAGCAACACCGTGGCTCGTGTGCTGAGCAACCCCAATTTTTTTTTTTGGTGGGTGCTTGAGTCCGAAGCACCACAGAGTCAGCACCTATGCTCTCATTTGCCTTTTTTTCTGGAGAAACAAGAGGTGACTGCTAAAGAGAGTCTGTCGTAACAGCCCTAAACTTTACGAAGACTAAATTACACAGCAAGACTCTGCCATCTCTAAAATCTGTGGCATCATTTTTCAGTGTCAAGCCACCATTTCTTCAAAAAGCTTCCCACAGCTTTGTTAGGTTACAAATACTCTTTTATAATTTCTCCCAATAATAGTGTTCAGGTTGACTAGGATCTGGTGAGGTCAAGTGACGATCTTATAACTCATGTGAGATACTGCTTTTCTATACTGTTACACTGAATCTCAGCTATGGCAAGTTCAAATTGCAAAAGGGATTTCAATCTCCATGGTGCGCTTTAGTAAACTTAATTTTAAAAAATTTAAATGAATTTAAAAATTGCAAGTTGGATTAAAAACTCATTATACTGTGTTCCTTTACCCTTAATTTATGTCTAAAGGCACTCTGTTTCACATGTGTTTTGCATTACCATACCACAAGGTATGCAGTTAAGCAAGCTGTTAACTATGGAAGCTGGGTCTATGCCATTTGCAATTTAACAGCATTTGATATAACTGAATTTGACATTTATTTAGGTACAGTTCTACTAGCATCTTCAATTGGTAACATCTTTACCATGTTCCTGGACCTCCTTTTACCTAGCAAAGATATGAAGATCTAAAAACAATATTTTTACATGGCTCTTCTGTAGTGCTTTCTGTTCAATTATTTCAAAGTGCTCTTCAAATATTAGTAATGTTAACGCTCACTGTGAGGTGGGGTAGTCCTCCCACTTCACATATAGAGAAACTGAAACAGAGGGATTAAGGCCTACATTTACAAATGTGGCCTCTAATGTGGAGAATCAACCCACAGATCTCCAGCTTCTTGTGCTATGCTTTTACAGCAGGCTATGCTTCCTCTTAATCAAGGAACATCTTGCTTGTTCCACCTAGGAAACTGAGCTCTAATTGCCAAATCCTCAGTTGGTGTAAATGTAAATGGGTGTAGTGCTGCATCCTAAACCCTCAAATCAAATTCTTGTGGTATTTTTTTTTTCACAAAAGAATACATATTTTGGACTCCTTAATATTTGTGGCTGTTTTAAAATAACCTTTACGTGATTAAAGATTTTTTTATTGTTGCATCAAAAAAATCCTCAACAATTATATGAGAATCAAAGAACAGAGCAACCAATGATAATTTCCATTTAAACTTCCAAAGCTGAAAATATCGTGATGCATGTTGTTGAACACACACTTTTTAATACTGAAGAGAAATGCATTAGAACAGTATTGCAAACTGTATGTGGGACTGGTGATTAGATGGGTAGCATAGTAGAGAATTAGCCACAGACCAGGTGTAGTATAGGCATAGATATCCAACACGTTCACTATTACGTGTCTTCAGTTTGGAAGTATATAAACTTACATCCTGAAATCGGAATGGAAATTGATGTATAAATAGCTTTATTATCTCTCAGAAACATTTATTTTTAACTCATAATTTGTTACTGTTCATTGCTCCAGCTTCATGCAACCTCTGTAGTAAGGTTTGTAAAACCCATCTCTGCTCAGAGAGCATAACTTTAAAAAGAAAATTAATTATCCTTTACCACCCCCAAGATTGGTTTCCTTAGTAAAGCAACTATTTTGTATCCCTTTGCCTAACCTCTATTCCTCCTTCCTCTGTGGTGTCTGTTATCAGAGCATCCCATTTGCAGCCATGAAAGCTGATGAGCAGTCCATGTGCTGGCATAGCATTGCTCAATTGCAGAACCTCCTGTCTAATGTTAAAAGTGGGTCCAGGCCTCCTTGGCTAGTGGCTGATAGGTGTAATATGCAATCCTGCATGCTGAGTGGCTGGAGAGTGAGGGTAATGGGAGGAAAGATTATGTGTGAGGGGAGAAAACTTTACTAAGGGAAAAGAAATGATGTGATGCTAAATGCCCCTTCTTCTGAAAGCGAAGTATGTTACCTGCGTGTGGGTATATACAGGTGGTATATGTTACCTAGTGTGGGTGCAGCGCTGCCATAGTTTGAATGGAATTCACTGCTGCTGCTATTTGTGATTATGTCACTGGCTAGTCTGCAAAGAAGTTATAAGCCTTCCTACGACTGACAGGCCTGCTAATAGATACTTTTCTTTAGCTCAAATGATAGAGCCCGGTGTTGTTTTGGCACCAAAAGTCCTGGATTCTCTACCCCAGGACATGTGCAGTTTACCTTGTGACATTATTTACACTACAGCTGGCTCACATTTTTCATTGAAATGTTTTTTTAAAAATTGATGAAAAAAAGCTTTTCAAGCAAAACATATTTTTGCAGAAACTTTTTATTTTGGTAGACATTTTCTGTTTTTTAATTCCCCCCCACCCCCCTGATGACAAAATGAAAAATCTTCAATCAAATTTTTAGTTTTCAGTAACTTTGTTTTGGTTCTTGAAAATCTTTCAGGCTTCAGGGAAAAGGACTTTTTTGTTAAATTTTCCTATGAAAAACAATTGGAATTGTCAACAGCTCTAGCATATGAAGCCAGAGACACTATCTTTTTGTTCTGTGTTTGTACAACAGCTAGAACAATGGGGTCCTGGTCCATGACTGGGACTCCTAGGTGCTATGGTAATACAAATACAGATAATAATAATAATTAATAGTAAACACACCTACATGTACATGTACTCTTGGCCTGGAAGCTTCAGTGTGCTTCTTCATCCAAGTCTGCTTGTACAGCCTATAGTACTGCTATGAAGTTACACTGTACATTCAAATGAACTCATTATGATAATTACAATGAATACCAAAGCAATTAATAATGATTAACCACTTACATTAAATGTCACCCTCTGTATCTGAATTACAAAAGGATTTCTGGTGATTACTTTGCTTGAAGAGAATCACCATGAGCTCAGAACAATTTCAAGTGAATACTCCAAAGTTTAGTAATTAGCATCGACCAAAAGGCCACAACAGAACAGAGGAGACACCGCTAGCACTTGGGGTTTTTCATTTATGGATGGCACTGGAGGCATGTGCTGCTTCAGCCTGTCTATGTTTTTGGAATCCAGATTAGAAGCAACATGCAAAAGATCATCCCTAACTCTCAGACTAAGAAAATAGGGTGAAAAGACTTTTTGCCACATTAGGTTGCTGAAAGCTGAAACGAAAGCGAAAATAATTTTGTTTCACTTTTCCCTGTTCCTGTTGCAGACAGGTGGTGTTAAAAAGCATTTTGCTTTGTATTAACAAGATGCTGTCACACACATCCTTTCACCCATTCCTTTTGCAACTGTCTGCAATGCTGATGGAGGCTCCAGTGTGTGTGTGTGTGTCTATCTAGCTATCTACAGTAATAGCACACACACACACACAGTAAATACACACAGTAATAACAGGGAGGGAAAACTGAGACAACAAGAGCAGTTTCTTATATCTCAGATCATCTTAAACAGGATAAAGCTTTGGTCATGGGATCAGAAGGGAGGTGAGTATGTAAATATTCCCCAGTGAGAGTCTTTGATTTATTGTTCAGTCTCCAAGAATCAAATTGAAATGGGTCCCATTTTGCTTTTTTGCAGGCCCTGGCATCATACCAGGTCCATCACC
Organism: Eretmochelys imbricata; assembly: GCF_965152235.1. NCBI lineage: Eukaryota > Metazoa > Chordata > Testudines > Cheloniidae > Eretmochelys > Eretmochelys imbricata. The sequence continues at coordinate 228,458,512 of NC_135573.1, read as the reverse complement.
TTTCAAAGGGCTGAAGGAAAAAGAATGGTGAGTTCATTGCTCTGCACAGCAGTTCAATACATCTAACCACAAGATTATTGAAATTCTGTTCTCTTTCTCTAGCATGATTGTGGAGTGAAGGAGGGACATGCAATTGCTGAATCTGGAATAAGATTGAATAGTTCTGATAAATGTAAATTATTTATCACTCATTGTCCGTTTTATAGGCTTGATGGTATTTAGAATTATATTACCCAGCATCATAATGCTGCTTTCACTACACTTGCCAGTACAGAATACCACTTGCTGAAGGGAAAGAGGAGGAAAATACATCTGACTGACAGGGCACTGAACAGATGGACAGATGAACTGATTGCATAATTTAATCTTGGTCACTTACTGCATAGTGGCCTTTATGATGAAAGAAACACTTTTGTTTTCTTTTTCTCAGGGATGTAAACAAAGTGACACTAATCTGCCATGATTGAGATATCAGTTTGATTGGTTAGCAAGAATGAAGCAACCTTAACCAAAAGGGCAATGCAGCTTGAGCTCTGTTGGTTGTTAGTCTTCAGTAACAACCTGATGTACAAGCCCTGAAGTGGTTCAAATCAGAGACTACCCATTAAGTGGTCTTCAGGGATTGTGATTTGCATCTAATCCCACGGAGAGAAATATGTATGAGTGCGGGAAGACTGGAGATCAGTGTAGGTGTCTTGCTCAGGATATGAATTAACACAACTTCACTTTTGACTCATGCTGGATGATAACTCTGTCCCCAGAGGTGTGCAGTAGTTTACTGTGGCCACCATCGAAGGTATTCAAAAGTAGGAGAAATGATATTTTGCTGATTATCTCCACAACTGTGACATCTCACATACAGTACAAATGTGTGTCATTTATCTGGGTATAGGTGATAGCCTCTGGAGTGACCTAGCCATGAAAGAGTTCACGTTCCTTTACCAGGCACCTGAGAACTCCAGTCTCCTAAATGTGCTTTAGTTCTGATTTGCATTTGTGGTAAGTAAAGGTTAAAATTTGGAACCTGCAAGGTTCATCCAAGTTTAGAGCCAGTGAGTCTGGTACAACAGGGCTCTTCAAATACTCTCCACACTGCTGGGGACTGCACAGAGTGACTGACCTGCTATCAGTCATTTCCAAAAATACTGTCTTTAAGACTCACCTTTTAGTGAAAACTCTTAGTCCGGGTGGGGATGAAGAGGAATGTTCTGTGAAGTTCCCTTCCACCAAACCATTCAGTCATCAAAGGGAGGTGGGGATTTGCTCCCCATTGCAGAAAAAGAGATCTGCACACAGACTGGGTGGATTTGCAGGGCCTTCCAGTGCAGCATCTGGGGCTACTCCACTCCCTGGTGGTATAGTTCCCAGGGAGCTGCACTGCCAGAGCTTCTTCCTGCGCCAATCCCTGAAGTTCTCTCCTCCGCTTAAGGGGGCCCCCACAGTGCAGGAAGGCACCAAGTACAAGTTAATCCTGCCTCAGGCTCATTATGTGACTGCAGTTTGCAAAGGCATTGATATTTATCTCCATTGCCACTCCCAGCCATTGAAAAATCATGAGTCGGGCCTCCCTAAACATGAGAATTTTAAAAAATAATACATTTTGGGTTCTTTTCATGTACGTGTTGGTTTCTGAGCTTTTAGGGTGCCCTCAGATCCTGTCTCCAAGCTTTTCTCATCAGTCATGAAGGCTGCAAACTGGCTTTTGCAGTTTGTTTATTTATTTAGGAAATGAAAGCTGAGACACTCACATAATCACCACTCCAGGAGTTGGGCCTCTAAGCAAAAAGACCAAATATAGCAAGACTCGTGATACTTTGGTGGCAACACTGGGGAGTAGGCATGGAGTGCTCATTTTAGAGGCTCCTTTATCACTACCATCTCTCCCCCCCCCCCCAAACACACACACACTCCTGCATTAGCTCAGAGCTGCAGGCCCATTCCCAGCAAGGGTTCCCCTACCACACCAGCAGCCATGGTCAGGCCAATAGAACCAGCTGGCCGCCCTCCCTCTGTTCCCATATACACACAGTTTTTAGGCGGTTGTTTGCCCTTGAAAGGTGGCTCAGCAGCAGCAGTGGTTGGAAGGTGGTGCACCAGTGCAGCCATGGGCTGGATTCCTCTGCCCCCAAAAGCTGGTGTAGGAAGCATATCTAGAGCAACAAAGTGTGCAGCATTGGCCCTGCCTGTCCCCTTTCAGAGGTCCCCACATCAACAGAGGGCTCTCTGCAGGGCCTGGGGTGGGGGTCATAGTGCCACAGTGGCAGCTGGCCCCTTCTTTCCTCTCAGCGAGGGTGAGAGGATGTCTGTGCACAGATAAGGGCACAAACTCCCCTCCCCCTCCTCTCCTTTGCTTCATATACTCCTCTGCCAAGTGGGTATTAAATGTTCCCAAATCAGCATGTTAGTGCCTTTCATCCACTGTACATGTGGATATCTAACTGCACAGTGCCAACCAGCCGCTGTGACACCCACCCAAAGGTAGTGAACTACACTTCCAAAGGGTTGCCAAACACTACTGTGTTTGTGGTGTCCTGCTCCAGGCTGAGCTTGTTTGGTCCATCTCTTATATAGCGTGCACTTTTATTTCCTTGCTACTTGTGTTGCACAGCACAAAATGTTACCCAGCATGTGCCCGTCTCTTGTAATGGCCACAATTTTGAAGAAACTCACTTGTGCTCTCACACAGCCCCTTGCATGGCTTTGTTTGCATAATCAGACACTGCATTTGCACACCCTAGTAGGCATCTGTGTTCCTGAATTTGGCAGTTAGGTCCTTGATTAATGCGTGCACACATCTGACTTTTTATATAGCAAAAAACATTGCGATGGAAAATCGCAACTGTAATTTTACAGGTTGCTTTTCTTATTATATGAGAAGCGTTTGCAAACTAGGCTACAGTGGTGGGTGCTACTACAAAACCCTAAAATAGAAATTATAGTTCTCCCAGGCTAGTGAACACGGTGTGCATTCTGCAGATGAATAGACAATTTGATCTACCAAGGTCCTTGTCATAAGCACTAAATTAACTACTCAAAATCATTTCATAAACCATTTGGGCTATTTTAATGACATGATACTAGTGCATTATGCTGTAATTGGGGACCCAATTTGGGAGCACCTTAGGAACTTCTGCTCTCATGGCTGCTGGGACTTGAAACTAGAGCTGGTTGTGAATTTTTCGACAAAACATTTTTTTTCCATCAGAAAATGCTGATTCATCAAAACTTCTTGCAGAAATGTCTCCATTTCAATGGTTTCCTACCTCCATGATGGAATTTAGAAAATGAGAAACTTTGATTCAGAGCAGGCCCTTGAACTTGGTCCTCACACATTCCAAGTAAGTGCTATAGCCACTGGGCTATTGGCAGGTGGAGGTTATCTTTTTGTCATTAAAAATTTCAAAAGGTCTCAGTGTCGTTCCAATGCAGAATGAAACCAAATGTCAAACCACCAAACTAGTTTCATAACAGATTTCTTGTTTTCCAGACAGCCCTACTTGGACCACATTTCCTTGATAAACTGGAGCTAAGGGAAGAAAGTACAGTGTTCCTGTCCTGTTGTCTTCTGTTGAGAGTGCTGGTAGAATGACTGTTTGGTAGCCAGAGATATGTTGATTGTGGGAGGGAGTGGTGGAAGCAAATGTAGTTTCATATGATGACTTCCAAAATAAAGTGGTGTAAAACAAAAGCAGTCAATGTGAATTGGGCTTTGTCTGGCAGCCAGGCTCATTCCAAAAGAGCCTATTTTTAGATACTGGGGTTTAATCCACAGCTCTAATAAATGAACACACACACTTGTATGTGTGCAGTGTAGTGAAGGACTTGTGTTTGCATAATAATCTGTTCAGTTAAGAGGCCATGTTAGTAAGTCATAAACCAGAAAGCCCTGATTTATCCTACTGATGATAAATCTTGAGGCTAGATCCCTGGCATAGTGAGTGAGCAAAAGGTTTTGCATAACTCTTCCTGATTGAATTAGGAAGCAGACTGGGGGCCTAGTCCTTCTCTCATCAAAGTCAATAGCAAAACTTCCATTGCCTTTAGTGGGAACAGAAGTGGACCCATTATGCTGAAACTGAAAGGCTACAATATTTTGAGCTTGACGGCTATTTTTTCTTTTTGGTTTGGGTGGGATTTTTCTGTGGATTTGAATGGAAAGTTCACCCTAGCTCTTCATTTCAAATGAACTGCTGTACAGTAAATACAGCAAGAACACTAATTAATGCCAAGATATAGCAGATGGTTGTGGAATTACCAATTAGAGTTATAACTACAGTAAATTAATGTATTATGATTTTTATAAGAAATTATGAAATAAGAAGTATTGCCTGTCAATGAATTATTCTACCTGGTCTGAAATTACTGCAAATACTCTAAAGCAAAACTATTTAAGGAGGATTAGAAGGATCTATTAGAATTCAAATCAAAAGATGACAAAATATAAGAGAACTGACATTTCCGACATCTAATTGTGAAATTGCTCTGTGTTTGGGTTCAGTGAGATTCTTGTTAAGCTCATTAAAGTCCTGTAAGGGACCATCTCTCCATGTAGAGTTGATTGCATGAAGTCCCCATGAGATGCAATCTGACTGCTAGCCCACGTCCTTACTGTCATGCAGGTCTATCAGTCATCCTCTGGATTTAGAGAGGGGTAGACTTTCAATGAGAATGAAGGAATGATTTCTTTCCCTTGATTGTCTGTAGAGATTTTTGCTAGACTATCCTCTGTGCCAAAGGAAAGTAATCTCTGTGGATACTCTGAAGGAATGCTTAGTGAGCAACACAACGTGCAGTAGGTCCCTACTGTGGAGTGTGTAGCAGTGAAAATGGAAACAGTAAGCCCTTTGTTGCGGTGTTCTGGTGAAGTGGAACATGGTGGGAATATATAACACCCACAGAGCAGCGCTGGATCATTACACATATTGAATCTATTCCCCTAAATTAAGTACCCTCACACCTTCTTGTCAACTGTCAAAATGGACCATCTTGATTATCACTACAAAAGTTTTTTTCTCCTGCTGATAATAGCTCATCTTAACTAATTAGCCTCTTACAGTTTGTATGGCAACTTCCACCTTCTCTGTATGTATATATATCATCTTCTTACTATATGTTCCATTCTATGCATCCAGTGAAGTGGGCTGTAGCCCACGAAAGCTTATGCTCTAATAAATGTGTTAGTCTCTGAGGTGCCACAAGTCCTCCTGTTCTTTTTGTGGATACAGACTGATACGGCTGCTACTCTGAAACCAAATGTTAGTGGGATTCAGATCCTTGGTGCAGGCATGTATATTAGAGCTAGAGCCTTTTCCATGCCTTCATCATCTCTCGCCTTGACTAATGCAATCTCTTCTTCCTGTCCTTTCTCTCTAAATCGTTCTCTTTGCTCACCAACCAAAGGTTCTGGTCTATTACTAGATGGAAATGGTAGAATTGTCAATAATAATGCAGAAAAGGCAGACAGGTTCAATAAATATTTCTGTTCTGTATTTGGGAAAAAGCCAGTGATGACTTTAGTCCAGCAACTAAGAACAGTGGGAGGGGGTGGGGTGAGTAATTAGGCAAATTCACTCAGGTTTTAATACCTGCAGAGAATTACCAGCACTTGAAGAGAGGCTTGCATATACTGGTTCAAACTGGATTCTCCAGGGACCAACAGACAAAGGAATGGTTTATAGATAAATAATTGAGTTAACTGACACAGGACCTTCTTTCTGATCCACCAAATGGACAGGTCCTTTGGTCCAAGGGGGGCCCCAATCCTTAGGGAAGGGTTGGAAAGACTTTGGCCCACTGAGACCCCATAAGGCTTGGGTTCTGATTCTGAGCTGAAGCTGTAGATGCATCAGGCAAGGTATTTCCAGCAGAGACAGGGAAGTGCAGTACCATTATACAAGGCACTGGTGAGACCTCACCTGGGGTACTTGTGCAATTCTGGTCTCCCATGTTTAAGAAAGATGAATTCAGACGTGCAGAGAAGGGCTATTAGGATGACCCGAGGAATAGAAAACCTACCTTATGAGAGGAGACTCAAAGATCTTGTCTTGTTTAGCCTAACCGAACGAAGGCTGAGGGGAGATATGATTGCTCTATATAAATACATCAGAGGTATAGATACCAGGGAGGGAGAGGAGTTATTTAAGTTAAGCGCCAATGTGGATACAAGAACAAATGAATATAAACTGGCCATCAAGATGTTTAGGCTCAAAATTAGGTGAAGGTTTCTAACCATCAGAGGAGTGAAGTTCTGGAAAAGCCTTCCAAGAGGAGCAGTGGGGGCAAAAAAACCTAACTGGCTTCAAGTTTGAGCTTGATAAGTTTATGGAGGGGATGGTATGACAGGACTGCCTATAATGGCAAGTGGCCCATCGATAACTGCCAGTAGCAAAAATCCCCAACAGCTGGAGATGGGATACTAGATGCGGAGGGCTTTGAGTTACTACAGAAAATTCTTTCCCAGGTATTTGCCTGGTGGGTCTTGCCCACATACTCAGGGTCTAACTGATCATTGTTTTGGGGGTTGGAATTTTCCCCTGGGTCAGACTGGGGTTTTTTCACCTTCTTCTGCAGCACGGGGCATGGGTCACCTGCAGATTTAAACTAGTTTACAGTAGTTTAAACTAGTTTAAACAGAGTTTAAGATACTAGAGTCTCTGTAACTTAAATTCTTTAACCCATGATTTGAGGACTTCAGTAACTCAGCCAGAGGTTAGGATCTACTACCGGAGTGTGTGGGTGAGGTTCTGTGGCCTGCAATGTGCAGGAGGTCATACTAGATGATCACAATGGTCCCTTCTGACCTTAAAGTCTATGAGTCTGTGATGAACTTGTGATCACAGGAAAAACCTCTGCGTGGGGTTTGAAGGACTAATCACCAGCCAGAGCCCTTGTTGGAATTAGGGGTGATCTCTGGTAATCTTATTGGCATGCATGTAGGCTCTTTTATGTAGTTTTTAATATGTTTTCTCTGTAATGCTTTTACCTTAAGAATAAATTTGTTCACTTAGAAAGAGCTGTGTGGTAACTTAACTGTGGCAATTATAGTGTGTACAATCTCCAAGGAGGGAAGTGAAGCAGGCCTGCTTAGGCAGGCTGTCTTTTACTGTGGTTATCACAGTGTTGTCAGGGGACTGTGCAGCCTGGAAATACCCTGGTCAGGAGGGAGAGAGATGCCTATCTCCATCCAAGAGAGGTGATGGTTGAGGAGCTCGGAGCCTAGAGTGGGTGCCCTTGCTGGAACAAGAAGGGCAATATTGGTGGAGTTGCCCTGAACTGTGTCAGGGATGACCCAGCTTATGATAGGGCTGTCAACCTGACATTGATACTGGGCAAGCTAGTGGAATGGCTGATACAGGACTTGATTAATACAGAAATAAAGGAGGATAACATAATTAATGACAATCAACATGGGTTTATGGAAGACAGAGTTTGTCCACCTAACTTGATAGCTTGTTTCTGAAGAGATTACAAGTTTGTTTGATAAACGTAATAATGCTGTAGTAATATATTTAGACTTCTCAAAAGCGTTAGACTTTGTACTGCATGACATTTTGATTAAGAAACTACAACAACACAAAATCAACATGGCACACATTAATGGGTTAAAAACTAGCTGACAGGTCTCAAAATGTAATTTTAAAGAGGGAATCATACTGAGTGGGCATGTTTCTAGTGGGGACCTTGGCCTTAAACTGTTTTTATTAGTGACGTGGAAGAAAACATAAATTCATCACTGATAAAGTTTGCAGATGACACACAACCTGTGGGAGTGGTAAATAATGAAGCAGGCAGGTCACTGATTCAGAGCTGTCCGGATCAGTTGGTAAGTTGGGGGCAGGCAAACAATATGTGTTTTAATGCAGCCATATGTAAAGTTATACATCTAGGAATGAAAAATGTAATAGAGAACGCTATCCACCATCACACCCAAATCTTTTTCAGATTCACTGCTTCCCAGAATAATCAGCTGAATATGAATTCCTAGTATGATGCTGTGGCCAAAAGAGCTAATGTGATCCTTGGATGTATAAACAGGGGACTGTCAAGTACCAGTAACTGGTGAGACTGCTAGTGGAATACTATGTCCAGTTCTGGTGTCAACATTTCAAGAAGGATGTTGATAAATTAGAAAAGGTTCAGAGAAGAGACATATGAATGAATAAAAAATTGGAAAACATGCCTTTAGTTATACACTCAAGGAGCAGATTTGATTATCTGGCACAGCTACATAGTACAATGAGCCAAACCAGCAGCCACAGTTTCATTTGAAAAGAGTAAAGCTGAATGCAAATTAAATTGAACAAGTGGATCCTTATTAAACCCTATGTGTTGCTCTGACCATGTGGTTGAGTTGCTTTCAACTTAATTTAACTCCCCACATTCCCTATTCTACAGGTGTCCCCTCAATAGCAGTCCTTCCAGGGAACATGGACACTCTTACTCCAGTTCCACTGATCTTGATACAAGCATGAAGTTGACTAAATTCTGGAATCAAGCAGTTTTCTTCCCATTTTTTTTAAAAAATGGACTTTGGGGTAAGTTCTGGTCTCCATTGCACTTCTCCAACCATACTGCGAGTAGACACTGTTGCTTTGTTGTGCTTTGTTATGGCTATTTGTTTGCCACGTTCGTCTAAAAAGCTAATGTACAATTGGCAGCCTTAAATGCACAGAATTTTGAAATCCTTGGGCCAGATCCTCAGCTGATGTTAATTTAGTTGAGCTCTGCTGATTTATACCTGTGAGCATCTACCCCAAATAGAATAGCTTTATCTTGAAACTATGTTACCAAGAGACTGTTTCACGCCTCTGCTTGTATTAAGCAACAACATACATTCTCAGATATTTCCCTTTTTTGGGGGTTGATGTATTTTTTGATGTCATTTCCCCCCTTGTTTGTTTTTCCCCCTTCCTTCCTAACATCAGTGTTTTTCTCGTTTGTTTGTGTGATCTGTTTTCTTATGCTTCCTCTTAATTCCCTTTTTGACTCATTTCTCTCTACTTCCTGCAGAAAGCGTCTTCTTTTTTTAATTAGTAGGCAACATCTGACCATCTTTTTTGCACTCCTGGTTACCACAGCACTCCCTGCCAGAGTAGGCACAATAAGCTTCAGAGAAAAACAAATGTCTTTCTTGCCAATGAGTTCTCTGAATCTATTCCAATTGCACAGACTGCAGGGGTTAATTTTCTTTCAGTCTTCTCTCAGGCAGGTGGCAGGCAACCACAAATGGGAATTTTCACATCATGCAGGGCCACCTTCCTCTTAAAAAACTCTGTAGCCAAAAGAATATGGAGTGAGGGCCTGACAGCATTTACCCATACTAGCAGGACTCGCTCTAGGCACCAGCAAAGCAAGCACATGCTCGGGGCGGCACAATTCCAGGGGCGGCATTCCAGCCATCCTTTTTTTTTTTTTGCTTGGGCAGTTGCGCTCTCAGAGCTTGGGGCTGCAAATTTTTTGCTTGGGGCGGCAAAAAACCTAGAGCCGGCCCTGCATACTAGCAGCCTCCTGAACAGGTTTGCAGGATCACACCCCAACTTGCCTTTATCCCTCCTTCATCTCTCTGAATAAAATGAACCTCTTTCATGCTGACCTTGAGTGGAGCTAGAACAAAATCACAGAAAACAATTAGCTGGTAAGAAGATTGATAGTCTGTGACTTGGTTGCCACTTGACTGCAGGGTGTCTTTGGCATTTAGCGTCTCTGACGTACTTTTCAGGTAGAGCTTCTCATAGTAATTGCCTCATCTATCAATTACAATGGCTGCCTTTTTGTCTAGGGGTGCAATCCTGCAGATACTTAGTATGGTGAGTAGTTGTGTTGATTTAGGGGCTTGGATTTCTGTCCTATTCTATGAAAGAAACAAGGGTGGAATTCTGGTTTTGAATATCATACTTGCTCAGGGACCATAGAGTGAAATAATGGGTCTAAGGGGCTTGATAGTCTGAATCAATTAGTTCAAAAAGTAGCAGATGAAAGGTCTTATTTTCCTGGATGCCTTTTGAAGCGGAATCCAGCAAGTCTCCAAATAGTCAGGGCCCTTTCAAAGGGAGAGCTACCACCTTACTTTTGAGGGTAAGTTACCCCCACCCTATAGTGTAAGCAGGAAGCTAGATGGGCCTGGCTGAAGCACTTGTGGTTTTAACAGGCAATTTAAGTAAAGCAATCTTTAGCAAAGAAGCATTAACTATTCTCATGTTTTTAGAGAATATGGCACATGTGCTGCTTGAACGTCTGCAGTCCATTCCTTAGCTGTCCTGGACACATATGTAGAGTAAACACATTACCTGTCAGACAGGCCAGTGAGCTTGATACTACTAAACACCACCTCACTTTTCCTGTGCAGCACGGCCTTAGGTGAAATGACAGAATCTAGGGGAAGAGCCAAACTTTCAGCAGATGCAGCCACTGACTAATACTTATTCTGGATTCTGTCATGCACGATTCCTGGCTTTCTGCTAGAAATAAGTAGTTTGTTTATATGTATATACAGTACATTTTTCACTGAATCCTTGGCATCTAATGACTGACTAGATTCTGTCATGCTCTGAAGGGCTGGCAGGAAAAGGAAGATGTAGCAGGTTTTTCCTCATGTAACAAATGATTCCCATATCAATTAATTGTTTTTTTTCCTCTTTGTGAGGGTTTGTGGCATAAGGTTTTTTAAATGTAGGAAAATTCAGTCCTCCTGAGAAATCCAGTGGAGGAGAATTCTTAGATCTTTGGCTCTCATACTGAATGAGAGGAAGAATACTCTCCCCCCACACTTTCCAAGATCCCATTGGAAGAACAGAGAGACAAAGAATATCCTTTGGGGGACTTGTGCAAATACATCCTTTTATATGGGGCAAAAGAAGGGTGCTGACTCATTTGGTGAGAGAGGCTCCTTGGCAGGAACACTGTTGCTTTGTGGGTGGAGAACAGACTGGATGAAGGCCTGGTTGAGTGTGGGATCCTGCAACAGCACCACTAAGCAAACAGGTGATAAAAAGCCTTCAGACAAGGACACAGATTCACCTCTATGGATGCTGAGTTCCTCTTTGGTCTCTGCATTTGGCTGCTTGCCAGTGAATACCCTGCTCACATACCAGATCCTTCTCTCCACTCGAGAAAGGGCCACGTACAAATGAGGGCAGAACAACTCTACTGGAATACTCTGTCCCTCTTTGATTTCAGTGTCTGTTGCTATTGAATCTCCTTACCCCCTGAGGAAAGCTCTGCTTCTTGGTGAGGAAGAGCACTCAGGCCCCATTTCTGAAACCAAGAGTCTGTTCTCATGGATCTGAGTTCAGGACTTGGGCTAAAGTTTTCATTCGGGGGGAGGGCTGGGGAAAGAAGACTTAAAGGCACAAAAATAAATCCCTTCCAAACAAGATCTGGCATGGCTGGTTTGTGTCTTGAGAAGGCCACGAAAATGCTGTACTGTGATGAGCGTCACCAGTCAACAAGACTTTAGCAAAAGGCTTAACTGCATTGGTAGCAATAATCCCAGAAGAATAGCTGGCCTGGAAGTGGGGTTGTATGAACAAACCTAATATTCCTTTGTTTCAACCTGAGTTCCTCCCCTTTGAAATGAGATACTGCTATATATATCTCCATGGTAACTTTGGTGAATTAGTTTTAAACCATATTTTAAACTAGTGAACCAACTCACCAGCCTGTGTGGCAAATAAAGCTCCCCAAAGTGGCAGATACTTTCAAAGCTGGAGCGGGGGGGGGGGGGGAGGGGAAACAAAGGCTTCTCTCTGACTGTGTGTTTTTTTTTGCCGGGACCAAAGCAGGAATGCAGGTCAGAATTCCTGTAAAGGGTTAATCAGCAATCTAGTTAGATATGCGTTAGATTCTGTTTTGTTTAAATGGCTGATAAAATAAGTAGTGCTGAATGGAATGTATATTCCTGTTTGTGTGTCTTTTTGTAACTTAAGGTTTTGCCTAGAGGGATTCTCTATGTTTTGAATCTGATTACCCTGTAAGGTATTTACCATCCTGATTTTACAGAGCTGATTCTTTTACCTTTTCTATAATTAAAATTCTTCTTTTAAGAACCTGATTGCTTTTTCATTGTTCTTAAGATCCAAGGGTTTGCATCTGTGTTCACCTATGCAAATTGGTGAGGATTTTTATCAAGCCTTCCCAAGGAAAGGGGGTGTAGGGCTTGGGGGATTTTGGGGGGAAAGACGTTTCCAAGCAGGCTCTTTCCCTTTTATATTTGTTAGACACTTGGTGGTGGCAGCAATAAAGTCCAGGGACAAAAGGTAAAATAGTTTGTACCTTGGGGAAGTTTTAACCTAAGCTGGTAAAAATAAGCTTATCGGGGTTTTCATGCAGGTCCCCTCATCTGTACCCTAGAGTTCAGAGTGGGGAAGGAACCTTGACACACGCCAACACCTGCCAACAGTATTTCAGTAATAAAAGGCTGGCATGTGTGATATAGTAGCAGGAAATGACATTACTGCCCACTGCCCATCTATGGATACGGGGCGCGTGGGGGGGACTGCATGTTAAAACATGACCTCTAGTACTGTGTGTGCAACGAGAAGCAATGGTTTCAAGTTGCAGTGGGGGAGGTCTCGGCTGGATATTAGGAAACACTATTTCACTAGGAGGGTGGTGAAGCACAGGAATGGGTTACCTAGGGAGATGGTGGAATCTCCATTCTTAGAGGTTTTAAAGGCCCGGCTTGACAAAGCTCTGGGTGGGATGATTTAGTTGGTGTTGGTCCTGCTTTGAGCAGGGATTGGACTAGATGACCTCCTGAGGTCTTTTCTAACCTTAATACGCTATGATTTGCGCAATAAATCAAGTAATTGCCCACTTCAGTACCTCTTGTGTTGCAGTTACCCAATTTCTGAGTGTGAAAGCCCTTTTGCAAACAATAACAGGTGCAGACATAAATGTTAGAGGCCATCTCTGGAAAACTGGCCCTTGCTGATACATATTCAGATTTAAAATACATCATAGCCTGAGTGTGAAAGATGTGTGATTTCGGGATTTGGCAAAGGAGCAGGGAGTACCCGGAGGCTTTACCCCTGTTGAGCTTCTGACTCCTTGTGTGATCTATGACTAGTCATTTAAAGGTGTTTTGTTTCTCGGCTGATACAGCAAAAAGCAAGACGTAATGGAAAACCAGATGCTGCATCAGTGCTGAGATTTGCTGGGTAAATATAATCCTCTCAAATGGACAACAGTTTTCTTGTTTAAATATGCACTGACACCATCATTTTAGTTTGGAAGTGTCGGGTCAGTTAAGATTCTTTGTGGGACAGGATTCTTTTCATGACCAGGGCTTTAAGTGAGTTCCTGAGAATGGAAGGAAAATCCCAGCTCTAAGGCTTTGCCAAGCTACCAAGTTTCATTTTCCAGTACTCACCTGTGAAAAATTCTGTGTTCACAAGTATTTGCAAATCTGATTCTGAGCAAAAGCTTGTTGTTTCTGTGAACAAACACAACTTTTTGCAATAAAATAGTGAAATCCTATAAACCTGAGCCAAATAGTTAATTTTCATGACACTTCTGCAGACAAATATTTACCCTTCATTACAAAAACAAATCATCCTTATAACAGCAAAATGACAGCTGTCAGTGCATGGAAACTATTTTATTAGTTGACATGAAAATCAAGAATAAAAGATGGTTGCTGAAAAGGTGGGTTTACTAGTGGTGTGATTTATCCTACTTTTCTTGCAATGATACATTAATTTGTTATATTATGGTTATCATTCACATGATAAAATTACAAGACAGTGGCCGCTTTCTTTGCCAACAGATAGCCAGATACTAACCAATGGGCAGAGTCCCTCATTTTATATCTTGACGGGTTGTGTGTCTCATCACCACCAAAACTGAGTGTTTAACTGAGATCTTTGTCCCACTGGAGAATAATACCTGACTCACAGACAGTTTTGTTATGTGAGCCATAGGAAACCATGACAGTGTATCTGTGATCAGCCATAGCCAGTGACCAGAGTTTGGTGGTCATATCCTACTCAACGTTTGTCCATGTTGCAGACACGGGTCACAGTTGAAATCTCTCCTTGGGAGACTCCTGGGACTGGAATGGGTGAGGTGATGTAAACAAGGGACAAAGTGGATTGGCAGAAGCAGTGCACAGTACAGACACAGGCTCCTGCCCCTGCAACCAGCCCCCTTACGTGCTCACTCACTGCATGTTAATGCACACAAAATTCACTTGCTAATGTGACAAAAATGAAAACTGATGTTTATCATTAGTTGATTCCAGTCGATCTGATAAGTTTCTCATTAATGCAACAAGTTTCCCTTACATGACATAATCCACTTTAGAAAAGGTGCAGCTGCAGAAAGGTTAAATAGGAAGGGATCCTATATGCAAGCAATATTCATAGAAAATTACTATTTTCTAGTAAAATATTCTTAAAATGTTCACGCTATCTCCCCTTCTCCCATTTCTTTGAGTAATGTGTCGCTGCCTCACAGTCAATAATGGTTCTCTTCCTGTGTCCCACGCGAGGTAATTTTTCTTCTCCTGTGTCATAGATTTTCAATTCAGATTAAGCCCTGACGGTTATTTTGTGTCAGGAATTTTATTTTCTCAGAACTAAGCAATTTTTTTTGGCCACACACTATAACTGTAACTAACTATTTTTTCCATGATTGACTAGTAATACTGCAATTCAGACTCAGCATCCAGCTCTACATAAAAAGCATGGGGGGGGGGTGCGGCGAACTCTGAATTAAAATGACAAACTATCATTCAGTCTGTGACCTCCTGTTGTTACACACTGGGTATAAATACTAAGCATGCTCCGGCATCTTATGTTTAGATTGAGCTATTTTATGCTGCTTTCCTCTGGCTACAATTTTGTTAATAGCTGGATTCAGTCACAAATCCACTAGTAAATAAACATCTTGTAACAGACTACAGCATTCTCAGTTCACAGGTTTTTAGACTCAGTCTATCAACCAATAAAACCAGCCAATATTGCATATTAACTTTGGTTATGTTCAAATGTTTTTATTGGTTAACAGAGGTGCTTGTAATTTCACCATATAGACTACCAACTCCTGGGTATACAGCATATAGCAAATAAATAAACTGTCCAAAAAAAAGACATTTGTATTGAATGGTCACTGTTGGTTTCTTCTCATACTGCCCTCAGATACAGAAGCTGCCCTGGGAGATGAATGTGCCAGGATAAGTTATCTGAGGCTCATAAAATCTTTTTTAGAAGATTGAAATAAAGTCAGTGCTTGCAGAAGACAAATCAATTGTGACATTTCTGAATAGAGTGCGATGCATTTAATTAGCACAAGACATACTGGCAAATGCTGAATTACCCAATAAATCACTGAATGCTGGAACCCATACAGAGCTGGGAATCGGCTGTCTTGTGAGATGTGCAGCAAGTGGTAATAGGGAGATCTGGCCATTTCTCCCCATTTTCTGCTAAACTTCTCCCATTTTGATATTTGCACACCAGGCCTTTTAATTAGTTCAAAGCATCAAAAGAGCTTCCCCCACCTAATCTAAAAAGCTGTTCAAAAATTGAATTTGCAAAAGACTTTAGCTTTTGTTGTTTGGTATGCTCCACTTTTGTTTGAAGCCCTAAAAGAGATGGTGGAAGTTTAGACTTGTGGGAATGGGGGAAATCTTAAACACAAGAAAAATATATGTGGCTCCTTACCAGTTACAGAATTGGACCCTCTTAGAGAAACTGGCATTGGCCTTCCTCCTTCAGGACTTTGTGTGATATGCAGCAGTGAGTTCAGGTTCATTGCACTCAGGTGGCAGCATGAACAGAGGCTACATGTGAGAACAAGGATCAGCACTAGGCATATAAACATGGAAATAAATCTTAAGCTCTTTGCCATCCACTCTCTTATAGTAAAGAGCTCAGGACTGAGAATAGCAGCAGGGTTATGGTCATGTCTGAGTATACAGGGGCTCAAATGCAATCAAGATGCACTGTCAGCATGGCTATTACTCCTGCTGTGTGGCAGAAGTAATTTGGTAGCTGTTCAGTGACATGTTCATTAATGTAGGATCAAGCTGTCTAAGTATTTACATGGGCCCCATTAATTTAGTATCTAAGCACCTCCCTTTCACCTCCCTTTGCTTTGCACCACTCCGTGCAAGTGCTGGGCAGGCTGAAGCCTATTTTCATCAAAACATAGTGTACCTGGCAATACGGATATTGTTGCTTCAGAGATTTTCTATATTCACAGGGACAGAGCTAGGTCCCATTAACTTTCAATAAGACTTAAGGAAAAATTTTCAAAAATGCCTAAGTGGTTTTGAAGCCTAAATACCATTTTTCAAACGTGACTTATGCACTTGTCACTTTTCTAAATAGTACTTAGTCTCCTAAATCACTTAAGTGCTTTTGAAAATGTTTATCCTTAATGTTTATATTTCCAAATATCGTTTTACTAGTACATCAGCTTTTTAATTGCTACAGCTTCAAAATGTATTTGTTTAAATTATACAATTTTGCCATTGCAAAAAATCTAAGTAATTTGCAGTTATCTTTAGGAGGCCTGGGAATCAAGTGAAAAAGACATAGATAGTTGGACACCCGTATTTGTCGGCAATTGCACGTGCAGCTGGCTTCAATGACCGAAAATTGCATGTGCAACTCTATGTGTGTATTTGTATGGATACTTTTGCACCTACAAATGTGCCTCTGTTTTTTTAGAATTTGTAATTTAAGTGCACAGTCAATGCACTGTCCTATAGTCTACAGCCAGCACAGAGAGAATAAGCAGAATATATTAATTATATATTATAATTTTATTATATATAAAGCAGAATGTGGTCCTTTCTCAGGGAAAAATCCAGTATTTTTGCATGGAGCTAATATTTTATGTTCATTTGAATCGCTAATTTTTCACCAGTGTGTAAAATGAATACCATTATTAGTTTCAGTGATTAGGCCTAACCTCTCCATTCCTTTTGGGTAAGTAGGAATATACAATACAAAACAAATAAGAATAAAGCATTTGCTAACCTATTTTATTCTTATAAGTAATTTATTCTCTTTTCAGTTTTGCACTGTGATGTGTGTGTACTTTAAACCAGTAGTTGATGCATCCTGAGTTCAGGCTTTTTATATGAATCTCTTCACCACCCACAGAAAATAGGGTAGCAGTGGGTTCTTCTTGGCTGATCCTTTGGTCCTTTCCTGCTGCTACCAATAAAAAGGGAATTTGCATTTCTATTTTATTTTTTAACATTGCCAAGCTCCAATTTTGCAGATGGAATTTAATTGTGGATGCAAATGAGTAATTAAATACCTCAGTATATGATATGTGCACACAATCAGATCCTTAGACAAATACCAGCATTTGTATTTTCAGTAAATTGCAGCAGAAAAATTAGAAGCCATTTCTTAAGATCAGATCCTAGTTTTTTAAAAAAAAACAAAACACAAAACACGTACAGTTATCCTGGTGAGGTGTGCAGATGATATAAGACACACAAATGTTTCTATAACCTTTGCATTCCTTTAGGCCAAATCCCCTAAAGTGTCTTCTACCAGTAGGTGCTCAGTAGGCTGCAGGAATGAGCCCTACATCAGTAATTCTTACAAGTGGGCTTCACTCTGTTGAGGGAGCAGCCCACATTTAAAATTCAATTAGGCATGAGGCAATAGAGTACACTCCCTTTTAGCCCATGATTGGGACCCATCTCCAATTTGCCTATTTATGAGGTGCAGTAAGGCTACAGAATTGAAAACAGAGGTAATTTGTATTCCACTTATTCTCGGTGTGTTTTTGCTAGTTCAGAATAAAAAGAGGAATAGTAAAATTAGTCCTTCCCTAAAGAAGATGTGAACATTAACTCTATGCTAAAGGTACCATTTCTGTCTATCAAGCTTCTTTTTCCTTGCCTATCTCCATGGTATTTGAACACTTACGAGCAAACCACAGACTCCTGGAACTGGAGACCCATTGCTATTCCCTGGCCCTTAATATGCTACAGGGAATTGTTTTCAGCAGCTAGATTAAGTGGTTGGTTAGAGAATCAAAAAAAAAAAAATTAAAAAAAAAATTCAAGGTGGAAAAAGCCTATTAGGTAATATAAGAAAGTAAAATAAATGAATAATCTAAGCTCCTCTGGCACAATGGAACACTTAACAATAAGAGTAAAGCTCATTTGTGCAGGAGACAGAACTTTCTCTGGGAATGAGCCCAGACCAGGGATGGGCAAACTTTTTGGCCTGAGGGCCACATCTGGGTTTGGAAATTGTATGGTGGGCCCATAACGCTCACGAAATTGGGGGTTGGGGTGCGGGAGGGAGTGAGGGCTCCGGCTGGGGGTGCGGGCTCTGGGGTGGGGCTGGGAATGAGGGGTTGGAGATGCAGGAGGGTGCTCCGGGCTGGGACCGTGGAGTTTGGAGGGTGGGAGGGGGATCAGGGCTGGGTCGGGGTGCGGGGGAGTCAGGGGTGCAGGCTCCAGGCAGTGCTTACCTCAAGCAGCTCCTGGAAGCAGAGGCATGTTCTGCCTCCGGCTCCTACATGAAGGCGCCTAAGCATTGGGGCAGCTAGGGGGCTCTGCATGGTGCCCCATCTGCAGGCATCACCCCTGCAGCTCCCATTGGCCGCGGTTCCTGGCCAATGAGAACTGTGGGGGCAGTGCTTGGGGTAGGGGCAGCGTGCAGAGCCCCCTAGCTGCCCCAATGCTTAGGTGCCAGAGGGGCGACATGCCACTGCCTCCAGTAGCCACGCAGAGCAGGGTAAGCACCCGACCCTGCTCTCTGGCTGGAGCACTGGAGTGGGGCAAGCCCTGGACCCCACTCACTGGTGGGAGTTTGAGGGCTGGATTAAAACGTCTGAAGGGCTGGATACAGCCCCCAGGCCATAGATTGCCCATCCCTGCCCAAACTGTGAAATGAACTCTCCCAGGACCTAACAATCATCATAAACCTGGTCACTTTCCACTCCAAGTGCAAGACACATTTCTTTGACCTTGCCTTCTCTAGTATAAACACATAACAGGTGTATATTATATAATAGACTACTGTAACGGTCTATACTATTCTGGTCATCACTTTTACAAGACTATGATAAATTTTATACAAAGTATGCCTTGTGAGATATCATTTGAAAACTCATAATCTGCTGAATATTGCTGTCCTGGTAAAATGTGTGTATCAACATTGTATGAGAAGTTATTAGATTCTACTATGTATCATTGTTATAACATGCTCCAAGGTTAAGAGAAGCAGGTCCAAACCAGTTTTTCGGAGACAAAGACACACTAGCATCCCAAATAGGGGTTAAATAGCGATCATCAGCTTAATCAGTCATTCTTCAGCAATGGGAAAGGGTAAACAAGAAATTTCATTGCATCACAAGAATGTTTTAACCCTCACATCCACAAGGGACTATGTGCCGCGTACACCCCAGTGGGGGGTAATTCTCAAAGGGGGGAGGGTGGTATAGGAAAGGGAGACAGAGAGACAGTGACCTCCACCTCACCTCTCCTCTTCCCATCTATCTGCTCAAGACATCAACAAACATCTGAAGGACTCTGAACTGCGAGAAGGGTCCCTGGCTGAAAGGAAATCCAGCCTGTGAACTATTACAACTTGTGGTAAGAGAAAGATACTTGCTTTAAATCCTATTAGCTTGTTAAAGTTTAGGAATTAGCTTGTGTTTTTATCTTTTTATTTTTTTGTAATCAGTCATGACTTTTATGCATTAGCATTTGTAATCACTTAAGATCTATCTTTCTGTAGTTAATAAGCTTATCTTATTGTTTTATCTTAACCAGTGTATGTTTGGAGAAAAGTGTGTGGGAAACTCTATTTGGGGATAACAAGGCTGGTGCGTTATCATTTTCCTTTCATGTAATGATGAACTTTCTATGAGCTTGCGTTGTCCAGTATTGTGCTGGACAGTACAAGATGCACATTTCTGGGGGAAAGTCTAAGACTAAGAATTTGAGGATGTTGCCCTGTATGTAATTCATGAATGACTGGTCAGAGTTCTCATGAATTTAGCTGGGAGTGAATTTACATGCTGATGACTGTGTGTGAGCAGAACTGGAGAGGTGATTGTTCACCAGCAAAGTAGTGTAAGAGCCATCCCACGTTGAATTCCTAAGGGGACACTGCTGTTCAACAGTCCAGATTATACCATGGGGAATGTCACAACCACACCCTACCAAACTAAGCCACTCCTCTGCACCTGCGTCTCCCTCTGGGGAGAGAATGAGAGAGACCACATGTGACAGACGTGTAGTCACATGGCTTAATGTACTACTGGAAGGTGCTCCAGTATCACAGTGATAAAAGCAGTAAAAAACCTATGTAAACAGAATAGAATATAAATGGACAGCTAACAGAAAAGCTCCCACCTTGGGGTTTAATGCAGCCTCCTGGTGTGGAGTGCTACTTTCCAAAGCCATCATCACCACCCTCTCTTTCCCACGCAACCACTCTTTTAACCCTTCCCATCAGCCTCCAGGCTACTGTAATAAAATGTAGCCACATACACACCAACAGTACAGTTGTCAGCAAGGCCTGAGCCAGGACCCCTGGCACCAAAACCACAGCCTTCCACCACTGGATCTAAAGCCACCTGCATGAACTCTTGGACAGCAGTATTTCTTTATGTAGATTTCTAAAATAGCTAAAAGGTGCCCACCCAGAAGTTCTGGGTGACCTGCCACTAAAACAACATGCAGAATTATACAGGCCTCAGTCAGTCTCATCCCTCAACAAAATCCAACTGTAATTAAGTCATGAATAGCAAGCCAAGCCCATTTCACTGCAGATATTATCCCTTTGTATCTCCACCATCTCCAATGCCTCCAGAAAATCAGATGAGCCTTGCAGCATGTCTTGTTTGTTAGCAGATTTGAGTTATTTTGCACGAGAAGGAGGAGGGAATTTTGAAGTTAAGAGGGTCCTACTGCACAAGGAACTGATAGCAACCCTCTCTCAATTCTACCTACGGGACTTCAGGTTGAGCACCTCTGCTGACCCCAACTGTGGCAATATAGCACGGGGAGAGAGACAGCCTGTCAAGCAGGAAGGTCACAGGCTACTTACGGCTTTGTAGGGTAGAATGAACACTGTACATTCTACCCAAAAGTCAGCCAGCAATCAATGCAGATTGTGGAGTACTGGTGTCATGTGCTCCCTCTGTTCACCAGGTAGGCAGCTGTCTTCAGTACCACTTCCAGATTTTAAATAGATTTAAGATGGCACCATGTAGAGTACATTGCAGCAGTTTAATCTTGAAGTGACAAATGTATGGATGACAGTAGTATGATATGCAGCCAAAAAAAAAAAAAAAGGGCTGCAATCTTCTAGCCAAGCATAAGTGGTAGAAACCTTCCTGACCACAGCTGCTACTTGGTCATATAACATTAGCTGTTGTGAGCAGTATGTGCTATATAACTTGAGTAAGCTCAAAGGATCTGCCCCAAACCAAATGTAGATATCTAAGCCACTGATTTTCAGGATCAGTTGGTTAGTTTAGGTTTCTAAGTCTGAAGCCAAGTTCTGATCACCTTTATAGCAGTATAAATCAGGAGTAACTCCACTCACATCAATGGAGTTATTCAGCTTTACAACAGCGTAAATGAGATCAGAATCTGTCCTTCTGTTTGAAGCAGTGAGTGATTGTGTCTACAGATAACTGGGGGTGCAGATAATGGCAAGTGGAATTTTAGAGGCTGTTTTTGATTGTTCGCCAAATATTAAGAAAGGAAGGCGATATTTGCACCACATTGATTTTGGGCCAATCTCTCTTGAAGGTCCTGATCCTACAAGATGTTCCACAAGGAGCAGGAGTCTCCCCTGGGTTCGGTCCTTGCAAAATTCAAGCCCATACATGGATCCTTTAAAATCCTTGCCTTATTTTCCATTCAGTAGACTGCAGTTTGCGTGCTGTGTTTTGATTTTTACCTCCTTGTGTGAGTAGCTGTGAGTTTTAGTGAATGTTTTCTGGATTATACACGGGTCTCCATAATCATCAGAATCCCTAATTAGTTTTTATATCTGCAATGTTTTTATATTAACAAAGAAAAGTGAAGCTTTAACTGATTCTATTAAGGCTGATTTATTTTATATCCCCTGTTTATTGTAGCTATAACATAGTCAATACCTTTTTTCCTTTCCATTTCCAATGTGGGTTGGCATTTGAGACTATATATATTTTGGCTGAGAGGAGAGCAAGTTAACAGGCTGATTGCATTTTAATTATTTTATTGAAATAGCTTTGGCCCAGAATACTTGTTGGAATTTACAAATGTGCGTTGATTTATATTTTTCTTTGTAAATCAGGCCCAAGAGGCGGACTAATTAGAATCATGACTCAAAGCTACAAAGGGTACTTATTGATTCAGAGCATGAAAAGACTAGAATGATCAAAAGCAAACATTCATCTCTCTCTTCATCTAAGGTTCAGGAGGTTAAGTACTATTTGTCTCAAATCCCTAGCATTAGCTCCATCTTTGTAATGGAGAAGACAATTAACATCTATATCCATTCAGTTTTAGCATGTACTATATTAGTTAGAAAAATGTGCTTTTCATAACTTAATTAAGCCACCCATAGTAAATTATTGCCGCATCCTTCTTCATTGGGTAGTATTTTGCTATTTCCTCCTGTCTACATATTTAAAATAAAAATTCACAGCATATTAGGAGAAAAAATGCTGCAGAGTAAATACACAGTTTATGTGCTACAAGGCTAATTACAGTGCAACACAGCAGAGTGCAAGTATACACAAGTGACGATTTACTTGGGACCAAATCCTGAAGTGGCATCCATGCCCGGGTGATGCCCTGGTGAAGCAGAAATGCTGAAATGTTGGTGCATTAATGCACTAGTCAGAGGAGAGTCCAGCCAGGGACATTCTATGTCCATTCTGGGGGTGCAGAAAGGTTTCTATTTTGGATTAGCTTTCTAGTTGTTCAAGTGTAAAAAGGAGGTAAATGGGTGTGTTGGGACATGGCTAGTGAGTTCGTGCACGTGGTGAATCCAGAAGAACCAAGTTTCACTCTGGAGAAGAGCTGCAGGTTGTACCCACTACTGCTTGCCAGGCCCTCCAGGAGCCAGCCACAGGCAGCCAGTTTTAAAATAATCTGTGAGCCTTTTCTGTTGTTAGGCAATACTTCATAATACAAACAAAACAAAGCCTTTAAATCTTCAGCTGTGCCTGACCCAGGTAACCAACCACACTGGCCATTTGGTATTGATAAAGGAACACCTAGAAAGGCCTTCTTGTTAAAGTAAGCTAATTACCTTTTAAAAGGAAAGGAAGCACAGATTACTTTCAGTGACTTTTCATGACAGCCTTGCTATTCTTGTCCTGAGGTTGAATGATACTCAGTGTCACCACACTCTGTGACACTCTCCTGTAGGAAACAAAGGGAATCTCAGTGATATTGCTTTGAGGGTCCAGTAATAAACCATTTGTAGTCAGTTTTTCAGAATATTGCCAACTACCCTGTGCCTGCTATGTCAGGCTGTGCCAGAATATTCATTACCAGGAGCTGGAAACATTCACACTCTCCCACACTTAGAGACTGAATTGAAGAAGTTTCATATCGCAGAGCTGCTGAAAGTGCTGACTATAAAAACAAAGAAAGTCTCACACAGGAGACTGGTTAATTCAGGGTTTGTTGTTCTTTCAATGGGATACAGAACCTTTCCCCTCTAGATCGACGGTTTGAACGTGACTCAATTCCAAGTCATTACTTACTATCTGATGGCTGGGAGAAGTGGGTTGGTGGTTTCACTCCAGTTCCTACTGGCAAAGGATTCCCATTTTAGCCATCACCCTTACTGGCAATCTCAGCAAAGAGACCAAGGATTAAGGCCTTGAATCTGCAAGGTACTGAGCACCCTCAACTTCTGTTGACTTCAATGGGAGTTGAAGATGCTTAGTACTTCATGGAATCGAGCCCTACGTGGGCATGCATACTGAATTACTCTCTCATCCTCATAGATTACTCTTCAAGATCGGGACTGAGGCCAATCAGTGCAGCAATAGGCAAGATTCTGAATTGTCACTGTCCTTGTCATCCATAGCGTATGGATCAGCAGATCAACCCCAGTGGAAGCCAACAACCACTAACACTTTTCACACCCACTGAATTCATATTAAAATGTGGAAAGGAAGGGTTGTCATGTACTTAGCACAATGCTTTGGTCAGGATGTAGCCAATATTCTTTCCCCTTCCAAAACTCCTGCAATGCCACTTAGTCCACTAAATATTTGAACGACAATGACCAAAACCCCTGAGTTTGCCATTATATCTGTCCATATAGTTTTATACTGTACCCATATGTGCCTTTAGACTGTAAAGTCCCTGCACAAGGTCTCTGCTGGTGTCTGACAATACCTATTGTAAAGCACTGCTCACAATTCCATTGCTACTAAATAATGTCTCAGAAAAATGAATAATTGAAAAGGCACAGAAATTTTTTTCAGCCAACTGACTGATATAATTTGTTAGAAACTATATGAGAACAGAGTATTTCTTGTCTAGTGGGACAAAATTGCTGAAATGTATTTGTTAAAAATTCAGGAGTCTTGTAAAGAGAGAGAACCTATTAATAAGAATATATATTTAAAAAACTAGCTGTAATACTACAGAAACAAACCAGTGAGCCCGGCTACTATATGGAGTCAGACCTAATTGTATTTGTATCTTTAGAGCTGTATATGTCTGTAGTTCCCTCCCTACTAATGGAACTGCTTCTATGTAGAAGAAATCCTTGTTTTTTAACTAAAGAGTTTTTTCTGATGGACTGAGGTTTATTTTCCCTTTAGTCTGTGTGCTGCTGAAAGTGCTTGGCAGTTACTCTTCCACAATTGGGTTATTTTGTCATTTTCAGGTGCTGTCATGATATCTGGTGGATGACATGTATAGGCACATTATCTACTTTGACAGGGACATTGAGCCACAAGGGTTTCCCAAAGAGATAATGCCAGGCAGTGTGAAAGATTTGTCACTCCCTAATTACACTGGCTCAGATGAAGAGCAATGGTTTTGGGGTTAAGACAATGAACTGGGAATCAGGATTCTGTCCCCAACTCTATCAAAGATTTCCTATGTGACCATGGGCAAATCATTTAATTTCTTGGTGTCTCCGTTTTCCACTGGTAAAACTGGGGTAATAATAACACGTCCTTTCTCTTACCTTTTGTCTGTCTAGTCTATTTAGATTGTAAGATCTTTGGGGCAGGGACTGTCTCTTGCTATGTGTATATACAGTGCCTAGCACACTGGGGCTCTGATCTCAACCAGGGCCTCCAAGTCCCATTGTAATTAGGGCTGTCAAGCTATTAAAAAAATTAATCGTGATTAATCGAGTGATTAAAAATTAATCATGATTAATTGCGCAATTAATTGCACTGTTAAACAACAATAGAATACCATTTATTTAAATATTTTGGATGTTTTCTACATTTTCAAATATATTGATTTCAATTACAACACAGAATACAAAGTGTACAGTGCTCACTTTATATTTATTTTTGATTGTTCACAATGTCACCTGAAAGTGAGAACAGGCATTCTCATTGCACTGTTGTAGCCGGTGTTGCAAGATATTTACGTGCTTGATGCGCTAAAGATTCATAAGTCCCGTCATGCTTCAATCACCATTCCAGAGGACATGTGTCCATGCTGATGACAGGTTCTGCTCAAGAACGATCCAAAGCAGTGTGGACCGACGCATGTTCATTTTCATTATCTGAGTCAGATGCCACCAGCAGAAGGTTGATTTTCTTTTTCGGTGGTTTCGGTTCTTTAGTTTCTGCATCGGAGTGCTGCTCTTTTAAGATCTCTGAAAGCATGCTCCACACCTCGTCCCTCTCAGATTTTGTAAGGCACTTCAGATTCTTAAATCTTGGGTCGAGTGCTGTAGCTGTCTTTAGAAATCTCACATTGGTACCTTCTCTGTGTTTTGTCAAATCTGCAGTGAAAGTGTTCTTAAAATGAACAACATGTGCTGGGTCATCATCCGAGATTGCTATAACATAAAATATATGGCAGAATGCAGGTAAAACAGCAGGGGACATACAATTCTCTCCAAATGATTCAGTCACAAATTTAATTAACACATTATTTTTTTTAATGAGCATCATCAGCATGGAATGGTGGCCAAAGTATAAAGGGGCATATGAATGTTTAGCATATCTGGCACATAAATACCTTGCAATGACCGCTACAAAAGTGCCTGTTCTCACTTTCTGGTAACATTGTAAAGAAGAAGAGGGCAGCATTATCTCCTGTAAATGTAAAATGTCTTAGCAATTGGCTGAACAAGAAGTAGGACTGAGTGGACTTGTGGCTCTGAAGTTTTACATTTTTTTGTTTTTGAGTGCAGTTATGTAACAAAAAAAATCTACATTTGTAAGTTGCACTTTCACCACAAAGAGATTGCACTATAGTACTTGTAGGAGGTGAATTGAAAAATATGATTTATTTTGTTTGTCATGTTTACAGTGCAAATATTTATAATAAAAATAATATACACTTTGATTTCAATTATAACACAGAATACAATATATGAGAAAATGTAGAAAATCCAAAATATTTAATAAATTTTAATTGGTATTGTTCTATTATTCAATATATTCTATTGTTTAATAGTATGATTAAAATGGCGATTAATCACGATTCATTTTTTAAATCGCAATTAATTTTTTTGAGTTAATTGCATGAGTTAACTGCGATTAATCGACAGCCCTAATTGTAATACAAGAAAATAAGTTAATACTAAAAGGTAGTCAGACTTTCCCTATTGCATCCTCCTTTTTCATGGCTCAGATATTCATTTCCCCCTTGTGAGATCTTATATTTATTAGAGCAAATAATTTTCAAAACATTAACTGTTAATAAACCAATGGTGTGGGTTGTGTGAAACCACATTTAAACTGTTGTGACCTCTATCCTTCTTGTAAGATAGCTGTCAGGGACAGCTAAGCCGCCCCGCCTAAGATAAAGGGTGTATACTTGCCAACCCAGTAATTTTGACCATGTGGGCAGAGGGCTTCACAGGGTTTTGTCTTTGAGTAGGGGTGTGTGTGGGTGAGTGGAGAAGCAAGACAGAGATAGACAGACAGATCCTGAATAAGCAGCTGGGAGCACAACCCTGGAAAAACCTAGAGAGAGAGATTTTGGGAGATGCTGGCCGAAAGAGTTTTTGAGGCTGTAAGCGAGGATACTGTCTCTTGTTGTTTGGCACCTCCTGTGTTTAGGGAAACAGGACTTTATGAATTCTTTGTAAAAAACAAGACTGCATCAGACGTTCCAGACTCCATCTTTCATTTTTTCTTCCAGCTGGAGTAAATCTCAGGGCTCCGAAATTTGACTAGTTGCTCAGCTGAGCTCAATAATAATTTCCATCAAAACACTTGTAACCTTGTTTCCATGGACTTCAGAAAAATTGTTTTCTTTAAATAATCCAAGGAAAAAAATCATCTGGAAGAATGCATAACATTATGAACAGTGAGAGTTCTGTGCCAGGAGAGGATACAAGAATCAAGTCCTATCAGAAAGTTTGTCCTATCTTATTGTTATATAGAACAATCCTTAAAGGAAAACTACAGTGTAAGAGAAAAACTATTCTAATCACTGTGCAATGACTATCATTGCCTGCATACACCCAGTCAAGAAATATTTGAAATCAAACAGGAGGAGATGACATACTTTTGCAACATTAACAACTGAGCCAGGGAACACAGACACACCCAGGGATTGGGGAGGGTTAAGCGAGTTTGCAAGATTCACACTTCACCATGGGCTATTTACATCTAAATGGACTGTTCCAGCAGGGAAGAAGTCATTTGGGGGGCAAAGCAGGTAATGTTTCTGCAAAATGTTCAAAGGAACTTTTGCATTAAACTGTGTTAGAGGACACGAGATGGGAACAGAACTACTGACTCAGGAAGGTAGAGGTCCATTCAGTTCTGTAGTATTTCCCAAACTTTTGAAACTACCTGTGATGGGGCATACAGGCCCACCCTGGTAAGGAGGGGGTTAATGAGGGTCTGGGGACCCAACTGACCCCCACCATGCTACGCCTACAGCAGATGTCAGGAGTGGAGAGTGGAGTTAAAAGGAGCAGGCCCAGCTCAGTTAGGGGCTGACCAGGAAGGAGAACAGAGCTCCTCTTCTCCGTTGGAGAGAGAAGCCTGGTTCTAGCCCAGAGTCTGAGACAGCATGCTGCCTGGCTGAGCCTCCTGGTAGATGGGATGATTGGACTCAGGCAGACCAGCTAAAAGACTGGCTGCTTGAAGTAGAAGGGTGGGGTCCTAGTGAAGACTCCTTGGATTACCCAGTTTGGAGTTCTTGGCATTGTTCTATTTTTGGAGTTTAAATACCGCAAAGAGGTAGGACCCAAGTGTGCCTTAGCTGAAGCCCTAAAGCACACCTGTGTGAGAGAGGACTCTGTGACAGGGGTCTGGGTCACAGTGGACACTCTGGAGATGAGCGCTGTCATACTGCCCCTTTAGTAAAATGAAACAGCTGCAACCCCCTCCTTCTACAAGCTGGTCATGTAGGGTTAAAGGCCTCCACATCTTAATGCACACATCCTGCACACTCCAGGCCCCTATGTCAGGTAATGCTGGGGTGTGCTTTCCTTTTCTTTCTTACATGCTGTGATGAGAAGTGAAATGGTTCATTATGTTGACATTTAAAGTACTATCACTGGCATCAGAGTTAGCAGCCATTGAAATGGATGGCACCATCCACACCTCAGAGCTATTGTTTCAGGCTCTTGGTAAACTCAGGTAGACACCCCTGCATTGGCTATGCATAGGTCACAGTTGGAAGGTTTTCTTTGCAGTCATAACATGTGGAGCCTTACTTTTTTTTAAATTTTAAATGAAAGCTGAGACCCTGGAGAGGAACTATGGGTTTGTCTGCGTGCTCCTCTCCTCCAGCCCTGACTTGGGAAACACTGTAGTACTGAATGAAACTGGAACATGCAATTGTGGCACACTGTTCCTCAGAGTAGCACCCTGGCACCCCCATATTCACCATCGTGATATGATTTTGATATGTTTTGTACAAAGTATGCCTTGTGAGGTATCATTTTAAAAGTATTAACCTACTGAACATTAATATCCTGTTGGATTGTATGTGCTATCGCTGTATGTGAAGTTATGAAGTTTTGCTATGTGTGTGTAACTGAAATATGTCGCGAGGTTGGGAACACCCACAACCAGCCTTTCAGGTACAACAATGGAGTAGCCAGATGGGCTGATGGCCCATTAAAGGGAATCCACTTTCCCAACAGCCATCCCAGAAGACTTCTCAGAGAGAGCACATAGACAATGGGGAATGCTTGACCAATGGGGGCAGGCCCTCATGTCACAAGCATAGATCTTTCCAGCAAGCTGGAAGAAACTATAAAAGAGGGGAAGTGACATCATCACTTGACCTTTCTCCTCCCCCACCTATGCTGGAAGCAACAAGAATGCTGGGAAGACAAAGACTTGAAGACTCCCTTTAAGCCTGGGAGACTGGTCCCAGGCTTAAAGGGGAAGCTTGTGTATTAAGAACTGTAATCTTCCTGCAACATCCCATGGGGTGAGAGAAACTGCTTGGTCCAAATACTGCCTAGTGTAATAAGGTTTAAGATTTAGACTGTTCACTTGGTAACTATCTCTGACCTTTTGTGCCTACCACTTCTAATTACTTAAAATCTATCCTTCTGTAGTTAATAAATCTGTTTTATATTTTACTAAAAACAGTATGTTTTGGTTGAAGTGCTTGGGAAATCTCAGCTCAGTTTACAAAGGCTAGTGTGTGTCCTCACCACATAGAGGGAGGGGCAGACTGGGCAATGAACTTACACTGGTCAGGTTTCTGACCAGGGCAAGACGGTACAGTTCTTGGGTGCAAGGCAGTGGAGCTGGGGGGAATTGGCTGGAGCCTCTCTATTGTTGGTTCAAGAGTGACTGGGAGAAGCATTCATGTAACTCAGTTGAGTGTGTCCCTGTCTGTGGAGTCTGTGTAAGTGCAGTCCCTGTAACCTGTTAACAGCATCACAGTGTGAGAGGGATACCCCAGGTTGGTGGGACAGAGAGCACAGCAGTCCAACAATCCAGGTTGCACCCTGGGAACCCCATCACAGCAGTGGAAAGAGGATCTAATGTAGACAGGTTCAGAAGTCATTTGGTAATAAGTGTTGTTCATGCCGAACACTGCGGAGTGCAATTGGCAGGGCTCCAGACACCTCAGAGGGCCTTGACATTGTGAGGAATTGCTCTGGTATTCCGGTCTGCTGAGCCTGTGTCTATACTAACCTTTTTTCCTCTAAAATTTCCCATCCTTTGTCACAGAGGTAGCACTGGGAGTAGGAATGGTGTGAGCTGTACTGTAAACACAACTTCCATGGCCACCAGTGTTTTAAGCACTTTGCTATCTAACCCTGCTAAGAGCAGGCCTGTATGATAGGGCCCTTGAAACAAGGGTGGCCACATTTTGTCTGTGCTAGAGCTCCCCCCGCTGGTGGAGCTGAACCAGTGGCAGAAGTGGTGGGAAGTCAGAGAGAGAGAGAGAGAGAGAGAGAGAGATGCTGCGAGAATCTGAAAATGAAGACAGGCTCTCTACAGATGTGCCCACATTCTGTGACTTATTTCTCCTGTAATTAAGGGTTAGGCCAACCTAGGGGAGGTTGGATGGAGTCTTAGACCTAGATATGTATTATTTTGATTAAGATATTTTTGGTCTGAGGCCTTGGCCTCCTTGGGATATTTACTATAGTTTGTTCTTGGAGACAAGAAAAATAAAGCTCTTGACTGATGCTGATTGGCAGAATGGGCAAAACCATTCTTGGAGCACTCGCTCTGAAGCATATGGAAAATGCATCTCTAAGACTAGGGACGGAGTGGCTAGGCAGCATTTCTGCAGAAAAGGACCTAGGGGTTACAGTGGACGAGAAGCCAGATATGAGTCAACAGTGTGCCCTTGTTGCCAAGAAGGCTAAATTTTGGGCTGTATAAGTAGGATCATTGCCAGCAGATCGAAGGACGTGATCATTCCCCTCTATTCGGCATTGGTGAGGCCTCATCTGGAGTACTGTGTCCAGTTTTGGGCCCCACACTAAGAGAAGGATGTGGAAAAATTGGAAAGAGTCTAGTGGAGGACAACAAAAATGATTAGGGAGCTGGAGCACATGACTTATGAGGAGAGGCTGAGGGAACTGGGATTATTTAGTCTGTGGAAGAGAAGAATGAGGGGAGATTTGATAGCTGCTTTCAACTACTGAAAGGGGGTTCCAAAGAGGATGGCTCTAGACTGTTCTCAGTGGTAGCCGATGACAGAACAAGGAGTAATGGTCTCAAGTTGCAGTGGGGGAGGTTTAGGTTGGATATTAGGAAAATCTTTTTCCCTATGAGGGTGGTGAAGCACTGGAATGGGTTACCTAGGGAGGTGGTGGAATCTCCTTCCTTAGAGTTTTCTAAGGTTAGGCTTGACAAAGCCCTGACTGAGATGATTTAGTTGGGGATTGGTCCTGCTTTGAGCAGGGGGTTGGACTAGATGACCTGCTGAGATCCCTTCCAACCCTGATATTCTATGATTCTATGAAGATACTTGCTGCGGTCAGTAAGTTGCATGAGAGGAAAGTGTGTTAACAAGTTGGGATGAGAGGAACAGGAGACCACAGGTACCATTTAGGGGTAGCAGGTGACACAGGCTGCAGTGAACCCCAAATCCAGACACCCAGAGAAAGAAACATGAGGACGGGGGGAAACCGGGGAGATCTGCTAATTGGTTTCCTTATTTTTCTTGTTGAGATGAAAAGAAGGAGACATGCTAACAGACAAGATGAGAGATGAGACCTTAAAGAAGCAGCTGCTCTGGGAGCTGTGTAAAGAAAGTATATTAATTATAAGAACCTCAAAGACCAACTGAGGGAAGTGTTAATGCAGCACAGTCAGGCAGAGCAGTTAGCTAATGGGTCACAAGCTGTGTCTAGAAGCAGTGGGGTACATCACATACCTGAGACCCAGACACACACACTGTGCCTAGAAGTAGAACACAGACAAGAACAGAGAGCTGGTCCAGAGAGAGGAAGAAGCCAGGTAACACGTAGGCAGTGACTGGAAGGGAGAAATCAGACCCAGACTAGTTTAAAGAGAGTCCATAGCAGCGTGGTGGGTAAACTGGCAAATACAAACTTTCCCCCTCCCCCTCTTGTGAATATGTTTAGCCCTTCAGATAACTTAGACTTCTCTTCATATGTTAGTGTAATTTACATTTCACAGATAGACAAGGTGTTAGCAAGGTGAACACTTCACTGAGAAATCTCTCTTCTCTGTGCCCATTCAGTTACGGAGCTTGTTCTCCATAGATGAGCATTTTATTTCACATTTTAAATGTTAACATCACTCATCACTTATCCAGGTGTCGAGATTGGAACTTTGGGATGCTGAGTGATTTTGAAAATCCAGTCCCGATGTTCTCCGTATAACTCATAGGGAGAGGCGGCATGAGCTACAAGACTGACCACAAGGATGGGAGTCAGGCTTTCTTGAGTTCTAAGCCTAGCTCTGACCCTAGCTTGTCATGTGTCCTTGAAACAAATAACCTCACCACACATCAGTCGGGTGGGAATCATAATGCTTATGTTATGATCCCAGAAGGGTGCTGCGAGAGGTAATTAGGTAACATCTGTATGATATTTTGTACATGTAAACCACTAAGTAGTGGACTCAATGAATCACCACCACATTAGGATCATGCTGTAATTACCTCCAATCAACGCATACCTTCTACTGATTTCAATGGGAGTTCTACCTCACATAAAGGGCTGCATGTGGCTTATATTTCGGCATGATTGACAATTAAAAAGCCCCAAACTGAATAGCTATGATGTTACAGATCAGGATTAAGATTCATGGAGAAAGCATCATGGTGAAATTTGCGAAGTGCTGTACCTTCTTATTCTGTGAATGATTCTGGCCAGCGCTGTCTTCAGAAGCACTACATTTTCCCATAAATTAAAGAAAAGTTTTAAAAATGTACAAACAGATGAATTGTGAATGTTAACTGATGACAAATTAAAAGTTACTGAGAAATTGGGGGATGTTACTAACTAGCTTAAATGGCAAAAGTTTCCACATATGAAATGATGCCAACGTGAGTGGGTGACAACGGAGGTCCAAACGCCTGCAGAAAATTGTAATGATAATATTACTTACCAAACATTTTAAATCATATTCCCCATTTAACCATAAACCTTCATTAATTCATTTCCACTGCAAATAAACTGACAGAAAGAAATGGATGATTTTCAGCAGTTGTTGCACATTAGTGCGTATTATTCATGGACAGGTTTTCTTTACAAGATATCTCTTGCTAGAGAGGTAGTTATATGGCCCCCATTTCTATAGTATACTCACATACAATAAATCTATTTAAGTATTGTTGTCCCTATTTTACAGATGGGGCACTGAGCCACAGAGTGATTAAAGACCACATTGAACTCCTTAATCTCAGTGGTGAAGTCCTGTTGACTTCAGTGAGAAAACTTGGGTGAGTAACTGCTCACTGTTGGTCATAGGCAGTGCACAAGCTGACCCTAAGTGTCTGTGCCCAAAGTCACACAAGAAGTCACTAGGGGCTTAACCACAAGACCATCCTTTCTCTTGTCAGAGAAAAACTTAAGTTGGTAAGGACTGTGTTTCTTCCTTTATGTTTATTTAGTAAGAAAGCATGATTAATAATCAAAGGGGCTTAGACCTTTGTGTTATTTGCAAAATTGAGTCCAGGATCATCCACTGGTGAAATAAACAAAAAGGATGCACCATGTGCAATGATTGTCCCCATCACTGCTTTACCACTCCCTCTGCTCTGATTTCCATGTGAAATTCCAGGAAGGAGGTAACATTGCCTCCCTGGGTCTCCTCCAAGCAGCTACTGCCAAAGAAAGGCAGCCCAGCTCCTGCAGGAGTAGGGGTGAATAGAACAGCAGTCATGCCTTTAGTCATCCATGGCTCTTAGCCCTTCCTAGTGACTCTCCAAGATCTACAGAATTGGGAGGGGCCAAGATCTACAAAATCCCCGGCTCTCCAAATACCTCCCACTAGAGTAAATAGTTCAAAGACAACTCTACATGGGATTTTACTGTAGGAAGGGGGAGATCTGATCCTGAGAAATTAAAATATGGAGTAAATCCTTGATTGCTAAGTCTTTGATCGTCTCTTCAGAGAATATGGATATAGGCTCAGATCTAGAACTGAGTGTACAGGCTCAGGGGTCCACATGTGAGGACTGTGTCATAGTTTGTAGATAAATGGACTCTTCAAATGCAGTCAGCTTGAAGTCTAGTTAGTTTTAAAAAAAACAGTTTAAAGTGGCATCTGATATTAGACCTGCCTTTGAATTTCTCTGCCATTTTCTGTGGTTTTATAATCACATATTTCTGGTTTTCACATTGAAATGATTGGGAGTTATATGGTTAAAATCCCCTTGTCAGTTTTGACAATCTCAACCAATCTCAAACTGAAACTGTAGAAAATTCTGTTTGTCTGTCATTGTATTAATATTAGGTGTTATTTTAACTAGAGTAAGCACACTGAGTAAGACCCTCAGTTGGTGCAAATTCATGGAGCTATGGCGATTTTCACCAACTGAGTATCAAGCTCAATATTTGTATCCAAAGTGTGATTTTTTAAGGTGACAGTTCCATTTTTAATATATGTTCATTAAAAGAATATGATTGCACCTATTTATTGCAAAAGAAATACCATTCCTAGAGAAGGTGGTTTGCTGCTGATTTCTACCTTGTACTTCAAAAACATGTATGAAGTGTCCATGATGTTGAAAGAGATACTTGGCAAAGCTATGAACTATATTGTAATCTTTATTATCAGCTATATAGAAACATAAAAGCAAAGTCTAATGGAAGAAAATACAAAAACAAAAAACAAACTCTGGCTATCGTGTGAATGGAAAAGTGTTTTCAGATTCCCTGAACACATTCCACTTTGATTGGATGACATGACATTAAAACTGATGGCACACTTGGAGCGAGGCTGCTTGTTTATAGTGAATTGAAATTCAGAACCATATTGTGTGAGCTGTGATAGCTGCTGAGAATTTGCAGGGCTGGTTTTTAAAAAATTTTCCAGACCCATTTCTCCATCCATTTATTTTCTTCTTCTAAAAAACAATAGTATCAACCTCTGCTAGCCACACAAAAGTGCATCAGGGCCAGCAAATTTGTCAGTACAAGCAAATTCAGTGGCATAAAGTTGTGTTTAAAAACTACATGCCATTTTATTGTCCATTCACTGAAGATAGCCTTCCAAAAGACAGACCCTCTGATCAGGCTGGTGGGCTGTCAGTTGGGCTGGACCATACTAATGACTTGGGACTGCATCTCTTGGTCACTAGAGGCTGAGCAGAGGATGTCTCTTTGAAGTGATACTGTTGGACTTAAGTATGGGGCAAAGAAGGATTTTTGCCTGAGTCACTAACTGCAGCTGATTATGAGAGAAACTACTGACCTACCTGACTCAACTGTTTTGCATGTCATTTCTTAAAGTATATTTCATTTTTTATTCACTGGGAATTTTTCTTGTGTTACTTGAATGAGAGAGTCTGGAAAAAATAATTAAGTGATTCAGGCTGTATCCTGAACGGCTAAAGATTGCTAAGCACAAGTAGAAATCTGACAACTTTCCATTGCTTGCCTAGTCTGAGAAGATGAAATGTTATTAGCTAATTTTAAACAAATTTGAATACAAGATTTTTACAACTGAAGATGGTTTTGTAGCTTTTGTTTTTGGGTGGTTTTTTTTTTTATTTTTTGCACATTGTAACTTTCCATCTCTAACAGCTACAATACTTGCTGTCCTGGGAAATATGTATATTTATTCTAACGTGCAAAGAGCTATAAAATATCTCTGTATGCACAGTCATAGTTGAGCCTGTGTATCAATATCCATGCATGCAAGGCAATGCTATGCAGTTCATTATCAAGATCACATATACCTATCAGTGCAGAACTGTTCATTTTTCTGAGCTTTCATGCAGAAATAGAGTATATGAAGAAGCTCTATTATAAGTAGGCTCTTTGTATGTAGTTTCAGAAGAACCCAAGTTGGAGCCTATATAAAACAATTCACAACTAGGTCCAGGGCTGTAACCAGAGTGGGGCAAGTGGGGCAGCCGCCCAGGACGCAAAGCCAGGGTGAGGGTCAGAAAAATGGGGCAGATGAAAAAAAAGGTAGGCGATAGAGCCCTGAAGTGGGACTGGGATCCTGTGAGTCCCATTACCATACCATGTCAGTCTTCCTTCTGCACTGCTGCTGGTGGCAGCCTTCATAGCTGAGCATCTGGCCAGCAGCTGCCCTCAGAGCTGGGTGACTGGAGAGCACTGGCTGCTAACCAGGGTGTTCATGTTGTTTGCAATGCAGGAGGATTATATTTTTAATCCCACTCCTTTCCCGCCCTGCAATACCCACTCCTACATGCTTGATTTTTTATCTTGCTCCTGGTATTATGGCAGTGGGTCCTGTGGGTTTATAACTGGCGCTGTCAGAAGACAAATCTTTCTTTCTTTCTTTTGAGTGATACAGAAAGAGAGTTAGGTGTTTATAGATAAGTGCACATTGTATTATGAAACATGAACATTTGAACATCCCGAAGGTAGAAGGCTAAAACTTATATCCCTTTTTACTTGAGGCAAGCCAAATCTCTCACATAATATGATGCGTGTGTCCTACGTAACTAAAGTGAAACACCACTATTTTTGGCATCATATAGAATCCTATGATAAGTATTAAAAAATCTCTACACTTCTTCCCAAAATCAAAATGCCTGACATCTCTAGTCATGACTTCTACTGCTATACTTCTGGTGATTTCAATCCGATTACTCACAGAAGTAAGTGGTACTCCATGTGACTACAGGATGCAGAACTAGGTCCCCATGTGTTTACCCAATCCCTGCTGAAATCAGTGAGAGTTTTCCTGCAGGCAGGCTCAGTATTTGGTAGGCAGGCTCAGAAGTTGGTCCAGGACTGGTACAAACATATCCATGGTCCCCCGTTGGCCTGTTCAAATGGAACTCCAATCTATGTAATTTGTTCTCCCGAACCCAACTGACAATCCTTTTAGGATAAATCTGTACTATATGGGGCAGATACTCAAATGGTATAAATTGCAGTTGATCCTCTGAAGTCAACTGGAACTATAACAAGTTTGCACCAGCTGAGGTTCTGCCACTATGTATTTGTATAAAATAAAAGCAACAACTTTGCTGGAAGAAAACCCAGAGTGAGCTCCTTGCATTTCTTCTAACAAAAATCCCTTCACTCCTATCAAAGTAAGCAGGCTTAAAAATGGCTGTAAAAAAAAAAAGATTATAATCCCTCCATGTTCTAACATTTTTTACTTGCCTATGAGAGAAAACATGTTATTACTATGTTTGGGAAACAGGTTTTAACAATAGTAGATACATGGGTCTTGAACATGTTATAACATGATTTTGTATTTCTGTCCCTACAGGGGAAAAAATCATTATAACATGGTTATAATCAGTGAAGCACTACAGAAGGGCAGAAATCTGTCTCCTTTCCGTGTGGGGTTCTCTACTCCAATTTGGGAACTTTTGCCACCACATGTTCTGTGGCCCTTCAACACTAGTCCTACTGGCCCCCTAAAAAAGTCACACTGTGAGGTACACAAACATTTTTTAATACAGTAGTTCAACATAAAGTGCTGACTGCAATCTCACAATAGAAGTTGTAGTGTTCCCCCGTCTACTTAACTAAATGGTAATTTACGAGCCTCTTACTTTCATGCCACAGGCTCAGAGCACGGTGCATGATCACCATTGTATTTCTGATTTATTTTTCATGCCTAGGGGTATATATATAAAATCTCCCTCTATTTACACACAGGCTTCCTAGTTTTAGTCATGGATTATATAGTGCAACTATCAGATTGGCAATTAATATAAACATATATCACGAGTGTGATGTTTAATTCTCTGAGCAAACCTCCTCCATCATCAGACATGGCTTTTGGAGTGCTTCCATACAGCCATGTGGATTTCAACACTCCTGACAGAGTGCTGGAGACCTTGGGGCTTGGATCTGCACAAGGCTTAGCTTTAGCCAATGCTACAGTTTTTCACTCTCACAAATACCAACATTTTAAGTTTTCACACAGAGGCCTTAAGTTTTCAAGTCCTTACACAGTTCACAGCAAGGTTGTCAGGGGGCTGGTTGAGTGCTCTGGGCTGACAGTGATGCTCCAGGATATAATGCCTAACAGTGAGAGTCCAAAGTCTGCTCTGCCTAGAAGCTACAGTTCAGGGGAAGAGTTGCCTAGTGGCCGCATCTCCTAATAGCTACACTTTGGGGTTGCGGCAGCTGCTAGTGACAGTGGGGAGGGTAGCAGAACCTGGGCCCCACCTTACTCCACTGGGTTCTGACCCAGGGTCCTTCAAAACAATGGACCCTGACACAAGGTTCAGGTCCCAATACCCCCAAAAGCATTCCCGGGGTCATTTCTCACTCTCGTTCCAGTCCCTCTGGCGTTGTCTATGGGGTTGGACATAGGGTCCCGCTTGTGTTCCCTCTGGTTTGTCTCCGGAGGCTCCTCTGCTGGCAACAGCAAGGTGTCCCCTTCGGTTCCCACAGTGGCTTCCTGCTGTGCAGCTAGGAGGTTCGACCTCTGCAGCTGGGAGTCCCAGCAGCTTCCCAGCAGAAGGCTGCTGCATACAACTGCTCTCCTCCTCAGTTAGCCCAGACTGAGCTGAGCTGCTCCCTTTTGAATGTTCTCTCCACTGGGAGCACGCCCAATAGGGACCAGGGGGCGTGGCCTCATGGGCCCAGAGCAGTTCATTAACCCTTGCCTCTCTAGTGCAGGATTGGTACACCCAGTCACAAGGATGCACAAGACTGTTGTACTACAGAACAGCTGTGGTTGGAGGCTACACATGAGTGTTAGTAAGTTTAAGGAGTGGGGGGCCTTATCCAAAGCCCACTGAAATTAATAAAAAGCCTGCTACTTACTTCACTTCATTTCACAGTCCTCTACACTGAGCAATAATAAATCTCAGGTGCTCTACAGACTGCGTCCATACTCAGAAGGGCAAAGGGTAAAAAAAAAGTAGGGGGATAGGATGTTTCTAAGGAGAAATGGGCTTAAGCATGGTCCTCATTCTACTAATGGAGAACTTAGCTATGAGGACCTGTTCGCCTTTCAAGTCTTTCTCCTGCTCTGAAACAAGAATAATTTGACAGCTGCTGTTCATTAATAAATATACTGAATAGCATTGGGTTAAAGAACAGATTCCACATCAACATTACTTTCTGAGATCCATCAGTTATCTATTTTTAATCTATTTAATATGTCCTACATTGATTTTGTATAGTTCTAAATTTTTAAATCAGAACGCCGTGTGCTAAATCAAAGACCTTAAAGAAATCTTAAGTATAGTAGGTCAACAGTTATCTTTATCAACCAAGCTTGTAATCTCATCAAAAATAGCATCAATTTTCTTTGTCAAGACCTAATTTACATAAAACCATCTTGAGTGCCATTAATTTTGCTTCTATCCTTTATTTCTTTAATGACTGCTGCAGCTTTTCCATGATTTTGCCAGTGTCATGCTAACCAGCCTAAAGTTACCCATGTCATCCTGTTTACTCTTGTTAACTATTGCTCCAGTGTTGACATTTCACCTGTGCTTATGCATGCAATACTCCATACCTTCACTGTGCAGAATCAGGTACTGGTTAGAATTTATGCACATTTTATAAATATAGCAGAGCTAGTCAATTTTGAAAATGTAGCCCTTTAGGTTTCATTGTACCTACTGGCTTTTCTCTCTTTATGTTGCCACTGGCACTGGGCAGCACATTTTGATGTATATGTACATTAGTTAATATTGTACAGTGTTTTGGAGATGGAAAAAATTATGTAAGTCCTAAATATTTTACAGCTGTAAATAATGTTGATGGTTCAGTACAGTCATTTAGAAATGTAGGTCATCTGTGGCAATGAAAAAACTCATTGACCAAGCATATAATCCGAGTTCAGGTCTGATAGCCCTGGTATGATAAGGTTGGTCTTGGTTTATAGAAAACGTAGAGATAAATTGTAGTTAGCTTTTAGTCAATATAGATGCTTTATGAAACACATCAATTTCAATTTGGTAGCATGATGAGAGAAAAAGTTGATATGCGATGGCACCCTAAGCAAATGAATCTAATGTTGCTACATAGCAACAATCCTAGAATTGTAAATGTAATGAACTACTGAAATTGTCTATTTACTGAAGTTTGTACTCTAAAATTACAAGCCTATTCTCACTGAATCCAGCCACCCTGATTCATAGATTCATAGATACTAAGGTCAGAAGGGACCATAATGATCACCTAGTCTGACCTCCTGCACAATGCAGGCCACAGAATCTCACCCACCCACTCCTGCGAAAAACCTCATCTATGGCTGAGCTATTGAAGTCCTCAAATTGTGGTTTAAAGACTTCAAGGAGCAGAGAATCCTCCAGCAAGTTACTCCACTGGGTCCCGTGCCCCATGCTACAGAGGAAGGCGAAAAATCTCCAGGGCCTCTTCCAATCTGCCCTGGAGGAAAATTCCTTCCCGACCCCAAATATGGCGATCAGCTAAACCCTGAGCATATGGGCAAGATTCACCAGCCAGATACTACAGAAAATTCTTTCCTGGGTAACTCAGATCCCACCCTATCTAACATCCTCATATTCGCATCATTCCCATTCAGTCCAGTTGGGCTGCTAAAATTATCTTCCTCACCTGTTGATCTTTCTCCCTCCACTCTTTTGCATCGCTTCACTGACTCTATTTAGCCCATTTCTTCCAATTTAAACTTCTTGTCCTTGCCTGAAAGGCACTCCACCATGCTGCTCTCTCTGTCTTGCAGCTCTGATCCTGTTGCATCCTGCACTGACCTACCCCTCTGCAACAGATGCCAGTTTTGAGGATGCATTGTCTCCTCCCTGTCTGGTCTTCAAGCACATTGAATGCCCTTCCTGTCTCAGTTTGCCAAGCCACCTCCCTTGTCTCACTCTAAGTCATTCCTGAAAACTCACTTCTTCTGCCGTTCTCTCGATGAAATAAGTTAATAATAATTTTTAAAACATAAAGTCTTCGGTAAGATAGATAGTGCATTTTGTCACTTGTGTGACTGTTTTCAGACTGTAAACTCATTGGGAATTATAAACTCTGTACTTTCTTCCGTGACTTTAATCAGACAAAAGTTCATGGCTCAGTACAGGGGTAACTGGGTGAAATATATTGGCCTGTGATGTACAGGAGGTCATATTAGATGATATAATGGTCCCTTCTGGTCTTAAACTCCGTGAATCTGTGTATTGTACAAAGTCCCAAAGATTTGCAAAATCTTTCCTCTGCATCATTCAAACCACTCCCAAGCATCCCTTTCTGCAGCATCGCCCACAAAAGAGAAAGTACTTCAGAAACAAACAAACAAAATGTGTCAGTCATTGTCCCTTTTGTATCCCTGTATCTGGTTTGTGTCTTTCCTGGGAAAAGGACCTTCATGGTTGTATAACAACTAGCACCTTATAGGCACTGTTACAATATATATAATACATATAATTAAGGCCCTATTTGAATTGTGGGATGATTGTCAAATAATTGCAGCTGAGTTGCGGCCAAGACATGGAAAATCATGGAAAAGTAATAATGGACCTTTAGTAAATTGCTGTAATTTGGACAAGCCAGAAAAGACCTATTTGTTTAAGAAAAATTTGCTGGAACAATATAAACACTCAAGTATTATGTCATGCATGCAAATTTTTCTGATAACCAGACAGTTTGCT
The DNA here is from genome assembly GCF_965152235.1 of Eretmochelys imbricata. Taxonomy (NCBI): domain Eukaryota; kingdom Metazoa; phylum Chordata; order Testudines; family Cheloniidae; genus Eretmochelys; species Eretmochelys imbricata. The sequence goes on along the minus strand of NC_135573.1, from coordinate 228,416,703 downwards.
GCAACTATATTACAGTAGTTAATGCACAGGGCTGACAGTGGGTGCCCCACCATACACGGGGCTGACTGCCCCAGCCACCCAGGGCTGACAGTCCCAGCCCCAGCTGCAATCAGCATGGATAAATGGGATTCTACTGTACTAATGGGAGAAAAAGGGTTTGTTGCAAATCTAAAAATGTATGCAAAATTTTGGATTGTGCAAAGTAAGCTAACTGCAACCAAAATTGCGGTGGAAGCCTAATATTGTGGGAACCGCAATTTCTGCAATATCGCAAATTAAGTAGGGACTTACATATAATAATAATGTGGGCAGGGTCTGTTCTTTTGTGACTTGTATGCATCAGATTCAAAACTACCCATATATAAAATCTTCTCATATGGGTGGGAAAGTAGGGATTGTCATTTTTTCAAATAATACTTATCTGTCGTTGTGACACATTTTTTTTATTTTTAAAACTACCTACCTTATGAACCTCGTCATAGTCCTGGCAGTGACTGCAGTAATTTGATTCAAGTCTCATTAGCAACAATGTTCTGCCATTAAACCTCACTTGCCTTTTTCTCTCCCCAGCTTCTTCAAAAGGAATGAGCTGTGGGATATTTTCAAAATGTCAATGCAGTGGGTTGCTGATTTCGAGAACGTCAGTAAAATCTATCTTTCTGAGATATGTATAGGGTCCCCATTACTGTAGTATCTGAGTGCCTAACAGTCTTTACTGTATTTATTCAGAAGGTAGAGAAATGCTGTTATCCACATTTTACAAATAGAAAACTGAGGCCCAGAGAGCAGAACACCCCAGATTTTTTAAGAAAGAAAAGGAGTACTAGTGGCACCTTAGAGACTAACAAATTTATTTGAGCATGAGCTTTCGTGAGCTACATTTCACTTCATCGGATGCATTCAGTGGACTTTTTAAGGTGTTGCTCTGCTCAGCATTGCAATGTCTCACTGACTTAAGATTCTAAGAGCTTGTCTACACCAACCTTTGCAGCGAGCTAGGGTGTGAATGTACCTTGCACTAACCTGCTGCATGCACACTAACTGTCCGGGTGGACCCTGCTGACATGCACTAATAGTACATCAGTGCTCTCTGATGTACCCTGCTTTGAAATGTGAGTAGATTAAAGTGCACTAACTATTTTACAGTGGGCATCAGCTAGATCAGTGGTGGGCAACCAGCAGCCCGCATGCAGCCTATCAGGGTAATTCACGGGTGGGCTGTGAGACAGTTTGTTTACATTGACTGTCCACAGGCACAGCTGCCTGCAGCTCGCAGTGGCCGCGGTTCGTCATTCCCAGCCAATGGGAGCTGCGGGAAGTGGTGCAGGCCACAGGGACATGCTGGATGCTGCTTCCCGCAGCTCCCACTGGTTGGGAACAGTGAACTGTGACCACTGAGAGCTGCGGGCGGCCATGCCTGCAGATGGTCAGTGTAAACAACCTGTCTCGCGGCCCACCAGCGGATTACCCTGACAGGCCTTAGGTTGCCCACCACTGAGCTAGATCTACATGGACAGGGCATGGCAGGCTAGTGGGGATAGATTCACACCCCAGCTTGCCACAAACTAAATGTTGGTGCAAACAAGCCCAAGTCTCATTTTCAAAAGTGACGTAGGCACTTAAGAGCCTGACTCTCATTGAAAATATTTGGCTAAATTCAAAGACAGAACAAAACCAGTCCCCGAATGCTGAATCAAATGGAATCTGATATATGAGGTAAAAGTAGAGGAGAGAGATTCAGCTACCAAAGCTGGGGAGCTTTTTTTTTTTTTAAATGGTGAGGGGCAAAAACACAACTGGCCATTTCAACTGCAGTAGCTGCTCCTCTTCATTGCTCTTTGGGCTAGCAGCTGTAACTCCTTTTTGGTGTCCTAAGAATTAACACTGTGTTTCTTTGCATTTTCTGAACTCTTTTAAAGGATAAGATGGCATTCATACACTTATGGCTCCTTTTCATATGTGCCATAATGATGTTGTCTTTACTATATGCTATGTGCATGTTCCCCATTTTTGTAGATGATTTTGCTCTTCCGCTGGGTGGGGTTTAACCTTAATCTTCAAAGGCAAGTCCAGGTGAACAGGGAATCATTGCCATGTGGTTGCCAATCAGTGCTAATGGCCAGAGAGTGTAAGTACCAAGGCAGAGTACAATTTATTACTGTGGCCAATTCATTCAGATTTCCCCTATGGACTTGGCTACAGTATAAAATATTCTCTTGTGGTCGCCTCTCTGAAAGGATTTTGTCAAAATTATGTCATAATGGAGTCTCTTTTCTGGTCCATAGCTGTACCAAAGCATTAAGTGTTATTTGGAAAAGCCTAGATAAATTTCAAATGGTAATATTCTGGATGGAGGCCTTCCATATCAGCTGCATAACTGACCGTAATAGGAAGATAGTTTACAGATCCTCTGTGATATATTTAATTGACTTGGTGTCATGTTATTCTTGTAGTACCTAGATGCTCTTTGTAGAATGCTTACAAGACCTGCCATCCTAGATAAATGCTCATTGCAGAATAAACTTTGCTTTCTCTTTGACTGTGGACTAGATGTAAATTGAATGGCTGCTTGGAACACATATCCTCTAGCTCAATCAATTCTAGAGTAGAAACTTTGCTGTGCAGAGATAATCTAAACTTGTTGCATAAAGTATACTTGATCGTGCAAAAGCAAAGATATAGATCCCAATTCTACAAACACTTAACTATATGTGTAATTGGATTCATGTGAGTATTCCCATAGGCTTCCATCAGGTTTGGAACAAGGCGCTGCCTTCTTGCTTTTCTGTTTCTAAGTGATTTTTTTTTTTTTTACAGCCCCAGCCATTGCTCTCAGCAATAGCTGAATCCAAAAAAGTTCTCTTTATAGTAGCTGGAATTAAACACTGCAAAGACATTTTGTTAACATCTGTCCGCTTCAGTTTAAGGAGAGGAAATTGATTCATCAGAGGAAGTGCTGGCAACAGACATACAGGAGAGCTGAATTTCAGCCAAAGTCGAAATCACAAAAATTCACTGTTTTGCTCAAAGGAAAGAATTTTATCGTTATCCATGCCAAAAGCAGCATTCAGTGACAGAAATGGATAAAAGGAAGCATTATCTTAGCCCAACATCTAGTTAGTCATGCCACAGGTTTGCAAACTTTCCTGTCCTCGGCCTGATCCTGCAAAGGCTAGAAGACAGAGCTGTGTTCCAAATTCAGTGGAAGCATCTCCGTTTGTGGTGTACTTCTGAGAACCTGATATCTGAATTCTGTAGATTCTGAAAGGGGAAATATGAAGCTAGGTGTGCTAACAGGGAGCAGTATTTTTTAGCACATGCAGTCCAAAATTCAGGACTGTGTCAAATAGGTGGCTGAAACTTCAGCTCAAAGACATTTAGTAAGAATAAGATTGTTGATTAAAACATGTTTGAAGGTGATAGACAGCCAGCTTCATTCTAGAACTGTGAGAACTATAGGAATTCTAACAGCTAAAGAGACCTCTGGACATACTGATTTTTAGGGAAGCTTACTATCTACAGTTTTAGAGCTAAATGATAAAGATTATCCAGTTTACATCTGCCTTTATAATTTGTAAAGTACCAAAAGATCTTTCCAAATCCCAATGGGAGGATCTGGAGGTAAGAGAGACCTTGGGGTCCCATTATCATTAAAACCCGCTCACATCACATGGTAAGAATTTATCTTGTTTAGCTTACGTCGCAATGATTCATTATGTATTTGCTTTAGCAAGTATGTTATCCTTATATGTATCTTACAATGGCTTAGCAAACTGTATTGTCCTCCAATGCTCATATATTTAACTTAGTCTGTTGTGATAAAGCATGTGCATCTGAAAATGTTTGCATATGCATTTTTGGATGAGATAAGTGATGGAGTGAGGAGTTTGGGGATGGCTACATTTATTTGTTAAAGGGTCTCAGATGGTTTTGGGTTTTTTTTATTTTAAATGTATTCTGCTGATGTAAAAGTATATTAGATCCTGCTAGTGAAGTGGGGAGAAGGACTATCTATCAATGAAATTTACCACGGTGCACAAGGTCAGGGCACTTCTGGAGCCATGCTGGAAGACTTTTATGGTGCATGTGTTTGCACTGGCTCTCTGCAGAGGGATGAATTTCATCCTGTGTTCAGTGTTCTTCTTTTTTGTGTGTGACATGTGAAAAGATAGCTCTATATATTTTTAAGTAGACACAAAGTTGAAGCTCAAAATGGTAAATTTCGTTTGTTGTGAAATGTTCTCAAACAAAATAGCTTCTACTCCCAGCCTGTGTTAAGTGCTATGATATTACAATGGAGTACAACACAGAGTACTCTTCATAAAATCCAGTCACTTCCATCTGTTCACTGTAAAATTGTCACAATATAAAACCTTTAGTATCCAAACAGTTAGAGCATCTTAACACTTAGGGTACTTCTGCACTAGGAACTGTACACATGTCCATGCATGTGGCCATAACCTCCATGTTGGCCGCACCTAAAGCCTAGAAGCATGTGTCTGAAGGCAAGTAGAGAGCGAGTAACCTGGCATGCCTAAGGGTGTGGGTAAGTACCTCTACCCAGGCCAGTTTGCAGTGTGGACTGGGGTAAGGGGTGTGTACTGGGTCTGGAGTTTCAATGAACCCTTTTCCTCCTGACCCAATCTACTAGGGTCCCTCTCCCCCCGTTTTCACTGGTAGTGGTGTTATGCGCTTACCACATCAGACCAGTTTCCCACTGAACTCTTTCCAGATCAATACAGGTGAACGTGGATCGTGCTCCCAAAGCAGTTGCCTGGGCCACCAACCACAGCCAGCTACAGATCAGCATGTGGTCAGTATACACCATCCTGGAGCGGCAGAAACATACACTGGTACTGGGAGGCTGGAACAGGCAGCCATTCAGGGGCTCTGGGTCAGTGCCAGGAACACATACTGCACTTGAGGCTCCTGTACAGGAGGGCAAAAGACTCCAAGAGTTGTTCTGGGAGGGCTTGTTGTACATGCACCTTCTATAAAGAGCTTGACCAGGTGCTGTCAATGACTTCCAGTACAGAGCCTGAAGTGGCTCATGATCCCCTCCTCAACCCTGCCAGCCTCATTGTCCCACGGGATGCTGAGGAGGGCCAGGGTGAGGAGGCAGCAGGGATGGTGGAGGATGCTCCGGAAGGCCCAGAGGATGGAGCATGTGAATCTGCACCTCTACCCAGAGGAGCCAGTTGAAGAAGCCCGCCCCCGATGAACATGAGCCACGGCAAGAAACAGAACCAGAGGCTGGTAAGTTACAATGGCCCCCTGCCACACATTCCCCTCCAATAAACCCTCTTGCTCTGGTGCTACAGTCCTGATTTTAAGTTCCAGGGCATTTGAAATATTGTGCATGCACTGGTTTCAGAGTAGCAGTCGTGTTAGTCTGTATTCGCAAAAAGAAAAGGAGGACTAGTGGTACCTTAGAGACTAACCAATTTATTTGAGCATAAGCTTTCGTGAGCTACAGCTCACTTCATCGGATGCTCTTCCCCTATAGATAATAGGCCATGTATTGCTGTGACTCTGCAAGTTTGAACTGCTGCTGCTGAAGCCCTGGGATTGTCACACCCTATCCCCTTACCAAACTCCTCAAACTTCCCCCACGTCTTCCAGCTCCCACTCCACCCCACCCCTAACTGCTCCCTAAGCAAGTCTCTGTTATAAAGCATGATTTGATTGATTTCTGCTGGACCCCTCTTTGGCATTTGGCTAAAGATAGGTCTTAAAAACAGATTATTAACAACAAATCTCTGTGCCCCTGTGTCTGTGCACGTCTCAGCCAGCAGTCAGGCAGTGATGGTCCTGGGGCCATGCAAACCAGGGGAAGAGAGGAGGGGGGTTAGAAAGGTCCTGGTAAGGATGGGACAGTTGTAGAAAACTTACAGTCGGTTGTCAAAAGTTAGTAACAGCTGCCTTTTGCCTCTTGGACAGTTTCAGTGCTTCTCCCACCCCTCTGATCTTACTGTCCCCTTACAAAGGGGAGCTATGTGGGGTTGGGTGGGGGCAGGTCCAGGAGGTGGAAGGGAACAGAACACAGTTGAGGTCAATTTCCAGTCGAATTGCCTCACAGTCCTGTAAGCACCAAATTCCTGGTGTAACAGAAACTCCAGATGGCTCTTGAGGTTCAATGGCAGTGTGACTGTGTTTGGTCCACCAGCATAGCTGACCACCTCCATTCAGCAATATGTAGAGGGGTGCCCATTTGCAATCTATCTCTCTGGCATAGATCTCCTCAGATCTCCTCCACAGGACTTTTAATATCCTCTGCTCCTTCCTCATGGGCTGCAAAAATTATCTGAGAACCAAGGACAGTCTATCAGTCACTTTCCTGGAATGCTGAAAAGTATCAAAATTGTGGCCTTCTACTGCAAAGTTATGTTACATAGGGGAATTTCTTGGCTTCTTCCAAAGGAAAAAAATATATAATGCTACACTTGTTTTTGAATTGGCAGGACCTTTAGCTCCAGAAAGGGAAACTGTTCCACCAAGAAGGACGAGCAGCACCGCAGAGGCAGTCTGAGAAGGACCCTGGAAGAGCTGCTCACATAGACAGGACAGGAGAAACCAGGAGCATCTTGAATTCCTCAGGGCACCAAGGAGCAGGCTTTTCAGCAGGAAAATACATTGATGAACTGGCTCAGGAAGCCAGAGGCATGGCATAGAAAATCGGAGCATTCCCTATGGAGAGGCACATTGAACTGGTGGCCAAATGAGTTCAAGATCTGCCTGCTGCCAAGGCCACTGAACCTGTGCATGAAGTGCCGTCTCCTCTTCCCTCTGCCACCCAGGGTGCTGCTGAGCTGGAGGATCCTCTTTCAAGGACCCCCCGCCTCACCAGGAGGAGAACATGGAGTCTGCTGGACTCCCAGGACCTTACTCTCTCCCAGCATCTGAAATCCTTCGTGGGATGACCCCTCCAGCATCTAAGAGGGGAACAATGAGGGAGTCCTGGAACCCCTTCAAGTGCTCAGCTGCCCCAAACCCTTCACAGGAGGTTGATTTCCCCCTACCCCCCCATCACCCCTCCTTTATCAGGAGGAGGGCAAGGAGAAGGGTGCAGACACAGTCACATTGGCCAGGTGTTCCTGGACGAGTTCCCTCAATGCTGATTTTTGGATGACTTTTCTTTTAAAAAAATATTTAAATTACATGGTCCATCTGGTGCTTCTAATAAATGCTATAGTTGCCTTGACTTGTGTGTCAAGGCCCCTCCTTCCTAAATATACCAAAGTGAGGTTGTTTTCAGGTTCAGGATATGAAACTGAATGGAATAACTGTCTGGTGCCAGGATACTGCAAAACACTCTTCTGTCTGCCCTTCACCTCTAGACCAGGTGCAGAAAAATCCCCGGCCCCAGGATACAAGGGAGGGATGGGGAAAGGGTCCTTTGTGTTACATGCTAACAGAAAGCAAACTACTAGTTTTCAATGCGGCAGAACTCTACCACACAGAAAAGAGGTAGATGAACATCTTTGTGGTTTATTTCACATGCAGAAAATTGAAACAATGCCAGCAACAATACAGGCAATGACAACACCTGCTACTACCCTGGGCACAAACTGCCCCTCCTTCCCCCCAAAAAGCCTTAACCAGGTTCAACCGTAGTATGAATCAGTGCTCTTAGCACTGCTGACCATGAATGGAATGGTTAAAAGGAAGAAGGGCTGCATGCCCCCCATACAAGCAAATCTTCATAAGGTCCTTAAGAGAGACTGAGTACACCCGATAACAGATTTGTAGACAAGTGTGAATAGTGAACACAAAAACACGGCCCAGTGACCGTGTTACAACTCAGCTGCCACTTTCCACAGCACAAACCCCATCCTAAGGAGATAACCCAGTGGAGGTGCCCTGTCGTAATTGTCTTTAATGTGTGCAATGTCACAGGAACAAATGGCTAATGACCTTCAACTACAGGGAAACAAAACCCTCCCAAAGCTAAGTAGCATCACACATATGTACCAATGTTCCCTTGTGTGCATTTCCAGCGGCTCTCCAAGGTGTGAAGGTGGCCTTTGGCACAGGGAGATGTCATCCTCTGTCTTCCTGATTTCCCTTGCTGGCTGGGAACCAGGACCAGTGTGCACGAGGGTGGGATCCAGCTGTGTGTGCAGCGTTTGCAAACCAGACCTGTCCTGAGCCCCCTCAGGACAGAAGCACTTCCCCTTCCCCTCACAAACATTATGGAGAGTGCATCAGGTGATGATTATACAAACTGCGTTTGCCACACTGGCGTCCAGACGGGTGCATAGGCAGTGCCAATGAGCTTTCAGCCTACCAGAAATGCCCTCCACAACCATTCTGCTGAGCTTGTAATTTAATTACCTCTTTTCCTGGGTCATTGCTGTCAGGGTATGGTCCAACTGCAGCTGTTGTTGCCCGCTCCAGGCATCAGCCACCAGGAGCAAGTCACCATCCCAGCTGACCCTTTCCCAGCAGCAGTTCCCACAGCTACCAATGCATGCTCCTGCTTTGCCAGCAGGTTTCCCATGTGTCCATCTCATGTGTGGGTTACTTGCAGTCACCAATCCATGGTCCTTTGTGCCTCCCAGCAGAGCTGCAGCCCCTTTGGCTATTCCTAAGGCTCCTATGACAGCTGTTTCCACTTCTCATTCCCAGTCGGTACTATTCCTCCAGCAGTCAGTACTGGAGCTCCTTTTGGCTGTTCAGGACCCCAAACCACTTGGTGGTCCTGCCCAAGGACATTCTATGGTGGCCAACTCTAGTTGGACATATTCTGGGATGTTTCATCACATGATGGAATGGCTTTAAGAACTGAGCTATTCCAAAACTTGTTTACTGTGGAGTGAACAGTTCATCCCCCAGTGGCAAATAAGGACAAGTGTGTATGTGTATTAGATTTTTCATATGCACAAAAAATTCAAGCATGTGACAAATGAACAATATCAAGAAATCACCACTTGTAATGGTGTGAATCTAATTTTTAAAAGGATGATGGGGTTTAGGCTACTTTACTTTTAATGCATGTTTAAATGGTTGTGTGTGTGCATGAGAATTCCATTATTTAAAAATGACTAAAGAAAATAGCATACCATAACCAAATGATGGAGACAGCAAAAATTAATTCATTAGACTTAAAAAATGAATAAATGTTATTGCAGGTACCTTATACAAGTTGGGTCTCTTGTAGTTGAGGATCTTTGTTCATTGTTTCTTTATTCTTAAACCTGTACTTAAGCTGCTTTCAGCCAGTCTGGAGACTTTTTAACCCATTCATTATAATCAGCACAAGACATTCTGTAGTTTAGCTGCACCTCTAACTCTGCTTGCTCAACACTTTCACTTAATCCTTTCTTTGTTCCAAAGCTGACTCATACGCTGAAAAACCTTTCACAGTATGTGTCTGAGACTGGAATTGAAAGCTTGAAAGATACGAGTTTAAAAATTTGATTGTTTTCACTTTGCTTGAAAACTTCCCCCCATTTGTCCTCTTTTTTGCTATCAAATGCTGCGATCATCATATAGCTCATCAAATATCAATCTCAAGTCGAAAAACTTTAGCCAACTTCTCAATATCAAATCATTCCACTTCCTTGTCCAGTGAAAGGATGACATTTGTCTGCAAAGTGGTACCTTGAAATTATACCATTTCTCAAGGCACGAGATCCATCTTGACAATGCCCTCACATTTCCTACTAATACGCAGAGATTTTATGCAAAATAGTGTGAGCTGATTGTCCATAGAATTTGTTTTTTCCTTCTCTTTAGTTTAGAATGAAAACCCTCCATGACACAGTCTAGTTCTGTGTAGTTGGCATCATTGCATTCTAGGTTTCTGATTGCCTAATAAAATATTGCCATCAGGGTTATGCAGGAAGTAAATGTAACAAAGAGGAAGAGATTCCTGATCATCTTTACTGAAGGCTTCCCATAGAATCTTGGCACATTCTTCCCCCGCCCCCCGCCCCCCGCCATCAAAATATACCTTTAATGCAGGCTAGGGTAAGACTTATTCTACTGCAGCAGATGGGACAGCCACTTTGTTGGTACATGACATAGAAATTCCTTATTCTCAATTTCTGCAAAGTAAAAAAAATGAACAAAGAGATTCTCTTTAGTGGAGGAAGAGAACTGTTGAAACGCTTTGACAATAAGACATTCTCCGTCAAAACTCAAAGCTTTCATTCCGTTTTTAACGGTTATGAATTACATGGCACTTATATCCAATCTGAATCATTCTTCTCATTCAATTGTTTCAGCTTCTGATAAACTGACCTCTGTTTCACAAAATTATCTAAGGCATTATCAGCTGTAGAAGACAACACACAGTTTATACTAAAGCCATTTTCTTCTATAATGTTTGACATATCTGCAGCAATGGCATCACTTTTCTCATTGTTGCCATGGTAAAAATCAAGCCATTTTAATCCCTTCAGTCTTTGCAAAATAATGAACAGCTACTGGGAAAATCTTATTTCCCTTCTTTGAGGCATCCATTCCAATTAAGAAAAAAAATATTCAAGATCATGAACTAAGAGCGCCTGTGATTTCAGCACCAGAGCATTCTCAGTAATGCTAGCTGCTTTTGCACGTTTACAAGATATTTTCGTTTGCAATTTCTGAATCCGCTAGAAAATTTGGAAGCAATTTGTTTCCATACTCTTGACTAGAATAAGAGCTTGTCTTCACTGCGGATTAAATTTGTGCTGCTGCAATTGATGCAGCGGTGTTGGTTTATCAGGTCTGGTGAAGACGCAATAAGCTGATGGCAAAGCGCTCTCCCGTCAACTTAAATACTCCACCAACATAGCACGGTGTAGACACTGAGGTAAGTCGATGTAAATTACATCGACTTAAGTTACATAACATACATAACTTAAGTTGCATAACCAACATCGACTTACCCTGCAGCGTAGACATGGCCTAACTTTACTGATGAATCACACCATGGTAAAGTTCTCCTATTTCTGCTACGGTCACTAGATTTTCCTGAGGTGTGTCCTTTTGTATAAAATAGAACATAATTGGAAGTGTTCGTTTCTGATTTTTCACTGTCTTTGTGTTTCATACATTCCACATGAATGGAAATGGGTCTTCTCCCCTCATGTTTCATAGAAAATATTTGATGACACAAAATGCATTCAACCATAAAATTCATCAACTTTGCAAAGCCAATTTTTATACTTACACCAGTCATCATTGTAAGTACAGTAGTTCATTTTCCTTTTCACAAATTCTTTCACAGCTGAAGATTTGAAGACCCATTGCCAAAATCATCCAGTTTGAAAAGTGGATCTGTTCCTTTTGTGAATGCAAAATGCTGTATTACTCGTGAGTGTGATGGATGGTGTTTGCTGGTGGTATTTCCTAGTGTTTAGGGGTTAAAGCATCCACCTGCCACAACTCTAATCTTTCTCCTGCACCATTGTCACGCCCTGTGACAGTCTGTCTTTTCATGGGGATTGACCCAACTCTCCAGTCAGGTCACCAATCAGTCTTCTCTGCCCCCGGTGTACAGGGTTCCAAGGAAGATTGACCCCCTTCAGCTTAGGGACAGTCTAGAAATGAGGGTTATCATGCTCCTCTGAACAAGGTAGGGGAGCCTGAGCCCTTCCACTCCACTGACCTCCAGCCCAGGGCCCTGTAAAACATACCAATGTCCAGCACCCAGGAGTGCCTTAAGGCTGTCTCCCTGGGCCACTTCCTACTACCCACTCTCTTGCCAAAGTCTTACAGTTTCTCTCAAAGTAGTAAAAGAAAAGATAATAAATGAACCTTCAGCACACCTGGGCTCAGCAAGTAGTCTCTTTCGCTCCAGAAGGAGGTTTCTGCAGCATCCTTCTCCAGGAGCTCTCAAGGTAGGTCCCTTTTGCTGCCCTGTCAGGCCCCTTCTGAGCTGTCTGGCTCCCTGTTAAGCTCCACCTCCAGCCGGAGCATGCTCTGCGGTTGCAGCTGGAAGGAGTTAAATTGCTTCTTAATCCCTTCAGTTCCAGTGAGGGGTTTATATGCCCCATCACAGTGAGGCAGAGTTATGTTTTGTCACTATGAGACAGCACTGATTTTCTGTTAGCTACATAACGTAAATCATAGCATCAGTACACCAGTAAGATGGTTGAGAGAGGACAAGTGGCGCATTGTCTTGACATTTCAAACAGTGGCTGAATTATAACATCTCCAGGAAAATATAAAACTAACCAGCAACTGATGAGCTTGCCTGGTTAGTTCAGTTGGTAATGCATGAGACTCTTAATTGTGGAGTTGTGGGTTCAAGCCCCCTGTTGGGTGAATTGCTTTTTAACTCAAGATTGTATATTCTTCTAAAAGATCTGCTCTAGGTGCTATTTTGGGGACGTTCTATGGGCTGTGTTATGCAGGAAGTCAGACTAGATGATCACACTGGTCCCTTCTGACCTTGGAATCTATGAATCCACGTAAGATAAATCTGATTCACCAAACAGTGTTCATTTTGAGAATCCCCCATGATTTTTCTCTCAGGTTGCTCACAGCACGGTCTGGGAGATCAATCTTTAATTCCTGCAGGGCTGGAAACTCTAGGACAATCCCAATTCCCTGCTAAAAGCCTTACCTGCCATGTCCCAATTCCAGCAATGCTGTGCTAGCATCTTGCTGTCCTTTACTCCCCAGACTCCTCTCCCAAAGCTTCATCTCCTGCAGGGGTCCAGAGATTCCACCGTGAACTGCCAGGCATTCCAGGGTCCTCACCATACCCTCCTGGTCCAAACCATGGCGGGACCCATAAAGAGGCACACTGCTATTTCCACCCCCTCCAATTACCTTGGGCTTCCTCCAGCCCCCTTTTCTCAGTGGCCTTTCTTAGCACCCTCTGCACATCTCCTGGGCCATGCTGTGGCACTGACCCACACATGCAGAGCAGAAGGTGCAGCAAAAAAAGCACCAGCATCTAAGTGCCTAGCTACAGAGCCCACAGATTCCTCCACCATCAGCTTCCTCCCAGCCAAAGGAGGGTAGGTGCCTCAGAGGTCAGTTAACACAATGGTGGTAAGTGGAGGGGGCCACAACCAATTAAAGATGAGTCCCAGATGTGGGAGGAGCTGGACAGTCTCTGCAAAAATGGGAAATCCAGAGTAGGAGAAGAAAATCCATAGTCCCTCTCTGGGCAGAAAAGAGCAGAAGAGCTTCAGGAGGGAGTTTATATACTGGACCTAATAGAAGAGGGCAGCAGGGGTGAAGGAGACTCCTGAAAGGGGCCTGAAAGAAGGCCAGCCCAGAGGCAGAAACCCTTGTGGATAGACTGGAGCTGAAGATCCAGATGAGGACAAGACACCAAGGAGGTAACCCCTGAAAGTCAGCGTTCTTTGGAAGACTATAGAGCTGGGGAGGATCCAGGATATTTAAAAGCCCAGGCCTGGGGAAGGGGCAGAATTGTCCTTTGGTGTTTCTTGTCTCACTTTGGATTTGACTTAAAACACTCTAGTGAGAAGGCGTGGGGCCACCACTCGGACAGAAGAGTTGAATGGAAGAGCCAGGGCAGAATATGTCATCTTGATGTCCGGTGTCAAGTGGGACACTGTCCTTTTGGGACATTGATATCCCAGAAGGGGAGAGATTTTTAAAGTGACCTGAGTCACAAGAAGAGAGACCACTGCAGGGCTGGAGCAGCCGTCAGAAGGGGGTGCTAGGTGATGAATGAGCTGCTTCCCCACGCCCTGCCACGAGGGGGAACACCTGCAGTGAGTGCACTCTTTTATGCTAGGAAAATCCAAGTTAGCCGAGAAAGGAACCTCAGTGGGAAAGTTAAAAGTGGGAATATTTTCTGTGGTGCCGTGCCCAGACAGAGAGAGACCTGTGTGCACGAGAACCTCACTCCTCTACATGCAACTAAACAACTTTTCTTATAATCTCAAAAAAAGTTTCCCTCCCCCACCTCTCATTACTAAGATTTCAAAACATACCACAGAATATCTGCTATAGTATGAATACTCTCTTATGCTATCGTAAATAATTGAAACTGACTAGATTGCCATAATAAGGCCTCAGTGTAGCTTTTTATCAAGTGCTCCCTACAAGGTACCTCATCCCTTCAACTCCCACTAAAGCCAAAGATAATCCCAGGTGCTCAGCACATCAGAGAAGACTCCCAGCATTTTTCAGGATCAGGTTATAAATGAACAAATGACCTCTTGGTGGTGCATTCTCGTTGCGTTATTATTCTAATTGTTTATTTAATTACTAACTTGCAAAATTCATTAATTCCCACTGGATCTACCTGAGATGGGAATCAATGAGTTTCCTCTGTAATTAAGAAGAATTTGGATAACTAGAAGGAGCACAGTGTAAAGTGAGCTAATGATCAAATACCACTTGTTTAAATGCCTCATCTCAGAAAGCAGGGCCAGATCCACAGCTGTTACAGATCATGTTGCTCCAGTACTTCCATGTTGATGATCTTAAGCAAGTTTTGTTGCAATGTGCCTGTGACACCCCTCTGAAGGATGCTATATGAGAGTATTCTTTCATTGTTCGGCAGCTAACAGTTTTATTACAACAAGGAATAAATTCAAAAGATTAGGCGGGGGTGGTCTATGGAAAAATAATGTTTGAATAAATATTTGATAAAAAGACCATTCTGGATCTCAGGGGATTTGGAAAATCTAATATAAAAGTAACAGATCAGTACAGAACCAAATTCAATCCAGGCAAAATGGACGCAAGTCCATTGAAGATTCCATGGTGATGAGTGACCTTATAAAAATCTAGATAGATACATGTAAGTGATGTTTCAAAAGCTGAATTTTACCCATTGTCTTTTAGCTTCAGGGTCATTTCAAATAACAGTAACCTGTCCATTCAAGGGCAGCAAATCACTCTTAGTTTACACACATGTCTAGTGCTGCAACGGTTGGACCACATATGAATGTTATGAATTTACTAAGTTTTCATAAACTCTAGGTGCTATAACTTACCCAGAGGGTATATTTACTTTACCTCAGATATACTTTTGTTTCTTCCCCATTCAAAAAAAAAAAAAAGACTTGATTAACTGTCTGTCCTTAGTTGTGTTCTGTATTGACATACAGGCCAACTTTTTCTCTCTTTGAGACCTAAAGTTGGATATCTAAATCCATAATTAGTCATCTAAGTAAGTGGCCTGTTTTTCAGAGGTGAAGTCCATGGAAGCTGTGGGTGCTCATTATTTTCAAAGGTAAGGCCAATAGGCTTGGGCTGAATGATATTTTTCACTAAGTCTCCTACTCAGCTCCCCCTCCCCCAGAGGACAGCTGCTGGGGCTGCTTATCAGGAGGTGCTGCCTGGTAAGTAGGGCTCCAAAGGAGCTGTGCTACTGTGGAACCAGGAGAGGGCCTGTCAGGGAACAATCATAGTATAAAGATACAGGGTTGCCATGCAGAGGACTCTGCCGTCCCACAGATCTGGATTTGATGTGAGCCCAGCAATCTTCTCCAGGGTGGAGACAAATCCTGCTTCTGCAACAAGAGGATGTGGAGAATCTCTGCAAGGGGCTGTCTTTGGACCTTTCCTTCTTCAGAACCCCTCTGTCCGAATAGGCTTTCCCACCAGAGAGAATGATCTGGCTCTAAGAAACAGATTAAAATAAGATTCATTGAGCAATGCATAGAGAAGGAAATGACTTAGAGGTTGTATATTAACACTACTATTAACTCACTTTTTGTGGGCATTGCAGCAATGAGTCTCGAGTAGGGATCTGAAGGAGAAGAGGTGGTGGCAGAGCAAACTTGAACTAGCTGGATATTCTGTGCAATTTGGCCTTTGGTTTATTTTTTGTTTTGGAAAGTCAAAGGTTAAATCCGTATTTGGGGGGGAGGGATAGCTCAGTGGTTTGAGCATTGGCCTGCTAAACCCAGGGTTGTGAGTTCAATCCCTGAGGGGGCCATTTAGGGATCTGGGGCAAAAATTGGGGATTGGTCCTGCTTTGAGCAGGGGGTTGGACTAGATGACCTCCTGAGGTCCCTTCCAACCCTGATATTCTATGATTCTATGATTCTATGTATTGTTACAATTATAGGGGAGCACCAGCTCCACTGTAGTTAAGGTTGAACAGAACTTTCTGTATAAAGGTTGACTCTTCTAAGGGTACATCTACATTGAAGTGAGGGGTGCAAACGGCAGCCTATGTAGACTTACTCATGCTAGCTCTATTCTAGCTAGCTTGCTAAAAGTAGAAGTGAGGACGCCAAGGTGCAGGCTTCAGCACTAGCTGCACAAGCAAGTATGTACCCGTGTGGGTCAGGCAGGCTTGTGCAACCTGCATTGAAGCCCACATTTAGCATCCTTGCTTTTATTTTTAGCTAGCTAGCTAGAGTACAGGAAGGCCAGATACATCTGCATGAACAGTCATTTACACACACACCCCCGCCACCTGGTTACAGTGTAGACATACCCAAAATGCTCTAAATCTGCATGCAAACTCAGATTGTCTTGAAATATGCTGTTCCTTACTGGGTGCTGGGTAGTGATGGTGGTCCACATTTGAGGTCATTTGAGCACGGAATTCCAGAGATACCCTCTCTGCCCATCATTTTACAAAATCAGCAGCTTCTTGCAACTATTTTGTGCATGACTGGGACTCAAACCATGTCTCCAATCGTCTCCCCATTAAGCTTGGTCAGCCAACATTTACCTCCACTAGTGCATGGCCCTCACTGCCCCTTTGGAGAAGCAATTGTGAAAATGTTATTAAAGGAAGAGTTTGACTGTCTAGACAGGTATGTACCAAAACTCTCAGGCCAGAGAGATTAAAATGTGCATGTGAAGCAAGACTAGGCAAGAGGGTTTCCAGGCAGACCACTTTCAGATTACATGGGTGGCTCGAGGGGCCATGCTGTGGCCATTGAACGTGAGCTACACGCATGCACTGTAAATTCAAACCCTATCCTTGGCAGGAAGTTGAGAATGACGTGTAGGCATTTTGCAACAATCTATTTGAAATAATCGCTATGCGAGGTGTGAACTGCCTTGGTAGGTCTCAGTAGGGTGTTAATTCTTAAGCCTAACAACTATTTACATGTCAATGCTTTCAGATATTTCACTGCTGGTGAGGGGAATCATGAAAGAAAGGAGGTCTTTAATATGCAAATCTTTACATCTCCTGAGTGGCATATAATTATAGTGTCACTCTGGGTGGAGTATGGGTTGTAGACAAAGCCTTTGAGAGTAGCACCACTAATTTCCAATCTGACACCCCAGCTAGTATAGGAGTGATGGAATCAAAGTCTGCCTTGAAGACAGAATCAAAGTCTGCCTGTGGCAACACAGAAGAAACACTGTATTAGCAGAATAAGTTAAAGGACATCAGTTCTAATCATGAGAATCATGAAGTTCTAGTTTGTCCAATGCATCTGTCAAATGTTGAGTGATACAAGAATAATTATGTAGGATATGTCTACAGTGGAGGGTGTAATTTCCAGCTCAAGGAGCCATACCCATGCTAACTGTGATTGAGCTAGGATGCGAACAATAGAAGTGTAGACGTGGAAGAGTGAGTGGTGGCAGTGACTCACACCACTGCAGCTACACTTCTATTGTTAGCATGCTACCCAAACTAGCTCTGATTGAGCTATGTCTCCTTGAGCTGGAAATTACACCTCCACCTCAATGTGTAGAATTACCCCTACTGGCTTCTAAAATGATAAACCTGAGAAAACCTGGATTTGTGCTGGACATGGCCCACCTTGATTACCATGCACATTGTAGGGAGAGTGGTCACTTTGGATGAGCTATTACCAGCAGGAGAGTGAGTTTGTGTGTGTGGTTTTTGGGAGGGGGGTGAGGGGGTGAGAGAACCTGGATTTGTGCAGGAAATGGCCCAACTTGATTATCATGCACATTGTGTAGAGAGTTGTCACTTTGGATGGGCTATCACCAGCAGGAGAGTGAATTTGTGTGGGGGCGTGGAGGGTGAGAAAACCTGGATTTGTGCTGGAAATGGCCCAACTTGATGATCACTTTAGATAAGCTATTACCAGCAGGACAGTGGGGTGGGAGGAGGTATTGTTTCATATTCTCTGTGTGTATATAAAGTCTGCTGCAGTTACCACGGTATGCATCCGATGAAGTGAGCTGTAGCTCACGAAAGCTCATGCTCAAATAAATTGGTTAGTCTCTAAGGTGCCACAAGTATTCCTTTTCTTTTTGCGAATACAGACTAACACGGCTGTTACTCTGAAACCTGTTAAAATGATAATGTGTTAATGAGACAGGAAGGGGAGAGTTAGCTGGAAATGGCTGCAGAGGAGGGAGGGTGGGTTGTAGGGAGCAGTGTAGGAGAGATGCCATTTTTCTCTCACATGCTTAAAGTTGTTGTAACTAACATGGAATAAAAAACTGTCACAATTTTGGGCCATTGACCATGTCTGTGATTTCTCTCTCTGGCCAGTCAGAACTCTACCCTCCAAATAGTTCAAAGCACAACCATTATCACTATTCTGCTATAAAAAATATACAGGAGGGAGGAGGAGCACTTAGGAATCACATAGCTAGTGCCTCAGCCACAAATCTATGTGATAACTACAACGGTCTAAATGAACACTAACTCCTACAAAAGCACCTAGGAAATTCACTAACAAAAAACTTTTCTTGTGCCCTTCCAAAATGCTGAGTTCATAAAAACTCAGACCTTTGAAAATCAGGAAATAACATTAAGGTAAATTCAGACTTACACTTCTAAAGCAGGAAATACGGAGCTAAAGTACAGGCCAAAACAACCTTAACTCTGCCATCTTTGAGCAAAGTGCCAAGATGCCCATGAAACACATAACTCACACTCATCCTTGTCAGATAGTCCACAATCGCTAAGGGAATAGGACACACAGCAGCTGTAGGACCGACTCTAATGCCCTCTCTTTGCTAACGCAAAACTTGTGTTTTGGTGCACGGGACAGGAGCTACCTACACCTGCTTTACACTCAAATACTGAGCCTACTCCACAAAAATTAGCCCACGCCTGCTATATTTTACAACCCCTTCACTGTTACACACAGGTTCCGTCATACACCACATTTTCATTTATCCATTTCCACACCCACACACCACTCTTATATCTTATCCCACTGCTGACAGTCTCCAGGGCAAGAAGACTCCTGGGCCCCACTACTGATGCATGCTACACAACTCAACACTGAAAGGAGGCAAACTGCATTCCCCAGTGTACACATGGACCTGTTTCTTTTCATCACACACACACGGTGAGGGGCAGGCAGATGCGCTCAGACCCCCACACCCTTGAGGGGCAGGATTCCCCCAGATTATCTCATATCACAGTCACAGCTCTGCCAAGTTTCCCCAGCTAATCCCTCCATCATTCAATACAGCTACGTCTAACTCAGAGAACACAGCTGGACTGCATATAGTGGCCATTGCCGGCACTGGGGGGCAGAGTTAAGTTTGTGTTGGCATTTGCCTTTACTCTGTATTTCCTGGTTTTCAGAGGTTTGAGTTTTGATGAACCCAGCATTCTGAAAAGGCATGAGATACCATCAAGCAACCTTAACTATGTGTTAAAGTTTTTTGTCAATGAACTTATAGTTTAGAGGATCTTTGCTGGGCAAGCTTAATTCGCAAGGTCAAAACCTGTTTTGCCAAGTTATGGCATTCTCATTTGCATAAGCAACATGCCTGCCCAGTACTTTGTGAATTTTGAGAGTATTGTGTAAGAGGTAATTAAAGCAGTCTGTTTCTACAGCACGTTCTGTCTGTTTCTTCTTTTCATTATTAGATGTGATGACACATTTGCCTGTGTGGCTTCCCACAGATGGCACCGAAGTTTTGCTATCAAATGGTAAGAGTAAACCAACTGTCATCTCTGATCACAGCTTTCCATATTGCTCCCCCGGTGTAAGAATCTTGTTTTAATAAAGGACTCTTTAAAGTGAGACTGTACACAGCAAGAATTGAATCTGAGAATAAAGTTTATAACTTTGAACTGGCAGACTTAAAGACACTATCAAGCAGTTTTATGCCCAAAGGACATATTTTATTTTCTTAAAAGGGCTTTACAACAAACTAATACAATTGGAAATATTAACATGATTTTATCTTTTCCTTGAAGACAATGCGGCTTTTAAAAATATAAACATTTCTCTGTAATCCTGAAAAACCTAAGAGAGAGAGGAGAGCTCATTGAAACACTGTTGATACATACACAAAAATGCTTTTGGATTAAATAGAAATTTTTGTGAGAATTTTCATTTTTGTCAAAACGTTTCAAAAACAAACAAAACAAAATTCTGTGAAAAATGTTGACACAGTCCAAAAGGTTTCATTTTCAACTAAGTGTTTTTTAGAAAATAAAATACAATTTTGAACCAGCTCTACTGAAGTGTATTATGCTCGTACATTATCATCAGAAAGAATGGCATGCCCATGAAGTATATAGAAATTCACCAGTCTAATTTGCATGGCCAAGCTAAATAAAATGCAAAATAAATAACGTCAATAGCAAAAATGTTTTAAAAAAAATTTCCTTTATAATGATCAAAAGTGGTGGCCTTAGTAACCCAGATAAGGAAATTTAAAGATGAAATTTGTGGCCTGATTCTAATCTCACATTGCTTAAATCAGAAAACTGGTATAAACTGAGATCAGATTCAGTGATGCCAAATTCCATCCTGAGGTAAATCGGCTCGCCTCCACTGATTATATCAAACTAGTTTTGGAGACCGTTGAGTTTTGATCTTGTATTTAGGGATCTACCTAGGATTCCTGCTTGCGAGTTGCTTGGTTCTGCTCTATACCTGAATCTACTCAGAGCAAATAATTTATTTGCAGATTAACCGTTTTTTCTATTTGAATTTGACAGATTTGTCTGATATTCAAAATTGTTCAAACATATTTGTGCCTATGGTTTCTTTGCAAATTATTTTAGCTGTGATTGGGCACCTTAATCTTAGGGTATTGTTTCTACTACCCGGGGTGAAAGTAACTCCAGACACTTACCAGTAGGGGGCCGGGGCTGGCTCCGGACCCCGGAAGGGGTGGAGCCTCAGGCAGAAGGGGCGGGGGTGGAGGTCAGCATCCCCAGCCAGCCCTTCCAGGCCACCCGGCCCACACCGCCCAGGGCTCCAGTGGCAACTTAAAGGGCCCAGGGCTCCGGACGCTGCTGCCGAGAGGGGGCAAAAGGGACAGGGATGTTAAAGCCCTGCAGGGTCCCGAATCGGTGGCCCTGCTGGTAGGGCTGCCAATGGGGGGGGGGTGTGCAGCAACGTCAAAGCGCTGCCATGGCAAAGGACCGTCCTTAAAGCACTGCCATGGCAGCGCTTTAACATCCCTGCCCCTTTTGCCTCCCCTGTCAGTGGCCTTGCCCGTCCAGACCCTACCAGCCGCGGCAGCACTTTAATGTGGGCTGGGTACGGGCCAGTGCAGGTTCTTACCGGTATGCGTAGCGGCCGGTACCGGCTCACTTTCACCCCTGCTACCACTTGATTGGACAAGTGAGAATCTCATAAGAAAATGGAAATCCAAGAAATATCAGAAGCCCTCTGGTCCCAACCTTTGTTTTATCATACATCTGCATGAATACCCATGAGACTTTTGCTTTCTGTTATGAATCTGATTTTTATTCGAAAATATTTGTCAATACTCCACTGATTCTAAGCTGTTGTATAGAGAGCGCAAACTTACTTCACTAGAACAACTGTCAAAAAGCAGCCAATGGAGGCTGTCGATGGCCTGTAACCCAGTTTTAAAATGGAGAGTTGAAAGCCTTCAATATGATAATTCTGGTACATAATAGTTCCATGCTGACACTCACTGCAGTGACCTGATATTCTTCTTTCTATCTAGAGGTCTCAAGAGACTGATTAAAAGGGGAGATCAATCTAAGGCTTCACTGTAATTTCACACTCAAATAGGATTCCTTCCACTCCTTCTCATAATTAGAATAACTGGCATTTTTCTATGTTAATAAGCTACGTTTATATCTTGGTGCAGGTTTCTTGGGGCATAATGAAACTCCGGCATGAACTGGTTTGTTAATGTATATTGCTCTTTCTAGTTGTATAGATGCAGATGGTCTCTCAATCACATTTGAAAGGCCAACCTGACTAAGACAGTATTTGGCACTGAATTTTCTCATGTGCAAATGAAATATTTTTTAAAGGTCATGGTAATTTTAAATGTAAAATCTGATGAATTTAGCAATTCAATACAGTATGAGTTTGGGATGTATGTATTAACTCAAAGAAATTCAATTACAAAATTGTTCTCTAGTATGATGGTCTTTCAAAACCATTTTTATCTTAGATGACACTGAGAGGGCTTACTTCAGGTGTCTTTAAAGGCCACTACCACAACAGCGAGGAAAAGCCAGAGAGACCGGTTCACTTTCTGCTACAGCAATCCAGGAGGCAGTGCAAGATTTCACAGACAGGACCAGAGCATGTCCAGCAAAGCTGTACTTTGAGCTGGTGCATAGTATTAGGTACTGATTGCAGCTTACAACCCCCACCCCACCAGCCCAGACACCATGTTGTTTCATGGACTTCCATGTGTTCCAGCAAGAGTAGTGTTCTCTTGAATATTATGAAGGAATTCCGCCCTGCTCCTTGCCCAGAGAAGAGGCTATTTATACATAGCATAATCCCGCACAGCCAGGCAGAGAGCAAGAATTAGCCCATCCAGTGCTTAAAAAATAACCCTGTCTCAAAAACATGACACAATAATCTTGTTTCTACAACACAGAAATAAACATCTTGTTTTAAAAATCAAATACACTTCCTCAGGGCCTTGTTAAATTGCAGTTGAAACTGACTATTAAAGATCTTAGTAGGGTAGGTTAAACATCTACTCAATTTATTTCAATTTTATTTGTACTTCAGCTGTAACTGGTACAATTAAGCCAATCAGAGCAAGTGAATCAAATCTAATTTACAATCTAATGGACTAAAAAGTAATGAATAAACACAGCAGTACTGGATTCAAATGATTAAACATGTCTCTGAAGAGACTTTTTTTTATTTCAGCCTAGAAAAATCATGGTGCTTATTCTATAATTAACCACTTAGGGGTGACGTAAACCATTTGAACATTATTCATTTTTCATATGTTTTCATAAAAATGCTATGCAAAGCATGTGAATTTAATTAATTAGATTCCGTCAGAACTGGTTATGTTTACTTATAAAACCATTTAGTTTATATCCAAGTTTGTGATCAGATTAATATGACAATCAGAGAGACATTAATAGAGACCCCATTTTTAAAACTAGAAGAAAGTTAATTATGTGAATTTTTTCATTCCCCTCCCCCCCCATTTCATAAACCATATAAACCATCAACATTCCGTGGTGATGTAACTAGTTGTTTCAGATACACACTTCATACTCAAATTGATTAGAAAATGAGCTTAAGTGTGTGTAGAAGGTAAAGTAACATAATCAACAATAATTTGGCTTTCAATAAAAGTATGCAAAATGAAATTAGGGAACTATGTCCACTACATTATAGCTATGAGTCAAATCCTGTTTTCAGTTACATCTGTATAAATCCAGAGTATCTCCTTTATCGCATAGACTGTGAAGAAATCCTAGTGTATAAGCTCTTTACTCAAGTCTTGGAATGGAAGGGGATTTGGCCTAATTAAAACCCAACCAAACAAAATCCCCTTTAAATCATTAGTAAACTGAATACCTAGCATGATATAGTGGTGCTATACAGAAGCTGTATATTGTTGGAACACACTTCTATAAGGATTTTTTCCCACGATGCCCTTTTGGAGGTAGCAATGGGAGATTACAAGAAAGAGGGAAGCAGCTGTAGCCCCACCATTTTGTAGCTGGCTATTCCTTGTTCTAGCTCTCTCTCTTCTGTCTTGTAAGTATTCTTAGTTCAAGTAAAGTTTTCCCTTTTTTGTTCTGAAGAAGATGATCTACTCTCATATATAGGTAGATTTAAAATGACATAACTTTCAATGTGAATGTTTTTATTACCTGTCAAGACCAGAGTGCAGCTTTCTGGGTTTATTCTGCCTTTATCACAAACACCTAAAGCCTTATAAGAGCTGCTGCTCCCTGCGCTGCTTTAGGGGCGTGGCAGGGCACTAAGTCCTGCAGGAGAGAAAAGAGCCAAATTTCGGTCAAATCGGGGAAAATCAGCTAAAAATTGCATTTCTTTGTAATCTTTACTGCTACTAGCAAATGAGTTAGGATTTTTAAAACTTGACTTGTACTTTAAAAGCAATCTGCTTCACCTTTGAGAAATGCTCATTTTATTTGGCTTGTGTGAACTTAGTTTATAAACTCATGGGGCAGGGGACTGTCTTTTGGCTCTGTGTGAGTACAGCACCTTGCACAATGGGGTCCTGGTCTATGATGGGGCTCCTGGGTGCTACCACACTACAAAATAATAAATAAGGATTGTGTTGCCTACAGCACCAACACCAATTGCCTGGAGTAGAGAATAAGTCATGTTTTTGTTGGTCCTTTGCATTCAAAAAGTATTTTACACATATGGCTGCAGAGAAGAGGGAATAATTCCCAGGGCCCATGCAGATTTTCTTTAAATTGATACCTTTAGTATCAGAATGAGTACAATATTGGGACTTCTCCATGGTGCATCGATTCCTGCTTTGTGTCTGAAGAGCTTCTTGTGATCTACAGTCTGTTCCTTTCTGTAACTAGGGTATACATTGGCTTTTAAAAAAACAAATGTTCTCTTTTGCATTGAGATGTAAAATTTTAAACTGAGCAGATGACAATGGTTAGCACAGTGGGGAAGGTGAGGAAAGAAAGATCAGAGTGGTGGGGCAGAATAAAACGGAGCAGAGGTGGGAGCCCAAGACTTCTCTGAGCAACTCTGATGGAACATACTTGGTTTATTGACCACGGAGAGTGGGAGAAGGTCCTTTATATTTGCTTAGGACATTGTTATGTTTGAAAGCCTGATGAGAACAGATTTCTAATAGCATAGTCTTACTGTGCACATTTTGTTTAAGAGATGAGGTTGGTGACGCAAGCTTGTCTTTGCTAGGTAGGGGACCCTTTCCATTACTTCTTTCATGGCACTGCTTTATTTAAGCAATAATGTCAATTAACCTATTCCTGACATTCTCACTTAGTCAAAATACCTGTTACCTTCAGCAAGAGGCTTTCTTGAATAAAGATTTGTGGAGCTAGTCCAAAGGGCTTATACATTGTGACTTTGCTGCTGAAGGATAAATGCCAATGAAACGTTGAGAGATTGGTTGGAAACTGACTCACACCAAAAAAAGGGAATTCTGTAGACAAGTATTTCAGCTTTAAATGCTGGAGCAGACATTTAACTGCAACATTTGCCTACAGATTTTTGTTCCTTTGGTTTTATGCAGACTTACAGCAGGGTGTTAAGCAATGCACTTCTAGAAAACACATGTCACGGCAAAACCAAAATGTTTATTTTCTAAGTAGCAGACCAATCTGAAGTCACGATGAATAATTCACTTAACATGATTACTAATTTATTTATCTTTAAAAATGAGTGCAATTAACTCTGTGTTTTACCTAACAAACATGTTTTTTTAAAAACCTACTTTAAAATACTTTTGATAATCAGACAGGAAAGTAACCATGTAACAACTACTGGGATTGCAATGGACAGCAGCCACCTGAGGCTCTGGCTTCCAGCAGTCAAGAAGTTAGTTTTAATTTGCAACAAAGGAGTGGGGAATAAAGTTCAAAGGTACATGTCACTGTGGTATCTAAGTACTACACAGCAAAGCTGCAATCAGGGCTCCATTTCAAGCCCTGTTTTTAGTTCCCCATAAGTTTGGTTAGGAAAAATGGTATGAATGGAAACTGCCAGGTTTCTTCAGAATAAAAATTAACATGGGAATGTACAAGACAGATACTTTGTGGATTGAGTTCTGTAAGGAGGCGAATGAAAGGTGAGATAGGGTGGGTAAGAGAAATACACTGATGAGGAAGTGACTTAGATGGTTTTTTGTTTGTAGTGGTGTGAGCTATATTTGGATATTTTCTGGGTATTTATGAAATTGTGATCTTTGTGAAGAACATAAGGGTTTGTTGAATCAATCTCTGCTAAGGCAAGGGTGGACGGATGTTACAGTGCTGATTTGGTATAATGCACATCGCTCATCTTCATAAAAGCTGTGAATTTCTGAGATACAAGCTAAGGTCTATTGTCATTTACTAACTATTGGGTATTTATCAGTCAAACTACAATGACTGAACATTTCACACAATTTCTGGATAGAACAATCAAAAGGAGAAGTGGTCATCACTTCCTTGCCTAGGTGAAGGAAGAGCAAACATCGAGCAATCCCAAGATATAAAGAGGTAATAACTGAATGGTACAATTCAGACAGTTGGGTGTCCATACTGGGGCAAAGGGGGTCCCTTTCACCTTTAGAGGGATGAAGGCCTGGTGACCTGCTGTTATAGAATAAAAAAGATCTTCAACACAGGAACATGGATATTGTTCTCTGGATTTACAGTTACTTTGAAATATCCACAAACCCTGATAGTATTATCCTTTTCTAAACACTACAGCAATTAGTTGCCCATTCACAGTATACAACAGATGAAAGAATTCCTGACATGACTAGTTCCA
This sequence comes from Eretmochelys imbricata, assembly GCF_965152235.1. NCBI lineage: Eukaryota > Metazoa > Chordata > Testudines > Cheloniidae > Eretmochelys > Eretmochelys imbricata. The sequence continues at coordinate 228,390,175 of NC_135573.1, read as the reverse complement.
AATCCACTTCAAGCTTTGGCATATGGTACTATCTTTGCCTTGCAATATTTGGGCTGGCTGCCCGACTTCATGGCTACTTGTACAGTGATGTCTTTCATGCTATTCAACTTCCCCTTGTAAACAGAAGTGTATTGCTGTAACTCTGCTGTTTAGCCACGTTTCACCTTTCACTGTCATGAATTTCTGGTCAGTTCCCCTAGAAGTTTTCATGCCATGCTCAGTGCAGCAGGGATAGTAGTGTCTCTTCACTACAAACAGTGGCAATCTAGTTTCTTTTCCAGAAGCTGGAGCTTCAATCTGTAAATCCAAAAGCAGTAGCATGATCTCTGGGTCCCCCATGGATAACTGCAGCACAGTTTTGGTAGCGACCAGGGGGAGGTGACTGTGTTAGCTATGTTTCAAGTGGTACTGCAGCGACTTCATCCAAAGTGACTGTCCTTCCCAGAATGGAATGATTCATTATCCAAGGGAACATGTACGTACATAGCGAGGATTTAAAATGTTTTGTCCTGAGTGATTATCTCTGCGTTCTCCATGGTCCTGCTGCAGGGGATGCAAATTATTTTTCTAGCCACACCTCACTGGCCCCTTTTACCTCCTCATTTCCTACATCCATGTTCTTCTGCCTGCACGTGAGTTTCATGTGTCCTCTTTTACCATGGTACTGTCATACCAAGACTTTACACCAATATAGTCCATCTGAATGACCTTTTAAATCACATTGGTAACATCCTAGACTACTTGACACTTTGCTTGAAAATTCCACTCTTCCTCACTTCTGTTGTGAAGATGCAGCTAAGACTTCAACTACTTTCTATAGACAAAAACAAGGGACTCTTCAGTGAAATTAAAAGATAGCAATGAGACAGTAGAAAGTCTGGACACTTATTCTGAAAATTCTAGTGCCCCCAACAAGTAAAGGCTCCATAAATGGATTAAAGGTCTGAGGGACTATTCAAAGGGAGCTTGAGGGAGTCTGGAATAGGATAATGAGGAGGAAGAAGCATCTTCATTGATTCAAGAGTTCAGGATAAACTTCCAAATGTTTTCTTGACCAAGGCAGCAAATCATTTCAGGTTAGCCATCACTTATCCTAGCACACTCCTGTTTAACCTCTAGCTTTTCTTTGCATTTTTGATCTGGCTACCACTTAGTATATCTCTGAAAGGACTGAATGTACACACCTTAGTGAGTAATTATAGAGACTGCATATTAATGGTTTAAAATATCCATTTTGATGATACGCAGTGGATAAATTTGGACTACATATGGCTCCTTATGTAAAAGAGACATTCTTTTTCTTTTAGTAACACATTGTCTGCTGCGTTTGCCTAGCACTCCCTACCATATGCTCCTTAAAACAAGCTGTTGCATTTCAAGAATTGTCCCTAGTAATTAGTATGAATTTTTTTTTCTAACTAAGCTAAATGACTTGGCATCCATACAGACTTATTTACTTCTGGCTAATGATTTCCATTACTCCTGTTCTCCCCTCCTCCTTCAGTCAGCCCCTTCCCTTCACCTTTCAGCACAAAAGTGTCCCCTATACTTTCAAAAACAGCCTTCCTTTCCAACCATCTTCTTGTCTGTCTTTTCCCATCATCTCTACCCTCCTTGAACATGCCATTTTTAACCAATGACTCAATAGATTCCTTCTGGGATCCCCTTCAGTTTAGATTTTGCTGCCTTCACTCTCACCCAGACTTGAACCCTACAAAGTCTCTGATGACCTATTTGTAGCTAGGTCTCAGAGCTTCTTTTCCATTCTCCTTGATCCTTCTCCTGTGTCTGACCCATGTAGCCTTTTACTGATATTGGACAACCATGGATAGATCACTAGATGATTGCCTGTTCTGTTTGTTCCCTCTGAAGCACCTGGATTTGGCCACTGTTGAAAGACAGGATACTGGCTAGATGGACCATTGGTCTGACCCAGTATGGCCATTCTTATGTTCTTAAATCACTCTTTCCCTCTCAACTGTTGTCTTCCCTTGGCTTCCATGTGTAATGTTCATGGCATACTCACACAGAAGTTAGATAAAAAATGTAAATACTCTTGCTGGAAGTTTGCTACCTAACACTGTATTTCTTAGAATTCAGAACAATAACAATAACACAAGAACCCCAAAACAAAAACAGAAAACAAGCTGCTTCCTAAGGCAGCAAGGCACAACTTGCTTTAAGCTGGCTGTTTCCATAACCACCTCTGCTTGCATGCTTTGCTGTGGAGCTCCCTAGCCTGCAACCATGACCAGAAAACATCCCTTGCCTGCCCTTCCCCCCACACTCAAAGTGAGAGTGTACAACTCCAGCACAGTCCTCAATACACACCCCATGGCCTTCTGTTCTGGTTGTCCTCCATCCAGTCTGTCGTTGTCTCCTTTGGTGGTTCCTTCTTTCCCATCTTGCCCTCTTTTAGGCTGCTTTGTAGGGCTATTATATATCCTCAATCTCTTTCTCTCTCCCTTCACCTTATCTTTGGGCCACCCAATCAACTTGAAAGTTCAGCTATCATCTTTATACCTATGAGTCACAAGTTGCCTCTTCCCCACTGACCTTCCCACTTCTGTCCAGAATCCCATCTCTGGTCTTTCCAACATATCCTGGATGTCCAGCCACTATCTCAGATTCAACATGGTGAAAGCTGAGATCCTTTCTCTTTCTTTTGCTGTTGACAACATAACCATCCTGCCAGTCACCCAGGCTCTCACTTCCTTGGTATCCTTCTTTTTACTCCTCCCCTTCATTCCACGTATTCAGGACCTCACCAGGTCCAACAATTTTTTTCTCCATGTCTCAAAACTGACCCATTGGCTAAAATGCTTGCCTAGGCCTTCATTATCTCCCATCTTGACCACTGCAGGGTCCTTTGTTTCTCTGGTTCCTAACTATCCAAAACACAAAAAATAAAATAATCTTCCTTACCTGCCTCTTAGACCATGTTACTCTCTTCTTTGAATCTCCCTCCACTAGATTTATTTAATCTATTGGTTTTATACTACCGCCCATCACCACAGTATCTGAGTGTCTTGCGTGTAAAACCAATAGCAACAGTAAAGTCCCTAGGGGATTTCATGGAGTTTCCGGCAACTTCTCCTTTTTCAGAGTCAAAACTGTGTTTGGAGCAGGTTTTGTTTGGGGAAGGAGCATTGAGAGGGGCTTAGTAATAAAAGGGGCATTTGAATAGTGAGTATTTCTTATGGTGGAAAGGCTTTCTTAAAGAGGAAGGCCTTGCAATATTTTGTAAAGATGGTCAGATTCTGGATTTGCCTAACCTCTCCTGGAAAATTCTTCCATAGCTGGATCCTCTCAACAGAGAATGCTGTGTCCTCAGCTCTCACATGATTCATCCTGGGCTTTAAGATCTACATTGTCCCTGAGGAGCACAGCTGGTGTGGCAGTTTATAGATTGAAATTTATTCTTTGTAGCTGGGGGCTTGATGCATTAATTGCTTTGAAAATTAGGACCAAGGCCTTAAACTGGCCTTTTAAGCTGACTGGGAGCCAGTGGAGAGCATAGACCTGATATGCCTGTGGTAGTCTGAGCCATGGAGAAGATGAGCAACTGCCTTGTGTGTTAGCTACAGCATGAGCCTCATCTTCACATTCAGCATCAGCTATAGTAATCCAGCCTGCAGTGCCAAATGACTGGATCTCTGTGGCCAGGTCCTCATTGAGGAAGAAGGGACGGAATTTCCTAGAAGCTGGAGGTAAAATAAGGTATTTTTGGAAACTGATGCTACATGGTCACCCAAGCTTTGTGTGAAGCCAAACAGTACCCCGAGGCTTCACATCACTTTGACGAATGGAGGCTGTATGGCTTTAGTGGAAGAGGCAGACAACATCTTGGCCAGCAGTTTGTAGAGTTTCCCCTACATTTCTAGCCCACGTGAGTTGTGGAGAAAAGTTTGCATATGTAAATCTGAACCAGAAGGTAAATAAAAAGATCCATAATGTAGTATTGGCTTAAAAGCCACAAGATTTCAAATTCAATATGATTTTGGTGCGGGTCTGACTGAAGATTTTTGAACACTTATGGTTGGCAATACTGTAATAACCTAGACAGTTATGCAAGTACTGGAGGAGAGAGGCTTAAACATTTCTGTAATGAGCTGGCAGTTGTATGAAAGTTGTGCAATTTTTTTATGCTTCTCATGAATTTGGTTTCTTCTTAGTTATTGTTATTTAAATCCTGCCACAAATCTTGTTTGCAAAAATTGCACACTTTGGAGTGTTTATAAATGGCAATAAGAAGCCTGACTTACTCTGTCCTCAAGAAAAAAGCAGGCCAGGAGGGATACCAAGGAATGCCATCCAGCTCAGAAGAGTTGTAACCAAAACAGAGTAGTGGCAGTGTAATGGCCTGGCTGCATGTGATATCACCCACTTGTGATTGTCCCATCTATGACTACATTCAGCTAGAAAAGTTCCCTATAACTAATTCAAGGTCAGGAAGGAATTTCCCCCCAGATCAGATTGGCAGGGACCGTAGGGATTTTTCACCTTCCTCTGCAGCATGGTTCACTTGCTAGGATTGTCTGAGTATGTGTCTATTTTTGGGTCCTCTGGCAGTGGTGCAAATCAATTCCTCCTGTTCTCTGCTTGTGGCACACAATGCTTTTAGTCTCCTGAGGGCTGTAATTCCTAGATGCTTGGCTTGATGTGGGTGGTGGTGCTTAGTGGCCTGTGACATACAGGAGGTCAGAGATAATCGGGAGATCCTTTTTGACCTTAAACTCCATGACTGTGACTCAATGGCCTGCCTTTTTTTTGGAGCTGAATTACGAAGGCTCTAGTCCAGTTTTATCAAGGTGAGAGTCATATAATATCTGTCTGCAGCACATATATTCATTACAGTGACAACATACAGTATAAAATAAGGTATGCTCTCAAAAGCCATATGTTAAGAATAAGTTCAGAATTTGCAGAGGCCCATGGAAGTGAGCACAGTACACACAGTCTATACTTGTAGAGCTTTTACATGTGTTGCCACAAGGACTCAACCATAAACACACAATGGGAGCTAAGACTGCAATATTCCCTCTAGGTATTAAAATAAACCCCTCCCCCCAAAAATGGTGGTACCTCAAGCATGACTGTAGAGTCAGCAGTGACTTTTTATTCAAGTGATGGCCTCTGTACTATACCTGATGGAAAGGATGCTTCCTTCTCTGTGTACCTGTTAATGGAGAACTTGGTTGAATTTACTTTTATTCTAGATTGTTTAAACTTTCAAAATGTGTTGTATGAGGGGAAGTGGCCCAGAGGTTGAGGGGCTCACCAGAGTGACTCGGTATACTTAAAAAAAAAAGTATTTAATATGTACATATAAAATGGCATACTGTGGTGGTGTATAGTACATATTTTTATGGTATGTCTTTCCCCACCATTCGTATGTCACCCATCTTTGGGTTTAAAAAAAGATGGAACTAACAAAACATGCTTGCCAATGTTCTGGCCACTTTGGGTATGTCTACTCCGCAGCGGGGAGTTGTGATTCCCAGTGCAAGTAGACACACTCCACTAGTCCTGGAAATAGCAGTGTGACATTGTGGCATGGACCGTGGCTTGGGCTGGCTGCCTGAGCTTGGACCCAAGAGATCACGTGGGCATGGATTTGAGTGGCTAGCCTGAACCGCTGCCCGTGCTGCACTGTCCACACTGCTATTTTCAGCACACAACTTCGAGCTGAGCTAGCATGAGTCCGTCTACCTGCATAGGGAATCACACCTCCCAGCTACAGTGTAGACATATCCTTTGGGTGTATGTTGTCTCTCTCTCCCCATCCCTTCATTTCAGTATTCTTGGACTGTAAACTTCTAGGGCCAGCTACGTCTCTGTGTTTGTAGAGCATGTAACACAATGGGACCCTGGTCTGGGATAAGGGGTCTTAGGCATTGCTGCATACAAATAATTAATAAAAGAGGAACAACCACTGACTTTGCACAAACCCATAGGGTTTAATTGCTTCAGTTTAAACAATGGGTTTAGCACAGGGAGAAGGCACAAGCGCTAAAAAGACTGGAAGACTGGCAACTGTTTGCTATTAATACTAATGGATTAATTAGACGATAAATTTGAGACATTGCTGCCTGGAAAATTTTCTTTCCTGAACCTACGCACTGAAACTCAACAGGATGAACGAAAGCCTGGTTGTCAATGGTTACCCTGTAGATCTCTGAAGAAAGAAGTTACCAAAAAAGTATTTAGATGAAAACATGTTAAATAGTAGTGAAATTTACATTGCAAGTTTTAATGTAGTGAAGAGTTAACTCAATAGGTGTAATGTTTTAAGATAGACCAGATGGATAATGCTATATTTTATTGGAACAATAAGTTATAGCATGCAGGTCTGCTGGATTAAAAGGTCCCTTTGGGCCTTTCCTAAGCCATATTACTTAAAATCAAGGATCTGGGGAGTACGGATTTTTTTTCAGAGATGCACATTTTGTTACTTGGCTAGAATAGTTAAATTCTGTGAATGTATGAAAAGTTTGAACAACAGCAACTGATCTACAGAGAACTCGCTATTGGAAAATGGACACAAGGCCGGCAAAGGAAACAACATCAAAACGCTCTGTAAAGGAGATTAAAGCTGTGTAGTATTGACTCAGTGCATGTGGGAACTTTAGCTGCCATTCAGGCTAATTGGCAACAGTGAATGAGGGAATGGAGTAGTTTGAAAATAATGTCAGTGTGACTGCAAAACAAACCACCAGCAATGTCTACAAGAGCAGTCACATTCGGCTTATCAGATGCAGTGGACTGTCTGTCCAACCGACGGCAGTTGCAAACTGGGCTTGATTGCCAGGAATGGATTTATAAGCTGTAAACCTAACATTTTCGTTTCTGAGAGCCCAGTCATGCTGCCACTGAAGCCTCCAATGGGACTGAAATTCAATGGGAGCAGGACCCCCTTTCACCCACATGGTTCTTTGCAAGATCAGGGCCATAGATTGTAAACTTATTGAAGCATGGACTATGCCTTCTTACCTTGTCTGTAAAGCTCCTAGCAGACGAGTGCTTATCAGTAGTTAACATACCAACACATTTTACCCAGTGTAAAAAGTTATGGAATTGGTTTGAACTGGAGTGAGCTTGTATTGAAAATACTTCTGAAAAACTTTATACTGGGGTTATCCTTGAATAGTGAAGCAGCCAAAAATTTCTCCTGTAGAACTGGGATGCCTGATCAGCTGCTTTCTCCCAGTGCTAAGCTGCTGTTTTGCTAACAAAATGCTTGCTAGCCTACATCCTTCATTCAGAATTGCATTAAAAAGGGAACCAGATGAAGAGGAGGGAGAAATACCTATGCAGATGTTTGAGTGACTGTGAAAAGTTCAGAGTTTTGGCTCTGATTGCTAAATCGTTAATTTTTATTAACTTAAGGGTATCGGTAGAATCGATGAGCCAGTAGGAAGAAACAAAATGATTGAAGCTGATTGTGTTTTCAAACAGAACCAATATATTCCCTTACGATTGCAGGAGTTACTTGCATACGTCTTCACAAATCGTGATAAAGCTGGAGGCAAGCCATTTAAATCTGATGTTTGGATGTCCAGATCAGCACGAAGGCAGTTTGTTGTGCATAGGAAGGCTGGTCTCATGGCTAAGGATGGTTTCATGAGAGATGGTTTTGAGTTCTGGCTCAGCCACAGACTCCCTGTGTAACCTTGTGCTAGTCACTTAATCTATTCTGTATCTCAGCTGCCCATCTGCAAGAGGGGGAAATAATATATCCCTCACTCACTCACTCACAAGGGTGTTGTGAGGATAAATTCAGGGGTGCAGTGCTAAGACATTATGTTGATCAGGGCCACCTAGGGTATCTAGAGAGAGAAGTGCTGAGGATCCAAATGGAGGATCTGGATGGCCTCTAAAATACCCATCTGTGAATATTGGGTGTGAGGGGAGTTCTAATCCATGCCTGTGCCTTCTCCAGCTCTTCCCTCCTCAGGTGCTGCCCCTCAGACAGGACAGGATCCTCTGAGGCACTGAATATCATCAAGTCCCTTGGAGGAGCAGAGGGCACTCAGAGCCTCACAAAAGTGGGCCTACATTTACTGTGCTGTCTTGAAAAAGCCCTTCTGTGACCTTTCCTACCAATGGCTGTAGGTTCTCAACTGCTTCCTTATTTATAAATATTCATCATGACGTGATGATTGACTCCTTCATATGGTGGTGACTTGTCACATAAAAATGGATATGTCTTTAATCCCTGCTTCATGGTAGGTTACTGCATTGGTCTGCAGAGGTGGTGTCAGCCTATTGGAGGCCCTACACAGGAATATTTTGGGGCATCCCTCCACACAACACATAATAAAAAGTGAATACAGGTCCCCCTTTGAGCTGGTTGGGGCCCTAAGCAATTGCTCAGTCTGTTTATATCTAGTGGCAGCTCTGGTGGTCTGCTAGATGCTCTTAAATGTACAATGTCTAGGGACCCAGAGCCATCGTGGCTCTTGGATACCCTGGTGAGGAGTGTGGGCATAAATGTCTGGGTGGATAAACTGAAAAATAAACTACCAAGGTATGACCAGTCCTGGAAAAACAGCACTGTAGCCAAGGCAATGTGCAATTCAGCTTTTAAATGTAAATGAAGGAACAAATTCAGATTTGTTCCTGCTATTGTCTTTTTTGTTCTGAGATTGTCAGCATGTCGGGGCAGGGACCATTGTTTTGTTCTGTGTTTGTACAGCGCCTTGCACAATGGGGCTACGACCCCTTGCCCCCTACCTGGGGTTCCTAGACACTACAGCCATACAAACAATTAATGAGGATGAGATAGATTCAAGCTTTTATAATAGCAAAGATTACACTTGTTCAGGCTCTTCCTGTCAGTAAACAGGCTGGATTAAAGGCTGAGAAGAATTGTGCCTGCTATTCCTCCAGCCTGTCATGAAATGCCTTCTCACTCGCCCTTGTCACTTCATTACATTTTCCAAAAAGCAAATGTAAAAGTGTATGTGTGTGCGAATACTTTTCCAAAGCCTCTGGCCCGCTTGCTTAATTTTACCTGTAGGGAACAGAGATCACAACACTAAAGTCCTTTTTAATCAATCCAAATGAGTTAAGTAAGTGGGGGGGAGGGGAAATCAATGTCTAACATTGGCAATATAATTCTGTACCTAGGGCAAAACTTCAAATCACTTTGATGGGAGTCGGGTCAGGCTGTTAATGGCTGAGCCTTTCAGGTTTGCCCATGAATTTCTGTATTTTCATTTACGAGCACAAACATTTCTTTGCGTCTCAGTGACACTTGTGCTAGTGTAATTGCATGCCCAGGTGTGGGGGAAGTGTGGGACTTTTCAGACATCTGACACAGGCACATGGTTTTTCTGCAGATGGGGACTACTGAATTATTATAGTACTCCTTTGCCCTCTGGCAATCCAAGTTCAGATTCAACAGTACTTAGCTCACACGTGGAAATCAATTTAATGCTCTTATCCGAGTCCCTCTTGGACAACGGTTTTAAAACTCATGTTGAGTTTGGCACTGTGTTTCTTATACATTCAGTACTGGGAAAGGAGGTGAGATATAAATCAGGGCTGAAATTGGGTAGGGATATCTGCATAGCACTTGTCCTTTCCATGCCTGACTCCAGTCCTTCGCTTTTATGAGCACCAAATTTATATCCTTTAAAAAAAGAAGTTAACATAAGGTCCCTGTCAACCAATCGTAATGAGCGTTAGTATTTTGATACATGAAGCAGCTGGTATCTCTTACTAATATTTCATTAATATGAATACCAATTATAAATATTATTTCTGTGCACTTTGTGAATTCACAATTGGAAGAGTTGATCTAAGAAAGCATTTTAAATGCTAGCATTTCCTGATAAGTCATACTGTGCCTTTTGATATGACAGTTAGGTGGGATGCTACATACATACTATCTGTATATATTATAGGCTAAGCTGAGAGCACTGTCTATCACTGAGCTTGTTCGATACTTCCCATTATAAGATTCTATTTTCAGTTGCTTATAATTTTGTCAACTTTAACTGTTTTGGCTGAAACTTTCCACACTGGGTGTTTGTCTCAGGCTAAATTTTTCTCGAAAATTTGAGCCAAAAGGGCTCAGCTATTTCCAAGAACGAGGCTAAGGAAAAAATACATTGTTTTATCTATGTTAAATTGCAGTGAACTTCTCTTTGAACACCTCTAGCACTCCCAAGCTATGGAGAAGGAACTTTGAAATTTGGCAATGGGTGGCTTTTATGTCAGGGATGTGCCTTTTGCTGAGCCTGAAAATCTGTCCAAATTTGGCCAAGTTATAAGCCTTTGAGAAATTGCAGTTCACACATGCTCAGTAGAGAATTCTTGGTTTTTAGCAGCTAAATACGCTCAAGAACTCCAGCCGCACTGTGTACGCTCCCACCTGGGGCTGAGCAGGACATTCCTTGTAGTTGCAGCTCTGGGCTGCTGTAGGCTGTGCTGTGTCTGGGCACCTGAACTAAAATCAGGAAACTTGTCTCTCCTGTTCTCTCAGTGCCCCCGCTGGGCCCAGGAAGTGTGGAGGAGGAAACTGTCTGATCCAGATGCAGAGGGGACAAGAGCTTGACTTGGGGAGGGGTAGTGGGGATAGAAATAATAGATTGGAACAAGGACCCTGAGGGTAGTGAGGGGGCAGAAACTGGGACTGGAAGCAGGGAGTGGGAATGGGAGCTTGGGAGGGAAATTGGGACTGGCTTGACAAGGAGACTGGGACCCGGGGAAGAAAATGGGAGGGGTCAGGGAGCCAATAGATTTGGGGAGGCAGTCAGTCTAGCTGGGCAAGGAGACTGGGACTGAGGACCAGTGGGGTTGGGGCCAGATTTGATAACAAGCTAGGGGGCAGGGAAGAACTGGGACTGATTGAGGAAAGAGACTGAGACAAGGAGTTAGTTTGAGGAGTCCAGAAAAGAAGATTGGGACTGGAAGCCAGTGAGGAAGGGAAACAGGGGGGGAAGGAGTAAGAGACGGAGCTGAGAGGTGGAGAACTAGGACTGAGATGAGAATCCTGAGGAGTAGAGACTGGGGCTGGATAGGTAAGGAGAATGGGACTGGGATGAGGAGCGAGGGGTGGACAAGAGACAGGACTGGGATATGGACACATTGTGGCAAAAGGGATCATGCTTGGGGGCATTGCATAGATGAATCATAGAATCATAGAATATCAGGGTTGGAAGGGACCTCAGGAGGTCACCTAGTCAAACCCCCTGCTCCAAACAGGACCAATCCCAAACTAAATCATCCCAGCCACTAGAGCACATTCCCCTCCACAGCCTGGCCTGGAATCCAAGATTCCTGCAGCTGTCCGTTCTTCTGCTGTCAACATATATTTGTGAACTCCACTGGCAAAGTGTATATCTCATGCCGTCCTAGTGCTGGTCTACACTGAGGATGACAACCTTCTACAGCTATTAGTTAATCCATTAGCTCAAGTGGCAGAGGTCTGTACGATGGATCTGAAAGTTCCAATCCTGCTGATGACCCATGTGGGTGTCAAATTGATGCTTCATGATAGATTCCCCCCCCCCCCAGTTTGCTTTTTTTAAAAACCTAGGTAATCAAATTATATATTACACACACACACACACCATTAAAAGATCATTATAAAGATTGTAAAGTCAAGGATTCGAAAGTTAGGAAATGCCAGAATTAAGGTTGGCTGTAAAACCTTAATTTGCATTCCTTTTGTGTATGCATAATCATATACTATTTTTTTCCGCATGACCCCTTACTCTTCAGTGCAACCTTAATTATGTTTGTTGAATGTGTTTTGTGTGTAAAATATGTATATAATAAACATTTCTGTTACCTTTGGTAAACTATGAAATTAGTGTTCTGATTGCACCTATGTTTCTCCTTTAAATTTTATTAACACAGTTGTGCAAATGTTTCATTTTATTCTAAGAGAAGAACCAAAAAAAAAAAAAAAAGATAACTTTCTCTTCTTTGTTGCTCTTCTCAGCAGTGGACCTCTGAAGTGGAAAAATTCAACCCTCTGTTCAAAGGATCTCCATGTTCCCATCCTAGATTTGCAATTTACCTACTGTAAAGGTGTATGCTGCTGTATGTTGCCACTTGAAAAACAAATGCAGAGGTGTTAGAAATATTGTCACAGTTGTCTGAGGAAGGCCATGTCAGCTTTTCCAGAAGGAGAGGGGAACAGCAGGAGTTCTTCAAATGTAACTTTAATTACAGTACCTAAGTAACTCAGCATATACAGAGCATAAGTTACTGCTCCCTGTGTCTGATGCACCTGCCAAGAGGAATTTCAAATTCTTTTGGATATGTGTCTAATAACTGGTGTCATTCCCTAAAGGCACAAGCCTTCTGCTCCATATCCTCTTCCTCTTATTCACTCCCGATTAGACTACTAAAAGACATAACAAATTCTCTACAATTAAAAATGTACACAATGAAATAAGTTTAATGAAATGATTTATAAAACAGCTTACTCAGTGACAAGGCTAAATATTGCAGTTCACAAGTTTTGAACTTGGAAATTCACAAAATAAATCATTTCTGTTTACTCATGCTGGGTGTATGTAACTCATGTAGTAACAGTAATCTTCGACAGATAGGCAGATTCAACGTACTGGAACAAAGGAACCATCATTGCCTGTGATTATTTATCAATGTTCAATAATTTTTCTATTTTGATCTGTATATGTTTTCAAGGCTATTTGTGAGTGCATAAAAAATGTGGAGTTGGAAGAATATTTCACTTGAAATACAAAGTTGCTTCATGCCCAGGAGTAGCATGTCTTACAATTTTCAAGGCTAGTTTTAGCGCAGCTATAATAGCCTGAATGGAGTCTCTAAATATTGTGTATCTGGGAGCTTTTTCCCCTCTCCTCCATTTTCACTGATTGTTGAGCTTATTCCAGGAACACCTCCCATGCATGTTACTGTAGAATTTCCTGTGGGTGTGCGATAGTCTTCCACTGCGACTGTTATTTCTGTAGGAGTGTTGGGCAGCAGTTTCAGATCAGGTGGCAGATAGCGTGCCAGTCTTAAAATCCGCTCCTAATCCCACATACATGTTCTCAGTTGCATTGCTCTCCTGAGTAAGGTTGGCAGGATGAGGTCCTACGCAGTGGGGTATTAATTGAATGGAATATATAGTTGAAAGATGTTAACGTAACCCTGTCGCTGTCCAACATTAAACAGTGTTAAACAAGGGCTGAGGTTTGATATACAGAGACTTCAGCCTGGTTAGTACCATGGCAAACACACCAGGGGAAAAAAGCGTATATTCTACACACAGAAAAGAAGGAAAAACAGTTAAATCAGTTGGAATGTAAAGTATTAAACAAGGATTTCATTTTAACAACATCCCTTGTTCCCTTTCCCTTTTGTTGGAGAGAGTTTTTAGAAGGGAACCCTTTTGACAGTATCCTAGATGGTATCAAAGATAGTAACAACTGTCAGTTTAAGGCTAGAAGGGTTCACCAGATCACCTAGTCTGACCTCCTGTGCTTTACAGGCCACCAACAACCTAACATCTGCACATTAAACCCAACAACCGAAATTAGACCAAAGCATTACAGCCCAAAGACGCTAGACTATTAAGTGCAATGGGCAGAGAATAGGAGGGACCAAGGCATACCAATGCTCAAGGCCCCAGAAAAGGCAGGGGAATGATTAAGTAAAATATACCAGACAATCCTGGCAAGTGACCCATACCCTGCACAAAAAAGCAAAAACACCCTAAGATCACTGCCAATCTGACCTGAGGAAAAATTCCCCACATATGGCAATCCTTCCGGGCAAAAGAGAAGAAGTTAGTTGGGATGACTGGAGTTGCTGTAATTACTTCTGTTGTTAAAGTCCAATCCTGTTTTATCTCGGGTAGAGCTGGCAGGGTGGTGATGTCATCTGGATCCCTCTTTCTGGCCTGATTTGGTCAGGACATCTCGCAGGATCAGGACAAAGAAGATCTGGGGTCCCACGAGATGATGGGGATGTAGCCATGATAGTGAAGCTTGCTCCAGTAGCCTCTGTCTGTTCCTTTTATTTCCCCAACCCCAAAGTGTCTCTTTCTTTAAGAACCCAAAAAGAGATGGAATAGCCCATCCCCTATTTTGTTCACCAATTAGGCCTAATATCTGACACACCAATTCTGGTTCATTAATTTCTGATTCCACATCTTCTGTTTTTACTAAGCAGCATGATTCCAACATGATTCCTTGAATCTTATCAGCGTGGCCTTTTTTAAGTGGACGAATTTAGTCCTTCTGTCTCCTTTTTTACCTTTTCCCATCAACGTTTCTTGTTATAGGTTATTGTGACAACTGAGAAACTTACACTCACTTACAGTTGAGCTCACAATTAGAGTAAATTTGTAGGTCCAGTTATCACAACAGTGTGCATTGCCATATATCTTGAGAAATTTATAGTGGATGCTATTAAAAAGTTGACATTTGCTAACCGGTCCCACATGGGATTATGAGATACCCCAGTTTTTCCTATTCTAAGTAATAGTGACCTGCTGTACACAAGTTTGATAGAAGATTTGCTATGAGACAAGATGGTACAAGCTATATATATCTTAGAATTCAATTAGCAGGGAAACAGGGCAAAATATCAAATGGGTGATTTTATGGCACCTTCATTTTAAAAGGGCAAAAATAGGATTTGGCCAAACTTTTTGGCCAAACTGATTCTCCCAGAGCATACACTGTATGAGCAAGCAGTAAAGTAGCAAACTATGCTTTTTCTGATTTTACATCCATTGCTGCTTAATTGTATAGTTCTGTTTCCTGTCTCTTTTGCTTCTGCTTTTCTTTCCAAGCATGACATTTTGTTCAAATTTTGTTCATTTGCCTTGAAATTTGGATGGCAACAAACTTTTCTCACTCAGTGGAAAAACAATGGGAGGCTTTCCCCAGAGAAACTCTGGGTAACATCCAATAACAATTAAGGGCTCCATTTGCTCATTGTATACTCAGCCCCTTGGGGGAGGCAATGATGAACCTCACCACTCCAAGGAGAGATCTGGAATGAATTCTGCGAAGATCTCCTTTGCTACCTCATTGTCCTGCAAAATCCAATCCAGTCATTTCTACTGACTAGGATCCTTGCCTGACCACAGCAATGGTTGCTGAGACAAAAGGAGAATGTTCTCCTGTTGTACTCTATTTCATCTGATGCCCATGTACCCAGTCCAATTCCCTATGAAGTCAATAGAAAGACTTCAACTAACTACAGTGGGATTTGACTGGACCCTTAATCTCCTGGGCTTCATTGACATCCCTCCAATTCTTGGATCCTGGCACCAAATATTGATCAAAAATAAGTCACCATCTAAGTTTTTAACCCCCGAGCACCTTAAGTAAAATGGGAACTGAAATCAGAGAATATCCTACGGGAGCCTCCCCACCAAAACTGCTTTTAAAATATTTTGGGAGGATGTTTTTCTGCTGTGTGGGAGGAAGTGGTGCTGGGACGAGGAATCTGCACAGACACCTGTGTGGCACTGAGCCTGATTCCTTGTGCATTGTTCTGCAGCAGAGAGTTAAGCAGGAGCGAGGGCATTACCAGAGAATCTGCCAAACCCATTGGCTATTTCCCCCACCGGAGTATGTGTGTGTGTGTGTACACATGTGTGGGAGGGGCAGAATATCGTAAGTGGTGTGGTAGTTTCTAGTACCCTGTTGATATAATGACCGCCATAGGGCAGCTTTGCTGTCACGCCACACCAGTGTAACTCCTGAGGATTTGGGCCTATCTCAACAGAGCACTTCCAGCTAGAGCTCAGTGGGAAACATCTAACCTATCCCACAAGAATTTGAGATTTTGAAAGCTTTTCCTGTCCTGCACTGAAAATTAAAAAAGCCCCAAAACTATTAATAAACTTAAATATGAAAAAAAAGTAATTTTTACCTGAAAAAAGGTGGGTGGTGTTTGTTTTTTTTTTTTTTTTTTTTGCTTAGAAAATGTCAAAACAGGACACTTTTTGATAATTTCAAAACACTTTTCAATTTTTTTTTAATGGGAAATTCAGGAAAGTATCTCTCTGTTCCCCTCCCCTCCTCAAACTCCATGTTGGACCTGAGAAATTCTCTTTTGCACTCTTTCTGTCTCTTGCTCTCTTTTTCTCTCCTTTCCATCCTCCCCAATCAAATACCATCCTAGACCTGAGAAACCTTCTGATGAAACTTTCATCTAAACCTATATATTTCCACAAAGAATTTCTATCATGATGGAAAAAGTTTTTGTCAATTTTTTTTACCAACTGTATTTGTGAGTGCTATGAAAGCGAGCAAAAATACCTGTAAACAACTCATGACCCTTTTAAATAAGAAGCAAACGTTGGGCAACATGTAAGCAGATCAGTTAGGAGCCCCACAGTCTGCATTAGAAAAGCACACACGCATTTGTAGTGATAATCCTCCATTTATTTCTCTTTCCAGGTACAGATGTCTTAGGCCTCAATGCCCAGAATTAATTGTGGGAGGTCAGTTACTACTTTGAGCTATTTGATCTGTTTCTAGCTAGTGTATTATTTTTTCTATGTTGTTTAGTTGGGATTTGCAGTATCTGAAGTTAGAGATGTTAATTCTGATGTTTCAACATTTGAATTACGAATCAGAACAAAAAGTCACCATATGAAAATTTTTTATAGTGCAGAGATCACAAAATGTTGATTTGGAAACAGCAAATTATTCTGATAATGTTGAAATATTATATGCATATATTATATTAAATACATATATACAATATTCAATATAATATGTACATATAATCATCTAAATCACATTAATTAAAATGAAACACATCAGCATTATCAAAACAAAATGCTTGGACATTATTGAAATTAGTCAAAATGGTTCATTTCAACTTTTCTCCCACAAAAATTTAGTCAAAATCGACACATTCCTGCAAAACACTTCAATTTTTGACAAACCTGCCTTTTCTGTCCACAGACTGGACCTTTGAAACATTTTCAACCAGCTCTACAGAGCAACCTAGGTGGTGATGAACGTGATGATCTAACAGGGTGTATATGCTGCTACTCGCTTTCAAAACATCGTTTAGTACAGGCTCCAGCACAAAAGGGGAAACTGCTTCTGTCTCATCCTTCTATAGAAAGGAGCTAGGGAATGGGGAAGGAGCAAAGTAGAGCAGTCTATATGTAAGGATGAAATCAATCCATTCCTTGCAAAGATGCATGGGTTAGAGAGAGGTGGGTTCCATCCCATGAGAAGAGTCTCCTGTTAGCAATATATGAATGAGTCTGTTGGGATAACAATAAAGCTTAGTTTTCAGAGTAACAGCCGTGTTAGTCTGTATTCGCAAAAAGAAAAGGAGTACTTGTGGCACCTTAGAGACTAACCAATTTATCTGAGCATAAGCTTTCGTGAACTACAGCTCACTTCATCGGATGCATACTGTGGAAACTGCAGAAGACATTATATACACAGAGACCATTAAACAATACCTCTTCCCACCCCACTCTCCTGCTGGTAATAGCTTATCTAAAGTGATCACTCTCCTTACAATGTGTATGATAATCAAGTTGGGCCATTTCCAGCACAAATCCAGGTTTTCTCACCCTCCGCCCCCACCCCCAAACTCACTCTCCTGCTGGTAATAGCCCATCCAAAGTGACCACTCTCCTTACAATGTGTATGATAATGAAGGTGGGCCATTTCCAGCATAAATCCAAGTTTAAGCAGAACGTCTGGGAGGGGGGGTTAGGAAAAAACAAGGGGAAATAGGCTACCTTGCATAATGACTTAGCCACTCCCAGTCTCTATTTAAGCCTAAATTAATAGAATCCAATTTGCAAATGAATTCCAATTCAGCAGTTTCTCGCTGGAGTCTGGATTTGAAGATTTTTTGTTTTAAGATAGCGACCTTCATGTCTGTAATTGCGTGACCAGAGAGATTGAAGTGTTCTCCGACTGGTTTATGAATGTTATAATTCTTGACATCTGATTTGTGTCCATTTATTCTTTTACGTAGAGATTGTCCAGTTTGACCAATGTACATGGCAGAGGGGCATTGCTGGCACATGATGGCATATATCACATTGGTGGATGTGCAGGTGAACGAGCCTCTGATAGTGTGGCTGATGTTATTAGGCCCTGTGATGGTGTCCCCTGAATCGATATGTGGGCACAGTTGGCAACGGGCTTTGATGCAAGGATAGGTTCCTGGGTTAGTGGTTCTTTTGTGTGGTATGTGGTTGTTGGTGAGTATTTGCTTCAGGTTGGGGGGCTGTCCGTAGGCAAGGACTGGCCTGTCTCCCGAGATTTGTGAGAGTGTTGGGTCATCCTTCAGGATAGGTTGTAGATCCTTAATAATGTGTTGGAGGGGTTTTAGTTGGGGGCTGAAGGTGACGGCTAGTGGTGTTCTGTTATTTTCTTTGTTAGGCCTGTCCTGTAGTAGGTGACTTCTGGGAACTCTTCTGGCTCTAGCAATCTGTTTCTTCACTTCCGCAGGTGGGTATTGTAGTTGTAAGAATGCTTGATAGAGATCTTGTAGGTGTTTGTCTCTGTCTGAGGGGTTGGAGCAAATGCGGTTGTATCACAGAACTTGGCTGTAGACGATGGATCGTGTGGTGTGGTCAGGGTGAAAGCTGGAGGCATGTAAGTAGGAATAGCGGTCAGTAGGTTTCCGGTATAGGGGGGTGGTTATGTGACCATTGTTTATTAGCACTGTAGTGTCCAGGAAGTGGATCTCTTGTGTGGACTGGACCAGGCTGAGGTTGATGGTGGGATGGAAATTGTTGAAATCATGGTGGAGTTCCTCAAGGGCTTCTTTTCTATGGGTCCAGATGATGAAGATGTCATCAATATAGCGCAAGTAGAGTAGGGGCATTAGGGGACGAGAGCTGAGGAAGCGTTGTTCTAAATCAGCCATAAAAATGTTGGCATACTGTGGGGCCATGCAGGTACCCATAGCAGTGCCGCTGATCTGAAGATATACATTGTCCCCAAATGTAAAATAGTTATGGGTAAGGATAAAGTCACAAAGTTCAGCCACCAGGTTAGCCGTGACATTATCGGGGATAGTGTTCTTGACGGCTTGTAGTCCATCTTTGTGTGGAATGTTGGTGTAGAGGGCTTCTACATCCATAGTGGCCAGGATGGTGTTATCAGGAAGATCACCGATGGATTGTAGTTTCCTCAGGAAGTCAGTGGTGTCTCGAAGGTAGCTGGGAGTGCTGGTAGCGTAGGGCCTGACGAGGGAGTCTACATAGCCAGACAAACTTTGTGTGGAAGGTTGTTTTTTTATGAGAGTATCCAGTTCTGAGAGCTCATTCTTAATCTTTCTCTGTTTGCTGTAGAGGATGTTGATCAGGTGATTCCGCAGTTTCTTTGAGAGCGTGTGGCACAAGCTGTCAGCATAGTCTGTGTGGTATGTAAATTGTAATGGATTTTTTACCTTCAGTCCTTTTGGTACGATGTCCATCTACGAAAGCTTATGCTCAAATAAATTGGTTAGTCTCTAAGGTGCCACAAGTACTCCTTTTCTTTTTGCGAATACAGACTAACACGGCTGTTACTCTGAAACCTGTCATTATGCAAGGCACTGCATTTAGCCGTTGGAGTGGAAATCTATCAACTGCATGAAAAAACTTGTACAGATACAGACAGACATCATCTTCCTTTCCAAATGCAAACAGATGGACATCGTACCAAAAGGACTGAAAACAGCAAACAGGGAAAGATTAAGAATGAGTTCTCAGAACTGGATACTCTCATAAGAAACCAACCTTCCACACAAACTTCCTCGTGGCTGGAATTTACTAAAACTAGACAAGCCATTTACAACGCACACTTTGCTTCTCTACAAAAGAAAAAGGACACTAAACTTTCTAAACTACTACATGCTACAAGGGGCCACAGCAATGGTTCCCTCAACCCACCCAGCAATATTGTTAACCTATCCAACTATACTCTCAGCCCAGCAGAAGAAGCTGTCCTATCTCGGGGCCTCTCCTTCTACCCCTCCACCCCCACGAACATGATACAATTCTGTGGTGACCTAGAATCCTATTTTCGACGTCTCCGACTCAAGGACTATTTCCAAAATACCTCTGAACAACATACTAATCCACAGAGGCCTCCCTACCAACATTACAAAAAGAAGGATTCTAGGTGGACTCCTCCTGAAGGTCGAAACAGCAGACTGGACTTCTACATAGAGTGCTTCCGCCAACGTGCACAGGCTGAAATTGTGGAAAAGCAGCATCACTTGCCCCATAACCTCAGCCGTGCAGAACACAATGCCATCCACAGCCTCAGAAACAACTCTGACATCATAATCAAAAAGGCTGACAAAGGAGGTGCTGTTGTCATCATGAATAGGTCGGAATATGAACAAGAGGCTGCTCGGCAGCTCTCCAACACCAGTTTCTACAAGCCATTACCCTATGATCCCACTGAGAGTTACCAAAAGCAACTAAAGCATTTTCTCAAGAAACTTCCTGAAAAAGCACAAGATCAAATCCGCACAGACACACCCCTGGAACCCCGACCGGGGATATTCTATCTACTACCTAAGATCCATAAACCTGGAAATCCTGGGCGCCCCATCATCTCAGGCATTGGCACCATGACAGCAAGATTGTCTGGCTATGTAGACTCCCTCGTCAGGCCCTACGCTACCAGCGCTCCCAGCTACCTTTGAGACACCACTGATTTCCTGAGGAAACTACAATCCATCGGTAATCTTCCTGATAACACCGTCCTGGCCACTATGGATGTAGAAGCCCTCTACACCAACATTCCACACAAAGATGGACTACAAGCCGTCAAGAACACTATCCCCGATAATGTCACGGCTAACCTGGTGGCTGAACTTTGTGACTTTATCCTTACCCATAACTATTTTACATTTGGGGACAATGTATACCTTCAGATCAGCGGCACTGCTATGGGTACCCGCATGGCCCCACAGTATGCCAACATTTTTATGGCTGATTTAGAACAACGCTTCCTCAGCTCTCGTCCCCTAACGCCCCTACTCTACTTGCGCTATATTGATGACATCTTCATCATCTGGACCCATGGAAAAGAAGCCCTTGAGGAATTCCACCATGATTTCAACAATTTCCATCCCACCATCAACCTCAGCCTGGTCCAGTCCACACAAGAGATCCACTTTCTGGACACTACAGTGCTAATAAACAATGGTCACATAAACACCACCCTATACCGGAAACCTACTGACCGCTATTCCTACTTACATGCCTCCAGCTTTCACCCTGACCACACCACACGATCCATCGTCTACAGCCAAGCTCTGCGATACAACCGCATTTGCTCCAACCCCTCAGACAGAGACAAACACCTACAAGATCTCTATCAAGCATTCTTACAACTACAATACCCACCTGCGGAAGTGAAGAAACAGATTGCTAGAGCCAGAAGAGTTCCCAGAAGTCACCTACTACAGGACAGGCCTAACCAAGAAAATAACAGAACACCACTAGCCGTCACCTTCAGCCCCCAACTAAAACCCCTCCAACGCATTATTAAGGATCTACAACCTATCCTGAAGGATGACCCAACACTCTCTCACAAATCTTGGGAGACAGGCCAGTCCTTGCCTACGGACAGCCCCCCAACCTGAAGCAAATACTCACCAACAACCACATACCACACAAAAGAACCACTAACCCAGGAACCTATCCTTGCATCAAAGCCCGTTGCCAACTGTGCCCACATATCTATTCAGGGGACACCATCACAGGGCCTAATAACATCAGCCACACTATCAGAGGCTCGTTCACCTGCACATCCACCAATGTGATATATGCCATCATGTGCCAGCAATGCCCCTCTGCCATGTACATTGGTCAAACTGGACAGTCTCTACGTAAAAGAATAAATGGACACAAATCAGATGTCAAGAATTATAACATTCATAAACCAGTCGGAGAGCACTTCAATCTCTCTGGTCACGCAATTACAGACATGAAGGTCGCTATCTTAAAACAAAAAATCTTCAAATCCAGACTCCAGCGAGAAACTGCTGAATTGGAATTCATTTGCAAATTGGATACTATTAATTTAGGCTTAAATAGAGACTGGGAGTGGCTAAGTCATTATGCAAGGTAGCCTATTTCCCCTTGTTTTTTCCTAACCCCCCCTCCCAGATGTTCTGGTTAAACTTGGATTTATGCTGGAAATGGCCCACCTTGATTATCATACACATTGTAAGGAGAGTGATCACTTTAGATAAACTATTACCAGCAGGAGAGTGGGGTGGGGGGAGGTATTGTTTCATGGTCTCTGTGTATATAATGTCTTCTGCAGTTTCCACAGTATGCATCCGATGAAGTGAGCTGTGGCTCATGAAAACTTATGCTCAAGTAAATTGGTTAGTCTCTAAGGTGCCACAAGTACTCCTTTTCTTTTTGCAATAAAGCTTAGTGAGTTCATGGGAGTATATTCTTCTCTTGATGCCTACACATAACTCCTATTAGCACTAACGGGTGTTCCTGACAGGCTTGAAGAGGGGAATCTATCCCTTGCCTGAGAAAGGCAAAGTCCTCAGTCAGTTTTATTATCATTCAAACTTATCCTGGCTTAACCTCTTCATTTATTCATCAGCTGAGAGCACTGGATTCCTTTCTCCTGGCTCACTTGAACAGGAAATAATGCGCGGTTGGCAGTGCTGAGCTGCATCACTCCAGTGAGATATTCTGTCTTAAGGGGGGTGCATTGTGTTGCCACTGTTGTGCCAGGTCCTTCTGCCAGCTGGTGCATCAGCCTGCTTCAGGTGCCTCTCAACCTCTTCTGGGCATCTGTGGGTAACATGCATCCATGAAAGCACTTCATGTCCTTTCCTGAGTATGGGGATTGAAATTCTCACATGAGGCACACAGGGGTTAAGGGAAATCTCCCTGTGATCCCCACTATGCACCCCAAATGTATTTTCCAAAAATCCTTTTGGTGGTTCTTCAAAAACAAACAGGTATCTGTGACTGACCTGCATGGGTCACCATGGCATGACAATGACTCGTTTTCTTGGCACAGTTGTATTTTGTTCAAAACGGCAGTATTTATCTGTAAGCAACTGCCCTGTGTATGACCTTTTCAATGGCATTGTGGCAGCTTGAATGTATCTGAACTAGACGAGGCACAGTTGTGAATGTCCTGGTCTGGCACTGATTTCAATCCACCTTTCTTGAAAAAAATGCACTTCAGATTAAATAAAATGGTACCAAATAAGGACAAAGAAGTGTCATTCCCAAGGAAGCATGGGTAATGGAGGTACGGCCTCTGTGCTGCTTTCTTGGCATTGCCAGGACCGTGAGTCACCTTATTACCCGCCCCTGCCTCCAGCACGAGGAGGACTAGGTGGTGCTTAACTGGGTGTCAGCTCCCTGATGCTGCCAGTCTGTTAGTCCCCCAAGCACCCCGCTCACGGCTGTGCCAGCCCTTACTTTGCCTTGCAGGTTAACAGTAGGCACCCCAGTGCCCAAGCCCCCCTGGAAGCTTTCCACCGTAAAGTCCAGCCATTAACCACGGGAAACTCTCAGAAATTACCAGGTACGTGTTCCCAAAGGAACAGTGCACACACCAGCTTTTTTGGTTCAGCTAAGGGGGGAGGGATAGCTCAACGGTTTGAGCATTGGCCTGCTAAACCCAGGGTTGTGAGTTCAATCCTTGAGGGGGCCATTTAGGGAACTGGGGCAAAAATTGGGGATTGGTCCTGCTTTGAGCAGGGGGTTGGACTAGATGACCTCCTGAGGTCCCTTCTAACCCTGATATTCTATGATTCTAAGGATCAGCTCCAATATAACACCACAGCACTGAGATATAGTTATAGTGGAAACAATGATAAATGTATTACTAAAGGCTATGGTCGTGCAGATAGTGAAAAAGGACAATGAAGGAAACAGAAATGTTTTATATATAACAAAAAGTATAACCTGCTTTCTAGCATCTAAACTTAACTTTAACAGGCTAAACCATTGTCTAAAGTTGCTTTAGGTGAGATAAACTATCTCCTAGCATCTCCAACCACCTTTCATGAATGCAAAAAGTGCCGTTCTTTTTTGCTTCCTCAGTGACTGATAAAGAAATGTACTTTTGCCTTCTTTCTATATCCCTAAAGTTAATTGTTTTGTCCCCAGAGTCAGGATGATCCCCTGGTTTATTCCCTTGTTTGCTGGCTACATGTTGCTTTCACATCCTCATGTTCGCATCGTATGCAAGTAGGCTTCCGTTGTGTGGACTTACAATACTTATTTTACATGTGAACCAAGGCAGACAGGTGAATATACATTCTTTGGTCAAAACCTGCTTGTCAACCCTGCTTTGATTCAGCCTTTAAAAAGTATTTTCCAGTCATAGGCACTGACTCCATGGGTGCTCTGGGGCTGGAGCACCCATGGGGAAAAAAATGGTGAGTGCTGAGGACACACTGGCAGCCCCCCTACCAGAACCTCCCCCTCCCCCCAGCACCTCCTGCCCACCGGCAGGACCCACTGATAGATCAGTGCTGCCTCCTCCCTCCCAGCACCTACCGCCTGCCGTGGATTAGCTGTTATGCAGTGTCAGGACACACTGGGGGGGAAGGAGAGAGGAGCGAGGGCACAGTGCGATCGGGAGAGGGGGCGGAACTGGGCGGGGAACGGATGGGGGGGGTGAAGTGGGGGAGGGAAGAAGTGGGTTGGGACCTTGGGGGAAGGGGTGGGAGTGGGGGTGGGGCTGGGGTGGAGCCGGGGGGAAGGCACCCCCCAGCAGATTAGAAACTCGGCACCTATGTTCCAGTGTGTTTGTACATACCTCCTTAACTATTACCTGTACATACATCTTGCCATGATTATGAGGATCAGTATGACATAAGCTTTTACTAGATACTTCATTTGACTCTCTTTGGATAAATTCTATGAAAGCAACGTGGTGGGTGTGGTGAGTTTGTCAGGCCTGCCAGGAGTTTCTGTTACAGAACAGTTAATCCTTTGCCAGTTGGCATTGAGGAATTATTAGGGTCACAGCCTAGTGGTAATGAAAAATGTGCATGGCACCGAGTCTTCGGTCTGAAAGCTGTTTGTCAGTCATCCCTGATTCTTCATTCATTGCCTACCCACACCATATGCTCCCTGGAGTATGGGAGTTTTCTGCTAGTGTTTCTATTCTGAAGTATCCCAGAATGCTTTGTCCATTTTGAACTAGAATGTCACTGAATTTTAATACCTTTGTTGCTATTATTTCATTTATTTTATTTTAAGCATGACCATTTAGATACTACAAGATAACTGCCTTAGAACTACCTAAGATAGATAGACCTAAGCCAACATCTTCAAACGGGGGTGCCTAAAGTTAAACAACTAACTAGGGTGTTTAATTTAGGGAGTGCCATAAGTCACCTAATTTTCAGATGTGCTGAGGTGAAATGTACAAGTCCTAAGCACTTCTGAAAATCAGACCAATGATTTTATTTAGGTGCCTACATAGAATTAGGAGCTTAACTTCAGGCAGCCAATTATGACCATGTTGGCTATGGCTAAGGCTACGTTTTAGTCATGAGTATTTTTAGTAAAAGTCATGGACAGGTCACGGGCAGTAAACAAAAATTCATGGCCCGTGACCTGTCCATGACTTTTACTATATACCCCGACTAAAACTTGGGAGTCAGGGGCTGGAGGAAGGACAGCCCAGGTGCTTGGGGTGGGGGTGGGTGGTGCACGGCCCGGGACCCCTGCTGGTGCTGGAGTGGGGGTTTAGGTATCTGGCTCCGTGCCTCCCCCACCAGCAGCAGCAGCAGAGTTTGGGTGTGGGAGTGGGCACCGGATGAGGTGAGGTGGGCTTCTGGCGGTGCTTACCTGGGGGGGCTTCCCAGAAACGGTGACATCCCCCTTGCTCAGCTGCTTAGCGGTGGCGTGGCCAGGCAGCTCTGCACACTGTCTCCGCCTGCAGGCACCGCCCCCACAGCTCCCATTGGCCACGGCTACCGGCCAATGGGAGCTGCAAAACCAGTGCTGTAGGCGGAGGCAGTGTGCAGAGCTGCCTGGCCAAGCTTCCGCCTAGCAGCTGAGCGAGGGGGATGTCACCGCTTCCAGTATCAGTGTAGCTGCTTCACATGCCAAAATCCCATGAACAGCCATAGGAATCCCACATGTGAAATGGCTACACAGTTCAGCTCCAAGTTTCTACAGTGTGTGCCCTTACAAGAAAACTTCAACCATTTTTGCACAAGCCCACCTATCTGGAAGTTTCGAGCATAAGAGACACTGTGTTCTCATCCTGTATTAAACCATGAACTATATTTTAGAAAAATAACTTTGGAATGCCTGAGCCTACTGCTGGCAAAGACCATTTTGCAAAAGAAACAAATGGTTTCATTGGGGACAGGCTGGGGGCACAATGTAAGTCTGTAAGGCTCTTTCCAATCTGCCTTAATAATCAAAACCTGAACTTTAAAATGTAATATTTAAATGTTATCAACATTCTATTCTAGAATGCTTATCACAGTGGCACCATCTGGTGGAACACAAATGCTGTAAGGCTTTATTCCTGCCCTAGAGTATGTGATGCTGACAAGGGAGAGGGAGTATAGACAATCCTCTTCATGCTCTTAAAAGGGCCCTGAACTATCAGAGGCAGTTTGGGGAGCACTGCTTGTATTGCCAGGCCTGGCCCTGCATTGACTTCTTGTGATCAGTGTTCATCTCTCCATGTGCTCCCAGAGAACAGAGAAAGGAACTAGGATTAGGTGCTGTGCAGTAGAACCAGGTGTGGTGATGTCAGAGCAGCTGAAAGATCACACAAACGCAATGATCAGTGTCAGTATGGGGCTCACAGCTGGGCATACCATCTCCCTTAAAGCTGTCCTGGTTTTATGTTGTTTCCTGTAGGAAATCAGAGTGGGACAAACAGATTGGAGTGAGAAGCAGTGAAGGAATCAAGAAAGAGCAAGAATTAGTGAGGGACAAAGGGGGAAAAGAAAAGAAATAGTGAGGAAAGTGGTGGGAAGGGAGTGGAAGGGAGTGGAAGGACAAAAGCAAGGCCAGAAGGGAGTGAAGGATGGTTGGGAAAGAGACAGAGAGATAGGAGGGGGAGAAAGGCAAAGAGTTTGAGTAGTGCATGGGGAGAACAATAATCAGGGAAGGGAGGGAGAAAGGAACAATCTAAAATTCTGGATATGCGCCTATAATGGAAGCAACAATGATAGTCTCAACAAGGGGTTCTTGTAAGTAATGGAGGATGGGTTTAGAACAGCGTTTTTAAACCTGTGATCTATAGACCCCTGGAGGTCCGCAGACAATCTCTACAATTTCCAAGGGGGAAATTTAGGGGTCTGCCTATGATTGAAAACCACTGGTTTAGAATGAACTGTCTTGGGAGGTTAGCGCCTGACAGATGACAGAGCTGTGCTATGGAAATGCAGCCAGGCAAGTGCCATCTATGGACAGGAACAGAGATGTGCAGGAAATGCTGAGATCTAGTCAATTGCCTACACTTGGGGTTCATATAGCCACTTGGAAAGTGGCACTGAAAAGGCACGTATTTAAAGCCTCCAGTTTTATAGATAAAAATTTTACCTATCAAGGTGCCCGCAAGACTGGAGGCCATATGTAAAAATCAAACCCCTCAAACTGAGCACATGGCTATGTCTATATGCAAAGTTGCACTGGTTTTACTTTAGATTGGTTTAAAAACGGATGTCATTAACCAAGATCAAAAGAGAGTGCAGACCCTTAATCCAATTTACACCGGCTTTATATTGATTTAGCTGAAATCAAATTTCTTACCAAATTAAGCTAAATTGATAGAAACCTGATTTAAATCTTTGAGTGTCCACAACTGTGTGTTACCACTGGTTTAAATACATCTGTTTAAAAATCACACCTTTCATTAAACTGGTGCAACTCTGTATATAGATGAGGCCTGAGTGACAATGGAAACAGAGCTCCTTGGCAGCAGTAATTGTACGTGGGACTAATGCTGGCCAAAACTCAGGATTTCCAGTTCATGAGAAATTTCAGTATTTCAAAACTTGGTTTTGTTCTGGATTGGAACAAACTCCATTTTTTCAAAAATGCTTGCAGACCAGAAATCCTAAAAAAACATATCCATTTTGGAAACACTGATAAGTGGTGGTTCCAAGAATAAATTTGCTCCGCAGGACTAGCAGCTGCTGAGTGAAACTGACACTCAGCAGCTCCCAGGAATTACAGTTCAGGGGCAGCCCCACTATGCAGACAGCCCAGAGCTGAGGACCCCAGGGTTTCCAAATTTCCAGGCTAAACAGCTCCCCGGGCTCCTGACTCCCAAGTGGGTGTCTGAAAGGCCCGGGGATCCCCAGCCATGGGGAAGTCCACATGGTTGAACTGTCTTGAATCTGCAGATCATGGAAGTCCATCCCAGGAGCTCCAGGCTCCTTGCTGTGGTGCTGGGAGCCAGGACTCCCAGCTTCCCAGCTCCACAGCAGGGAGCCTGAAAGCCCTGGCTTTAGTCCAAGTTCTCAGGTCTTCCAACCTCCCTGCTGTGGAGCCAGGAGCTAAGCCCCAGTTTGAGTTGGGATTTCCAGGCTCTCTGCCACAGAGGTGGGAGCCTGGAAGTCCTGAGAGCCCCAGGTCATGTCAGGTCTCCTGGGAATGCAAGGCTCCTGGCTTCACAGCCTGCAAGCCCAGCAATCAGCACTGCCCTGGAGCTGTGTACTCTGAAAGCCTGGGGTTCCTTGCCCCAGGGCAGGACTCCCCAGCAGCTTGCAGGTCAGCTGGAAGGGAGTCAGACAGGAGGAGGGTGCATCAGGAACCTGCCTGTGATGTAGCAACACCTGACTCGCTTTCCTGAGAAACGCCAAGTTCAACAAACCAGCATTTTCCAAGGGCTGTTGCATTGGAAAGTTTCTAACCAGCTCTGCTGAAGGCTGTGAGGAGCTACCACAAGGACAGCTGTCATTGTAGTGCAACCCTTCTACCAAGTGGAGTCAGCAGCAATCAGGACCAGGTACACTATCGAGGGTTCCTTTTTATTTATACAACATAGAACCAGCTCGAGCCTCCACCCAGTAACCTGGGAAATTTACAACCTCCCCTGGGCACCTCTAAGAGGCAATACTTCCCCCTTCACAAGCACAGAGTCTGAGTGTAGTAAAGAAACTTTTAATTAAAGGAGGGAAATAACTCCGCATTAATGTGGGAAAACACCGCAAACAGGGTTCATAAACCTAAACCATGAGTAAAACACCCACCCCAAGTAGGTTGTGCTGTGTCATTTTCCGCTCAGGTTTCAGAGTAACAGCCGTGTTAGTCTGTATTCGCAAAAAGAAAAGGAGTCCTTGTGGCACCTTAGAGACTAACCAATTTATTTGAGCATGAGCTTTCGTGAGCTACAGCTCACTTCATCAGATGCATACCGTGGAAACTGCAGCAGACTTTATATATACACAGAGAATATGAAACAATACCTCCTCCCACCCCACTGTCCTGCTGGTAATAGCCGCTCAGGTTCTTAAGTCCAGCAGCCCAAAAGTCCCTTTCGTGTGCCTGACCCTTTTCTGCACCCCGCTGACAGTTGCTGTCCTTGGTCAGTGCAGACCCAGAGTTCAGAGATGCATCTGCAGAGCTCACCTTCCCCCCTGGGTGGGGTAAAGAGGTACCTTACTTCCTCTGCTGCTTGGGCACTTGGTCGCCGCCCCTCTCTGCTGGCCACCCTGTTGGCCCCTCACTGGCCGCTCCTGCCAGCCTCCTGCTCATCACTCTCGCCGTGCCTCTCCGCCAGCTGCCCTTTCGTTGCGCCTCTCTGCTGCTGCCCTGGTGGCTGTGGCCTCTCCGCCGTGGAGGCTGCCTGTTCACCGCTCTCACAGGGCCTCTCCACAAGTCATCCTGCTGGCCACTCATTGTGCCTCTCATTCACCAGCTGACTGTCAGTCATCTTCTGCTGCAACCTCTGCACATCAGTCTCTTAGTAATTTTTAGCTCTTTGCAGGCAGAGCAGAAACAATCCTATCACAACTGATTTCAGCTCTGACGGGGTATTTAACATAACAAAGAAGCTCCCAATGAAGCCTATTTAGCTCTATTCTTTGAGCAGTGGGGAGGAACAGG
Organism: Eretmochelys imbricata; assembly: GCF_965152235.1. NCBI lineage: Eukaryota > Metazoa > Chordata > Testudines > Cheloniidae > Eretmochelys > Eretmochelys imbricata. The sequence goes on along the minus strand of NC_135573.1, from coordinate 228,360,159 downwards.
TTAAACCAATCTAGGGAGGATCTTTGAGGGTGTGCAGCCTCCTGGCTGGGGATATCTGTTCCCACCCCTCTTATTTTCACAGAACTCTGACATTCGAGCCCCTGGCTTAACAAGGTTCTTTCAACTGAGGCCCCCCTCATTTAGGACAGGTTGAGCACAGTCCTGCTTTCCTGTATTCCTACAATAATTACAACATTGGTAACCATATTTCACTGCCCCTTCATTCAGTACTATGGTGATTTGTACCCAACACCAGCCAAAGTTGATCACTTTGACACTGCTCTATCTGCTGAATATGTAAGCAGAGATGGAGCAAACTGTATTTACACAAACGCACCCAAGTCTCTCCCCTTCCCAGCTAGCTATCAGGGAAGCATTCATTCAGTCCCCGCTTACATCAGCAAAACAGAAGAGTGGATTTACTTGTGATGCAGTGGGCCAGTATAAGGCCCACAGAGGGGCTAAATGTGGTTGTGCTGGAGAAGCTGCTGCAGAGGGGTGTCTGTGCATCCTGATGCTCTTTGGAAAGGGTCTCTTCACCAGTTTTACATAAGTCATTGTGGCAGGCCAGGTGCGGGGCCATGCATCCAGTGGTTCCAGAACCCTATAGAGTTAGCACAGAGGAGTTGCGCCAGTAAGCCCATAAATTAGAATAGCAACAGCACAGCAGCTCGGTCTCCTCACCTTGGAATTGAGGGGTGGATTTTAAATGCCCAGCTGCTCCACCCTCCCCCACACCAAGGCAGAATACCTAGATTCTTTGCAGGTGGAATTAATGTCACCTTCACTGAACAATCTATTACCAGCAATGGGCACTGTTTGCATCTGAAAATGTTCACAACCAAAATGCAAATGTTCCCAGCTGGGACTAATTTCCTCCAGTATGCTAGGTAGACAGGTATATGTGTTCATTTGGGGGTGGGGGCAGATGTTCATCAGGACCTTAAACATTACAAAAAGTGGGTAGGTGTTTGGAGATCTTATGCTTCCTTTTATATGCAGATGTATTTAAATAGTAGCTGTATCTGAAATACACAGACATGTTTTTCCATAGTAAAACAGCAATAGCAGAGAAGCATAGGAAGTTGTCTGCTTTTTTTTCCTTTGACTTTTTTCACATACAACATTTTCAGTGACTGTTTATAAGTCTGAGAAGAACTAAACCCTGCTTATGAAAATGTGTATTTCTGGAGGGACACACATTCCCATATAACCTTCCTTATGATGTTTCTAATTAACCAATATGCATCACAATAAAGAATCTAGCTGTCGCCAAAATCAACACTTTTCAGTTATTAATAGATTAAAGAAAGAATGTTAATTTCTTCAAGCTCCATTTGGTTTGGTCTCATTACTTCACAAGGCAGATGGTTACAGGGCTAGACCTGTCAACAGTTACTGAGAGGAAGACTACATTCAAGAAATGCCAAGCTGAAGCATGAACAACATCTGAAAAATGAATTTGGAGCTGGCTGTTTACAACTCCCAGGCAAGCACACAGATTTATTCTGCAGAGAACAGGAGAAATCATGAATTGGTTTAATTTTAATTGATTTTCTCACCTCCATCTCCTGCAGGTCCAGGCCATTTCCCCAAAATAACAGCAGCATATGCCTCCAGCTGTGAGAGGGGTAGCTCTCTATTCTTTTTAGGTGGCCAGTTAATTGCCTCTCTCCTCATGCAGTTAGATCTTGCTCTCTCTTGCATTTGCTGAGATCATGCCAACTTGGAAGAGATGGTACATGGACACGCAATTTTCTGGAGACTTTCTTGTTGCAGTGTAACGCATTTTGTCAAATTCTGAACAGTCAAACTATATTATATAGGTTGGGGCTCACATTTTGTCTAAGCATGGCAAAACACAAGCTTACTCCCTGGTAGGACTTGTTTTTAAATCCTGGGTCAAAATATGAGACTCCTCTTGGGGTCTAAAGACACTTTTTCCTTCTTTGGGTGTTGGAAATTAGTGCAAGAACTAGGGAAGGTTGCAGAATGGTAAGCATTTTCCATTAATATTTTCAAAAGAAATGGAAAATGTACATTTTTTTTCAAAAGTTTTCCCAGAAATGTTTAACTTTTTGGCAAAACAAAACTGAAAATTTTCAAAACTAAAATTTTGGGTTTTCATTTTCTCCCAATTTTCCTCTCTTTCCCCTCGAAAAAGGGGAGGAGGGAAGACTGGAAATTTCAATGTATAAAAAATTAAATTGAATGTTTTTGTTTTGAAAAAAATGAAAATTTTCCACATGAATATCATATTGTTGGAAAAGCAATTTTGGTGGGAAAAACTTTTTGATGAAAAATATTTCAATTGGCTCTAGGCAGAACTACTGTCTCAGTCAATTTCCCACCCATGGAAACCAAAGTAGGAAAACTTTTGAAATACACACAGGCTCTGCAAAATGAGAAGAGAGGGGAGAAAAATCTTGTCTTTCCTTTTACCCCGTGTTTTGGCTTTGTAGAGTCTTAAGTGCCATGAAAAACATTTCTAATAATAAGGTTAGAGGGTGGGAAAGAGAACTGGGAGGACGGTATCAGAGGAATTTTGAAAAAAGCCTTTGAAAAGAAATATAGCATTACACCTGCTGCCCGTTGTGCCCCTTGAATGGATAGGATTCCTTCTGCTCCCACCCTTCCTGTCATCACTGTCCAGTGGACCTCTGGACACTTACAGCACTACTGTTGGTGTTGTTAGCTAATCAAAGTGTTGGCGAGTCGTGTAAAGATAACCACTCAACAGACGTTGTATAAGGAGGCTTCCTACAATGGATGACAGTATAGGTGCCTAGGACCATTACACCACACCCAAACTGGTGACAATAAGGACAAGGTGGCAAGAATACTTAAATATGTGAAAAACAGCAAATGCCCAGGCCAATGATGTAAGTCACATAGATAATAATGTGAGTGGAAGGATATGTGACCAAGGCATGTTAAGAAAATGTCACCCAGTCAGGACAAGTGTTGGGTGTGATTAAAAAAGGTAGCATGTATATAGCATGAAATGTACCAGGTATGGATAAGGGTGATGAACGATCAGTTAGGTAATGTATGTGAGAGCAAGGATGGTGCATGCGGGATGTACAGGTCATGTAAGTGTATAAGGGTATACAAAGGGTGCTAATTACTGAGCATAATGGAGAAAGGAAGTATCTATGCACCCAAACAAGTATGGACTTGATCATGACAGAAGCAACCTACCTGTGCCTCAGGACTTGGGTAACTGGTCACTATCCTATCCTGCTCTATCTGTTTTATTTGTGCTTTATGCTTGACTAAGGTGGTGATATATTGTCTTAAAAATGTCTCAATAAAGCTTTAATATTCTCTAATAATCTCTTAAAAATTGGGTGTGGACAGTGCTCTTCGCCCAACAGTAATGAGTGGAAGCCACTGCCAAGCTGCTGAATTGTCTCAATAATAACACAGTTGATGGTAAATGTGAGGAGCTGCTCAAATGATTAGAGGCCTAAGTTTTGGGAACTTAAAATAAACAAAACTTTTACACAGATTCATGGGGGCATGGGAGGGTATGGGTACTGATGGCAAATGTATCATATCCAAGAAAAAGTTGGATCCTTCTTTGGAATAATAGAGAGAGAAAAACAAAACAGTGATCTTTCTGACAAGCTACGAGAAACCAATGGTTTCGTGGATTCCGAGGCCAGAAGGGACCACTGTGATCATCTAATCTGACCTGCTATATAATGCAGGCCATAAAACTCCCCCAAAATAATTCCTAGAGCAGATCTTTTAGCAAATCATCCAATCTTGACTTTAAAATGATCAGTAATGGAGAATGCATCATGCCCCTCTGTAAAAAAAAAAAAAAAAAAAAAACAAAAAACAAACAACTTTACTCACTGTTAAAAATTTACACCTTATTTCCAGTCTGAATTTGTCCCACTTTAACTTCCAGCCATTGTATTATAACTTTCTCTACTAGATTGAAGAGCCTATTAAATATTTGTTCCCCACACAGATATTCACAGACTGCAATCAAGTCACCCCTTCACCTTCTCTTTGTTAAACTAAATAGATTGAGCTCCTTGAGTTTATGACTAAAAGGCATGTTTTCTAATCCGTTAGTCATTCTCATGGCTCCTCTTTGAACCATCTCCAATTTATCAATATCCTTCTTGAATTGTGGGCACCAGAATTGGACACGGTATTCCAGCAGCGGTTGCACCAGTGCCAAATACAAAGGGAAAATAACCTTTCTGATCCTCCTCAAGATTCCTCTGTTTATGCATCCCAGGATTGCATTAGCTCTTTTGGCCATAGCATTGCCCTGGGAGCTCATATGCAACTGATTACCCACTTGCCCATCCCAAATCTTTTTCAGAGTCCCTGCTTCCCAAGATAGAGTGCCCCCATCTTGTAATTATGGTCTATTTTCTTTGTTCCTGGATGTATGCATTTACGTTTAGCTGTATCAAAATGCATATTGTTTGTTTGTGCCCAGTTTACCCAGTGATCCTGATTGTTCTGTATCAGAGACCTATCCTCTTCATTATTTCCCACTCCCCCAATTTTTTTTTGTTTTATTCTGGGTTGTGGATAAAAATATTAAATAGTGTAGGGCCAAAAAACAGTCCCTGAAGGAGCCCATTGGAAACATACCTCCTCGATGAATATTCCCCATTTTCAATTACATTTTGAGACCTATCAGTTAGCCAGTTTTTAATCAATTTAATGTGTGCCATGATAATTTTATATTCTAGTTTTTTTATCTGATGTCATGTAGCACCTTACAGAAATCTAAGTATATTACATCAACACTGTTACCTTTATCAACCAGACTTGTAATCTCATTTAAAAAAGATATCAAGTTAGTTGACAGGATTTATTTTCCATAAACCCATGTTGATTGGCATTAATTACATTACCCTTCTTTAATTTTTTAATTAATTTATCAGCCACTCCATTATCTTTCCCAGGATCAATGTCAGGCTGACAGGCCTATAATTACCTAGGTCATTCTGTTTACCCTTTTTAAAAATTGACACATTAGCTCTTTTTCCAGTGCTCCAAGACTTAATGAAAATCAATATTAACAGTCCAGCAATCTCCTCAGACAACTCTTTTAAAACTCTTGGATGCAAGTTTTCTGGACCTGCTGATTTTAAAATGTCTGACTTTAGTAGCTGATGTTTTACATCCTCCAGAGATACTAGCGGAATGGAGTTTTCCAAATACAGAACAGAAATATTTATTGAACACTTCTGCCTTTTCTGCATTAATATAGATGGTTCTACATTTCCTAGAAATGGACCAATGCCATTGTCAGGACTTCTTTTGTTCCTAACTGTTGTAGATGGAAATGGTAAAATGGTAGACCCAGCTGGTAACACTCACAGGGAGGAATTCTATTCACAATGCCAGAATCAAAAAATAATTGCTCCTGCAAGTTTAAGTTTTGAATTTGTAACTTTCCTTCCAAAAGGTAAATTTTCTCTGGATGTTCAGCAAGCAAGAGGTGTAAGGTTTGAGATCCAGATTGCTACCAGAAAATGCAGAATGTCTAACATTTGTTAAAATTAACCTTACTCTACTTTAGTGTACGCTGGAGACTTGGTAGCAAGGAAGCTGGTGGATGAGTAAAGGCACGATACTGTCTTCTAGATTGAACTGTTCTTGCCCTCGGTCTTTACCATGTGTTCTGTCAACCCTAACTTTTCCTTCCCCCAGCCCCTGCTTGGTGGCTGTATTTCCTAAATGTTTGACACCTAGTGATTGGATGGGTGGTTCAGATAAGGGACTAGACTGGACCTCAGAAGACCTGGGTTGTATTTCAAGCTCTGTCACAGGCTGGCTTCCTCCCTTGAAGTCACTTGATCTCTCTCTGCCTCAGTTTCCCACCTTTATAACAGGCATTCTTCTATATCCCTTCTCCATGCAACCTGTAGTGAGGGGAAAACCATTATCATATGTGGACTGCTCAGATACCATAGTGATAAATGCTGTTGAAAAGGCAATGAATAATAGCTTGTTTTGATTTGTCCCCTGCGTAAATGTCCCATTGCATTTATCCACTGAGCTCTCTCTGCTTGTGTGCTGGGGAACGGAGCAGTTCAACAGCAAACGAACCTCCCCCCCCACCTTTGTGGTGCAGCGGTACAAGGTGCTCTTAATTTCCTGCTTTGTTAGGAGGTCTGCAGCCAGTTAGCCTTTGCCAGTTTGCCACTAGCTTCAGTGGGCCTGGGGGATTTCCCTTGGGAGTTTACTGAAATGCATTTTGCAAAATTCAGATTATCCATGAAGAGTCCCTAAACCAGGGGTGGGCAAACTATGGCCCGTGGGCTGGATCCGGCCTGCAAACTCTTTTAAGCCGGCCCGCGAGCCGCACCACGTGGCTCGGCCCCACTCCGGCCGGGGTGTTGGTTGGGGGCCAGACCACGCGGCTCGGCCCCACTCTAGTGCTCCAGCTGGGGTGCAGGTTCAGGGGCCGCACCACGCAGCTCCCAGAAGCCATGCCATGGCCCCGCTCCAGCTCCTACGTGCTCCAATGGGAGCTGCAGGGGTGGCCACTGTTGACAGGACAGTGCGCAGAGCCGCCTGGTCGCACCTCCGCATAGAAGCCGGAGAAGGGATGTGCCACTGCTTCTGGGAGCCACTTGAGGTAAGCGCTGCTCAGAACCTGAACCCCTGAGCCTCTCACCACACCCCAACCCCCTGCCCCAGCCCTGATCCCCCTCCCGCTCTCCAAACCCCTCGATCCCAGCCCGAAGCACCCTCCTGCACCCCAAATCTCTCATCCCAAGCCCCACCCCAGAGGCTGCACCCCCCCCGCTGGAACCTGCAGCCCTTCCTGTACCCCTGCCACAGCCCTGATCCCCCCCTCCTACCCTCCGAACCCCTCGGTTTCAGCCCAGAGCACCCTCCTACACCCCAAACGCCTCATCCCCAGCCCCACCCAAAAGCCCGCATCCCCTCCCACACCCCAACCCCAATTTTGTGAGAATTCATGGCCTGCCATACAATTTCCATTCCTCGATGTGGCCCTCAGGCCAAAAAGTTTGCCCACCCCTGCCCTAAACCATCAACTGCTCCGTAAAAGCGCTTGGACCATGTCTATATGGACATCCCGGCAGTGGTGCAGCTGGACCAATACAGCTGCAGCGCGTCTGGTGAAGACACGTTATGCTGACAGGAGAGAGCTCTCTGGCTGACATAATAAAACCACCTCTGCGAGTGGCAGAAGCTATGTTGGCAGGAGAAGCTTTCCCACTGAATACAAGTGCTTAGGTCAGGTGTAATTTATGTCGCTCAGGAGGGTATTTTTTTCACACCCCTGAGCGACATAAATTATGCCGACATAGGCTGTAGTGTAGACATAGCCTTGATCTGAATCTTGCTCAGAAAGCGAATCGCCTCACAACGTTTTTGTTTGTTTGTTTAAAATAGCGGTTGAATGGGCTCTCGACCCTGGAGACTAAAGATGCCTCTTGCACGGCACTTTTGGCTTTACGTCGTTAACAGCAGCACTGTGTGCAGCTGACAGGGTCTGTCACCCAGTGGATCTAGAGCTTTATAAGGGAGGTGCCATACCTCTCTGCAGAGCAACACCGAAAGTAAGCTTAGCACGGCAGTGATCTCTAGAGGGTCTAATCACCTTCCTAAATAAATAGTCTCTTTCATTCCAACTTGTGATCCTAACTGTGTTCCCTCTGAGTCCTCCAGAATGCTAACTAGTGACTGACAAACATTAGTTCATTGAACTTGCAGCCCCTTCGTCATCCTGCAGCAGCACATACGCCTTCTGTAAACCTAGGTCTGCTCTTAGCTGTGTGTTTTCTTCCTAATGGAGCCTGACCACGAATCTTAATAACTTACTTCTGAGGGAGGGGACTCTCGGAAGAATCCAGGTACTTCTCCCCCCAACTAAAGTAACAATGATATTAATAAAAAGAACAGGAGGACTTGTGGCACCTTAGAGACTAACCAATTTATTTGAGCATAAGCTTTCGTGAGCTACAGCTCACTTCATCAGATACATAAAGTGGAAAATACAGTGAGGAGATTTACATACACACAGACCGTGCAAAAATGGATGTTTACCATACACATTGTAAGGAGAGTGTCACTGTATGCTTTCATTTGGGATGAGCTTAAAATATGAACCAGACCAAACTTCAGCCCTGTCTCCAAAACACCCCTCCCCCCCACCCAAATAAACACAAACCATTTTTAAAGATTCTGATAGATTTGGATTGGGAGACACCTTCTCTTTTCACCCCTCAACAGCCCCATCACACTCTGCTACCTATCCCATCCTGCACCCCACACTCAACCTTCTGTGGGATAGCACAGCTCTGGCACCCACTTTTTGCCGGCTTCCAAATGTGGGTATTTTTTAAAAATAAAGACGCTCATTGAGAAAAACTGAGATCAAGTCTGGTTGCGAAAGTTAATTTTGTCTCCTTTCTCACCTCCCTCTTCTCCATCCCACAAAAATAAAAAGGAATTGTATTTTTATTTAGTTTGTGGCTGTGCCCAAAATATACTCAGCCTAGCCTGTCCTAGACAGAGGAACATTTTTCACAGGCTTGACTGTGTCTCCAATATAAATTAAGCAAGATGTGACCAAAGACAATGAGAAGCATATTTACATGCAAGGTAAACAAAGGCATCAGGAGAGCAAGTGCAGGAAGATGACCACTTAACAGTCTTGACAGGGGGTGGAAACAGCACCCCCAGGAAGCCTTCCTGCCTTTTGAAACAGGGCCAATGAACTTTGGGAAGATATAAGCGGAGGCAAAAAGCTGTTTTGTCATCCATTATTGATGGACAATAGGGCATAGCACCCTCTGGGCCTATGAAAGTTGGGTCCCCTAGTCTGGAGCCAGGGATGCTGATAGCTTCAAGTAAGGAAGGAAACTGCTTAGGCAAAGCTTGTAGCTTGCTAGAATTCAATTTTAGTCACTAGAAAGCATGTTTTGTTTGTTTTATTTGTAACCTTTCCTATTCCTTTCCCTCTTACTTAAAGTCACTTAAACCGTTGCTCTTTGTTGTTACACTTACTCTTGTTTTATTACAAAACCATCTCGATGCTGTGTATTAAACCGCAGTATGAGTTCTGAGCCACCCTAGCAGGCTGGTGTGTTCTGTCTCTTTGGAAGCACCAAGTTTCTGTGAGTGCCCAGTGAGGGGCTGTTTAACTGCAGTGTAGACATCCCTTCGTTTTCTTTCTAAAATGTATATTAATTTTGAATAATCAGTCTGGCAAATTCTTACCACTTTTTCTAGATTTAGATCTGTCTCTTCCAGCAGTCTTTAGGAAGATATCTTCTATACCCATCACAATTAGATTTCTCATCATTGACTCAGATTCTGGAAATCACACACCTGACTTCTTGTCTTTAGATCTGTTAAAAATTATTCAGAAGACCCTTCCTCCATTTGATTTCTTGAGTGAAATAGAAATCTTTCATTTCTTTCTGGTAAACAGTGTTCCCCAAATTTTTTTAAGACAAACTCATAGTCAGCTCATTCTCTAACATAAAGCTCAAATAAATTACATAAAGAAATTATTTCAGTGCCTGCAATATTCAAAAAGATGGCAATCTTTTGTTCATCTTCCTTATGGATCCCGATGCCCTCAAAAATAAATCAAATTCTTGTTTAAACCTTTTCCAGTTTTCTGCAGCATTTCTTCACATTTTTAGAAATGTGGGAATTCTTAATTGAGCCATCGTATTTCATTCAAATGTGTTTTTTTAATTCTGAGCAACCTTTACTTCAGGGGTGTGGGTGTTTAACTTCTTCCAGTTGCTTTTATCACTTCTTTCACTCCTGATACCATGTGTTGTTTTACATTCAAGTAATCCACTAGTCTTAGTAATAATTCATTACTAGTAACTAAACAGTCTTTATTAGATACATAGTTAACCTAGATACAGAGCATCTTAACTCGGATCAATCTATTAGTCTAACCTAAAACCAGCTGTCTCCTCCCACAGTCAGCTCCTGCGCTCTGGAGAGTCTACTCATTCTCTTAAAGCCACAGTAACACCACAGTGCTAATCATAAAATGGCAAAATGTACAAAAAGAAGAAACATACAGGAAAAAACAGTCAGCAGGGGCATCTCCTGTTTATGACTAAGATGGCAGACTAATTTCTTATATATCACGTAATTCAAGGAAACAGACATCATCTTTCCCCCAGGGGACAAGCTGACAGCATGACTTGTCTCATGAATGGTAGCTCACAGCCAACGTGGCTGTAAATCGCTGTAAGGACTGTGCGTGAACATTGAGCTACAAGTCATAAAAGTATCTAGTTAAATAAGTCTAGGTTCTAGAATGCATGTTATGATTTTATTTTATATGTAACCGTTTGTTTTCAATACTTCTTGCTATTACTAAAATATTTATCTTTTGTTAAATAAACTACCACTTGATTTCACGACAAACTTATTTAAGTGCTGTGTGTTAAGCGGAGCGGTGATCTAAGGCAGTGGCTCTCAACCCTTCCAAACTACTGTACCCCTTTTCAGGAGTCTGATTTGTCTTGTGTACCCCCAAGTTTCACCTCACTTAAAAACTACTTGCTTCCAAAACTACTTGCTTCAGACATAAAAATACAAATGTGTCAGAGCACACTAGTACTGAAAAATCCCTTATATTTTCACCACATAATTATAAAATAAATCAACTGGAATATAAATATTGTACTTATATTTCAGTGTATAGTATAAAGAGTAGTATAAACATGAAATTTTAGTATGTACTGACTTCTCTAGTGCTTCTGATGTAGCCTGTTGTAAAACTAGGCAACTATCTAGATGAGTTGTTGTATCCCTTGGAAGACCTCTGCGTACCCTAGGGGTACACAAAACTCTGGTTGAGAACCACTGATCGAAGGTGTAACTGGTAAGTTGGGGTATTCTGTTCCTTGAAAGTAACAGATCTTTGGAACAGGGGCTGGATACTCCAGGGAGAGGCTCAGAGGGCTTGGTGGTTGGAGTGTGTCTATCGCTAATCTGTAAAGAGAGAGTGGGGCCTGTGGAGGCCTGAAGGGGAGTGCTTGTGTTGCTTGTGGCCCATGGAGTTGCGGAGCTGACCCCTGGCAGGCACAGACAAGGCTCCTCATGGTAAGGGTAGGTGATAGCCAAGTGCCTCCCAATCTTGGGTACACTTGAGAAGAATCACAAATTTATTTGAATTTGAACAGGACGCTGGCATTAACGTCACTTCGAAAAGTGCCATGGCTGGCCTTGCCCCGCACACCCTCCCTGACCCATTTCTTGATCTGCTCTGGCTGTCAGGCTCTGGGATCTGTGTGAAGTAGGAGTTGGAGGAGCCTTGAGTCGCCACAGACTCCTGCTTGATGCAGGCCCCCATTCCCTGGGCTGGGCTAGGCTGGCAGAGCCCCTTATGCCTCTGGCTGCCCTCACAGGGGTATTTCATGTTTGTAAGCCTTGGAAGTGAAGCATTTTTATTACCCACCGAACTAAAGCTGTATGACTTCACAGACTAGCCTCTCTCCTAATGTGAAATAACTCTACAGTAGCCCTTTGTCTTTTCTCCTGACACCAGCCTGCTTTCTTTCTTATCCACAGTTTCTGCCAAAACCTCTTCAGGAAATATAAGCTTTTGGCACCTTGTGACCCCCTTTAGTTAACCACAAACTGAATCATGCTGTACAGTTCAGCTGAGTAATAAAATATAATCTGATTGGCAGGAGATATTAGAGTGGGCCACATCATTACAGAGCCTCTTTTAACCCAGTTTAACAAGTTGCTCCTGAGAAGTTATTTATTCTAGCTGTCAACATACTGCTGTTGAGATGACAGCGATCAAATCTCTTTTAGATCCCAATCCTATTCTTCTCACTCCTACCTCACGTATTTGCGCCTCGTATAAGCAATCTCACTTTTCGTCAGCAAAGTGACTTGTTTGAGATTATTTGTTGAAAGACACAACAATGCATTTTTGGTAATATCAACAGCAGCTATTAGCATGAAATAAATATAGAATAAATAGCAGACACGTGTGAATCACGGGGCGATGAAACACACGGATTGTTGCTGTGTTGAGCACCTTGTGACCCCCATTCAAAAGAAAAACATATTTCACAATTGTGAAAATTCACCAGCACATTTCAAGGAGTGATGTTACAGCAGCAAATTATAACACTGACACTCATGCTCTTACAGTGGCTCTAAACTGCTGGTTGAGAGCCGGAGTGATTTCTGTTACTGAGTACGAAGAGTTCTTTTATTGTGCCCCGTTGGTGTTGGGAATGGTGAGGCTTAACAAGCACACAGAAAACTAATGGGGGTGGAGGGGAAAACTCTACTATCTGACGTCTGTCAGGCAGGTTCCATGTGAAAATGTACAATCCTCTCAGCTCAGTCCCAGAGGCTCTCATCCCTAAAGGTTTGTCTGCTGCATTCCATCATGGTTTGATGTTCTCTCCCTGCGGACTGACTGCCAGATCAGGGAAGGGCACCATGTGACTGGGCCTTCTCCAAGAGCTGGTAGCTATGCACCCCTTGTAGGAGGAAGATCTGAATTGGCAAGGCAAGGTGCAGAAATTTACATGGTGATTTTAGTTTAGCTGATGGAAAAAATAAAATAAAATAACTCCCCCTAGAAAAGCCAAGGGGTCCTGGGCTGGGCTGCAATGCCCAGGAAGCTCTAATTTAATATGTTATTGCCTGAAGGTAGAAAGAGCTTCATGAACCTTAAGGAAGTTCTCCACAAAGCATCAGTAAGTGCTCAACTCAGTGTTTAAGAATCACCATTCTAGGGAAAACCCAAGTGCTGCAGGAAATGGGATTAGTAATTAGATTGGCAGGAGATTTCCTTCTGAGTAACTACCAAACCAAGGCCCCAGCAAGATGCTAAGGTAAGCCATGCTGCTGGGGGGTGCTCTTTTATTCATTAAAGATCCCATGGTCAATATTTCCATTAACCCTTATGCCCAGTCAAATTTTAACCAAGGTAATTGTATTCTGCATACATGAATTCCACTGCACTTTCAATTTCATACGTTAATTCTCATTCCCAGCTCTAAACACTTGTGTAATGCTGCTATGTGCTGCAAAACTGCTGACATGTTCTATATCAGCCTTGGTTGCATTACAATGGAGGGTGAAGTGATCAGTAAAGATCTCCTCACTACTTTTACAGAGGTATTCTGGGGCTTAATTTATTCATGTCTGAAAGACACTTGGAGATCTTCAGATGACAGACACTATAGAAATTCAAAGTATTAATACAGATGTTATTCATCCATTTTTAAAATTGTTGGATGTTTAATATTTTGGACTCAAAAACAGTAAGATTAAATACATTTGGATAATATACATCACACAGAATTCAGAGTTATTTGGTTAAAAATGTTTGCCTCTAACTGGCCATTTGTGAGTGCAATTACACAGTTAGTGTGCACAACTCCTGTAATTGTGAGTGCAAATTGGGCATGAAGTTGCATGTTCAGTTTTAAATGTGGGCTGCGAAAGTTTCTCAGCTTAATTCTGATCTTGTATAAATCAGGAACATTCTCCTCCTAATAATAATTTGAATTCAGCTCTGTTACTACAGGGTAAGTTGGATCAGAATCAGGCCCTCAGTCTTTTCAAGGCTTTCACAAAAAATGTGAAAATGCTGCCTTAGATGGACAGAAAAATCTTACAGTAGGTTAGGCATCTCATTGACCATTTAAAAATTAATCAGTTTGTGCATGGGGTCGCAGTAATTGCATATACCCCAGTGCACATGCAGTTTTAAATTTCAGGCAGTAGATGATACCCTTTCTAAGGGCTCAATCCTGATTCCCTGAAGCCCAGGGGAGTAGAATCAGCACCAGTATTAGACACTTCTTATTTGCTGAAAGAAATGGCCTCCTTTCTTCTACTCGTAATGTCACATTTTCTCTGGACAAACATAAGATCCTATGTACCATACGATGTATAGTAAAATGGCTGCACCATCATGCTCTGTGGCACTGTCTCAAACATATCTGGAGCAATGTACTGAGGGGGCGAACCCAGCCCTTTCTCTTTACCCCAGCTTCCCATGGATGTGTTCCCTGCTTGTTAGCCAGAGTCTTCATCTCCGGCAACCACTTCATTGCAATTTTCATTTGAACGAAACATGATGCTGTAAATAAAGAGTGAAAAATAAATTGCATTTTTTAAAAGAAAACTGGCAACTTACACAAATGAGTGTCATTTTCAAAAGTTTCCTAAAGAAACAGACAAACAAAAAGTGTGTGACAGACGCATCTCTGATGAGAGACCCAATTTGTCACTGGAGCGCTTCTCCACAATTCTAGCGCTTATATTGTCGAGGGGAGATTCAGCCTTCCCTCTTTGTTTCTTGTTATGCTGATTCATTGCCCTTATTTTGGAATCTCATAATTTAGAGACTGACGCTTGTGCGCAAAAGTGAAATATGTTCCTTTCTGATTTCCTTTGCTTGGCCTGGCTTTCTGCAGTGATGTGAATAAAGTGTGTATTGTGCATATATATATATATATAAAAATCTATACTATCCCTCTTATCTGTTCCTCATTACAGAAGGAGAGTTCCGTACTTTGGATATTAATTTCTTTTCAGACCATAGTGAATCAATGCTGTCCCATTTCTTTTTATGGTTATTTATGACTCTGTGTGGAACAGACCCTTGAAACTTAAAGCCATGGAGTTCTCACTCCACTTAAAACATTGATTTCCACATAGTTTGGAGTTTCTTCCTTTGTGGACATTTTTATTGTAGCTTTTATTTTATTAATAACTGTCATATGAATGTTATAAAAGAGTTTTTTTTTCCAGCCCAATGAGAAGGAAGCATGACTTTTCTTCCCTCGGGAATGTTTCTGAAACAGTATTTATAGATGTAAAGAGTTGGGCAATGCTGCTGTGCTTTCCTCAATGAAAATTACATTAAAATTGAAACGTAGAATTTCATGAAATTAAAAAAAAATCAACCCACAGTTTGATTAACGTGATCCAACCAGACATGCCAAACCTGCAGAAAAAAACCCGCAGAAATTGGGCTTGTTTTTGGCTTAATTGGCTTGTGAGTTGCTAGTTGGCTACTTGGCTAGTTTTTGGCTTGTAGCTTTTTGCTTGTTTGGCTTGTAGCTTGTTGTAGCTTGTTTCAGCTTGTTTCTTCTTCTTTTTTTTTTTTTTTTTTTTTTGATCGGCTCCGGGCAAGCAGGGGCAAGGGAGGGGGGAGGGAGAGAGTCAGCCGTGCACTGCGGGCCCACCACAGTCCCAGACTGTATGCCAGACACTGTTCCCACTAAGCTGTGCACCTGCACACAGATCCTAAGCCCCGTGCATACGGCGAAACACCACGTGCACAACAATTTGCACAGAAGCAATTTTTTGCGCACACAGCCTGTCAGAAATTTCACAGAAGAAATTTTTTGCGCACACAGCCTGTCAGAAATTAGAGGGAACATTGATGCCAGGGGGCTCTAGTCACATAGAGTGTTAGGGTTCTTAGGGATTGGCTTGTTTTGGCCTTGTTTTAAAATGGGATTAGCTTGATTTTAGGCTTATTTACTGAATGAAAGTTGGCAGCTATGGATACAACCCCGTTTCCAGGAGCACTTTCCTTTGTTCCTGCCTGCTCCCTACTAATCTTCCCAACTGCAAGGTTGCACTGTTTCTGGGATCCTTTTCCCTGCATGTCTTTCTGAGGGCTGTTCCTTTATATCTGCCAGGAGGAGTCAGATTTAGTCACAAAGTGGCCATTTCGTAACTGTCTGCTGCCTTTTTTCCAGGTGGTAAGTGCTCTGAATTCCTACTATGTTTTCCCTTTAGCTTTTCCTTTCTTAATCTTGAGGAGGTGGCATGTTCTCACTATGAGGCTTCACAAAAGCACTATCATTTGAGGAACTCTTTGTCATTATCCTTAGTTGAATTTTCTGTACTAGTCCTCATAAATCTTATACCTGAAAAGCTTGTCTGACTCTTTTTAAAAAAAAAAAAAAAAAAAAGGCAGCATTGTCACAAAACCAGAGGAATTGAGGAGAATTTTCCCTTATTCATTTCCTACATTTTGTGCTATTGCTCTCATCCTGCTATTCTGAAATCAGAATACATCAATGTGTCAGAGCCCTGAATATCAGGTCCATATACATCCACATGGTGCAATCCTTATGCTGGTCTGTAGCCTTATGTTCTTACTCAGGCCAGGGGAATTCTGTCTGAATAACGCCTGAGCAGTAATTCCAGGATTTGACCTGTGGGCCACAATCTTCATGATTTATGCAGCAGTCTATCCCTGCAGGTCACAATGCAGAATCAGGGCTGTAGTTTCTAAAGTGCTTTGGGTCCTTTAGGATAAAAGGCTGTGAGCTGTAACTGTGAGGTATTATTTTATCCAGGCTGCCTTAAGCTTCCTCCATAGTGTGGCTCATCGTGTGGAGTCTGTACTCTTGACAGTTATCTGGGTGAGATTCAAGTCATGACTAACATATTGCAGAAAGTAGTTTTCCTTTGGCCTCCAGCTCCACTTCATTAGGAGGCAGTTTTTTGTTTTCAATAAGAAGAAGGAAAACTTCCGTTGGTGAAAGCTGTTTTTTGCAGACTGTGAAACCTGGGAACACCACTGAAAAAAAGTCATTTAAAAATTAGATTAAAATTAAATTAAATTTGCTAGAAAAATTCAAGAAATTATCAAAACAGCAGAATGAATCACTTTGACTTTCCTTTTAAACATCATGTTAAATGGAAGATGATTTAGCGACATGCCCGGTACGAGGAAGTTAGAATATGTTCATTAAAGTCCCCTTTTTTGAACCACACCAAAGTAATTTCATTGGAATGGATAATGCATGAGTAACACTAGCAATGCGCCCTTTAAGTGCCTATGCAAAACAAACGAGGTTTACTTAACGTATGGACAATTATTCCCTATTAGTTTTGATCAATTGCTTCGTGGTCACATTCATTAGACAGTCTAATGCGAACCACAATTAGATTTTATCCTTTTAAAAGATAAAGCAGAATGCCAAGCCATTAATTAAAGGATCTGACTTAAGTTGGTTACAAGATGGATGTTACATCCCCTTTATGGGTGACCCAGCTCAGCAAAAGAGAGCACTTTAGTTCTGAGTAGCAAATACTCTGGCACTAATTGAATGCAAACTTCTGAATGCTTCAGAGCAGTTGGAAAAAAGAAAATAATTTCATGTGTGCTTTCTGAAATGAGACATGAAATCCTAATGAGAGCCATGTGAATAGAGCTAGATTTACATAGGGAAAATTGTAAGCATGATCAAAACGCTGGAGATAGAAAAGCCCAATTAATATACCTGCTTCTATTTGTGGCCAATGCTTTTTCTCTCAGGGTATGTCTTCGCTGCAATATAGGCCCACGCTGCAGCCCATAGGTGCCGACTCCGTGGGTGCTCCAGGGATGGAGCACCCATGGAAGAAAATTTGCAGGTGCTTAGCACCCACTGGCAGCCAGCTCCCCCATCCCCCCAATGCCTCCCATCCACTGGCAGCCCCGCCAATCAACTCCTCCCCCTCCCTCCCAGCGTCTCCTGCCCGCCACGATCAGTTGTTTTGTAGTGTGCAGGAGGCGCTGGGGGGAAGGGGTTGGGGTGTGCTTGGCAGAGGGAAGAGGCGGGGCCTGGGGCAGAGCGGAGGTGGGAATAGGTGGGGCGTGGGTGGGGACTTGGGGGAAGGGGACGGGTGAAGGCGGGGCCGGGGCGGAGCGGTGGGTTGAGCATCCCGGGGCCTGGAGGAAGCCGGCACCTGTGCTTCAGTTGAGGGTCAAACCTAGCCTCCTTTGTGTTTACACTGCAATTGCGCTAACCCGGGGCTCAGACCCAAGATCCCAGGACCCTGCAGAGCTGGAGGGTACAAGCTTGAGTTAAACTGGGACCCAAAGTCTGAGTACTATTGCTTGGTAGTGTAGATGCAGGCCCGCTTGACTCAGGTCCTGGAAATCATCCAGAAATAGTCCACAGTTCTATGGGACAACTTCCTTAGTCCTCTCTATGCTAACAATCTGCAATCTATTGAAAACAGAATTCACACCCCACCCCCATTGTGCGAATGGCAGCAGCTCAGGTCACCGTTAACCCATTCTCTTCCAATCACCCATCTGCAAGCACACTATCTAAGAGCCTCCTGGGTTTGCAATGGAGAGCGAACCAATCAAGACTTTTGCAAAAGCGAGCGGCTTCCTGGGAACGTGCAGGGCAGGAAGTAAAGTTTTCCCACAGATTGTGCACCAAGGTCCAAAGGCTAGAGTGGCCACATTTTGAGGGTGGGGGACACTGGCACTCTGGGGTACGGTTACTTTAACTTGGGTGTGCGCACTGCAGTGTGGATGCCAAAGCCCTGGGTTTGAACCTGGGTTAGAAATGGTGACCAGACAGCAATTATGAAAAATCGGGACACTTTTGGTTTGGGGGGAGGCAGGGGCATAGTTGCCTATATAAGACAAATCCCCCAATATCAGGACAGTCCCAATATTATCGGGACGTCTGATTACCATAGTTAGAAAAGTCTTAACACGGAGTTAAAATACAAGGTAGACACTCAAGCCCAGAGTTCCCTGACATAGGTCAGCTGACTCAAGTCCCACTAACCCTGGGCTTACATTGCAGACCTACCCTCTTCTACCATAAATAGGTTAGTGTCTCGTTTTCAGTTCCCGAATACCCAGATCTTCATTTATTTCTAGTGACAAACCCCAAACCCTGTACCTGGGGAAAAAAAGCTAATTACAGTCTCTGTAACTGAAAACTACCAGTCAGAGAGAACCTTATCACATATTCCCAGAATAAAGCTGGGTCTGTGCAAATGAAAGAAAACTGGCTATATCCCATGTATTACTTATTGCATCATTGCTTACCTCCTTCACTCCACCAGGGTTCCCATCCTTAACTGCCAATTAGTCCACTTTCCCCATAAGCACCCCTGTGCTTTATGGCACAAAATCCCTCAAAACATTAAGAAAGCCACTCCTATATTCTCTTTCCAAGCCCTCCGTAAGACTCAACACAGCTGGGATGCAGACCACTGATGCAGTTGAAAGCAGCTAAGCAGGTGGCAAACTACATTTTGCACACAACTACTCTATGCAAAAATGTGCTTCTCTTGTTATCTGGTTCTCTCTTCCTCCCACCTCACCCTCTTGGTGAATCTTGTCTTTAACTAGATTAGAAACCCTTTGAGGCAGGTATGGTCTCTTTACTAGGTAATCTGTACACATCCTGCAAAATGAGGCCCTGATCAGGACCTCTTATACCAATAATAATAATGCTAAATTACTGCAGACCAAATCCCATCAACTTTCTTGATTTCTACTCAGTCAAAATTCCTACTTTCTGCAGTGAGAGATTTTCCTAGGTAAGAACAGAGAGATGACTTTATCCTCTCCATCCTGGGAAGCAGTGACTCTGAAAAAGGTCTGGGGGTCATGGTGAATAATCAGCTGAACACGAGGTCCCAGGGTAATGCTGTGGCTAAAAAGGCTAATGTGATCCTTGGATGCATAAACGGGGAATCGCAAATAGGAGTGGAAAGGTTATTTTACCTCTGAATTTGGCACTGGTGCAATCACCACTGGAGTACTGTGTCCAGTTCTGGGGTCCACACATTCAAGAAGGATTTTATAAACTGAAAAAGTTTCAGAGAAAAAACACAAAAATGATGAAAGGATTGAAAAACATGCCTTACAGTGATTGGCTGAAGGAGCTCAATCTATTTAGCGTAACAAAGAGAAGGTTAAGGGATAACTTGATCATATTCAGTAAGTACCTACATGGGGAACAACCATTTGATAATCTGTTCTTCTATGAAGCAAACAAAGGTAAAACGTGATCCTATGGCTGGAAGTTAACGTTAGATGAATGCAGACTGGAAATAAGGTATAATTTTTTAACAGAGAGGGGGTAATTAACCATTGGAATAATTTACCAAGAGTTGTGGTGGATTCTCCATCACTGACCATTTTAAAATCATGATTAGATGTTTTTCCTAAAGATGTGCTCTTGGAATTATTTTGGGGAAGTTCTATGGCCTGTGTTATACAGAACATCAGACTAGAGGACCATAGATTCCAAGGCCAGAAGGAACCATTGTGAATCTTTAGGACTTGATGAACATCTCTGAAATAACCAAATGTCCACGTGAAAGATGTGGTTTATGTACATTGTTGCATATCTTGTGTGTTAGCCCCATTCAGTACAAGCAGAGCTGTGTGGACCGTTGAAGTTCGGCAGGCAACGATTTCACAAATATTTTAGTAAAATGTGGTTCAGGGACCTTGATGAAGTTTGCAGAGTTCCCTGTTCTGAATGAACTCTGTTTTCCCATAGTTGAATCTCAACCCCGAGGCCCTCTAAAACTGAGTTATAATTAATATCGGAACCAAAATAGCAATGGAACACTTCCAATAACTGAAGAATTTATGAAGAATCACACTTCTGATGCAAAACCAGAACTTTGATCTCACTCTTTAGAAGCTTGTGCTATATCCACTAACTTCATCAGACTGCTTTCTTGGGGTGATCTGAGGTTACTGGTCTATTCAGGCTAATTTCTCATTTTAGAGCTCAGATGGGAATTTAAAAATCACCGAAGTGAGTTAGGAACACAAGTCTCATTGAAAGTCTAAGGGAGTTAGATGTCTAAGTACCCCCTGAAACCTGGTTTTAACATCCGCCCCGATCTTTTCCTGATAGCAATACAAATTACATAAGCAAACACGGGGCCCTGCAGTTGAGACCACTAGACTGTAGTATGTTAAGGACAGCCCAGTGATTAGGGTGCAAGTCTAGGAGCTGGGAAACCTGAGTTCAATTCTCTCCTCTGCTACAGACTTTATGACCTTGAGCAAGTCACTTAGTCCCTCTGTGCCTCAGTTCTCCATCTGGAAAATGGTGGCAATAACACTTTCCTATCTCCCAGGGGTGTTGTGATGATAAATTCATTAAGATTGTGAGGGGCTCAGATGTTATGGTAATGGGGGCCACAGGTAGATAACAAGTTCTGCTGTGATAATTGGGGATTTGGGAAATGGTGAGGGGTGAACTACAAAGTGGATGGTCTTAATTAGTAAATCCTTGTGTTCAGGATTGTTTTTTTAATACAGGACTTGTAGCTCCTTTCATCTGGTGTCTTTTGGGGCCCCTTTCCTTTTCCATCAATTTGAAATAACGAGCCTGCTATCAAGTAACTTAAATGCAAGAAAAGGCTGCTTGTTGCCAGTGGGGGGAAAATATATTGCAGTGCTTGGCAATAAGGTCCTGCACTTATACCACTCTTCTCAGTATGTAGCCGCAGATGCTTACTCAGCAGCAAGAGAGCCAAAGTGCACATAGAGAAGATTTTAATTAGTTTATGGTTCATTATTAATAGGAAGCTCACAGTAAATAACGTGTAATTTGTAAACACACACAATAACCTATTTTCATTCATTAAGATAGATGACACAAAAGAGAAGAAAGAATAACACCTGGCCTATGAACAAATGTAGGAGGCTAACTCATATCTATCAAAGGTTTCACTCAAAGGTTTACCTAGTGATTCCTCGTGCAAGTGCTGAGCACCTTAAATTCCTGCTGATATCCACGGGGAGCTGAGGATGGTTGGTGCCTTTCAGGATTGCTCCCTTGCCTTGATTTTATGGTGGCGGTTTACTAAATCCTAGGGAAAAACTAACAGGTACATGTCCTTTAGGGACAAAGTAGTAAATGTAGAAAGTAGTAACGCAGCAAAACCTGACACCCAGAACTGGACACAATTGTCCATCTGAGGGCTCACCAGTGCTGAGTTGTGTGGGACAATTACCTCCCATGTCTTACATACGACACCCCTATTAATACAGCCCAGAACATTAGCCTTTTTCGCAACTGCATCCCATTGTTGACTCATATTCAATCTGTGATCCACTATCACCCCCAGATCCTTTTCATCAGTAATACCCCGACCCGATTATTCCCCATTTTGTATTTTTGCCTTTGATTTTTTTCCCAAGTCATTAATTAGCAGAGCACCAGATGAGTAAACTGGAGGATCGAGGCAAATGTTGCCCCAGCTGTGATCATGCCATTTGTAGGGACTACATGCAGCGTTCAGCAGTAGAGCTGGTTGGGAAATTTTTTGATGAAGCTTTTCTTCATCAAAAAATGCCGGTTGGGAATGGGTCGGTTTTGACGAATTCCTCAGCTCAACAAATTTTGAAAAGAAAAGTGCTGACATTTTGCAAATAAAAAATTGTGGGTTTTCCAGTTTGAAATTTTTCATTTAGAATTTAAGCTGCTCATAATGCAACTTTATTTTAAATAAAAAGGTGAAAATTGAAATGAAACTTTTCAAAATCATCAAACTGAAATGTTTTGATTTACCTCAGTTGACTTTTTTTTAATTTTTGGTTTGCAAATCATTTAAAAATGTTGACTTTTCATCCCAATTTGAAATGGACTTTTTCCCAGAATCTCAAAAATATTCTTGAGATGGGAGAACCATTTTCCACCCAGCTCTAGTTAGCAGTGAGATGCAGATTCTTCCCAACAGCAGGCTCCAAACAACCTCTTTCTTTACCTGTTATGGTGAATTTACAGAGTTGTGTTAGTTTTGTTTTTTAAAAGCACAGAATGTATCTTTAAAATAGCAGGAATTAAGGGCCTGATCCAAAACTCATCAATATCAATGGGAATTTTTCCATTGGCTTCAGTTAGCTTTGCAAAAATGTCAGATCGGTAAACATGTACCTGCACATGCAGTAATACGTATAATCCTTAGTCCTGCCTTGAGTGTAGGGGACTGGACTCGACAACCTCTTGAGGTCCCTTCCTGTTCTATGATTCTATGATACAGAGACAACTAGTCATTTACATGTGCAACCATTGTAACCGTGCACACAATCATAATAATTGAGCGTACAGATCGTGCCCCTAATCTTCCAAACATTTACACATCTGAGTAACTTTACTTATGTGAGCAGTCCTGTTGTAGTCAGTGACACTACTTTTGTAATGTTGCTTGCATAAGTGTTTCAAGTATCGGGGTCTACAGAGGTGCATATCAGAAAATGGAGGTCTATTATATAAGACCTTTATAGAAAAGATATTTATATAGTTTGGATTACAACTTCAGATCAACTATCTTTTTCTGCCCTAACAGAGTACACCAAAAGGAAAAAAATTGGTAGCAGTTTAAATTCATTTGGGATTTTTGATGTATTGCTGGCCACCTGCTGATTACACAATCTGCCGCTTCCTAATTTATCACTCTAATATTAGAATTAATACAAAGCACCAGCATGCCAAAGGTAAAAAATAATTATAAATTATACTGACCAGCTCACATTAGTGTGAGTGTAAGCAACAGCAAGGTGTTTCTATTTATCACCATCTGCTTTGATAGGGCACCATTCATTTAATGTATCAGCTGATTGCTTTCAATTACTTCTTCTCGAGAAGACATACAATCAGCATTATTTAGTTAGAATTGTGCTTGCCCGAAAGATTTTGTAAAGCCCATTAAAAGGAAGCAGTTGTTGGGTATATGTGGACTAGATCTAGAATTTCTCTCTCGTTTTTGTTTGTGGTTTTAAAAAATGGTTTTAAATGTGTTCGTTGTATTGTTACCAAACAGGTACTGTATGCTCAAAATCAATATAGTAAGAGCATTTGAACATTTTTTTTGTATCTCAGTGCATTGAATTTTTGGCTGGAATAACTACCAGTTGGACAATCCTCTACCAAAACTCTGCTGCCTATACTACAGATTGTTATTTCTATTTTGGTAGTACCTCAAACAAAGTCCAGAGCCCCTTGTCTTAGGCACTGTACAGACAAATGACACAAAAGATGTCCCTTGCCAGAGCCGGATCCAGCACCCACTGTAGTAAATGGAAAGGCTCCAATTGACATCAGTGGCCATTGGATCTGCCCCCAGAGAACTTAAAATCTAGGTGTCAGACAGGATCCCACTTGCGGCATAAAGAGACAAACAGGGCGAGGGAGGATGAGACAGAAGTCTCAGCTTACCACTTGTCAAAACTAGCTCTAAGTGGTGGAAATGTTGACACCACAAATGTAAATTGATGGATTGATATATCTCTTTCCACGGTATACTAACATCTTGAATACTGCATGCAGATCTGGTCACCCCATCTCAAAAAAGATATATTGGAACTGGAAAAAGTACAGAAGAGGGCAACAAAAAAATTAGGGGTATGGAATAGCTTGCATATGATGAGAGATTAATAAGACTGGGACTTTTCAGCTTGGAAAAGAGACAACTAATGGGGGATGTGACAGAGGTCTATAAAATCATGACTGGTGTGGAGAAAGTAAATAGGAAAGTGTTATTTACCACTTCTAACAAAAGAACAAGGGGTCACCAAATGAAATTAATAGGCAGAAGGTTTTAAACAAACAAAAGAAAGTATTTCTTTACACAATGCAAATCAACCTGTGGAACTCTTTACCTGAGGTTTTTGTGAAGGCCAAGACTATAACAGGGTTCAAAAAAGAACTAGATAAATTCATGGAGGATAGGTCCATCAATGGCTGTTAGAGGTGTCCCTAGCCTCTGTTTGCCAGAAGCTGGGAATGGGCGACGGGAGACGGATCACTTGATGATTACCTGTTCTGTTATTGCCTCTGAAGCACCTGGCACTGTCAATTGTCGGAAGACAGGGTACTAGGCTAGATGGACCATTGGTCTAACCCAGTTGGGCCATTCTTATGTTCTTTTGATAGCAGGTTGTTCTTAATGGAAACAAGTTCCCTCTAGTAATTTGGGCTTCTGACTTTAGTGTATCCCACATTATACAGACCGTGGAGACACTGAAGCAGGACTGAAGATCAATAAATCCTACTTTTCTTCCATCATAACTACACTACACCCCACTAAACTTTTCTGTATTGCAAATCACTTTGTCAGCTGAGAATGCCTTATTTGACTCCGGAGCTCAGTAATCTCTCTCTGTGAGAAAAAGATTAGTCTACTTCATGGAGAATACTATCACCCACATAAAGCTGGCACCTCTGAACATCAAGAGTCACACACTGAACACAGGGCCAATAATATGGTACCTGTCTCCTTAGAAATCTGCCCATTCACATAACACGAACATTGCAGGACATTTGAACTTCCAATTCAGTACATGCTCTTCTTTGCTGATGTACAAGAGATCATCACTTCATTTGAAGGGGATGACTTACCACGCACTTTGAATCATAGAATCATAGAATATCAGAGTTGGAAGGGACCTCTGGAGGTCATCTAGTCCAACCCCCTGCCCAGAGCAGGACCAATCCCAACTAAATCATCCCAGCCAGGGCTTTGTCAAGCCTGACCTTAAAAACTTCTAAGGAAGGCGATTCCACCACCTCCCTAGGTAACGCATTCCAGTGTTTCACCACCCTCCTAGTGAAAAAGTTTTTCCTAATATCCAACCTAAATCTCCCCCACTGCAACTTGAGACCATTACTCCTTGTCCTGTCATCTGCTATCACTGAGAATAGTCTAGATCCATCCTCTTTGGATCCACCTTTCAGGTAGTTAAAAGCAGCTATCAAATCCCCCCTCATTCTTCTCTTCCGTAGACTAAACAATCCCAGTTCCCTCAGCCTCGCCTCATAAGTCATGTGTTCCAGACCCCTAATCATTTTTGTTGCCCTTCGCTGGACTCTCTCCAATTTCTCCACATGCTTCTTGTAGTGTGGAGCCCAAAACTGGACACAGTACTCCAGATGAGGCCTCACCAATGTCGAGTAGAGGGGAATGATCATGTCCCTCAATCTGCTGGCAATGCCCCTACTTATACACCCCAAAATGCCATTGGCCTTCTTGGCAACAAGGGCACACTGTTGACTCATATCCAGCTTCTCATCCACTGTCACCCCTAGGTCCTTCTCTGCAGAACTGCTGCCTAGCCATCCGGTCCCTAGTCTGTAGCGATGCATTGGATTCTTCCGTCCTAAGTGCAGGACTCTGCACTTGTCCTTGTTGAACCTCATCAGATTTCTTTTGGCCCAATCCTCTAATTTGTCTAGGTGCCTCTGTGTCCTATCCCTGCCCTCCAGCGTATCTACCTCTCCTCCCAGTTTAGTATCATCCACAAATTTGCTGAGAGTGCAATCCACACCATCCTCCAGATCTTTTATGAAGATATTGAACAAAACCGGCCCCAGGACCGACCCCTGGGGCACTCCACTTGACACCGGCTGCCAACTAGACATGGAGCCATTGATCACTCACTACCTGTTGAGCCCGACAATCTAGCCAACTTTCTACCCACCTTATAGTGCATCCAGCCAGCCCATACTTCTTTAACTTGCTGACAAGAATACTGTGGGAGACCATGTCAAAAGCTTTGCTAAAGTCGAGGAATAACATGTCCACTGCTTTCCCTTCATCCAAAGAACCAGTTATCTCATCATAGAAGGCAATTAGATTAGTCAGGCATGACGTGACCTTGGTGAATCCATGCTGACTTTTCCTAATCACTTTCCTCTCATCTAAGTGCTTCAGAATTGATTCCTTGAGGACATGCTCCTTGATTTTTCTGGGGACTGAGGTGAGGCTGACCGGCCTGTAGTTCCCAGGATCATCCTCCTTCCCTTTTTTAAAGATTGGCACTACATTAGCCTTTTTCCAGTCTTCTGGGACTTCACCCGATCGCCATGAGTTTTCAAAGATAACGGCCAATGGCTCTGCAATCACATCCGCCAATTCCTTTAGCACTCTCAGATGCAACGCATCCGGCCCCATGGACTTGTGCATGTCCAGTTTTTCTAAATAGTCCCAAACCACTTCTTCCTTCACAGAGGGCTGGCCACCTCCTCCCCATGCTGTGCTGCCCAGTGCAGTAGTCTGGGAGCTGACCTTGTTCGTGAAGACAGAGGCAAAAAAAGCATTAAGTACATTAGCTTTTTCCACATCCTCTGTCACTAGGTTGCCTCCCTCATTCAGTAAGGGGCCCACGCTTTCCTTGGCTTTCTTCTTGTTGCCAACGTACCTGAAGAAACCCTTATGCATTAGTATGCATTAGTCTGGCTACTACTTAAGAAGCCATTGCTTGATACGCCTAGCATTACAAACTTATTAAGCTTGAGAGGAAGCATGCTTAGGGCACTGGCTGAGGACTTCAGAGATTTTAAGTTCCTGTTCCACTTTCAAGTTCCTGTTCTGCGTGACTTTGGACATGTCACTTAGCCTTGCTCTGCCTCATTTCTCCATCCGTAAAATAGTACTTTCTTACCTCACTGGGAGGTTGTGCGGCTCTCTGATAGTATGGTAATGGTAGCCATATACTGGCCTAAGATAGCTAAAACTACCACCCAGAAACTGGCTCCCTATTGGATGCCAAGGTAAAGGTTTTGGGGACAGGTTTTCAGAGGTATTTAGGTACCTAAAGATGCAGATAGATTTCTAGTGAAATTTCTAAATGTTTCTAAGCAAGTTAGCTGCCTAATTCCTATCAAGGTCAATAGAAATTGGTCACCTAAACTCACATAGGAGCATCTGTAAATCTCAGCAGGTACCTATTTGCATCTTTAGACATCTAAATATCTTTGGAAATCTGACCTTTGGGCCTTATCTACAAGTCTTACAAGCATTCTCAGCAGCTGGTCCATAACTGTGGAACTCAATTCCAGGAGAGATTACAATTCTATTCTACTTAAGTTCTCTACAGTGTCTATCACCATGGTATGTGATCATGTGGTATCTAGAACTACCACAGAACCCACTGCTTGAAAACCAACATGTCAAACCTTCGTCTTTGACCTAATCTTCCCACAACAAAACAAAACACAATCTACAATTGACTGATCAATCAAAAAGTCACAGACTGGTGGGGTAGGAGAAAGACACCCAGGATCCTATTGTCTTTACTTGTAGAATGTGCAAGGTGCTTGGATACTATGGTGACGCAAGTCATGATTAGACAGATAGAACTCATACTTTGAGATCTGGGTTTGTGAAAGGGCACAATCTGCTAGACATTTTCCTGCACTAGTAGTGCACACAGTTCTGCTAAAGTTTTCATCTTAAGTACTTTTTTCCTCCAAAGGGCAGCAACTGGCCTTTAGAGTATTACCATAAATGCTTGCTTTTGGGGTACAAGATGTACAGCATAGGAATTGTTCAAAAAGTAAACCTGGAAAGCTATTAGACATCAGGAAAAATATCAAAGGAAAGAACATATTAATAAAACATTTGCACCATAAAAACTAGAATATCATCATTACTCTTCAAATTAGTTGAAGAGTAATTATCCCCAAGATGTTCTCATGCCTTCCATATCTTGTTGCAAAAGTATGACAAAATGAATAGGTAGATGCACTAGCTCTAAGATGCCAGTAAAACGGGGGAGAGAGAATTAGAATTAACTGTTACCAAACAAATGCAATGTGTGTGCATATATCTGTGTGTCTCTGAATGCACAGTGAAGGTGACCTCTGACAGCCCTGTTTGATAGAAAAGATTAAAATTCCAATCTCGGATATTGTCATTACTTACTTTTAATAAACAATACAAGTCTAGTGGAAAAGTCCAGGTGATTGTTTATGTGCCTAGGTGTTTTACCAGCTGAAATCATGCTGGGGTTTTCACTTAGATGATTTAGACAGAGTGCTTATTAACAAATTTTAGGGGCACGGGAATACTTTGTGAACAGGCTGAAAAATGTTCTTATGAGAATCTTTATTTTAAAGACAGTCATTTGACAATCTCCTTAGTAGATTTGTACTTTAGGATTTTGTTCCATAAACCTGTCCACATCCTAACTACAATCAGGAATTAAGAACACCTCTGCATCTAAGACAGGTTTCAGAGTAACAGCCGTGTTAGTCTGTATTCGCAAAAAGAAAAGGAGTACTTGTGGCACCTGAGAGACTAATCAATTTATTTGAGCATAAGCTTTTGTGAGCTACATCCGATGAAGTGAGCTGTAGCTCACAAAAGCTTATGCTCAAATAAATTGGTTAGTCTCTAAGGTGCCACAAGTACTCCTTCTCTCTGCATCTAAGTGGTCTAAAGGCAGCACTACATGGGGGAGCTAAGTTTTAGGACCAGACTTAGTCTTATCTTTATGTTCCCTAGGTTGGCTAGACTCGCGGCCACAACAGAGAGCACGCACATCATTTGGGGAGGGAATGGCACGCATTGCTCTTTGAAATCCTCCTGGCTTACTGAAGATGCTGCATTGGTGGGCTTAGCAGGGAGGCATATTCCCCTCTGTTCACAGGAGGAGGGTCTTTTGTGAGTATGTTGGAGACAATATAAAGTGAGGATCCTGGAAGACCCTTCCAATCCCCTCATCTCCAAAAAGATGAATATTCTGCTGTACATTGTGCTAAAACATGACATTTCAACTTAAGCAGTTTAAATAGTCCCCTGAGCTATGTTAAAGATACTGAACAGCTGTATGGATAATTAAGGAAAGCTAATTAAAATAAATTAAATTAACTAGAAAATCAGTTTATGTGTTTATTCCTGAAAGTTTTGTTGTTGTGTAGGAGTTGGAAGTGCTAAAGTTTGAGATCCTGGAAATCGGCATGTCTCAGACCCATGAACACTGGTATTTTGAATAATGATGGGCTCATACCTCTTACCAGGGGTGCTGATTTGAGGTTGTAAAACCTGTCAGAACTTTTATCCCACTTCAGATTAAAGACAAGGATCTGATTTCTTTCTCTCATGCTCCAGTGAAAATCCACAGTAATGCTGCAATGTCAACAGTGTCACATTAATGTATTATTAGTGAGTGTTGTAAAAGAGGAGGCTCTGATGTGCCATTTCCTAAGATTTCTCCCACATTCTGTACAGATAAACCCCTCAAATTTCAGTGTGGCAAAAAAGAAAGAGCCTGATTCTGATGTCACATACACAAGGTTTAAATCTGTGTAAGTCATTTGACTTCTTTAGAGTTACTTTTGGTTTCCACCAGCATAACTTAGATCAGAATCAAATCCAAAAAGAGCAAATATAATTCACGGCATTTATTGCAAATCTTTTATAAAACATGTAACACTGCTAAACGATATCGTCCTTCAGTGTAGCAGCTGCACAGTGTATTCACTAAGGGACAGACTGTGGCTCAGCTAGCACAGCAGTGCGGAAGTGTAAGGAGGGTACAAAAGCCCTTTTTTGCCCCGTGCATCACAGATAGATGCATGGGAGGGGAAGCAGATGCTACAGAGCTGCTATGTCTCCCCCTTGTGCAGGTGGGTGGGAGGGGGGCAGTATGAGTCAGGGCCAGGGTGGCCTTACCCTTCCTTTCTTCAATGCACCAGCCGGTGCACCTGCACTGGTATGCAGGGGAATGCATGCTGCCCTGAGTATAGACCTGGCACAGTTTACTCCCTCTGTGGAGCTGCGGGGAAACTCTCTGAGTTACAGCTCCTAGGGAAGTGCAGCCGTGGGCTTGTGGCAAGCCAGGAATGAACCTAAAAGCAGCAAAAGTACAATTGGAAGCTAAATTTAAGTTACAAGGTGTTTGCTTTCGTTTGTCAGCACAGTAAATACTTTTTTAGAATAAAAATGAGCAGGTAACTATCTTTAAATGGCTTGACTTTATGGTTGGTATAATGCAGTCCTCGTAGACTATGAAATGATTTTCATCAGGCAGCTGGAAGGAATATTTCTGGGAACCAAGGTGAATTAAGGTTTGACCTTTTTACTACTATCTTTCTTGACACTTTTTCTTATATATACTTGTTTTCAGCTTTCAGAAATGAACTGCATTGATCCTGTTTTTGGAGATCAGTCATTGTGGTAAACAGTAAGGCTCCATGATTTATGACTAGGCCTGCTGATAGTACCTTAGAGATGTCTAACCACCTGCAGATTGAGAACTGGCTTTAGGAACTAGGGATTCAAACCTTTCAGGAAAAGCTCTCCCAGCCACTCTCATTTGTGAGATGAAAGCAATCATAATGAGAAAGTGATCACAGTCAAATAAATGAGAAAGCTGATAACTGCCCAGTCTATGATAAACAGATTTTTCTGGTCTTAGAATCATTCTTTTCAGCGTATTCATTAACTCCTTGGACAAGAGGCACAAGTGCAAGATTTCTAACACCACAGACAATGATGTGAAACCACAGTTCAAGCAGTGCTCTGAATTTCTCAGAATTGACAAAAATTAACGGAAGAGCTTTCAGTAAGATTTTTCAAAACAACCACATGTGCCACTGCACAGCTGACTCTCAGTATGAGTTTGTACCAGCCATGCTATGAGGTGAGATGCAGTACGTACGCCTTTGTTGGTCATACTAAGGGGCAAGGGTACAAAATAAAGCAAAAACTATAACTATGTACGGTAAGTCTGATTAATATATTTATTTTCCAACATATTTTATTAGCATAGAGGTAATACCGCCACTCCCCCGCACACATTGCTTTATGTATGGCAATAAAAGATACTGGGCAAAGTCCACCAGTCCAATGGGAAAAACTGCCACACACATGCTCAAGCACCCATGGAAAAAATAGGGGGTGTTCAGCACCCACTGGTCACAGCTGTTGGGCGGGGACCCCAATCAGCTCTTTGGCAGGTGGCAGGAGGTGCCGGGGGAGGGCAGTGAGCAGTAGGCAGGGGCCTCAGGGGAAGGGGCAGAGTGCGGCGGGGCCTCGGGGCAGAGTGGAGGTGGAGCACCCAGCAGGAAAAATAAGTCAGTGCCTGGGCAAGTGCCACAAAAGGAAAAGCCCCACCCCCAAATCTTAAACTCTGAGTTTAAACATAATCGTTTTCACTGCAAAATCCCCTCAGGCAGGAGCAGGATTGTTCTGTGGCCACACGGAGAAAACGAGGGATACAGCTATGAAATGTCACAGAACCAAGTGCTCCCCCAGCAGATCTGTGCAGTGTTCTGGCCTCTCCTTGCGCTGTCCTCTTTCTCCCACAAGCAAGGGAAACTTAACTCTCCTCCTCTTTAAAATCTGACCAGGCTTCTGGAACAAAAGTGCATCAAAACACTCAGGTCATCGGTTGGTTGGTGGCCAGTGCAGAGGAAGGAGGAGCGGTCTAAACAGCCATCTCCCACTAGGCGTTGCCCCTTCTTTACTGCTTCCTCATCCTCTTCACCACAGCTAGCCAATGGTTCGTGGCGTGGGAGGATACCAAAACCAGTGTTGTCAACGGAGACAGCCAGAAAACAGAAATCCCTTCCTGCTACACATTTCATGTTTTGTTTTGTTTTTTTTTTTTTTAAAAAAAGTTGGCCCTGAATCAGTACAAAAAGTAAAAAATGTGACATATTTTGTCGGAAGGGATTTCTAGAAAAAAAACCTCTTTTGGGAAAACCATAATGGATTTTTTTCTGCTTGCTGGCTGGCTGCCTGGAAGGCTCTTATCAATTTCACTTTCTGCCCGCAGAATGTGGCATCAGCTGTCATGTCAGTGTTCCTGATGGAAAACCGAATTGTTTTTTGCAAAATTGGAATTTTCCATTGAAAATTTTGATGTGACAAATAGGGCGTTTTCTGCTGGAAAATCATTCAGATGCAAAATTATCAGTGAGTTCAAGTTGTCAACCCCTCCTACACACAAGTTTGAAAGATGGTCTGGTTAAAGGAGTGGACGAAGTTTCAAGATTCCTGTGGCTATACCTGGCTCTGCCATTAATTTCCAGGGTAACCTTGGACAAGTCATTTAACTGTTCTGTGTTTCAGCTGCCCGTGTGTACAGTAATGATGATAATACTTCACAGGGATATTGAGATGTGAACACCTGCCCTGACAATTTTTCTCCCGTTTCCTATATGGTATCCTATCTCTTGCCTCTTTCCCTCTTTACCACCCCTTATTTTAATCTACAAATGCCCAGTCTCCTCCTGCTCCCTACATTCCCCTGCAGTCCCCTTCAGCACCCACCCAGTTCCTCACATTCCCCTATGCTCAGCTCAGTCTCCTTCACCACATTCCCATTCATTTCTCCCTTCCACCTCATATCCCTTGTCCCTCCCTCATTTTACCTCCTGCCCCCACCTCCCCACATCCTTCTGGGCTTAGTCATCTTCCTTCTTTCTTTACATCGTCCCCTGTTTCCTCATATCTTCCTATCCAGGCCTCCGACGAAAGAGGAGCATCATGGCTTCAATCTCATTTCAAACAATGGGAGTTGACCCCCTTTCCTAGAGGCGGGCGCCCTTCCACGTACATTCTGAATAATTAAAAAAAATTGTGAATTTGATGTCAGAAATCATGAGATTATGGAAAATATTAAAAAACCCAAATATTATGAGAGATGGCAATTCTGGTAGAAGTGAGCAATCCATTGTGGTGCCTGATTTCCTTATCCCATATTCCCAGACAGACTTATTTTCCCTGCATAGCTTCATAGGAGCAGTGACAATCTTATTCAGTCAGTCTCAGTGTCCAGGATACAGTTAGCTTGATGTCATTTTAAAATATTTTTTAGCTGCTCTCAGGTAGGTAGAGGCCTGAAAAGATACTGTTGCTGGCTAATGGAAATGGTCCTTATTAGCTCAAGAGGCAGAGGCCTGTTTTTTGGCACTCAGGAATTGCATGCCGAGTGGCAGATGTGAGAGATTAGATGGTGACTCAGGAACATTGTGATCACAAAGTGGTTAATTTGTAAACTGATTGCACAATGCGTGCAACCACAACCTGTGGCACTGCTCGAGAGTTAAAGTGTAAAACAGATCCTACATTTACTAAGGTTTGTTCTTAGTGCAAAAATAATAGATAGCTTTGGGTACTGTGACAGAGTGGGATAGGTCTGCATCAAATTGTGAACTCCATTGTGTTCTGGAACTTGCATTTTTGTACCACGTCTGACATTTTGGGTTCTGTGTTGAAAAAACAGCCTGCCCTTGACAAGTTATAGAATCATAGAATATCAGGGCTGGAAGGGACCTCAGGAGTGCTTCACACCTCCTAGTGAAAAAGTTTTTCCTAATATCCAACCTAAACCTCCCACACTGCAACTTGAGACCATTACTCCTTGTTCTGTCATCTGCTACCACTGAGAACAGTCTAGATCCATCCTCTTTGGAACCCGCTTTCAGGCAAGCAACTATTGAAAGCAGGTATCAGATCCCCTCTCAGTCTTCTCTTCTGCAGACTAAATAATCCCAGTTCTTTTAGCCTCTCCTCATAAGTCATGTGCTCCAGCCCCCTAATCATTTTTGTTGCCCTCTGCTGGATTCTTTCCAATTTTTCCACATCCTTCTTGTAGTGTGGGGCCCAAAACTGGACACAGTACTCCAGATGAGGCCTCACCAATGCCGAATAGAGGGGAATGATCACGTCCCTCGATCTGCTGGCAATGCTCCTTCTTATACAGCCCCAAATGCCGCTAGTCTTCCTGGCAACAAGGGCACACTGTTGACTCATATCCAGCTTCTTGTCCGCTATAACCCCTAGGTCCTTTTCTGCAGAACTGCTGCCTAGCCACTTGGTCCCTTGTCTGTAGCAGTGCATGGGATTCTTCTGTCCTAAGTGCAGGATTCTACACTTGTCCTTGTTGAACCTCATCAGATTTCTTTTGGCTCAATCCTCTAATTTGTCTAGGTCCCTCTGTATCCTATCCCTACCCTCCAGCGTATCTACCTCTCCTCCCAGTTTAGTGTCACCCGCAAACTTGCTGAGGGTGCAATCCACACCATCCTCCAGATCATTAATGAACATATTGAACAAAACCGGCCCCAGGACCGACCCTTGGGGCACTCCGCTAGATACCGGCTGCCAACTAGACATGGAGCCATTGATCACTACCCATTGAGCCCGACAATCTAGCCAACTTTCTATCCACCTTATAGTCCATTCATCCAGCCCATACTTCTTTAACTTGCTGGCAAGAATACTGTGGGAGACCATATCAAAAGCTTTGCTAAAGTCAAAGAATAACATGTCCACTGCTTTTCCCTCATCCACAGATCCAGTTATCTCATCTTTGAAGGCAATTAGGTTAGTCAAGTATGACTTCCCTTGGTGAATCCATGCTGACTGTTTCTGATCACTTTCCTCTCCTCTAAGTGCTTCAAAATTAATTCCTTGAGGACGTGCTCCATGATTTTTCCAGGGAGTGAGGTGAGGCTGACTGGCCTGTAGTTCCCCGGATCCTCCTCCTTCCCTTTTTTAAAGATGGGCACTACATTAGCCTTTTTCCAGTTATCCGGGACCTCCCCCAATTGCCATGAGTTTTCAAAGATAATGGCCAATGGCTCTGCAATTACATCTGCTAACTCCTTTAGCACCCTCGAATGCAGTGCATCCGGCCCAATGGACTTGTGCTCTTCCAGCTTTTCTAAATAGTCCTGAACCACTTCTTTCTCCACAGAAGGCTGGTCACCTCCTCCCCATGTTGTGCTGCCCAGTGTAGTAGTCTGGGAGCTGATCTTGTTCATGAAGGTCAATCCATTGCAGACATTGCCTTGCATAGGAAGGGCGTGGTACACCTTGGAGAGGACTGTCAGTGTAAGAGAGCCATCGAGATCATCAACTTTGAATGAGACTCTGTGACTGGCCCACCCCGGGGGACAATGGTTTTCTTCACATGGGACTTGCATGGCTGAAGTTGGTGGTAACTTTGTCTTTGCAATTTTCCCTTTTTAGTCTGTTTGAATCTGTCTTGCGTCACTGATCTTCAGTCTATTGCACTTATAATCAAGAGTTTTTCTCTTCTGTTCTTCCCCTGGCTGGCTCAGTCAGATCATACAGAATTTTTGAAGAAAAGAAAAAACTTCCAGTCTCTTGAATGTTAAAAAAAAATGAAATCACTTAGAACTGTTATATGTTGTTTGCAGTTTTGTCCCCCTCCTCCTTTCTGAGGTGGAAATGCTGCTGGCATCCTCTGTGGGGAAGAAGTCCGCCAAACAGTGGAACATGTGAAAAGGGATAGTTCTCTGCGTCTTCCTTAGTGGGCTGACATGCTGGCAAGGAGCAACATAACAATCACTCAGCTCCTCTTCCATCTCACTGGGTCTGCAAGGGGGATGTTGAACATAACTAGGGGGAAGTGCCAGGCAAGGCACTGTGCTCTCAAAAAGATGCTGCTGTTACAGATAACACTTTAAGTAACTTATTTTTGTTTACTTTTGGGCAGAGGACCAGTGCAAGAATTATGCACCACTTAAGCAGCTTGTAAGCCCTCAAAAAAAAAAAAAACAACAACGCAACCTTTGAGGGACTTAAGAGGTGTGTAAGTCTTGAGCTGGCCCTCTAAACAGGATGAAGTTTACCTTCAGTGTACAGAGGAGGAGGGTGAGGCAAAGATAAGGTACTATTACCTTTTTGGGGGTGGTATCAAGGAATTCCTGATCTTGACATTGCTACTACCAGAAAGAAGATAGGAGGAGTCAGTCTTACTACATCCAGATGCTCCTTACTGAGAGTTAAGATGCATGGCTTTTCAGAGGGCCTGCCAGCCCATCCATACTCACTAGTGCCCCTTACAGTTGCTGGGGACAGGGAGGGCCTCCAGTGATGGAGACGTTATCAGACAGCTAACGACCAGGACCTTCACACTGCTATACAACCTGGTTTTCATTTTTAGACTAAGAATAAAAAGGACATCCCAAAGTAACCAGACAAGTATAAATCTTGTATTACAATATGACCTTTAATACACTGATGGATGATTTTTAAAAATGCCTTCTGATTATGTAATTCTTACTACATGCTTTAGAAAAAGAAATGTGTACCTAAGTTCTTTAAATATATCTATAATGCAAGTGACTACTTTATCATTAAGAACTGGTTTAGACAGTCATGAAAACAGCCAAATAAAATAAAAATCTGAGCCATGTTATTTAAGGCTCAGGGAGAGATCTGGCATTCAAAATCTGTCACCAGGTTTGAGAAGTCTAGTTGTACTAACATCACTGATTCCTGAAGATGTTTTGCAGTGTGTTTCAGTGTGATATTTTCATTGGCTTTTTGTTAACTACCAGCCCAAATACAGATTTAACCCACTGACTTTGTGTGTCTGAGCATAAAGATGTGTGAGTCCATGATTTTCATGAAAAGTAACAGCTTTTTCTCTTGGGACCACCACTGCATCAAGACAGACATACCTCAAGCCCCAGAAGAGAACTCCATGTAACAGGACCACTGTGGTATGAAAACCACTGCTCTAGATAAAACACCATCCATAGAACAGTGTGGGCTGAAGCACCTCCAGAGAAAAGCCCCTGACCCTACCAGCAACATGAGTAGGTAGAGCCCAATTACTATTGAAATTCTTCCATCAGACACCTAGTTTGGCTGGTAATTATATAGCCACTGAGACATGGTAAGATTCTGGCTCTAACTATTCACTATGTATATATTTTATTGTGAAGTTTATTATCAATGGGATAGCTGTGTGCACACCTTAAGATAAAGAAGAGTATAAACATGCCTTTAGTTAAATGAGGTTATGCAAACACTGGGTGTAACTGATAACACCTGACCCTGCTAGTGCAAAGGTTGTAATTGTATAAATATGAAAACTGACATTGATTTAAAATGAGCAAAGGTTAAATGGTTTGGTTTTTTTTTTTTTTAATCAACAGTACCAACATGCCTTTTCTCAAGGACAATATAAAAACATCCTTGTGGGTTTTTTTTTTCATTATATCCACTCCCTATACTATATGAATCAGAATAAATTGTCAAATTCAACAAAGCACCACACACCGATTTGACCAAAAGGCTGTCAATTCATGGGGACTGACAGCCAGATGCACCAATCTACACCTTCATTTACACTTTGAAACCTTGCCCCCTCTGCCATCTTGGATACTCTCACGGGTGAATTAATTTCTTCCTTTAAAATCTTAAAAGATGACAAAGAAATACCCAAAAAATCCACATTTTTTCAGATTTATGACTCTGCAAATGAAGGAAGGAACAGAAGTAACCTCTCCATTTGTCAGCCTGTCACCTACCTGAAACTGACAGAGCTGCTATTGCAGGCAAATCCTATTACAGGTGTAAACCAGACACTTTTTCCACAAGTATTCTTGTCATTAATTTAAAAATCCCTTAAGAAAACAATATATGAAATAGTGCGCAGTGGAAGGCGAGTTTCATCTGAGTGAGGAAGGGGCCTTAAATCATAATTCACTTGAAGTTCCACCTCTTACCAACTCTGGTTCCTTTGTCACTTTGCCGTGATCCTAAAACTAGCATATTCTGTGTATCATAATCAGATATAGATACATTTGTTTCTGAAAAATATGCTAGGCTCAAATCTTTTCTCACTTACTCCAGTCTTCCACCAAGGTAACTCCACTGACTGCAGTGATCCTGGGATGAATGAAAAGATAAACAGGTACCGATCTAGTTTCCAAAGAGCAGAGCTAGAAAATGAGATGTAACAGAATACACTGTGGCATTAAGACAAATTGTTCTGTGTTCTTTAAACTTTTGGGGGTTGAAGACACAGGTGCAGCTTTGTCAATATATAATGTTTAGACAGTTATGCTGTGTCTTTATCCACAGCTTGTACTCAGTATTAAAGATATACTGAGCCCAATGCTGCTTTCATGTATATCCATACTACCCAATAAAGTCAGGATTTGGCCAGGTATCTTTAACACAGAACAAGAGATGCAGATGAAAATACATGTATCGACTTTATGGGGTTGCATATTATAGATATACATATTCCATATATATCACAGACAGACACAGGTAAGTAGAAATCAAAAAGCATGTACAATACTGCTAGACATGGGTCAGGAGATGCCTGAACTCATTTGCACTGAATCAGTACACCATTGATTTATCTCAATTTTCATGGCTCATTATCCATTTTAGGATTCCAGGCTGTATTTCCATCTTCAATCTTCTACTCTCTATCTGCTTCTGCTGCTTAGCCCAAGTCTAGTGACTTGCTGTGAAAATGAACATTCATGATTACCAGCAGAGATGGATGAACTACAAAATGCTCAAAGGGTTAGTGTGAATAAACATCTACAAGACTGGGGACAGAATTGTGACTGGGGGTAAGCAAGTGGATCCCCATTAACTTCCTTGGAGTTGCACCTGCCTATCCTGGTCTGAATTTGGTTCTAGATGCTTATCAAATCAGTCTAAACCAACGTAGTCTGCAAAAGGGGTCTAGAAATCTCATAAGAACAGGCTTTCCTGAAGCACTTGAGCTACTTCCTGGTTTTAGACTGTTCTTGTATAATTACAGGAGTTTCCCATGGCATTTTTGTTCTTCAGAATCTTCTCCCAGCAAAAAATAGCAAGTGCAGATGCATTTAAAATACAAAACAGTAAGGGAAAACTTATTATAAATGTACTTTTTCAAACCTCAAAATGCTTCTTTGTAGCAGAGTTCATTTAGGGGAATTCAGCAAGGCTTGTTTCTGTTTAATTTTTTTCTGAATATTCCGTTCATCTCTAGTAAATAAACAACAAAAACAAAGCAAAAAACCCTTCCCTCTCCCAAAAAATCAGTAATGTTCTTCATTCCCTTAATACTGGCAACTTATCTGCAGTACACTGGTCTTCTAGAAAAATATGGTGCTATGTAAATGATCAGGAAGGCCTCAATTCTCTGAGTTCTGCTAATAATTTTGTTTTAACTAGTGCTGAATTAAATATGCTGTGGAAAAAAATGGTTACAGTGCAGCTCTGCTCTAAAGAGCAGCTGTTGTGAAAGTGCATTGTGAGCTTCTACATTTGTTGTATCCACAATATTAATATAAAATGTGCTCAGTTTACAGGTAAAAAGGTGTGGCGGGGAGGGATTCTGTGAGGCCTGCAACCTCAACCTGATCTGAAAGTTAAGCTGTCTTCTTCTCTTGTGCATCATCACTAGTAATAAAGAATCTGAAGGCCAAATGCTCCTCTCAGGCCTAGTCTACACTACAAACTTAGGTTGACGGAAGCTGCTTTACCTCAACCTAATAATGCATGTGTCTACATTACCAGATCCCTTCCACTGACCTAACTCACCTATTACTTAATTACTCTACCTCCTTGAGATGCCTAGTGCTTAATTTGATGTTGATAGATACAACATTGTGTAAATCGACTGAATTGGTCTCCATGAGGGTCCCACAATACTCCGCTGTGACCACTCTGGTGATTGTTTTCAACTCCACTGCACAGCAGCCACGTACACAGGAAGCAGCCCCTTCCCTCTTAAAGCCCCAGGAACTTTTGAATTCCCATTTCTTGTTTCACCAGTGTTGAGAGCTCGCCTGCCCAGGTGATCATGGTGACTTAATGCCCCAAACGCGCTCCAGCCTGGAGTACACAGGAGGTGATAGATCTTATTGGTCTGTGGGGAGAAGAGTTTGTGCAGGGACAGCTCCGATCCACCCATAGAAACCTCGACATCTATGAAAAGATTGCACAAGGCATGAGGGACAAGGGCTACATCAAGGAAAACATGCAGCAGGGCCATGTGAAAATCAAAAGAACTTTGGTTTTTGGCATACCAGTTGTTCTGGTTCTGCACCACAGACACGCCACTTTTACAGTGAGCTGCTTGTGATTCTTGGCAGTGACCCCAGGGGAGGGTAACTAAGAACAAAAGGCAACCATTCAAAGACGTTTGATGGCAAGACTTCTGTGCTTATACAGACAAGCTGACTTGGTTTCTCCCTTCCCAATTTTATTACACCATTTGCCCAAGATTAAATTATTTTCTTGGTCTTTCAGTTTCTTTATGTTTGTACAATAAAAGTCAAGGTTGCAAGAATTAAATACTCTTTATTTATTCCAAGCATGGAGGTTTGGGGAGGGAGAATGGGAGGTACTGGGAAACTGATGCAGTGGAGAGGATGGTATGAGAAAGCATAACACAGATAAGTGGCACACATTATTTGTGCCTCATTACAGAAACAGGTTTTCAAAGCCTCCTGGAGACACAGAGGTCCTCGCTGGGCTCTTCTTATTGCCCTGGTATGTGGTGGCTCAAAATTAGCTCCACCTATCCACCTCCATGCCCCAGCCCTGGGGAAACATCTTTCCATTTGCCTCACAGATATTATGGAGCACCCAGTAGGCAGTGAGAACAGTGGGGATATTGCTTTCACTGAGGTCTAACCTAGTAAGCAAACTGCGCCAGTGACCCTTTAAACGTCCCAAGGTACATTCTACCACCATTCTGCATTTGCTCAGTCTATTGTAGAACCACTCCTTACTGTTGTCCAGGTGGCCGGTGTACAGCTTCATGAGCCATGGGAGCAAGGCTTAGGCTGGGTCTCCCAGGATCACTATTGGCATTTCTATTTCATCAGTGGTTATTTTGCAACCCTGAAAGAAAGTCCCTGATTACAGCTTTCTGAACAGACCTGTGTTCCTAAAGATGCATGTATCATGCACCTTTTCTGACCATCCCACATTGATGTCAGTGAAATGCCCCCTATTATCCACCAGCACTTGCAACACCATTGAAAAGTATCCCTTTCGGTTTATGTACTCTTTGGCAAGGTGGTCTGGTGCCAAGATAGCGATACGTGTGCCATCTATCACCCCACCACAGCTAGGAAAGCCCATCACAAAAAAAACCCATCCGTTATATCCTGGACATTTCCCAGAGTCACTACCCCTCTTAGCAGAAGTTGATTAATGGCCCTGCAAATTTGGATCACAACAGCTCCCACGGTGGATTTACCAACTCTAAATTGATTCCCCACTG
Organism: Eretmochelys imbricata; assembly: GCF_965152235.1. Classification (NCBI taxonomy): domain Eukaryota; kingdom Metazoa; phylum Chordata; order Testudines; family Cheloniidae; genus Eretmochelys; species Eretmochelys imbricata. The sequence goes on along the minus strand of NC_135573.1, from coordinate 228,318,596 downwards.
ACTGGTAGCAGCCTGGTGTTGCAGACTTCCACACAGTGATCACCACTTGCTTCTCCACTGTCAGAACAGGTCTCATTTTAGTGCCGCTGCACTGCAGGGCTGGAGAAAGCTCTGTACAAAGTTCCTGGAATATGGCCTTCTGCATTTGAAAGCTCTGCAGCCACTGTTCATCATCATCATCATCATCAACTGTTTAACAACGCGATCCCACCAGTCAGTGGTTGTTTATCAGGACCAGAAACAGCACTACACTGTCTTCAGCTGCTGTGCAACTGCCAGCAGTAACCGGGAATTGTTTGGTTCTATGGCTTGCAGCAGGGCTGCTTGCATGACATTACAATGTTCGGTACAGTGGTTCCTGTCTTGGCTCTGGAAATACTGCAGGATAAGGCATGACATGATTGTAATGCTCACACCAAGAGTGCACAGCTGAGCAGGGTCCATGCTTCTCAGGCTATGGCATATGCACGGCTAAGCCAGGCTCTTGAAGAAAGGCTTAAAAATTATGGTTTTTTTGCCATTGATATTAGGGGAGTAAGGAAACTGCATCATGGGATGTCAAACCCATATTCCCATTCCCCCCGCAACAATATTTTGGTCCCATGAGGCATTGCAAGCCCTTCCCAAAAACTGCTGCTGTGAGTTGCAGTGTGGGATAGCTACCCATGATGCACTGCTTTCTGCATTGATACAAGTGCTGCTCCACCAACATAATGAGTGTGGTGTGGACACACCCGACCAATTTAATTACTGCGGCTGTTGGATGTGGACTTAACTTTATGTAGACATGCCCTTAGCTACCCTTGTGCAACATCACTGTCCTTAAAGTAGGCCCTCAGTTATGGCTGTGCTATCCTACAATCTTCCATAGTTGACATATATTTAACTAAGGACATATTTATTTAAGATCATCATGTTGCACAGAGGGCTCCTGAAACAGAACTTAGTTACCAGTTCTGTTGAGATGTGAACCAGAAAATTATCCAATACATTATCTTAGAGTACAGAAGGGGGCTGAATTAACGTAGTACAGGCAACTTAATTCTGGCATTTCCTTCTTTTGAGTACTTGCAATTTTACCATTCTTTTAAATGTAGGGTATATTTTTTGGTGTGTTATATATCTTGTAATGCCTAAATGCCTCAATTAGCATCAGGGCTCCACTGTGCTAGGATCTGTACATGCATATAAAGACAGTCCCTTGCCTGAAAGAGTCCTACCCTCTAATTAAACACAAGTTACTACAAGTACAGCTCCTGAGTAAAAAGGTGCCATTTTACATAATCACTCTCTGGAGTTAAACCTTCCTTTTTAATAAAGCGGTTAATAGGTGTCAAATGGTCATTCAGTACATTATGAAAAGCAGCAGCAAGTTCAGACAATTGCTTACAGCAAAGAAATATTTATTTAATACTTGCTGTTATGATAGAATATCTATATCTGTTCTGTTCAGAGATTAGAGATCTTCCGCCGATTTTATCAAATGAGTTGTTAGAGTCTTGATTGACAGTTCATGGACGCAGTCAGTTCTTAAAGGATGTTGATAAATTGGAGAGGACTCAAAGAAGAGCCACGAGAACCATTACAGGATGCCTTAAACATACCTTATAGTAGTAGATTCAAAAAGGTCAATCTATTTAGTTTAACAAAGAGAAGATTAAGGGGTGACTTGATTACAGTCTAAATATATATATGGGGAATAAATATTTAATATCGGGCTCTTCAATCTAGCAGAGAGAGGCATAACATGATCCAATGACTGGACATTGAAGCTAGACAAATTCAGACTGGAATTAAGGTGTAAAATTTTGACAGTGAGGGTAATTAACCATTGCAATAATTTACCAAGGGTTGTGGCAGCTTCTCCATCACTAACAACTTTTTAATCAAGATTGGCTGTTTTTCTAAAAGATCTGCTCTATGGATTATTTTGGGGAAGTTCTATGCTCTTGTTATAGAGGAGGTCAGACACAAAAGTACTTCTTAATACAACTTAATGACATACACCAGTACACAAGAAATTGAAAAGAGGAAAAACTGAATCTGTGCTTTTTTCCTGCTGAGAAGATAAAATGAGTAAAGCTTTAATTTTCTGTGTAAAGTTTTTTCAAAGTTTTGAGAATAGGGCACTAGATAATTCACTATTTTTACTCTGAGACTATTATTTTTATCCTTTGGTTTTAGTGGAGTTGGCATGCTCATAAATCCCACCTTCCTCTGGCTGTTATTTCAGTCTGGTAAATTATTTTTTTATTCACAAGGCAATAAAAGGTCACTGGAAAGAAGAATATAATATGCACTCCCATAAAATAAAGTTAAACAGTATTTAGCATTTATATCTTTCCAGGGTGGTAAACAAAATATGGTTTATCTGACTCAATGAAGACCTATGATACTGAAAGAGATAAATCTAATGACTTGTTTTCAGAGAGTATGATAAATCTTTCAAGGCAAATCTTCAATAATGCCATGTTGTTACTGTGGAAGTCCATTGTAAATTTATACACAGGTGCCCATGGACAGGTGCACTGTACTTTTGGACCTCACCTGTCAAAAATATTCATGAGCTGTACAAGTGGATCTTTTAGCAAAAATCTCTAGATGTACAGCTTATCTTGTAAGCTGTTTACTTGTTGTAAGCAAAACATTGTTTAATAAAGCTCAATACTAGATTGTCAGCAAAATTGTAGGAATAAAGGACAATTTCCATCTTTCATTAAACTTTATTAGGATTGAGGGAGCACAGAAGGTTTCTCATTAGTATTCTCTGGCCTTAGAGTTGAACTCAATGAACTTTTTTTTCTGGGAAATTTAATTCTGCATGGGAGGAAAAAATCAGAATAGTTGGTTTAAAAATACAGTAATTTTTTTAAAAACTAGACTCATAGACTTTAAAGTCAGACGGGACCATTATGATCATCTAGTCTGACCTCCTGCACAACACAGGCCACAGAATCTCACCCACACACTCCTGTAACAAACTCCTGACCTATGTCTGAGCTATTGAAGTTCTCAACTCATGGTTTAAAGATTTCAAGGTGCAGAGAATCCTCCAGCAAGTGACCCGTGCCCCACACTGCAGAGGAAGGCAAAAAACCCCCAGGGCCTCTGCCAATCTGCCCTGGAGGAAAATTCCTTCCTGACCTCAAATATGGGTGATCAGCTAAACCCTGAGCACATGGGCAAGATTCACCAGCCAGACACCCAGGAAAGAATTCTCTGTAGTAACTCAGATCCCACCCTATCTAGTGTCCCATCACAGGCCATTGGGCATATTTACTGCTAATAGTCAAAGATCAATTAATTGCCAAAATTAGGCTATCCCATCATACCATCCCCTCCGTAAATTTATCAAGCTTAGTCTTGAAGCCAGATATGTCTTTTGCCTCCACTGCTCCCCTTGGAAGGCTATTCCGGAACTTCACTCCTCTGATGGTTAGAAACCTTCTTCTAATTTCAAGTCTAAACTTCCTGATGGCCAGTTTATATCAATTTGTTCTTGTGTCCACACTGGTACTGAGCTTAAATGATTCCTCTCCCTCCCTGGTATTTATCCCTCTGATATATTTATAGAGAGCAATCATATCTCCCCTCAGCCTTCTTTTTGTAAGGGGACTGTTGCCCCCTTACTAACAGTCATTGGGGGTGTTTTGGTTGGCTCACTCCCAGTACTAAAAGGGGAAGGGTCTATGGGAAATCAGGACCGTGAGGCTGACAGTCCCCAGGAACAATGGGGAAAGGCCAATGCTCCAGGTCAGCCTGAATGACAGGGTGAGCAAGCTAATCATGGAGTCAGGAGGCCAGGGAGATCCTGTCCTCCGTGTGAGCTGGGTTTGCCTGGGCCAGACAGAGTGGGGCCAAGCTAAGGAGAAAGCAGGGGCCCAAGCTAAGCTGGGGAGCAGAGCTGCAGCCCCAAAGCCAGAGGCACAGCCCAGAGAGAGCAGACGTGCCCTGGGAGGAGAGCTGCAGCAACCAGAGCCAGAGGGGCCAGAAAAGCAGCCCAGGAAGCAGGTCAGTGCTGGGAGCAGAGTCACAGAAGCAGCCTGCAGAGCAGACCTGTCCTGGGAGCAGAGCTGCAGCAACCAGAGCCAGAGGGGCCAAAGAAGCAGCCCAGGGAGCTGGAGGCAGAGCAGCAGCAGCACTGAAGAGACCGAGTGGTGCAGCTGGGGCTGGAGCAGTCCGGAGCTGGGTGCTGTGAGCAGTCGGGGAGAGCGAGGGGGACCCTGGGCAGCAGGTCCAGCACAGGGAGATGCCTCAGCCAAGAGGCTCTGCAGGCCAGGCTTGGATCATAACCCCGACGGGGCGGGGGCAACACTGGGAAGAAGGGTCCTACCACTTAGAGCCTGAGAGCGTGTGGCCAGAGTAAGTGTCCAACCCACAGCATCCCTGCAGCACAGCCAGGGCCTGAGAAGGAGGCCTGGGACTTACAAGGAACAGACTGAACAGCCCGGACATTCCAGAGACACTGTTTGTGATGTTCCCTGCCACAGAGCGAGTTGATGTGTTTCCTTTAACCTTTCCCATGTTTCCTTATTCTTTTTAAAATTAATTGTTGATTAAATAACTTGCATTTGCTTTAACTTGTATGTAATGGTCATTGGGTCAGAGAAGTGCCCAGTGCAGAGAGAGTACCCCGGGGTGGGGACACCCGAGCCCCATCCTAGGTGACCACAGCAGCATTGGGGGTCAAGCCCCCCAGGAATCCTGGGCCCAGCCTTGTTGGGGTTACGAGGACTCAAGGGGAGGGAGGCCACTGGGTAAAGGAAGTGGGAGTGAGGACTCGGATCCTTTCGCTAGCCCACTTCACCAGGGTAGTGCAGAAGCCAGGAAAGTTCCCCACAAGAGCAGGACTATTTCCCCTCTTACATTTTGGTTAAACTAAACAAGCCAAGCTCTTTGAGTCTCCTTTCATAAGACAGGTTTTCCATTCCTCGGATCATCCTAGTAGCCCTTCTCTGTATCTGTTCCAGTTAGACTTCATCCTTCTTAAACATGGGAGACCAGAACTGCACACAATATTCCAGATGAGGTCTCACCAGTGCCTTGTACTTCACCACTACCTGTTCAATGTGTAACTTAAATGTGAACAAGTAGGGGACCTGTGGCAAAAATAGTATGTGAACATGTAATTAAAGATCTGTATCATAAAGCATACACAAAAGAGGGATGGATTCAGATTACACAGGCAACCATAATCCTGACATTTTCTAACTTCTGAGTGCTTGACTTTGTAAACATTTTACATTTTAATAAAACATTTTAATGTAGCTTTTTATGTAATTTCCCGAGGTGTTTTTTTTTCATTTGTTTGTTTTTTAAAGCAACTGAAAGAACAGAAATGCCATCATGTGGAACCATGCTGACCCCCACAAGGTTCATGAGTGGGGTTGGGACCCTTATATCCACAGCACAGACTTCTAATGCTTACACTAATGGGTTAATTGGGGTAACAGTAGTAACTGTTATCTTCTATGTGGAGTAGCCACTAGAAAGGAAGGAGAGACACTCATTTTACTGGTGGGATTCTCAATCACTGGCTAGACAGTAATAGTAGAAGAATGCTGAGACTTGGGATTCTTGGTTTCATTTCCAGGTTTTAGAGTGCTGTTAAAGGCTTCCTGCCCCGACTCCCTGGCTCCTACTCAACCTTCTGCTCATTCCCCCCAACCCCCTCGCTCCTCTCTCTCCTAGTTTGCTCTTCTCTCCCCCTGCTCCTCACCTCTTTGCATTTTACTCAGTCAGCTTCCTCCATGCTGCTTGGGCACCAGCAGGGTGTCATTGAGAGCACAAGAGAGACCGTCTCCCTGCTCTCATATCTGGTGCCCAGCAGCACGATGACCTCCAGCTATTAGGAGTAGCAATTGCAGGGCAAGTCCTCTCAGCCCCTGCACCCAGAAATGACCTACTGTGGACATGGTACATACACAGTCTGGTCAGTACATAGGTGCCGTACGTGGATTGAGTATGCTCAGTTCAGGCAGAATCACAGAATAACACTTCCAGCCTCTAAGAAACCTCTACTGAGCTTGTGCACACTGTGATTTTTCAGGGATTTATAAACTGGCCAAGTCTGGGAGGACAAGGCACATCCCTCACAGCAGTGCAAAGCCCAATTAAGTTCTTGTTGGAGATTCTCAGTGAAATGGTTGCAAGAATTTTTTAACATCAGCAAAATAGCATATTTTTTCCCCTAAGCTTATTCTTGGAAATAGCTGAACTGTTTTTGATTAAACTTAAAAATAAATTAATCAATAAAAAAATTAAGCCTAAGGCAGACACATGGCATTGGAAATTAAGGTTTGAACAGTTTAAATTTGACAAAGTTATAAACTATTTAAAACAAGGTCTTTTAATGGAAAGTAGTAGGCAAACTTATTCTAAATGTCGCTGCTAGCTCTGCATGTAATAATGACCAAATTTCCAAACTCAGGACCCTTAAATTAGGCACCTAAATTATAGTGGCCTATTTCTGTTGGTATTCAGCATGGATAACTCCCACTGAACTCAATGGGAACTGCCAGTGCTAAGCATCTCTGAAAATCAGGCCATTTTTCTTTAGGTGCCTAACTTTAGAGTTTGAATATTTGTTAGTAAATAATACTTAGCACTTCAATCAGATGTTAGTATATCACTTCGTATGAGAAATCTGAGTATTGATGCAGTGGGACTACTTCCATGAGGTGGATGAGCTGGATTGGCTCATTATCTAGCTAAGTCTAAAAGGAAGCTTTAACAATTACCAATATATGTGTTTATAAATGTAAAATCAGTTCTTCCTTTACTTATCTGATAGATCTTGAATACAGGGCCCTGTGTTTCTTCTGCTCAACAGAACATCTGGGTCAGAACCATGCAGTCAAACTGAAAGCCAAACTCAAGCAAAGTTCCCACTAATTTAACCATGTAAAAGCCCCCAACCACACTAAGCAATTAATCTTTTGCCAACAGAGTTTTTCAGCATTAGAACCCCTGAAGTGGTATTGAAAACTGTTTAACTGCGAGTGTATACGGGAAAAAACTGTTTTCAGTGCAGCAGCATCTCAGCGTGATTGAGACTTGATGGAACTTTTTCTTTCGTGCTGTCTCAGTCTCTAAAATCAAATATACTCACTATTTATCCTACACAGCTACCTACACAGCTCCCTGCCTTGGGCTTCTCAAGTGCCAACTTGTAACTTCAGAGCTCCCATAAATTAGGTAATCTTATGCATTCAGTCCTAGAAGTGCCAAGATCTCATTTTTTCCCCAGTAAGATTTATTGGATCATGATTTTTCATGGCTTCTGGCACCCCAAGATAGTGGATATTTATATTTTTCATCCCAACTTACTCACTAACACTCACTAATCAATGATCATATATTTGCCTTTGTGTTCCAAAACTATCATTTCATGAGCAGTTCCCCATGTCTTTGTATGCACATGCTCTGAGAGTGCATCTACTTTATCAACATGGTTCACCGCACTTTAGCTTTTTGAAGAAAGACTTTTCTTGCCTTATACCCTGGACATTGTCTTGTTTTGCATTGTACTGATTCTTTGAAGGACTTGACAATCATAGAATTGTAGGATTGGAAAGGTTGGAATGTGTTGGAATAATAGAGCTCCCCCAACTGGTGTTTCTATACATATGGCAAGTTATAGGCTATGAAACACTTGTGGCTGTATGACATGCCCCCGATTGACTGTGAACCTATCCTTGTTCCAGATCTGTCTCTGTAATTACTTGTTACAACAAATGTGATCACTGAAGTGTTTATTGATTATAAACACTTGTATGTTCAAAGACCTTGACCAGAGTGCAGCACAAGTCATGGATCCCAGATCTTAAAGAATAGCGAAGAGGTGAAAGGATCCCACACCCTACCTAATCTAGCTGTGTTTATCCAGCAGAATTCAGTAAACCTCTTCTGAGGATAGCACTTGTCAGAGGTGCTGACTTTGAATGACAAAGTCTTCGCATAACCTTCAAACAAAGCCTCAGTTCAGGCCAATCACAGACATTCAAGTGAGTCCCAGAGCAGCAATAAATGTCTCATATTCATCTTTCACTGTACAACAGTTTGGAAGAAGGGCCTAAAAGCAAATCACACACACACACAACTATGTTATATTTTAATGCTTATGATTTCCCTCCAGCCTGCATCCTAGCCACTTTAATATAATTGTTTTTCTGTGTTCCTTATTTTAAAGTTCATCAAAGTCATGTGCTTGTGGGGGGAAAATAACCATAAATAATTATACCTGCCTTTTCAATTAATATTTATTTCAGAGACATTTTCAGTCTTATACAAATCAAGAAAATTACTTCTCATGGCATCAAATTTCATTGTTAATTTTTCATGGCAAATGCTATAATTAAATTACACCTCAAAATTCACATACTGTATTTTTATTCTTGAATAGTTTGGACCAAATTAAAGAGCAGGCATTTTTAACATTAAGGTTGATTTTTTTCCCCTCAAAACCAGGAATAGACGGTGTGTGTGTGTTTCATGTTTTTTGAGTATATACATACAAAGTACATACAAAATTGAATTATTAAGTATTAATGGAGATTCTCTATGTCCTAGTAGGGAGGAGAGGATGCAAGATAATATATGGGTAGGATCTGATGAGGAACAGTCAAATGAAAAAGAGTCCCATTCATTTATATCACATAATGGCAGATAGCTAAAAAGTGACAAGTTTTTAAAGTGCTTATATACAAATGCTAGACATCTAAATAATAAGATGCGTGAACTAGACTACCTCATATTAAATGAGGATATTGATATACTAGGCATCACAGAAACTTGGTGGAATGAGGATAGTCAATGGGACACAGTAATACCAGGGTACAAAATATATTGGAAGGACAGAACAAGTTGTGCAGATGGGGGAATGGCACTATATGTAAAAGAAAGTGTAGAATCAAATGAAGTAAACATCTTAAATGAATCAAACTGTACCATAGAATCTCTATGGATAGTAATATCATGCTGAAATAATAAGAATATAGCAGTAGGGATATACTACCGACCACCTGACCAGGATGGTGATAGTGACTGTGAAATGCTCAGGGAGATTAGAGAGGCTATAAAAATAAAAAACTCAGTAATAATGGGGAATTTCAACTAACCCCATATTGATTGGGTACATGTCACCTCAGGATGGGGTGCAGAGATAAGGTTTCTTGACACCTTGACTGCTTCTTGGAGCGTCTAGTCCTGGAACCCAAAAGAGGAGAGGCAGTTCTTGATTTAGTCCTAAGTGGAGCATAGGATCTGGTCCAAGTGGTGAATATAGTTGGACCACTTGGTAATAGTGAACATAATATAATTAAATTTAGCATCCCTGTGGCGGGGAAAACACCACAGCAGCCCAACATGGTAGCATTTAATTTCAAAAAGGGGGACTACACAAAAACAAGGAAGTTACTAAAACAGAAATTAAAAGATACAGTGCCAAAAGTGCCTGCAAGCTGCATGGAAACTTTTTAAAGACACCATAATAGAGGCTCAGCTTAAATGTATACCCCAAATTAAAAAACACAGCAAGAGAACCAAAAAAGTGCCACCATGGCTAAACAACAAAGTAAAAGAAGCAATGAGAGGCAAAAAGGGATCCTTTAAAAAATGAAAGTAAAATCCTGTTGAGAAAAATAGAAAGAAGCATAAACTCTGGCAAGTGAAGTGTAAAAATATAATTAGGAAGGCCAAAAAAGAATTTGAAGAACAGCTATCCAAGACGCAAAAAGTAATAGCAAAATACCTTTTAAGTATATCGGAAGCAGGAATCCTACTAAACAACCAGTGGGGCCACTGGACGATCGAGATGCTAAATGAACACTCAAGGACGGTAAGGCCAGTGCAGAGAAACTAAATGAATTCTTTGCATCAGTCTTCACAGCTGAGAATGTGAGGGAGATTCACAAACCTAATCCATTCTTTTCAGGTGACAAATCTGAAGAACTGTTCCAAATTGAGGTGTCATTAGAGGACATTTTGGAACAAATTGATAAATTAAACAGTAATAAGTCACCAGGATCAGATGGTATTCACCCGAGAATTCTGAAGGAACTCAAATGTGAAATTGCAGAACTACTAACTGTGGTATGTAACCTATCATTTAAATCAGCTTCTGTCCCAAATGACTGGAGGATAGCTAACGTGATGCCAATTTTGAAAAAGGACTCTAGATGTGATCCCGGCAATTGCAAGCCAGTAAACCTGACTTCAGTACCAGGCAAAATGGCTGAAACTTTAGTAAAGAACAGAATTGTCAGACACATAGATGAACATAATTTGTTGGGGAAGAGTCAACATGTTTTTTGTAAAGGGAAATTGTACCTCACCAATCTACTAGAATTCTTTGAGGGGGTTCAACAGGTATGTGGACAGGGAGCATCCAGTGGATATAGTGTACTTAGATTTTCAGAAAGCCTTTGACAAGGTCCATCACCAAAGGCTCTGAAGCAAAGTAAGCTGTCATGGGATAAGAGGGAAGGTCCTCTCATGGACTGGTAATGGGTTAAAAGATAGGAAACAAAGGGTAGGAATAAATGGTCAATTTTCAGCATAGAGAGAGGTAAATAGTGATGTCCCCCAGGGGGCTGTACTGGGACCAGTCCTATTCAACATATTCATAAATGATTTTGAAAAAGGAGTAAACAGACAGGTGTCAACATTTGCAGATGATACAAAACTACTCAAGATAGCTAATTCCAGAGCAGACTGTGAAGAGTTACAAAGGGATCTTATAAAACTGGGTGACAGGGCAACAAAATGATAGATGAAATCCAATGTTGATAAATGCAAAGTAATGCACACTGGAAAACATAATCTCAACTATAAATATAAAATGATGGGGTCGAAATTAGCTGTTACCACTCAAGAAAGAGATCTTGGAGTCATTGTGGATAGTTCTCTGAAAACATCCACTTAATGTGCAGAGGCAGTCAAAAAAGCGAGCAGAATGTTGGGAATCATTAAGAAAGGGATAGATAATAAGACAGAAAATATCATATTGCCTTTATATAAATCCATGGTATGCCCCCATCTTGAATACTGCGTGAGGATGTGTTCACCCCAGCTCAAAAAAAAAGATATAGTGGAATTGGAAAAGGTCCAGAAAAGGGCAACGAAAATGATTAGGGGTATGGAACAGTTTTCGTATGAGGCAAGATGAATAAGATTGGGACTTTTCAGCTTGGAAAAGAGACGACTAAGGGGGGATATGATAGAGGTCTATAAAATCATGACTGATGTGGAGAAAGTAAATAAGGAAGTGTTATTTACTCCTTCTCGTAACACAAGAACTAGGGGTCACCAAATGAAATTAATAGGCAGCAAGTTTAAAACAAACAAAAGGAAGTATTTCTTCACACAACGCACAGTCAACCTGTGGAACTCTTTGCCAGAGGATGTTGTGAAAGCCAAGACTATAATAGGATTCAAAAAAGAACTAGATAAATTCATGGAGGATAGGTTCATCAATGGCTATTAGCCAGGATTGGCAGGGATGGTGTCCCTAACCTCTGTTTGCCAGAAGCTGGGAATGGGCAGCAGGGGATGGATCACGTGATGGTTCTGTTCATTCCCTCTGGGGCACCTGGCATTGGCCACTGTTTGAAGACAGGATACTGGGTTAGCTGGACCAGTGTGGCCATTCTTACGTATTTCTATCTTTGTTTATAGGCCATATTCTGGCCTCAGTTATACCCATGCAAGGATGGATTAGCACAGATAATTAAGAGCAGAATAATGATCCTTAATGTAAAGTAGGTTTATAGGTATAAGGCAGTAAAGGTCTGTAACTATCTGACCGTCACAGAACAGATGTTCATATTCTGCCAAGGAATTTCAGTGATAAGCAACGCCCGTCAATTTTTTCCAGTTGAAGTTAGACCAGTTTTAAAGTGGATTATCTGTTGTTGAACCAGCATTACATGAGCCCTGCTGCAGCCTGAAGCAAAGGATTACAGGGGACTACTTACCCCGCATCAGTAACCCGGTGTCTGGCAGGAAGTGCAGGATTGTTTACTGGTTCCCACTGCCCTGCTGGAGAAAGAAATCTTGATGCTCTACAGGCCCCTGTAGAATCTGGGAGCCGTGGTCATTCCTGATGCCTCATGGATCAAATTTCTTGCTCTTAAAGGCACATTGCAAGTCTCATCTATCCTCCCAGGCTTTTCCTGAGACAGAGCAATTGGAGGAAGCATTTTAACTGGCATGTGAGGAGGGATTTGATATGGGTGCTGGTTCTGCCTTGATCAGAATTGGTTTCTGTACAAGTACTTTACAAAAACTATTAGAGTCTCTTAGTAAGAACATTTTTAAACAATCAAAATAAATAAAATAAACAGAACCCAGACTTATGGCAGATTTGGAGTTCTGTGCAAGCATTCTCTACAGCCATAGGATGAGTTCCCTGGCTCTCAGAATGCCCTGGAATGTAATTTTAAAATGATATAGTTTATAACTTGCCAGCAATATCTCTGTGCTCCAGCATGCAATGTAATGATCCCAACTTATAGATCCATTTCAGTGCTGTGGAAAGTGCCAAAAAAGTTACTTAACCAGAATTCCACCCTGTAAAGAGCTCTAGCAGTTTGACTGGATATGCCAAATTCTTCCCTCAGTTACTCATGTAACCTTATTGATTTCAATGGGGTTCTACAGGCGTAACTGAGGGTAGAATTTGGCCTTATTAGTGTGGCCCTTCGACACTGCAGCATTCTAGCTCTAACGTCTGACTCTAGCATTCAGTCAAGTAAATGTAGCTGTATAGAGCTTGTTGAGTTTTAGAAAGGGTTAAATATGTTAAAAGACTTGTCTTAGCTCTTATTAAAATTCCATGTGGGCCAGATTCTGCTCTCACTCCCACTGCTGTAAATCCTATATAATTCCACTGAGGTGGATGGGTTTATTTTAGATTCACACCAGTGTATCTGAGCAGAACCTGGCTCAGTTTTGGGGCCTTCTCCCAACAAATGAATTTAAGTTTGGAGTGGCCCTACATGGGAATTCCTCCACTACAAGTTTGTTTGCTTCTTCATTTCTACTGTATTTCTTGCCAAACAACACTGTTTTTTCAGCCTCATTGATTCTTATACCTCCAAACCCTGCCGCTCATTGCTACTTTTGACACCCTTTCCCAACACTGAGACATGGAGACTGAGATACATTTCCATAGCTTTAAGTACTATACACAGAGGGTGTGAGTGTATATCTAATCTAACCTAATCTAATATATCTATATATACACACTCTGACAAAGTCAGTCCTGACAGCTGTAAGAGAGTGGGGGAGGGAAGCTATATCAGCTATAGAATGGTGAAGCTGTTCTCTATGAGCTGAAAAAGGGCTACCTCAGGTTAACTGGAGACACCTGAGGCCAGTTAAGGGCTGCCAGTGACCTTTAAAAACCCCTCTTCTGGTGAGAGAGGAAATGGGAGAGATGAGAGACAGGTGGTAGCAGATTTCCCTTTTGGGGGTGAGGAGAAAGGGTGTCTCCCTTTTCCCTCCTTATAGGGAAAGAAACTAAGATAACAGCTGCTTGAGGAAACACTGGCAACTAGGAGCCAAGGTAGTAGGGTAACACCCAGAAGAGAGGGCAGGGGAAAGTATTTGTTTGCATTGTGAATTTGGGGGTTTCTTTTGTTTTGCTTAAGAGAACTTCTTTGGCCTACCCAGAGTCCCACCATGTAAATAAGGGAAAATTAGAACCCGAGTGAAGAGACAAACCCTCTGGAGTCAGATTGGTTTACTCCAGGCCCCCTGCTACCCATGGGAGAAACCCTGAGGTAGAGGAGTTGCCCTGCTCCTCCTCGTCTTTCCCCCCTTACCCCCCACACAGACAGTGTTTTTTCACGCAGAACAGAAAATGTTTTTGTTGCCTCTGCCCCCAAAAAGGTACAAGCAAAAAAATAAACAAACCCAAACCAAGAAACTGTCAAGCAAAAACAAAGCAACCCTCCTAGAGACTTGGCACCCCAAAATCCAATGATTTGGTGCTTCTGAATGTTGGTGCCTTGGGTGACCACCCTGATTGCCAGCCCCTGACTACATAGTACCTATCTCTAAGTGCAGGGAATAACAATGTGGAGCATTCAGAGAGCCACTCACATGCATGCCAGCTGTAAGCCTGATCAAAATGTGCTGGTGAAGGGACAGGTTGAACTTGTATGATCTAGTCGCTGGAGTGAGGTTTGAGCATTGGCCTGCTAAACCCATGGTTGTGAGTTCAATCCTTGAGGGAGCCATTTAGGGATTTGGGGCAAAAATTGGGGATTGGTCCTGCTTTGAGCAGGGGGTTGGACTAGATGACCTCCTGAGGTCCCTTCCAACCCTGATATTCTATGATTCTATGATTCTGTTACCAGCTCTGGAACTCACCCACTGTGTGACCTTAAGGGTAGATTCTGGATTGTATCTGAGCTTTGCTTAGGTGTAGTGAGGGTGGAGGGATGGACCATCGAGGAGCCAGCTGTGGTTCCTTGATCCAGAGATGCTCTGCTCCAGCTCACATTTTCCACTCTACTCCACGCTGATTAGGCCTCAACTGGAGTATTGTGTCCAGTTCTGGGTGCCACATTTCAGGAAAGATGTCAACAAATTGCAGAAAGTCCACAGAAGAGCAACAAACATGATTAAAGATCTAGAAAATGACCTATGAGGGAAGATTGAAAAAATTGGGTCTGTTTAGTCTGGAAAAGAGAAGACTGAGAGGGGACATAACAGTTTTCAAGTACATAAAAGGTTGTTACAAGGAGGAGGGAAAAAAATTGTTCTTAACCTCTGAGGACAGGACAAGAAGCAATGGGCTTAAATTGCAGCAAGGGAAGTGTAGGTTGGACATTAGAAAAAACTTTCTGTCAGGGTGGTTAAGCACTGAAATAAATTGCCTAGGGAGATTGTGGAATCTCCATGATTGGAGATTTTTTAAGAGCAGGTTAGACAAACACCTGTCAGGGATGGTCTAGAGATAATACTTAGTCCTGCCATGAGTGCAGGGGACTTGACTAGATGACTTCTCAAGGTCCCTTCCAGTCCTATGATTCTATGAAAGTGGCAGAGTAGCAGCATTAACTAACACCACTGGTATAAGTACCTCAGTGACCTTAACCCAGTAGAGCAGGGGTAGGCAACCTATGGCATGCAAGCTGATTTTCAGTGGCACTCACGCTGCCCGGGTCCTGGCCACTGGTCCGGGGGGCTCTGCATTTAATTTAATTTTAAATGAAGCTTCTTAAACATTTTAAAAACCTTATTTACTTTACATACAACCATAGTTTAGTTATATATTATAGACTTATAGAAAGCGACCTTCTAAAAACGTTAAAATGTATTACTGGCACGCGAAACCTTAAATTAGAGTGAATAAATGAAGATTTGGCACACCTTCTGAAAGGTTGCTGACCCCTGCAGTAGTGGATTGGTGGTAGCAGAGCCCTTCTATGCTTTGCCCCTGAGACACCTTTTGTGTCCTATAAAGGGGACTCAGGCACAATGTCAGTGGAACCACCTCTAGTAGCTCTCTGCCAGCTGAGTTCCCCTGCATAGGGGGAATTCTCTGCTGGCCATCCCCAGCCATTTAACTCCACTTTGCAATGCTTACATAGAGCAAAGTGGACTTGGAGTACCAGAGACTCTGGCCCCTTACCCTTTCAGTGCCTAACTTTACCCACAGGCAAAATGGTGATATAATAGTGTATTTTCTCACTTTTTTAAAGTGCTTTGAGATCCCTGGATGAAAAATATCAATAATATACAATCCTATGAGAACAAAATGAGATTTTTTTTGGCACCCCATATCTGCCTAGGTGAGAAATTCTTTCCCCTGAATAGCACTGTACAATTGGCTTGTTACAATCCCCCTTTGCCTCACTTCTGACTTATTGAGTGTTGGTCACTACCAGGGGCCCAATCCTGGACTACATGTCTTATGTTTGGGGAATGTCAAAATCAACAGGGAATTATTTCACGAAAGAGCTGAAGTGGTGGGTGGGATTTTGGGGGGAACATAAAAATACTGTGAAATGGTAAAAAATAAATAGCTTTTTGCCATTTTCAAATCAAAAAGGTTTTGCTTTTGTGAAACTTCTTTTTCTGCATCCTCTGCCCCACTCCTCATGCATGCATGCATGCACACACAGGTAGAATATGGAAATAGGGCAAGTAGACTCAGAGTCTTTCCGTTACTGAAAGAACGCTTCATGGACTGTAAGCAAGATAAAATATCCAGGGACCCATAAAACAGCTTGCAGAGCAGAAAAAAATTTCAGTAGCTTTTGCAACCTTTTATCAGGATTTCTCTTGAGAAGCAATATATCTAGAGGAACGAGATAACTATTCCAGCTTTCAGAAAATGTTACCTTGCCCAACTTAGATCCCGACAAAGCAACAAAATTAAAGTACCCTATAAGCCAAAAAGGAATTGGAAAATGGACTTAGATTCCTTAACAGTAGCTCAAACTGGATGAGTATACTGAGAGTTTTAAAAATTTGCAGTAGCACAGCCTTGTGCTCTGCAGGGAATTTTAGCCAGTCAGACACACCTTCCCCTCAGGTCTCAGCAATTGGCAACAATTTGTATAGTCTCCTAAATGATAGCGCTTTTACTCTGTGACTGATATAGGCCAATATTTTCCTTCACGAATATCAGTTTTAAAGTAGTAATCAAGATTCTGTGGTAATGGGATTGAATGGGTAGTAAGAGACTACAGCATCCTTGCTGAAAAGAGAACCAGGCAAGATTTGTATGCAACAGGTTGGTTTCACTTAACCATATGGGAAAACCCTATGGAATTGAATATAGAAATTGAATAAGGTTACATAGTAATTACTGTAAAGACTTATAGAATTTAATAGAGAATTTCCGCTTTTCTGAATCTTCTTGTCTATAATAGGGATAAAGTTTTGTATTACATTCGATACTCTGGTTCAAACATATAGATAGATTATCTATAACATAATTTCTGTGGATCTTTCCCATATGGGTAAATGTAATGATAAAATCTCAAAAGAAACAGAATAGCTTCTGTTAGTAACACCGATATCCTGTCTTCTGTTTCTCAGCAGAACTCTCCCCAGTTAGATGGATAAACCAAGTGATAGGTCCATAGTACTTCTCAAAAATTACACTATGGGCCCAATCCTGAAAATGAGCACTACCAATCAAAGCACTGTGCCCATGTGGAACTGTGCGTTCAGGCACCCAACTTGAAGGATGAAATTTCTAGACCCCACATTGAAGTACAGTCTGAGATATTCACGATGCTTCTGGCTGCTGCTGGATATATACAGCTGCAGCTCCCTGCTCCCTTCTATGTGGATTTGGGGAAGGTGGATTTGTTCTGTGATCATATCCACACAGCATACCCCTGGCACGCTCACCTTTCTCCCTGTTTCATTGCCTTGTGAAGACTTAATTTCTTCCATGGTGGGCATGATGATGTGAAGTCTGTCCCAGGTTGGGAACTCAGAGCCTTTTTGCTACTAGTGCTGTGAAAAAAGCAGCATTTCTTCTGCATTTGGCACTAATATGCCCACCTGAATGGGTTTAGAATTGTGCCACAAGTTGTATCAGTATTTGAGTAAATGATACATTTTTAGCCAGTTTGAATCAGAGCAGCTGCCCTGAGTTGTGGATAAAGCATAATAATGGCACCTTTTGCAGGTCTCTGTGAGACAGGCCAACCTGAACTAGTCAGGCTGTTCTGATATGTTTTGTGACGTGTGAAAACACATGCATGTGTGTATGGGTATAATAGACAGGCATGTCTCAACATGCAAGCAATTGATTTTATGAGATACCCTGTAACAAATGCCCTCCCTGTATCTGAGTTCAGAATTGAGCCCATAGTGTGAATAGAGCCCCAAATAATAGTTTTCAGCAAGAGTTATAGAATGGCTGCTGTGAAATGTACTAACTACTTTGAAAGGCTCCTAAACGGTTGAGAAAATTCCATCAATCGAGTCTTAAACCAGTTTATGTTTTTCATTCTCTTGGAAATCTTTTTTTCCATAATTTTGTGCCTCTGTTCTGTATTTTCAGCTGAAGAAGTCCTCTTGCTCTTACCCTTTGTATTGAGGAACAACTATGTTTTTATACCCTATAAAATCTTATAATGTAATCAGCATATGGCCAGGAAAAGTTGAATCATGTAATGCAACAGTTCAAAAGACAAGGAACTTGTTTTAAAAATAACACACCATCACCTTTATTATATTTTTGAGATACATCATGTAACTGGGGAAGTCTTTTGGCCAACAATATTTACTTCTCTTCTGAGGAGCTGCTTTTTTTCCCCTGTCCTAGATCAAAATGTTTTCAGGCTTAATACTTCCTATAAAATGTCACTTTCTCTACTACAAGCTACTCTACTGTGTCATTTTCTTAGGGTCTGAGATTTACATTATACACTCCAGCATTACTACTTTGTAAATCACTTCAGGTCTTCTTCAGTTTGTCTCAAAAATGTGTTCTTCCTCTCCTAAATCACTTATTTTTGAAACCATCAAGTCACAAAAGTAACTACAGTGTAAATCTTGAACAAGGAGAGGATTTTAGTTGTATTTGCTTTATAAACTTCTAGAATGAAAGGAAAATAAACAATGAAAATCTAAGCATGGGCTGGAAGGATCAGCAATTTTACAAAAGATAAATTAACTATAGGCAAAACAAGGACAATCCTTTCTTTGATCTTTGTACACCTTTGTACTGAATAGGTTTAAATCACATTCTTCTTACAAATTTTTTCAAGGAGTACATTGCAAAAACTTGATAAACGTGGTCCAACATCTTCAGCCGTATTGGGAAAACCCTGCATGGGAGCTTAAATACTCACCGTGCCTTACTCAGCTTTCACCTATACCTGTTTTACGCTGCTTTGGTGTATTAGAAAAGCTAATGCTGATTTAACCAGTGTGATTCACAGGAGACTTGGGTCCAATAAACGTCTACTCCCGGAGGCCCAGTCTAATTCCCTGTGAAGTCACTTGAAGTCTTTCTATTGACTTTAGTAGCAGCTGAATTGAATCAAAGGTCCCTTCAAATGGTTCAACTGGGGCAATGGGAGGGGCTCTCCAAGGCACTGATCGGGAGCTTGGCCTTAATGGTGGTTTGGGTGCTGTAAGTGTCCATTTCTGCACTTCCAATGCTTGGGTTTCTCTTAAGAGAAGCTGTGAATTTCCTGCGTTTCCAAAAGTTTGGGGTTGTTTTAAATACTAAAAAGTTCTTGTAATACTTTCCCCCTAAGTTAGTGTGTATTCCCAGCTTTCACGCCATCTTAATGACAGTTTCATTTTCATGGGGCCTGGTAGAGCTGCTTTCATCAGCTGGCAACAGTCCCCTAGAGACAATACATGACCCCCATTTCTTCCTCTTCTCCCCACCACCCCCAATGTGCCCCGTGCAGCTCCTGGTCAGGGCCAGTTCTAGGGACCCATTACTGGGGGGGACGGACATGTGGGTATTTGGGGGCCCTAGATGTCACTATTTAAAAAACAAACAAATTTAAAGGAGTCCAGGGGCTAATTAGGTTCCTGGAAAATCTTGGATTTTAAGGTTGAAAAAAGTAGAATTTGGCTACCGTCTCAATATTTTGTCATTGTCACTTCCACTGCTTAACACCAGATAACTTTGTATGTGGCCATATTTTGGCCTTTCTGACAATAATTTGGAGCCCTTTGAAGATTGTTTGGGGGACCAAACCCCTGGTAGTCCTGGGCCTGCCCCAGGTACAGTGAAGGACGTGTGGGAGATGACTTTACTGGCTCTCTAGAGCCATTGGCAACTCTTCCACGGGAGAGGTGGGGAGCCCCAGTAGAGGCCTTGTGTCTGATTTCTGCTCCCTTTACACTGCCTGAGTGGTGCAAAGGGAATGAAACAGAGCAGAGAATCTGTCCCAAAACAGTGATTGTGGCCCCTGGATGGTTTTGAAATATGGTCAACCCTCAGGCTGAAATGGTTGGATACCACTGTTATAGGGCATCTGCTCTCCAGCCTCTCTCCCTTCCTATCACCAACATGCCTTCTCTTGCCCAACTCACAGACCCTCAAATGCACAGAATGGCTGCAGAGGACTTCAAATGGCATCTGGGGAGGGGAGAGCATGTTGCAGTGGTAGCTTTACCTCCTTCTGCTCTTCCTAGCCCCTTTTTTGTCCCCTTCCACACCTCAGAGTGGAGGGAAATGGATACCCCATAATACTGAGTTTGTGGCGCCGCATTTCGATGGCAAAAGGCTTTTGTTATATCACAAACACAGGCTTATGATTTCAGAGGGGGACAAAGCTAAAGGAAAAGCTGGCCTGAAAGAAACGCAGCTCTTCTCAAATGCAGAAAATAAGGAAAAGAAATACGGCGAAGGAAATAGCTGCTTCTACTAATGCTCTTTTTCTTTCAAGTGTGCTTCAGTGTGAAAGTCTCAAAGACTCAGTATTCTGGGTAATGGAGAATTTATTCAGAAATCAACTCTTTCTATTTCATTCCTTCTGGCACCTCTGAAGTGCAAAGTTGGATAACACAAAATAGAAATTCTTATGAGAGTGTTCAGCAATAACAAATGGTTATAATAATGGGCAGAAACTCAGTAATACAGTTATTCGATGATATTGGGGTTCTCCTGGCATGAAAGGGATTAAGTAGCTCTCTTAGCATTGAGAGGTTTGTGTGAACCCATCAAAAGTGTACCCTGTAATGCGGTTTCATAACAATTATTTAAGATGTATCCAGAACTCGCAATTTAAAAGAAAAATGTAAACAAAAAAAAATGGCTGTGTTAAACAACTTCGGGGCACGTTAATCAGGAGGCTGACTTTTGGTTCACTGTTGCTTAAAAGAACTTTAGAGGCAACTAAAAGGAATTTTGCACCTTATCTACACTAAAGGAGAGGACAAAAGGGAGGATTGTCCAGAGTACAAACGATGACCTATAAGATTAAAAAGAAGTCTCTTTGTTGCAATTTTATCATCACTTGCAAGTGACAAAGTACCCAAAGACAGGGTTGTGGCACGGCAATATATTTTCTTCAGGGCAGTAAAATCATCAGCGAGGTGGCTGTATATGTGTAGCACTGCTTGAATATGAAAGCAATTTTCTGTAGCCCTGTGGCTTAATTCTGTTGTTTTCGTCAGGAATGAGTATTCCTGATCTCAATTTGCAATAACTGATCATAATGCTCATGACTTGACAAATGGATGAGCAAGCTCCCCACATGATTGCTGGTCAAGGCTCCAGTATCATCGACAGCAATATTTGCATTTATCTAAAAAGAGATTAAATGCTAACGGGGCTTCAGTACATTTGTCTGCCTGGCATCTGTGCATGGCTCTCCCATTAAATTAAAGGTGGGGGGCAGGGAAGATGGGGTAGGACAGTATGGGAAGGGAATAAAAAGAAGATGAGGAAAAAAGGAAGGCATATTGCATACAGAAAGCAACTTTAACCTCGCATTTTCTAAAGACATGCACTATAGGGTAATGTCAACTGGAGGTACAGGAGTACAAATAGCAATATATCTGCACTATCAAATTATTCCTGGGTAACGCAAATCATTGAATGTTCTGCTACTAATTTACTAACGTATCTTCCAAAAAATCTGATTTTGCACCCACCTAGTATCCATTCTTAATATCTCATGAAAACCTCTTCCCATACATGGCAGTAGGTTTTCTTGCAGCAAGATGAAACCTTCTAGCGTTGGAGGGCTGCATAAGTTGTAGGCAGCTTTAATTACACAATTTAATCCATCATGGGCTAGATCCTTCAGAACCTCCATATTATCTTGCACTGACTTTTAAAGAAGACTTGCATGTGCAGAATTGGGCCCCACGTAAAAGCTTGGAAGAATTCCATTTTAACTGGCAAATGCAGCTAGTTTTTAATCATAGAATCATAGAATATCAGGGTTGGAAGGGACCCCTGAAGGTCATCTAGTCCAACCCCCTGCTCGAAGCAGGACCAATTCCCAGTTAAATCATCCCAGCCAGGGCTTTGTCAAGCCTGACCTTAAAAACCTCTAAGGAAGGAGATTCTACCACCTCCCTAGGTAACGCATTCCAGTGTTTCACCACCCTCTTGGTGAAAAAGTTTTTCCTAATATCCAATCTAAACCTCCCCCACTGCAACTTGAGACCATTACTCCTCGTTCTGTCATCTGCTACCATTGAGAACAGTCTAGAGCCATCCTCTTTGGAACCCCCTTTCAGGTAGTTGAAAGCAGCTATCAAATCCCCCCTCATTCTTCTCTTCTGCAGGCTAAACAATCCCAGCTCCCTCAGCCTCTCCTCATAAGTCATGTGTTCCAGACCCCTAATCATTTTTGTTGCCCTTCGCTGGACTCTCTCCAATTTATCCACATCCTTCTTGTAGTGTGGGGCCCAAAACTGGACACAGTACTCCAGATGAGGCCTCACCAATGTCGAATAATGTCTGCCTCCACCCAAAATCAGCCAAAGAAAATTGCCATTGTTGTTCCAGAGATAGGATGTTAATTAAAAATATGGACATATTCATCATTTAAGAGCTAATAAGAGTGTATGAGTTTGATCCTGCTCCCACTGAAGTCAATGGCAAAAGTCCTATTAATTTAAATAAGAACATGAATGGACCATCTTTGGGTGTCTGACTTGATGCAAGAATTCAGTATTTGGGTCTTGATTTTCAAGGTGCTTAAACTTAACTCACGCTCATGCTTAACTTTAAGCATATATGTAATCTCATTAAGATCATGGCATTTTCTTTGGCTGGTTTTGGGTAGAGACAGATGTCAAAGCAGTGAGAGACAACATGGTGCAAATTTATGGTGAAGTCAATTGGATGACTCACATGTTGGAAGGTAGGCCCTTAGCACTTAGCTTAATCAGGCTTCTATAACTGATAATTATTTAAAATGAAATTGTAAGGGATTAATGTGATGCAATATGATTAGCAAATATTATGATTCTGTATCTGATTCTGTTGTGAATCTTGATTTCAATAAACATTATATTTTGGATAAAAAGCAATTAGGTGTGAGTGTGTGTGTCTTATTTATTTATTTTCTGCTACTGCAAAAAATGTAAACTGCTGAAAACAAATCAGGAAATGTTCTGGGATGTAAATGTCAATATTATTCAACAACATTTTTTTAAAAATGTGAATCCTTCCAAGTCTAATAATATGTGACTGGTTGATAGGTCTGTTGTGTCACAGGAATGCTGCTCCGCTGGAGATGAAGATTGTCACTTATTGGGAAACTGCATAAAGGTTGCACACTTGAGGCCAAATTCTACCCTTGGTTATGCACGTGCTACTCTCATCCATAGAGTTCAATAGAAGATGCCAATTTTTACCCAAGGGCAGGAGGATTTGTCGATAGTTGTCTGTTACTGCTTTCCTTGAGTAACAAACTGTCACCACTGTTAGTTATCAATGGGGATGATATACAGGATCTTTTGCAACCAATAGGCAAGCTGTTATTTCTTGAGACGAAGGAGAATTCCACTGGCTATGAGAAGACAGCAGGCTGGATAGTTATTGGAGTAAGACACTAGAAGGAGACATGATCTAGGCCCACAGTATATGAGACTTGTTGGCTAATATAAGAAACCCTCTTGCCTGACCTCCATGAGTGAGGGGAAACTAAAGCATTATATTCTTTCTGTCCTCTGTGCCCACACTAGAAATATATAAGTAACAAATAGCTGAAAACAACTATCACAAACAAATCTGTTAGGCCAAATGTAACAGAGGAATCTGATTATGACCCCAGTCCTACACACTGGTCCACGTGGGAGGATACCCCTATTTAAAATCAAGGCATCATATAGGCAGAAAGTGCATTTTTGCTGATCAACATGCAGAATCAGTGCCTAACTGACCAACTGCCTATATGGAGGGAAATGGAAGGAAATGACACATTTTTTCCTCTCATTCCTGTCAGTTACAGTCATCTCTGATACTGCTTGTAATAATAGTAGTCTTTAAAAAATTACAGAACTGATTTTCATGTTGACATTGTCCCTGAAAGTATGAAAATGAATAATGAATCAGCCCAGTATTTCTGTTGTTTATTTTTATTCTTAATTCAATTTGTAGTAAAACCTCAGAGTTATGAACCCCAGAGTTACAAACTGACCAGTCAACCAAACACCTCATTTGGGACCAGAAGCACACACAGCAGCAGAGACAAATACAGCACCAGACTGTGTTAAACGTAAGCTACTAAAACTATAAGGGAAAGTTTTAAAAGAAAGATTTGACAAGGTAAGGAAATTGTCTGTGCTTGTTCCATTTAAATTAAGATGGTTAAAAGCAGCATTTGTCTTCTGCATAGTAAAGTTTCAAAACTGTATTAAGTCAATGTTCTTCAGTTGTAAACTTTTGAAAGAACAGCCATAATGTTTTGCTCAGAGTTACAAACAACCTCCAGTCCTTGCCTACAGACAGGCCCCCAACCTGAAGCAAATACTCACCAACAACCACATACCACACAACAGAACCACTAACCCAGGAACCTATCCTTGCAACAAAGCCCATTGCCAACTGTGCCCACATATCTATTCAGGGGACACCATCACAGGGCCTAATAACATCAGACACACTATCAGAGGCTCGTTCACCTGCACATCCACCAATGTGATATATGCCATCATGTGCCAGCAATGCCCCTCTGCCATGTGCATTGGTCAGGCTGGACAGTCTCTGCGTGGAAGAGTGGATGGACGCAAGTCGGATGTCGAGAATTGTGACATTCGTAGACCGGTCGGGGAGCACTTCAGTCTCTCTGGTTGCGCGATCGCGGACATGGAGGTCACTATCTTACAACGGGAAAGCTTCGGGTCCAGACTCCGGCGAGAAACTGCTGAGTTGGAATTCATTTGCAAATTGGATGCTATTGATTTGGGCTTGGATGGAGACTGGGAGTGGCTGGGTCATTGTGCAGGGTGGCCTGTTTCCCCTTGTTTTTTTCTATACCCCCCCCCCCCCCGACGTTCTGGTTAGACTTGGATTTGTGCTGGAGGTGGCCCACCTTGATTGTCATGCACATTGTGGGGAGAGTGGTCAGTTTGGATGGGCTGTTGCCAGCAGGAGAGTGAGTTTGTGTGTGTGGTGGGGGGAGGTGGGGGGGGGTGAGAACCTGGATTTGAGCTGGAGGTGGCCCACCTTGATTATCGTGCACATTGTGGGGAGAGTGGTCGCTTTGGATGAGCTGTTACCAGCAGAAGAGTGAGTTTGTGTGTGTATGGGGGTGGGGGTGGGGGTGAGAAAACCTGGATTTGTGCTGGAGATGGCCCACCTTGATTATCATGCACATTGTGGGGAGAGTGGTCGCTTTGGATGGGCTATTACCAGCAGGAGAGTGAGTTTTTGTGTGTGTGTTTTTTTGAAAAAAAAAAAAAGGGGTGGGGAGGGTGAGAAAACCTGTATTTGTGCTGGAAATGGCCCACCTTGATTTTCATACACATTGTGAGGAGAGTGGTCACTTTGGATAAGCTATTACCAGCAGGAGAGTGAGTTTGTGTGTGTGGTTTTTGGAGGGGGGTGGGAGGGTGAGAAAACCTGGATTTGTGCTGGAAATGGCCCACCTTGATTATCATACACATTTTAAAGAGAGTGGTCACTTTGGATGGGCTATTACCAGCAGGAGAGTGAGTTTGTGTGGGGGGGGGCGGAGGGTGAGAAAACCTGGATTTGTGCTGGAAATGGCCCAACTTGATGATCACTTTAGATAAGCTATTACCAGCAGGAGAGTGGGGTGGGAGGAGGTATTGTTTTATGGTCTCTGTGTATGTAATGTCTTCTGCAGTTTCCACGGTATGCATCCGATGAAGTGAGCTTTAGCTCATGAAAGCTCATGCTCAAATAAATTTGTTAGTCTCTAAGGTGCCACAAGTACTCCTTTTCTTTTTGCGAATACAGACTAACACGGCTGTTACTCTGAAACCGCCATTTCTGAGGCATTCGTAACTCTGACGTTCTACTCTATTTTATGCTGGCTGTGAGGGGACACGGCCTCACTCTGGCAGACAGGATACTAAAGGCTCCTCTGAACCTATTCAACACCAACCAGGTGCACCTGCACGGCTTGTTCTGCCTGGAGGGGGGAAGCTTAAAAGGGAAAAACTACCACAGGAAGGGGAGGTGAACAGGAAGACGGCTGCCTCAGGCAGCTAAGACAGGCCCACTGAGAGGGAGATAGCAACAAATTTCACTGCTTCCGAAGCTGTAAGACCCAGCCTCAGAGCAGTATTCCCCATGAGGAGGGTCTGGAGGTATAACCCAATTTAGACTAAGTCCAAAGAGCTGACCCAGCAAGCCTGCCTGGTATCCAAGTCACCCTTACCTCTCTTGATTTTTCTATGGACTCCCCTCTCCTATATGGGAAGTAAGAGTGAGAGAGGACTTTTCTTTTTTTGTTTGCTCTAAGAACCCCCTGGGCATTTGCTTTCCCGTTGTAAGATAGTGACCTCCATGTCCGCGATCGCGCAACCAGAGAGACTGAAGTGCTCCCCGACCGGTCTACGAATGTCACAATTCTCGACATCCGACTTGCGTCCATCCACTCTTCCATGCAGAGACTGTCCAGCCTGACCAATGCACATGGCAGAGGGGCATTGCTGGCACATGATGGCATATATCACATTGGTGGATGTGCAGGTGAACGAGCCTCTGATAGTGTGTCTGATGTTATTAGGCCCTGTGATGGTGTCCCCTGAATAGATATGTGGGCACAGTTGGCAATGGGCTTTGTTGCAAGGATAGGTTCCTGGGTTAGTGGTTCTGTTGTGTGGTATGTGGTTGTTGGTGAGTATTTGCTTCAGGTTGGGGGCCTGTCTGTAGGCAAGGACTGGAGGTTGTTCGTAACTCTGAGCAAAACATTATAAAGGAACTGAAACGGGGTCTGAAGGACACTTGGCACCCCACTGACCCCTTCATTTATTTTATGATGACTCTAAATTGTCTGTGGGCCACGGATTATTGTAAAGATAATGCATACCTGTATTTAGAATTTGGCAGGGAAGTTGAAAGTCCAGATGTGAGGTTGGTACCAGTTAAGGTGTGGGAGGCAGTTTGGGACTGTGGAATATGCACACTAGATGAATGTTTCTGCTATAATGATGAGCAGTGCAATAGTTAACAGTTGACATTTATTTAAATTGACATCTCTAGGCTTCAGGATTAGCTCATTGAGATGTACGGTGGCACTTCATATCTCTTTTAGTAGTTAGAGCTGGTCAAAAATGGGGATTTTTTTCATGAACAAATTTCAAAAAAGTATCTGTTTTTTGTGGGGAAAAAATCAAAAGCAGCTCTAGATAGAGCTTTTGTTAAAGGCTGCGTGCAGACCCAGACTACATTGCATACATTCAGGTCTCATATGGAAGTTTTCTTTACAACTATAAGGAGTAAAACTGTTCTTTGTTTTTAAAGGAAAACTTAAGGTTCTGTAGTACAACAATGCAGCAAAGGATTCATTTTTCAGCAAATTCTACTGCCATCCAATCGCAGAATATACTGGCCCCTATGTATACTCATGTCCTTATCGACTACTTGCATTTTTAAAATTTCCTCACAAGTGACTTCCTCCATGAGGAAATATAGCTAGTCATAACCCAAACCCATTTACTGGATTATCCAGATAAGTCCAGTAGGACCAGAGATTCTAGGAGGGAGTTCCAGAAAGATCAGACTATAAGCAAGAAAAATAAGTCCATTATTCACCAAGATATTGGCAGTCTGTCTCTTCATTCAACTAATTGAACACTGCACACGAAAACTACAGTACTGAAAATATACTGTATCAGGGATGGCACATAGATCTATGAACAATTTGTCCCTTCTGTCATTGCCAGAAGAAACTTCACTGCAGAACACAAAAACAACAATAACAACAAAAAAGCCTTGCTAAAATATTACCTCAAGGAGGAGCAACTTTAACTCACAATTCTAAATATTATGGGCGAAACTTTCAAAATTAGGTAAGTTCAAAATGGTGTATACACGAGCTATGTATGAAAATATACTGTGCACATACAAATCAGGCATTTGTGCAGGCACTTGGCCAGTTAGTCGCTTCAGTAGTTATATGCACTTGCATTACGCTATTTCATTAATATTATTATTTAAAAAATCATATTTATTACAGTACAGTCTAAGGTCAAACAAAAATGGGGCCCCATTGTATTAGGCACTGTATATCTGAAGTAGAACATAGTTCCTATTCCAAAAAACTTACACTGTAAACAGACAAGACAAACAGAGGTTAGGGGAAGGGTATAACATAAAAACAGAGTTAACAATGTGATGGTAGCAAACATTGTGTTAGTTCTATGATTTTTTTTTAATGGGGTGGACGAGTTTACTTAGCCAGATAAGCCAATTAAGACCACATTTTGGGTAAAGCTATAGACTGAACCGCTATAGATATATGGCTCAATCAATCTAAAAATGGTAAATGATTCTGAGAAATGGAAATCATTCATTGCTTACAAATGAAAAGAATAGGTATTTTAAAATGTCATGTCATAGCACATGGTACAAGCAGGATTTGTACAATGTATGGATAAAATAGACTATCATTTCATGTTTCTTAAATGGGAAGCTCTTTGGCAGAGGAACTGCATCTTCCTGGGTATGTGGGCAGTACCTAATACATTTTGGGTATTATTGGTGTCTAAATTAATAATATTGACAAGGTAACTGAAACACGAAAACGTGTTTTTTGAGCAATGCATAAAGGGCCTAATTCAAAGCACACTGAAGTCAATGGAAAGACACCCATTGACTTCAGTGGACGCTGGCTCAGACCCCCAAAATGTAGAGAGTTGATATGCTTTAAACTATCTTTTCATGCATATGTGTTAATAGGGTTGTTGATTCATATTTATACTGGAGAAGGGGCGTGGGTCTGGGAATGGGCCTGTTGAACACATCTTGAAAAGCAACAGTTACTGAACAAGTTCATAACCATTTTTTCTTCAGCAAGTGACTGCACATGTTCATTCAGCTTCAGGTGATTCACAAGCGGTTCAAACTGGAGGTGAGTTTTATAGTCTACCTGAACAAGGACTGAAGAACTTCTTGTCCAAACTTGGCATCATATCTGGAATGCTGAGATGTAGCATAATGAGTAGTAAAAGTAGGTACCGACGACCAACTTGAAGATTACAAATGTCTACGATAGATACTTACACCAAAAAAGCGAGAGCATATCTTTTAATTGAGATTGAATGGAGTGTACTACCACTCTGGCTAGAGGAGGTACATGGGCAATGTTATAGCACAAAATTATGCACGATGAAATCCAGAACGAAATCCTCTGCTTCCAGATTGAAAGGTCTTCCATCCTGTCTGCAACTGAGAAGCAGCTGTGCTGATGACCTAAAAGACTTCCAGTACAAAACAAAAGCCAGTGCCCTTTTAACATTCAAGGTATGGAGCCTCTCCTCATTCTTGTGAGAATGGGGTTTACGAAAGAATGTGGCTTGATTGAGGTGGAATTCCAATTCTACTTTAGTCAGGAAGCTTGGGTGCAGATGTAAATATGCCTTGTCCTTGTAAAAATCTGTGTAAGGAGGGTCAGCTACTGATGCTCCGAACTCCGCCACCAAGGATGCTGAAACTAGGGGTGCTGAGGGTGTGGCAGCACCCGCTGGCTTGAAGTGGTTTCCATCATCTACAGCAGTGTTTCCCAAACTTGGGACACTGCTTGTTCAGGAAACCGGTTTGTTTACCTGCTGCGTCCGCAGGTTTGGCCGATTGCAGCTCCCACTGGTCGCGGTTCGCCACTGCAGGCCAGTACGTCCCAAGTTTGGGAAACACTGATCTACAGCGTTTTCAGTTTTTTTCAATGGCTTTCAGCACCTCCCTGTAAAAATTCTTCCAACACTACTGTCCACCACCCTTCTTCCCCAGGTAATAGCTACCAAAAACTAAAGTTTCATAGAGAGCTGCAGCAAAGAGAAGATGGCCATCAGTTCAAAGGGCAAACCCATCAATCTTACCATCATCAGGTTTAAGTCCCATGGAGGAATGGGATCCATTGCATGGGGATGTAATCTGCCCAGACCATTTAGGAATTTGACTGACATCGAATTAGAAAATACTGAGTGACCTGTGATTAATGGGTGGAAATGGAGATGGCTGCCAGGTGAACTCTGACAGCTGATCCATGGGACTTGTTGTGTCAGGTGGAACAAGTAGCCAAAAACATGCTGGATAGAGGCCTAGACTGGTGAAACACCTTTTCTTTTTTTACCATAAGGCAAATCCACGTCAATGGGGAAGTATATTTAGTAGATGGCTTCCTGGTATTCAGAACATACCCTGAATGCTCTGCCTTCTGAGGCATTAACCAGGGAGCATCCACGTAAGATGGAGAGTGGCTGGGTTGGGATGCAGAAGGCAACCATTGTCAGATTCTGAAGGTAGTGTCAAAGGAGCCCAGGCCGAGAGGGTAAGCAGAATGGAGAACCAACGCTAGCGAGCCCACACCAGCACTATGAGGATTAAGTAAGTCTGCTGCTTGCCGGGGGCTAAGATTCGCGATGTGACGGAGAGACTGCCGAGACTCATCAAGCCCTCGGATCGCTACCCCTTCCTACTTCTCCACGTGGGCACCAATGATACTGCCAAGAATGACCTTGAGCGGATCACTGCGGACTACGTGGCTCTGGGAAGAAGGATAAAGGAGTTTGAGGCGCAAGTGGTCTTCTCGTCCATCCTCCCCGTGGAAGGAAAAGGCCTGGGTAGGGACCGTCGAATCGTGGAAGTCAACGAATGGCTACGCAGGTGGTGTCGGAGAGAAGGCTTTGGATTCTTTGACCATGGGATGGTGTTCCATGAAGGAGGAGTGCTGGGCAGAGACGGGCTCCATCTTACGAAGAGAGGGAAGAGCATCTTTGCCAGCAGGCTGGCTAACCTAGTGAGGAGGGCTTTAAACTAGGTTCACCGGGGGAAGGAGACCAAAGCCCTGAGGTAAGTGGGAAAGAGGGATACCGGGAGGAAGCACAGGCAGAAATGTCTGTGAGGGGAGGGCTCCTGCCTCATACTGGGAATGAGGGGCGATCAACAGGTTATCTCAAGTGCTTATATACGAATGCACAAAGCCTTGGAAACAAGCAGGGAGAACTGGAGGTCCTGGTAATGTCAAGGAACTATGATGTGATTGGAATCACAGAGACTTGGTGGGATAACTCACATGACTGGAGTACTGTCATGGATGGTTATAAACTGTTCAGGAAGGACAGGCAGGGCAGAAAAGGTGGGGGAGTAGCACTGTATGTAAGGGAGCAGTATGACTGCTCAGAGCTCCGGTACGAAACTGTAGAAAAACCTGAGTGTCTCTGGATTAAGTTTAGAAGTGTGTGCAACAAGAGTGATGTAGTGGTGGGAGTCTGCTATAGACCACCGGACCAGGGGGATGAGGTAGATGAGGCTTTCTTCTGGCAGCTCACGGAAGCTACTAGATCGCATGCCCTGATTCTCATGGGTGACTTTAATTTTCCTGATATCTGCTGGGAGAGCAATACTGCGGTGCATAGACAATCCAGGAAGTTTTTGGAAAGCGTAGGGGACAATTTCCTGGTGCAAGTGCTAGAGGAGCCAACTAGGGGGGGCGCTTTTCTTGACCTGCTGCTCACAAACCAGGTAGAATTAGTGGGGGAAGCAAAAGTGGATGGGAATCTGGGAGGCAGTGACCATGAGTTGGTTGAGTTCAGGATCCTGACGCAGGGAAGAAAGGTAAGCAGCAGGATACGGACCCTGGACTTCAGGAAAGCAGACTTCGACTCCCTCAGGGAACGGATGGCCAGGATCCCCTGGGGGACTAACTTGAAGGGGAAAGGAGTCCAGGAGAGCTGGCTGTATTTCAAGGAATCCCTGTTGAGGTTACAGGGACAAACCATCCCGATGAGTCGAAAGAATAGTAAATATGGCAGGCGTCCGGCTTGGCTTAACGGTGAAATCCTAGCGGATCTTAAACATAAAAAAGAAGCTTACAAGAAGTGGAAGGTTGGACATATGACCAGGGAAGAGTATAAAAATATTGCTCGGGCATGTAGGAATGAAATCAGGAGGGCCAAATCGCACCTGGAGCTGCAGCTAGCGAGAGATGTCAAGAGTAACAAGAAGGGTTTCTTCAGGTATGTTGGCAACAAGAAGAAAGCCAAGGAAAGTGTGGGACCCTTACTGAATGAGGGAGGCAACCTAGTGACAGAGGATGTGGAAAAAGCTAATGTACTCAATGCTTTTTTTGCCTCTGTTTTCACTAACAAGGACAGCTCCCAGACTGCTACGCTGGGCATCACAAAATGGGGAAGAGATGGCCAGCCCTCTGTGGAGATAGAGGTGGTTAGGGACTATTTAGAAAAGCTGGACGTGCACAAGTCCATGGGGCCGGACGAGTTGCATCCGTGAGTGCTGAAGGAATTGGCGGCTGTGATTGCAGAGCCATTGGCCATTATCTTTGAAAACTCGTGGCGAACCGGGGAAGTCCCGGATGACTGGAAAAAGGCTAATGTAGTGCCAATCTTTAAAAAAGGGAAGAAGGAGGATCCTGGGAACTACAGGCCAGTCAGCCTCACCTCAGTCCCTGGAAAAATCATGGAGCAGGTCCTCAAAGAATCAATCTTGAAGTACTTGCATGAAAGGAAAGTGATCAGGAACAGCCAGCATGGATTCACCAAGGGAAGGTCATGCCTGACTAATCTAATCGCCTTTTATCATGAGATTACTGGTTCTGTGGATGAAGGGAAAGCAGTGGATGTATTGTTTCTTGACTTTAGCAAAGCTTTTGACACGGTCTCCCACAGTATTCTTGTCAGCAAGTTAAGGAAGTATGGGCTGGATGAATGCACTATAGGGTGGGTAGAAAGCTGGCTAGATTGTCGGGCTCAACGGGTAGTGATCAATGGCTCCATGTCTAGTTGGCAGCCGGTGTCAAGTGGAGTGCCCCAGGGGTCGGTCCTGGGGCCGGTTTTGTTCAATATCTTCATAAATGATCTGGAGGAT
Source organism: Eretmochelys imbricata (assembly GCF_965152235.1). Classification (NCBI taxonomy): domain Eukaryota; kingdom Metazoa; phylum Chordata; order Testudines; family Cheloniidae; genus Eretmochelys; species Eretmochelys imbricata. The sequence goes on along the minus strand of NC_135573.1, from coordinate 228,285,616 downwards.
GGTGTGGATTGCACTCTCAGCAAATTTGCGGACGATACTAAACTGGGAGGAGTGGTAGATACGCTGGAGGGGAGGGATAGGATACAGAAGGACCTAGACAAATTGGAGGATTGGGCCAAAAGAAATCTGATGAGGTTCAATAAGGATAAGTGCAGGGTCCTGCACTTAGGACGGAAGAATCCAATGCACCGCTACAGACTAGGGACCGAATGGCTAGGCAGCAGTTCTGCGGAAAAGGACCTAGGGGTTACAGTGGACGAGAAGCTGGATATGAGTCAGCAGTGTGCCCTTGTTGCCAAGAAGGCCAATGGCATTTTGGGATGTATACGTAGGGGCATAGCGAGCAGATCGAGGGACGTGATCGTCCCCCTCTATTCGACATTGGTGAGGCCTCATCTGGAGTACTGTGTCCAGTTTTGGGCCCCACACTACAAGAAGGATGTGGATAAATTGGAGAGAGTCCAGCGAAGGGCAACAAAAATGATTAGGGGTCTAGAACACATGACTTATGAGGAGAGGCTGAGGGAGCTGGGATTGTTTAGCCTGCAGAAGAGAAGAATGAGGGGGGATTTGATAGCTGCTTTCAACTACCTGAAAGGGGGTTCCAAAGAGGATGGCTCTAGACTGTTCTCAATGGTAGCAGATGACAGAACGAGGAGTAATGGCTTCAAGTTGCAGTGGGGGAGGTTTAGATTGGATATTAGGAAAAACTTTTTCACTAAGAGGGTGGTGAAACACTGGAATGCGTTGCCTAGGGAGGTGGTGGAATCTCCTTCCTTGGAAGTTTTTAAGGTCAGGCTTGACAAAGCCCTGGCTGGGATGATTTAACTGGGAATTGGTCCTGCTTCGAGCAGGGGGTTGGACTAGATGACCTTCAGGGGTCCCTTCCAACCCTGATATTCTATGATTCTATGATTCTATGATCCTGCTTGTGGTTGAGTAACACCCAGTGAACGAGTGGAATGGAAAGGTAGGCAAACAGCCGTTTGTCCTACCAAGATAGCAAGAAAGCATCCATCAGATTGTGACCTGCCCCAGAACAAAAGAGTTTGCACTTTCTGTTGAGAGAAGTAGCAAACAGGGCTATGTAGGCACTCCCTAGTTTTGAAAAATGTACCATGGTATCCAGCCTGAGAGGCCATTTGTAATCTCTGCTGAATGATCTGCTCAGGTGATCTGCCAAGTTTTTCTGAACACCAGGAAGATGGGAAGTTTTGAGATGTGTTGCACTGGGTGATACAAAACTCCTATATATATATATATATATCGACTCTTGACAGAGACAATCTGATCTGGCCCCTCCCTGACTGTTCATGTAGAATATTGCCCTGGTGTTGTCCATGAGGACTTGTAGATTCTCTCCCTTGATGAAAGGGAGAAAAGCCGAACAGGTCAGATAATAGCCCGCAACTTCCACATGTTTATGTGGAGAGCCAAATCTTGCTGAAACCACAGACCATGAGTTTGTAGGTTTCCTAGATGTGCTTTCCAACTTAGAGAAAAAGTGTCAGTAACCAGAGTCAATGTAGGCAAGGGATGGGGTGAAGGGAACTGTCATACACGCATTTGCCAGATCTATCCACCTGTCCAAGGAGCTAAGTACTGCTGCAGGAATTTGACTCAGCATGCCCAATGGGTGACAAGCCAAGGAGTCTACTGACTTCAACCAGCCCTGCAACTCTGAGATTAACTCTGGCATACTGAACCACATGTGTACAGGAGGCCATGTGCAGTTTGTCACTGTTGCTGGGTGGGCTTTGAGATCTATGGAAATGTTTAACACTGTCTGGAATCTGGCTTGAGGCAGGAACACCCTGGCTACTATAGAATCTGGAAGCACCCACATAAAGTCTTTTCTCTGATGTGGGGACAATACTGCTGACTTGTCCTCATCTGACCCAGAACACTGAAGAGGGATTGGATCATGGATAGCCTAACTTGTACTTAGAGCTTGCATTGACTTTGTGCTAGCCAGTTGTTCAGGTATGAAATACTTGCACCCCGACTTTCCTTAGGAATGCAACTACCACCACCATGCGTTTTGTAAATACTCTCAGGACTGCAGATAGGCTGAGGGGCAGGACTGTTAACTGATAATGGGTTCTGTTGACCAGAAATCTTAGGGATTTCCTATGGATTTGCTAGATAACTATGTGGAAATATGCATCTTTCAAGTTGAGGGCAGAGTATCCGTCACCAGGATCCAGGGAGGGGATGATGGAGGCCTGTGCGACCATGTAAAAAGTTTTTTTCTTTATATATTTGTTCAAATTTTGCAAGTCTGGGATGGACCTCCTTTTGCCTTTGGAATCAGGAAGTAACATGAATAAAATCTTTTGCATTAGTGGAAAGGGCTCTTCTATAGTTCCCAAATGGAGAAGAGACTGCACTTCTCTGAGGAGGACATCCTTGTGAGAGTGGTCCCTGAAGAGAATGGGGGAGTTGGTCAGGAGGGGAGGGACAACAGAAATAAACTGTAGGGTGTATCCCTGTTCCACAGTACTTAAGACCCATGAGTCTATGCTAATATGGGACCAAGCACATAGGGCGTTGGATAACCTGATTTTAAAAAACAGGGAGGGAGAAACTGGTATGTCATGAACTGGTCCTCTGTCCTAGACAGGGCACTCAAACAATCTTGGAAGAATCCACCAAAGAAGAAAACTGAGGAGGAGGTGGTCTCCTCCTGTGCCTTTCCCTCATTTCCTAGACTGGTCAGCCTGTCTCAGTGGGAAAGGCAGGTATTTATAGAGACTGAGGGCTATATAACAAAGGACATTGGCTTCTGAGCGCCCTCTAATGGCAAAAAAGGGGTAGCTCTGCAGCACTCTGTCTGTTTTCCACCCTTGCTGGCCCTTTAAGAACTCGCTCAGTTCAAAGGTACCCACTCCTGGGGTCTAATTTAATGAGTCCTCATATGCATAGTGGACAGCTAGACCCCAACCCCACTTCAGTATTTCTTTCCTGATCATCCAAAATACCAAAAAAGCCTTTCAAAAATGGAACACAAGCTCACACAGTCTTCTTCCTAGTTTCATCTGGGCACAGCTCCACCTCCCTGAGGGATGTCTTTCTGCATCCCAGTGTCTCCTGCCTGGATTATGTCCTTCTCCATAGGCCTTTCCAGCTGGGCCTTTGCAGTCTTTCCCCTTGGACAAGGTCTCTCCCAAGCCTCCCTGCCTGGAGAGCTTTATTCACTCTCTCCTGCCTCTTGCGCTTTTCCTCTGCTGACTCAAGGCCCTGAAGGACCTTCTTGCTCTCTCCACGTCTACAGACTTATCTGCAGTTTCCTGTGATTTCCCTGCCCCACCCCTCACTGAAAATCCCTACTCCTTTTTGTACTGGAATCATTGGATTCCTCTGAGGTGGGGCTTATCCTGTAATCAGGGCTGCCTTAGCCCCAGGCTCCCCAGCCCATGGGGCAAGCCACCCTGTTACAGGCAGAATTGCTTTCTTTTAGGGAAAGGCATATAAATTCCCGACTATTTCAACTTGGCCCTTGAATCTTTAAGATTGTGGAGCTTCTCATTTGTCTTCTGTGAGAAGAGCATAGGACAGAGGTCGGCCTTTGGTATGTGGCCTATCAGGATAATCCGCTGGCAGGCCGTGAGACATTTTGTTTACATTTTCCATCCACAGGCACGTTCCCCCACAGCTCCTAGTGGCCACGGTTCACCATTCCTGGCCAATGGGAGCTGTGGGAAGTCCCACAGGGACGTCCTGGCCACTGCTTCCCGCAGTTTCCATTGTCCGGGAACTGTGAACCATGGCCACTGGGAGCTGCGAGGGGCAGTGCCTGCATGTAAACAAAATATCTCATGGCCCGCCAGCGGATTACACTGATGGGCCGTGTGCCAAAGGTTGCCAATCCCTGGCATAGGACCTTGAAGGGGAGATCCTAGAAAGTCTGGTGGACCTCCTGCAACAGACCCCCATGATGATTGAAGCCACGAACACCTGCACATAGATATTGCAGATGCCATGGCTCTGATCATCGAATCTTCCCCATCCAAGGATGCTTCCTGAGAAATGCAAGCCACCAACTTGCCCTCATATAACAGCGATTGGAATTCCTATCTGACATATTGTCCCAGAGGGAGAAGTTGTATCTGGCCAATAAGGTGATATGAAGTTGTAAACCAGATGTGAAATAATGTTTCTATTAAAAATGTCTAGTTTCTTTAGACCCTTGTCATTTAGGGTAGAAGAGAGTTGACCCTGCCACACACTTTCATTCACTGCTAAGACAAGTAAAGAACCTGATGAAGGATGGGTATAAAAATGTTCGTATCCTTGAGAAGGGACATGGTACCTTCTCTCAATTCTCCTAGCTGGTCAGAGGCAGAAAGGGTGGTGTTTGCCAAAAGGATTTTGCAGGTTCTAATATGGCATTGTTGATAGGTATTTTCCACTCCATGCATCTGATGAAGTGGGTTCTAGCCCACGAAAGCTTATGCCCAAATAAATGTGTTAGTTTCTAAGGTGCCACAAGGACTCCTCATTGTTTCTGCCAAACTCAGAATATCTACAAGAACTCTAGTGGACCACCTCAACAGCAATATCCAAAGAAGTAGCAACTCTCTTTAAAAAGATCTTGGTAAGCCCTGAAGTTATCTTGGACAGATGAGGAATCCCAGGGAACTATAGTCTCATCAGGTGATGAGGAAGAATCCAAAGGATGCTGAGGCTCATTCTCTTGCAGTTTAGTGGAGGTTCCTAAACAGGCAGGCTTTGAGGGTTTTGCTTGATACTGAGAATAACCTCCTGTACCTCCTCATGTGCACTAGCACATTGCCTGCTCAGAAGTCTGAAAGCTGAAGACCCATGCAAGCTGTGGAAGTGGGAGGCATGCCCCATGGATTCCAATAGGGCCATAGGACCCAATTACATAGATAGATAGATTCCAAGGCCAGAAGGAACCACTGTGATCATCTAGCGGATGTAGTCTATAACACAGACCATAGAACTCCCCCAAAATAATTCCTAGAGCATATCTTTTAGAAAAATATCCAATCTTGATTTTAAAATGTTCAGTGATGGAGGATCCACCATGACCTTTGGTAAACTGTTCCAATGGTTAATTACTCTCACTGTTAAAAATTTATGCTTTATTTCCAGTTTGAATTTGTCTAGCTTCAACTTCAAGCCATTAGATTCTGTTATTCTTTCTGTTCTAGACTGAAGACCCCAGTATTAAATATTTGTTCTCCATGTAGATACTTATCGACTAGTCAAGTCACCCCTTAACCTTCTCTTTGTTAAGCTAATTAGATTGAGTCTATCACTGTAAAGCATGTTTTCTTAGTCTTTAATCATTCTCTTGGCTCTTCTTTGAACCCTTTCCAATTTATGAACATCCTTCTTAAATTGTGGCACCAGAACTGGACACAGTATTCCAGCAGTGGTTGCACCAGTGTCAAATATAGAGGTAAAATAATCCTATCTATTCCTACTTGAGATTCCCCTGTTTATGCATCCCAGGATCGCATTACCTCTTTTGGCCATAGCATCACACTGAGAGCTCATGTTCAACTGATTATCCACCCTCATCCCCAAATCTCTTTCAGAATAACTGCTTTCCAGGATAGAATCCCCATCCTTGAAGTATGGCCTACATTCTTTGTTCTTAGATATATACATGCCCTGAATAGGAAAGTTGAGAAAGTGGACACAGGGTGTCCTCCTTCAGTTTGAGGTGCAGTCTCTCCACTCTGTCCTTTTTTTGTCTGGAGCTTGCAGTCCCTGCAAATCTGGCAAGGTCTCTAATGTGACCCTCAGTGAGGCACTTCAGGCAGATGGAATGAGGGTCACTCACTGGCAAAGATTTTGTGCAGCTGGCACAAGACTTGAAGCCCAGAGACTTAGGCACACCCCAACTGTCAGCACCCTCAGAATAAGAAGGGACTGACTCTTCAAAAGAAACAAGAAAATAACAAAGAAAACCTATACTAATCAAACTAACAAATACCACTAACTATTTACAGTGACAAAGATCATTTCTTTTTAAAGAGAGGGAGAACGTGTAGTAGCAAGTCAGCCTGCTACAACTACTGATCAAAGGTGCACCTGAGGAGGGTCTGGGGCAGTTCCCCACTTTATACCATCATGCAGCAGCACAAGGCAGCAGAGGGCATCAGCACCACCCCAACTGGTACCACTGAGGAAAATCTCCAAGTCTGGTGCACTGCGCGTGCACACACCTGAAGTGGAATGAACATGTGAAATCACTTGACGAACTCATTTTATGAATATTACAGTCATTGAAAATATGTTTCTCTAATGTGTCCAAGGATTTGCAAAGGGTTTTCTATTAAATCTAGTCTTTAAGAGTTAAGCTCTTAAAGAGAACTTTCAGGTGTTCAGCTTATGTCTCGTTCAGCATGCTATTATTTGGCTCTGTAATAGTTCAAGGAAAATTTAGGATATGACCTTTACATATCTCGGTCTGAAGCTGCCTCTGCCTATAATGTTTTTCTTTTAGCTAAAGATAGGCCCAAAACAAAGACCAAGATCTAAAAACCTTTATGTTTGGAAAAAGTTGAAATTCAGTTGTGAATTTTGTGGCTGACCCCTATTTCTGTGAGGGACAGAAGCAAACTCTCAACCCAAGCACTTTCAAACTCCGGGAAAGTTTTGGGGGTTGGGTCCATCTCTACCACTGGCACCAGGAAATGAGTGAAGATAATTTCCCTATGCCACTAATTCCAAATGTCAAATTACTGATAGCCAAATAAGTCAAATTCCTAATGCATGTTTTCTCTCTATTGAATATTAGGAATAGAAAAGGAAGTCAGATCACTTAGTTCAATATGCTTAATGCATTTGTGAACATGCAGAGTCCCCACCTCTTCTCAACAGAGCAGACACAGCAAGTGAGGCCCCCATCCTGCAGAGACTTGGACACGTATTTAACTTCATGCACTCTGAGCAGTTCCACTGACTCCAATGGCACTCCTCTTGTGTAAAGGTTAGAATGTAAGTCTGTGCAGGATAGGGCCCTACAGTCCAAAAGTCGTCCATGATTCTGACAGGAAGCTACGCACTGCAGTAATTAGTAAATAATCTCTTCAATGCATTGTGCTGTCTGTAAAGGCCTATACTCTAAGAATTTAGGTGTATTCTTGTCACTTAGCTAGTTATAGAGGCATAAAAGAAAGAATCAAAATCACTGCCTGCCAGTGTAAGAGCCTTCTCTTACTGTGACAGTCTGAGGCCCTGCGCTTAGGCTAAGATCTTTGGCTAAGCAGGAAAGGCAGCCATAAGCTGGGAAGCGAACAGTCACATCCTTACATTCCAAACTACTCACATTGAAAGAAGGTGCTATTGGGCTGTTAGGAATACAGTGCTGTCCTAGCACCTCCAGAGAAAGGGACGTGCCTAGAACATGTAAAAGGAATCTTAGTTTGATAGCATCCTGTCTGGCAAGAACTCACTTATCAATAGCTGGGATGTGAAATCCTCTGTATTGTTTTGTCATTATAGTTCCCACTTTGCTATTGTTTATTTGTGTGGTCTCTGTCTGGTTCTGTGATTGTTTCTGTCTGCTGTATAATTAATTTTGCTGGGTGTAAACTAATTAAGGTGGAAGGATATAATTGGTTACATAATCATGTTACAATATGTTAGGATAGGTTAGTTAAATTTCAGTAAAATGATTCGTTAAGGTATAGCTAAGCAGAACTCAAGTTTACTATATAGTCTGCAGTCAATCGGGAAGTGAGTGGATGGGGGGAAATGGGAACAGGGAATTGGGGTGGGGAAATTGGAATAATGTTTTGCTAAGGTGGGGGGAATGGGAACAGGGACACAGGTAAGGCTCTGTGGTGTCAGAGCTGGGAAGGGGGACGCTAGGGAAGGAAACTGGAAGTTCACCCCAATAAACATTGAATTGTTTGCACCTTTGGACTTCGGGTAATGTTGCTCCCTGTTCATGCGAGAAGGACCAGGGAAGTAAGTGGGTGAAGGAATAAGCCCCCTAACAAGCCCCCTAATGTGTGCATTCAGGAACGTTTTTCATACGCTAAGGTATTTCTTTATTCCCCCAAATAATCAGCACATGCTTTCCTTGAATTCTCAATGAAAACAGTGGTCCAGATCCTCAGCTGGTGTAAACTGGCATAGCTCCATGGACCTCAATTGAACTGTACCAATTTACACCAGCTGAAGATCGGGTTCCAGTATGTATTGTATTGCATTTACTCACGCTACAAATTAGGCCATCTGCTCTCCTAGACACTCGTAACACTCAGAAAATGCCCTGGCTGAGGTGGTGAGCACTGTCCTCGGTGGAGAGGGAAAGAGAGAATTTACCAAGACAGACAGAGAAATGGAAACAAGACTTTTAAAAAAAAGTATTTGGGTACAGATTTTAAATGCTTTCCTTGCAGTGGCTGCTGCGGAGTGCTTTCTGTCCATTGTAACCTCGTGTGGCTTGCCGGCTTACTCAATCTATTTTACACTGTAGTTTTGCCAAATTATGAGGGGTTTTTATTTCAGATTCTTTTGTGATTCTATAGTTCCAAAGCTGAGTCTTAACCTTTCAATCTGCTTATTAATACCCATGTCATGGCTCTTGTTGAGAAAAAGGTGTCACTGTCCTCAATCAGTGTCCTTTCATTAAGAACCATGCTTTCCTGACAAAGGATAACAAATGGACACTGTTGGTCCCTAATGTGCTTTTTGACTACAGAGCCTATACCATGTCTGTGAAGCAGTGGCAATTATTTGTCATTTTAATGTGACTTGGCAAGGAGATCCAAAACCATAGGACCATTACTCATCAATATGTATATTTTGTGCTTGCATTCATATTAGAATATCATTATTATTATCCTGACATTGTATGGGCTAGATAAAATTACCTCTTGTAAAAAATGTATTAAACTATGTTCAGCTATATTCATATAGCAAGGCAAAAGCAATTTAAAGACCTATAACATTTCTGGGTTGAATGCTGCAATTTATTATGATTAGTGGTGGAGCACCTTTACCTTTTGTACTAATACAGTTTATATCAATATTTCTCCACCACTAATTGGAAGTAGTGTAACCATATGTTACAACCACTATGAAAAGGTACACCAGAGTTTCATCCATTCTCTTCGTTCCTACAATGTTGTGACATCTAATATTTCTATCATTCTAAAGATTAAATTAGCATGTGATAAAAAGGCAATTTTTATTAATGTTGGAGCATTACAAAATGCCATGTATCTGTAGTCTTTCTTCTGTGCAAGAATTTCTGACCTGGGCTTGCGAGTAGTACTTGGGTTCAGGGGTGCTGAAGTTGCTCATTATTCTTCTCACTGATGCATTGTGCTTATTTAGCAGGATTTAGTTTAGAAATGTATTAAATATAGCCATGGAGGAACAGCTATTGTTCTACTACTATGTAGAGAATTGTATGAAAAATGGATGGGGAAAACTTTCCATTTCTATTTTATATCCTTTCTTTTTCACCCTTTCTTATCACTCCCTGAAAAACAACGTTAACCTTCCCTGCCCTAGAAAGGGTGGCAATGTAGTCTAGGGGCTACAATTCTGGAAACGGAGTCAGGAGTAATGGGTTCTATTCCTGACTCTGCTACAGGGGAAGTCTTCTTTACAAAGTTAATTCAAGTTACTTCTCTTCAGTTAGCTGAGCTCAAGTGAGAGCAGCCAAATGGCGAAATAACACTTGATCTGCTGTAGCCACATTGGTATTGCAATGATTTGTCTATAATGCTAAACGTCCTGGGACACATCCCATGGTTCTTAGCACTACAGTAAGTTCAGCTATTTTCTGAATTCTTCCCAGTGAATTGTTGGAGAACTTAACTGTCCTTTCTGGACACATGATGTGAGTTGTGGGAAGCACACTGGAGGACTAGTAGCACTCTAGTCTGCACCCACATTATGGAGCGGGTTTCTTTGCAGCTGATGCATTGTGCTAACTTGAGTTTTAGCCTGTACCCACTCTCAGGCCAGCCAGCTCAAGGTAAAAGCCCCCACCCCCCCAACTTCAGTGATGGTTTTGTGTGTGTGGATGGCACTCAAGTTACAACTCAAGTTAACTCTGCAGTGAAGCCAAACAGATTTACTGTGTGAGCTTGTGACCACTTAACTTCTCTGTGCCTCAGTTTCTTACTCAGTAAACTCAGGATAACACCCACTTTGTGATCCGTAGACAAAAGGAGCTGTTCAAATGCAATGTATTATTATTAAGGTTAAGATTTTGTCATGGATATTTTTAGTAACAGTCACCGACAGGTCTTGGGCAATAAAGAAAAATTAACAGAAGTCTGTGACCTATTGGAGACTGTTACTAAAAATATCCATGACAAAATGGGGAGCTCAACTGTGGGGTCCCCCACCCACCCATGGTAGCCTGGAGTTGCAGAGTCCTCCTGATGCCTGCAGCAATTTGGAGCTTGGAACTCCAGGGGCCCCCACTACCTGTGGCAGCCGGGAGCTGCTCAGCAACCAAAATAATTAAAGCTCTGGAGGAACTGATGAGGAAAAATTCAAAAGGACTACATATATCTGAGCAACATGCAGAGAGATTTGGACGTGCTGAGCATTGCTTGGTGCTCTGTATCTGCCTACAGTGTACCCACTGAGATGCACTTATAACACCCCGTTGAGCTTGGGTTGCCATTCTTTGGCAGGAGGAAGGGTGTAAGAGAGAACTTTACGTATTGAGGTGTAAACAGACTCGCTGTCACCTGAAACGCATCTGGAGATAATCTTCAAAGAGGGAAGAATGGTATAATAATAGACACACAAGACAAATTACCCTTCTCTCCTCCAATCCTCTCTGCTCACAGCAGCAATGACACCTGAAGACACATTGAATGTGGGGAGTGGTCCTGGCCTGGAGGCTTCCAACCAATAAACACAGTAAAGAGCATGTGGTAAGAAAACGCTTTGCTGGCTAATTGGGTATTCATTTGCTTTTTATCTTTTTATTTTTCTTTGTAACCAGTTCTGACTTTTATGCTCATTGCTTGTAATCACTTAAAATCATAGAATATCAGGGACCTCAGAAGATCATCTAGTCCAACCCCTTTGCTCAAAGCAGGACAAATCCCCAATTTTTGCCCCAGATCCCTAAATGGCCCCCTCAAGGATTGAACTCACAACCCTGGGTTTAGCAGGCCAATGCTCAAACCACTGAGCTATCCCTCCCCCCAAAATCTAATCTATCTGTCTATATTTTTGTTTTATTGTTTTACCTAAACCAGTGTGTTTGGTTTGAAGTGTTTGAGAACCTCCACCTGAGATAACAGGATTTATGCATATCATTTTCCATTGATAAAATGGTGACCTTTCTATGAACTTGCATTGTCCAGGAGGGTGCTGGGCAGTAAAAGACACATATTTCTGGGGATAAGTCGGTGACTGGGAGATTGCTGGTGTCATCTGTATATTAATTCATGAATGACTGGCCAAAGTATTCATGTAATTCATCTGGGAGTGATTTTACATGTTAGAGGCTGTGTGAGAGCAGGACCAGGATTGGTTGCTGTTACAGTGAAGCAGTGTAAAAGGCACACTAGGTTGGAGATTTGAGGGGACACAGCTGTCCATCTCTCTAGATTGTACCCTGGATAATGTTACAGATGTATAAAACAATACCTCTATAAGTCAGCTGCAAAAGAACTGAAATGCTCATACAGATTCAAACTGATGTGATGAGATGAGACTTCTGCTTTTATGTTAAACTCTGCTCATTTATTGTTAACTTACCCCAATCGCCAAATAATAACAACTCTGTTTGCCTGTTTTGTCTCTTACATCCAGCCTGACACCTAAATTTTCAGCTCTCTGGTACAAAGGATGTCTTCTTTACTTGTTTAGTGGGACTCTGATCTTTGATTAGGGTTTCTAGGCACTACCGTAAAAGAAATAAAATGTACTATTATTATTTTGCAGTGGCATGAAAAGCTTTTTACAGCTGCAGATGATTCCATTTAAGATCATTTCTCTGTTTGGTTTTTTTTTCAAGTTGCAGTGTAAATATTTATATCTTTGGAGGTCAATGACTGGCAAAATAGAAATGGAATCTACCACACCTGTAAAACTCAAGTACATACTGCTGCATTGAGAACATCTTCAAACTTGCTAGCCAAAGTACATTCACTGTCCTTGACCTCCACATTCCCTTAGGGAAGAGAGAGAGAATTCTGTTTTTAGCTTTTCTAAACAGCAGCAAAGTCTAATCAAACTCACTGTTACTTTATGTTATAGTGTGTATGTTGCCTTATGATGAGGTCCGCTGTCCACTGGGAGCTTAATTTAAATCAAGGATATTTCCTACAGAATTTCTGATGGTGCTGAAATCTCAGCTCCAGCGGAAGTCCATGTCAAATAATTTTTAGCTGATCTGTGGTCCTCCAGATCTGCAAAGAAACGCAGTCACATTTCAATCTGAACAGCCTGATATTATATTATACCTTTTCAGTTGCAAAGTGATACAAGTCAACTTACTTGCCAGAATGGGAAATTTTCCAACCATAATAGGAAAGATTTTTTTAAATGGTCCTAGTATCTATTTAAACAGAGATATTGTTTATTGCATAAGAATGATCTTTATGTGCTTTCCATTGTGTAAAAAGGAGTGGGGAAAGCCCTACAGTTCTTTTGTCAGCAAAACTCCCAGTGTTTGCTCCCATTTACTTGCATCAGGACAAGTTTGGGCCTGATTTCAACACACAATTTTCTGGAGGTCTCTTAAATTATTTAGAGATGCCAGGGAGATTGCCAAAGACTGGCTGCTGGTGGTGATTATGACCAAGGATACCTTGTTTTCTCCCTGGTGGAAATCAAATAATTACAATCCACTCCACTGTTACTCTGCTATTATAATAGTTGCTTGTTGAGCTTCCCTCTTCAGTTCCAGATACTGTATTTTTAATTAATCTTACAGACTTCTAGACTGTCATCAAGGACATGAAGTTGAGTTCTAACTGGTTTGGAACCCTGTTTCCTGATGAGGAAACATCCAAACGATAGGCTTTCAATTTTCTATATTTTATTAACTAACTAAAAATTAAGCAAAACTATACAATTAGCTGGTTGACTAAATCTTATCAAATAAACCAACAGTCCCTTATAAACTCTATGTAATAATCTGAGAAGGCAGCAGTCTTGTTTAGCTATCAGCCTCAAGTCTCAATGCTAACCCCTATATTTAGGTTCAGGGCCAAACAGCTGATAGAGGGAGGGTCAAATCACTTCCAGGTTGAAGCCAATGTTGAGACTACAGCTCTGATGCTAAGAAAGGTAACCTGTCCAAACTGCTGGTGACAGTGAAGCTCTTCTCTCCAAACATAGGGTTACAATGAAACATTTCATTACAGCTCTAGATGATGGGGCTTCTTACACTTCATATTAAAATGACAAAGTTAAGTGAAAATAATAGGATCTCCAATCTCAGGATCAAACGTACAACTCCTAACCCATCAGATACATGCATATGATGTTTTAGACAGCAAGTTTGTTTAACCTATGGCTGTCTTATGTATTTGGGAAACAATTCTATAGGTTTCAGAGTGGTAGCCATGTTAGTCTGTATCAGCAAAAACAACGAGGAGTCCTTGTGGCACCTTAGAGACTAACAAATTTGTTTGGGCACAAGCTTTCGTGGGCTAGAACCCACTTCATCAGATGCATGGAGTGAAAAATACAGTAGGCAGGTATAAATATACAGCACATGAAAAGATGGGAGCTGCCTTACGAAGTGGGGGGGTCAGTGCTAACGAGGCCAGTTCAATCAGGGTGGATGTGGCCCATTCTCAACTCATTTTTTCATGTGCTGTATATTTATACCTGCCTACTTTATTTTTCACTCCATGCATTTGATGAAGTGGGTTATAGCCCATGAAAGCTTATTCCCAAATAAATTTGTTAATTCTATAGGTGCCATACTCAGATAAATTCTGTGGATTTTAGCCAAACACAGACGTGCATGCTCTCACTACCAGCCATCTGTTAAATGTTAAAAATAAGTGCAAGAATGCTGAGGTAGAGGTATCCCTGTACTAACAGAGATTGGAAAACAAAACCCTAAAGGTTGACACTTATGCAGGATAGTTATTGTGATGCTTGTGGCTTCATTCAGCTTCAGGAAGCTGGTATGTCGTTGAAAAGATAAGCCAGTGATTGGCTCTGATGTTTAACACATATTGGCTCTGTTTAACATTGCAGATTTGCTAAGTGGCTAGAGGTTACTTCCTTGTAGATATCAAAGTAGAGACACACGTTGTTGGATTCCTATACCTCAGTGGCCAAGCAGGAGGGTACAGGAAGCATAGGCTTCTTTGTCAGGCATGCTGGCATTGCATAGCCAGAGACCAGCAGCCAAGGGCCATAGGAGCAGCCACTGCAGGCAAAGAAGCCAGAAGCAAGCTTCTTCCTTTCAGTTTTTGAAGATAGGAGCTTGGTTAGTTCCTCCCCTTTGGAATGCCTCTCGTGATCTTCTTGTGAAATCAGAATGGGGCTCTCCTCTTCTGAGGTCACTGGCATCACCAACTGGGGTCCGATTAGGTCACCTTTATGCAAATGAAGAACTTCACCATCCTGGTAACTTTGGGCTCAGAAATTCCATGGATCCAACAATATACCCAATCAGCAGGTCCATAAGTATTTGGAGACATTTGCGGTCATGGATCACTTTTCCGGCATTATTCCAACCCCCTAAAAAGTCCAGATTCAAAAATAATATTAAAAATGCACAGCTAGCAAAAAGCTGGAATTGAAATCTTAAGAAAACCCCAATCTGACATTCACTCAGCTTTGCCCAGAAAGGGACAGTGCCTGTTTTAGAGACGTAGGCTTATAATTTCCCCTTTATATTTGGGTACTCAGCAGCTCAACTTTGAACAGTATCTTTTGACACACACAATCTGGGAGAAAGGTTAAGACTTAAATTCAGTCACAGTAAAAAATATTTTCCTCCTGATATCACAATTTTGGGGTTCAGTTTTTATATGCAGTCCTATCTGCCTCACAGTGATAAAAGTGCCAGATCCTAAGCAGCTGATAGTGGTTAGATAGGGGTTAGATGCTAGAGTTGATAGGGATTTCAATTTTAATTTTAGAGATCAACCACTGAGTAAGGGCTGTAGTACTAGACCTAGAGGTATGCAGCATATTTGTACTAAACTGCAAAATACAGGCAACTCAAGGGCTTTTACATTTTATTAACTGCAATCAATACAGAACCTTTTCTAAGAAAACCCTTTCACTAAGGCATGCAAATGTTTTCAATCGGAAATAGGTCATTTTCCACTCAATTTTTCAAGCCAAAATTAGGTCATTTTAAAAGCGAGGAGGTCCATTCTTTAAGAAAAGATGTGTCTTACTTTTTCAAACATGCAAACATTCATATTTTTGGTGAAAAAAGATGAATCGAAATAACAAAGTGCAATCTGAAGGCATAAAAGCACAAAACCTGTAAATTTAACCTGCTGCCTCAGTGTACACCCCTCTGTTTAGTAGTATTAAATCAGTTTCTTAGAACTGGAGAATTCCTTTCATTAGCTCTCCTGTTTAATTGGGCAGGTGGATTAGCTATGGTGGACTGATCTAGCAGACAGCATGCAAGAACAACTTCTACTGAAGTAAGTGAAAGGGTTGTTTGTCTTACCGTAGTCAGTATTCCACATCATCTTTTCAATTCCCATTTAAAAACAATTGGTGAAATCTGGGCTCCACTGAAGTCAACAGGAGTTTGGCCATTGATTTCAATGGAGCCAGCACTTCTGATATATCTAAATTTGTTGAACTGTTTAAATTGTGTGCTGGAAATAAAGAACTAGGAATGCAAGCATTAGTGAAATCTACCCCCAGTTTAGATTGTTTAATTAGACAAGTGTGGACTACTTCTCACTTTTTCTGTAAATAAGATCAAGATATAAACTGTTTAACACAAATCACTGAAATACATTTCAGACTTTGAAAGATGAAGGGGTGTAAACACTTCTATGAAAAAAATCTCTAACTATGACAAATTTACACATGCAAAGTCATAGTTGAAATTATTTTCAGGAATATTTTGTGCAGTTGAGGATAAAGTTTCTTTAAAAGGAATTGTCAATACTTTCTAAAATAGACCATAAAAATAACATAGACCTCCTTTTGATCCTCATGAGTATACTTTATTTGTCCTTGAAAAAATATATCCAATGTACCTTTCAAAATGATTTATTATGTGTTATTGTTACAGTGTTCAATATTGTTCAATACTGAACTATTGTACTGATTACCACTCTCCCACTCTGCTTTAGTTCTATCATGTGCTTTTATTTACCTCCTGAGGCAAAAACATTTTAATTGGTTTAGTGAAGCTTGAACTCTCTTTTGTCAATGACAGGTTTCATCAAAATGGAATTAACCCAGGAGCTGTATGTATTCTCCAAGTGTTGAAAAACAATTATTTGTTTTGGGGTTTTAAGGTTTAAAACTGAACTTTTGTAGTGTAGATTACTTAACAATCACTTAAATAACAAACAAAGAAACAAACAAACAATCTCTCTCTTTTTTTAATTTGGAGAATGCTTCTCCTAAATATAACTGGGCTAATTTATTTGTGGTTTAACTTCATTGAAGACAAATACATTTGGCAAACTGAGCATACAAATTCACACTGCAATGTGTACCAAAATTCCAGAATGCAATGCAAAATGATTTATAGTTTTGAAACTTATAAAAGGAATAAATAATTTATGCATTTTCTCCTAGTTTAATGGGTTGGGTTCTTTCCAAATTATCATTACACAAAACGTACAGAGCACTGTGATCTGATATGCAATAGTGTACTATTAATTACAATGGTAAAAACTCTTCTCACACAAAAAATTATCCTTTTAAAAGGCATCTGGTTTTCATAAGGGCTTATTTCTCAGGATTCAAGTGATTTATGAACAATAGAAACTGTCTCCAGTCCTCCTATATGATTAAAACTGTTTGGGTAGGCCTGTATGATACCTGCAGGTCCTCTTTGTGAATCTTAACTTTAGAAAAAGAAGTACAAAACAGCAAGACCTAATTCCAAAGTATGTGTATTATTGTAACATATATTTTAAATATAACATTAAAACAAGGAATTTATTCATGATCCTTATTATTCAGGTGTTTCCAACTGTGATCGTAAACCTTTTACACTGGGACCAGGTGAATATTAAAGTGTGTTAAAAAAACAAATAGAAGGTAACATTCAAACACAAAACCTACAAGGGAAGGCAACAATCTGGGTGTTGGGGAGAATAGGATTTACAGTCCCAACCTGAAGGCAGGTCAGGGGGTGGCATAGCAGCACTACTGAACTCTCTGTTTGCTCCACAGAGTCTGCAGCGCCTTCCTCAGTCCAATCCAAGCTTCCCACCTCCTCACCAGTTTAAAGTGATCCAGTGAGCAGCCCTTCTTCATCAGACAAGGGAGAGACTGCCAATATCTGTCTGAGACACCATTTGCAAATGATATATAAAACCCCATGTGCACTATTTAAAAGTTCCCAGTCCTCAGATATATTTTGCAATTGGTTCTTGAAAACCATTTCACAATACAGTGTTTTGTTGGCAGGTGCTGGGCTATGTAAATAAGAAAAAACATCTTTAAAATGGCTATTGTAAACCATTTAAACCTTAGGCTTTGGGCTTAACCTGACTCATAACTATTTATTATTTGTATTTGGCACATGTCCTACCATCCAGTGTTAAATACAGGAGAGGAAGATATTTTACTTATTAATGAGAACCATACTGGCAAGTAAGAGCTAATGAAATGTCTATTGGAAATGTTTAAAAAAAAAAGCAGTAGCGTTTTAGTTGAAAAATGCTCGAAAACACACATGCACGTGGCTGGAAAGAATCCAGATGCAGGGAAAAGGGCCAGGTTTGCTCACACCCATTTCTGAGCTATAGCCTAGTGTGCTGGAATACACCTCTGTGGTCACACCCTACATGCTAGTGTAATAATCTTTGCACAAGGTATGCCTTCTAAGGCATCATTTGAAAACTCATAATTTGCTGGTCAGTATTGTCTGATTAAAATATGTGTGGCAACATTGAATGTGAAGTTATAATATGTTATGATGTTATTAACACATTCCAAACCCCACAACCCTGCCCAAGTAGAAGTCAAAAAACAGCTCTGTCCCAAACAAAGGAATGTGTGCTTGCCTTAATTTGCATTTAAGCAGTAAACAGAGTCATCAAGCAGGAAGGGAAAACAAAAGAAGCTCCATCAGGTGGAAAAAAACAGTAGGGTATATCTTTCCACATACACGCTTTGTCTCATGGTTCTCAGCAGGAAATGTTTTTCAAGAGGGAGACTAAAACTATACAAAAGAGGAGCAAAACCCCAAAGTACCCCTGTCTTGCTCCCTGCCCACCTCATTCTCTGCACCTGAGAAGGCAAAAGGAAACAGCTGTTGGACTCTGGGGGAGGGGTACTGACTTGAAAGTTTAGTCAGTAATCTGCTGGAGCATGTGGTGAGAAACTTTGCTTGAATCTAATACAGTTTGTTAAGTTAAGCACTAGAAAGCATTTTATCTTTATTTTTCTTGTAGCTATTTCTGACTTTTATGCCTCATTATTTGTACTCATTTAAAATGTACATTATTATCTTTGTAGTAAATAAACTTGTTTTATCTAATCCAGTATGTTTAAATTGAAGTGTCTAGATAACTCCATTTTAGGTAATAAAGAGAGTATATTATTCCCTTAAAGGAATAATGGACTTAATATATTTGTATTTATATATGTTCTATCCAGGAGAAGGCATGGAGGTACAGGACATACATTTCTGGGGGGAAATCCAGGACTGGGAGTGTGTTGTGGTCACCCTGCAGGATAACTGATGCTTGTGAGAATCAGGGTGTGACGGGCAGACTGCAATTACACAAACACCTCTGGGAGTGACCTGCATGCTCATGGCTATCTGTGAGTAGTCCAGTTTGGAGGCTACAGCAGCAAGGCATTGCAAGGCATCCTACATTATAGGGCAAGGGTGACCCAGCCCTCCCCGCCCCCCATGCCCTCCACTGGTCTGGATTGTACCCAAGTGTGTTACACCTATGTACATAATTTCTAAATTAGATGATGATTCCAGTTTACTACTGGCCTGCTCCTGTTTCCATCAAAGTCAAAGTCAAAAATTTACATCAGACTCTAATTCTGTTTGGAAATCTAGAACATTTGTTTGTAACTGGGATGATGTCAGAACTTAAGCATGTGCTTCGGTCCATCTTTCTTCAGCAAAGCACTTAAGCCTGTGTTTATGTCCCACCAAAGTCAATGGAACTTAAGCATATTAAACTTAAGCATGTTCTTAAGTGCTTTATTGAATAGAGATGGAATCATGCATGTGCTCTGCTGAATTGGGGCCTTAGAACCTAAATCAAAAATGAAGCTCAAAATAGAAAACTGTGCAAAAGAAAAAATCAATTTATTTCATGACATCTGTAACCTTTGATGCTACAGGCTAAATTTCAGTACTTTTATTGCCAAGTAACCTCCTTTCTTTAATGCCTCAAACAGATTCTACCCCAACCCTAAGTCTCTTATTATAGATAGGCACCACGATTCCTTATAAAAATAATAGCTTGCTTTGATTTCATACCACACAAAAGTGGAAGTGGAAACCAATTTAGATGTTATGATTTAAATATCTATCTAATCTAATCTATCTGTCTATATATATATTATATAAAATATTCATTTCTTGATTTATTTTTTTGAAATGGTATACTATTTCTGAAATTCTTTTCTCCTTTCTTTCTATTTGTTTATTCATTGCAATAAATTCTTATCCTTTCTCTTTTCTTAGTTTACAAGGTAAAAATTTTACTTAATGCCTTATCTTATGGGCAAAATAAATGGAAGTTGATGGAGTATATTACTGTGATTTATAGATCTTCACTTGGGACTATGCTTGTGAGTGTAGTCCCCTTGCGAGACTATAATGTTTTTTATAACTATCATTTCTTTCTGAATAAAATTATATGAAAAAAAGAAATATATAACCTCGAAAAAGAGAACTCCCCAAACGGCAAAACAAGAAAGTTAAAATGCTTCTCTGCTATCTATGGAGGCAATAATCCTGTCTGGAATCAGACTTTAACATGGAGGATACATACTGAAATTTCTGTCTCAGGGCTTGCCTTCACTGTAGTGTTAGCTCAAACTATAACTCGAGTGTTGCCCCTAAAGAGGCTCCTGTCCACACATACACATCTCTATTTCAAATTGAAGTGAAGTGGTGCTTTAAACTTGAGCTAGCTAGCCTGTCAGGGAGTATGGGTTGGATCTCAAGTGCTGCTGACACGCTAGCTAGTAGTAATGCAGTGGGGATGAAGCTACAGGCTTGAGTTAGCACCACTCATCAGCTGCTACCCCACTTACTCTGTGCTGCTGTTCAAATCCCGTGGTGTAGCTCCAGTGTTGTTTCATGGGGTGGTCACTCTCATTTGAGCTAGGCTAGTTCAAGTAGAATAACTCAAACTAAATGCTGCAAAGAAGACAAACTCTCAAAAAACACTGACACCAAACTTTCTTCAGTAATGGGAATAATTAGATACCAGAGACAGCTGAATGTAGGGTAATATGCTTAGTAGTATAGGAAGACAGTCTAGGCACCAATAACAGGATTGACATAAGTTCTAAATATTGCCCCAGCAAGGCCAAACATTAAATGAGAATGATTGACATAATCCATAACTTTTTCACACACTGGCCTACAGACATATGCGTCAGTTGAATGATTCTGCTTAGATTGTCCAAATGAGATAAGAGGCTTGAGATTAACATATAGTTGGAGTGACCCAAGAGCAGGTGAGACAACAGGAAGGATTCCACATTTATCTGTATTGGAAGGTACAAAACAGAATAAGGGTCAAAAGAAATGTCCAGCAGATAATGAGGAGGAAGAGAGGGGAACATGAGAAAGGAGCTGAACAAAACATTTTCTTATTTTGAGAGACCATGTATTGTCCATGTGCTGACAAGTCTGTGTTCTGAGAGACTATCTAGAGCTGGTCAGAGAAACGTCAATGGAACCATATTCCACTGGAATATGCAGTTCTCTCAAAATCAAAACACTGCACAGAACTGGGTCAATTTTGCCAGAATTTCATTTAGAAAAAAAAAAACAGTGGGGAGTGGGGTGGGGGGAGAGTTCCAATGATGTCAAAACATCCTATTTTGATATTTTTGGAATGAAATGTTTTGATTTTTTATTTTGAAATGACTTTTCATTTTGAATTTTACTTTGTATTCTAAGTCAAAATCAAAACAAAGCATTTCAAATTTGTGAAACTGTCTTGAATGGCCTGAAACAAACTATTTTTTTTTTTTAATTTTCCTTCACAGAGAATTTCAAAATTTTCAGTTTTCACTCTGATATGGAACGAAGTCAAATTTCAAAATCTCAAAATTCTTCATGAACTGGAACTTCCATTCTCTGCACAGCTCTGATAATATCCATTTCCTCTCAGTCTCCTCCATTTCTCTAGATGCCATGACCTTTATATTGTAGGCTTTGAGGGCCAGATTCTCTGACCTGCTCTTTCCCTTTTGTACAGCTTCAGAAGTGCAAAGGGGGCAGTATTTAGACCTAGATGTCTCCTGCTGGGGATACTCACAGCACATGGCAGTCCCTAGCTGGGGAAGAGTTGGCTCCTACACTCCCCCTCCCCACAACCTGCAATGCAGGAGATGTGTTGATGGCAAGAAGAGGGCATGTCAAGAGTGAGCGGGAGTTGCTGGAGCACACTGCACTCTGTCCATACTCAGCTAGCAAATAGTCTCTTGGGGATTGTTGCCAGGTAGTGCAAATTTGAGCAGTCCCCAGGGCAGAGATCTGGGAAGCCGTAACCAGTTCCTTGATGGACGCTACTGTCTGCTGAGCACAGCAGAGAATCTGGCCCTGAGTATTTATTCCCACGCACATGCCCTGTTTTTTGGGGGGAGGGCAGGGGAGCGCATGTTCCAAAAGATGCAGACATATTGATGAACTGCAAAGGAGACTCAAAAGATTAATTTGTTTTGTCAGTATGTCATTTATGTAGCTACTACAAACACAGCACCTTAAAGATGCAAAACTTAGGGTGAATATTATAACTAATTACAATAAGAAGGATCAGGCTTGTATGATGCAGTAAACCTGGTATGTCCAAAATTTATAAACAGATATTCTTTTTATAGCTCTACATGAGGAAGGAGCTATGGAGAGAGCATGCATTAGTGAGTGATATTGTAACACAAAATCATGCCCACAAGCAGCTATTGGCAGGCACTTGTTTTACCCCTACAACTAGCCTTGTTCAGAATGAAATTGTGTAGTGGGGAGAGAGGAAAGAAGGAGGACGTCGCTGGAAGCTGAATTTTTTATAGATTTTGCGGCCCAACAGTGAACCGACCCTAGGCACTTTGTAAAAGGCTGATGCCACTGAAAGTATGTTAATGGAAATCAGGGCGACACCCTCGTCTCTGTTTTTGTTAGAGTTAAGGGTTAAGAGGGAGAGATAGATGGAGTTTGAAATTCATCCCTAAACTCCCCATTCTATACTAAGTGTTGTAGAATACTATTCTAGGATGCATAGGTCAAAATGCAATACAATCTCTGATGCAGTTCACTGCCACTCAGTCTCATACTATTCAATAGAAGATATTTCAGCTCCAGCTATTTCCAGTCACCCAACGGAGTGTCTGAATGTCAGGCTCTTTCTCATCTGGTCTCCAAAGGACAGCTATCTCGGGGAAAGATTGCCATAATGTCTGAGGTTTGTCTTTTCACTCTTTTTCTTTTAGAATAGTGTTTGCAGTGGTAGCTCTGCAGTTACAGTTGAATAGATGCTTTCCTTATTAGCCTCAGTTTCCAGGTGCTTCAACAGTTCTGAAAAAAAATTACCCTTTGGGCTGAAATTTCTCATGCTTGCTCTCAAACCAATGATGATTTCATTTGGAATGTCTGGTAAAACTCTGCTTGGTTGTGACACATGGTGTTTCACATTGGAAGATCACTTTGATTCTTTAAAATAGTTGAAATGTTTCAATAAATTCTTTTCACCTTTTAATAATTAATAATAGAATAGTAGAAACTGGTTGGGGGACAGACTTTTATCCTGATTAAGAGTGAAGTATTCTGGAATTTGCTTTTATACAGTGTCCTTTATTTGAAGATGTCAGAATGTTTTTCAAACATCAATTAAGCCTCATAAAACACCAGAGTTCAGTAGAAAGCGAGATGTCTGTGGATCATTTCACCCATAGGTGAAATGTACTTGCCACTAGGGTGGAACCTGATAGTTATTTAATAGCAACACAATAACACAACAACAATGAGCAGCAGTTTGGAACAGGAGGTGAAGAGCAACATATTCAGTTGAAACTTCAGGAGAAATGCAGGTAGACTATTTTTCCATACAATGGAATTTTACACAAGACCCCTAGTTGTATTAAAAGAGCCATATGATTTTTTTATATAAATTTTCAGAGAAATGAACTTGCATTTGTGTGTCTAATTGGCAGAGTATTACTGTCCTTACTCACACAGTCAGAGTAATTGTGATGGCTGTGACTACATGTCTAAATCAGACATAAAATTGCATGCAGTTTTTGAAAGTTTCTGCCTGAATGATCACAAGTGATTAGCTTTGTCTCATTTGAAAGATGGATTTGGCAATAGAAAACACACTGGATACAAATGAGGAAACTGTAGTTTCAGGAGTCTGGGTATCCTTAATGCTAAACTCTATTATATTGTCTTTAAAGCAAGGTATGCTGTATATTGGATACTGAATAAGGTTGGTCATATTAGAGTTATGGAAGAAAAGGAAAGAAGTTAATCACATACAGAAAATATTGAAACTAATATTCTAATTTCTTTATAAAATGCCAATATGTGTGTATTGCACTTTACAAAATACATAGCTTAGAGATGTCCCTGCCCATAAGAAATGTACAATCTACATAGATTGTAGATAGACAGATACAATACAGACAACTAAAAGAAGAGGCATGACAATAGAAACTAACAGAATTATAGTCAATAGGTATAGAAAACTAGGCAAAAACATGAGCTAGTTGACTCATTTGAAAGAGAAGTTGTTCCATGCATAGTGGGCATCATGAGAAAAAGTCTAGGAGTCTAGTGGAAAATGGTATAGGGTACTAACAGCTAGGTCTGGGCAGAGCTTAGGGCCAGAGAGTAAATAAAGGAGCAATATAAGTAGGATAGCAATGTTCAGGTTGTAAATTGAAGTGTGTCCCCCTTTCATTGCAGTTCCAAGGTATCCTCCCCTGAAAAGCTTTTTCCCAAGAATACCTGATGCTCTGTGAAGGCCAGTGTATTTCAAATGGCAGGAGAGCAGTGGGGAGAAAGAAAATCTCTTTCAGAAGCATTTTCATGAGGCCCATGGCTATGCCATCTCTGGCAGGGATGATTTTTCTGTATTCAAAGACGTGAACTCTATTGAAGGACACCATCACACTCCTTTTGGTCTGATGGCAGAATTTTAACAATGTTCCCCTCAAGAGACCCCTCTCCAGTACATCCTGTGAGGGGCCCCACTAACAAGGCCTGATGCTAGTCTTTGGCCTGGTCTACACTACAAGTTTGTCAGATTTAGCAGCATTAAATCGAATTAACCCTGCACCCGTCCACACAACAAAGCCATTTTTTTTCAACATAAAGGGCTCTTAAAACTGATTTCTGTACTCCTCCCCAATGAGGGGATTAGCGCTGAAATCGACATCGCCATTTTGAATTAGGATTAGTGTGAACGCAATTCGAAGGTATTGGGCTCCGGGAGCTATCCCACAGTGCACCATTGTGACCGCTCTGGACAGCACTCTGAACTCGGGTGCACTGGCCAGGTGTACAGGAAAAGCCCCGGGAACTTTTGAATCTCATTTCCTGTTTGGCCAGACGAGCTCATCAGCACAGGTAACCATGCAGTCCCAGAATCGAAAAAGAGCTCCAGCATGGACCGAACGGGAGGTACTGGATCTGATCACTGTATGGGGAGAGGAATCTGTGCTATCACAACTACGTTCCAAAAGACAAAATGCCAAAACATTTCAAAAAATCTCAGAGGCCATGAGGGACAGAGGCTACAGCAGGGACGCAACACAGTGCCCCGTGAAACTTAAGGAGCTCAGACAAGCATACCAGAAACCCAAAGAATCAAACGGACGCTCCGGGACAGAGCCCCAGACATGCCGCTTCTACGCTGAGCTGCATAGAAGCTGCTGCCAGTACACCACCCCTGTCCATGGACTCCGATGATGGGGTACTCTCCACCATGGCTGAGGACTTTGCAGATGGGGAAGATGAGGAGGAGGAGGACGAGCTTGAGGAGAGCACACAGCACACTGTTCTCCCCGACAGCCAGGATCTTTTTATTGCCCTGACTGAAATACCCTCCCAACCCAACCAAGCCAGAGAAGGGACCTCTGGTGAGTGTACCTTTTTAAATATAATACATGTTATAAAAGCAAGTGTTTTTTAATGATTAAGTAGCCCTGAGGACTTGGGATGCATTCGTGGCCAATACTGCTCCTGGAAAACTCTTTT
The DNA here is from genome assembly GCF_965152235.1 of Eretmochelys imbricata. Lineage (NCBI taxonomy): Eukaryota > Metazoa > Chordata > Testudines > Cheloniidae > Eretmochelys > Eretmochelys imbricata. The sequence continues at coordinate 228,260,058 of NC_135573.1, read as the reverse complement.
AACGTGTCTGGGGATGGAGCGGAAATCCTCCAGGGACATCTCCATGAAGCTCTCCTGGAGGGACTCTAAAAGCCTTTGCAGAAGGTTTCTGGGGAGAGCAGCCTTATTCCATCCTCCATGGTAGGACACTACCACGCCATGCTAGTAGCAAGTAATCTGGTATCATTGCATGACAAAACCTGGCAGCGTATGGTCCCAGTGTTTGCTGGCATTCAAGCAACATCCGTTCGTTATCTCTCTGTGTTATCCTCAGGAGAGTGATATCGCTCACAGTAACCTGGCTGAAATAGGGGAATTTAATTAAGGGGACATTCAGAGGTGGCCATTCCTACTAGGCTGTTTGCCTGCGGCTGAAAAGAAATCCTCCCTGCAGTTAGCCACGCGGTGGCGGGGGGGCATTGGCGCTGAGCTGTTCGCGTTTGGCTAGCAGGGATCTTCCCTGATACCAGCTATGCGGTGGGGTGAGGGGTAAAGTGATCATCCCAGAGAATTGGATGCAGGGGGGTTAGTTTGGTTTCTGCTGCTGCGCGTTAACGGGCTTTGCTTGGTATGGGAAAGGAGGGGGCTGCAGTTATGAAGGTTGCAGAAGCCAAAGGACTATGGCCGCCTGCAAGCCGAATCCTGTTGCCCGGCCCTGCGTGTGCGATCTCTAACACCAAAGCCGCAGGCACCCAATATAAGATGCAAAATGCGACCTTGTACCAAAATCACATGTGCTCTGTAATTGTTCACCGTGAAAGAGTACAGCCATTGTTCTGTAAAATGTATCTTTTTAAATACTTCATTCCCTTTTTTTCCTCCAGCAGCTGCAAATGTTTCAAGCCTCCCTCCTCCGTCCCAAAGGCGATCTCAGATAAGGCAGTAAAAAAATGCACGCATGATGAAGTGTTCTCTGAGCTCATGCAGTCATCTGGCACTGACAGAGCTCAGCAGAATGTGTGGAGGGACACAATAGCAGAGTACAGGAAAGCGGCTGATGAACGTGAGGAGAGGTGGCGGCAGGAAGATCAAAGGAGGCAGGATGCAACACTGAGGCTACGGCAGGATCAAAAGGACATGCTCCAGCATCTGGTGGATGTTCATAAACGACAGCAGGATCACAGACTGCCACTGCAGCCCTTGTTTAACTGCCCTCCCTCCTTCCCAAGTTCCATAGCCTCTTCACCCAAAAGCCCAAGAACACGGGGTGGGAGGCTCCGGGCACCCAACCACTCCACCCCAGTGGACAGCCCAAGCAACAGAAGGCTGTCATTCAACAAGTTTTGAAGTGGCCTTTTCCTTCCCTCCTACCCTCGTCCCACACCCCACCTGGGCTACCTTGTGAGTTATCTCCCTATTTTTACAATCAATTAATAAAGAATACATGTTTTTTAAATGATAGTGACTTTATTTCCTTTGCAAGCAAGCTGTGATCGAAGGGGGGAGGGAAGGTGGCTTAGATGGAACTTAGAGGCAATGAAGGGGATGGGTTTTCATCAAGGAGAAACAAACAGAAGTGTCACACAGTACCCTGGCCAGTCATGAAACTGGTTTTCAAAGCTTCTCTGATGTGCAGCACTTCCTGCTGTGCTCTTCTAACCACTCTGGTGTCTGGCTGCATGTATTCAGTGGCCAGGTGATTTGCTTCAACCTCCCACCCCACCATAAACATCTCCCCCTTACTCTCACAGAGATTGTGGAGCAGACAGCAAGCAGCAATAACAATGGGAATATTGGTTTCGCTGAGGTCTGAGCGAGTCAGTAAACTGCTCCAGCAACCCTTTAAACGTCCAAATGCACACTCTACCACCATTCTGCACTTGCTCAGCCTATAGTTGAACAGCTCCTTACTACTTTCCAGGGTGCCTGTGTACGGCTTCATGAGCCAGGGCATTAAGGGGTAGGCTGGGTCCCCAAGGATAACTATAGGCATTTCAACATCCCCAACAGTTATTTTCTGGTCTGGGAAGTAAATCCCTTCCTGCAGCCATTTAAACAGACCAGGGTTCCTGAAGACGAGAGTGTCATGAACCTTTCCCGGCCATCCCACGTTGATGTTGGTGAAATGTCCCTTGTGATCCACTTGTGCTTGCAGCACCATTGAAAAGTACCCCTTGCAGTTTATGTACTGGCTGCCCTGGTGGTCCGGTCCCAAGATAGGGATATGCGTTCCATCTATAACCCCACCACAGTTAGGGAATCCCATTGCAGCAAAGCCATCTACTATGACCTGCACATTTCTCAGAGTCACTACCTTTGATAGCAGCAGCTCAATGACTGTGTTGGCTACTTGTATCACAGCAACCCCCACAGTAGATTTGCCCACTCCAAATTGATTACCGACTGACCGGTAGCTGTCTGGCGTTGCAAGCTTCCACAGGGCTATTGCCATTTGCTCCAACCCCTCAGACAGAGACAAACACCTACAAGATCTCTATCAAGCATTCTTACAACTACAATACCCACCTGCTGAAGTGAAGAAACAAATTGACAGAGCCAGAAAAGTACCCAGAAGTCACCTACTACAGTGCAGGCCCAACAAAGATAATAACAGAACACCACTAGCCATCACCTTCAGCCCCCAACTAAAACCTCTCCAACGCATCATCAAGGATCTACAACCTATCCTGAAGGACGACCCATCACTCTCACAAATCTTGGGAGACAGGCCAGTCCTTGCCTACAGACAGCTCCCCAACCTGAAGGAAATACTCACCAGCAACCACACACCACACAACAGAACCACTATCCCAGGAACCTATCCTTGTAACAAAGCCCGTTGCCAACTGTGTCCACATATCTATTCAGGGGACACCATCATAGGGCCTAATCACATCAGCCACACTATCAGAGGCTTGTTCACCTGCACATCTACCAATGTGATATATGCCACCATGTGCCAGCAATGCCCCTCTGCCATGTACGTTGGTCAAACTGGACAGTCTCTACGTAAAAGAATAAATGGACACAAATCAGACGTCAAGAATTATAACATTCAAAAACCAGTCAGAGAACACTTCAATCTCTTTGGTCACTCGATTACAGACCTAAAAGTTGCAATTCTTCAACAAAAAAACTTCAAAAACAGACTTCAACGAGAGACTGCTGAATTGGAATAAATTTGCAAACTGGATACAATTAACTTAGGCTTGAATAAAAACTGGTAGTGGATGGGTCATTACACAAAGTAAAACTATTTCCCCATGTTTATTCCCTCCCACCCCATTGTTCCTCAGACGTTGTTGTCAACTGCTGGAAATGGCCCACCTTGATTATCACTACAAAAAGTTCACCCCCCCCACCCCGCGCTCCTGCTGGTAATAGCTCACCTTACCTGATCATTCTTGTTACAGTGTGTATGGTAACACCCATTGTTTCATGTTCTCTGTGTATATAAATCTCCCCACTGTATTTTCCACTGAATGCATCCAATGAAGTGAGCTGTAGCTCACGAAAGCTTATGCTCAAATAAATTTGTTAGTCTCTAAGGTGCCACAAGTACTCCTTTTCTTTTTGCGAATACAGACTAACATGGCTGCTACTCTGAAACTTGCTTGTGAACTGTGAGGGCTGCTCTCAGCTTGGTATTCTTGCAGTTCAGGGCAGGGGAAAGTAAGTCACAAAGTTCCATGAAAGTGCCCTTACACATGCAAAAGTTTCAGAGCCACTGGGAATCGTCCCAAACCCGCAACATTAAGCGGTCCCACCACTCTCTGCTTGTTTCCCAGGCCCAGAATCGGCATTCCACTGCATGAGCCTGCCCCAGTAACACCATGATCTCCAAATTGCCGGGGACCGCAGTTTTCGAGAAATCTGTGTTCATGTCCTCATCGCTGCGCTGCCGTCGCCTCCTCGCCTGGTTTTTCAGGTGCTGGTTCTGCATAAACTGCACTATAATGTGCGAGGTGCTTACAATGGTCATAACTGCTGCAGTGAGCTGAACGGGCTCCATGCTTGCCGTGCTATGGTGCCTGCTCGGGAAATCCAGGAAAAAGGGAGTGAAATGATTGTCTGCCGTTGCTTTCACGAAGGGAGGGAGGGTTGACTGACGACATTTACCCATAACTACCCGTGACAAATTTTTAGCCCCATCAGGCATTGGAAGCTCAGCCCAATATTCCAATGGGCAGCAGGGACTGCGGGAACTGTGGAATAGTTACCCACAGTGCACCGCTCGGAATGTCGACGCTTGCCACGGTCCTGTGGATGGACGCACACCGCCGAATTAATGTGCTTAGTGAGGATGCATGCACTCAACTTTATACAATCTGTTCCCAAAAATCGACTTCTGTAAAATTGGAGTACTTTCATAGTGTAGACATGGCCTTTGACTTAGTCTATGCTATCAAGTTTTGCCGGCATAGTTATGTTGGTTAGGAGTATGAAAAAATCACACACACCCAGCCAACATAGCTATGTCAGCAAAACCCCTGGTGGAGATGCATTGATGCCAACAAAAGAGCACTTTTGTTGGCTTAGCTAATGTCATTTGGGGTGGTGGGGTAGCTATGCTGGCAGAAGAACTCCTTATCTTATCTCCGGGACTCCTTATTTTATCTTAACTATCACAATGCAACCTAGGAATAAAGGTGACTCCCTGTCTAGTCAGGGCTTTATAGATCATAACCAGAACCTTGATGCCCACAAGCAGACAGGTAGCTAATGCAGAGCACAGGAGGGAAGGAGGTTTTTATGGGGTTTTTAAAGAAAGAAAACTAAAGACAAAAAAAACCATATAAGTATAACGTTATAGTTGGGGAATTTAAAAGTACCAAAGTGAGGACATTCAAAGCCACTGTAGCGCAGTCACATTTTCCATGCAGTGCTACGTATATTGAAGGATAAAACTTATCAGCATATATGCAAACAGTATATGCAAAGAAACAAAGTCACAGCTGCTGTGGGAAGTCAGAACTTTGAAATTCTTTAATTTGTACATTTCAAATCAGATGCTTAGATGCTATAAATTGACGTAGCTTCCCGATCCTTAATTTCTTAGCCACCAGATTGTGTTAAGAGAGACTTTTGCCCTGAACTAAATTAAATAGTATTGTTAAGGACACCTATACTAAGAACTACAACTCCCTCTACTGGGCAGAAAATTCTGACATGAAGAGGAAAAAATTCAGCTAATTTGGATGATCTGAAGTTACTGCTAATTGCACTGTTTTCAAAATGTCAAGTTTTAAGGTGAGACAGGCAAAATTACTGTCATATAAACTATGATAATGCATCTTCATAAAATACTGTGAGTGAGTTTATTTTTCTTGTGGGGTGATGATAGTCCCCTTGGTGATTCAGCTCAGGATGGATAAAGATCAAAATGTTCTGACTGAAAAATGTCCAAAACTGAACCTTTTTTGCGTGGCAGTCCCTTAGCTATCACCTCCATCTTCACAACAGGTTCTCACTTTATGATTCCTTTTCCCAATGTTGCACAGAGGCTTCCTGTGAACCCACTCTAACTGGCTCATCATAATTAGGGCCCTACCAAATTCATGGTCCATTTTGGTCAATTTCACAGTCATGGGATTTTTAAAATAATAAATTTCATGATTTCAGCTATTTAAATCTGAAATTTCACAGTGTTGTAATTGTAGGGGTCCTGACCCAAAAATGAGTTGTGGGGGGATCGCAAGGTTATTGTGGGAGGGGATTGTGGTACTGTTACCCTTACTTCTGTGCTGCTGCTGACGGCAGCGCTGCCTTCAGAGCTGGGCAGCTGGAGAGCAGCGGCTGCTGGCCGGGAGCCCAGCTGTAAAGGCAGAACCACCGCCAGCAGCAGCACAGGAATAAGGATGGCATGGTATAGTATTGCCACCCTTATTTCTGAGCTGATGCCTGCAGAGCTGGGCCCTCAGTCAGCAGCTGCTGCTCTCTGGCTGCACAGCTCTGAAGGTAGCAGCGCAGAAGTACGGGTGGCATGGTATGGTATTGCCACCCTTACTTCTACGCTGCTGCTGGCAGGGTGTTGCTTTCAGAGCTGGGCGCCCGGCCAACAGCCACTGCTTTCTGTCTGCCTAGCTCTGAAGGCACTGCAGAAGTAAGGGTGGCAATACCATGACCCCTCTAAAATAACCTTGTGACCCCCCTGGAACTCCCTTTTGGGTTAGGACCCCCAATTTGAGAAACACTGGTCTCCTCTGTAAAATCTGTATAGTATAAAGTAAAAGCACACAAAATACCAGATTTTACAGGGGGGAGACCAGATTTCATGGTCCGTGACGCGTTTTTCATGGCTGTGAATTTGGTAGGGCCTAATCATAATCCACCCTGTGGACTTCTCCCCCATAAATTATTATTTTACATTTTAGGTGTCATTGGGAAGGTTAGATGAATGAAATGGGTTTTAGGATAGATTTGAAGGAGGAAAGGTAGGATGTCCATCATATAGGAAGACTATTTCAGAGGCTATTCCAAGGTTAGCGAACAGTGTGACATAGGTACAAATTGACAGTGATGAAAGAGACAAAAAAATTGTCCTGAAGAGAGAATTGCACAGAATATAAAGCACATGGGGTGCAGGAAGTGTCGGGGAAAACAAGAGCTGATGTGTAATTAAAACAAATGCGGAAATCACAGAATTTCCCATGATACAGAAATTCTCACTCCTGCACAGCTGTAATCAACAGATTCCCTGCACTCCAAACACTAACAGAGGCCTCTGTCTCTCCAGAGCCCCATTCTACACCTTTGATTCTCCTTGACAGAGTTCTAGTTTTTCATAGCTCACATGCTCTGGCACTCCAATAACTTTGCTCTCACCCTCCTGGCAAGCTCCTGTTTCCACGTTATCCTCCCTCTTGATGAACTTCCCTGGAAGAGTCCGAGCACCGCATGATACAGTCCCCTGTTACCTTCACAGTTAGAATTCCAGCACTACATGAGCAACCTTAAAGTTATAGGCTCCTGAGTCCTGGCTATTCATGCCTGCTTTTTTTCCCCTTTTGCAGACTTCCCACTCCTCTTGATCTTTCTGACAAACGCCTCCAACAGGCTCCCCAAAAACCTCCAAGGTCCTGTAGCACTTCACATGGCCTCCCTGCAATGTTCCCACAACTTGTCCTCCCTCCCTATAAGTGCCCCCAAATGATCTCAGGCCCCTGTAATACTCCCTCTATGATTTTCACACATTCCTATGACACATCCTCAATAAGTTCCCATGTTCTCCTACCTGTTCTCTAGACTTCTAGATCCCACAAAAAGAAGGGAAAGTAAAACTTTGATTACAAAAATATTCACTTCTCACTTAGCTTCAGAAGAAAACAATACCAGAACCCCAAGAAATTTTTAATGAGTTAAACTATATTTCAGGAAGCCTCTGGTTCTATTTGTATAGTGAAGCAACAGTAACCTTGGGAGAAACCTGCTGAACATCAGTTATCACTTAGATACTCAACTTCATGCTACATAGACATTCATTTTAAAATTAAAATCAAATAAAATACTCTATATAGTACTAGTAACATTAAGATACATAGAACTGGAAGATCCATAATTAATTTCTTACAAGAGAATTTGGCATGATTGCTTGTTCTTTTTATTTTTTCTTCACTGCAGAGTTACTACAGGTAATTGGTGCAATTTGCTGAAGAGTATTGCATGCACATGAAGTTATTAGTTGATTCAACGTCTCCAAGAGCTAAAACTTTGTTTGAGCCACCTGTAGTCAAAGAAGCTGAACACACAATATTAATATTATTGCTCATACATGCATTTAATTCTTGACATTCTTAACAATCAAAATCTTTACTTTTTTGGCAGTTATATTGCCAGTTTCTTTCTCTTACCATTCACAAGAATTGCAGTCCATAACCCAGAGCAATATGCCACAGGTCACATCCGGAGTAACCATGTGAATGTATAATAAAAACTGACTCTACAATATAATTTTATTTTATGACTTTAAAACTAGATGAAGCAGCACTAAGAAACAAACCATAAGCAATCAAGGAACTGAAAACTCCATGCTTGATAACTGAAAAAAAAATGTATAAGGAAGTTTGTCCAATTTCTTGTTTTCAGTGCAATATGTTTTGCCCTTTCTAACTAGACAATTTGTATCATTCCCTCTGGTAATCCTCAGCATACCTGCTAGATTTTCATGTAACTGCTACTGTACAAATAGGGATATTAATTCTTGTCAATGTTTCCGCAAATGATAAAACTATAGCTCGGTAGGAATCAATTTCAATCAGTGGTGCTGTAGTTTAAATGAAACTAATGTTGTGAAAATATGCAAAAAAAGGTGGCATTCCTGCTTGGTTTGAAATTAAAATTATTAACTTTAATATAAACTGAGCTATGAATCATATGTCAACATTTAGTAGTACTTCCCCCCCTCTGTGAGAAGGATGACTACCACTAATGCTAATAGCCAATATACACATGCATCAAGGGAAATCAATAGGTTGTTTTATCTCCTTGATAGGTAACACAACTATAATTAAACTGCTGGTGTATGGCTAATTTTATACTATTTCCTATATTAAAAACAATTATTTTCACAAAAAAAGATTGCCTGTTGTGCTCCTTTGGTTTCCGCTAGACCAGCAGTTATCAAATCGTGATACACGTATAATGGTGCAATCCAGTGAAAAATTAGTGGATTTATCAATGTAAGAATCCATTGTAATTACACTGATTAAAATTATGAAGGTGATACTTCAGGTACTTTTTAGGTTTTAGATATGGTACACTAAGTTTTCAAGTGTGAGAATTGCTGATCTATGTGTAGCACAAAAAAATCTTTGCCATTATATTGAGAACTCTTATCTTGTTTTTCTTCCAGCTTCCAAAAGCGCAATCCATCTAGAAAGAGCTTGTCGTTTAACTGAAATACTATTTTTTCTTAAATGTACATTACTTAAATTTAAGAGGATGGAGAGATAAGGTCTATCTTGCAGCCAGGGAACCAAGAGGAGTGATCAGATAATTACTTGCAGTCCAAAAGAGAATTGGGATCCAAAAAATGGGACTTGACAGCCCTCAGCAGTTCACAGGACTGGGCCATTAGATAATGCAAGCACTTTTCAGGATTAGGCTTTTAATTAGTCAGAAAAAGCAAAGGGAAGAGGGGGGAAGAGGAAAGGAGAATGAACAAGGGCACTTGTACACATTCAGAAAGTATAAATTGTTTATATTTTTCATCCATTTCTTGTTTGCTGTGAGGTAAATTTTGGTTTTTAAATGATCAGAGGTGAATGCAGGAATATAAAGTAGTACAGAGAGGTTAATGGGGGAAAAGCAGACTGAACAAAGCGAGTTTGAAGTAGAGATTTGAAGGGGGAGAGTGGTTGTTTCTGTGTCCTTCTAAGAAAACAAAACAGAATTAAAAAGCAATTAACTGTATCTTACTGGCAAAGAAAAAATAAGTTGAATAGAATTTTGTGTATTCAATAGAAAGGAAAATAGAAAAATTGTGTGTATTGAAAAGCAGTAGGTACATTGTAAATTAACAAGGCAAACAGCCACATGATGGCAGCATAGAATAAAAAATGGGAAAGAGCTCCTATGCATTTAATATAAAAAACAGGCAAAAACAACTCAGATTATCACTATAAAGATCCATCCTTTGTTAAGAAGACTAAATGTGCATGTTAATTTGGAGATATTCAAGCAATGCTGCAGAGTAACAAAATGGCATTTATTTCCACACGTAACTGTCCTCTTCTTAAATTATATTTTCTATGCTGAGTCACACCTTTTACACAGAGCAGAGGTCAGATTCATACTATATACAGGAATGTTCTACTTGTGTGAAGCAGTACACAGTTATCATTATAACATGCAGATCAGTTGGCATATTAAAATTAAGTGAATTATTAGCTTCCCCACTGGACTTCAGAAGTGCCAATCAGTATTCAAACAGGAAAAATAAAAGTACTGGTACATTCTTAACTCCAAAACAGAGTAATAGATCCCTACTCACCTCTTAATCCCTTTGTCCACCAAGTCCAACCTCACCCCCTCCAGTAAATGTGCATGCACGCGCACCCCCCCCCCGCCTCCATCTAAGTTGTAAATGTCAATGAACAACCAAGACATCGTTCACTTAGCATATATTTGAATTCTTTGAACTTGGTATCAACTTTATTGCCCCACTCTATTAAAGGCAACAATACATTTTCTGAGTATCTTGACCTGTATTGCATAAAGTGGCATAAATCTTCTCAAATGCATGTGTCATTTTAGCCCCGTGTGACTATGCAAACACATAACCAAGTGTGCACACAGTCCCATAACATTTATGATGGCACTGGAATTTGTGAGTGCACACTTTTTAAGATATGAATCAGTAATCCTTAGGCAGGCTAACTCAAATGACTTAGACAGCCAAGGCCTCACCTCTTTTATCTTGTATTCTGTGCTGCTGTTAATACAACCTACTATACTGATTGCCTTTTTTCATTGTTGTTACTGATACTGTGCACTGGCCTGATGATGTTTCCACAATAATTCCCTGATGCTTTCCCTGGCCAGTGTACTGGTTGATTGTTCTATTTGGCACATATTCCCTAGATTGGTTTCTTGCTCCCAGACTAATTATTTTGTATTTGTCTACATTGAACTCTATTTGCCATATACCGGCTTCTAGCTCAGCATTCCATGCACTAAATCAGACAAACTGGGGAGTGCTCCTGTGATCATCCTTCTCTCACCCTTATGTCCAGCTTGAAACATTTCCCTCTATGCCTACTCTTTGCCCCCTCCTCCACGAACTGTTTTTAATCCTACAGTCTGTTATATTTGTTATTCCATGACCATAGGCACTTGAAAATTGTAAGGAAAGTGCATTACAACTGCAGGGAATTAACCATTTTGTGTAACATTGTAAAGCACCTTATACACTATGCATCATTGATTCAAAATGGAAAAAAATTGCAGAACAAGAAGGAAAAGACGAATTATTGTAAGAAATATGGGGTCTGATTCTGTTCTTATACTGATCTTACAACAGTTTAATTCCATTAAGCTCCCTGGAGTTACTCCTGATTTATGTTAGTATAAGCGCAAAATTAGGCCAATACTTTCAAGACGCACAATGCCATTGCAGACAGGGAATATGCTTCAGTTAAGCACCTTATGCAGTTATTCTGTGTAGAAAGACACTGATGAAATATCTTATTAATGTACCCAAACCAGTATCAGAAGTCAATGGGAATGTGGAAATGGCACTGTACTGGAAAACTCTGACACTTCTTACTATAGCAGAAAGAAGTACAACAGTGCCACGTGCTGATCAATCCTCAGTACTTGCACCCAAAAGAGATTAACAATTCCAGCAAGCGGCTGCTGTACTGGTATCTGCTGAACCAGAATATTGGCAGGCTTGCAAAAGACACATAGGCTAAGCACACTTAGACTATCAATAAAACATTCAGAAGTAGTACTGGGTGATGACAAATTAGACAAGTAAAATATTACAACCCCATTTTTTCTGTTATCTATAAGCAGAACTTTCATTAAAGTTTCTGTGGTAGGTCCACCCACAGAATGGTTAGAAAACTAGGCCCTTTAGTTTTAGCTTTTACAGAAGGAAGACAGCGTTATCAGAACAGTTTTGTTAGTGATGATGATTATTACCTAGGAATATAAATGATTTAGATTAACAGACTATAAAGACAGAAGATAGCATTATCTTCTACATGACACAGGCCATTGGTTTTCCCTGAATTAATTCTTGTTTGACGTAGAACATTTATTGAAAAAAAAATCTGTCTTGATTAAAAAATTTCCAGTGATGGAGACTCAACCACAAAACTAGTTTAAAACTAGATAGTTCTATTCTTTAATAAAATCAATCAGCATATTGGTATATTTAGACAATTAAAAAACGTGTCTCAGACAGAAGAGACACCGTTATTAATTTCAATAAAATCCATGTAGGTCTTTTCCTTTTCATGCACCCATAATAGTACAAAAATGGGTGCTTCCCAGCAAAAGAGTAGTTCTGGAAATATTTTCAACAGTTTATATGAATAACCTAAGAAAGACCAAAATATTTCGCTAACAGTCCCTAAAATATCTGCTGCACAGACAGGTTAAGAAGCATTCCACTTTGAAATTCTGGTGCTTGAGCCCTTTAAGGTTCTAGTAGTTAGAAAGGCTTTTTGAAATTTTCCGATCAGCTAATACAGTATATATAGAGTATTCTCAAGATTATTAGAGTGTTAACTTTTTCCTTATTTCGCAATTAGTTTTCTGGTATTTGCAGGTCTAAAATTCGTAACATTCTTCGTTTCCTACTTTGTATTAACTGCTGCGTAGCTGCACCTCCTGTACCTTCAACCAAGCTTTGTGCATTCTTTGTGGGCATACTTGGATCAATACCACTTTTTTATTCCATCACAGATCCTTGTAATAGTGGACTGAAAATTGTTGGAGAGAACTCTCTCTTTAGAAGTATAGCTATCATGAAAGACTGCTTTTCTGAGCCACAACATTATCCCCAAATTAAAGCGATTGCTCCACAATTTCTGTGGAATGGTAGGTTTCTGACAAAGGGTCTGTGACAGGGTCTAGGCCCTGCTGTCTTCCAGCAAGCAGAGAGTCCACTCCCTGCTTACCCCTCACAGAGATATATAGCATAAACAAGGCATGGCTGGGGACTAAAGGTCTGATCCAAAGTCCACTGAAGTCAATAGGAGTTTTTTCATTGATTTCAGTGGGCTTTTGATCAGGCCTTAAAGCCCTAAGGCAGAGGTCCCCAAACTTTTAAGTTGTGCCCCCCTTGCCCCTATCTGCGCCCCCCCCCGCCCCTCTTCAGAGCCAGGGCTCAGGGATGGACAGGGATAAGGGTGCCAAGGCTGCAGCTACAGCTGGGGTCGGTCTGGGTCTTGGAATGGGGCCACGGCCAGGAGCTGAGGCAGGGGGTGGGAGCGGAGCCACAGCCGGGCTGTGGTGGGGGCCAGCAGCTGGGGCCGTGACCAGATACAGCTCCACTCCCAGCCTTGGCCCCAGGCTGAACTCCGGGCCAGGAACGGAGCTGCTGCCAGTGGCCGAGGCGGGGCAAGGCATGGGGCCAGGAATGTGGCTGGGGGTGGTACGGGAGCAGATCTGAGAGCGGCGAAGGGCTGGATGGCGCTCCCTCCACAGCCCCCATGGGGGCTAGCCTGGGCCTTGCCACGCCCCCCAGATGTTCCTGTACCTCTGCCCTAAGGGAATATGGAAACACTATAAGAACCATAGAAATGTAAGGCTGGAAGGGACCTTGAAAGGTCATCCAGTCCAGCCTCAAAGCCATACTGGTTAAAAAACTGACCTGGTTTAGAGGAGAAGTGAGGGCAGCTATAAAAAAATAATATATAACAAATGGAAGAAAGAGGTGTTGATAGTCATGAATATAAATCAAAAGTTAAGAACTGTAGAAAATTGATGAGGGAAACAAGGGACACAAAGAAATATGGCCAAAAGAGGTAAAGCTAATAAGAAGGTGTTTTAAAAGTATATTAGGAACAAAAAGAATCCTAACAATGGTATTGATATACTACTAGACGGAAATGGAAGAATTATCTATAATAATGCAGAATAGGCAAAAGTATTTAATAAATATTTCTGTTCTGTCGTTGGGTGAAAAAACAGATGATGTAGTGCTATTATATAATAATGACACCCTTTCCATTCCACTAGTATCTCTAGATGATGTTAAGCAGCAGCTATTAAAGTTAGGTAATTTTAAATCAGCAGGTCCAGAAAACTTGCATTGAAAAGAGATGGCTGGACCATAAATGTTCATTTTCAGTAAATTTTGAAACACTGGGGAAGTTCCAGATTACCAGAAGAAAGCTAATGTTGTGCCAATACTTTAAAAGGGTCAATGGGAATGATCCAGATAATTATAGACCTGTTAGTCTCTCATTGATACCAGACAAAATAATGGAGTAGTTGATATGGGATTTTATTAATAAAGAATTCAAGGAGAGTAATATAATTAATGTCAATTAACATGGGTTTATGGAAAATAGATTCTATGAAAGTAACCTATCTTTTCTTGATAAGATTCCAAATTTAGTTGATAAAAATAATAGTGTTGATGTCTTTACTTGGACTTGTGTAAGGCATTTGACTTGGTACCACACAACATTTAGATTAAAAAACTAGAACAGTACAAGATTAATATGGCACACATTAAATGGATTAAAAACTGGCTAACTGGTCTCAAAATGTCATTGTAAATGGAGAATCAGCATCATAAAGCAAGTTTGTTTCTAGTGGGGTCCTGCATCAGGTCATGGCCTTATTCTATTTAACAGTTTTTTCAATAATAGGGAACAAAACATCATACCATCCCGGATAAAGTTGCTAAATGACTCAAAGATTGGGTGAGTGGTAAATAATGAAGAGGACATGTTTGCGATACCTTGTGACTAGATGTAAATGTTAAAAAAACTTTCCTAGCCACAGCTTTTATTTGATTCTGCAAAAGCATCTTGGGCTCTACCAGCAAATTACACACTCAGATAACAAATGGTGGGTACATTCCCTCAGACAGTGGTTGGTATACTATAATCTGTACCTTATCACTGGTTGCTTCCTTCAACCAAGTATCATTATGCGTTACCTAGGGAGGTGGTAGAATCTCCTTCCTTACAGGTTTTTAAGGTCAGGCTTGACAAAGCCCTGGCTGGGATGATTTAACTGGGAATTGGTCCTGCTTTGAGCAGGGGGTTGGACTAGATGACCTTCTGGGGTCCCTTCCAACCCTGATATTCTATGATTCTATGATTATGTCAGTTTTGGGTGAATTGCGTCTCAACCAGTTTACTCGCAGTCTTGCCCCAATCTCATCCACACATTGGGAAAGACGGTCATCTTCACTCTTTGGAAAACTATTCCAGAATAAATCCAGATGGGGACACTCTTAATCTGGAATAAGAGTGCCTTGTTCCAGATTATCAGAGGGGTAGCCGTGTTAGTCTGGATCTGTAAAAGCGGCAAAGAGTCCTATGGCACCTTACAGACTAACAGACGTATTGGAGCATAAGCTTTCGTGGGTGAATACCCACTTCGTTGGATGCATGTAGTGGAAATTTCCAGAGGCAGGTATAAGTATGTAAGCAAGAATCAGGCTAGGGATAACGAGGTTAGTTCAATCAGGGAGGATGGGGCCCTCTTCTAGCAGTTGAGGTATGAACACCAAGGGAGGAGAAACTGCTTTTGTAGTTGGCTAGCCATTCCCAGTCTTTGTTTAATCCTGAGCTGATGGTGTCAAATTTGCAAATGAACTGAAGCTCAGCAGTTTCTCTTTGAAGTCTGGTCCTGAAGTTTTTTTGCTGCAGAATAGCTACCTTTAAATCTACTATTGTGTGTCCAGGGAGATTGAAGTGTTCTCCTACAGGTTTTTGTATATTGCCATTCCTAATATGTGATTTGTGTCCATTTATCCTTTTATGTAGGGACTGTCCAGTTTGGCCGATGTACATAGCAGAAGGGCATTGCTGGCACATGATGGCGTATATTACATTGGTGGATGTTAATTACCGTCAGCTCAGGATTAAACATAGACTGTGAACGGCTAGCCAACTACAAAAGCAGTTTCCCCTTCCTTGGTGTTCATACCTCAACTGCTAGAAGAGGGCCCCATCCTCCCTGATTGAACTAACCTCGTTATCCCTAGCCTGATTCTTGCTTGTATACTTATACCTGCCTCTGGAAATTTCCACTACATGCATCCGACGAAGTGGGTATTCACCCATGAAAGCTTATGCTCCAATACGGCTGTTAGTCTATAAGGTGCCACAGGACTCTTTGCTGTCTTGTTCCAAATTAGTTTACTCCACTTTGAAAGTGCCTCAAGATAAACCAGAAAAAGGCACTCTTATTGTGGAATAATAGTGTTCACACAGGGAAGTATTCCAGAATACTCTGCTTTAAATTCACACCCTATCTTACTCTGGAATAACTTTTGAATGTACACAAACCCTAAGAGAAAGCAATGGGCAGCCTTTTATCTTTCTCCATCCACAGCTGCCCAACTCCTCCCATGCTCTTTCCCATAATCCCTCCAAGACAGGTCTCCAAGTCTAGGCCATGTCTGCTTTTCACTTTTATCATACCACAGTTAGCACTGAAGCCCAATTATCACAATTGGAACTGCTGTATTAACTATAGCACTGCTGATTATTTTAGTAGAAATGTCCCGCTTTTGGGGGGTGAGGTGTGGGACAAGCAAGGGCAGATTACCATCTCTTCCCTCCTTTGGCCCCAAACAGCCAGAGTACATAGACTAGTAGGCCACAAGTCGCCACAGCAACACCTACCTGCATCAATAGCTCTGTGATATGGAAGCTGCTCCTACTCATCTCTGGGGTTGTTAACCAAGCCCTTTTCAAGGCATACTGTCTCCCAATCATGGCTCTTCTGCGCTGGCAGGAGCCCTCTGCTCCGATGGTTGGGGAGTAAGTCCTGCCTCCTAAGGCCTGGGCAGGGACCTGGGTACCGGGAGGAACAAGGCCCCAGCCTGCCCAGTAACTACTGTTTTTATTATTATTGTAGTGTCTAGGATCCCCAGTCATGGACTAGGACACTAGGTGCTATACAAACTCAGAAAAGACAGCACCTGCCCCAAACAGATAACAAGCTAAGATAACAAGTGTAGAGAGTTGTCACTTTGGATGGGCTATTACCAGCAGGAGAGTGAGTTTGTGGGGGGGGGGGGTGGAGGGTGAGAAAACCTGGATTTGTGCTGGAAATGGCCCAACTTGATGATCACTTTAGATAAGCTATTACCAGCAGGACAGTGGGGTGGGAGGAGGTATTGTTTCATGATCTCTGTGTGTATATAAAGTCTGCTGCAGTTTCCACGGTATGCATCCGATGAAGTGAGCTGTAGCTCACGAAAGCTCATGCTCAAATAAATTGGTTAGTCTCTAAGGTGCCACAAGTACTCCTTTTCTTTTTGCGAATACAGACTAACACAGCTGTTACTCTGAAAGCTAAGTATGAGACAATTTAAGTATGAGACAATGGATGGATACAGACAGATAGGGGAGTACAAGGAAATAGGGCAATATTATTCAGCAAGCTAGGCTGTGGTCTCAGTATACCACAAGCCATATCGTCAAATTTTTCAGAAGCATCACAGCAAAGGATAATTTTAAGAAGGGGTTTAAAGGAGGATTATGAGTTAGTTTTGTGGACACTTATGGGGAACTCCTTCCAAGTGTGAGGGGGAATATAGTAGGTGTTTGTCTGAAATTTAACAAGTGAGCAATGGAGGTGGCAGGAACTGACTTTTTGACACTAAATGAAAGATATCAGGTCTGTGAAGGGCCTTGAACATGAAGACAAATAGCTTGTTTGACATGATACAGAAGAGGGAGCCCATGAAAGGATGCAAAGAGTGGGGTGACGTGGCCAAAGTGACAAGCTAGGACAACGATCTTTGCAACGGCATTCAGAATGGACGTGGGGTGGGGGTCAAGATTGTTTTTGTCAAGGCCAAAGAGAAAGATGTTGCAGTAACCAAGGCAAGAGGTGATGAGAGCCTGGCAAACTTTTAGCAGTGTGGATGCATAGGAAAGGCTGTCATGTGTAGCCGTCTTAGTCTGTATCCACAAAAACGAGGCATCTGGTGACACCTTAAAGACTAACTGATTTATTTGGGCATACGCTTTCGTGGGTAAAAAACCCACTTCTTCAGATGCATCCATCCTGCCAGGTACTCAAGTCCACAGCGTGGACATCATCTCTGACTTGACGCTCTCTCTAGGTCCTCATATCCAGGCTAGGTCTAAATCTTGCAGATGCTTTCTGCATGGCATCTGTTGAGATACAGCCTTTCCGATGTGGGTAAAAAACCCACTTCTTCAGATAGACATAGCCTGGATATGAGGACCTGGAGAGAGGGTCAACTCAAAGATAATGCCCACGCTGTGGACTTGAGCGCACCGCAGGATGGTGGTGAACTCTACAGTGATCAATGGAGGAGGCAAGATGTTTTGTTTTTGGTTTTTTTGGGTGGTGGTGGTGGGGTAGATGAAGAACGCTGTTCCAGCCGCATTGATCTTGAGCTGGTAGCTAGACATCCACAAGGAGCTCTCAAAGAGACAGACTGAGGAGGCAGGTCTGGCACACACAGGTAGACCTGTGAAGAATCTGTGGTGAAGATTACCCAGGGAAGGGGTAGAGGCAGGGTGATGCCCGTGCTGGGCAAGTGGCCCCACAAGGGGTTATGCCTGGGCTGCCTCAGCCTGGCCAGGAGAGGGGCTCTGCCCCGGGACCTAGATCCGCTGCATCACAACCCCTTCCTCGGCCCACGCAGCCCGAGCCGCCAGGGCCCACAGGCGCGGGGAAGCGTTTCAGGTGTATCTTCGGCTTCGCCAGGGCCCTCGGACTATAGACTCCGCACCAGCAGCCCCGCCCCGCCCCGCCCCGCCCCGCCCCGCGGGGAACGAGGCGCCGCGTGGGCGAACGCAACACTCCCAACGGCTGCTCCCAGCCTCGCGCTCTCGAAGCCTGCGGCACCCAGGGCGCGAGCGGGGGCCACCGCCCAGCGAGAGACAAAACCCACTGAAGGGCTGTGACTGGGCAGCGTCACGGGCTGAGCGGCGCTTCCCCTTCCGGCTCACCAGGGAGAGGAACCGGAAGCTTCTTGTGGAGGCGACTCCGCTGAGTGAAACCTAGCAGAGCCGGCTGCGGCGGTTCCTCATCCCTCCTGTGTGAGCGGCCGTTTGCTGGACCCTTCCCCCGGTCCCGGCAGCCGCTTCTGCTCCGGCCCCTTCCTATGTTCAGGGAAAGCGGGTTGGTAGCAGCCCCGTCTCGTTCCAGCGCCAGGAGCTGCCGCCTCCGCCCGGCCCGAGAGCCGCCGCCCCGTCATGTCTGAGCTGAGCCAGGAGCTCGTCCACCTGGTGTGGGGCAAGAAAGCCGGGCCCGGCGGGCTCGCTGATACCATCTTCTGCCGCTGGGCGCAAGGTACCTGCCCCTCTCCCCACGCTCTGCCCTGATTCCTCCGCCCCCATCATTTCCCTCTCCCTCCCTCGTCCACATCCCTCTGCCTCTTACTCTTCTCTCACCTCCCCCTCTTCCTCCTCGCTACCCTTCACTTTGCCCCTCCCCACTCCTTGCCTCTCTCAGCTGCCCCTTACTCTTCTGTGCCCATCCTCTTCTTCCCCCCCGTGCCTTCCTCTTCTTCCCCACCCTCTCGCTCCACATTCTTCTCCTTATTCATTTGCCCGTTCTTGCCCTCCTCCCCACCCCCTGCACTTTACTTCTCCTTGCTCTCTTCTCCTGTGCCTCACTTAACTCCTTGCTCTGTGTACCCCTTCTGCCAAGTCCACGCCCTCACTTGCCTTCTCCTCCTCCTATCAGGAACTTGTCTCCTTCTGAATGAGTTCTTTTCTCTTTAGTCTTCTGTCCCTGATTTACTTCTTCCCAATTCAGCCTCCTGGTTAGTTTTACCCAAAGCTAAATCTTCCCATTATCAACTCTCTATTTTATCTTTTGTTGTCTTGTCAGTACCAGTCCATGGGGTTTTGTTGCCCCTAAAAAGGGGGGGGGGAATAAATTGGGAAACAGCATGCTTGGGGGTACCGATGAAACCAATATATACAGTAATGGTATTTATGTTGCTACTAGATCATTTGTGGCCTATGAATAGATGATGAAGCAATTTCACAGCTAAAATATTTTTTGTGTTGTCTGGCAATCTCTTTTTAAGATACTGAAAGGGAATTACAAGAGAAATGGAGGAAATTTACCTACCAAACTACATCCATACAGCAGTATATAAACATTTTACATGGTCTAGGCTTTCGTTTCCACAATCAATTTTCCAGTGTTTGCTGTTTATTCTTATGTGACTACAGAGAAGCACTGGGATCATAAGTAGTCTTACCGAAACTGGGTACGGACTCGGACCCAATCTTGTGTAGACTTTTGCACTAGCTCAGTTTCAAACTCTTATGCGAACAGGGCTGGATTAACTCTCCTGTGGGCCCAGGGCTATTAGATTTTGTGAGGCCCTGTATACAAGTCTCTTTCCTAATTTTAAAACAAAATGATCACAATTATGGCATTGAGGCTATTAACACTACTAAACTTGCCTTTTAATTAACATAAAGCCATTCTGTGATTTCATTTCAGTCTTAAAACATGTAGAATATAGTTAAGTTAATTCAGAATAGCCTACTTCTTACCTTATAACATCTATTATATTAGTTCTGGGGCCTTGTCTACACTACGAAATTAGGTCGAATTTATAGAAGTTGGTTTTGTAGAAAGCATTTTTATACAGTCGATTGTGTGTGTCCCCACACAAATGCTCCGAGTGCATGTAGTCGGCGGAGTGTGTCCACAGTACCGAGGCAACCATCGACTGCTGGAGCGTTGCACTGTGGGTAGCTATCCCACAGTTCCCACAGTCTCCACTGCCCATTTGAATTCTGGGTAGAAATCCCAATGCCTGATGGGGCTAAAACATTGTCGCGGGTGGTTCTGGGTACATATCGTCAGGCCCCCCTTCCTTCCCTCCGTTAAAGCAATGGCAGACAATCGTTTCGTGCCTTTTTTCCTGGGTTACCCATGCAGACGGCAAGCATGGAGCCCGCTCAGCTCACCGTCACCATATGTCTCCTGGGTGCTGGCAGACTAGGTACTGCATTGCTACACAGCAGCAGTTTGTTGCCTTTTGGCAGCAGACAGTGCAGTATGACTGGTAGCCGTCATCAGCCTAGTCCAGGGTGCTTTTTTAACTGACCTCGATGAGGTCGGGGTGCCTGGGAAAACATGGGAGTGACTCAGCCAGGTCATTTCCCTTTTAAGTTTCGTCTCATGACGATTCAGTCCTACCGGCAGCCAGCAGAAGAAAAGGGCCAGCAGTCGTACTGCACCGTCTTCTGCCGAGCACCCAGGAGATGACAATGGCTAGCGTTCGTAGTGCACAGTCTGCTGCCAGCAAGATGTATAAAGATAGATGAAGTGGATCAAAACAAGAAATAGACCAGATTTATTTTGTATTCATTTTCTCCTCCCTTCCTCCGTGAAATCAACGGCCAGCTAAACCCAGTTTTGAGTTCTAGCCTTGAGGGGGCCATTCTGTTTCTCGCAAAGCCACCCCCTTCGTTGATTTTAATTCTCTGTAAGCCATGTTGTCAGTTGCTCCTCCCTCCACCAGAGCAACGGCAAACAATCGTTTGCACCCTTTTCCCTGGATTGCCCGATCAGGAGCAGACGCCATAGCACAGCAAGCATGGAGCCTGTACACCTCACCACAGCAGTTATGACCATTGTAAACACCTCGTGCATTATCGTGCAGTGTATGCAGAACCAGCACCTGAAAAACCAGGCGAGGAGGCGACGGCAGCATGGCGATGAGGACATGAACACACTTTTCTCTAAAACCACGTTCCTCCGCAATTTGGAGATCATGGTGTTAATGGGGCAGACTCGTGCCATGGAACGCCGATTCTGGGCCTGGGAAACAAGCAGAGAGTGGTGGGACTGCATAGTGTTGCAGGTCTGGGATGATTCCCAGTGGCTCCGAAACTTTCACATGCGTAAGGGCACTTTCATGGAACTTTGTGACTTGCTTTCCCCTGCCCTGAAGCGCAAGAATACCAAGTTGAGAGCAGCCCTCACAGTTCACAAGAGAGTGGCAATAGCCCTGTGGAAGCTTGCAACACCAGACAGCTACCAGTCAGTCGGTAATCAATTTGGAGTGGGCAAATCTACTGTGGGGGTTGCTGTGATGCAAGTAGCCAATGCAATCATTGAGCTGCTGCTATCAAAGGTAGTGACTCTGAGAAATGTGCAGGTCATAGTAGATGGCTTTGCTGCAATGGGATTCCCTAATTGTGGTGGGGTTATAGATGGAACACACATCCCTATCTTGGGACCGGACCACCAGGGCAGCCAGTACATAAACCGCAAGGGGTACTTTTCAATGGTGCTGCAAGCACTGGTGGATCACAAGGGACGTTTCACCAACATCAACGTGGGATGGCCGGGAAAGGTTCATGACACTCTCGTCTTCAGGAACCCTGGTCTGTTTAAATGGCTGCAGGAAGGGATTTACTTCCCAGACCAGAAAATAACTGTTGGGGATGTTGAAATGCCTATAGTTATCCTTGGGGACCCAGCCAACCCCTTAATGCCCTGGCTCATGAAGCCATACACAGGCACCCTGGACGGTAGTAAGGAGCTGTTCAACTATAGGCTGAGCAAATGCAGAATGGTGGTAGTGTGTGCATTTGGACGTTTAAAGGGTCGCTGGCGCAGTTTACTGACTCGCTCAGACCTCAGCGAAACCAATATTCCCACTGTTATTGCTGCTTGCTGTCTGCTCCACAATCTCTGTGAGAGTAAGGGGGAGATGTTTATGGTGGGGTGGGAGGTTGAAGCAAATCACCTGGCCACTGAATACATGCAGCCAGACACCAGAGTGGTTAGAAGAGCACAGCAGGAAGTGCTGCACATCAGAGAAGCTTTGAAAACCAGTTTCATGACTGGCCAGGGTACTGTGTGACACTTCTGTTTGTTTCTCCTTGATGAAAAGCTGCCCCCTTCGTTGCCTCTAATTTCCTCTAAGCCACCCTCCCTCCCCCCTTCGATCACAGCTTGCTTGCAAAGGAAATAAAGTCACTATCGTTTAAAAAGCATGTATTCTTTATTAATTGATTATAAAAATAGGGAGATACCTTGTGAGTTAGGCCGGGTGGGGTGTGGTAGGAGGGAAGGAAAAGGCCACTTGTTGAATGCCAGCCTTCCTTTGCTTGGGCTGTCCACTGGGGTGGAGTGGTTGGGTGCCCAGAGCATCCCACCCCGCATTCTTGGGCGTCTGGGTGAGGAGGCTATGGAACTTGAGGAGGAGGGAGGGTGGTTAAATAGGGGCTGCAACGGGAGTCTGTGATCCTGCTCCTGTTCATGAACCTCCACCAGATGCCGGAGCATGTCTGTTTGATCCCGCAGTAGCCCCAGCGTTTCCTCATGCCTCCTCAGATCTTCCTGCCGCCACCTGTCCTCACGTTCATCTGCCACCGTCCTGTACTCTGCTATTGTGTCCCTCCACACAGCTCTGTCAGTGCCAGACGACTGCATGAGCTCAGGAACATGTCATCGCGCATGCGTTTTTTTCGCTGCCTTATCTGAGATCGCCTATGGGTCAGAGGAGGGAGGCTTGAAACATTTGCAGCTGCTGGAGGGAAAAAAAAGGGAGTGAAGTATTTTAAAAAGATACATTTTACAGAACAATGGCTATACTCTTTTACGGTGAACAACGCTATCCACATTACATACTAAAATCTCATGTGCTACAAAGTTGCATTTTGCATCTTATATTGGGTGCCTGCGGCTTTGGTGTTAGAGATCACACACGCAGGGCCGGGCAACAGAATTCAGCTTGCAGGAGGCCATAGTCTTTCAGCTTCTGCAACCTTCATAACAGCAGCCCCCTCCTTTCCCATACCAAGCAAAGCCCGTTGAGTTGGCCATTTAGTGCTGCAGTTTTCCTGTTAACGTGCAGCAGCAGAAACCAAACTAACCCCCCCGCATCCAATTCTCTGGGATGATTGCTTTACCTCTCACCCCACCGCGTGGCTGTTATCAGGGAAGATCCCTGCTAGCCAAACGCGAACAGCTCAGCGCCAGTGCACCCCCGCCACCGCGTGGCTAGCTGCAGGGAGGATTTCTTTTCAGCCACAGGCAAACAGCCTAGTAGGAATGGCCACCTCTGAATGTCCCCTTAATTAAATTCCCCTATTTCAGCCAGGTTACCATGAACGATATCACTCTCCTGAGGATAACACAGAGAGATAAAGGACGGATGTTGCTTGAATGCCAGCAAACACTGGGACCATACGCTGCCAGGTTTTGTCATGCATTGATACCAGATTACTTGCTACTAGCATGGCGTGGTAGTGTCCTACCATGGAGGATGGAATAAGGCTGCTCTCCCCAGAAACCTTCTGCAAAGGCTTTTAGAGTCCCTCCAGGAGAGCTTCATGGAGATGTCCCTGGAGGATTTCCGCTCCATCCCCAGACACGTTAACAGAGTTTTCCAGGAGCAGTATTGGCCACGAATGCATCCCAAGTCCTCAGGGCTACTTAATCATTAAAAAACACTTGCTTTTATAACATGTATTATATTTAAAAAGTTACACTCACCAGAGGTCCCTTCTCTGGCTTGGTTGGGTTGGGAGGGTATTTCAGTCAGGGCGATGAAAAGATCCTGGCTGTCGGGGAGAACAGTGTGCTGTGTGCTCTCCTCAAGCTCGTCGTCGTCGTCCTCATCTTCCCCATCCGCAAAATCCTCAGCCATGGCGGAGAGTACCCCATCATTGGAGTCCACGGACGGGTGGGGTACTGGCTGCAGCTTCTATGCAGCTCGGCGTAGAAGCGGCATGTCTGGGGCTCTGTCCCGGAGCATCCGTTTGATTCTTTGGGTTTCTGGTACGCTTGTCTGAGCTCCTTAAGTTTCACGGGGTACTGTGTTGCATCCCTGCTGTAGCCTCTGTCCCTCATGGCCTCTGAGATTTTTTGAAATGTTTTGGCATTTTGTCTTTTGGAACGTAGTTGTGATCGCTGTATGGGGAGAGGAATCCGTGCTATCAGATCCAGTACCTCCCGTTCGGTCCATGCTGGAGCTCTTTTTCGATTCTGGGACTGCATGGTTACCTGTGCTGAGAGCTCGCCTGGCCAAACAGGAAATGAGATTCAAAAGTTCCCGGGGCTTTTCCTGTGCACCTGGCCAGTGCATCTGAGTTCAGAGTGCTGACCAGAGCGGTCACAGTAGTGCACTGTGGGATAGCTCCTGGAGCCCAATACCTTCGAATTGTGTCCACACTAACCCTGATTCGAAATGTCAATTTCAGCGCTAATCCCCTCGTTGGGGAGGAGTACAGAAATCGGTTTTAAGAGCCCTTTATGTTGAAAAAATGGCTTTGTTCTGTGGACGGGTGCAGGGTTAATTCGATTTAACGCTGCTAAATCCCACATAAACTCGTAGTGTAGACCAGTCCTGGGAGGGAGTTTGGGTGCGGGAGAGGGCTCCAGAAAAATATGTATGGTGGTGGCAGTGCGCGGAGCCGCCTCCCACATCTCTCCCACCAGGAGCCGCAGAGGTGTGCCAGCAGACAGCCATTTCTGGGATTGGCATGGGGCCACGGTATGAAGGGAGCCTCCCTGAGCCCTGCTGTGCCCCGCAGGCCCCCCCTTAGCCCGGGACCCTGGGCTGCAGGCTCTAAAGCCCCTTCGTTAATCAGGTAGACTTAATTGGGTCTAAACATCTGTACAGGACTGGTGCTTCTTCATAGGAAAACAAGTAACGATAACCGTGGAATCTGAGATCTATAGTATATTAATTAAGATGCAGATTTTGTGCAAGTTCTTGTTAATAATTTTGTATAGAGAATCTTATCTGGGAACTAAAATTGTAATGTTGGACCCAGATATTTATTTGGTGAAAATAATGAATAAGGAATGAGAAGAAGTTGAAACATTTATTTGGCTTGATGACTGATATGACAAAGAAAAATGCTAATCTCTCAAATAGGCAGATTTACAGGAATGTGCTCATAAATTGGGGGGGGTGCATGTATAGAACTGAATTTTGAAAAGCATCAGACAGCTAAATCAGCAGGAGTATAGAATAATTTTTCACTACTAAAAGGAGGGGTTTTGATGAGGGTGGTGGTATTAGACTGAGGTGAGCAGAATCCAGATATAAAAGACTCAAAGGAGAGAACTCGGAAGAATGGAATTTTGCTGCTCTAAAGGAATTGAATTGTAGTTAAATAGATCTGAGTGTTTTTTTCAGATAACTGGAAACAAAGGAGAATGCAGAAGGGAAATGATTAATGAGGAATGGAATTGGATTGGGAGGATGGTCATAGAACTAGGTGAGGAAAGGTGGGAAAGCGTTGGTGATTCTGCACCACTGCACACACGCATAATGTGCTGTGTATATTTTTAATTTTTTGCACAGAAAACACTTTCTGCTTGAAAGTTGCTGCATTTCTGCCTTTTGCCCACCAAAGGGTGCTGTGGCAATAGAGCAGAGCAGCAGCTTCTGGAAAGCTTGGGAAATCAAAGAGCCTGCCTTCTTCACAGTGCCTGTTTGGCCAGGTCAGGAGACAGCAGCATGGGCTGCGGGGGGATCACAGACTGGCTCATAAGGGCTAGTGAGGGAGGACAGACTGCAGCAGGAGCTGAATGGGAGTGGAGGCGCAGGGCCACAGCAGGGAGGGGGGGTGCAAGGCTGTATGGGGGAAAGGGGTGGTTGAGTAGGGGCACAGAGACACATGGGACCAGGGGAGGGGGTGCCGGGACATATGGATCCAGGGACAGATGTGCCTGACTGAATGAGAGAGTCTAGGGGTCAGTCAGGGTCTGCATGGGGGAAGCTCCCTAACAATTCTCCCCCCCTCGCCCCCCCCCACCAAAAACAAACAAAAAAAACCCAAAACTGTTCCATACTTTTCCCACCCAAACCCAACAACCCTCCCAAAGTTCACACCTAGGCTCCTTTCCAGAAATTACTTCCCTCTTGCTCAGCTCCTCCGTTACCCCAACTCCCCCAAACCTTTGCACTGCTTCTGAGGGGTGCAGGAAATAAGATTTCAGTATTGTAATAATTCATTTAAACTACTCAGAGTTCTGTATTAATATACCTAGTAAGGAATCTATTTGTGTCAAAACATTTTCTGAATCTTTTTTGTTGTCTGTATTGTTACAGACATACTTGGTGACAGGTATGAAATAAATACCTGAATAAATTTGAAATAAATTGCCAAAAATAATTGAAACTGGTGTGAATATATTGTGTTGTTTTGACAAATGTGCAGAATTTTAAAATATTGTGTGCAAAATTTGTGGTGGTGGTGGTGGTTGTTTTCGCCGAATTCTCCTAGGAGTTAAATAACTTTCATGTCATTACATGTACGGTATTGATTCAGTATCCGTTCACCATGATGCTGTTAACACTCAAGATTGCCAGCAAGGCAATAATAATAATTAATAATAACAACAACAACAACAGAACTAAATGGCAGCAATGGCTTTAATTAAAATGATATAATTGTACTCTACCAACTTAAATAAACATTTGCCAAATGTTCCTTTAGTATAGTATGTCTTCTTAGGGCAGACCAAACTAGTTTGTGCAAATCTGACCTGACATTTTTAGGTCACACGGTTGACAAATGGTATAATAGTAAACAAAAAAGATTCAAGCTCTCTAGCAAACCCCTGAAGAATGTAAAACAAATGCAAGGTTTCTTGTGTATGGTGGGATGATACCCCATACTTTTTTTTTTTCGTTGCAATTACTGAATCATCAACGCAACTGAATACTACCCTGTACTTTTGAGCACATTGCAATAGTTCTTTTTTTTTTATTTATTTTAAAGGAAAATTGTAGTCTATATTGGCTCAACCAGGTCAGAAGCTATCTCAGATTGTACATATGAATGCTAGTAGGCTATGGGGTGTTCCTAGCTCATAGCATTGGTGACAATCTATATCATCAGTCTCATTTACACCAGATGAATGAAATGACACCAATGAAACATTTGGCAGCAGGACAGAGTAATAGAGATTTTGGGTCAAATTAAGGGAGTCTAAGTAGGTATAACTTGTGTATACTGGCTCTTGGTATATAAATTATATCAATGTAGACTCAGATCATCTTGAACTAACACCCAGTTACTAACATGTCAGTTACACACTATTATACATCCACCTCTGGGTTTGGCTGACAGACTAAGTAAGATGTGATTTTAATTTCTAGTGAAGGAAGGGTCTAATTTACACAGTGAAGGGTGTCACAAATTACATACTTTTAGACTGGCCTATAAATTTAGTCCATTGTCTAAAAGATTATTAGCTGAATATGGTTCGGTGCTTGGAATACGCTAGTCCACCCTAATTTAAATGGTAGAGTGTTGGAAGTCACATTCTGATGAGACATCTTTATTATGTTCGCTGCTTTACATGTTACTATGTTAAAACTCTAGGGACTAGCCCTTTTTGGCCATGTGTCATTGCTGATATAGGTAATATTGTGGAATGTAATCTGTCCCCTTGTACTCCATACATTTTTTTTTTTTATTTTCATGTGTCATAAATTAGACTTGATTGCTCTGTAAAAATGGTGTTTTCTGGTCTACAAAACTAACTTGATCTTGATGAATAAGGTGAGTGGAGTGGCATTGCTGTCAAGGAGAATATATGTAATACGTGTGCATGTTTAAGTACATCATTAACCATGGTCTTTTTCATTGTCAGGGTTTGTATATAGTGAATCTGAATCCACTGCATTAGAACAATTTGAAGGTGGCCCTTGTGCGGTGATTGCACCCGTTCAGGTAATGTGCACTGGTTACAGAAATGGTTCAAACTTAACAGGCACAACATTTCACCAGCTTTTACATAATTTATATGGTACCATAGCTGAATTAAAAAAAACAAAACAAAAACAAGCCAAAGATAGAGAGGGATCTCCAGCCAGTTGAATTTACAACATCTGATAACTACAACACATGAAACAACAGTCTAGGACAGGGGTGGGCAAACTTTTTGGCATGAGTGCCACATCGGGGCTCCAAAACTATGGAGGGCTGGGTAGGGAAGGCTGTGCCTCACCAAACAGCCTGGCCCCCACCCCCTATCTGTCTCCTCCCACTTCCCACCCCCTGACTGCCCCCCTTAGAACCGTCCAACCCCCACCGCCCTGCTCCTTGTCCCCTGACTACACCCTCCTGGGGTCGCATGCCCCTAACTGCCCCCCCCCGGGCCCGTACTCCCCATCCAACCACCCCTGCTCCCTGTCCCCGACTGCTCCGACCCCTATCCTCATCCCTGCCTCCGACAGGCCCCCCCAGGACTCCCACACCTATCCAGTCCCCCTGTCCCTTGACTGCCCCCTGGGATCCTCTGCCCTTTATCCATCATCCCTGCTTCCCGACCCCTTACCATGCCGCTCAGAGCACCAGGACTGGCAGCTGTGCTGCCCAGTTGGACCCAGCCACGCCGCTGTCCTGCCTGGCAGGAGCTCGCAGTCCCGCCACCCAGAGCGCGGGCGGCATGGGGAGCTGAAGCTGTGGGGGAGGGGAAAAAGTAGGGGAGGGGCCCAGGGCTAGCCTCCCCGGCTGGGAGCTCAAGGGCCGGGCAGGACAGTCCTGCAGGCCGTAGTTTGTCCACTTCTGGTCTAGGAACAAGAAGGGTCAAAAATAGTCTATCAACATAGAGACTTTGCAAAAGTGGTGATTTCCTTCTGGCAAGTAAGAGAGACGAAATTCAAGCGTAGGTAGCTTAAAAGAAGGTATTGAGCAGAGGCTGAGCGGCATAAAAGAGAGCAATTAATGTAGCAAGTGAAAAGAGAGCACAGATGAGGATGTAAGCAAGACTGCTATGAAATTGAAATTTCATAATCTTTTTTACCTCCAGTTCACCAATACTTTTCTTAAAAGTATTGCTTTCACCACGGCAGTCACAGGCACCACTGCAATAGGTAATTCTGCTCAAAAAAAGTAGAGCGTTGGAGTTTCAAGTGCTTACTGAATAAACAAGTGGAAATAATAAACTTTCATATTGCCAAATTATTGGGACTCAAATCTGTGAAGTCAATATAATTAAGACATTAAAATTGATTATTGCCATTCTTGGGACTTTTATACTGGAAACTTTATATGAATTGCAGTACTCTTGATTGCCTGTGATGATGGTTTTCAAACTTTCATAGTGTGGGTTACATGTTAGTATCTTGTAGCCAATCCCAATGTGAATTAACATACCTGTGATAATTTAAGCAATTGTTTAAATGGCAAAGTAGTAATAGGAAAGTATTTAGTCTATTTTTTTTAGCTCTTTCTAATGTAGCTTCCATTGCAGTCTGTGGTCCACAGTTTGGGAGCCACGGGTCCATGACACAGGAATTATAATACAATTAAGTCCTCCTAATTTGGGAGAAAAGAACACAGGTCAGTCAGCTGCCTATAAATCTAAATAAATGGAAGGGGTGTACCAATGGTTCGAAATCTGTGAGACTGTTCTCATTTCAGTGTATATAGGTTCAATCCCCTTGTCCCTGAATTTGTGTTTTAAAAAAAATGTATGGGTGAGTTAAATGGGTTTCAATTGGGGAAGCTGGAAGGAAGGGATCAAACATGAGGAGTAAGGAGAGAACCTGGAGTAGCTGCTGCTAGCACTGGATGGCTAAAGAGCCCCAATAGGAGAATCTCTTGGGTAAGTGAGCCTGATGCAAGGAAAGGGAGACTATGGGAGTGCTGTAACACTCTGAAATACTATATGGTATGAATATTAATTAGAGCAGGAGCATATAAATCTTATATTTACTTTTGCTTTGTAAGTGGCAAAAAGAACATTTTGCATATTTACTTTTGAAGTTGGTAGTTTTGATATTTGATTTTTTTTTTCTTATCACAAGGATTTATAGAAAAACCTAGCAGATATGTAGAACTGCAATACGTTTTCAGACTGATATGGGGAAACATTGCCCAGGCACCCTTTTAAAGAAAAAAATGTAGCTTGCAAGCTGCTGAGCTGGTTAATTGCTGAAAATGTTAAGTTTGGTCTCTGCATGGAAGGAGGTTAGGGTAGTTTTCTATATAACTTAGGATGTAGAATTATGATATGGTGGTGTACCTTCACTTAAGCAAGAGTCCCATTGGGTAGTAGTCCTTAGTTCGGTATACAGTTTGGCATACAGGTATGCACTCTGGTAGGCAGTATGGGTATACTTCACACTTGACGTTTGTACTTAAAACTAGAGAAACTTATTCTGAAGTCACTGATGTAATAGGATTGAGTAGGGAAACCAGAGAACAAATGAAGTTCTGGTATGCTTTCATAGTTTGATCTCAAACATCTGACATTTCAACTGTATATTAATGCTGTCTTTTTAATATAAATATAATGTGAAATGTAGAATTGAATTGATTACTTCCTCTTGTAGTCTAATGCTTGTTGCTTTAATTACATAAAGGCATTCCTTTTGAAGAAGCTCTTCACCTGTGAGAAGTCTGCTTGGAGAGAGTGTCAAGGTAATTAGGATCTGTTTTCATATATTTTTTTTATTGTAGTAATTTGCATTACAAAGGGGTTAAATATTTGTACATTTGCCTGTTAACTGTGCTGCCATGCTATCTTCATAGTGGGGAAAAAACTATACTTATACTTCACGTGGCACTAGTTTGTTAATTTTCATACTTTGATGCCAGTCTGCAATATTATTGATCACATTGGTGGACATCACTGATTGAAACATTCATCTTGGATTAGTTTAAATTCTTATAAATGAAACTGAAAGTGAGGAACACAAATCTTATTGAGGTGTATCTTTGGAGGGCTGGTTTTAAATTTCTATGCTTTAAGACAACTGCCAACGTTAATAAGTGGGTGCATACATCCAGTGCTAATAGCATACTTAAGACAGTGATAAATAGTAATTGAATTCATGCAGGATTCTGATCTTTCAGAGGAAGAACAGAAGAACCTCCTTTGTCATACGTTATGTGACATTTTAGAGATGGCTTGCTCTGATAATTCTGAATCCTACTCTTTGGCAACATGGATAAGAGGAAAAACAACTGAAGAGACTGCTAGTATTTCTGAGAGTCCGGTCGAGTCAAGTCATCAAGAGGAACAACCCTGTAAGATGTATTTCTCTCTAAATTTATTGTGTTAACTCCTGAGCAATAGTTCATTCTTCTAGGGACCCTAAAAAAAAAGGGGGGGGGGGGTGGAAAAAGCTCTCCTGCCAACATAGTGTTGTCTACACTGGCGCTTAGGTCAATGTAACTTACATCATTCAAGGGGGTGACTTTTTTACTCCCTGAGCGATGTAAGTTATAAAGCATTAAAAGCTAGTGTAGACATAGCCTTAGTCTTAAAAGACATATGGTGTGAGGAAGGGTGCACCATCAAGGTAATAGTCATACATTATTTATTCCAGTTTTTGTTGCACATGCATGTACTTGTTTTTTGTAGGCAATATTGCAAGAGAGAGCTTTTAAGAACAGATAAGTCAGGTGACAGTATTGAATACAGTTTGGATCATAAGCTCGTTTTGGTAAGGGTTGTCTTTATTAGCTTCTACTAAGTGCCTCGGATGCTTTTGAATGCTCAGATAATAGTAGTTAAACATACTTGTTCCTAGAAGCTGCTTAATCAACAAAGTTCAACCTCACCATTTAGTGATTATTAGAAAGATTATAAGTCTATCAGACAGGATCACTTATGAAATTTCTGCCCATTTTTGTCAACAAACATGTTTTTCCACTTAAGACGTAATGTTCATAAAGTTGTATTGGCAACTTATTTCTAGGGATTGGTAAATTCTTTCTTTGAAAGATTATTGTACCCAGGGCATAGTAATATCTGAGTAAAATATTTTCTGTATGGTTTCCGGTTTGTCATGAACATCTTCTTTGTGCTGTGAAATTTCTCTTGTAAGAGATTGGAGCAGATTCTGGTTGCCACAAGGCTTTTCCAAACTTACTCTCCTTGTTAAAATACTGACCTGTACTGAGGACGATGGAAACATGGAAAGTGGGCTTGCTCGCCACAAAAAGTCCTCTCCTTTCCCCTGCAGCAAGCTTGATAAAGGCAGGCCGGCCACTTAGGTTTCTCTTCACTGCACTGTCAACTCAGGCTCAAGTTTTGCCCCAGCCACAACCTGTCCTTACACACAAATCTCTAGCTCAAGTTCAGTGGTACTTTAAGCTCCACCGAGCTAGTCCATAAAGGAGGGTGGTTTGAAGCTGAGTGCTGCTAAAGCTGGACCTAGTAATGGAGAGGGAATGCAGCAATTCCACTTACAACTAATCAGCTGGTGATCCAATCATTCTTGTTCAAAATGTTCAGTAGTGTGGTCACTCTCACTACAGCTAGGCTAGTTGGAACATATGAGCTAACTGTTGTAGTGAACTAATCCGTCCCAATGTATTTCTATATATAATTATAATTTTTTTTTTTTTTTTTTTTTTATGTTGCTGTACCAGTTTGGAAGTTGTGGTTGACTTTGTCCTTTATAAATGGAATGTGATTTCACATCCCAGCATTAGTCAAAATTTCCCTCTGTTATGAAGAACAGGAATCTTTAATGGTGAACCTCTCTCTCCACTCTTGGGCGCTGAACAGCTCATCTCTTACTTGTACTCTGGAATTTAAGAAGTATTTTGATTTTTACTTCCCTCCTGGTCTCAAGATTTTTTTTTTCTCCTGTCCTCATTTTCTCCTATTTTAGCTATAGCGGGCTTCCCAGTCCTTATCTGGCCAGACTGTGGACAAAGAGATGGGTTCCAAGGAACTGATGGCAGTGGAAAGTTTCACCACTGGCAGGGTTAAGACATAAATTGAAATTTTCTGCCTTTGCTGCTTTCACCAAATGAACGTTCAAACTTTGCCTTTTCATTTTTCAAGACTTTCGATGTTGCAGAGGACAGGATGGTTTCACAGATGGCAGTCAGCTTGACAGACAGGCTGCTGCTTTTGGGAGTCTAATTACATACTTCCAATGGAATAAAAACTGAATATATTCATAATGTTGTAAACATTTCTACTTCTGGCTTAATACATTAATACTATAAAATAATTCCAAATATTGTAAATATATAGTATTTTTTTAAACTCAGGTTTTCTCTAATCACCTTTTTTCTTATATGGATTTTTTGTATTTCATCTGTTCTTTCCTCTCCTCTTTTTCTCACAACTAAATGTTGTTTCAGTGTGATCTCATCTGAGTTATGCGTGTCTCCACTATTTTTTTAGCGCTACCTCTTCTCTTCCAGGCCTCTCATCTGTTATCTGCCTGTTTCCTGCTTTTGTTCCAAATGTTAAGTTTCTGCTATTCCACTCCAAGTATTGCAGAGTGAAATGGTCTAAAATACTATTCTTAGAACTGCCAACAAAGTGGACGCACATATAGAATGGTCACATTTGTTGAATCTGTTTTTGTGGTGTACACTAATGACTTGTTGAGTTTTCACTTTATTATAATAGTGCAAGCTCTCTGGTTCAAATGTTGATTTGTATATTTATTCACTCTAACTTTTTTCATTTCCTTTTTTTGGTTTTTAAAAAACTTAGTCTCTTTAGCTACGATAGCAGTTATGACGACTTCTTTAAAGTTACAATAATTTTCGTTATGAACTACTGTTCATGTGTTTTCCAAAATAAGTTTTTGTGCAGGAATGTAACATGCATGATTTCTGCCCCCCCACCCCAATTTTTTTTAGACTATGTAAAGCTTTTTAGCCATTAAGTTGGAAGGATTAAATGATCATTTCCCTTTTTAAAAAAATATTCTGGGCAAGTCACTTTTTATGGGGATATCTATCTTGGTATGTGAGTGGTCCACTGACTAGAGAAAAAAGCTTGTACGTCATAAAACAAATAGCTCTGAATTTTTTTACTTATATTAAAAAGGAAATCTATTAAGACAAGGATCCACAGGTAACTTAGCCATTTCAGGATTGATTTTAAGGTTCCAACTATTATCCGTCCACACTGCACATTTGTAGTATCTTCTGTTCTAGTTCAAGTATTTGACTTCATACTTCTTCAAAATGATATAGTAGGACATGAGACTTACGAAAAGGTCACATTCTTCTTATAAATATAACTTGCAATTCCTGACTACTTGTGATTTTTAAAACCATCAATATGTAGGTGACAGTGCTGAGGATACTGAAATCATGGTCCCCCAAACTCCTGTAATTCATAAATCTGACACTAGTCATTGCAAAAGTCACCTCTTGACTAGAGAGAGAGAATCATACTGTGTATTGCAGGCAAACTAAAAAGACCCTTCAAAATAAGAGTTTGATATTCAATTAAGCTATTCCTCTACAGATAAATGAGATACTTTGAGGAATGATTAATGCTTTGTGAACCTTCATACTGGATTAGTAGTGTTGCTTATGACAGGTACACATGTAACTGATACAAGGCTCAATCATGCATCCATTGAAGCAAATGGAAGCACTGCTACTGACTTCTGTGCCTTCAGGATCAAATAGATATTCAGTTTTAATTGAAAGTGGAAGCATCTGTTATATCTATTATACACAAGGAATAAGATAAAACATTTGGGAATATTGGTGGAGTCAAAGCCTGTTAATGATGCTGCTTTTTGAGCGTCTCTTGTAATTTTAAATACTTGTTTTACACATTTTACAGGTATCAAAATAGATTTTAGAACCTACTTATTTAAAAACAAGTGAAAGTCAAGAAAAGCTCATTTCATCTCCGTTTCAAAAGCTTTTACAAGGGACCAAAGGTCTACACTGAACCTGGGACGACACTGCATGCTGTATTTTTTTTTTTTTTTTTTCCTCTAGCTGTAGATATATTTGAGGAATGTCTGAGGCTAGTTAGTTTAGAGCTATGAAATCTTGTTGCAGGAACAGTGTGCCTAAAACTGTCTGGAACCATTTTAATTTGTTTACAAAAACAAATGTTACTTAAACATTTGAAAAAAAAGTACAGCTTTCTTACATTGACACTGCTCTAAAACTATTCAAATAATTATGCTTGCTTTCCTCTAGAAAATAATACTTGCAGTTGACTTGCAAAATTATTTGTAGCATGCTTCTGCTTGGTGACTAACCATCATCATCACTTTTGCAAAATCAACAGTTTATATTTTCACAAAATTTCAAGACTACAAACTAGGGGCTCTTGATTTTTTTTGGTTTTGTTTTTTTAAAATTTAAGATACTTTTCTGTAATCTTAATAGTGGTGTATTCACTGATTTGTATGGTGAAGGACCCATATTGTTACAGTGAAGTAGATTACATCATGTAGATACAAAAATTGAAAATAAAATTGAAAATTTCCAAAGGAGGGGAAATTAAAAATATAACTGAAGCTTGAAAGTATACTAGCTTGCTGTGTGTATCTTGTGTCATTTTTTGCCATGTGTAGTGCTGAAAAGTGTCTCTTGTGTATAGCTGCCTTGGCTGCCGAAGAGCTTGGCTTTGAGCGATTTCATGCATTAATTCAGTAAGTAACATGTTGGAACATTTAAAATGCACTATTTTACAGTCTCACTAATATTCAAAATCAGATATATGGCAAAGTGTTGTAAGGGTAGGTCAAATTTGGAGTTTAAAACTTTGTTTTTATCTGTGTATTTATAATTCAAAAAGGAAGCAATAATTTGTTCCAGATTTTATCTAAAATATCTGATTAGCACACTTTGCACATGATTATGTGCAGCTCTTTGCAGTTAATTAAAAAAAAGCATATTTAATAAATTTTGATTAAAAAGGATATGAATAATTCAATTTGTTGTGATATGGTCTTCACAGATTATGATGATTTTTAAAAAATGCTTGTTTGACTTGTACTGCAAGAAACAGTTTGCCTCACCTGGTATCTTTCCATAACTTAGACAGGCCAGGAAATTTTTAAAAGAAATGTTTTGTCTTATATATAAATATAAAATTTGTAGTGACCTTTAGATTATTATATTAGTGACTTTTATTTTATCCAAAATATTCTTAAACTTCTATTACTGTTCTTGTTTTGTTCCTTACATTTTATTCCTGTAAAGATATAACTTTTTATTTATTTATCTATCTATCTTCAGAGACACATTCAACAGCATTTCATCCTTCAACCCGGCATTTAAACAAAAACTAGAAAGGATAGGGGTAGAGCTAAAATAGAGGAACATATATATCTATTTTAGCTTTAGCACTGTCCTTTCTAGTTTTTGTCTAAATGCCAGGTTGAAGGATGAAATGCTGTTGAATGTGTCTCTGAAGATAGATAGATAAATAAATAAAAAGTTATATCTTTACAGGAATAAAATGTAAGGAACAAAACAAGAACAGTAATAGAAGTTTAAGAATATTTTGGATAAAATAAAAGTCACTAATGTAATAATCTAAAGGTCACTACAAGTTTTTATCACCTTCAAGAGTGCTTACAATAGTCTATGCCAAGAAGTTTTTAAAACATCCTTTTGTGTGATGGAGGAGAGAGGAGGAAAAAATATAACATGTTGCCCGACCTCATAATCAACTCTTGTCTCTTCCTTGGTCCTATCCTAGGTCCCCAGATGTTTACCTAACACAGTTTCTCACAAAACACCCCACTGGGAGTGGACATCCTTTCCCATGCCCTGTTGACCAAGTTGATTTGGTGGGTTAGGTTTCTGAACTTTCTGTGCCTCCTGTACCTCTTTTTCAAGGTTGCAGGATGCCTTTTGTTACCAGGAATGGCTTGGGTGAACCTTCCCCTCACAAGCAAATTTGCACCATTGCAATATACATTTCTTAACAATAAATAAGATTTATTAAAAACAGAAAATAGTGGAGTAAAAACAATGGCTTGTTTAGTATATTTAGATTTACACTTAGCCTAACCTCTAATGTATGTTATGCTTTCTCAGCTTAAGTGACAGAAAAGAAACAATGCATATGTGTTAAAAGAAATCTATGATTGTGATTCCATGCTGTCCCAAGAGAAAGCAATCACCTCCCTTATCTGCATTCAGAGATTTCTTCTACCTCTGACTTTCATTTAAGATCTGCCTGCACGTCCAGATATGCCTCCCATCATTTAGATTAGCCACCTTATTCTCCATACCAGTTTTTCCCATTACACTCACTCACACACAAGTTGAGGACTTTTTGCTTCGCTAAGGCTGTGTCTAAGAGGTGGCCCACTGAGGATATGACCTTTTAACAGCAGCCTTTCAAAGGCTTAATGATTCCTCTGAGGCTTCATTCTAAAGACCAGCTTGCCCCTCAAAGAAAGTGGTTTATAATAGGTCCTACACATTGTTCATTGAAGGGAAATAGTTTCACCTGGTTGGGTAGAGTTTTTCTTTAGATATAACTCTTCCCCTCTCCCTTCCTTTCATTATTAATTACTGTACCGACAGACCTATTCAGTCCACTGCAACTTCAGATTTGAAAAACTTACTAATTATTTATTCTAGCCACTTTGCACTATTTCAAGTGTACATA
Organism: Eretmochelys imbricata; assembly: GCF_965152235.1. Classification (NCBI taxonomy): domain Eukaryota; kingdom Metazoa; phylum Chordata; order Testudines; family Cheloniidae; genus Eretmochelys; species Eretmochelys imbricata. The sequence goes on along the minus strand of NC_135573.1, from coordinate 228,222,141 downwards.
ATTTATACTAAAATATTTGCATATCAGTAAAAATATAATACTGTAACCAGCTTCTCTAGAGAAACCATTTATTTGCTCTTCTGATAAGTAAATACTAATAGTTATGTCGCAGGTGTATTAACTGCAGAGATTGCTGTGTAACTGTCTCAGTGTGCAGTAACACGGATGTTACTCTTTTTACTTAAACAACTTAAATTTAGTACCTAATATCCTTTTTACTTTTTACACTATTCTAATGCTACATCTAAATTATTTCTCCTTTTTTCTGTCTTCAGCAAGCAATCATTCCAAAGCTTTCCAGAACTAAAGGATGCACTGTGGGATCAGTATTCAGTGTGGACAAATAAATTTGGAGTATTGCTCTTTCTGTATTCTGTGATATTGACAAAGGTTTGTTTTTAAAAGAAAAGATTTGATTATTACCCCTTTTACTTAAAGATGAGCAGCAAGCTCAGAATTTAAAATTTGAGTTAATTCTAGATTTATGGGTAGGATGGGCTCCTCATTAATGTTGTAGTGGGGCATCCAGCACAGAAATAAACTTGTAAATTATTTTTAAGAAAATTCCTTTCTGAACGTCACAAGGTATTTTATAGGGGAGTAGGTGGAAAAGAATCTTTTTATAGAGTTAAAATGTATTTCTGTGTTGACTGCCATCCCATTCCTGCCTGTTTAGTAGGGACATTAGTCCCATAAATCTGTAGCTCCATTTTCATTTTAGTCTTCAGTTCAGCTGGTAGCAGTAAAATCCTGAGGAAGGGGGAAAGTCAGAGGATCTCCTTGCAGCGTTCCCCCACTGATTAACTGTGAGTGTAGTGATTGTTCCTTATCGCATAGACTTTAAGGTCAGAAGTGACCATCATAATCATCTAGTCTGCCCTCCTGCACATTGCAGGCCACAGAACCTCACTCATCCACTCCTATAATAGACCCTAACCTCTGGCTGAGTAAAGTCCTCAAATCATGGTTAAAAGACTTCAAGTTACAGAGAATTCACCATGTACACTAGTTTAAACCTGCAAGTGACCCATGCCCCATGATGCAGAGAAAGCTGAGAAAACCCCAGAGTCTCTGCTATATTTAGGGTCAGTTAAACCCTGAGCAGAGCATGTGGGCAAGACCTACTAACCAGACACCTGGGAAAGAATTCTCTGTAGTAACTCAGAACCATCCCCATCTAGTGTTCCATCAGCAACCATTGGTGATATTTACTGCTAGCAGTCGCAGATTAGCTACATGCCATTGTAGGCAGTCTCATCATACCACCCCTTCCATAAACTTACCCAGCCAGTTATGTTTTTTTGTCCGTCCCTCCTCCCCACAACTCCTCTTGGCAGGCTGTTCCAGAACTTCACTCCTCTGATGGTTAGAAACCTTGGCCTGATTTCAAGCCTAGACTTGTTAATGGCCTGTTTGTCTATTTGTTCGTCTGTCCACATCAGCACTTAACTTCTCTCCCTCCTGGTATTTATTTAATTTAAGTTATCCCCTAGTGATATATAGAGAGCAATCACATCTCCCCTCAGCCTTATTTTGGTTAGGCTAAACAAGCCAATCTCTTTGAATCTCCTCTCATAAGGTAAGTTTTTCATTCCTCACATCATCCTAGGAGCTCGTCTCTGCACGTGTTCCAGTATAGTTTAATCTTTCTTAAACATGGAGACCAGAATTGTGCCCAGTATTCCAGATGAGGTCTCACCAGTGCCTTGTGTAACAGTTCTAACACTTCCCTCTCTCTGCTGGAAATACTGTGCCTTATGAATGCTAGGACTGCATTAGCCTTTTTTTCACAGCTGCATCCCATTGGCAGCTCATAGTCATCCTGTGATCAACGAATATGTCCTAGTCTTTCTCCTCCTCTGTCGCTTCCAACTAACATGTCCCCAGCGTATAGCAAAAATTCTTGTTAGTCCCTAAATGCATGACTTTGCACTATTAAATTTCATTCCATTTAGTCTATTCCAGTTTATAAGGTCATCCAGATCTTGTCTGGTGGTCCTCCATATTGGCAATACCTCCCAACGTTGTGTCAGCCACAAATTTTAGTAGCCCGCACACCCTTTTTTTGCCAATGTCAATAACAAAAATGTTAAATAACATTGGTGCCAAGACTAATCCCTGAAGTACTGCCTCCACGAGTAACCTCCCTCCAGCCTTAGATTTCACCTTTTTTAGTATGGCCTGTTGTAGTCTCTCCTTTAATCGGTTCCTTATCCATCTTGCAATTCTCATATTAATCCCCATCTTCACTAATTTAATTAATAATTTCCCATGTGGAACTGTATGAAATGCTTTATTGAAATTCAGGTAGATTAGATCTCTACTGCATTTTCTTGACTAAAGAAATCAGTTACCTTCTCAATTAAGATTAAGTTGGTCTGGCACAATATACCTTTTGTAAAACCATGTTATATTTTATCCCAATTGTTAACCTCTAGGTCCTTAACTACTTTCTCTTTCAAAATTTGTTCTAAGACCTTGCGTGCAATTGAAGTCAAACTAACAAGCCTTTAGTTTTCAAGATTACTTTTTTTCCCCCTTTGTTAAAAATAGGAACTGTATTAGCAAATCTCCAGTCATAGGGTACGACCCCCAAGTTTACAGAGGCATTAAAAAGCCTTGCTAGTGGTTCCTTTAATGTTCTTGGATGGAGATTACCTGGGCCACTTTTAGTCCCATTAAGCTGTTTGTGTCTGACTTCACCTTGGATGTGGTCATTTCTACATCCATATTCTAATTCCCATTATTCAACCTGTCACTACCCCAAGCTCTTCATTAGCCTTATTAAAAACTGAGGCAAAGTATTTGTTTAGATGTTGGGCCATGCCTAAATAATCTAACCTCCACCCATCCTCAGTGCTTAGTGATCCCACTTTTTTTTTCTTGTTTTCTTATTTATATGGCTATAGAACCTTTTACTGTTGGTTTTAATTCCCTTTGCAAGGTTCAACTCTGCTTGGCCTTTGGATGTTCTCATTTTATCCCTACGCTTTCTGACCTCCAACAGGTAGCTTCCCTTGCTGATCCCTCCCTTCTTCCATTCCTTGTAGGCTGTCTGCTTTCTCTTAATCACCTGCTTAAGATGCTTTCTCATCCAGCTTAGTCTGCAGCCCTTCCTTATGATTTTTTTCCGCTTGCTTGGGATGCAGGCTTCAAATAGTTTCTAAAACTTTGACTTAAAGTAATTCCAAGCCTCTTCCACATTCAGATTTTTGAGTTCTTTAGTCTAGTTCATTTTCCTAACTAATTTCCCTTAATTTTTTTAAGTTAACCATTTTGAAATCAAGGACCCTAGTTGCAGATCTATTTTTATATATCCTTCCATTAGTTGTATTGAATTAGCTCATGGTCACTTGAACTAAGGTTGTCCACTGTAACCACCTCTTTTATTTGGTCCTCGCTATGTATCAATATTAGGGCTGTCCATTAATCGCAGTTAACTCATGCGATTTAACTCAAAAAATTAATTGTGAGTAATCGCAGTATTAATTGCACTGTTAAACAATAGAATACCAATTTAAATTTATTTAATATTTTGGATGTTCTTCTACATTTTCATATATGGTATTCTGTGTTGTAATTGAAATAAAAATATATATTTTTGATTACAAATATTTGCACTGTAAAAATGATAAAAGAAATAGTAGTTTTCAATTCACCTCATACAAATACTATAGTACAATCTTTGTCGTGAAAGCGCAACTTACAAATGTAGAATTTTTTGTTACATATCTTCACTCAAAAACAAAACAATGTAGATCCTCAGTGCCTACAAGTCCACTCAGTCCTACTTCTTGTTCAGCCAATCGCTAAGACAAACAAATTTGTTTACATTTATAGGAGATAATGCTGTCCTCTTCTTATTAACAGTGTCACCAGAAAGTGAGAACAGGCATTTTGCATGGCACTTTTGTAGCTGACATTGCAGTGTATTTATGTGCCAGATCTGGTAAACATTTGTATGGATCTTCGTGCTTTAGCCACCATTCCAGAGGACACACTTCCATGCTGATGACACTCATTTAAAAAAAATAATACGTTAATTACATTTGTGACATAATTCTCCCCCCAAGGAATTCAATGTCCCCTGCTCTGTTTTACCCACATTCTGCCATATTTCATGTTATAGCAGTCTTGGATGATGTCCCAGCACATGTTGTTGTTCATTTTAAGAACACTTTCACTGCAGATTTGACAAAACGCAAAGAAGGTACCAATGTGAAATTTCTAAAAATAGCTACGGCACTTGACCCAAGGTTTAAAAGTCTGAAGTGCCTTCCAAAATCTGAGAGGGACGGGATGGGGAGCATGCTTTCAGAAGTCTTAAAAGAGCAACACTCAGATGCGGAAACTACAGAACCTGAACCACCAAAAAAGAAAATCTGCTGGTGGCATCTGACTCAGAGGATGAAAATGAACATGTGTTGGTCTGCACTGCTTTGGATTATCAAACAGAACCCGTCATCAGCATGGACGCATGTTCCCTCGAATGGCATGAAAGGATATATGAATCTTTAGCTCATCTGGCATGTAAATATCTTGTGACGCCAGCTACAACAGTGCCATGAGACTGCCTGTTCTCACTTTCAGGTAACATTGTAAACAAGAACCGGGCAGCATTATCTCCTGCAAATGTAAACAGACTTGTTTGTCTGAGACATTGGCTTAACAAGAAGTAGGCCTGAGTAGACTTGTAGGCTCTAAAGTTTTACAATGTTTTATTTTTGAATGCAGGGTTTTTTACATAATTCTACATTTCTAGGTTCAACTTTTATGATAAAGAGATTACACTACGGTACTTGTATTAGTATTTTTCAGTTCACCTATTTCTTTTTCTTTACAGTGCAAATACTTGTAATCAAAAATAAATTAAGCACTGTATACTTGGTATTCTGTTTTGTAATTGAAATAAATATTTTTGAAAATGTAGAGAAACCCAAAAATATTTAAATAAATGGTATTCTATTATTATTTAACAGTGCGATTAATTACAATTAATTTTTTTAATCGCTTGACAGCCCAGGTCAATTTCAAATCTGTAGAATGAGTCATGGGGCTTCCAAGACACCAGCACAATCCATGTGGAGGCCCTGAGCTTTTGCCCTGGCTCTTAAACACCAGCATACACAGCCCTTATTGTCTCTTCTGTCAGGTATGCCACTCTGCTGCGAGGCTGCTAGGGCAGTCAACCTTGATGTTTTATTGTCTGATTGTTTTGTTTTGTATCTGCTAGCTTTAAGCTTGTCTTCATTCCTTAACAGCATTTTTTTTATAAATACTCCAGTGAGGGCTTCTGCTTTTTCTCTAGGGTATCGAAAACATAAAAAATGAAATTGAAGATTCCACAGAGCCATTGATAGATCCTGTTTATGGCCATGGCAGGTAAGTTATAAATAGTCATTTTAGTGAGATGTGTTTGCAACCTTTTTATATTTTCACCAGAATAGCCAGATTATTCAATGGTCCCTGTAGAATGGACTAACACACTTTCCCGTGTTTCCACAAGTGATTATTCTTTTAGAAATAGTTGCTGAGCATGATTAGTCTGAAAAGAATTCAGTTGCTATTCTACAGTAAATAAAAGCAACAACTATTGCAATAACTTTCTACTTGAATTTTTGGAACCCCTTTGTTCACACAGTTCGCTGCAATTTGGAACAAACCCTTGTAATACTGAACTTCCAGAGGAAGTATTCAGTCTCTTAAGATGGAGATAAATTGGCAATCTTGTGTTAAAAATGTTAGTTTTAAACTGTTTTGGGTGTCACTGAGATATATATTTAAACTGAATTCAAAGTGTTCAGACAGCAATGCTTGCTAAGATATGAGTTTTCTCCTTTGTTCAGGAATAATTAGATTTGCAGAAATAAATTGCATGTCACTTTTTAATAAGGTATATCTTTCCATTACATAGCCAAAGCTTAATTAACCTCTTGTTGACGGGGCATGCAGTTTCTAATGTGTGGGACGGAGACAGAGAATGCTCAGGAATGAGTAAGTTACTTTCAATTTATAATTTTATCTGTTTTTACACAGCATAACTGTTCGGTGTTAGAAACTTGAGTTGTGCAGTGTTCCTGGTTCACTAGGTGAGATGCTATTTCACTGTCCTTAGGTTCAGTGTAGGCATCAAGGGAAAGTAATATTTAATCCTCCCTAGAATCTTTGAGGCTGGTATTGATTAATCCTCAAAATCCTTGTGAGGCTGGTGTTTAATCAGCCAATATTTATACAGCACTCAGAGATGAAAGGCTATACCTTTATAATTTTTTAAAAAATCACTTGTCTAACTCTCTTCAATTATATTTTCTATGATACATCTCTGCACCCAACTATTCCTGGGGAAGAAAATATCATCTAAAGTCCTAAGTGTATAGGAGGAAGTAAAGGGAGTGCTTGCATGTATCCCAAAACTCTTCAGATTATGTGGGGTGGATAGTTGCTTGTAATTGTGTAGTAAACATATTTTGATTGGTTACATTCCACAGCCTTAGTAAAGAAAGCGGAGTTACAGCATTGGGAAAACAACTATGCTTTTCCCTTCTACCTCGCTATCTTTGTCCTCTCTCCTTGCAGTACACCTTTTTTTTTCCCTCCTTTGGTCTGTTCACTGTCTTCCTCTGCTATCTCATCACATTTCTTCTTTAGTCAGTCTCCTCAGGGTTGGCAACCCTAAAGTGGTAGCTTCCTCATGTAGAAGGCCTGCACAAGTAAAATACAAGGACTTTGTATGGTCGAACGTGACTTTTTTTGAAGTTGACTCCATAGGTATTTTCCTACTGTGATTACTAGCCAGTTGCCTAGCAGCAGCTACCAGTGAGAGAGCTGGACAGGGTCTTCCATGTATAGCTGATATCCAATGCCTTTTGGACATCCTACGCATTTGCACAGTAGTTGAGGAATACTGGTTATTTCAACAGTTCTATTTACCGGTTGCATGTGTTTGTTGCCTGACCCTTTTAATAGGTTAATAATCATTGTGATGATTGACAATTGATATGACTGTGATAAGGTTCTTCTCCCAAAATCAGGCTACACAGAACTAATACCAGTGAGTCCAATATCTTGTTGGGAGCCTCAGGATGAATGGCAAGGATATTCACACTGAGAGCAAATTAAAACCTTAGAGACCTTTATTAAAATAACGAATAAAGCCGGAAAAGATTCAAGCCACATAAAAAGGTAGAGATAATACAGTATTAGGGTATCTGTGGTGGTATTCTTTGCATAAGCTCTTATATTTGCATACACACACCCTTCTTTGAGGACCTGGTGGTAAGATACAAAGGATCAGCCCTGTCTCTGGCATGACAATGAGTCCAATGGTCCAGGTTCCTGAATGAGTTGAAGGCTCAAATGGGGAAAAGCAGAAAAGCCTAGAAGAAAGAAGTAATGCCACATGGTGGGTTGCCCTGTTATAGGGCCTAAGCTAATATCCAACCCAGTATGGCTAAATCTAACTTCCTTACCCACATAGTGTTAAGGTGTGCTTATTCTATAGGTTAACATAATTGATATGTGTTAATACCATTTTAGCTCATTGTCATACCCATCACTTCTTGCTTAAGCAGAGTTGCAGCTGTTACTTCCAAGTTCCTTGCAGTTACCATTTACTGTTAAGTTCCAACTTCTGCCATTGAGCAAGCTTTCCTCAGTTCCCAAAATCTGAAGGTAACCATTAGGCCATTTATCTATGCCAAAGGTTACAGGCCTCCTTAACCACGCTTATGTTAACTTGTTTAAGCTAATGTCTTACAGGATACAGACCCGTAGATTCCTTACAGGAATCTTTATATAATAAAGGCAAGCCAGCCCTGTGGGCTACACGTGGTGAGATTAATCAGTGGAAGGACTACCTAAGATATGATAAATTAAATATTGAAAGCACATACTGTTTAAATTAGATACTTGCATTAGCTTCTGAATAAAAGTGCACATTTACGTTTTGCAGACATTTTAATGATCTCCGGTTCAGTTGTTTGGTATAATTTTTAAAAGGAGCTGCCTGGCCACAGACTGCTACTACTATATTTTAAAATTTGTAACCCCAGAGTACACGTTAAAGGCAAGACCAAAGTACATTTTTTTTTATCTCTAGAAATAATGTCTCTTGTACCAGAATTATCTGCTCACAGGTCTTAAGTATGTAAGATGAAGCAGATGCAAACAATGCACATGTTAAATTTTATTCCAGTCGACTGATTATCTGTCTCTTCAGCCTCTCAAATATCAGAGAAACTTAAACTTCATAGCATTTCTAATGCTCAGCTCTTCTGAACTCTTCCATTGATTCTGCCTCCTGTATTTATGTTCTAACATATCGTTGAGCCTGGATAATAAAAGCTATCCACTGCTCCTAAATAATTTTTTTTTGTATGCAATACTGTCAAAGTGTGCTTCTTTTAAAGATTCAAAAACCTAAGGTGGTTGTGTTCTGATGTTGTTTAATATTAGTTTATTGTACACATTTACTGTGTATAAAATCAGACAAAATAAATATCTTAACAGTTGATATAATTGTGATTTGGTTTCTGTTAACCTGTTTTTGACACCTAGTATCTTGATTAGTTTCAGTGGGAACAGGCGGAGGTCCTAAATCTTAACACTAGAGATTCGTTATTTTAATCAAATTCATGCTTTTGCTTAGTTATTGAAAAAGATCAAATAACAATATTCAAAACTGTTCTGCAGATGGTATACAGTACTGACTTGTGAAATTCCATAAGCATCCACGTGCCATATGGGAATATTAAGTAATTGTTTTCCTGCCCATCTCTCGCCAGTTCAGATTGCCCTTTGTTTTAAAATTGTTTGAACCAGTTCCACTTTACCTCTTTGACTTCCTATCCGCTTACTTCCCATGCTTGCTCTGTTCCTCAGTTCTTCTCTCTTCCATCCTATATTCCTGCACAGTTGGAAGATGCCTTTCAGTTGTGAGTACTAAGTTTCAGATTCACAGAGTAGTTACAAAATAAACTATCTTAACTTGCTTGATTTCTTTATGAAGCATTTTAGTGGTAGACTTTACCAGTTTTCATACCGGTTCCTTTTTGTTGACTCAAATGCTGTGATATAGAAAGTAGTAATTCTTCGAGTGCTTTTCCTGTGGGTGCTCCACTTTAGGTGTTGGTGCGTCCCGGTACCACTGATTGGAGACTTTTGGTAGCAGTGCCTGGTTGGGATGCATGTGCGCAGTAGCCTCCTTGTACCATTGGCGCTTGTGCGACCCAACCCCCTCAGTTCCTTCTGAGCCATCCTGGGCTGCAGACTGAGCTCCAACAGCGGTGTCTTAAAACGACTGAAATAAAACAATTTAGATAGCAATTAGAGTTTAGTTGGTTATAGTCAGTGTAGAAATAGTCTTAAACTTCAGTTTAAAACTATTTCGACTTCCAAAAAAAAAAACCTCTTGAGAGATCCCTCTCCTTCTTTATTTCTGTTTAATTAGAAAATTTAGATAAAGATAGTGCCAGGCTCTCCTGGATTCAAAAGATGCACTTTTTGCAAGGATGCGATGCCTGTCTCAGACAGCCACTCGCAGTGCGTCCGTTGCTTAGGGGAAGCGCACATTCCCCACAAATGCACCCACTGCAACAACCTCAAAGCCAGAGCAAGGAGAGACAGGGATCTTAAGACTAAAAATTATCAGAAAAATCCCTTACTTCTCCATCGGATGCTAGAAAGCCCCCAGGAAGGTACTCTCCAGGCACCTCCTCCCTAGATAGAGCAAGTACCCTTTCCTCCAAAAAAATAGAGGAAAAGAGAAGCATCACCAATGTAGAGAGAACTGTTAAACAGAAAATGGTCTCCAGCGAGATCACTACCCTCAGTGCCGATGGCCAGCAGGGTGATCATGTTCAATGCTCCGGGCACCTCTGGCACCGCCTGCACCGGGAGTATGAATGGTAAAGGCAAGGAGTCGAGTGGCAGGCATAAGACAGCCTCCTCCTCCACGGCACCTGCCACTCCCAGGAAGGACATGGTGCCCACAGAACTGAAAAAGACAATGCCACCCCCAAGACGTAAACTGCCAACATTGGCACTGACCAAAGCCACTCACTAGAGAGCGGCACTGATGCAGGTGCCTGAACATATCTACTCGGCACCGACGACCTCAGCTCCACACATGCCGATGACCTCCACACCAGGGTCTCTGATTCTCTGCACCAATGGCTCCCCGATGCTGCTGACATCGAAAAACCAGGACTCAATGTCCATGCCGCACTTCTCAAGCAATGAGGACGACATGGAGGAGGGAGTATTTTACTGCGGACACTCTTCCCCTTCTGGTACTGAACCCCAGCCATCCCACACAGGTACCAGGGACCATCCTCACAGAGACATATCCCCATGACTGGCTAACCAATGGATGTGCCCACCCTTTCCATTCCCGATGCAATGGGCACACTGGGACCCATGGTCGGCATACAGATCACAGTTACAAAGAATTCACACATCTAAAAGAAAGCAGATACGACCCCCTATGGAGATGGCCACAGAACCCTCGGAGGCACCTGAGGATACAATAAAGGAGTTGGAAGACACCACACAGGACCTCTCATCAGAACATAACTCCTCTTCATCACCAGATGAGTCTCTTTCCCCTGCTCCCTCCCTTCCCCCACCCACAGTAGCAGATGACTCAAAACAATTCCAAGAATTGTTTAGAAGGGTGGCACAGACCCAAAACATCACACACGAAGAGGTAACTGAGAATCAACACCAACTATTAAAGATTCTACATCCAGCATTCACAACAAAAATAGCAGTACTGGTGAATGATGCATTGATGGAACCCGCGGAAACGATATGGCAAACGCCAGCCACCATACCACCTATGAACAAAATAACTGACAGAAAATATTATGTCCTCAACAAAGGCATGGACTTTTTATTCTCCTACCCACAGCCAAATTAATTGGTGGTGGACGCCATAAATCAGGGGGATAAATTTAAGAACACACCTCAAGACAAAGACGCCAAGAGATTAGATCTTTTTGGCCAAAAAGTATACTCGTCTGTAAGACTCTGCACGGCAAACTGTACCACCCTATTGGTGAAGTACAACCACGTCAGCTGCCAGAAACTCAACGAGTTCCTACCAAATATTCCGGAGGAAAAGAAAGAAGCAGTTCCAAGCCCTCTTGACAGAGGGACAACTAGCAGCCCGAACAGCACTACAAGCTTCCCTTGATACAGCACACACAGCAACCCATACAACAGCTACTGCCATAGTCATGAGGAGAGCCTCCTGGCTACAAGCCTCAGGAATCCCATGGGAACTGCAAACCAAAGTAAAGGATCTCCCATTTGACCCTGGCAGTAGTAGCAGTATACTTATGCAGACAGGGAATTGTGATATTCCCATGCTTGGATGACTGCCTGTTAAAGGGTTGCACTCGAACAGAAGCAACTAACTTTACACAGAGAACTATAATGCTATTCCATACTCTTGGCCTAGAGATAAATGAGAAGAAATCGATGCTACTTCCGGTGCAACTTCTAGAATTCATTGGAGCTTACATACTCAATACAAGAAAAAGCTTCCCTACCAACGTCCAGATTTTACACAATTACCCGTCTCATATCTATGATCACAAGCAGTCAGACGATCTCTGCACACATCTGCCTGCAACTATTATGACACATGGTTGCCTCTACTTTTTGTAGTCAGACAGCGCATGTGTAGTCATGTATCTCTCCAGGGGTGGCTAAGCATGGTATACATACCAGGCAGATATAACCTAAACAAAATCCTATCGCTACCCCTGAAAGTCACACAGTCCCTACAAGGGTGGACAATCCTGAGCAATTGTCCAACAAGTCCCTGCATCCATCCTAATCACCACAGAGTCCTCACTGATAGGATGGGGTGCACACTACAACCCCCACAAAATCCAAGGGAAATGGTCTCCCGAGTCAATATTACACATTGGTCTACTTGAACTACGAGCAGTTCAAAATGTATGCAAACATTTCCTACCGATGATGAGAAACAAATTGGTAAGAATAATAACAGACAACATAGCCTGTTATGTTCTACATAAGCAGACTGGGAGGAGCGCATTCTCATTCCCTATGCACAGAAGCCATGAAACTATGGAACTAGTGCCTTACCCACAATATTACTATTGCTGTGTCTTGCCTCCCAGAACAACAGAACACGATGGCAGACACATTGAGCAGACTGTTTTCCCAGGAATATGAATGGGAGCTGAACAACAAAGTAGCACAACACGTATTCCACGTGTCCCACGTGGAATGGTAGTGGGGACTACCAGTCATAGACCTGTTTGCAACAACACAAACGGCAAATGCCGAAGCTTTTGCTCGTGAGCAGGACTAGGACCACGCACTCTAGAAGATGCCTTCCTCATCCAATGGAATGCTTCCCTTCTGTATGCATTCCCACCAATCCAGCTATTATCCAAAGTAATACCCAAGATACAGACCAATGGAGCCAGGATCATACTGATTGCCCCAACATGGTTCCCACACCTGAACCACCTAACATGGTGCCCACCGTACAATTTTCCCATTCAACGGGATCTCCTGTCTCAGAACGAGGGTCTAATCTTTCATCTGAATCTACCAAAACTCCACCTGATGGCCTAGCTCTTTGATGGCTCCAATGCAACAAACTAGCCTGTTCAGAAGAGGTTAAAAATGTATTCCTAAACAGCAGGAAAATCACCACACGCACTACTTACCTGCATAAATGGAAGAGGTTCACTTGGTGGTGTCATGACAAACACATACCTGCACTTACAACACCAATCCATGAGATCCTGGAGTACTTGCTATACTTGAAACACTCAGGGCTGTCCATTAGTTCACTCAAGGTACACTTCGCAGCCATAACCACCTTCTGCCATAAGAATGACTGTTTCCACAGCCTTCATGCATCCAATTACCAAGCGCTTTCTTGCAGGAATTCAGAACATGTACCCTGAAGTCTGCAACCCTACAACAGCATGGGATCTAGACTCAGTCCTCAGAGGACTAACCAGAGCCACCTTCTAACCCCTTGCTACCTGTTCACTACTACACCTATCAATGAAGGTAGCATTCCTAATTACGATCACCTCAGCACATAGAGTGGGTGTGATCGGGACCCTCATGGCCTATCTGCCTTACACTATATTCTTTGTCTTTAAAGTGCCTATGCAACCACACCCTAAATTCGTACCAAAGGTACCCTCGTCATTCCATATCAGTCAACGTACACATCTCTCTACGTTCTGCCTAAAGCCACATGGGTCTACCCAGGAATCTGTTCTCCACACACTAGATGTTAGAAGACACTAGCATTCTACCTAGAGAGAACAAAACCTTTCCGTAAGTCACTGAGACTCTTCATCTCCACCACAACTGGATGAACGAAAGGCATTGCCATTTCGAAACAGACTATCAAAATGGATTTCGACTTACATCCACCTGTGTTATCAGCAACAAAAGATAGAACACCCAACAGGGGATCAGAGCCCATTCAACAAGAGCAGTTTCTACTTCGACTGCTTTTCTACATAATGTCCCAATCAAAGAGATATGCCAGGCTGCCACTTGGGCTTCAATACACATGTTCACAAACAACTGTGCAATAACAAAAAGCTCTGAGAATGATGCAATACTCAGCCTTATGGTATTGTCATCAACTGTGCAACGTACTCTGGAACCCAACTTTCCATAACTGGGTACTGTTCTACAGTCACCTAAAGTGGAGCACCCACAGGGACAGCACTCTAAGAAGAGAAGGTTACTCACCTTGTGCAGTAACTGAGATTCTTCAAGATGTGTGTTCCTGTGAGTGCTCCACTATCCACCCTCCTCCCCTCTATGGCATTCACTATATGAGCTTCATGATAGAGAAGGAATTGAGGGGGTCGGGATGCATGAGTGCCAATGGTACCACAAGGCGGCTACTGCGCATGCACGTCCTGACCAGGCACTGCTACCAAAAGTCTCCAATCAGCAGTGCCAGGACGCACCAACACCTAAAGTGGAGCACCCACAAGGGGACACATCTTGAAGAACCTCAGTTAGCGCACAAGGTGGGTAACCTTCTTTTTCATCTGAATGAAACAGCTCTAAACAGAGAATACATTTTATTCGTATATACAATTTTGTGCCTTTTCAAAAACAATCTGTGTAATGTCAGAATTTCTGCATTATTTCATATCAACACAAGGTGGCATTTAAGTTACATTAAGCTTGAAGTAGTATCACTAGGTATAATACAATAAAGGCCAGAAAAAAGTGCTCTTATATAAAGGCACTAAAAACTAGTTACCCAATAAAGTAATTGCAAAAATTCTTTTAGAAAAGGACTAATTTTCTGACAAGAAGCCCCAGACAGCATAGCAGGTTATGAGAGAGCCCTCAACTATCACAGGATCTCTTCTGTTTCCTGTCTGACATAATGTCTCAAAATAATAGGCAGTTCTCTGTCCTGCACTGGACCTTTCACTCAATGCTGGTTTCAGACATTCACTTTATAAAATCAGCTTCTTTAGATACTATATTGAAGCTGGAAGGGAAAGAATCTCTGCCTAAAAAATGTAGTTACCCTTAATCACTCACTAGTAGAGAAGCAAGATACTATACTATATTGCATTTGAAAAAGCCCTCATCTGATGGACTGTTTTAAGACTGATCTCAGTGTAAATTAGATTTTTTTTCGCAAAGGGAATTTGATATATGGTATTAACTGGGATTACTGTATTGATATGACCTTTTGATAGGCTAGATATTCACCTCTGTTTGTTTTAAGGTCTAATTAAGCTAAAATTACTTGATGGAAGCGCTCTAGCTCTAAACAGAGGCTACACACCTTCTATTAGATTGTGAATTGGACTTGCCACTTTACCTTCTTCCCAAGAAAAGTGTGATTCTGCTCAGTATATTGCCATATATAGCAATGAGGCTGTAAGTGAAGAAGTATGTTGTCTGAACTCCAAAATGTACCAATGCATGAGCAACTTCTTTCCTGTCTGGCTGAATGACAGCCTGGAAAGAATTTTAACAGCCTGTGGTCCAAAGGTACCTCCAAAATAAAGGTTAATCAGGAAGATCCTTTAGTGATAAGCTTTTGATTCTACAAGGTGTAGAATCTTCAGAATACATTTCTTGGGCAGCTCGGAGCAAAGAAGTCTGTCTGTGGGCAACATTGGGAAAGGGAGATCATGCATAATAACCAGATTATATAAATGAAACACACATCATGCCAAACTTACCCAATATCTTCTTTTTGACTTATTGGAATGGATAGATAAAGGAAATACATGGAAAAACTAACACTTCTTTCATGCAATTCCTGTAGTAAATTTACTGCACAGGTGTTGAATTCAAGTTCTTGAAAATGCATTGCACATGCTGTCCCAAGTAAATAAGAGAGTATACAGTGCTGTCACAAAATGCAGGATTGAGTCTAATTGAAACATGAGAAAGAAAATGAACTTTTTTTTCATTCAGAATATTTCCCAGTGTTATCCCAGAACTTGGCCCGTAGGTAAATGCGTCACAGTTTGTAATCACGAGTTACTGTTACTAACAAATATATATTTAAGAGCTACAGTTTCCCAAAATCAAAGTAGCTTCAGTGTAATTCTCTGAAAAGTGACTTTGGATAAATGTCTACACAGCAGTTAAAAACTGGCCGCTGACTCAGCCTTGTGGGGCTGTAAAATTGTAGTGCAGATGTATGGGCTAGACGGGAGCCTGGGCTTTGAGACCCTCTCCCCTTGCAGGGTTCCAGAGTTTGGGCTCCAACCTGACCCCAAATGCATACACCACAATTTTAGAGCCTTGCAGCCTGAGCCTCCCGAGCCCAAGCCAGCTGAATCAGTTCAGCTGCAGCTGTTTGTTTTCTGTGTAGATGTTACCTTAAAGACTTTACCAAAGAGATCTGCTCACTGTATGTTCAGACGTATGCTTGCTTTAGTGTCACAAATGTTTATTGCTTTTGTTCATTTTAGAGTGAAAGCTGGATTCTACTCCTTTTGATCGATAAATTTGTCTACTAAATTTTAATCAGATAGACCTGTGTAAACCTAAGGATGCTGTATTTTTGGCTGCAGAATGTTTATAACTGGTAGTTATTCTTGAGCAGAAAAGAACTCCGCTTGACTTTCAGATCCAAGAGAATGTCCAACTCAGGCAAATAGTTTCCTATTTGTAAATTTTGCACATGTAGTGTTGTTCATTGAGACAATAAACATGGGAGTCCAGAGCCATTTTTAGTCCTTTTCAGAGTTGAACTACATTTCTAAAGATGCTGAAGTCCAAGTTTTAGTTCTACGTAGATTATACTTTTCAAAGATTCATCGGCTTCAAAGTATTTTTCATTCTTATTGTGAGGCTTTCTTTAAAAATGGTACTAATCAGCTGAAGTAGTGCTGATACTTGAGTGCTGGTACTGGTGGTTGCTCGCAGTGAAGTTCTCCAGAGAAAAATGAAATGATGAGAAATGAAATGATGAGTCATTATGCAAGGTAGCCTATTTCCTCTTGTTTTTTCCTACCCCCCACCCCCCAGATGTTCTGGTTTAACTTGGATTTAAACTTGGAGAGTGGTCAGTTTGGATGAGCTATTACCAGCAGGAGAGTGAGTTTGTGTGTGTATGGGGGTGGGTTTTTGGAGGGGGGTGAGGGAGTGAGAGAACCTGGATTTGTGCAGGAAATGGCCTAACTTGATTATCATGCACATTGTGTAAAGAGTTGTCACTTTGGATGGGCTATCACCAGCAGGAGAGTGAATTTGTGTGGGGGGGTGGAGAGTGAGAAAACCTGGATTTGTGCTGGAAATGGCCTAACCTGAAGATTACTTTAGATAAGCTATTACCAGCAGGACAGTGGGGTGGGAGGAGGTATTGTTTCATATTCTCTGTGTATATATAAAGTCTGCTGCAGTTTCCACGGTATGCATCTGATGAAGTGAGCTGTAGCTCATGAAAGCTCATGCTCAAATAAATTGGTTAGTCTCTAAGGTGCCACAAGTACTCCTTTTCTTGATGAGAAATAGACATTTATTAATAAAACATTTCAAAACCAGTTGATTTTGCATTGTCCACAGTGTCAATATGATTAAAGAAAAGTATGGAAAGTTTTGCTCGTTTCATTTTCTAAAATGGCAGTTTCAGGATGTAGGGTTTTTTTTTCTTTTTCTAGAGCATACTAGAATACTTCACAAGAATTTGCTTTAGTGTTGTAAATCTAAACATTTTTTTAAAAGGACTGTCAACAGCAGACTTCTAGTAAAATGAATAATTCATTTTACTTGTATTCATTTATGGAATAAACAATTTGGGATTTGGCTAAAGTCATCCTGGAATTTTTTTTTTTTTAAAGCTTCCAGTTGACCTGACCTCATTGCTTTTTCAACGCTTGTTTTAAGTTGTATGTCTTTGTAAAATAAGGTATCTTATGCCACATCATTTTTGAAAAAATAGAAAATTTATCCAATAAAATGTTTGTTTTGTTTTTAAACAGAATTACTTGGTATACGTAAGCAGGCAACTGTAGGTTTTTTGACATTAATGGAATCTCTAAGATACTGTAAGGTAAGCTGCCTTTTTCCCCCATAATTTTTAAAATGATATTTCTCGTGCGAGTTGCTCCTTAGCAGTATTCCACTAAGGCATCATCCTCTTCTGAAAATATTGCATGTAGGCACTTCATCCTAAACTGTTGAAGAGTACAGTCTAAGAGTTATTAGGTTTGTAGTATTTCTAGCCTCAAAATGAAACCAAGGCTAAAAGTCTGTAATAAAATACATGTCTAACAATAAAGAGAGTGTTAAATACATGTCTTGTGATGAGTAAACATTAAGAATGAATAGTTTATTCTCCATTAATAGAATAACTAATTTATGTATGTTTTGCCCTTTTCTCAGCCAAAAGAATGTTTAAATGTGAGATTCCAACCTTGCTCAAAAATACCATGCATTTTATGAAGTCTTGAATGCTTTAGTTTGTACCAGAATTAAAAAAATAAAAAAGTAGATACTAGCTACCCCATTTGTTAAATTAAAAATCCATACCTTCAGTCATATGGAAAGTAAAGACAAAAATGTAATAGCTAAAATGTGTAACTTTGTCAGGTGTAGCATTTTTAGTAGTGATTTATTTTAAAGCTACACTGGAGTGGTTCATTATTCGTGCATTGGTAGAAAGCTCTTAGATTTGCTTTTTTACAAATTTGCTTTGCAGCAAATTTAATTTAAGTAGAAGCTGGCACTGTTTTATATTTAAAGTTAAATCCAAGGTGACTTATGACTTTGTGTATGGTAACTTTCTTGTTCCAGTCTATGCTGTGACTTCTAGATTTTTTTTTTTAATTACTTGGATATTTACTTACTATGTCTCTATGCCAAAATATTGACATCAAAGGGCTGGATGCTTACTTCATGTTTGCGTCACTGCGTATATCAAAATCTACTTAAATGCAAACTCTGGCTGTTTTGATATGTGGTGATGCAGAATATAAGTCTTCAACACTAAGATTTTATGTAAGGGGCATTAGTATGCTTTTCACTACACTTGTAATATTTTGGATGCTTTGTTAATGTTTTCTGTCTATTTAGCATGCACTCTTATTATGGTAACATTTGTCAAAGGCTGGCGTGTTTTCATACTACATTGAATCCTTTTGTTTTGATTAATGCTGTATAGAGGATTATGTAGAATTTGCATATATGTAAAAGAATATTGACTACAAACCATGAACGTCTCTTCAAAGTTTAATCACTCAAATAAAAATAGATTAAAAAGATGCAGTGGTAGACTAAGGTAAGCATAAGTGCACCCCACATATTGCATGTGGTGGTATGATGCCTTAAACTCATCAATACCCCCTTGGCTTTGTACGGAGAGCTTTCACTTCTGAAGTGAGGGACCGTTATGTTAGGTTGGCTTAATGAGGATTAAGAAATGCACCTGATTGATCTGTTTTATTTTTGTCAGGTAACATAAATGAATTTATAATCACAGGATCCATAGCCCAGTGCATAAACTTCTACCTTAAGGGCCTGAATATACAAACAAACACAAGAGTACAGTTACTTGCATGAACATGTGAAGGATTAGGCTCGAAGATTGTAAGATGAGATATTGCTGCCTTCTCCGACTGACACTTTCCCTTATTGAAATCTCCCGATGTGCCATAGCAGCTATATTGTTTTCCAAATTACACAGAGGAGTTTTAACATCCTGAGTATCCGATACTACTTTTTCCTAGACAGTTTGGAGTAGGGTGTTTGAGCAGTACAATCTCTGGAGGTGAAACTGCCACATCTATTAAATTGGGCCAAATTATGTGAGATGTGACACATTCTTTCAGGGGACAAGGTTTAAAAACTTATTAAATATGCCACCTAAAATGTAGACTTATGATGTCTACAAACAAATTACTTTTGCATTAATCAAATTAAACACCTAACCCTTTCTTGTCATTTAATCCACCTTTTTCCAAACAGTTGGTAATTGTAGCTTTTTTTAAAAAAATAAATAAATAAAAATAGTCCTGCTAAATAGGATCTTTTCAATATAAATAAACAGCATTCATGTTGTAAGGCGCTCTATTCAGTTTCTTTAACCCCCAAATCCCTCCTCCCTCTTTTTACTACAAGCATAAACAGTGACTTAGGCCTCAGAGTTACAGTATACCACCAGCTCTTGACTTTGGTGGTGATTGAAGGCACTTGGCACTTCACAGTATTGGGCCTAGTGCCATTTAGTTTCCGCTGATGGTTGGATTTACATGGCTAAATCGCAGATCACCAATTATTAAATAGGGGATATGGTAATCAAAAACAGATTTAGTAAAGTTTTTAAATACTACCTGCAAATTGTGACTGAATATTAATTTTTAATATTACAAATTTTGGGGGTGGGGAGGGTATTGGGGCTTCACTATAGCTGTAAGCTAGTTTATTTGTTTTTACTGCATCTCTTCTAGGTTGGCTCCTACTTGAAATCTCCAAAGTTCCCTATTTGGATACTTGGCAGTGAAACACATCTCACGGTCTTTTTTGCCAAGGTATGATCGCTTTGTTTTTTGTTATACAACTCCAGGCAGATAAATACCATACAAGTTCAGATCTTGCTACAGTGTGATTTTCAGCTGCCTTTAATACAAAAACTGAATCACTGAACATTTAAAATAAGTTTAACAGTTTCAGTGATATCTTTAAAGTGTCTTTAAGCTTAAGCTTGCATTTTAAAAAAAGAGGTTGTTTCAGCTACTAATATATTTTAGGCTTTACAGTACTATAGATGTTACGTCTGAGATCTTAAATTGCTGTTGTTGTGGGAAGGATTGTTTGAATAAAATGTATGGGGTCTTTTTGCAACTCCACCTGTTTGAGAATGCTTTTACCCATTTTTAAACCATATGAGCTACAGAAATCTGTCCTGTAAGCTCAAGGATACATACTAAATGTTTAGAATTAGTACATCAGGAAACACTTTAACTTTTAGGATTTAAGTTTTAACTACAAACCATTACACTTAAAGTATAAAACATTTGAGTTAACCGTTCCTAATGAACTCGTAAATCGTATGTTGAATTTTCTCTTGACACGTTGTGTTTCCATAGTTGTGGTGGAGACATTGTCCCTTGTAAGTTTAACTTTTTACCACCTCCTCTGAAAAAATGCTTTCTGCATAAGTGAATCTTTGATTTTAGGAAATGGCTTTTAATTTGTGGAAAGCTTTTTTGCAGTTTTGCCCATTCCTAATTCAACATTTTACAATGAAGTCTTCTTTTAGATCGTAATTCTGAAACAAGGGGCAAAGTTTAAGTGCGGAATTCTTTAGCTATTAAAAATGGTCTCTGTATTATAGTTTCCGGGAGACTTCTGCCTGCTCTCTGTTCAATCTTTTTGTGTTCAAATCCTCCTAAAAACTCAATTGTGATATGAAGCCTGCATGAAGTGAAGGGCAGAATAGCTAACTTGTCAATAAATAAGAAGCTGGTTTATCAAGATATGTAGAAATGCCATTCTAACCAGTTAAATGATCTTTTTGCCATCTTGCCTTTGGTCTCCCTCTTTATCTGCTCTCTATTTGACCCTCACTTGTTATTACACAAGTGATTTTTGTGAGCGTAGAAACAGGGACTCTTTGCTTGTATGAGGAGTCTCATGTTGTTGGGCATTCAGAAAAGTACTACTTCTGTTAAAATGCCATAAATTTTCCTAAATTAGAATAATAAAAACAGGACTGGAAGGGACCTCAGTAGGTCATCTACTCCAGTCCCCTGCACTGAGGCAGAACTAAGTATTATCTAGACCAGGGGTTCTCAAACTTCATTTCACTGCGACCCTCTTCTGACAACAAAAAATTATTACATGACCCCAGGAGGGAGGACTGAAGCCTGAGCCCACCCTGAGTCCCACTGCCCCGGGGGGGGGGGCGAGACAGAGACAAAGCCAAAGCCTGAGACCCACTGTCCCAGGTGGAGAAGGCGTCAAAGCCAAAGCCCAAAATCTTCAGCCAGGGCCCCTGTAACCTGAGCCCCATGGCCCTGGGCAGTGGGGCTCCGGCTTTGGCCCCGAGCTCCTGGAAGTCTAAACCAGCCCTGGCAACCCCATTAAAATGGGGTTGCAACCCACTTTGGGGTTCCAACCCACAGTTTGAGAACCACTGATCTAGACCATCCCTGAAAGGTGTTTGTCTAACCCGGTGGTTCCCAAACTTGTTCCGCCGCTTGCGCTGGGAAAGCCCCTGGCGGGGCGTGCCGGTTTGTTTACCTGCCGTGTCCGATCGCTGCTCCTAGTGGCCGTGGTTCGCTGCTCCAGGCCAATGGGAGCTGCTGGAAGTGGCGGCCAGTAGGTCCCTCGGCCCACGCTGCTTCCAGCAGCTCCCATTGGCCTAGAGCAGCAAACCGTGGCCACTGGGAGCCATGATTGGCCGAACCTGCGGATACGGCAGGTAAACAAACTGGTCTGGCCCGGCCCGCCGGGGCTTTCCCTGCACAAGCGATGGAACAAGTTTGGGAACCACTGGTCTAACCTGTTCTTAAAAACCTCCAATGACAGAGATTCTACAACCTCTCTAGGTAATGTTTCAGTGCTTAACTACCCTTGTAGTTAAGAAGTTTTTCCTAATGTCTAATCTAAATCTCCCATGCAGCAATTTAAGCCCATGACTACTTGTCCTGCCCCCATTTTCTCGTCTCCAAACCCAATTTTTCAATCTTCCCTCATAGTTTCTAGACCTTTAATCATTTTTGTTGCTCTTCTCTGGATTTTCTCCAATTTTCGCATCTTTCCTGAAGTGTGGTGCCCAGAACCGGACACAGTACTCTAGCTGAGGGCGTTATCAGAGCTGAGTAGAATGGAAGAATTACTTCTGGTGTCTTGCTCAAACACTCCTGCTAATACAAAAAAGAAAACATCATTCTGGAATGTAACATTATTACATTGTTGACCCATATTTAGTTTGTGATCTGCTGTAACACTCTTCTGTAAAGCCTGTTCTGCAGTACTCCCTCCAGAGTAGTCCTTTCCCATTTTGTATTGGTGCATTGATTATTCTTTCCTAAGTGTAATACTTTGCATTTCTCCTTACTGAATTTTATCTTGTGTAATTCAGACCATTTCTCCAGTTTGTCAAGATCATTTTGAATTTTAATCCTGGCCTCCAGAGTGCTTGCATCTTCTCCCAGTTTGGTATCTCACACTGACTTGAAGTGTACTCTCCAGGCCATTATCCAAATAATTTATGAAGATATTGAATAGAACCAAACTCAGGATAGATACCTGTTGGATCTCACTCACTATACCCTTCCAGCTCAATTATGAGCCATTGATAACTACTTTGAGTGTGGCTTTCCAGCCAGTTGTACACCCAACTTATACTAGGTTTGTCTGCTATATTTCTCTAGTTTATGAGAAGGCCATGTGAAAAAGTATCCAAAGCCTTACTAAAGTCGAGATATGACCTCTGCTCCTTCCCCTATCCACAAGGCTTGTTTCCCTGTCAAAGAAGAGTCTGTTGGTTTCACATGATTCGTCTTGACAAATCCATGTTGACTGTTGCCTATCACCTTATTGTCTTCTAGGTGCTTGCAAATTGATCTTTTGATTATTTGCTCCATTATCTTCCTGGGTACTGAAGTTAAGCTAGCTGGTCTATAATTCCCTCGGTTGTCCTTATTTCCCTTCTTATAGATACTATATTTGCCCTTTTCCAGTACCTTTCCTCAGGTATCTCTCCCATCCTCCACAAGTTCTCAAAGATGATTGCTAATGGCTCAGAGATCTCTTCAGTCAGTTCCTTCAGGCCCTGCTGACTTGAAGACATCTAACTGGTCTGAGTAATTCTTAACATGTTGTTTTCCTATTTGAGCTTCAGATTCTACCCATTTTACACTGTTTGTTTTTCTGTTAGTTGTCTGATCACTGCTAACTTTTCTGGTGAAAACTGCAACCAAAGGCATTTAACACTTTGGGCATTGCTGCGTTTTCTGTTTTTTCTTCCTCATTGAGTAATGGGCTTACCATGTCCCTTGTCTTCCTCTTGCTTCCCTTGTATTTGTAAAATGCTTTCTTGTTAGCCATTATGTCCCTAGCTATTTTAATCTCATTTTGTGCCTTGGCCTTTCTGATTTTGTCCCTATATGCTTATGGTGTTTTTTATATTCACCCTTTGTCATTTGGCCTAATTTTCACTTCTTGTATGACACTTTTTTCGAGTTTCAGGTGATTGAAAATCTCTTGGTTAAGCCAGGGTGGCCTGTTACCATACTTTCTCCTTTCAGGAGTGTCCCTGTGGGTGTTCCACTTTAGGTGTCTTGACACCCTGTGCTTGTAATCAGAGATTTGTGGTAGCCGTGCCCAGTTGGGCCACGCACACGCCGTAGCTGTCTTGTGCTGCACCAAGTGGTTACAGTGCACAACTAACCGTCCCCCAGTTCCTTCTCTACCACCTTTTGGCTTGAGTCAGAGCGATCAGCAGCACCCTCTCTTACTTCAGATAATATTTATAGTAGATAATTCATAGTGATAGTGTTAGCTTAGTTGTAGTTAGCTTCCCTATCCACTTGCCCTACTCTAATTTGTTTAATCAAAAAATATATTTTTTTTTCCTTCTACCTCCCCTGTTTCTCTGGCAGGCATACAGCTTTAGCCTCAAACAGGGTTTACCCCTGTTTTTTCCTCTAAGAAACCAACACTCTCAGGCATGCCTGACTTGCAGACTCTCCATACCAGTTTCTGACAGCCATGCTCAGTGTGTCTGCTGCCTCAGCGAGACACACTTTACTCAAAAGTGCCCACACTGCAGAAAGCTGACAGCCAGGACAAGAAAAACCAGGGATCTTCAACCAGAGATGGAGAAATCTCTCAGGCCAGCTTCCAACCCCAAGTCCAGGCCACCCCCTGGTCAACAGTTGTCAGCAGCAGCAGCGTCTGACATGGGCTCTCCTCCAACAACAGCTGTCAAGGAGCCTACTCATAGAAAGCCTACAAAAAAGTCGTACTGGGGCAGATTTTTCAGTAGGAGATAGCTTTCTTTTGGGCTCAACAATACGATCCAAAGCCACTGGTCCCCAGCGTAGTCCAACCTGCACATAAACTTACTGGAGCTAAGGGCAGTCCGAAATGCATGCAACTACTTTCTCCCTCTAATCAAGAACAGCGCCATCAAGATCCTCATAGACAATATAGCAGGCAAATTTTATATAAACGGTCAAGGGGGAGCACGATGATACTCCATATGTATGGAGGCAATTCCCCTTTGGAATTGGTGCATCACCAACAACATAGAGATATCAGCATCCTATCTGCCGGGATGTCAGAATTCAACCGTGGATCTACTAAGCAGGGATTTTTCACAAACCCAAAAATGGAAGATGGATCCTGGAATTTTCAAATCTATATTCATACTATGGGAATTCCCCCATCATAGATCTATTTGCAACAGCTCAGAATGTCAGACGCCCACAATATTGCTCCAGAGCAGGCTTGGGACACCTAGGCGACGCTCTCCTCATAAAATGGGAGGCACCACTGATGTATCCATTTCCTCCAACTCTGCTCCTAAGCAGAGTCATTCACAAGATGAGGCAGGACAAGTCTAGGGTCATTCTCATTGCGCCCACATGGCCCAGACAAACATGGTTCTCATACCTACCAAAACTGCCTTGAACCCTTCCCTTAGTACCTCACCTTATCACAAGATGCAGGACCTGTCTGTCACTCCAGCCTTGGAGTACTCCACTTCAAGGCCTGGTTTCTCCATGGCTGACTGGGGTCAAGAGGGCCTGTTCTGAGGAAGTAAAAGATATATTATTGAATAGTCAGAGACTAAGCACAAGAAAGACATCTATCCATAAATGGAAGCGATTCTGTACCTGGTGCCAAGATAAACACATCTTAGCACAGTTGTCCCTCCTATGGAGGAACCTCGACTGTTTATTAGGACTTAAAATATCGGGGCAATCCACAAGCTCAATCAGAGTACACTTGGCTGCTATTACCTCCTTCCATGACAAGGTGGATGGGGTCACTATATTTGCTCACCTGACAATTAAACGCTTCCTTTAAGGCATTGAAAACACTTATCCCACACTAAGAAACCCTACACCCCTGGGGGACCTCAACCTTGTTCTACGTGGACTCATGGGAAAACCATTTGAATCCCTTACAACTTGTTCATTGTTGCATTTATTGATGAAGGTGGCCTTCCTCAGTGCCATCATGTCCTCAAGATGAGTGGGAGATAAAGTGCCCTAATGGCACACTCACCTTATGCAACATTCTTTAAAGATAAAGTAATCCTGCAATTGCTTCCTAAATTCATACCCAAGGTTGCCTCCCCCTTCCATTTAAAGCAACCTATTTACTTACCTGTATGTTTTCCGAAGCCACATATGGACGGGAGGGAGGCCTCACTCACGTGTTCGTTGTTCATAGAGCATTAGTTTTCTACTTTGAAAGGAAAAAAATCATTTAGAAAATCACCTAGACTATTTGTTTCCATAACAGAATGCTCAATGGGTCAAACCATCTCAAAACAGACTATCCAAATGGATATCTGGATGTATCCATTTGTGCTAGCAAAACACCAGTCTATAACCTCCACCAGGAATTCACATGCGCTCCACAAGAGCACTGGCAGCATCTGTGACCTATCACTGACCTTTGCAGAGCAGCTACCTGAGCATCAGTCCATACTTTCACTAAACATTGTGCGTTAGAAAAACAATCCGCGTCAAATGATCACTTTGGAGTTACGGTGTTATCCACAGTCAATAGACCAACTCCAAAGCCCCTCCCCTCCCCTAAGGGGCACTGCTCAACAGTCACCTCAAGTGGAGCATCCAAGGTGACACTTGAAAAAGAAGGTTACTCACCTTGTGCAGTAACTGAGGTTCTTCGAGATGGTTGTCCTTGTGGGTGCTCCACCACCCTACCTCCTCCCCTCTACTTTGGAGTTTCAGGTCAATTCTCTGAGGTTGAGAAGGAACAGGGGGTTGGTTGGCTGCACACTGCTGTGTAACCACTCGGTGCAGTGCAAGATGGCTACGACACATGCGCGGCCCAATCAGGCACTTATACCACAAATCTCCGATTACAAGCGCAGGGCATCATGTCCCGGTGGATGCTCCACTTTAGGAGTCAACCACCTCAAAGAACCTCAGTTACTGCACAAGGTGAGTAACTTCTCTTCTATCTTTCCTATACATTGGTATAGTTTTCTCTGGTTCCCCTAATAATATCTCTCTAAAAAACTGCCAGGTCTCTTGAAACTTTTTTCCTTTGACTTGTTTCCCACAGGATTTTACTTACCAATTCATTCAGTTTGCTTAAGTCTGCCTTCTTAAAGTCCTTTTGCTTAATTCTGCCGTTTTCACTCCTACTGTTCCTTAGAATCATGAACTCATCATTTCATGATCAGTTTCACTGAAACTGCTTTGCACCTTCAGATTCTAACTAGTTTCCACATGTTTGTCAGGATCAAATCCAGAATAGCCTTTTCTCTAGTTGCTTTCTCCACCTTCTGTAATTAAAAGCTGTCTCCAGTGCATTCCAAGAACTGGTTGGATAATCTGTGCCCTGCTGTTTTATTTTCCCAACAGATGTCTGGGTAATTGAAGTCCCCGGTCACCACCAAGTCCTGTGTTTTGAATGATTTTGTTAGTTGTTTAAAAAAAGTCTCATTCACCTCTTCTTCCTAGTTAAGTTGTCTATAGTAGACCTCCTACCATGGCATCATTCCTGTTTTTTACCCCTTTCAACACATCTGCCTCCCACTTCTGTCTCAACCTCAGTGCAAGTTTATAAATCTTTGCTATATGAGGCAACTCCTCCTCCCTTTTTTCCCTGTTGACCTTCCATAGCAAATGTAGGTGTTATACTTATTCTAAAAATATATGTGTAGGATTCTCACTCATGAGGTCTGTTGCTAGCCCTTGTGATTTCATCATAATGTAATTTTGGCCCCTGCTGGAGCCATTCCTGTGTTGAGACTAGACACTTCAGCTTTCATGTGAATTTCAGCCCCGCCAGTGGTAAAACAACTGATTGCCTTCCCCCACTTTTCTGTTTCCTGAGGAGAAAGCAGCCAATCAAGAAGCAAGCAGTCCCTCTCTTTCCCCTGCCCATGACTGAGATGAGTTTATGGTGCGGGGGAGCAGGACCAGGTTGGCTCTACACCTTCCTGCCCTCACCACTCCTGTGACAAATGAGTCTGCTTCTCTGGGCTCCTTCCCTTCCCGCCCCCTTCATCCTTGTAACACTTGGTGTGGAAAAGGGAAAAGGTGGTGAAGACCCCCTGGATTGGGAGTGGGTTGGGTAATGAAGGATAAGGGTGTTCTCAGCTTCAAGGATTCATTCCTGTTGTCATACTCCTTGGAGAAGGAGATGAGAACCCTGATGTAGCTGCTCCCTAGGCTTAAGGGGGTGAAGGTGATGATCCCCTGGAGCTGCAGGAGGAGCAGAGTTTCACTTCGTGGCATAGGGCAGACTTGATGTGGGGGTGGAGGGTGCATGATTAATTGATGAGCTTTAAGATAGGCAGATATGAGCACAGAAGGAGACATAACTATTTTGGAGTTCGGGGAGAAGCTTTACTCCATCAGGCAGCCAGTGAGAGCATCTGCAGTGGGGACCAAAATCACATTATTCTATAAATTTGGCAGAGCTGGCACCGCTTACTGCTGCATGCACACTGGGGGTTGACACGGGAGTTAAATCAAGATAGACCAAACCCAAACATCTCTTAAACAAACCAAAAAAAACCCCATGATTTTTTGGGAGGTCTGATGGATGACTTTTGAACTCTGGGGTTTAGCAGTACTGGGGTCTTGACTCCTTGGTATGAGACTGAGAAAACTTGAGTAGCTCTTAAGGTTTTTTGACTCTTGAAACCACAAGCAGAAGAGTAGTGTGATCCAAGTCCCTATGCACATTTATGAAGAGCCTTGAAAGTAAGAAAAAGAATCTTGAACCTGAAGCAGTAGAAAAAGGAGTCATTGGAAGGATTTATAGACCAGGAAGATGGGAACAGAACCATAGGCAAAAATGACTATC
Organism: Eretmochelys imbricata; assembly: GCF_965152235.1. NCBI lineage: Eukaryota > Metazoa > Chordata > Testudines > Cheloniidae > Eretmochelys > Eretmochelys imbricata. Next base: position 228,193,608 of record NC_135573.1, on the reverse strand, counting down.
ACAGTTTCATTTTGTATGGGCTGAAGTGGGTGATATATGGATGTCTAGGAGGCTGGAAAGGAGGATCTAGGGTCTAGATGAGAGGGACAGAAGGAAAAGATCTGGTGAAAGTGTTAGGATTAAGATGCTGAGTGGATATGAGAGAAGAGACAAAAATTGGATGATTCTTGAAATCCTAGGCCTGAGTGACAAACAGGTATGTTGAGCACTGGCAGAGAATCATGGGAGTTTTGGAGAAAGATCATGAGGAGGTTTAGCTGTTAGCAGAAGTTCTGATTACTACCAAGTTTGAATTGGATCAGACTGCTGGGGCACTTGCTGCCTCTTGCAAACTTTACAGGTCCCCTGTTTGGATCAGAAGTAGACATGGCTTCATGAGGGATCACTGTCTAGGTATATGAAGAGGAAATACAGTCTCTAGCATTCTTAAGAATCAAGATTTACAAACTTCAACACAGAGGTCATTAAACTGAACAGGTACTGCATATTTTATTAAACACTCTTTGTGGCATTTGCAGTTAGAGAATCAAGTCAGCATGGTGAAAACATTTCTAACTGGTTTCAGAAATCAAAAACAAAGCTTTTGTGAATATATGTGTGCTTTCTAAGGTTGCTAACTAACCTTATCACAATGTGCATACTCTAAGTATAAATGTCTAAGGTCATTGTTCATGGTTGGGTGATGTAGACCGGGATTCTCAACCTTTTTCTTTGAGGCCCCCCCTAACATGTTGTAGAAACTCCAGGGCCCATCAGGGAGGTGGGCCTTGGGGCTCCACAGGGCTGTGGAGCTCAGGATGCTGGGGCTTCAGTCCTGCCAGGGCTCGGGGTGTCAGCCCTGTGGGGGGAGCCATAGAGCCCTGGTTGAAAACTGTTGATGTAGACCATGAAAATGTAACTGTATATACCCTCAGGAGAATAAGCAAATTATTTCTTTTTGCAAAAAGATTTCTTATCCATCTGTTTTCTTTCGAAGATGGATTTTAGCTGTTACATTTAAAGATCCACCTTCCTGGAAGTGCAGACCTGACTGAAGAGGTGTGTTACATATTGCCACATGGAACACATTAACACTGTATGGTGCTGGATACAACGCAGCACTTGTCAAAGAACTCGCCCATTTCGAGATCAAAATCGCTGACATCACAGGACCATCTGTCACAAAGTGATTAAGTTACTGTGGAAGGATCAACCTTTCTCCACTCCAGCGGTCAACACTGAATTCAGGGTGTGGCGTTTTGTTAGAGGTGGTCTGACCACTCTAAGCACACACAACCCCATCTCTCCACACTTACTCTATGCTTGTCTCCAACATCGTCCTAGACACTTATCAGTCATTATGGCCTTCATACCATCAGAAGATCAATTACCTGTGGAAAAGGATGCATTCTGCCACCAGCTGGCAGCAAAGCCAGTCAACTCTGCTAGTGCTAGGAGACTTCAGTGCTGTGACTGGCTGCAAATTAAATGGGTATGAAACAGTGCCAGCTCCCTTCAGTTCAGGTTCCCCAAATAACAATACCATCCACCTTTTGACATTGTGTGCCCATGAGGGCTTGTCTATCACGGGTTTCTGGTTTAGGTACCCTAACCATCACTGGCCTTGGTTTTCAAACAATGGATGTACAATGAAGGAAATTAATCACATCCTCATCAGAAACCACTCCATAGGGAAATCTCCCTAGATTTTTGGTGGCACAGAAGCACCAGGAAACTCAGACCACAGACTAGTTGTGCAGCTCACTGCGTTTTCCAACTCCTCACAAGCCAGGTGTCCACCAACAGTACAATATCCAGCATCTATCCAAGGATCCTGTTGAAGCAGCGAAATACACAAGGCCATCGAGGATGTAACCTCAGTACCCTATCAGATGATGTGGAGATCACCTGGAATTGGTTTACTTAATGCTATATTACATGCCAAGGCTGGAAAAATTGGCAGACACTTGCGCAAGAAACCGTGGCTTTCTGAAGAGGCCTCTGATATATTAGCAAAGAAGATGGGAGCATGCAAGCAAGATGATGTCCAAGAAAGTAAAAGACCGAAAGGCATTTTCTGGGCCACAGCCACATATGACCATGAGATCTACATCAACTACCTGGCTGATGAAGCAGAGGACAGCTTAAAGTACAACAATCTGCCTCCTGCTTGCAGAGCCGTTGCACATAGCTGGCAGCCATAAATAGCCTTCTGACATACCCATCCCAAAACCAGATGGCTCTCCCTGCTCATTGATGGACAAGGCCCTGGACAGAGGGAAGACACATTATGAAAGTGTGCTGACCCACACACCTGCTCACAACTGTCCAGAGCTATGTGATCTAGCAAACAGTGTGGCTGCAGACTTGGGACAAACGCTAATACTCCATTACCTGAAGTAGGCTATCCAAAAGTTATGGAATAGATGTGCTACTGGACCTGATGATATTCCATACAAGCTGTTTAAAGATGCCTTGGAATCAGTGCGCATCGCCTGCATCGGCTGCTTTTAATTTGTGGGCATGAGCCAAAATACCAGCAGAATGGAAAGACGGCATTACGGTGTCCGTGTACGAAGGAAAAATCTTGCACCGAATGTAGCAACTGCAGGCTGATCTCATTGTTATCAGTTCCTGGAAGGGTTTTTGCTCATGTTCTGCTTGGTAGGATGCAGCTGCTCCTTAACAAATATTATCCACAGCAATCTGATTTCATTGATAAGCAGTCGACAGTGAAGCTGTCCTTACCCTTTGGCTTCTTGCTGAGCTGCACTGAGAATTTAACCACACACTTCCTGTGGCATATAGCAACATCAAAGTGGTATTTGAATCAGTCTACAGGTTAGCACTTTGTCTCATGCAGAGCCGACTTTGTGCACCTCTGGAATGCCATCTTCACACCAGTACCAACACAAGAATTTGCATTGGTACATTGTGTTTCTACACAACTTCAGGTGTGTGGCAGGGATGCATTCTCACCTCAGCATTATTTTGTCAAGGTATCAGCTAGATATTAGGGTTTGCGACTCCACGTGTCCGAATCCAGGTTGCACAAGAAGTGTTCACTGACCAAGATTATGCCAACGACACTAACCTGCTTATGGAGAGGTTATAGAATTTCAGCCTGCCAACCAGGGTCTCCAGAGTCTGCCCACGCTATCAGGTTGAACACCTCATGGCAGAAGTCAATGTCCAGAACCTTGTTGCTGGGCCACCAGAACCCCAGTGCAGATTGGCTCAGGTATGGGTTCAGGTACCATGGACTATTGACAAATTCATCTATCTACTCTGCAAGCAGAGTTCAAACAGCCTCAGCAAATTAGACATTCTTTGAGAAATAGTTCTCACCACCTCCTGTGCTAAGTTCATGTCTTTACATTGAGACAAAATTTAGGACCTATCAAACCTGTGTGCTTCCTGTATTGCTAATAGGCATCAGAAACCTGGACACACTCTTACAGGCAGACTTGGCAGCTAGAAACGTTCCATGTCTGCTGTCAGCACCAAATCCGGTGCATAAAATGGGTTGATTTTGTGCAGAATGTCGTCATCTCAGAGATCTGACTGTCCTCCTATCACTCATTATGGTCAAAAGTGGTGTTGCATGCATTTCAGCTTTGTTGCCAGGATGGACAAAACACACCCCAATACATACTTCTCAAACTCTCCACTGATGCTTGAAGAGGTGCATGCATTGTCCCTATCTGGTGCCACCTGTGGGGCTGCCTCAGATTTGTTGATTTGATGGATTGAGCCAGATCTGGGGATTTCACTACCCTGCTATGATACCATCAACTATGGTCACTCTGGTTGGCACAAAAGTCCTCAGTAGACTGTGTTGATTTGATGACTTGAAGTGGTTAATTACAAATTAAATGAATTACATTCATTTACTTTGGGGGATGGGAGAGTATTACTTTGATTAAATCACTTGTCATGCATGTGTGCAAGTTCAAGATGCCTTTAAAGAATAAGCTTTTTGGTTTTCAACTTGGATTCCCTCTCCAAAGCTGTACATCTTAGTACAGTCACACTTAGCTAGAATAGAGATGGAATATCGCTTTTACTGTATCTTCCCACAGCCTTTCCAAGCCCAGATGAAAGTCTTGTAAATCAAGAGTCAAAATATCCCAGATTTTTTTTCCGCAGCTGTTCCCATTTGATCTTCACAGGAACAAAGTTCATTCTAAAAATTCTAATTAAAACTCTTGCTCCAGCTTGTATTGCACAAGGCCCTTTCCAAAATAAACAAACAAATAAAACACCCTTTATAGATGAAACAAGATAATTTCCCATGAGCTGCTAAACAGTCAAGTAAATATAATTAAGAGGCACTTCAGAAATTTGCCAAAGTTATAGGAAAAATGTAATTAAGTGTTTGCTGAAATGTAACCTACTATTTAATCATTTGCTTGAGAGGTTTCTTAAACATTTTTAGTCTATTTAAAATGTGGCTGGAAAAGTGATTACAATTTTTTTGTTTTCAGTATGGGTGCTGTCTTCAAATTATATTCTCTACTTAACTGTTGTCATTACAAGGTCTATACAAGTGTGAATCAAAAATATGTTCTGAATTTTCTAAAGCAACAAAATAGTCATTTTCAATTTGAGTTTTTAGTGGTGATATATGAAGGAGAGCATAGTTTAATTTCAGATCAGTTAGCAGTGTAGCCAGTTAAAAATACATCTTCTGACTTGTGAAATGGGCAAATCTGATATTGAAGTACATTGAGAATAAATAATGGAACGCCACAATGTAATTTATGGTCTTCTCTGACTAGAACTAAAAGATTAATTGGCACATTCTGTTCTCATTTTATGGTTTGGTGTAATTTTTAAGTTCAATAGGTTGTAGTAATAAGAAATATGTAAAACTACTTTGTCATGAAAAATTTAGCCATCATATAAAATGGAATATTTGAATAAAAATATTGATGCCAAATTTTTAATGGAAGTTTCTGCACATTTGTAAGCAAAGCAGTATTGAATATTTATATTAATCTTTGGATTTACTACATTGGACTCATTCATAAGTCATATCTCATTCTGTGCAAAAGACATCAGAAGTAGTCAGTTGTCTTAGTAATTAATTTTAATGTAAATTTAATAAGACAACTGAGGTTTTTTTGGCAGAGAATGAGGTAAGATGATTTATGAATGAGTCCAATGTAATTTGAAGTATTTGGCGTGGCCCTCTTTTAGTGGGTGAACAGCATACAATACCTCTATATACCTGACATCTGAGATGTTGAGTTATAAAAACAAACATTTCAGCGTTCTCACTTTTTTTTGTAGAATACACAGAATGGCTTGCAAGTACTGAACACATCAAATGCACTGCTAAATATACCTTTCTTACTTGTAAGTCACTGTGTACAGTATATTAGCCTACCACATAGAAGAGAAGGCCGTGAACATCATTGTATCATTCTGTATCCTTTTTTAGGTGTCAAACCAATGTTGGTTCCAGCCATGTTTGGTACAATAGAAGATATTGGGCCTGACTCATCACATGACGGGTAGATATTTTGCTTTTCAAAGTTGAAAGAATAGACATCCCAGTTGACTGAAAATTGATGGTTCTAGCTTAAAATTGATATCTATAGAAACCCAGCACACAAATGTAAATCAATTGTTTCTGCAAATTTGTGCCCCACAAGTGGAAAAGCAAAGCCACTCTTCTGCAAGGGTCCTTTCCCCAATGGTATGTCTGAGTCTTGATTATCAGTGTGGTACTTTCAGTTTAAGTGCTATGGACTTGTGGGTCTTTCTGAATATTTTACAAAACTCCATCTCGTTACTCTAGCTACCATTTCAGTTTTTCTCTGTGCATGACTAAGAAAAATGGTATTTTAAAGAAAAATCTGATTTTTTTTTAAATTTGACTTTGAGGGTTCATTTAGCATTCTGTTTTTAATACTTTTTTTTTTGTGGTTCTCCTTAGCTCTGTTAACGGCTTTCTCCACTCCTAAAAGCTTTCTTGTGCATAGGGATAAAATGATTTTTTTTAAAGGCAAAATGAAAACTCAGTCTTTGAAAGCCGCTTTGATGACTGTCTTCAGAGATGCAAATCTAAAATGGCAGCTAAGATCTCATGGGAGACTACAAAATCCTTTAGCTCAACTGTTGCCTGCTTCAGTTTCATTGTAGCCTATAGGTATAGGTATTAGCTAGGCAAGGCATACATATAAATTAAAGGAGTAACACAGTGAGCTTACAATCCTCAAGACCTACTGTACATAGCTTAGCTAAGCTAATCAAGGCATAATGCCAAAGCCTTAGTGTAAGCAGCTAACCAGGAGTAACCATAGATCATAACGTATCACAAGATAGGATGCTGTAATGACTAAACTGCTCACAGGTAAACACAAGATGCTAGTTTATACCAGCTTGGGATATTTTAAGTTAGGAACATCAGCAGATGTCCAACCACAAGAATAACATAGTAACTAATTGACATATAAACTAATAAACTTTAAGTAAACAGATTAGTTTCCTATGGGATGGAAGAAGGACACTCCAGCATTCGTAGGGTGAGCAAATAAAATTGAGAAAAGGGGATGAAACACCTACAGAATATTCATTAGGCATAATGATGTTAATGTAAGACATTATAAAAGCTGTATCCCAGTCTGTGTACCTTGGGAGAAGCCAGGGTGTCAATCACTGGTGATGTGGAAGATGACGATTGATGAGATAATCAGTATAATTCATATACAATCAATAGATTATGCCAACATGATGTCACTGTAATCCGGTTAATCTTCAGTATTTTTTTTCTATACTTGAGATTAGCCTCCATCTGTGGGCAGCAGCTAGCATCACTGCAAACCCTCCCACAAGAAAAGATACAAAAGCCATGACTTGCACCAGTTGAGTTTACCTAATTTCAGTGCACAAATGCAGCAACACTGATTGCAGATTACTGTATACCAAGCATAGATAAGGCCTTAGTTCTTGTAAATATTAATCTAGTTTTAAGTGAGTGGAAGGCAAGGAAGTTTTAAGAAGACAATGTAACAATCACATCTTTACCTACTAAATTTGAGCAATGGAACATTCCATCTTTCAGAGATAGGCAGGTCTAAATGAATGTCCTCGTACTTGTGAAAAGATAAGAGGGAGAAAAGAGAAGCTGTGTTAATCTGTTTCAATGAAGAGGCTATCTCAGCAACCATTGCTAATCTTTTCTCTATTTATCATGCATGGTCTTTCAACAAGCTTTTGAACTATCAGTAGTCTGTAAACTTCATCTAGACTGAGAGTACTCATGCTGCTATATGTATAGTGATTGGTTGTGTTCGTTAGATTATTTCAAATTAGCAAAAACACATTTTAGAAGAGTAAGAATTATTCAAACATTCCCTCTCTTTTCAAGAGATTTTAGAAGTATAAGTCACTGTACTCCAAAATACTGTTTTTAATATTTGCTGCTGCTAACAGGAGACAATGAGATGCCTAGGGTGTGATAGACTACAATGTCACTTCTTTTCATTTCCCATATTTAATATAAAGTAAAATGCATACACTATGGGTTCTCAAACTGTCCTAGTGTGGGGGACACCCCTTCCATTCCCAATCGCATACACCACCTCCCCTCTTATATGCGATCCCTATGGCCACAGCACTTGTTTACATGATAGTGTTATTAGGAGGCTTTTTACCAGTCTCTTAAAGTTATTTAACAGTTGGAAATGAAGAGAACCAACACAGTGTGACCAGCTAACTCTGCCTGGACTACTTTGAGAACTGATGGCACAACCTCTCTTTATTGTCTTTTCATTTAGAAAATGAGTGTTGGCTAATGAGTCTCAGTTGGAAAGTGCTGACTATCAGTAGAAGGTTGTCCGAGATTATTTTTCTTTTTTTGATTATAAAATGAAATGGGACACCTCCATCAAAGGTGTCTTCACTCCACTTAGCTGCAAGTCATAAATGTAGTGTATAGTTCCAAAAATAAAAGCCTTTGGAATATAATTACTGAATGTCCATGAGTAATAATTTGAAGTGAGAATTTATGGGTTTTCAGAATAAAAAGCGTTAATCTTTAGGGTCTGTCTACACTGCAATAAAAAACGCGGTTGCACCAAGTTTCAGAGCCTAGGTCAGCAGACTTGGGCTTATGGAGTTCAGGCTGCAGGGCTAAAAATTGCAGTGCAAACATTTGGGCTTGGGCTGGAACCCAGGCTCAGTAACCCTCCCACCTGTTGCAAGTGTCTGAGTCCAAACTCCAGTCTGAGCCTGAATATCTACACTGCAATTTTTAGCACCACAGACCAAGCCCTGCAAGCCGAAGTAAGCTGACTCAGGCCAGCTGTGGCTATGCTGCAGGTCTTTTTTTTGCAGTGTAAACATGCCCTTATGACCACTTACTGTGCCTGTGAACTTTTTCAAATGTCTGTGTACAGTTCTGATATATTTTATATCTAGCCTATTGCCTTACTTTGTCCTTTCTCTTCTTGATCTTTCCTTCTGGCAAAGGAGGGCAGTAGACTTTTTCCTGCGCAGGTCAATGTTTCTCCTTGGTTAGCTGTAGGACATAGTGTGAGGTGACATTCCTTGTTCCGAGACTGCCCTCTCTGAGGCTAAGCCTGCTATATCTGCATTACTCAAACATTTCTGGACTAGAAGCAAGAGAATAAGCTCAGAAAACTAGCTTTGACCCCCAACATGGCAGTATACAATTCAGTGGAAAATCTTTTTTAAAAATCATAACAAAGGTAGGCTTGGGCTGAAACTTTATGCCATGCTCTGTCCCAAATCCTCTCCTAGTTATAAACTCCTAAACATGTATCCAATGGAAATGCAGAAACACTATGGACATTAGTGCAATTATATGCATAGCAAGAACCTGACAGAAATCAATTTGTCTTTTGGCTGTTGTTTGATCATGAAAACCGTAATGCATGTGACAGCTGTTAAATCCACAGAAACATTAGCAAAAACCTGTATACAGCATCCAATTTCATCCTTTACAAGTGCAGTGACTAATACCCTTGGAAATCCATTTCAGACTCTTTTGAAGTGGTGGGAAATGAGTTTTACATTCCCTTCGTTGTCCCCTTTCATGGTGATAGGGACGTTCATGTGTATAGAATAACACCTTTGACCTCTTCTGATTAAGCAGTTTCACTTTCAGGTGAGGTCACATGAGGGAACACATTGAAAGCCTGAGCTTTTTTTAAAAATTGTAAAGAAAACAGTCTTTAGTGCTGCAGAAAGCTCTTAACCCTCCCTGGGTAAATTGGCAGTGTACGCAGTGGTGTCTGTTACTGAGACCAGATTGGTATTGATGCCTTACATAGCAGATGTCTTTATTTCTTCCTTCCGAGTAACGTTAGAAGTCACATTTAATCAAACACCTGGATAACATTTTTGTGTGCCTGCATATCTAAGATTATATTCCTGAATTAAAATAGCTTTTTAAAAATTTTAAATGGTAAATATGGATTTATTTTGCATGTTATACATGAAATCCGCAAACTGTTCAGTTAAAAAGTTTTATCAATGACATTTTGATACCATGCATTCTATCAATACAGAAAAAATTGTTAGTAGAAAGAGTCCCTAAACTCTGCAAGCATATGTATTGGCTAATTTACAAAACACATACTCTGAATACTTTGTGTAGTTAAGATCATGAGTGTAAGATATGGATGAGCTAAATACACTTCATGGTCCAGGACTGCCAAGTGAGACAGTTAACATACTCCTGTTAATATACCCCAGAAGGATATTAGCCTTTTTTGCAACTCCATCCCATTGTTGACTCTCATTCAATTTATGATCCACTATAACCCTCCAGATCTTTTTCAGCAGTAGCACCACCTCGCAAAGTTATTTCCCATTTTTTAGTTGTGCATTTGATTTTTCTTTCCTAAATCAAGTATTTTGCACTTGTCCTTAAATTGCACTTCATCTTGTTGAATTCAGACCAATTTGTCAAGGTCTTGTTGAATCCTAATCCTGCCTTCCAAAGTACTTGCAACCCCTCTCTGCTTGGAGTCATCTGCATATTTTATAAGCATACTCTGCACTCCATTATCCAAGTCATTAATGAAAATATTGAATAGTACCAGACACAGGACTGACCCCTATGAGACCCCACTAGATAGGCCCTCCCAGTTTGACACGAACAATTGATAACTACTCTGAGTATGGTCTCTTAACCAGTTGTGCAATCGCCTTATAATAATTTCATCTAGATCACATTTCCCTACTTTGCTTATGAGACTATCATGTGGAACTTCTTATTTTAGTGAGGTTTTTGATAGTTATATCACACCTACTGCTTCCCCCCATGCAATAGGCCAGTAACCCTGTCAAAAAAGATTTGGTCCTTTTTCCAAAAAAAATTCAATCTTTCTGGATTGAAACCAAAGCAGAGTCTTTAATTCAAAAAGATGAATTGTAAATTACGAGCAAGTGGAAAATTGGGTTATGCTGGAAGTTGAGTTGCAACCTTAAATATAACTTTCATTACCATAAAAGTTGTAATGTAACATAGGCACAGCTGGATTCAAAATGGCTTTGATTTCTGCCATATATTTTCATTTACTTTGAACTCTGCTCACACATGACGTGTTCCTGTCACATTTGTTCCACCCCCTCCTGCTTAATGCAGGCTCACAAAATAATGAACATATCGTACCCAGCATGTACTGTGTATTTGATAGTGTGTGGTCGTGTAATCAATTTTATAGGTTGAAATGGTATTAATATCCTGTTACTCTTTACATCTTCAAACCATGAGAAGGCGCTTCTACGGCATCAAAGCCACTGTTTATTCTGAGTGAAGTATCCCTCAAGTATGTGCAACCTGGGGACCAAAAAATCTGCCCAACACTCTTTCAGTTTGGCTCTTAGGACTAAGACTTATGAAACCATGAAATAAAAGTGATTCTGTATGTGTGGCAGATTACAAACACATGGAAAAACAGTGTCCTCTCAGGTCAAATTTTAGTCAGAGGGGGATGCTGAATTTATCAGGTAAATGAAACTACCAGGCTTGCCCCTCTTCTGCAATTCCAGCTCTTCGTTTGCAAAAATTTGCTTTCAAAGTCAAAGGCTTTCCCTATGTGGATAAAGATAATCTACTTAGCTGGCAAACAAAATCTAAAACAATACAATACCCGTCCCCTACCCCACTTTCTAAAAGTCTTTTTGTAATCTGTCCTCCAAAGAAAGAAATATGGAAATGAAAAGCCATCCTTTTGACAGTCCAGGGAATGAATTGTTGCCTTTGGTATTGGTTGGATATAAAATATTAGACTACTTTAACATGGCCACATATGTTAAATGTTGATGATGTATTCATTGTAGTTTAGGTCTCTTCAAAAGTTGTGCAATCCAGTGGATGTTTTGTTGGCTCTCTAGTTAAACCATCCCTCCGGAATAGCAGATGTATTGTGGTTTCTGTAATTGTGTAGAGTGTCTGTTAAGAACATTACTTCCCAGATGGATACTCAGGCATATTATTCACTGCAGATTACTTTGTTACGAAGTCTTGCTCTTTTTTTTTTTCCTCCCCCCACCCCCCCCTTTTGGATCATGCATCTCCTCTTTGGGCCGGAGATGTAGGTTGTAATGGATTCTGGCTACTACTTCTGTCCTTCCTTTATTAGGACTGAAGAACTGTAGGAATGTCTTTTTGTACAATAAATCCCAGTATGAAGGGGAGGAGGGTATAGTACCTTGGTGGGAGCAGTTTTAAACATGCTCGCATTTTAAATGGTACTTTATTCTGAAAATTATGTATGTAAAACAAACAGTATTTTACTCAATGGATCTGTTCCATGTTTCCATCGAGTCCTGACTGCTTGCTTTAGTCACTAAAGACCCATGTTAGCCTCTCCTCTGAAGAACCCATAGGAGCTGACAGTAGTGTTAATTTAGATGGCATATATGGACCTGAAGTCAATTATTAACATAACCTGGTCACTGTCCAACATTAAATAGTTTAAACAAGGTTTGTGGTTTGGTATACAGAGACTTCAGCTTAGTACCATAGCAAACACATCATTCAAAATCCTTTTAACCTTTTATTAAAGATACAAAAAAGAAGGAAAACAATTAAAGCATTTGTAATGTAAAGTATTAAGTAAAGCTTTCATTTTAGCAACATAGCTTGTTCCCATTTCCCTTTAGTTGAAGGGATTTTTTAGGAAGAAATGCCATTTGACAGTCTCTTAGATATTGTAACTCTCTCTTAGATGGTGTAATAACTATCTGATTTGGGGGGAAGAGAAGAAGGTAGTTGAAATGGGATGGAGCTGTTCTTGCTGCTGCTAAAGTCAGATTCCATTTCCTAGAAGACAAAACAAGACGCGCACAAGAAGGAAGAGAAAAGAACAGCAAAGATTAGAAAATGCAGCTTCTGTCTCTGATGTTGACTTTCATTTGCAGCTTTATGGCTGGCACAGCACGCAATCTTAGCCAGTCTGAGACCTGGCGAACTTGTACTAGTATTGGGCTGTTTAGGACATTGCTTTTAGCTGCCTCTTTTGGTCAGAGCCATACAGCAGTGTTGCAAAATACTGATTCTTGACTGTCTATTCCAGACCCTTACTAAATGGAAGGTAATAGGGGAGAAAGATAGTGAAGAGAAGAAATAATGTGAGGAAGAAAAAGGAGTGGGAGTGAGTCTCACATCTCAGTGTTTGGGATTCAGCCAGAGCCATTAGAGGTGGTGATGTCACTGGGTCCCTCTCTATGGCCTGGTCTGGTCAGTACATTTCTCTGGATTAAGATGATGAATGTCCAGTGTCCGAGGAGATGGTGGCGGTGGCAGCCATGATGGTGAAACGGACACTTTCCCCATCTCTTGTTTTTCAGTCAGTCAGCTTCATGGTAGCAACCTTTTCCTCCCAAAATCTGTGAAGACCCCAAAAGGGAAGTGATATATGGAATAGCTTGTTCACTCATTAGGCTTAATTTCCAACGCACCAATTTTGGTTAATTGATTTCTAGTCTCCCACTGTTCTGTTTACTAGGCATGATCTTAATACAGTCCTTGAATTATATCAGTAGGCCTTCTTGTTTGGGCTAATCCAGTCTTCCTTTTTTTTTTTTCACCTTTCTCACCAACAGTTGTTATAGGTTATTGTGAAATTTTGTTAACTTTCACTTACTCTTCACCGTTGAGCTCATTTTAGGCCCAATTATTACAACAGAACTTAGCAGGAGAGCCTTCATGAGGCTTCAAGAGATCCATTTCATACATGGAGCAGGGGAGATTTGGAAATCCCTCCCCCCCCCCCCCACCCCCCATTTTATTAGACTATGTATCTACTCTTCCAAAGGTGGTGATCCATATAGAGGCCCTCTGCCTCTATAACTAACTCTGACATCTGATGTTCCACCCTGAATCCCTCAACACTGGTAGTCTGTTATGGGACGAGTCAAAACTAGTAGTCTAGGGCTTGTCTACATAGAGCAGTTGCTGTGGAGTAGCTAGTGTGCTAAATTCACATCCTCGCATGCTGTGCGCTAACTTTCTCTATAGACCAGCCCTAGGATTATGCACTGCTGGGTCCATTTCTGGGAGAGCACTTTGCAGTCAGGACAGCACTAATATTAATTAGTGTAATTTCCTTATGCTTTATAAGGAACAGAATTTTGTGAATCAGAAATTCACCTCTAGGCTGAATAAATGAGACTGTAATTTGACTCCTCAATCATAATTGTAGTGGAGAGTTTTGACCTTTCTTAAGCACTAGTATAGTTAATTGCATTAAGATTTGTTTTATCTTCCTAAGGTGACTAGTTCTTGTGACTTTATTAGGAATAATAGTAACGCATGTATTTTGTAGATCTCTATTACTTGGTGGTCCTTTTGTTCAAAAGTGCTGAAATTGAATGTCATTATTAGTGTTAAGTTATAAAGAGGCACTGTTGAAGCATAGCTTTTCAGAAAGTGCTTTCAATAAGCAGCAATGCTAATCTGTCAAATACAGTGATACTGGATTGGTTTACTTGTTTGGTGTTTGCATTGTTTCACTTATTGGTTACAGAACAGATTATTTTATCGTTACAAATGTAACTTATGTTCGTGTTCAGTGAAGGTAAGAAAGATGAAAACTAATGAATTGGCTAGGAAGCCTTTGACTTTGCTAGGAGGAAGTACTAAAGCCAACCCTGTGTATGTTTCTGATCCGTTTGTACAAAGCATGAACACTTACATCTTGGTATGACTATCGGATATGGATATTAGCATGTTTTGCCATATTGAAGTAGACTTGTGGAAGTCTGAACAGATGTAGAATCCCAGGATGCCACCTTAGCAACTTCTGAGTAGAACTGCACGTAAAAGGGGAACCCACACAAATTAAATGAATTATATGAATGCACTCAACTGCTCTTAACACTCTCTTTAGTTTCCCTGGTAGGTTCTTATGTTTTCTTATTTCTTAATGTGACAAAGTTCCTCCTCTACCTTGGTGGGTCTTGCGCTTATTGGTGGATTTGCTCACCTCGGAAATTCACAGCAGCCCTCAGTGTGGCCGTTTTCATGAACCCACAGTCCAGGTCAGCTCCTCCTGTGTCTAACCAGGAGTTGGGAGGTTTGGTGGGAACTTGGGCCTGCCCTCTACTCCGGGTTCCAGCCCAGGGCCCTGTGGAATGCAGCTGTCTGGAGCGCCTCTTACAACTCCCTGGGCTATTTCCCCATGGCCTCCTCCCAACACCTTCTTTATCCTCCCCATTGGACCTTCCTCCTGGTGTCTGATAATGCTTGTACTCCTCAGTCCTCCAATAGCACACGTTCTCACTCTCAGCTCGTCACATGTGCACCACATACTGAAGTGAGCTCCTATTTAAACCCAGGTGCCCTGATTAACCTGCCTTAATTGATTCTAGGAGCTTCTTGATTGGCTGCAGGTGTTCTAATCAGCCTGTCTGTCTTAATTGTTTCCAGAAGGTTCCTGATTGTTCTGGAACCTTCCCTGTTACCTTACCCAGAGAAAAAGGACCTACTCAACCCGGGGCTAATATATCTGCCTTCTATCACTCTCCTGTAGCCATCTGGCCCGACCCTGTCACATTACGTTTTGCTTATAAATTGGTTCTCCTGTGTGTACTGTGCTTAACAGTAGAACCTCAAAGTTACAAACACCTCAGGCATGGAGGTTGTTTGTATCTCTGAAATGTTGGTAACTTTGAACAAAATGTTATGGTGGTTCTTTCAAAAGTTTACAGCTGAACATTGACTTAATACAGCTTTGAAACTTTTCTACGAAGAAGAATAATGATGCTTTCCTTTTGTTTTTAGTAGTAGTTTACGTTTAACACAGTACTGTACTATATTTGCCTTTTTGTGGGGAGGGTCTCTGCTGCTGCCTGATTATGTATTTCCTGTTCCAAATGAGGTGTATTGACTGGTCAGATCGTAACTCTTGTGTTCGTAACTCTGAGGTTCTACTATATTTCCTTTGTGGCAGATGGTCTCCCCCCTTCCTTATCTTTTTCAAATAAGGACCCCCAAAATAGGCGAATATTTCACAGTATGGTACAGCTTTTTTTCCAAAGACTGATCTCTAGATTATGTTTCTGAATCTCTTTTCTGTCCCCTCGAGAGTGCAACTTTCTCACTGGAAAATGCAACATCTCTGTAATAGTGCCTCTGCTCCTACATGGTATGTTTTCCAGTGACATCAGCAACATTTTGAAACCGGTATCACAGGCCTGTGCACTCAAACTGTGCTGTGGCATATCTGGGAAAGTGCAATTGTGTATTGTAGAGCAAGAGATTTTGTTGCTTTACAGATTGTTAACCTAGTAGAAAGTAGTGAGTAAAATGCAGGCTCCCTGCTGTCTGTGATTCCCCTTTAGAGCTCTTTCAGTAGCATACCCTTGTGTCAGACCTTGATCAAGTTACTCAGCTTCCACCCTTAAGCAAAACTCATGTTCATGGGCAACAATATGGAGCAACTTTGAATTCAGTATTAAGATTGATCAAATGTGATCATTTAACTTTATTGGTCATGGAGATGTAGTTGAAACTGGGATCAGCTGTGACATGGCCCAAGGTGGAGATATTGAGTAAAATTACCAGACATTTTTGAAGAATAAAGAACACTGTTGTTTCAACTTACCTGTTTTTAAAATGTCTAGAATCCATATTTTTTCTGCCTGCTTTTTTGTGTGACAGTGGTATCGTAAAATACTGGCTACTGTGCTGGTGTACAAAAGCTGCTTTGTTTTTTATTGTGTATTGATGCACATAAACAGCAGAATATCTGCAATAAAAGGTATAGCAGAAAGATCGTGGGTAGTGAATTGCTTATCTATCTAGCCAGTGAATTGAAGGCTAGTATTTTCAGTAGTTATTTAAGAGCAGCTAATGTTGCTACTTTATAAAAAGGTGTAGTGTAGGTAGCTTTTAAACTTCTATACTGATGATGGAGCTACAAGTCTTAGGCATTGAAGAAGTTTTTATTTCAGAAGTTTTAGGATTACAGGAAATTAATTCTATCTGGTTTTAGTTTAAATGTGTGAATTAGTCTTTATTTGAATTTTACCAAAGCAAATTTGAAATGACATGGTTAGTCTAAAAAGTTCCCCAGTCAGTAAGAAACTTCTCTACTTAAATTGTTTTATCAAAAAGGTTAAAGACTTGGAGACAATCAATCACTTCCTGGTGGCCTTACACTAAAAATTTAAAAAGGCAGGCTTTTAAATAAAAATCATATAATTAAGCATATTTAATCATTACATTACTTTTTAAAATCTTGAGCAGTTGTTAAAGTATTCTGCCAACAAGTTAAAACAGTATCTTATAGAACTTATAAATCTCCCCACTGTATTTTCCACTGAATGCATCCGATGAAGTGAGCTATAGCTCATGAAAGCTTATGCTCAAATAAATTTGTTAGTCTCTAAGGTTCCATAAGTACTCCTTTTCTTTTTGTGGATACAGACTAACACGGCTGCTACTCTGAAACCTGTCATTATGGAACTGAGTGTTGCATTTGAGTTTCAAGATCTCATTACCGGAAATAAAACATAGATTTACCGTGCACACACTTTCACAAGCTAGTATCGCCTTTTTTCACTAATATAAGGGTTTCTGTAGCTCCTGTTGGCATTTACAGTGAGTTGCAAACAAACCACCAATATTATTGGAAAAATAAACCTCTAAAAAACTGCCATAGCACCGCATGGAGATTACTTTCTTTATTTTTAATGGGAGAATTTCACACCAAAGCAAAATTGAAAACAGGATTATTTAACCAAAAATCCTCCTTGTTTGTGTTGCATTTTATGCTACTAAACTTTTGTGTTTTAATAAACGTTTTTCCTCTCCTAGTCCAGCTTCTCCTGTTTTATCCTTCTGTGAAATCACAGTCCTGTTCTTAACACTGGTCTGTTGCTATGGAAACAATTGTGCTGACATTGATTCAGCATTGACTATAAGGTCAAATAGAAATGGGCTCAGAGATTTAGTTAAACAGAAACAATAATATTGGCTATATACACTTTTTTTTGAAAGTGAAAAACATATAAAATATGTTTGAACTACATGCTTCTCTTCGTCAAATAAGGTGTTCGTTTGAATGCTACTGATTTGTTACTGATGAACACACTTCTATATGTAATGCAAATTAACCACATAAAAATAACGTTAACTCTTATAGGTACAACTGAACTACTGCTAGTAGACAGGAATTGGCCTTAACTTCCTGTGTATTGGCAATTAGTGCCATAACTGAACTGATTACATGTAAGCTTTTCTGGCTGACCCAGTCTTTTAATGGTAGGGTAACTTGCTACCAGGTAAGGTGATCAGTTTGAGCTTCAAGGGTTTCAGAGTAGAAGCCGTGTTACTCTGTATCCGCAAAAAGAACAGGAGTACTTGTGGCACCTTAGAGACTAACAAATTTATTAGAGCATAAGCTTTAGTGGGCTACAACCCACTTCATCGGATGCATAGAATGGAACATATAGTAAGATAAGTTGGAAGTTACCATACAAACTGTGAGAGGCTAATTAGTTAAGATGAGCTATTATCAGCAGGAGAAAAAAACTTTAGTAGTGATAATCAAGGTGGCCCATTTAGACAATTTACAAGGAGGTGTGAGGATACTTATATTGAATCTATTTCCTTAAGTTGTGTAATGACCCAGCCACTCCCAGTCTCTATTCAAACCCAAGTTAATGGTATCTAGTTTGCATATTAGTTCAAGCTCAGCAGTTTCTCCTTGCAGTCTGTTTTTGAAGCTTTTCCGTTGCAAAATTGCCACCCTTAAATCTTTTATTGAGTGGCCACAGAGGTTGAAGTGTTCTCCTACTGGTTTTTGAATGTTATGATTCCTGATATCAGATTTGTGTCCATTTATTCTTTTGCATAGAGACTGTCGGGTTTGGCCAATGTACATGGCAGAGAGACATTGCTGGCACATGATGGCACATATCACATCGGTAGATGTGCAGGTGAACGAGCCCCTGATGGCATGGCTAATGTGATTAGGTCCTATGATGGTGTCACTTGAATAAATATGTGGATAGAGTTGGCATCACGCTTTGTTGCAAGGATAGGTTCCTGGGTTAGAGTTTTTGGTGTGTGGTTGCTGGTGAGTACTTGCTTCAGGTTGGGGGGCTGTCTGTAAGCAAGGACTGGTCTGTCTCCCAAGATCTGTGAGAGTGAGGGACCATTTTCAGGATAGGCTGTAAATCTTTGATGATGCGCTGGAGAGGTTTTAGTTGGGGGCTGAAGGTTGCAGCTAGTGGTGTTCTGTTGTTTCTTTTGTTGGGCCTGTCCTATAGTAGGTGAGTTCTGGGTACTCTTCTGCCTCTGTCAATCTGTTTTTTCACTTCAGCAGGTGGGTATTGTAGTTTTAAGAATGCTTGATAGAGATCTTATAGGTGTTTTGCCTCTGTCTGAGGGATTGGAGCAAATGCAGTTGTATCTTAGAGCTTGGCTGTAGACAATGGATTGTGTGGTGTGTCCTGGATGGAAGCTGGAGGCATGTAGGTAAGTATAGCATAGGTAAGGTTTCCGGTATAGGGTGGTGTTTATGTGACCATTGCTTATTAGCACCGTAGTGTCCAGAAATGAACCGCTTGTGTGGATTGATCTGGGCTGAGGTTGATGGTAGGATGGAAATTGTTGAAATCATGGTGGAATTCCTCAAGGGCTTCTTTTCCATGGGTCCAGAAGATGAAGATGTCATCAGTGTAGTGCAAGTAGAGTGGGGGTTTTAGGGGACAAGAGTTAAGGAAGTGTTGTTTTAAGTCAGCCATAAAAATGTTGGCATCCTGTGAGGCCATGCGGGTACCCATAGCAGTGGCGCTGACTTGAAGGTATACATTGTCCCCAAATGTGAAATAGTTGTGCGTGAGGACAAAGTCACAAAGGTCAGCCACCAGGTTTGCCATGACGTTATTGGCGATACTGTTCCTGATAGCTTGTAGTCCATCTTTGTGTGGAATGTTGGTGTAGAGGGCTTCTACATCCATAGTGGCCAGGAGGGTGTTTTCTGGAAGATCACCGATGGATTGTAGTTTCCTCAGAAGTCAGTGGTGTCTTGAAGATAGTTGGGAGTGCTGGTAGCATAGGGTCTGAGGAGAGAGTCCATATAGCCAGACAATCCTGCTGTCAGGGTGCCAATGCCTGAGATGATGAGGCATCTAGGATTCCCAGGTTTATGGATCTTGGGAAGCAGATAGAATACCCCTGGTCGGGGTTCTAGGCATGTATCTGCACAGATCTGTTCCTGTGCTTTTTCAGGGAGTTTCTTAAGCAGATGGTGTAGTTTCTTTTGGTAATCCTCAGTGGAATCAGAGGATAATGGCCTGTAGAATGTGGAGTTAGAGAGCTGCCTAGCAGCCTCTTGTTCATATTCCAACTTATTCATGATGATGACAGCACCTCCTTTGTCAGCCTTTTTGATTATGTCAGAGTTGTTCCTGAGGCTGTTGATGGTGTTGTGTTCAGCACAGCTGAGGTTATGGGGCAAGTGATGTTGCTTTTCCACAATTTCAGCCCGTGCAGTTATGGGGCTCGTTCACCTGCACATCTACCAATGTGATATGTGCCAGCAATGTCCCTCTGCCATGTACATTGGCCAAACCCGACAGTCTCTACGCAAAAGAATAAATGGACACAAATCTGACATCAGGAATCATAACATTCAAAAACCGGTAGGAAAACACTTCAACCTCTGTGGCCACTCAGTAAAAGATTTAAGGGTGGCAATTTTGCAACAGAAAAGCTTCAAAAACAGACTCCAAGGAGAAACTGCTGAGCTTGAATTAATATGCAAACTAGATACCATTAACTTGGGTTTGAACAGAGACGGGGAGTGGCTGGGTCATTACACATATTGAATCTATTTTCTTAAGTATCCTCACACCTTCTTGTCAGCTGTCTAAATGGGCCATCTTGATTATCACTACTAAAGTTTTTTTTCTCCTGCTGATAATAGCTCATCTTAACTAATTAGCCTCTCACAGTTTGTATGGTAACTTTCAACTTATCTGTGTGTGTGTGTGTCGTCTGTCTTTCTATATGTTCCATTCTATGCATCCGATGAAGTGGGCTGTAGCCCAAAAAAGCTTTATGCTCTAATAAATTGGTTAGTCTCTCTAAGGTGCCACGAGTACTTCTGTTCTTTTTGAGCTTCATACTGCACTGAAAGACAGTGAAGCACCAGCAGGGATTAACAGCAATCCATCCAGCCCATTCGGTAGCGGCTTGATAGGCTTCACTGGGTATTGTCTTATTTCCCCGCCAATCATTTTAATATAGGTTTATAGCAAGTTGCTGAAAGCCCGTAAGGATTTGGGAGAAGGAAAGAAATTCTTGAAATGAGAACAATCTAGAAAAAACACCCTCTATTTCCTTCTATACTATACTGAAAAACAAATCACTCTTTCTTGAATAGTTGTAAAGCAAGTCTGCCTGGCTAAAGTCCTTTAAGGAAAATGCAAGCATGGTGGGAAATCCTCCCTCAAAGCCACCTTTGACCTTTAACTTGTAGTAGTTTCAACTGCCAATTTTTAATATGATCTTTAAGTTTAGACTTATCTCTGCAAGCTTTGTGGGCTCGCAGATCAACCAGGTATTTCTGTTTGGTGTTAAAACACTGTTTCTACTAAAATATACTTTGTATAGCATACCAATATTTCATGTCATTTACTTTGTATTTGTAACTTGATGTATAAAAGGACACTAAACAAAAACTTAAACACAAGATCTAGATTTTCTGTGATGCAATGAGTTATATCTTTAGAGGTGAAAGGTCTAGTGCATCTAATTAAAATCATCCTTTTGGTTACACATGATGATCACTTTTAGTCTCAGTCTAGTTTGTCCGTATTGCAAAAGCACTGCATGCTTTTATCACACTTGGTATTCTATATATACTATGATGTTGCCCCGAGCTGGAGTAGCATGGTGTCACTGGTCAGTATTGTGCTGAATTGACAGAATTTTGTGTGTCAGCTTGCACTGAATGTGCTTTGCGTATTGTTCTTGATGTCATCGTGGTTTGCTGGGTATTTAGCACTCTTGAAAATTAGGCTGCTTAGGAGCCTAACTTTTTGGAATCCATTTTTTTAAAACAACCTTCGCATCTGTGTCCTTCGAGTGGGAAGACTTGCTGTATTGTATCTTAGAACTAACAACTATCTATTTATTTGAGTGTAGTGAGATGAAAGTTGGTGTGAGCTACACAAAAGATGGCCTTTGTAATACTTTAGGAATGATGTAAATCTACATATTAGCTTGGAATAGTTATAAAAAAAATTACATAATCTTTATCAAATTTAGGCACTTCTTACATGTATTGATATTTTAATTTGAAATTAGGCAAACAATGTAGAAAAATATTTTACAAGATATTTTAATAGGAATAAAATATTAATGTAAGTCATATACTTATTGTAACAAGGAGTCCGGTGGCACCTTAAAGACTAACAGATTTATTTGAGCATAAGCTTTCATGTGTAAAAACCTCACTTCACTTCTTGTTGTTTTTGTGGATACAGACTAACACGGCTACCCCCTGATACTTGACACCATACTTACTGTAGTATGTTTAGAACTTCTAAATATTTCATATCCAAGTGGGTTTGAACTGAAAGGGTAATAGGTCCTTCAATGAAGTGTGTTGTAAAAACAGGCATGTCAGCGCAGCTTAGTCATTTATAGCAATTCTTATGAGCTGTTTTGGATTTGCAGGACAAACTTCTGGAATGTTTTCATTAGAACTCACTAAGAATATTTTTTGCCTTTAAGAATAAACATGAGATCTTAAAATAACTGGTATTATTGAAGAGAACTTTTTGAAAGTTGTAAAAATGGCTATTTGTATATCACCAGAGCCACAGGGTGAAACATAAAAAGAAAAGGAGTACTTGTGGCACCTTAGAGACTAACCAATTTATTTGAGCATGAGCTTTTGTGAGCTACAGCTCACTTCATCGGATGCATACCGTGGAAACTGCAGAAGACATTATATACACACAGAGACCATGAAGATGTCATCAATATAGCGCAAGTAGAGTAGGGGCTTTAGGGGACGAGACTTTGTCCTTACCCATAACTATTTTACATTTGGGGACAATGTATACCTTCAGATCAGCGGCACTGCTATGGGTACCCGCATGGCCCCACAGTATGCCAACATTTTTATGGCTGATTTAGAACAACGCTTCCTCAGCTCTCGTCCCCTAAAGCCCCTACTCACGCTATATTAATGACATCTTCATCATCTGGACCCATGGAAAAGAAGCCCTTGAGGAATTCCACCATGCTTTCAACAATTTCTATCCCACCATCAACCTCAGCCTGGTCCAGTCCACACAAGAGATCCACTTCCTGGACACTACAGTGCTAATAAACAATGGTCACATAAACACCACCCTATACCAGAAACCTACTGGCCGCTATTCCTACCTACATGCCTCCAGCTTTCACCCTAACCACACCACACGATCCATCGTCTACAGCCAACCTCTGCGATACAACCGCATTTGCTCCAACCCCTCAGACAGAGACAAACACCTACAAGATCTCTGTCAAGCTTTCTTACAACTACAATACCCACCTGCGGAAGTGAAGAAACAGATTGCTAGAGCCAGAAGAGTTCCCAGAAGTCACCTACTACAGGACAGGCCTAACAAAGAAAATAACAGAACACCACTAGCCATCACCTTCAGCCCCCAACTAAAACCTCTCCAACGCATTATTAAGGATCTACAACCTATCCTGAAGGATGACCCAACACTCTCATAAATCTTGGGAGACAGGCCAGTCCTTGCCTACAGACAGCCCCGCAACCTGAAGCAAATACTCACCACACAACAGGACCACTAACCCAGGAACCTATCTTTGCAACAAAGCCCGTTGCCAGCTGTGCCCACATATCTATTCAGGGGACACCATCACAGGGCCTAATAACATCAGCCACACTATCAGAGGCTCGTTCACCTGCACATCCACCAATGTGATATGTGCCAGCAGTGCCCCTCTGCCATGTACATTGGTCAAACTGGACAGTCTCTACGTAAAAGAATAAATGGACACAAATCAGATGTCAAGAATTATAACATTCATAAACCAGTCGGAGAACACTTCAATCTCTCTGGTCACGCAATCACAGACATGAAGGTCGCTATCTTACAACAAAAAATCTTCAAATCCAGACTCCAGCGAGAAACTGCTGAATTGCAATTCATTTGCAAATTGGATACTATTAATTTAGGCTTATATAGAGACTGGGAGTGGCTAAGTCATTATGCAAGGTAGCCTATTTCCCCTTGTTTTTTCCTACTCCCCCTCCCCCCCCACCCCCCCAGACGTTCTGGTTAAACTTGGATTTAAACTTGGAGAGTGGTCAGTTTGGATGAGCTATTGCCAGCAGGAGAGTGAGTTTGTGTGTGTATGGGGGTGGGGGGGGGTGAGAAAATCTGGATTTGTGCTGGAAATGGCCCACCTTGATTATCATGCACATTGTAGGGAGAGTGGTCACTTTGGATGGGCTGTTACCAGTAGGAGAGTGAGTTTGGGGGGGGGGGGGGGAGGGTGGAGGGTGAGAAAACCTGGATTTGTGCTGGAAATGGCCCAACTTGATGATCACTTTAGATAAGGTATTACCAGCAGGACAGTGGGGTGGGAGGAGGTATTGTTTCATGGTCTCTGTGTGTATATACAATGTCTTCTGCAGTTTCCATGGTATGCATCCGATGAAGTGAGCTGTAGCTCACGAAAGCTCTCATGCTCAAATAAATTGGTTAGTCTCTAAGGTGCCACAAGTACTCCTTTTCTTTTTGCGAATACAGACTAACACGGCTGTTACTCTGAAACCTGTCATTATGCAAGGGTGAAACATGATTTTCTTGCCTCTTGGGACATGGGATACTTTAAAAGTGTTGAATAATTGTTATGATAAACTGTTGATGAGATTTCCTTGTATGGAAGTTTCAATGTGTGGAATGTATCAAATGCAGTTCACAAGGTTGGAGCTTTGTTTTTCATATTTTGGCAGAAATGATGGAATTTCAATTTGGGCAGTTAAAGTACATTTTTGTTTGTCACATTTTTAAGCTTTGCTGACTGAAGTTCATATTTTCCATTTATTTTCATTACAAAAACATAGGAGGGGGTAGTTAGTTTATTTTTTTGTCAAGGTCCAGATTTCTTGGTCAAATGTATAGTCAAGGGCCAGCCTCCAGAGAAAATAATAATAAAAAACAAACAATAAGTAAATAAAAAGATTGAGGTCCGTTCAAAAGTGTCTGGCTGTCCAGATTTGGCCCACATTCCACCTATTGACTATCCCTGCCATAGGGAATGCATATCATATACATATGAAGTTGTTTTAATTTGTTTTTACCTGCTATCATAGCACAATATTCCATCTGAAGTCCAAAGTTACTATGAAGTTTAGGGTTTTTTCGCACTTCTAAAAAAAGTACAAGTTTATTTTCTTGACACTTCTCTGTGGTAGCTATTGGTGCTTTTCTGATCTTGCTATTTTAAACAGTGAAAACTGTAGTGTAGAATTAAAGCTTCATGTAAAGCAAATTATGTAATTTCTTTTTGAATGACTTACATAGAACATCAAATTCCATACTTTAAAAATGTAATGCATAACAAATAGCTGTCTTTATTCCAGTTTACCATTTGGCTTAAAATTGTAGCCATTTACTGTACAAGCATACAATTTATTTCAGATGCCAATTAATGAATGGAAAGACTCATTCCTTGTGTTCTTCCATGGTCACACATATTGAAACGAGAAGACAGACATGTACATGCCCAACACAAATTATGTATGTACATGCCCAACACAAATTATGTATGTACATGCCCAACACAAATTATGTATGTACATGCCCAACACAAATTGTGAATATTTACATTGCAGTTTTGTTACCAAAGGAAGACCATTAAACAAGTAATCAAGTCATGTATGTGGGAATTTGCAGGGAGATATTTTGGGAATGGGGACTCTTCCGTATCGCGTGCAATTGGAAAACGTTAAACAAGTACAAGATCATATTGTGATGGGTTCAGTCACAGAGACCCCCTTGGGACTGTCACGTGATGTGCTGAAATTACCTCGGTCATAAACATACAGCTAAGGGTAGCATAAATTCCCTCCTTTACCTGTAAAGGGTTAAGAAGCTCAAATAACCTGGTTGGCACCTGACCAAAAGGACCAATAAGGGGAGAAGATGCTTTCAAATCTGTGGGGGAAGGTTTTTGTTTTGTTTTTTCTGTGTGTTCTCTCCAGGTCAGCGAGGAATTAGAGCAGGGAAAATACATCCCCTAAAGCCATATCTGAACTAAGCATCTAAGATTACAAATTGTAAGTAATAGGAAGGAAATGCATTAGATTATCTTTTGTTTTAGCTTGTGAATTTTCCCTGTGCTAAGAGGGAGATTTATTCCTCTTTTTTTTTTTTTTTGGTATCTTTAAAGTTTTCCTAGAGGAAAATCCTCTGTTTTGAATCTGATTACCCTGTAAAATTACCTTCCATCCTGATTTTATAAAGGTGCTGCTTTTATTTTGTTTTTATAATAAAGATCTGTTTTTAAGAACCTGATTGGGTTTTAGTGTCCTAAAAACCCAAGGGGCTGGTCTGTGCTCACCTTGTTAACCTAACCTATTTGGTTGGTATATTATTTTCAAGCCTCCCAGGAAAGGGGGTGAAAGGGTTTGGGGGGATATTTTACGGAAACAGGAACTCCAAGTGGTCCTTTTCCTAAATCTTTGTCTAACTCACTTGGGGGTGGCAGCAGTACCCATCCAAGAACAAAAAAGGATTTGTGCCTTGGGAAAGTTTTTAACCTAAGGTGGTAAAAATAAGCTTAGGGGGTCTTTCATGCGGGTCCCCACATCTGTACCCTAAAGTTCAGAGTGGGGAGGAAATCTTGACAATCTCTGAGCCCGTTTTCCCTGCCAGCTTGGGACTCCAGAACCCTTCCTTATTGAGCCAGACATGCTACGTCTGCTGCAACACAGACCCAGGTCTGCACCATGCCCCCAAAGCTGCAGACTTTAATCAAAAACTGCTCAGCAAGTCACCTATCTCCAGCACCCAGACATCCAGCTCCCAATGGGATGCAAACCCCAAATAAATCTGTTTTACTCTGTATAAAGCTTATACAAATAAATTGTCCACCTGCTATAACATTGATAGAGAGCTATGCACAGCTGTTTGCTCCCCCAGGTATTAATCACTTACTCTGGGTTAATTAATAAATTAAAGTGATTTTATTAAGTATAAAAAGTAGGATTTAAGTAGTGTTAAGTAATCACAGACAGAACAAAGTAATTTACCAAGCAAAATAAAACAAACATGCAAGTCTAAACCTAATACATATAGGAAACTGAATACAGGTAAATCTCACCCTCAGATGTTCCAATAAGCTTCTTTCACAGACTAGACTCCTTCTTAGTCTGGGCCCAATCCTTTTCCCTGGTACCATTCTTATTAGTTCCAGCTCAGGTGGTAACTAGGGGATTTCTCATGACTGTAGCCCCCATTGTTCTGTTCCACCCCCTTTTATGGCTTTGGCACAAGGCAGGAATCTTTTGTCTCTCTGGGTCTCCATCCCTCCTTCTAAATGGAAAAGCACCAGGTTTAAGATGGATTCCATTATCTGGTGACATGTCCTGTGAGACCCCAAGCCTTCATTCTTTCCAGCCTGACTCACAGCAATACAGGACAGCTTACAAGTAAACAGAGCCATTTACAACTAATTTTCCTGGTCAATGGGAGCCGTCAAGATTCTAAACCACCATTAGTGGCCCACGCTTTGCATAATTACAATAGGACTCAGACAACTTCATATTTCTAGTTTTAGATATAAGAATGATACATACAAATAGGATGAACACTCAGTAGATTGCAAAAAGAAAAGGAGTACTTGTGGCACCTTAGAGACTAACCAATTTATTTGAGCATAAGCTTTCGTGAGCTACAGCTCACTTCATCGGATGCATGTAGCTCACGAAAGCTTATGCTCAAATAAATTGGTTAGTCTCTAAGGTGCCACAAGTACTCCTTTTCTTTTTGCGAATACAGACTAACACGGCTGCTACTCTGAAACTCAGTAGATTATAAGCTTTGTAATGATACCTGATGAGACCTTCTGCATAAAGCATATTCCAGTTACCTTATTCACATTCCAAGCATATTTTCATAAAGCACATGGAGTACAAAGTCACACACACAATGTAACTTTGGGGGGGAGAGTGGGGCATGGCTTTATCCACAGCCACAGTTTACATCAAGTTTTAAAGTAAAATGAATGTTTATAATGTATAAATAGAAAAGATCTTAAAATTATCTTAAAAGGGGGTGTGCCATGAGTTCTACCTTAAAGTGACACTAGCTACAGTCTCCCATAACTTGCCATCATAACTAATTCCACAATTTAATTCCATAATTAAGTTGACGTCACACGCTGTGAAAGTATGAGAGAAGATCGATTAAAAGCATTTGTGTGGAATGGTTGAAATTTGGAAGGGTCTATATGGATTCATACCAGGAAGGAGCATAGTTGCACTATTAATCCTTATGGAGTAGTTCAGAGAAAAGAGATAGCAACAGGGTATTGTCTTTATAGACTTGGAGAAGGCATGCAATCGTGTACCGAGAGAACTAGTTATACTTCTTCAATACTGCAATTTAAAAAAAACAAGAAACAAAAAACCTTCATTCATGCATGCGTTTCAAACAGTTGCTTTAGGGTTGGTTATATTGGGTAGTCATTTATCGTGTGTGTGTGTGTATATGTGTGTGTGTATATGTATATATGAACTGGATGAGATTTACAGGTGACTAAGTCTAACACCTTTGGTTTGAAATAGCTTTTCTTCTACTAGGGGAGCTTCCTACCAAGGCTTATGATCCCCACCAGCCCTGGCAAGACTTATTTTAAGGCAGTCTTTATTTGTCTTGACATCCTCATCTGACCAGCATTATAGTGGTAGCTGTACCACCAGCTTACTGCACAGTGCCCCACTGAGAGATGTCGTCAATTGGTCTAAAACTTCTTATTGAATATTCCCAGTTGCCCTGCATATCTGCAGGGAGTTCCCCTGTTCAAGACCTGGGGGATGCACGTGATGAGATTTGGTCGCAACTGATGCATGAAGGACAATTGGTTCAAACTTAAGTCACCTTTGCTGGAAACAAGTGAATCCACTGTTGAAAGGGATAAGAAGGGAGACTTGGGGGTGGAATACTCATGTTAAAGAATCCATTAGGGGAAAAAGTAACCTTCAAAAAATAGCAGGCCAAGGGTTTGAGGAGAGATAAGATGGCATACGTGGGGGCAAAAAAGGAGGCCAAAAGAAATGTGACAGCAAGAAGTATGGACTGTGATGCATATATAACTAACTAGGATTACAGGAGGGAGAGAAGACTATTTATGGACTCAAGGCAAGAGAGAAAATGATGAGAGATTTGAACAAGTTTGCTTATGTTAGAAATGAATATAGTATATTGCAAACAAAGGGTCAATCAAAATTTGGAGTGATTATTTTGAAAGAGTGATGCATGAGAACCTAAGGGGGGAATTAAGAATATGTGAGCCAAACTGGAACGCAATAGATTACCTCCAGGACAACGTGGTTACAGAGGCATTTAGGAATATGAAAAAAGGAGAAGTACAAGTGGATGCAGTGAAATCATCGGGAAGGAAAGGCATCAAGTATCTTACAAGTTTGTTCAGTGATATTCTTAAAAAAGGGAAAATGCCAAATGAATGGCATAAAAGCTCTGTTGCCCATTTTTAAACTTTAACACAGGGTTAACATCTCCTTTATTATTGCCCAATTAAGCTGACATCACATGTTATAAAAGTAGGGGAGAAGATTACTGAAAAGCTTCTGTGTGGAATGTTTGAAATTTGGAAGTCAGTATGGGTTCATGCTAGGAAGGAGCACAGTTGATACCATACTTGCACTATGAATCCTCATGGGGTAATTCATAGAAAAGAAACCACAACTGGGTATTGTCTTTGTGGACCTGGAGAAGGTGGAGTTTTCAGTGGAGAGGTGAGCGAGAATGATGTGTCAGTCTTTTCCAGGATACGCATGCTGCCGTGACTACCACAGCCAAAACTAAATGAAGCTACAGTAGAGAACTTTTACTAAAAGCTAGCCTACATCAGGGCTCAGTGTCAAGCCTCATTTTGTTTGCAATTGTCCTGGATACAAGTGAGAATATACAAAGGGAGCTGCCTTGGAACATGCTGTTTGCTAATGATTTAGTGATGTGTGAAAGATTGTGAGATCCTGCAAGCTAACTTTAAACAGTGGCAACATAGTTTTGAGCAGGCTGGGCTTAGGGTGACTGTTGGTAAGACCAAGACTCTGATAACTGAGGAAGGAGAACTCCCCATAAAAGGATATAGCAAGGAGAGAGCCAAGAGTGAAAGAATTTAAATTTTAAAGGCCAGTGGTTGCTGACAATAGTGCCTTCCTGACTGATGCCTGGCATCATACCAGAGCTGTATGAAGCAAATGGCCAGTGCGGATTGAAGTTCTCTGTGATAAAAAGATAATGATAAAGTTAAAAGGTAGCATGTATAAAACTGAAATTTGACTCCTCTTACTGTACGGAATGGAGACTTGGCCAGTCACAAGAAAGGGAATCTGTGTGCTCTTCACTAAAGAAATGAAGACATTAAGATGGTCTTGTGTTTGGACATGCCCTGATATGAAACAAGGTTTAAGCAACCTAAAAATAGCCTCTCCAATCCTGAGTCTATCATTCGCCAGGAAAGAACCCAGCAGCTCCTCAGCCCACTTGCCTTGACAAAAGTTTCTGTTAAACCGAGTGAAGAGTCTTTCAAGCCCTGTATAAAGTTAGGAAGGACTTGTGTTTGAAAGGTTCCAGCCTGAGTGTCTTTGTATTGTGTCCTCCACCCCCAAATACAGTTCTGTTAAACTTAATCAGAGCATTCTGGATCTTCATTATTGCTGCAATGTTTCATCTTCTTCGTACCTGAAGTTCTTAAGACTGGGTTTTTTCAACTTTTTCAAATATTATTTATTTCTATACTGTAGAGCCTAGGGGCCATAGTCATAGACCAAGTACTAGGTACTTTACAAATACAGAACAAAAAGACAGCCCCTGCCTCAAGGGACTTATAACCTGACATGAAACGACAGATGGATATAGACAGACAAGGGCGTACAAGTAAACAATGAAATAGTATTGGTCATGATAGGCACATGAGCAGCCTAACTATTGTAAAGTTTTTTGTAGGCATTGTGGCAAAGGAGGGATTTGAAGGTGGGTAATCAAGTACATAGCTTTGTATACATTTATGGGGAGTGCCTTCCAAGCCTATGGGTCAGCATGGGAGAAAGCAATGAAGGTGTGTTAGAAAATTGAACAAGTGGGCAGTGGAGGCAGGCATCACAGGTCAATAGGAGATGAGTGTCAACAGCAAAATAGTGAATGAAAAATGATAGGGTGGTGATTGGCTGAAGGGCCTTGGAAGTGAATATGAGCAGCTTGTTTGATGTATAAATGGGGATCAAGTAGAGGGATTCAAAGTGGGATAATGCGATCAAAGTGATGCCATAGGAAAATGATATTTGCAATAGTATTTTGCCTGGATATGAGTGGGGCAAGACTGCATTTGTCAAGGCTAGCGAGAAGGGGTGGATAAAGTAAATAAGGAAGTGTTATTTACTCCTCCTTCTCATAACACAAGAACTAGGGGTCACCAAATGAAATTAATAGGCAACAGGTTTAAAATAAACAGAAGGAAGTATTTCTTCATGCACTGCTCAGTCAGTCTGTGGAACTCTTTGTCAAAGGATGTTGTGAAGGTCAAGACTATAACAGGGTTCAAAAAAGAACTAGATAAATTCATGGAGGATAGGTTGATCAATGGCTATTAGCCAGGATGGGGAGAGATGGTGTCCCTAGCCTCTGTTTTCCAGAAGCTGGGAATGGATGACGGGATGGATCACTCGAGGAATATCTGTTCTGTTTATTCCCCCCGAAGCACCTGGCATGGGCCACTATTGGAAGACGGGATACTGGGTGAGAATGACCTTTGGTCTGACCCAGTGTGGCCTTTCTTATGTTAAGGACGTTGCTGTAATGGTGGTGCAATATAAAAAGCTAATCTTGTTCGCTCCATTAAATTTCTGTTACAGTCTTTGATTGGAAGAATTCTTTTTTTTAATCCTATCGTTTGGTAGTGTAACATTTGGTTTTTTGCAAACTGTACAGTTGGGAAAGGGACTCAGATAAAGTAAATAAACCATGAGAATGTACTGCTAAAAGTATTGAGATTCTATAACATTGTTCTAGTTATCAGACTTATTACAGTGCCTTTTTATTAGTTTTCCTTAAATAGGAATGCCATTTATTTTAAATTGTACAAATTGTTTCACATATGGGGATTCCTAATATGTCATTGTATGCCAATAAAGAAGTAAATCCTTTCCATTCAGGGAGGTATTTAAGCATATGCCAACCTTAAAGTTAAGCATATTTTTAAATATCTTGTGCTTTTGTAGCATTTGCAATTGAGACATAATATAAGAATGAAATTCTGGTTGAATGCATTTCACTTCTGTTTTTCCCTGAGCTAGCTTTTTCTTTCCTTAGTCTAAGATGTGGGTCACTGTACTGAAATAACATACTTTATTATCTTTATGTAGATGCATGGCTTCTATTTATGTCTACTTAGTTAAATTGAACAGTAATACAGGCCTGCACAATCCAGACTAAAACCATTTGTCACATACTGAAATCTGCTGACTGAAAGTGTTGTCTTTGAGTTTCTGCTTTAAGAAAAAGAAAAAAAATGTTTTGTACTCTGTGGGTCATTTTAACTGGGTAGGGTAACTTTTTTTTTTTTTTTTCACTTGTAACAAATTATTTAGGTTTAATGCAATGTAAACATTAGACTGGAAAGGACCTCCTGGGTCACTGAGTCCAGTCTCTTGCTGTTGCCATCAACCCTGTCATATAATCCAATTGATAAATTTATCCAGATCAATCTTAAAACTATAGTTAGTTTGTTTGCCCCCACTACACCTGCTGGAAGGCTGTTCCAGAACCTCTCTTCTTATGATTAGAAATCTTCTAATTTTCAACCTAAATGTATTCATGGCCAATTTATGCCCATTTGTTCTTGTGCCAACATTGTCCTTTATTTTAAATAGGTCTTCTCCCTCCCTGATGTTTTACCACTTGCCCCCCAGTGCATTTATAGAGAGCAATCTTATCCCCCCACATCCTTCATTTTGCTAGGCTAAATAAGCCAAGATCTTTTCTCTAGTAGGATAGGCTCTTCAGTCCTCTGGTTGTCCTAATATCCCTTCTCTGCATCTGTTTCAGTTTGAATTCATCTTTCTGGTTACATGGGTAACCAGAATTATACACAGTATTCCAGATGAGGTCTTATCAGTGCCTTGTGCGATGATATTAATACTTCTCTAGCTCTACTGGAAATACCTCACCAGATACATCCTAGGATTATATTTGCCTTTTTTACAGCCACATCACATTGGTGGCTCAGTCATCCTGTAATCAGCAAATGCACCTAGGTCTGTCTTTCTCCTCTGTCATTTCCAACTGATAAACTCCATCTTATCGCAGGTATCAGGGGGTAGCTGTGTTAGTCTCTATCCACAAAAACAACTAGGAGTCCGGTGGCACCTTAAAGACTAACAGATTTATTTGAGCATAAGCTTTCGTGGCAGAAATTCTTAAATGTCTAGGAATAAGGAATGTAGGCCATACTTTCAAGGTGGAGGACTCTATTCTGGTAATCAGTGATTCTGAAAAAGATTTGGGGGTGGATAATCCCCTGAACATGAGCTTCCAGCATGCTTTGGCCAAAAGGGCTGATATGATCCTTGGGTGTATAAACAGTAATCGTGAGTAAGAGCACAGATATTTTTATCTGTGTTTGGCACTGATGTGACTGCTACTGGAATACACTGTCCCGTACTTGTTTCCACAGTTCAAGAAGTCCATTAACTGGAGAGAGTTCAGAGGACAGCCATGAAAACGATGGAAGGATTATAAAACATGATACTCAGTTTAGTTTAACAAAGACTTGATTAGTCTAAGTACCTACATGGGGAACAAGTGTTTGATAATGGGCTCTTCAGTCTAGCAGAGAAACATATAACAATCTAATGGCTGGAAGGTGAAGCTAGACAAATTCAGACAGGAAATAAGGTATACATTTTTAAATGAAGGTAATTAATCATTCAAATAATTTACCAAGGGTCATGATGATTCTCCATCACTGGCAACTTTTAAATCAAGATTGGATGTTTTTCTAAAAGATCTGCTCTGGGAATTATTCCTTTTTTTTCCATTTTAACTAAAGTCCAGATTAGACCCATTGCATTTCCCTTGTCTAAAAAACTCAGTTATTTTTTCAAAGAAAGTTATTGGGTTAGTCTGGCATGATCTCTCTCTGATATACCCATCTGCATTTTACCAACTTTTCTGTTTTTTTTTCCATGTCTTTAGTTATTCTTGTCTTTAAAATTTATTTTGAAGAGTATTTAACTTTGATTTAAAGGTGTATACCTTTTTAGGTTCAAAAAGATTTAGTTGCCAATATAAGCATCCCAGTTATAGCACTCTTCGCTCTTGGAATCTGCTATTTCTATGCTAGGACATCTGCATGACAAGCTATATCCATACCAGGATAGTTGTGTGGAAAGCCATGTAAATAAACCGTAACACGTTGTTAACACAACCTTGAAGAATACCACCAATGTGTGGAATTAACTTGAAGCTAATGCTCACCTCTGCCATTATTCTTCATTAATTTAAGGTTTGAAATGTTTCAGTATGGTCATGTATTTCCATCGTGAAACAATATGTAGTGATCTGAAATAATGAATCTTGTGGAACTTTCTTGTTTAGGATTTGGCCCTTGTTGCTCCTGAAGCTCCTTCAGAACAAGCCAGAAGAGTTTTTCAAACCTATGACCCAGAAGGTAAGGCTGCATTGTTTAGTTTTGGGTTGAAATCTTTATATTGACTGGTTTTGAGTGTGAAGAATCTCTCTCGAAAAATAGGGCAACAGTTTTACAATATATGCAAAACACTGCACCTCCAATAGCACAGTCCCCTGCATTATAAGGCACATTGCTCATGATGAGGCTTAATGCTGATCACAGGGTATGTGTACACTACTGCTGGAGGGTGCAAATTCCAACTTGGGGAGACATACATCCGCACTAGCTCTGATTTAGTGAGGTAGTGTGCTATAAATCATACATGGCTGCCCTGTGTATGATCTCATTCAAGACCACAGGTATGTATTTGGCACAGCTAGCCCCTCCCATTGCTTGCACTGCCATGACTACGCTGCTATTTTTAATGAGCTAGCACAATCAGAGCTAGTTACAGGTATGTCTCCTCAGGATGGAATTCACATCTTCCAGCTCTTGTGTAGACAGACATATCCATAGGGAAATGTGCTACCTACTGATAAAACAGCAACACTTCATGATTTGTTGGTTAATCAACCTAATAATAAAATGGACACGCCCCTTGAAAACTACAGAGCATGAGGAAGTCAAATATAGCGATAGTAGGAAGTAGGGTTCTCATTGTAAGCTTTTCAACGCTGGGGACTTTCTTTGTATGTGACCCACCACTTTCCCTAATCTTACATTTTCAGAAATGTAAAACTTTCATACCTGATCCATCGTGATCTGATAAGTACTGAAAAATTCCTTAGTTTCATTTTAGAACTCAAAGCTGGCTGATATTCACATTTTATTTTAATTAGAAACAAGTTTAGAAACATTCTCTCACCATTTTAAGGTGGCATTTATATGTTGTCAAGGTTCCTCCCCCACTCTGAACTCTAGGGTACAGATGTGGGGACCTGCATGAAAAACCTCCTAAGCTTATCTTTACCAGCTTAGGTCAAAACTTCCCCAAGGTACAAAATATTGCCCCCCCGTTGTCCTTGGACTGGCCGCTACCACCACCAAACTAATACTGGTTACTGGGGAAGAGCTGTTTGGACGCGTCCTTCCCCCCAAAATACTTCCCAAAACCCTGCACCCCACTTCCTGGACAAAGTTTGGTAAAAAGCCTCACCAATTTGCCTAGGTGACTACAGACCCAGACCCTTGGATCTTAAGAACAATGAACAATCCTCCCAACACTTGCACCCCCCCTTTTCTGGGAAATGTTGGATAAAAGGCCTCACCAATTTGCATAGGTGACCACAGACCCAAACCCTTGGATCTGAGAACAATGAAAAAGCATTCAGTTTTTTACAAGAAGACTTTTAATAAAAAATAGAAGTAAATAGAAATAAAGAAATCTCCCCTGTAAAATCAGGATGGTAGATATCTTACAGGGTAATTAGATTCAAAAGCATAGAGAACCCCTCTAGGCAAAACCTTAAGTTACAAAAAAGATACACAGACAGAAATAGTTATTCTATTCAGCACAATTCTTTTCTCAGCCATTTAAAGAAATCATAATCTAACACATACCTAGCTAGATTACTTACTAAAAGTTCTAAGACTCCATTCCTGGTCTATCCCCTGCAGAAACCAGCATACAGACAGACACAGACCCTTTGTTTCTCTCCCTCCTCCCAGCTTTTGAAAGTATCTTGTCTCCTCATTGGTCATTTTGGTCAGGTGCCAGCGAGGTTACCTTTAGCTTCTTAACCCTTTACAGGTGAGAGGAGCTTTCCCCTGGCCAGGAGGGATTTCAAAGGGGTTTACCCTTCCCTTTATATTTATGACATATGTCTATTACTAAAAAATCGTTTTAAGTTTAATAAGGTTCGCATTTTCAAACGTTTTAGAAAAATGGCATTTTTAAGATGTGTAAGCCTGAAATTTTTTAATTGGGGGAAATATGTATGGAAATCATGTGTTCTAAGACCTCATCTTGTAACTTTACAGTGCACTCTCAAATTCTAAGATGTGGCTTTGATTACCAATATTTTGGGTACAATCCATAATCTTGAAATGTTTTCAGTTTATTTTCCCCTACTGAGAAAATTTGTTCCTTTTGCAGATAATGGATTTATACCTGATACCCTTCTAGAAGATGTAATGAAGGCGTTGGACCTTGTATCAGATCCTGAATAGTAAGTATAATTTGTGTAGCTAAATTTTCATTTAACAGATTAGTTATGGGTTGGTTTTATCTTGAATTGTTAGTATATCTAATTCTGTGTAGTGTCCTAAGGATAGTGTCTCAAAATATTGAGTCAGTTGTAAATGAAAGAAAAAAGGCCTAAAGATAAGATTCAAAATAATTTTTGATTTAGAAAGAAGAGCGTCTTTCCTAGCTCCCAGTTACTAGCTATTTGTGACTGGCGTTTCTGTAAGTGCATGTATTTGCCTATGACAACCCAATACTGTAAGGCGAATCTGTGTGCTGGAAAAAACAAGGTCTCTCAACAGCTGACCACCATGTTACAAGAAGATTTAATACCATCCTAGAGCTCAAAGTTCAAACTGCTTTTCAGATTTTGTGTTTCTGTATGGTTGCATTTTATATAGTTGTACTTTGTTTCAATCAATACCAGATATGTACAATAACTCCTCACTTAGTCGTCCCGGTTAACATTGTTTCGTTGCTGATCAGTTAGGGAACATGCTCGTTTAAAGTTGTGCAATGTTCCCTTATAATGTCGTTTGGCAGCTGCCTGCTTTGTCCACTGCTTTCAGGAAGAGCAGCCCGTTGCAGCTAGCTGGTGGGGGCTTGGAACCAAGGTGGACCAGCAGCCTCCCTATCAGTTCCCTGTGAAGCAGCCACCCAGCAGGCTATCAGTTGCCTGCAGTTCACTGTCCCTCCCCTCAATGCCATGTGCTGCTCCTGCCGTCTGCCTTGGAGTTGCTCCCCGAGCCTCCTCCCTTGTGTGTGTGTGTGGTGTGTGTGTTGGGTGGGGAGGGGGGCTAATATCAGGGTGTCCCCCTCCCCCTAGCTACTGCACCCCGCTTACTCCATCTCCATAGAGAAGGTGGGGGACATGACAGGGCTCAGGATGGAGGAAGCTTCCTGGCAGCAGCTGTGGTCTCAGCTTGCTGATTAACTTAACAAGGCAGTATACTAAAGAGTGGGTCAGCATACTTAAAGGGGAAATGCACATCTCTTCTCTCCCCCCCCCCCCACACACACACTCTGCCATGCTGTCTCCCCTCCCTCCATTCCTGCTGCTTTGTAGAGTGTGAGGCTAGATTAACAACGAGTTAATCTCTTGAGGCCTCATCCACTTGCTAGTTCATCATTTAGCAGTAAGGCATTCCCTGGGAAATATCCCACCCTCTGACTTCACCATCTCAACCAAGCTTCACAGTATTAAATTGTTTGTTTAAAACTTATACTCTGTGTGTGTATATTATATAAAAAAAAACACATCTTTTTTGTCTGGCAAAAAAAAATTCCCTGGAACCTAACAGCCCCCCCCCCCCCCTTACATTAATTCTTATGGGGAAATTGGATTCTTTTAACGTCGTTTCGCTTGAAGTCGCATTTTTCAGGAACATAACTACAACGTTAAGTGAGGAGTTACTGTACAGGTTTTAATAGTAGCTATTCAGATAAAACTCTCTTCACTCGGTAATTTAATTCTCATTTGGACTGGCATTGCCGGTAGTGTTTCCCAAATGCTTGGTGGTAGCAAATAACTTCTGCACCAAGGTCTGCTTATGTAGTCATATTTTGCTTCCTGAATACCCAATCCAGAGAGCAAATCTCAGTGTCTGAACTTGTTTTTCCACCTTCCAGGCTTTAACTTTGCTCATTTATAAATTTATAATTAACTTTGCTCATTTATAAAATTCCATTTTATCCTAATCAAAAGAGTTGTGAACTCTTCCAAAACAAATTAGGGATGTTAGCTCTGTGTGAAACATATTTTCTCCCTCCAGAGGGGAACAGAATTTTGCAAGTTCTAGGGAAAGAGCCTGATTTGGGAAGCTTGGAAAGGCTTCTTTTGTTCTACTGCCTCTAACAAATTTGCTTTCCCAAAGAAAAGGGAAAAATCTTCCTTCCAAATCCAGCTTTCTTTCAGAATTGGCTGCTTGGGTTTTTAGATATTTGTGGCATAATCATGACCTCTTATTTCATATGGAACATCAGGTGTTGTATGGTCAAGAATCATTCACAAGAAAGGCATACCATATTGAAAAGACTCTTTTCTGCGGATAATGCTGTGGAATTTCTCCATATCCATCGTCTGCAATATTTTCTCTCTGTTAAAGCAGTAGTATAATAGAGTAGGTTCTGACTTATGTAGGTTCACCACATTTTTCAGCTGACAGCTAAGTCTCTGTATTTCGGGTTTCCAGTCCATGAAATATGGAACAAACTTAAACAACATAAAGAGTATTTGGATTCTTAATTCCTTATATGTCGGCTGCAAATGTGGTGTTCTTCGAAGCAAATAACATCTAAATTATGTATAGTATACATGTAGTTTCCTATAAGGTGCTACCTCAGGCTGTGATCTCTTCAGATCTCAAAACCTAACCACCCTCAGACCTGCTCAGTATTTGGGAGGTGTGCAAGGAAAACCATTTGTGGTCAGATAGTTTATGCTGGTGACTCAGTAGATGGAATTATTGTATTTCAATTCTGAACTAATTCCTGCAACATGGCATTGAGGGCACTATTGCTGAAGGTGTCATTTTTAATTAGAGATGAAATGAGATTCTCAAACTCATAGATATTAAGGTCAGAAGGGACCATTATGATCATCTAGTCTGACCTCCTGCACAATGCAGGCCGCAGAATCTCGCTCACCCACTCCTGCAATAAACCGCTCACCTATGTCTGAGCTATTGAAGTCCTCAAATCATGGTTTAAAGACCTCAAGATGCAGAGAATCCTCCAGCAAGTGACCCGTGCCCCACGCTGCAGAGGAAGGCGAAAAACCCCCAGGGCCTCTTGCAATCGGCCTTGGAGGAATATTCCTTCCTGACCCCAAATATGGCGATCAGCTGAACCCTGAGCATGTGGGCAACACTCACCAGCCAGATACCCAGGAAAGAATTTTCTGTAGTAACTCAGATCCCACCCCATCTAACATCCCATCACAGGCCATTGGGCCTATTTACCATGAATAGTTAAAGATCGGTTAATTGCCAAAATCATGTTATCCCATCAAACCATCTCCTCCATAAACTTAGAGTTTAATCTTGAAGCCAGATAGGTCTTTTGCCCCCACCGCTTCCCTTGGAAGGCTGTTCCAGAACTTCACTCCTCTGATGGTTAGAAACCTTCGTCTAATTTCAAGTCTAAACTTCCCAATGGCCAGTTTATATCCATTTGTTCTTGTGTCCACATTGGTACTGAGCTTAAATAATTCCTCTCCCTCTCCGGTATTTATCCCTCCGATATATTTATCGAGAACAATCATATCTCTCCTCAGCCTTCTTTTGGTTAGGCTAAACAAGCCAAGCTCCTTGAGTCTCCTTTCATAAGACTGGTTTTCCATTCCTCGGATCATCCTAGTAGCCCTTTTCCATACCTGTTCCAGTTTGAATTCATCCTTCTTAAACATGGAAGACCAGAACTGCACACAGTATTCCCGGTGAGGTCTCACCAGTACCTTGTATAACGGTACTAACACTTCCTTATCTCTACTGGAAATGCCTCGCCTGATGCATCCCAAGATCGCATTAGCTTTTTTCACAGCCATATCACATTAGCGGCTCATAGTCATCCTGTGGTCAACCAATACTCCAAGGTCCTTCTCCTCCTCCGTTACTTCTAATTGATGCATCCCCAGCTTATAACTAAAATTCTTGTTGTTAATCCCTAAATGCATGACGTTACACTTCTCACTATTAAATTCCATCCTATTACTATTACTCCAGTTTACAAGGTCATCCAGATCCTCCTGTATGATATCCCAGTCTTTCTCTAAATTGACAATATCTCCCAGCTTTGTATCATCCATAAACTTTATTGGCGCACACCCACGTTTTGTGCCGAGGTCAGTAATAAAAAGATTAAATAAGATTGGTCCCAAAACCGATCCCTGAGGAACTCCACTGATAACCTCTCTCCAGTCTGACAGTGCACCTTTCAGTATGACCAGCTGTAGTCTCCCTTTTAACCAATTCCTTATGCACCTTTCAATTTTCATATTGATCCCCATCTTTTCAAATTTAACTAATAATTCCCCTAATTTGCTAATTTGTGATTACTAAAGATCCTATGATACTCTTTAGAAGATCAGTGTTCTTTAGCCCTGGTTAGAATTTGATGGTTACATTTTACCGAACTTCCATCTATATTTTCAGTTAGTTAACATTTACTTTCTACATAAGAACAGCCATACTGGAGTCAGACCAGTGGTCCATGTAGCCCAGTATCCTGTCTTCTGACAGTGGCCAATGCCAGATGCTTCAAAAGGAATTAACAGAACAGGGCAATTATCAAGTGATCCATTCCCTATCATCGAGTCCTAGCATCTAGCAGTCAGAGGCTTAGGGACACCCAGCGCATGGGGTCACATCCCTTACCATTTTAGCTAATTCTTTTTTTAATCCAGTTAGTTTTGTTCTTCACAACGTCTCCTGGTAATGAGTTCCGCGGGTTGACTGCATTATGTGAAGTAGTACTTTTCTTTTGTTTGTTGCAAACCTGCTGCCTATTGATTTCATTGGGTGACTCCTAGATCTTGTTAGGTGAAGGGGTAAATAACACATTCACATTGTCCATATCATTCATGATTTTATAGAACTCAATAATATCCCCCTTTAGTAGTCTCTTTTCCAAGCTGAATAGTCCCAGTCTTTTTAATCTCTCCTCATATGGAAGCTGTTCCATACCCCTAAATATTTTTGTTGCCCTTCTCTATACCTTTTTTCATTTCTAAAATCTCTTTTGAAATGGGGTGACCAGACCTGCCCGCAGTATTTGACGTGTGGGCACACCATGGATTTATATAGTGGTATTATACTTATATTTTACTATATATCCCATTCCTAACATTCTAATAGCTTATTTGACTTCTTCCGCATATTGAGTGGATGTTTTCAGAGAACTATCCACAATGACTCCAAGATCTTTCTTGGGTGATAACAGCTAATTTAGATCTCAATATTTTGTTTGTACAGTTGGGATTATGTTTTCCAATGTGTATTATTTTGCATTTATCAACACTGAATTTCATCTGCCATTTTTTTCTTGCCCAGTCACCCAATTTTGTGGGATCCCTCTAACTCTTTACAGTCAGCTTTGGACTTAATTATCTTGAGTAATTTTGTATTATTTGCAAACTTTGCCACCTCACTGTTTACCTCTTTTTGCAGATCATTTATGAATATGTTGAACAGCACAGCTCCCAGTACTGATCCTTGGGAGATGCTATTTACCTCTCTCTGTTCTGAAAACTGATCATTTATTCATATACTTTGTTTCCTATCTTTTAACCAGTTAATGATCCATTAAAGGACTATCTTTTATCTCATGACTGCTTAAAACCAGGCTTCAAACTTAGTGTGGCTGAGAGGTTTTTAAACAGTTGCTGTATTATTTTCTAGAGATGTATTTCATTGAGTAAAGGGGTTTCTCTATATTCATTAAGTTAATTGCAGAGCATTTGAAAAGTGGTATACACTTGTGGGCTTATCTACAAAGTGGAATAATGCATCTTACAGGGGTGTGATTTCTAATGCGCACTAATGTGTTGCGTGTTGACAAGTCCATGTAACCTGCTGCACTTTAACATAGCTCTGTCTGAAACAGTACTATGTTAAAGTGAGCTGTGGAAACTGTAGTGTGCACCAGCAGGCTCTACATGGGCCAATTTAATGCACAATATGTTAGTGCACGTTAGAAATCACACCCTCACACTGCACATTGCTGCTCCCTGTAAACAAGCCCTAAATATGCCTTATGTGCATTCTGTCCACTAATCCATTATGCCTAGAACCTGTTCTAATGTTCCAAAACTGAGCAGTTTTCAGACTGCTTTAAAAAAATTAAAATGTCTAACACACCAAAGATGTGGCTTACTAGCAGAATGGTAAATATTCTGTCATGGACCAGTGACAGGTTTAAAATTAATGTTAAAATTCTGCTTGATTTACAGGAGAGCTAGTTTAGATACGGTGTGAATTCTAAAATTTCTCATTCAGAAGCCTATCCTGATAAGCTTTTAGAACTAGACTGGGAGCTAGGAAAAATATGAATACTTTTTAAAGCTCTGCTAAACAGTCTGTAAAATATATTGCATAAATAGAAATGTAAATGTTTTATTGACACTCATTTACAACAGCTGGCAAAAATCCCGCACTGCTGCCAATAAAGCTTTTATACTACTCAGTATACATACAAAAACAGAGAATGAGAGTATACACTATCAAAATAAATGTTAAGTGGTTTGGGCTACTTTAATATGAAAGGCATTTTGTAAATATACAATGAAAAACCTGGGACCTTATTTCAATGAAATTTATTCTTATCAAACTTAATTTTAAAAACCTCTGAAATGTATTCATTGGTGGCTTTTCAAATCTCCACTTAAAAGCAGGTTGTTTGGTCAGAACTCTTCAAAGAATGACTGGCTTGTGTGTTTAAGATGAGGAATGCTTGCAGCATACAGCAAAATGTCTTCTGAGTTAAAGTGTAGGTTTTAGTTTGCATGACTTTCAACTGACTTTACCTAATAAGGCAATCTTTCAAAATTATAACTACTTCCATTTTAAATAACAGATTACTTTGGTTTAAAAATAACTGCATTTTCTCAAATCTGGTGCCGTTCTGGTGCATTTGTCATTTTAAGAGTCTAAATAAAAAAAACCTCAATATATTTGGCAGTCAGAAGTGTTGTAGTACCCCATAACATAGTCATGCAAGAATAAAAATGTGCAACTCATATTTTTGTATCCAATGTTCTTGTTTTAGTGTAAATCTCATGAAGACCAAATTAGACCCAGAAGGACTAGGAATCATATTACTGGGTCCCTTTCTGCAAGAATTCTTCCCTGAGCAGGTAACGTAGATTTTTTTTTTTTCTCCTCCTTATGCCATAGAACATTTTGTATTTCACTAAATAGGATTCTTCAGTGATGCATTAAACATTCATACCTCAAATGTGCATTTTTGCAAAATTATTTAGTCTAATAAATGTTACATTTCTTTGATTACTTCGGGTCAGCTGGTAACTCTTTGCACTGTTCAGTTCAGTATAACTGTCGTATGTGATTTAGCATTCCAAAATGTTTAAATGAAAAGCTATTCTAATTTGTAGCCTTCGCACCAAAAAGCAATCTCCACTGAAGCTGCCAAGTGTCAGATAAGTAGAGCCCTGTACGGATGCATCCGATCTATATCCACAAAAATTATCTGTGGATATCCGCAGTTATCCATGGATTTTCAGGGCTCTACACTGGGGACCAGGCTGAGACTCCAAGGCATATTCTCTCTCACTATATAACTTGAAGCTATAGTTAGTAAACAAAATAGCCTTATTAATTTCAGCCATGTTTGAAATACAGGAAAATCAGCATTTGTCAAAGTTATGAAACTTTATTTTAAAGATTCTAAGTGTTACTAAGGAAAAGTGAAACAGCCACAACTATTTTAAAAGTATACTTGGCAATGCACCTTTTAAAGATGTAATATTGATGAGAAAAATGTACTGTAGTAAAACGATACTGCAAAGTAAGTAACACTAAGGTATGTCTACACTACGAAATTAGGTTGATTTTATAGAATTCGGTTTTATACAGTCAATTGCGTATGTCCACACTAAGCACATTCAGATGGCGGACTGCGTCCTCACTACTGTGGCTAGCATAGACTTACAGAGCGGTGCACTGTGGGTTGCTATCCCACAGTTCCCGCAGTCTCCGCTGCCCATTGGAATATTGAGTTAAGCTCCCAATGCCTGATGGGGCAGAAACTTTGTCGCGGGTGGTTTTGGGTACATATCGTCGGGCCCACCTCACTCTGAAAGCAACGGCAGACAATCATTTCGCGCCTTTTTTCCAGGATCCTGTCCACCGGCCCCACTCAGCCCGCTGCCTGTCTGGGTGATCGGAACCCAGGCAGGCCATGGGCTGAGCGGGGCTGGGGGACGGAGCCCCAGACCGGCAGTGCTGCCAGTCTGGGGCTCCAGCCGCTGGCTCCTGCCAGCCGGAGTCCTGGCCGCTGGCCCTGCTCAGCCCGCTGCCAGGCTTGCCATACCACGGCAAGCATGGAGCCCGCTCAGCTCACCATTACCGTACATCTCCTGGGTGCTGCTGGCAGACGCGGTACTGCATTGCTAAACAGCAGCAGCTCTTGCCTTCGCAGCAGATGGTACAGTAGGATTGATAGCCGTCATACCTGGGTGCTCCTGGTAGTCCTCGGTGAGGTCGATCGGGGCGCCTGAACAGACATGGCTATCCTCCTCTTAGAGCACCGAATGAGAGTGACTCCAGGTCATTCTCTTCTTTAAGTTTTGTCTCATGGAGATTCAGTACTGCCTGGAATATCATGTGAGCTGGAGGCTTCTGCCTCA
Source organism: Eretmochelys imbricata (assembly GCF_965152235.1). Classification (NCBI taxonomy): domain Eukaryota; kingdom Metazoa; phylum Chordata; order Testudines; family Cheloniidae; genus Eretmochelys; species Eretmochelys imbricata. Next base: position 228,148,668 of record NC_135573.1, on the reverse strand, counting down.
GGCTGCTCTCCCAGCGGGCAGCACTGCGTGGTCGCATCTACCCCAGCCTACCCCTTGCTCCCATGGCTCATGGAGCCTGGACAGTAGTAAGGAGCAGTTCAACTTGTGGAATGACAAATCGAGAACGAGGATTGTACTCTTTGGGCCACGTTACGATTATTTCAGAGTCCTAGATAGCATTTAGTCCTTACAGAAGGCTTCATGAAAATTTTCCCCTGCCCCTAACAAAAATGTTAATTTATCAGAGCAGCTGAAAGGGTAAGGAGCCTGGGACTATAACTTAGAGAGAGCTTCCATATTATTTAACTTATAATTGATATAATTCAAAGTAACATTTCAAAGCGTGGTCTGTTCTAAGACTAAAAATGCAGGAGGGGAGTCAGAAAAAGGAACAGGGACCTGTTTCGGCCCAGGTTCGAACCAGGGACCTTTCGTACGTTAGGTAAACATGATAACCACTACATTACGGAAACCCAACTTGAACATATCCCTCGCGTGGGCCCTATTATACTTTATGTAACGTGTGGTTGTGTATTATTAGTTTGGTATGTCAGGGGGCTTCTCTTTTTTTGCCACAAACTTTGCCAAATGCACAGGAATGTTTTCTCTAGTTGCAGAAGCTACCTGATACAATGTCTATATCTATGGCCTTCCTGCTCACAAAGCAGTCATGCCCCCGCCCAAGGCTGACACATGTGCATGTGACACAGCAACCTGGCTCGAGCAGGAACTCTAGCAAGGCATGATACTTTGCTGTTAAGCAAACACAGCAATTCTTTCCTGTCCTTTGCCACTGAATGCCTCCATGCATTAAGCTGTGCCCTATCAGTGTGGGAGGACTGCATGAGCTCGGAAAACATGTAATCGTGAGTGCAGGTTTTTTGCCTTCCAATCTGTGATAACCTCAGGGATGGAGATGATAGGGAGAGCGTAGAAACATTCTGGGGGGACTGCATGGTCACCTGTGCTGCTGAGTTCACCACACTGGCCAAACAGGAAATGAAATTCAAAAGTTCCTGGGGCTTTTCCTGTGTACCTGGCTAGTGCATCTGAGTTCAGAGTGCTGTCCGGCGCAGTCACAATGGAGCACTCCGGGATAGCTCCCAGAAGCCAATACCGTCAGATTACGTCCACACTACCCCAAATTCTGCCCAGCGATGTCCATTTCAGCACTAATCCCCCCATTGGGGAGGAGTACAGAAATCAATTTTAAGAGCCCTTTAAATCGACAAAAATGGCTTCTTCGTGTGGATGGGTGCAGGGTTAAATCAATCTAATGCTGCTAAATTCGACCTAAACTCATAGTGTAGACCAGGGCTAACGCTACGGTGATTCTAAAATGTAGGCTGCAGCGTTCATTTTCTTAAGATTGACAGTTTCCACAGCTGTGGAACCACTAGAAAGTCTTCTGAATTAAATTTTATTTCATACAAAAACTGATATGTTGCAATTATTGACAAGTCTGGAAGCAATACACCACTGACAAATTGGAATTAGTTATTTTATTACATTTAAATACCACTCTTTTTAACTCCAGACATGATTCTTCTGCACTTTTTGGTAAGTGAAGAAGGAATTCTTTTTTGGAAAGTATTTATTAAATCTTTTACTGAGTACTTAAGCATTCTAACTGTATTAGACTTAACAGTTTTAAGTGGCTAGTATGTTTGGGTGTTGAACATGAGACACTTCGGAGGCCCAATTCTCAGAGTGTATATGCTCAACCCTTTAAAAAATAATAATAATAATTAATAATTCCACTTCCAGATATCCAGTTGGGCACTGAATCATTAGTCTCTTGAACATTTTGGGTTGCCTAATCTATTAACAGGTAGTGGAACTGATTGACTGGGTGTTGTATTTTTCTCCTATGAGGGGCCTGGAAAATCTTCAGTATCTTGTATCTTAACTCACTTCCTCTCCCCCCCCCCCCCCCCAACCTGCTTACCCCTTTTTCATCAAGCAAAGTAATTGTAAAGAGAAAAAGGGTGCACGTTAAACTGGTTTTATGATATAAAATGAACTGTCTTGTTTATACTAGGACTCCAGGGTTCCAGAGTCATTCACTGTATATCACTACAATGGATTGAAGCAGTCCAATTATAATGAAAAGGTATGGCGATCTGAGAGAGAATGAATTGAGACCTGCTTAGGAGAAACCAGTAATCATGACCATGTGAAAGCAGTTCACTGTCTTATGTGAAATGAGTTTGTCAGTGCCATTCCTTGTGTCCATATTGCAGAACTGCCACCACATTTGACACTGAACAGCTAGCCAAGTAAAAAATTTTTGATAGAAACTTGTTTTGCACAAATTTTCTGCTTTCCACAGAAAATTGATTTTCTCCCACCCCCCCCACCCCCCTTTCCCAAAACCAGAAGTATTTCAATTTGGAAATGCTACCTCATACTCCAGTTCTCTTCTATATACCATGCTCTCTGGTCAAACCATATTTACTGTGATACACCAGTCACTCTTTTGCAGAGAGGAGACAATGCATCATGGGAGATGTAGTTGGACCCAGAGAGGAGAATGGGGTTATGAGACAGATGAACTTAAACTCCCATAAAGCACCACAGCAGCATTCAAAATCAAAATTTCTGGTCTTGGCCCAAAAAAATTGATATTCAAATTTCTGTCAAATCAAAGATTATACTTCAAAGGAAAAAACATTTTTCAACCAGTTCTAATTAGCACCTTTTGCTACCAGTCTGAGTAGAGATCACAAGGAATGAATAAACAGAGACAACTACCAGTGAGGAGGTCCTTCCAGAAAATGTATTTTGATTCAATCACCATTTAATGCTGGTTGAAATCAGAATAATTTGGGATTATAAAGTCTTTAGAATTAATTGCTATGGAACTTCCAACAGTCTCATATTCCAAATGTAGGCAAAGGTACTCAGATTATTATGATTGCCTAGCAGGTTGGATTGATTTAAATCTGATTTTAATCATAGGTTGATTATAGGTTGTTACATTTGTTCAGATTGTTAATTGTAACATTTTTATTATGCTTCAAAATGGTGAACGAGGCAGTTCTAATTTACTAATTGACAAGCTTTTGCTTGCTTTTTTCAAGTTTCAATTTCAAATGGAAATTCAATTTAAAATGCACAAATATAGCATTTTAATTTTTTTATTAAATTATTTTAAATGTGTTGCTTACATACAAGAGAAGTTACCAACCTTTATTAAAACTAATTTATTAAACAAAGGAAGCATTTTCTGTAGTTAGTGAATTGACTGATTATTTCTGGTTACCATGTCCTTCAAAATTTTAGAACTAGTAGATCTCATTCTTTCACATTTTGTTTTCCTTTCCAATCTATGAATAACGACTATCTTTCCTGCTTTTTCAATACATAATTGGCTTCTTAAGTTTGAATTAGGTCATTGAACTGAATTTATTGAATGAACTGAATTGAATAAACTGAAGTGAAGAAAACATTCTCTCTGCACCTTGCAAAAGAGACTAGTGCTGTCAAAAGCTGATTTCGCATTTCCAGCAGACTCTGGTGTCAGGTGTTTGAACTGGTGGCAGTCACTGGCTAATGGTTTGACTTTCTTTAAAAATTGTCAGCAATCATGTACTGCTTAGTATTATATTACAGTATTTAATTTTAATGGATTATAATAAGTTTGAGCCTTAACATAGGATGACAATTTCAAATTTAATTGTAAATTTTTTTAACAAACTGATATTTTTATTGAAATGAAAAGTATTTGATTTTTTTAATCTATTTTTATCCACTCTGTTGCCTGGTTATTTTGTATACATATACATGTTTTTTAAAGTTTAACCTTACCCACCATATATTTGTAACAATGATCTTCTAGAGAATTCTGGCTATTATCTTTAAACAATATTGCTGAATTAAACTGACTACAACAAGGGCTTCATAGTATGAATCTAATTAACTCTAGTTGCCTTGAATCCAGGGAATAGGGGACTAGCTGATATTTTGAAAATAAGAGTACAATTAACTTTGGGACAGGTAAGCTGTAGCAGTAGAAGTTATTTTCCTATACCTTTTGTCTACTTTACTTTAAGACCAAAATATTCAAACATGTTTTGCTAAAGTTGGGCACCTAAAGAAGTGACCTGTCTTTCAGAGGTGCTGAGCACCTGCAGCTCAAATTCAGTGCAAGGTGTGGGTGCTGGTCACCTCTGAAAATCATGCCACTTAGTTGGATGGTTAAATTTTATTCTGTGTGTGATTATTCATGAAAGCATGAAATACGAAATATAAGATTTTGTTCATCCTCATTGTTAACCCTTATTTTCTTGTGCACAATTGTATTGGTTGTCAATTTCTTTTCATTTGTTCTGTCTACTGACACGTGTTATGTTAATTCACTCCTCCCTCTTTTCTGTTGCATTTGAATGAAAAATATCAGATTGTTTATAGTAACATGTACCAATATGAGCAAATTTCAGTGCTCTAACTTCATAGTTTCAGAGTAGCAGCCGTGTTAGTCTGTATTCGCAGAAAGAAAAGGAGTACTAGTGGCACCTTAGACTAACCAATTTCTTTGAGCATAAGCTTTCGTGAGCTACAGTTCACTTCATCGGATGCATTCAGTGGAAAGTACAGTGAGGAGATTGGTTAGTCTAAGGTACCACTAGTACTCCTTTTCTTTTTGCATAACTTCATAGTGTTTCCATATATAGAGACGCAGACTTTGGTGCTTCAAAACTATGTTATTACTCACCTGAAAATTTGGTCAAAACATGATTTCTGACTTCCTTGTAAGACTTGTGCTCTACTATAAGGAAAGATTTGTACATGTTTTGCCTGTTGTGCTTTTTCATCTTATCTAAAGCAAATTGAGTTTGTTCAATGAATGGCCTATTGCCTCAGACTTTTTGCATCATTTAAGTTTTCAATTTTATTTTTTTTCTTCTTTGGCCTTTATTGTCAGTATATGAACAGCATGACTAATCTGTGACCTGAATAGAAGTTTCAGGCATCAACACCTACTAGTTAGATACTCTGGATCTCATATTTCAATAAATGTGAACCACTTGTGTAAAACTTTAATTTGATTTGAGTTTTTCCTTTTGTTATGAAAAGCATGCTTTGTGACAAGTGGCTTCCTACACTGTGAAAACAACATTCTAGGTCTATCTTTAAAGGTGTCTCAGGAAATATACTGAAGTAGATCGTTTTATTTTGACAGGTCATGTATGTAGAAGGCACAGCAGTTATTATGGGCTTTGAAGATCCAATGCTACAGACTGATGATACTCCAATAAAGCGCTGTTTGCAAACCAAATGGCCATATATAGAATTACTCTGGACCACGGATCGATCTCCTTCATTAAATTGATGTGTTTAGAAGAAATACTATATTACTGTCTAATGCTTTACTGGGGGATTAAGAATTGGCATTTGCTGAAAGCAGTATACTTGACTGTATGAAACTGTACACTGCTATCATTGATAAATTGTAAATAATGATTACAAACACTTTTCAGTGTTAATTGAAATATTTACTTTTTTTAATCAGATTGATTTCTCTTTATAATAGTTTGTCATTTTTTGGCCATTGTGGTAGTATTGTGAATTCTATTCTTTTAAAAAAGGCCTACTTATACCATCTGAATTTGCCATCTCATAAAGATTTGAAAAATGTCTAATACTGCAGTATCTGCATGTTAGGTATCAAATTAATCTTTCAACAGTAAAGTCATTCTCTGTTTGCTTCCTCTTGAATCTTTTGGGCACGTTTTATTATTTAAATTATACTGGCTTATGTTACAGTATCAATTTGTGGTCTGGGCTGGCCTTGCACTGAATGTTTAAATGAGCTTAAACTCTCTGCAGTTTTTTTTTAAATTTGGCTCTAACTAAACAATTTTACAAAAATGGTAAAATTGGGAATAATTTCTAGGCTCCTACTAAATATAAACCATAAAAGCCGTTTCTAGGCGGTTGTATATTGCTATGGCTTAGCTATCTGGCATGTTAAAAGTGAAGACAGTATGAGGAAAAATAAGTGTGTTAATATTTATTCAAAGTTGTGTAAAGGAAATGTAAAAAATCAACAGCAGGAAGAATTTGTTCTATAATCTTTAAATTGTTCAGATATATAGTATTGCCAAATACTCTTCTCAGTTTGTCCAAACAATGTAAGCCAGCTTTATTGTATGTGTTAAGTGCATGAGAACATCTGTTATTACATGAGTATATGCCTTTATTTATTATCTAGTTGTTAGCCCTAAATAAAAACTTTTCCCTGAACTATGACCTAGCACTTTCAAGTTTATTTTTTCAATCTGACCTGTTTACTTCCTCTTCAATTTCTTTGTATTGAAAAAATAACTGGAGAGTAGAGGAGCTAAAAATGGACAACTTTTGAAGTAGAGTGATCTCTTGTGGATATAAACACAAGTTAAAGATAACTAAAGGATCACTTTAGTGCAGTTGACCCACTTAAACTTTCTGTTCACAGACCATAAATGCATAGCGTATATTAATATCAAGAGGGCTGAGAATTCATGTTTAGAAATTTATTTTCTCCACAATGTTTAGGTGGGGATACTTTCTTTTTATGTATAAATAACAGCATGAGTTAGCTTGTTTCCCCATTAAGTGGACTTGTGCTGTTTGAATTGTCAAACCAAAGAATCTAACAAAACACCTGTATATTGGAGTATTTTCAGTGTAAGTTATGTAGTAATGGCAGAGAGAAATAACAAGCTTGCCTGCATGGCATTTTCAGTTATATCCTCTGTATAAGCATAGAACCAGCTACTAGATTTACATCTGGAAAATGTCAGCAGTGAAGTGCTACTCCTGGCTACATCCACATATTCATTCCAAATACTTAACTCCGTAATTAACACTGCTCCCGAGTGCAATATTGACAGCACTGAGAGTATCTCAGTTTCAAAAAACAAGAAAATAATGCAGAATTATATTTTCCTGAAAAATTATCTTCTCATGGTCAGTAACAATTTCAGAACTTTTTAAAAAATAGCCTTTCATGTATCTGGAACCAAGTTTAAAATGTCCATTTATCTGATTCAAATTGGAACATGAATATTTTTCACATGTGAACCTGATCACATAAATGGGAATAGCTGTAGTGCATACCCTCTCTATCGAGGGAACTGTCTTGTAACCAGCTTAAGTGGTCTGGCACATCCCAGCTTTCTGTGCCCCTACCCTGAACCGGGCAGAGTGCCACTACTTCATGCCATCTAAGGGTATGGACTCCTTGTTTACCCACCCACCCCCCAATTCGCTCGTGGTTCACACGGTGACTGACCAAGCCTGCCAGCAACATCCCAAGGCCACCCCTCCTGATCAGGTGATGAAGAAATTTGACCTTCTGGGGTGCAAGGTCTGCTCTTTTTCAGGCCTTCAATTATTCATTGGCAACTACCAGACCATCCTGGTGAAGTACGACTTCCTCTCTTACTCCAAGTTGGTGGAGTTCCAGGCCTTTCTCCCACCAGAGCAACAGCAGGCTTTTCAGGCCCTGCTGGATGAGGGCAAGCTAGTTGCCAAAGTGGCCCTCCAAGCCACGATTGACACTGCGTCATGCTCTCTGGCGCACAGGATGGTGCTCTGCCGGGATTCCTGGCTTCAACCCTTCAGCTTTCCCAAGGAGATCCAGACTGCCCTAGAGGGCCTCCCCTTTGACAGCCACAAACTTCAGTGATTAAATGGACAAGTTCTCCACTCTCTTAAGGACTCCTGTGCCACCCTCTGGTCACTCTGAATCTACACCCTTGCCCCAACTTGCAGGCAGCAGTGCTTGTCCTCCTGACTATGCCCTCGCACTGCCTACCAGCCCTACCCTCAACACGGCAAGATCCATCTCGCCAATGCCCGTGCACTACTCTGCCACCACCTGCACCTTCCCTCAATGTCCATCCAAGTAATCCTTTTGTTTCTTCCCCCAAGATCCAAGAAACTCACTCCACCCCTTCTGCAGCACCTCAGATTGTTTTGGGGGGCTGTCTTGCCCTGTTTGCCCACATTTGGAGCAAGATCACCACTGGGTGCTGGATATTGTTCACCAGTTGAGTTCCTCTCCTTGTCGCCCACCCCATGAGGACCCTGGGGATCCTTCCCGATGCAGTCTTGGGGAGGAAGCAGACACCCTCCTCTGGAAGGGTGCCATAAAATGCGTCCTGCACTGCCATGGCTGCTTCTCCCCTTATTTCCTTGTTCCAAAGAAAAGGGGTGGCCACCGTCCCATTCTGGATGTCTGGTCGCTGAACAAATGCATACGCAAGTTCCACTTCTGGATGGTCTTGCTCCCCCTCATTATCCTGGCCCTCCCCCATGGAAGCTGGTTCGCAGCTCTTGATATGAAGGATCTATATTTTCATATAGACATCCACCCCACTCATCACAAGTTCCTCTGCTTCACCGTGGGACACTCCCACTACCAGTTCTGGGTCCTCCCCTTTAGGGCAGCCACTGCTCCCTGCATCTTCATGGGTGTAGTGGAGTACATGAGCTATCTAGACCACTAGCTATTCCCCTATCTAGATGACTGACTCCTAGTTGCAACATCTCTCGACTGCCTCTTCACCATTATCCAGACCTACCTGCAATCTCACCTTCATGGGCCACACATGGCCTCTCTTGCAGCCCGAGCCTTTCTCCTATCAGATCGATTCACCATGCTCATTGCACAACTACACCACCTTCTGCATACACACATCCAGCAGTGCCTCTTCCTCCTTGGCCACATAGCAGCCTGCACCTCGGGCACGCTGTATGCCCACCTGCATTTGCTCTGCCTCCACCTGTCTCTAGTGGGTCTACAACCCACAGTTGGAGCACCTGGACAAGCCAGCCCTAATCCCCATCTCCATCTTGGCTTCCCTCCTCTGCTGGTGGAACCCATCCATGATCCTGGCCAGCATTCCTCTCACTCTCCCCTTGTTCCACACCACTCACCATGGACACCTCACTTGTGGGGTGGGGCACTCACTTGGAGGGCCACACAGCCCAGGGCCTCTGGTTGCCCAGGGAAGCACAGATGCATATCAACATCCTGGAACTGCAGGCCACCCACCTTGCTTGCCAGACACTCCTGCCCCCATCAGATCCCACCACATTCAGTTGCTCTCTGACAACTTGACAGCAGTTGTATATGTCAACAAGTGGTCCCCCTCCCTCTGCATGGAAGCCATCCTCTGGAACTGGTGGCTCAGGCACGAGGTCACCCTCCATGCTGTGCACCTCCCAGGCACCAGCAACTCTCTGGCAGACATATTCAGCAGGTCCTTTTATGCAAATCCTGAGTGGAAGCTCCAGGACCTCACACTTCACTCAGTCTTTTGCCAGTGGGGCACTGTGGCACTCTGTACCTTAAGCAGCACTCTGGAACCCCCATATTCACCCCTGTCATAATAGATATATTTCATACAAAGCATACCATGTAAGGAATCACATGAAAGGTCATGATCTGCTGAAACCCATTGTTCTGTCCAGATAGGTGTACCGTTAGTGTGTATGAAGTTATGAGATTTTTTTCTGTATGGTTGTTACAACTTTATTTCAGTAAGTTTGAGAGTCTACTGCTAGTTCCCCAGTGACAACAAGAGTGGTGATTCACTCACAGGAGGGCGATCAGTGACCATTAATCAGCAAGGGAGTTGTAAACAAGGGATTTACAGTTCTGCGATAGGAGCACCACACAATGGGGGATTGCTCAACTCGGACTCAGCAGAGCCCACCAGGACATGTTTGGGTAAGTTTCTTTCCAGGGACTGCGGATATAAAACAGGACAGTGGCATCATGCTTTTACCTTTCTCCTCCCTCACCATCTCTGAAAGAAACAAGAATGCTGGGAAGACAACAACTTGAACTGAGGAGACTGGTCCCAGGCTTAAAGGGAAAGTCTGTGGATTAAGAACTGTAACATACCTGCAACATCAAGTGGGGTGAGAAACTGTTTGGTCCAAAGACTGCCTAGTCTAATAAGGTTTAAGATTTAAACTGTGTGCTTGCTTTTATTTTTTGGTAACTATCTGACCTTTTGTGCATACCACTTAAAATCTATCTTTTTCTATAGTTAATCTGTTTTTATATTTTACCTAAAACAATGTGTTTTGCTTGGGAAATCTCAGCTCAGTTTACAGCTCAGTTTAGTGTGTCCCCTCTCCACATCAAGCGGGAGTGGACTAGGTAATAAACTTACACTGGTCACGCTTCTGACCAGGCCAAGACAGTACTGTTTTGGGGTGCAAGGTTGGGGGCTTGGGAGATTTGCTGGTGCCTTTCTCTGTGTGATTCATGAGTGGCTATGGGAGCATTCACGCAATTTAACTGGGTGTGGAGTTCCCTATGCTATTATATTGAGTGATAACAGAGCCTAGTGGGGTTTGCTGCTTGTCACTATCAAAGCATTAAGAGAGACAGCCCAGGCTGGAGAGTTAAGTGGTACCCCAGTTCCAAGATGTACCCCGGGATCCCATCACAGGCACACCGCACTGGAATCTCTTCACAACAGCCAAGAACCACAAAATTCCCCTCTTCTGCTCCACAGGAGCCCTCGGGCCGGGCTCACAGGCCCATGTCCTTCTCCTTCCCTGTACCACCAAACATCACTATGTCTTCCCACCCATTCCCTTGCTCCCACAAGTCCTGTGCAAGGTACAGCAGGATCACGCAACAGTCTCTCATAGCTCCCTCCTGGCCTCACCAGTATTTGTTCACCAGTCTCCTTCACCTCTCCGCTTGCCCCACAATTGGCCTTCCCACCCTCCCGTATCTCTTCACACAGGTGCATGGCTGCCTGTGGCACTCCAACCCAGGCCCGCTCCACCTTACAGCCTGGTATTTGAATGGGGCTCACTTATAGACAGGGTGTGCTCTGCCCCCGTGCCTGACATCCTCACTCACAGCAGATGGCTGTCTATTACAGCCTGCTACCAAGCTAAATGGCGAGGCTTCGTTACTGGGTACACCATCACTGCTACCCTCTGGACTCAGTCTCCATTCCCACCCTTCTGGACTACATCCTCCACCTTCAACAGTTGGGCCTCACCTGCTCCTCGACGTCCACCTGGCAGCACTCAGTGACCTCCTCCCTGCTGTGGATGGGTTTTCTGTCTTCACTTACATGACTACCGCCCACTTCCTTCACGGCCTCCTCCAACACCTTCCCGTCCATGCAGAAGCCTATTCCCTCTTGGGATCTGAATCTGATCCTCTCCGCCCTCACGAAGCCACCCTTCATAGATATTTAGGTCAGAAGGGACCATTATGATCATCTAGTCTGACCTCCTGCACAACGCAGGCCATAGAATTTCACCCACCATTCCTGCAAAAAACCTCACACCTATATCTGTGCTATTGAAGTCCTCAAACTGTAGTTTAAAGACTTCAAGGAGCAGAGAATCCTCCAGCAAGTGACCCGTGCCCCATGCTACAGAGGAAGGTGAAAAACCTCCAGGGCCTCTTCCAATCTGCCCTGGAGGAAAATTCCTTCCTGACCCCAAATGTGGCGATCAGCTAAACCCTGAGCATATGGGCAAGATTCATCAGCCAGATACTACAGAAAATTCTTTCCTGGGTAACTCAGATCCCACCCCATCTAATATCCCATCACAGGCCATTGGGCCTATTTACCATGAATATTTAATTACCAAAACCATGTTATCCCATCATACCATCTCCTCCATAAATTTATCGAGTTTAATCTTAAAGCCAGATAGATCTTTTGCCCCCACTGCTTCCCTTGGAAGGCTATTCCAAAACTTCTCTCCTCTGATGGTTAGAAACCTTCGTCTAATTTCAAGTCTAAATTTCCTGGTGGCCAGTTTATATCCATTTGTTCTTGTGTCCACATTGGTACTGAGCTTAAATAATTCCTCTCCCTCTCTGGTATTTATCCCCTCTGATATATTTATAGAGAGCAATCATATCTCCCCTCAGCCTTCTTTTAGTTAAGCTAAACAAGCCAAGCTCCGTGAGTCTCCTTTCATAAAACAAGTTTTCCATTCCTCGGATCATCCCAGTAGCCCTTCTCTGTACCTGTTCCAGTTTGAATTCATCCTTCTTAAACATGGGAGACCAGAACTGCACACAGTATTCCAGATGAGGTCTCACCAGTGCCTTGTATAACGGTACTAAAACCTCCTTATCCCTACTGGAAATACCTCTCCTGATGCATCCGCATTAGCTTTTTTCACGGTCATATCACATTGGCGGCTCATAGTCATCCTATGATCAACCAATACTCCAAGGTCCTTCTCCTCCTCCGTTACTTCTAATTGACGCATCCCCAGTTTATAACTAAAATTCTTGTTATTAATCCCTAAATGCATGACCTTACACTTCTCACTATTAAATTCCATCCTATTACTATTACTCCAGTTTACAAGGTCATCCAGATCTTCCTGTAGTATATTCCTGTCCTTCTCTAAACTGGCAATACCTCCCAGCTTTGTATCATCCGCAAACTTTATTAGCACACTCCCACTTTTTGTGCCAAGGTCAGTAATAAAAAGATTACATAAGATTGGTCCCAGAACCGATCCTTGAGGAACTCCACTGGTAACCTCCCTCCAGCCTGACAGTTCACCTTTCAGTAGGACCCGTTGTAGTCTCCCCTTTAACCAATTCCTTATCCACCTTTCAATTTTCCTATTGATCCCCAACTTATAGAATTTAACTAATAATTCCCCATGTGGCACAGTATCAAATGCCTTACTGAAATCTAGGTAAATTAGATCCACTGCGTTTCCTTAGTCTAAAAAATCTGTTACTTTCTCAAAGAAGGAGATCAGGTTGGTTTGGCATGATCTACCTTTTGTAAAACCATGTTGTATTTTGTCCCATTTACCATTGACTTCAATGTCCTTAACTACTTACTCCTTCAAAATTTTTTCCAAGACCTGGCATACTACAGATGTCAAACTAACAGGCCTATAATTACCCAGATCGCTTTTTTTCCCTTTCTTAAAAATAGGAACTATGTTAGCAATTCTCCAATCATACGGTACAACCCCTGAGTTTACAGATTCATTAAAAAGTCTTGCTAATGTGCTTGCAATTTCATGTGCCAATTCCTTTAATATTCTTGGATGAAGATTATCTGGGCCCCCCGATTTAGTCCCATTAACCTGTCTGAGTTTCACTTCCAGCTCAAATATGGTAATATCTACCTCCATATCCTCATTCCCATTTGTCATGATACCATTATCCCTAAGATCCTCTTTAGTCTTATTAAGGACTGAGGCAAAGTATTTGTTTAGATATTGGGCCATGCCTAGATTATCCTTGACCTCCACTCCATCCTCGGTGTTTAGCGGTCCCACTTCTTCTTTCTTTGTTGTTTTCTTATTTATATGGCTATAGAACCTTTTACTATTGGTTTTAATTCCCTTTGTAAGGTCCAACTCTACTTGACTTTTAGCCTGTCTCACTTTATCCCTACATGTTCTGACCTCAATAAGGTAGCTTTCCTTGCTGATCCCTCCTTTCTTCCACTCCCTGTATGCTTTCTGCATTTTCTTAATCACCTCTCTGAGATGCTTGCTCATCCAGCTTGGTCTACGGCTCCTGCCTATGAATTTTTTCCCCTTTCTTGGGATGCAGGCTTCCGATAGCTTCTGCAGCTTTGATTTAAAATATTCCCAGGCCTACTCCACCTTTAGATCCATAAATTCTTCAGTCCAATGCACTGCCCTAACTAATTTCCTTAATTTTTGAAAGTCAGCCCTTTTGAAATCAAAAGCCCTAGTTGTAGATTTATTTTTGTTAATCCTTCCGTTCAGTTTGAACTGAATTAGCTCATGATCACTTGAGCTAAGATTATCCCCTACAACCATTTCTTCTATGAGGTCCTCACTACTCACCAAAACCAAATCTAAAATGGCATCCCCTCTAGTCAGTTCAGCAACTACTTGATGAAGGAATCCATCAGCTATCGCATCTAGGAAAATCTGAGCCCTATTATTATTACTAGCACTCGTCCTCCAGTCTATATCTGGGAAGTAGTCTCCCATGATCACACATGATCAAACCCCTTGCGGCCTGCTCTCTTGCTCATCTCTCCATGAAGGTGGTAATCTTGGTGGCCATCACCTTGGTGAGATGGGTTAGCGAGCTGGTGGCCATGACAGCCGTCCTGCTCTTCACTGTCTTCCACAAAGACCAGGTCTCCCTGTGCCTGCCCCGCAAATTTCTCCCAAACATGGCTTCCCCATTCCACCTCAACCAGTGCATACACCTCCCAACCTTTTACCCTAAACCACACGCATCCCCATCGGGCACACCTGTTGCACTCTCTCAATGTCCGTCGGGCCCTGGCCTTTTCTCTCCAACGCACCTGCGCCTTCTGTGCCTCGCCCCAGCTCTTCCTCACTATCGCAGAGCTCTGAAAGGGCCTTGCAGTCTGCATTACCTCTCTAAATGGATCTTCTGTTGTATTGAGGAATGCTATGTGCTCTCTCATATTTTTCCCCAGAGTCACGGCCCATTCCACATGGTTGCATGCTGCCACATTGGCATCCCTTGCGGACATACCATGGCAGGACATTTGTAGGATGGCCACGTGGTCCTCCGTCCACACCTTTTTCCGCTCACTGTGCCATCACCTCTACGGCAGTGGCAAATGTAGCAAATGTAGCAGTAGGCTGCACTGTCATACAGACTGGTTTCTTGCATGTCCGCACAACCACCCCGCACGCTGATCTCTGCTTGCTACTCTCCAATATCTGGAATCCATATAGGGACCATCATTTGAAAAAGAGGAGGTAACTTACTGTAACTGGAGGTTCTTTGAGATGTGTGGTCCATATTTGGATTCCAATACCTGCCCTCCATTCCCCTGTTGCGGACTCTATCACTTGCTGGTAAGAGGGACCTGGGGCAGCGTTGACCCGCGCAGTCTCAAAACCTCGGATGCATCACGTGGCCGATGCATGTGCGGGTCAACAGACACTACTACGAACAGTTCTGGTGCATGGCACGCATGTGCATCCATGCCTGGAATCCAGATAGGGGTCACACATCTCAAAGAACCTCCAGTTACAATAAGTAACCTCCTCTTCTTGCTTAGCCATGCAGACCTTAACCACCTATTTTTTTGTTCCATCTGTTCAGCTATCAAAGAGTATATTCCTGCTTCAGAATAAAATTGTGATCTGGTGGGAGAGGGGTAGGATTGGGGAGCTCAGACTTGTCCAAACAGCCCCACTGGGGCTCCCAATACCCAAGTCAGTAGAGGGATTAGGGGAGATGGTATAGTTGATGGATCTGTATGGAGCCCTGTAGATTCATCAGGCCATGCCTATACTTCCTGGTAAATCAGCAGTGCTGTGATTGATGCAGCGGGTGTCGATTTAGCAGGACTGGTAAAGACCTAAGTTTGATGTCAGAGCACTCTCCTCTCGATTTCGGAATTCCAGCTCCCCAAGAAGAGTAAGGTAAATCAGTAGAACAGCATCTCCCATTGACACAGCGTAATGTAGACACCACAGTAAATTGGCCTAAGCTATGTCTACTTCAGTTAATGTTATTCACGTAACTGAAGTAGCATAACTCTAGGATGACTTACCGTGGTAGTGTAGACCAGACCTCAGTTATCTCCACAAATACTACCAGGTACGAGGGGGCGAATGTTGCAGCAACAAGAGCTACTGCTGACCTCCTAGAGAGTCCTTCCCTCCATAACACAACCCATTACTTGTCCTGGCTAATGGTGTTAGTTTACCTTGTAAACTTTGAGGTTAAACTGTAGTCCAGCTCTATATTTTTGGAATAAAGAAGCAAGCTAGCACAACTAATGAAACATAGACCTTCCCTCCAGTTTGTCTTGGACATTTAGCAATGTTTAGGGAAAAAGCAAAAGCACAACCTGTTTAATAATTTTTCCTAGACATAAAGAAGGATCTGGAAGTATTATGGAGGGAGGAAGCAGGAAAGTTTGCATATAGTGGTTCTGCCCTAGATTGTTAGAAACATTGTTTGTATAATATTTGGAGGATTACTGTATCTTGTATTTTTGGCTCCTTATATTACCTAGAACAATAAAAGTGCTTTTATAATTAAATACTATTTGAATATAATCCTGTTAAAGGTGCCATTTATAAAAGGAGCATATGTAAATTGCAACACACAGGTCAGCGTTTAGTTACTATTTAATACCAATGACCTTATGAATTAAAATATGTTCTGTAACAAATAAGAACTAGTGGTGCTAAACTGTAAAACGGCTTATATATCAAAAGAGCAGGTAGTTAACTAACAGTGTAAATACTCCAGACCATGGGTTTAATGCCAAAAAAATCACACAGTGGGTAGGTTTAATTTACAGGTAAAAATTTCAGCATGATCCAGGGAGGAAACCCAAGTGCCCAATTGGCAGTCTGACCTAGTGTCCACTGCTGGACCATGCTGTGATCCTGGGGCAATTACTGCATCTCTGAGCACTTTGTTCCCACTCCTACTTGTCTTACCTCTTTACACTGTAAGCCCTTCAAGGCAGGGGACTGTTAATACATAGGTGTATTATGCCTAGCACAATTAGGTCCCTACATCAGATGGGGCTTCCAGGCACTGCTCTAATACAAATCATTGCAGCCTTTCTGTGTGTTGAGGAAATAGTTGCAATTTAACTGCCATAATTAATAAGAGGAGGGAGGAATACTGTACTCAGACTGATCTCTTATAATAAACCACTGGGATTAACATTGTTCCAAAAAATGCTTTTGTTGTGTTTTGCTTTCTTGGGACCTGAAACATGTCAAGTATCCAGTGTAACTCCCACCCAATACCTGTAAATATGCATATTTTACTCTACAGGGACCACACTCTCCCATGTACAGTAAATCTTATGTTTAAATCTAGCTGGCCAGCTTGAAGGCTTCCTAAATTTCAACCAATCTTTTCACTCATTTAACATAACCCTCTTTGGCTTTGACCTGCTCTCCACTACTTCTCTTAATTGGGATGATGAATTTAGAGCTTGGAGAAATGAGTAGGGCCTGGGCATATAGCAGTGTAAAAATAAAATATCATTAGGGAAACCTCTATGACTGCATTTTAATCCTGACCCACAATGCCTGTGCTATTGCAATCTTTGGGGTGTTTTGAGCAAAAACTGTAAACAGTCAATCTAAGTTTACATGAGGATATAGGATGGCTCAGAGGACAGGGGGTTTGGCATTGATTTTGTTTATAAATACCAAATATAGCTTCATCAGACACAATAGTATTTGCATGCAACATTAATCTAAAAGAAACACAAGAGACTGCAAACTTAAGTTACTGGAGACTTTATCTGCTCCTTCTCAAGAGTCAATACTTTGGCATGGCATCCTGACCTCAGTTCCCAGGCAGAATCTCGCTGTGGCAGAATTGCAGCTAGGGTATAAGGGAAAGAGCTAAAGGATCTTGGAAAGAGGTTAGAATCCTGGGGAGTTGGTGAAAAAGCTCAGTACATAACGTAATGAGTTTTCACTTTTTTCTTAATTGAGCTAGCATGAGCAACAAACTGCAGATTTTTTTTTCTTCAATCCAGGGGTGCCAGAGCAGTCTGCCCCTCTAAAGAGGTAGGGAGAGTGCTAATATGACCCAAGATGCAGTAGACCAAGGTGGCTTATGGGGGAAATGCAACTTAGGTAGAGCTCCTTCTTCTCCAAATTAAGGGTGCTTCATACTTCTTCCCTATCTAAAAGCTGTCAGCCTGAGGCTAGCTGTCTGTGTGTATGCTCTAATATGGGGAATCCCAAAGATTCAGGATGCTTAGTATGAAGGTTAATGTGAACATGCAATTTTTAGCAGCTGTGGCATTGCTAATAAAGTACGGTTTTCTCCTCTTCTCTCACTGCCTCATGATTGTCATGTTTCCAAGACACAATACTGCATACTAAATTGCTCCAATTACAAACTCCCAAAAGGCTTCATTACTATAGAAATCCCTTTAACTAGTAAATAAATAACTGAGGGAAATGGTAAACTTGTCAAGGTGGATGGACACCTAGAGTGCACTTTCAAAGTGCAGTGAAAGGGGTTAGCAGCACAACTGCCATCAACATTAATAGGAATTACTCAATTAAAACCCTGTGCAGTGCTTTGAAATATTTGTTGTCTTGATGCTAATAGTTAGATTATGCCACTAATTACACAAATAGTAAGATTAAAGCATTGTGTAAAGACCTTTTATGAGAAATTCAGTCTTTAGTCCTTAGGCAGAAACTCCACTGGAAGTTTTAGTAGATTTTAGGGCCAGAGGGACCATTACAAAATCATCCGATCTCCTGCATAACATAAGATCTTGAATATCACCAGTAATTCCTGCATTTTGCCTGAGTAGGGACTTCAGGATTTGGCTCATTCAATTGAACCTTCCAAATGGCTTTTTTGATCATGTAAGCAGACACTGATTGACTTTTAAATGCAGTTTGGCTTTATGTTCTTCAGACTCGCATCAAGGCAGCTACAGCTTTCCCTCCTCTGGCTCTGTTTCTAATGTCAGTTTAAGGCTTTTTTCCTAATCATTAAAGCAATTAATGGATCAAGCCCAGATACGGGAAAGACCACATTTGAAACTATCAGCTACCAAGCCAGCTGTCCTCCTCTGAGACCAAAACCCAGGATGAAGCGGGGAAGAAAGCATTCTTCATTGAAGAAATCTGGCTATAGAACAGACTTCCAGAGGAGCTGAGTTGAAGCTGGAGTTCAACTGTCTTTGCAAACCCTTCCTCTTCACAAAGGCTTTTCACCATACAAAGGATGCAGACAATGATAATGCCCTTTTTTACCACAAAAAAACAAACATGAAACAAAGAAACCTTAAAAAGAAGTTTTTAAACCAAATGACTGCAAGTCTACCAGCAAAACTGCTGTTGCTAGTGATTTTATGTGGAAAACTACTAGGGTGACGGGCAGTAATATATAAAACCATAAAATAAGAGATTAACGCATCTTTGTGAGTTGTGTCTGTTTCATCCCTAGATGTACAGCTGCATCAGTAGTGTAGCAGATGGATACATTCCAAGGCATACATTTCCCATTTCATCACAAGCGCATGTTTTAGCATGGCAAACACCTGTCTCCTATGTGATTATGTGTAGAAGATTAAGGACACAAATGTCAGGTATTTCACACAAAATGACTGCACAGCATGTACCACAACAAAGTGAACTGCAGAAGGCTCAAGCTCCACCTCATCTACCCAAGGCAGAGGCCCCCCGGAAGACCAGGAAGGGGGGCACTGATGCCAAACCTCCGGCTTTGCCCATGAGTGCATCCCATCCACCGGTGTCAGCTGGGAAAGATGTGGTAGCACCGGAGGGTAGTGTCTCCCCTCCACGGGAGACCCTCCCCTCCGAGACCCTAGAGGAAGCCCCTTCTGTACCCCGAGGCAACCGTCGTGGCGGGTGCCAGTGGGGAGAACCCTGGGGTGATGGAAAGTGTCCTCTCCTCCGTGTTCGAGAAGATCGAGGCCCTAGATCTGACCCCGGTTGCCCAGGGGGAGGACGACTTTTTGCCAGCAAACCTCGATTTGGGCAACCTCACTCCACCCCTCTTTTCCCCATGCTCCCTCCCCCAGCTGCTGCTTCTGCTCCCACCTCCGAGGAGCCCCTGGACTCCTCCATTGACCCGGCCGCTGATGGCACTCCACTGAAGACCGCCCAGCCTGCTCAGGTGACAGCCGGCACCACGCGGCTGGGACACGAGTCGCCAGGGGCACCCCCCGTTGGTGCGGAGCAATTGATTTCCTTCCCGGGCAGGGGCCCAACAGAAGATAATCCACCTCCTGATGCTGTGGCCGCTAAATCCACCATAGAGCCCGCGCCCGGTATCACTGAGAGCTCCCTCCCCACCCCCTTAACCCTCGAGTCTGATCGGGAGGCGCCACCATCCAGCTGCTTGCCTCCCGAAACCCAGAACCTCACCCCTGCCCCTATCCCTATCCAATTTACCTCCTGCAATGTTATTGCCACCACCAGGGCCGTGTCCTTCCCTTTTGCAACTGATGACCCCCAGGGAGCGGCCTTTGTGTTCTCCTGCCCTGACCCATTAGGAGCTGCTATCTTCCCTCCACTGCCCCCTATCGCCCCAGAGCTTGAGGCGGGCCTAGAAGCTCCAGCCCATCAGGCACCCCGTCGGGGGTCCGCACCCTGCTTGTCCATTTTAGTGGACCACGGGGCTGCACCAAGAGCCCCGCCGTGGAACAACCGGGAAACCGTAACCCCACCCCCCCATGAGCTGCGAGGAGAGCTGCTGAAGTTTTTAGAGGATATCCGTGGTTACCGCAACAAAGTGCAGCTTGCTTTCCAGCGATGGGGGGATTTTTTTCAAATCCTCCAGGCCACAAGGGCCCCCATGGGGCAAGGTAAAGAGATGGGGACGCAGGATGCCGTGGCCTACTGGGGGGTCCGTGTCTTCCTTGTCTGCCTACTGGGGGGTCCGTGTCTTCCTTGACCACCTACGGGATGGGTCAAAGACTGTTGCGTGGCCCGCTGGGAGATGCAAGCGTCCCTGCCAGTGAGGATCCCCTCCGACCCCCGCCCCATGAAACCTTTCACCATCGCAACGTTGAACACCCGGGGTTGTAGGATGGCTCTCCGCAGGTCCCAGGTGCTCTCCTCCCTTCAGGAGGGAGGGTACTCTGTGATTTTCCTGCAGGAGACCCATACGGATCTGACCGCTGAAGACAGTTGGCGCCTGGAGTGGGGGGACAGGGTCTACTTTAGCCATTTCACGATTCGGCAGGCTGGAGTGGCGACCCTGTTCTCCCCTGACCTACGGCCCGAGGTGCTAGGGGTCGCCGAGGCTGTGCCGGCTCGCCTGCTGCATCTCCAGGTCTGTATAGAGGGGCTCGTGGTTAACCTCGTTAATGTCTATGCCCCGACATCGGGCCCGGAGTGGCTGCAATTTTCTCAGCAGGCGTCCGCCTTCCTCGGCACCTTAGATTCTCACGAGTGCCTGGTCCTGGGAGGGGATTTTAATACCACCCTCAAGGAGCAAGACCGCTCGGGGACCAACTAGAGCCCGGCCGCCGTGGACACCCTCTGGGAGATAGTTGAACATCACTCCCTAGTGGACATCTGGCGTGACCACCACCCGGATGACACTTCCATGTTCACCTTTGTCCGGGTGGAAGCCCATTGGTCAAGCCACTCCCGGTTGGACTGCATTTATTTATCACGCTTCCATCTCTCACGAGCCCACTCCTCCAGCATTTGGCTGGCCCCATTTTCTGACCATCACCTAGCCACAGTGACAGCCTCCCTCTGTGCGGAGAGGCCGGGGCCAGCCTATTGGCATTTTAACAACAGCCTGTCGGAGGATGAAGGCTTCATGACGTCCTTCTGGGAATTCTGGCTGGCCTGGTGAGGGCAGCGGCGTGCCTCTCCCTCAGTACGGCGATGGTGGGACCTGAGGAAGGTGCGTGCCCGGCTTTTCTGCCATGACTACACCCGGGGGACCAGCCGATGGAGAAATGCGGTGATAGAGCAGTTGGAACGGGAGATCTTAGAGCTGGAGAGGCGTTTGGCCAACAGCCCTGAAGACCCGCTCCTCTGCGGAGCGTGCCGGGAGAAGCGGGAGGAGCTCCGGGCCCTTGAGGACCATCAGGCCCGGGGCGCCTTTGTTCAATCCCGCATCCACCTCCTTCGGGAGATGGATCATGGCTCCTGCTTCTTCTATGCCCTGGAGAAAACGAGGGGGGCTAAGAAACACGCCACCTGCCTCCTGGCAGAAGATGTCACCCCCCTCATGGAACCAGCGGAGATGTGCGGGAGGGCCCGAGTCTTCTACGCAAGTCTTTTCTCCCCAGATCCGACCGACCCTAGCGCTTGCAGAGTGCTTTGGGAGGAGCTTCCTGCAGTCAGCGCTAGCGACCGAGACCGGCTAGAATTGCCTCTCACTCTGGCCGAGTTCTCGGAAGCCCTCTGTCATATGCCCACTAATAAGTCTCCAGGCATGGATGGGCTGACCGTGGAGTTCTACCGTGTGTTTTGGGACGTCCTTGGCTCAGACCTAGTCACCGTCTGGGCCGAGTCTCTGCAGGGCGGGGTTCTCCCTCTTTCGTGCAGGTGAGCTGTGCTCACCTTATTGCCGAAGAAGGGGGACCTCCGCAATTTACAAAATTGGCATCCCGTTTTGCTCCTCAGCACTGACTACAAAATCGTAGCGAAAGCAATTTCGCTGCGGCTAGGGTCTGTGCTGGCGGATGTGATCCACCCAGACCAGACCTACACCATCCCGGACCGCAGTATCTCTGATAACCTATTTATGGTTTGGGACCTTTTGGAATTCGGGCGTAGAGATGGTCTGTCATTCGCCCTCCTGTCCCTAGATCAGGAGAAGGCTTTCGATAGGGTGGACAACGGGTACCTCCTGAGCATTCTGCGGGCGTTTGGCTTCGGACCCCCAGTTTGTGGGTTTTCTCTGGGTGCTGTACACTTCCGCAGAGTGTCTGGTTAAGCTCAACTGGACCCTGACCGAACCGGTCAGCTTCGGGCGAGGAGTACGGCAGGGGTGCCCCCTCTCGGGCCAACTGTATGCTCTGGTGATCGAACCCTTCCTCTGTCTCCTCTGCAGGAGTTTGACAGGGTTGGTGCTGAGGGAGCCGGAGCTGCAGCTGGTCCTGTTGGTGTACGCTGATGACGTGCTCCTCGTGATCCAGGACCCCGGCAACTTGGCGCGGGTGGAGGCTTTCCAGGCCATCTATTCGGCAGCCTCCTCTGCCTGGGTCAACTGGGTCAAGAGCTCTGGCTTGGCAGTAGGAGACTGGTGGCAGGCGAGCTCCCTCCCACCCGCGCTTCAGACGGTCCGGTGGAGTGCGGGTCCGCTGCTCTACCTCGGCGTTTGCCTTTCTGCCACGCATCACTCTCCGCCAAAAAACTGGGAAAATTTAGAGAGCGGGGTGATAGAGCGGCTCCAGAAATGGACAGGACTACTCCGATGTCTCTCCCCCCGAGGGAGAGTGCTGGTGCTTAATCAACTAATCCTGTACTTGCTCTGGTACCAGCTCAACACCCTGGTCCCAGCCCCGGGTTTCCTGACCTACCTCCGGACATCGATTCTGGGGTTCTTTTGGTCGGGAACGCACTGGGCCCCTGTAGGGGTTCTTCATCTACCCCTGAAGGAAGGAGGACAGGGCCTGAAGTGTCTGCACACTCAGGTCCATGTCTTCCGCCTCCAGGCCCTACAGAGGCTCCTCTATGGTGCAGGCAGTTCGGCGTGGAGCACACTGGTGCACGCCATCCTGTGCCGCATCTGAGGGCTCTGATATGACTGGCAGCTCTTTTATCTCCATCCGGGAGGTCTTCCGCGAGACCTCTCGGGGCTGCCGGTCTTCTACCAGGACCTTCTCCAGACTTGGAAACCGTTTTTAATGACCAGGTCTGTGGTGGCCACCGAGGGGGTAGATCTCCTCGCGGAGCCCCTGCTTCACAACCCCCAGCTCCGTGTGCAGGTGGCGGAGTCCCGCTCAGTGCTCCAGAGCTTGATCCTGGCAGAAGTCACGAGAGTCGGAGACCTCCTGGACTACAACCGGGGAGACTGGCTGGATCCCCTGACGCTCGCCCGGCGCATGGGGCTTTCCAGACCTAGCACCCCCCGGCGCGTACTTCAGGAGGCGAAGGCCGCTTTGCCGCCCGCTGCTCGAGCTTACCTCGACCAGGTCCTGCTTGAGGGCACACCCCGCCCACCATCTACCCCAGGCCTGCCGGACCTTTTAATTGGACCCCTGCCCCGCAGACCACATCGACCCCCCTCACCCTTTCACTGCGAGACGGCTGCATGAACTGCAGCCGGTACGCTTCCAAACCGCGCCAAGGAAACATCTATACACACTCGAGCTCCACACCCTTCACATCCTCACCCTAGTGTCCCGCCCCGACACAAAGTGGCGAGACCTTCTGCCACCTTTGGAGGGTGAGCAGCCCCAGTAGGCCAGCCTATATTCCACCTTGGTTCCAAGGCCCATCGGGGACATCAGTTGGCGGCTCCTTCATGGAGCTGTGAGCATGGTCACGAACTTGGCGCAGTTCACCCCCGTCCCATATACTTGTCCCTTTTGTGGTGTGAGGAAAACCCTGGTGCACATATATTTGGAGTGCGCCAGGCTGAAGCCCCTGTTTCAGCTCCTCACAAATCTCCTATTATGTTTTTGGTTGCATTTTTCCCCTCACCTTTTTACTTATGCACTCCCCATCCGTGGCCTCACAAAGTCGTGGGATCTCCTAGTTAACCTTCTCCTGGCCCTGGCTAAAAAGGCCATCTATAAAACCAGAGAGAGGAGGTAGGCTGATGGAGTTTCCTGTGACTGTGGGGCTGTTTTCCGATCCTCAGTCCGTTCACATATCCGGGCGGAGTTCCTCTGGGCAGCGTCCACCGACTCCCTTGATGCTTTTGAGGAACGGTGGGCACTGTCCGAGGTTCTCTGCTCGGTGTCCCTGTCTGGGTCCCTTTGTCTGACCCTTTGATTGGGGGAAAGAGTAAGGGGCCCCAGCCATTGCTGCTGCGGACACCACCACCTTAGAGGAGTCCTTTCACATGTGGGTGCACGTGCCCCCCTCCCCGGATTGTCCACCACACAGCCTGCCTCCTTGTTGGGTGCTTTCAGAGGAGGGAATTGTTGGTGACACTCGGGCGTGGTGCCAGGTAACTCGAAGGGGTGGAAGACCACGAGAGTCGATGAAGCCCCCTCGCTCTGGGCCACCAGGTAATTTGGAAGGGTGGAAGACCACGAGATTCGAGGAAGCCCCCGCTCTTGGCCAGACAAGCTTGAACACTTCCCTCTCTTAATGAGAAAACAATTGTGATTGGTTGCTGTGTTACACATTGCATATGTTGCTGTTTTTACTTTGTAAGTGTGTTATGCAAATAAAAATATCTTTTGCTTAAAAAAAAAAAATTACTCTTCTGTAGCCATCTGGCCCGACCCTGTCACAGGAGCCACATGTGGCTCTGTAGCCTCAGTCTGAGTATCACTGATCCAAAACAAGCAGATCATAAGCCAATTTAGTGTAAATAAGATATAAAGCCGCAAGCGGAGAATATCATTGATGAAGAACAGTCTGAGTTTCGTGCTGGAAGAAGTACCACAGAACAGATTTTCAACCTTCCTGTTCTATGTGAGAAGTACAACACCAGCAGGACATCTACCACTTCTTTGTTGACTCCAAGAAGGCGTTTAACAGAGCATGGCATGAAGTGCTCTGGACAACCATAAAGAAGTACAATGTTGGTCGTAAGCTTTTTCTTACCATTAAACAACTGTATGCCAAGGCCAGCATTGCCGTTCTCGTCAATGGCACAATAAGAGAGTGGTTTTGCACCACTGTTGGAGTCTGGCAAGGCTGCCTTCTTTCGCCCACACTACTTGGAGCACATAATGACTGATGCCCTAGAAGATCACATATGCACAGTCAGCATTGCGGGGAAAACAATCCCAAATCTTCGGTTCACTGATGACATTGATGGCCTGGCAGGCAGCAAAGACGAACTTGCCAACCTTGTGAAATGGTTGGATGAAACTTCCGCAAAATACGGCATGGAAATCCGTGCAGAGAAAACCAAGCTGATGACAAACAAACATGATGGCATCAGTTCAGATATCACTGTCAGTGCACAAGAGCTGGAGACAGTGAAACAGTTCAAGTATTTGGGGGAAGTCATCACTGATGAAGGGTCAAAGGCAGAAATTCGGGCAAGAACTGCGCAAACAGCAGCAGCGGTGGCAAAGCTAAAGCCAGTTTGGAGGAATAAGAAAATCTCTCTGGAATCCAAACTGAAACTGCTGCATTCACTGGTCATATCCATTTTTCTGTATGCATGCAAGACATGGACCCTTACTGCAGAACTTGAAAGGAAAATACAGGTAGTAGAGATGAGATACTTCCATAAAATCCTGGGCATCTTCTACTTCGACCATGTCACTAGTAAAGAGGTCTGCAACATCATCACCCAACGTGTTGAGTCATATGAAGATCTCCTGATGACCGTGAAGAAGCGCTAGCTGAAGTGGTACGGCCATGTAACAAGATCAGCTGGCCTATCCAAGATCATTCTCCAAGGGACAGTATGGGGAAGAGAAGAAGAGATGGGTTGACAACAAAAGAATGGACACAAATGGACTTTGCAGAGACTCAAGCACTGACACACAGTTGATTGCTCATCCTTGGTGGTCCCCCAATGACCAATGCTGTTATGGGGAGTTATGTTGATGATGAAATTATAAATTACCTAGAAATATTAGCTGACACTCTTGCACTCTGTCATATATATATAGCTAGTAGTGAATTTTCTGCCTACAGGGTTTTTATCAGTAACCCAAAGCTCTAATTGAAACACTTATCATTCAGGCACATCCTGTGAATTTCTGACACTTCTTGAAGGGTTTGGGATCTAGAATCTAATGCATGGCTTACAAGTAATTCTTAATATCATTTTTTCATCATAGGTATATTATTAATACTCATTTTACTTAAATGTTTCAGAACACCAACTGAGACAACACAACAAGATGGACATTTCTTTTACACAATGTGAACAGGACATGGTGGTAGTGTCTTGTAACAGACGGCATGTCTTCCAGTGAAGTGAATATCCTATCACATGGATCTATTTCCTCTTGGCATGGCTAGCTGAAAAGGCAATATGTAACGTGTTTTTCCACTTCACAAAAGATTCAATGCATGCTACAAAATGTTGCAACTCCACTGCAAAATATCACTAAGGTATAGTCTCTGACTACAATATCTTGACAATGTTTTACTTTTTATGGCTTAGCTTGTGAGATCTTTGGGGAAGGAACTGTTTTGCTATCTGTGCAGTGCCTAGCACAGTGGGGCTAGGGCCTTTTGGCAATACTGCAGTACAAATAATTATTTTATTATTGTAATGGTCACATGGGTTTGGGGAGAATATATTGTGTGTTTTCTTTTTCTGGTTTCTGGTTATTGATTAAGCAACCTGGTCTAAATCTGCAGTGTCCAATAATGGTCTATTCCTTATAGTCCTTCTGGCCTCAGCTACAGCACTCTTGAATCAAAAATCAAACATGAAAAGCAACATTGGTACACATCATTATTAGAGATGGGCCTGAACAAAACCCATCTCTGTACACCTCCAATTTGGGGGCGGTTCTGAATCTGAATCTGGCTCTGGATCCAAATTTCACAACAAACCCCTTTCTCTCCTAGAGGCTGACACAAATTCCAGATTTGAATGTCTATTCTATGTTAAGATGCAAGCCCATCATGGATATTTACTAGGTGACCCACTACTTCATTTAAATTTGTGAAAGAACTTGTGGGATTGGGCATACAGGTGTCATGGTGCTCCACGGATAGGACCCTATATCCTTGATGTATCCTGATCCAATACTCCTGGGGAAAGGACCCAATGAGCAGACATTACTGTGGAGCTTTTGGAGTTAAATCCCAGCAGAACTCTGTAGATTCCCAGCAGGGAGTGCCTCTGAGCTGAGGTAATCAAGTGCAGCTGAGCTTAGCTCTGAAGAGGGGAGGCTAGGCTGGATGCAGGGAAATGGGTTGGAGGGGGAAGTACTGCAGGCAGAAAAACTGTTTTATTTGTTTTTATAGATGGGTCTTGCTTTTTGGAGTTTAAGGGCTTAAGATGTATGATAAGAATATGGCCAAACGTTGTGCTGAGCATTTTGGTTTTGTTTATTTGTTCTTCTGCGTATGCAAGAACCTTGTAAAGTAACTCTAGAGCCCCGGAGAGTGTTCTCTTTTGGTTGTGCTGTGTCTCCTGCAGAGTTTCTCTCCAGCTGTGGAGGCTCTGGCCCTGCTGCCACTGGATTTATCAAAGGGAGAAAGGTTAAATGTTGTGTTGGTCTAATTTTTAAACAATAAGTAGCTTTAACTATTTATCTACTTTTTAAATGTGACAATTAGTGCTTGAATTTGAAGGGGGTAGGGTAGGTTATGACACCCATTTCAATCTGCTGCTGGATTATCTGAAAGAAAAATAGAAAAGGAAGGAGAGAATTTCAACATACTAATACATTGAGAGCAAGGAGAGCATGACACAGCTTCCTGTCTTTCTGATCCTTGTCCTTCCCACCCCTCCCCTCTGCCACCAGTTTGAGCAACTTTATAATTACTAGACCTACTGTAAATTGGCCCATATAAGGCAGGGTTGCTAGTGAATAGAGCACTGGACTGGGACTTGTAAAACCTGGGTTTCAATCTGGGCTCTGCTGCTGCCTTGCTGGATGATCTTGGGCAAGTGATGTCACTCTGTGCCTCAGTTTCCCCACCTGTAAAATGATAACGATACTGAGCTCTGTTGTAAATCACTTTAAGATCTACTGATGAAAAGCCTTATGAAAGGGTCCGGTACTTACGGAGTCTAATGTCAGACGGGACCAATGTATTACTATTACTTAGCACAACTCAACATTTCCAAAAAGTTGAATTCCTATTCATTTAGGAGTTTGGTGTAAAATTTTCTAAAGCCTCTAATGCACTTAGAAGCCTAAGCCTAAATTACTTTTGAATATAGGACTTAGGCTCTTATGTCATTGAAGTACATTTTGCTATTCGTCCTTATCACCAGAAATGCTTGTTCATTCTAAAATAACTAAGTAATGGCTACTGTTTGGTTTCATCCAAATTAGAACAATAGAAACTCCTTATATGTTCCACAAACTGAGGTGTGGGAGTCAGTGATGACAGCTTAGGGCAATTATACCAAACTTTAAAAATAAACACACTATTCCGTTATAGTGACTGGGAATATCAGAGTAACTCTAGCCACAAAGGACTTAATCTGCTGCTATAATAGGTACACTCAAAATGTAGCAAGTGTGATCTTAAATGTAACTTTGGAATGTTTACAATTCTTCTAGGTTTCTTCTCCAGTATTTCCTTGATACACACTTGCATTGTAAATGCTAGAAGGACTCATCTCTTTTTCAGAGAGAAGAACGGCTTTTTAGAGTATTAAGAAGTATTTTTAGAAGGTTTTCTACTTCGTTTCTGCCTTTGACTTGGCGCGGGGGGAGGAGAGAGGTTGGGGGATTTAAAAATGAAATATGCTGCCCTCTTCTGGCAGGTTTTGGAGTGTCATTGATCCAGGCAGGGATGGGTAGAATTTCAAGCAGATGCTACCTATTTGAATATAGTCGTAAACAAAACATCTAAAACACAGTTATAGGAGTGGAGAATCCCACAAGAGGGTGTTATGGATTAAAATTGGAGGGGAGGGAAGTAATTCTGAGAGGGACATTCTGTTTTCTGCATGGAATGGGGTTGTCATGTAGCTTATGGGCCGGTCTGCATTCTTTTGTCAGGGGAGAGATTTGACACCTCCTCTTGTATAATAGTTATAGGAACTACATACAGTGATTTTTCTCTTTATGTGAATTTAAGTTACTCCCTTAGGCATAGTTAGAGTTTATATAGTCTACCTAGCAGTAATAGTGAAATTTACAAAGAAATAGGCCTCCTGAGGTGTTCTGAACTGCGGTTGGTTTTTATATCTTTCCTGTGGTTAAAACGTCTGTTGAAAACAAGAAAAGGCCTCTTCTTTTAAACAATAGCCATCTTAGTGGTCATTATAATGAGCTGTTGAGTGTCCAGTTCCTAGGAGTAGCTTTTCCGTGTCCTGTTATATCAGAAAAGGCTCTTTCAAAATATAAGAATCTTCAGTGGATGAAATAGTTTGGGGGGGGGGAGGGAGAAGGAAGTTACTCAGCTAGAAGCTACTGAAACTTCATCCCTGCTATACACGTGGGTACAGCAGCGTGACTTTGTCTGCAGATCCTGTCTCAGTGTTGATGCTTTCTTAAATCTTGCTTGGGACAGAGGACAAAATTGGGTTTATGATGGAAACTCCTTAGAGCTGGACTGTGCAAGTGGACCTAGACAGGGGGGACTCCTGTAGCCTGTAAGAGCCCCATTAAAATAAATGAGGCTCCATACAGGCACAGCGGCCCCTTCACACAGACGCAGTTGCAGGATCAAGACCTTAATTATGGAACAGCAACCACTGTTCTGTAATGGTCATAGGCCTCTCAGGGTCAAATTCTGATTTCAGGTTCCCTCGGGCAAATCCCAGTAATGCCATTGGCTTCCGTGAGATTACTCTGGATGATAGCCTCAGAATCTGGCCCTGTTTTTTTCTAGATCGGGAGAGGGGACGGGTGAATCACACACCTTTGCAGCTGTTATTATTTGGAAACAGTTTTCTGTAAGGCTGGGGCAGCAGTGCATCGTTGCTTGTTGCCATATAAATCCTCTTAAAGAAAAATTAAAGTACTGCCACAATTTTATTTTTTAAATTTAGCTCAGCCTTGTTTCTCATTGAGGATTAGTTGTGGGCTAAATTGGCAGACAGCAGCTGTTTTTATAGTTCCAGCCAAAATCATAAGTGTGTGGGTTAGATCATACACACGGCTCACAAACAGCTTTGAACCAGAGGTTCCAGTTTTCCCTAAAATCCCACCTGTCCGTTTCAGCCCCAAATCGGGACATTTTCAGTCCACAAAAGAGTGAGAAGTGACTTGTCCTTCCGAGTTGCTCTGCTGAGGAGGGCGCTGCACACCTGTGTTTGCCCCTGCTCCAGGGTGCCACCAGTGGCTACCACACTACAAACTTCGGGAAAAACTTTGCCCTCGGAGGGTGCTGTTGCGCGTCCTGTACTGGCTTGTACTTTCATGCTTTGATTGCCCTCCTCTAATTTAGCAAAGCAGCTGAACCTCCCCTTGACTTGTTGGCTCTGCGGGGAAGGCTCAGATTCCACCTTTCAGACGATAGGGCAACAATCTGCTTGCTTTTCCAGTGGGGGTGACTATCTAGATCCCTTCGGATCCGATGCCAGGGGGCATCAGGCACCCCCCCCCTCCAGTGAGTGGATTCCCTGGTGCATCTCACACGCGCGGCGTGGGGAAGAGAGAACGTCCAGAGCCAGGGAGTTCAGGGCTTTGTCGCGGTCCCCGGCCGCCGACCCCCCCAGCGCGCCCGCTGCCCTGCGGAGCGCTCTGCCTGTGCCCCAGCGGCCGGCCACCAGGGGGCGCCCCGGAGTCAGCCGGCCGAGCGGCTGCCTCACTTGCCGCCGCGCGGAGATGCCTGTGGGCGCCGGGCGAGAGGCGGCGCGGAGCGGGGCTGCGGGTCCGAGCCGAGCCGCCGCGGGTCCCTGCGCACCAGCCGCCTCGCCGCTGCGCCCCGCGCCCCGCCAGGCTGCCCCCGCCGCGCTGCCCCGGGAGCGGGAGGCTCCGCGGCTGAGGAGCAGGATGCTGCCCCCGGGGCGCCGCTGGGAGCCCCTCGCCCCGCTGCTGCTGCTGCTGTCAGGGATGCTCCGGCCGCCGGGGCTGGCGGCGTTCAACGTGGACGAGGAGAAGCTGACCGTGTACAGCGGGCCCGAGAGCAGCTACTTCGGCTACGCCGTGGATTTCCACCACTACACCGGCGCGTAAGTACCCGCGGGGCGCTTCCCTCCCAGCCCGGAGCCCTGCCCGGGAGCTCGGCGGCCCCAGCGCCGGGGCCACCGGAGACCCGCGCCGGGGTGGCCAGAGAAGGTCTCCATCAGCCCAACTCGTCCTGGCTAAAGCCAGCCGCGGCGCCGCTCCCAGCACCCCGGGGCAGGCTCGCCAGGAACCCAGCCGCGGGTGCGGGCAGGGATCTGCCCAAACCCCGAGCGGGGGCAGCCCTTTGCGGGCGTCTCTCTGGCACCGGCCGGCGGATGCAGCTCCAGCTGCCCCCTGGCCCGCAGGGGTTATCTATCTGCTGGAAACAGATGGGAATGAAAGCTCCGTGGAGCATTGGCCACAGGGAAAGGGTCCTGCCGATTTCCGCCCGTCCCCGGGCTCTGGTGTGGGTGGCAGCGGGTGGGCACAAATGATCTGCCATCAGTCCGCCTTTATCTAGTGACGGTCACAAATGTTTTTGCAGAGTAAGTGTCCTGGTCGGTGCTCCCAAAGCCAATACTACCCAGCCGGACATACAGGA
Organism: Eretmochelys imbricata; assembly: GCF_965152235.1. NCBI lineage: Eukaryota > Metazoa > Chordata > Testudines > Cheloniidae > Eretmochelys > Eretmochelys imbricata. The sequence continues at coordinate 228,116,745 of NC_135573.1, read as the reverse complement.
AGGGGGAGCGGTGTATTACTGTCCTTGGCCGGCCGCTGAGTGCAAACAGATCCCCTTCGATACTACGAGTAAGTAAATCGTTATACGCATGTAACGCACAGCTATTTCGCGTTGTATTGTACTGGGAAAGTCACCCCTTACTGCGAGTGGGTTCGGCGCTCCCTTCACTTGTGTCTGTCAGTCTGATCTGAGCGTGTGTAGTTCCCCAGAGAAATTGCGCCCTTGGAGTTTGTGTGCGTCCGGGGGAGATGGTCCCTACAGAAATGACAATCGCGTGAAGTTGGGGATTGGTGCGTAGGCCACTGCCGCTTTCCATACGTTGAATGAAAGGTGTGTGGATTGCACGTAACACTTTTTGAAAAGAAATACCCACTTGCAAATGTTCAGAAGACCAAACTCCGTGTTTGATGTAACCCCCCCGCCCCCCGAACCGTGGAAATTGGTTGTTGGTCGTTTTCAGTGCTGTTTTCAACAAGGGATTCTGCCCATTCAGTGGGAGGCGGTACCTTATGCTCCATGCTGATTTAATTCTTTACAGAAAGGAAGAATTTTCTTTCAAAATACTGAAAGTTGGATGCAAACTGATGTAGGCATAATGTGGATAGATTATATCCGACCACTTTCAAAATCCCAAGACAGATGTTTCTAATTTAATTAAAGGGAACACACATTTTAAACAATTCAGGCTGTTTATGTTTTCTCTTTATAGCCCTTGAAAATAATTTAAACCTAGTGTTTCCAAAAACATTTAAACTGAATGGTTTAATGTAGGCATATTTATACAATATAATCTTTAGAACAAAAGTTACAATTCACCAGACTGTATTTAATTTTAGTGCTTATTCGTCATACAAATATTAATATAATACAACAAAGCCTGTTTCTATGAACATAAATGAAATTTCGGTCAACTTCCCTATAGCTAACAAATCAGCAACACAGTTCCCCAGCTGTGTGTGTGCACACCCACTCAGGCATGTGTGAAAGAATCCCAGCTTACTGTGTTATAAACGTTACAATACACCTGCAATACCTGGATCGATACTGTAATCACACACATACTGTCTCTAATTCTATATGCACTATATGCATGTAGATGTATGCACAGTATATGTCCCCTCTGCTGTGTGTGTATATATTTTAATATATGCATGTGTATATAGGTACACAGCAAATAATATTGCCAGCACACCTACTATTTACATCTGGGTAAATAAGGGTAAATGTACCCTTATACCACAGGAGCATACAATGAAGTACCATGTGTTTAAATGTAAATTGTTTTCAAGTTTTGAAGCTTCAGCCAAAGTGAGGATCCAATACATTTTCAAATGTTATCTTGGGAAAGGATTACAGTGGACGCATGGGGCCAGATCAGGCCCTTGTGTGGAAAAGACCACAGTGGGTGGCTAAACAGATTCAGGAAGACTCCACACGTTCTATCAGTCACAGAGTTTCAGAGAGATCTGGAGCACAGATTTAGCCTCTGGAGTAGGTAGGAGGTGTGGTGGCCAGAAGCAGTTGACTACTTGAAGATAACAGGGGTTTTAGGCTTTGCCATGCAAATGCCAGTTTGTGACCAGATTAGAGAACTTCATTTTCCAGAGTGGTCAGTCCAAAACTTTTCCAGAGCACTAAGCTGAAGCATAGAGTGATCTCACAGAGTCCACAGAGGCAAGTCAATACCCTATTTCTATAGGGGCTAGAGAGAAGAGAAAGAAAAGGGTATTAGGATATGTATATATGAATGAATGCAAACATAAATTGGAGCTAGGACACGAGTACACAGAATGCTTTGCATATGTCATCACTGATTCAGTCAATATTAATTTATTTACACATCTGTGCCGTAAAATGATGCTACTTATGTTCAGCTCCCTTCTCTTTGGAATATTTTCAGCTGTATGAGCAAGTCTTCTGTTCCTTTTTATCTCCTCTCTACTCCAAAGCAGAGCACACAATACTGCCGTTAGCCTGGAAATTACTGTTTTAAATCTTTTTAATATATTTTCCTTTTTTGTGTTTGTAGCTGTAACGGGACACAACCAATGGTTTGTTAAATATTACAGATGTTTTCAGACTATTCTTATATGACCTTATATGACCTCTGTCACTGTATGAATACTTCAGACTCACTGATGAATTTATCCCTGCAATACCCCTTTGAGATGATACTGTTCCCATTTTACAGGGGAGAAGCTGAGACACAGAAACAAGTTATTTAGGTTTGCACAAGGTCTCTGATGGGGCTAGGAATTGAATCTGGGTCCCCTTCATCCCAGTCTAGTGCCTTAACCATAAGACCATCATTTCTCTAATATTAGGAAGTTTCACTTATTAAGAGTATAGTAGATGGGGAATTAAATATACTGGATTTAATTTTTAAAAAGGAATGTTTTACACACAGCAGCAGTTTTGTAAAAGGCATTGAATTTCTTGACATCAAAAGGGCTGGAAATAATCTTCTAAAAACAGAGGAGAAGGAAAAAATAGATGATTTCAAAGCTGAAAGCTTTCATTTTGATGCCTTTTTATACAAAACTCACCTTTTTCTTGGACCTAGTCCAGTATTAGCTGCTCTTTCAGTCAAGTGTGCTAAGTACAATTAAAGGAAAACAAACTGCTGAATAATTAATAATCTGCTTCACTAAGATCAGAATAGAAACTAATGTGGTATACAGACAGAGAGAGAGAACACATTACATACCACTTAAATGACCATGCAGACTGACCGCTAAATCCAGAATTTCGAGCATAACAAGTCTTTAACTTTTCCATTCTGAGGATCTAGTCTCCCCTTGACACACGAGTAACTCACTTGTATTATTATTGTCAATGAGAGTTACCTTGCCCCAATGAGAGAAGCACACTTCGATTCTTTTCTCACTTGTATTGCCAATAATGACCATCAGACTTAAAAAAAGAGAAACAAAGGAATGCTCATTGAATGAGAACACTTTCCATAAGTGCCCTTTACAAAAGAGCTGTAATAATACTTTTAATTTACCCGAGTTTGGAATTACCTTGCGAACAGTATTAACTACAGAAAGATAGATTTTAAGTAAGTATAAGTAGCAAGAATAGAGATCAAAGTTGTTTACTTAAGAAAACAAAAATAAACTTGCAGTCTAAATTCTATAAACTAAACAGAATTTGAATCAAGTAGTGTCTCACCCTGATAGATGGTACAAACAGGTCACAGATCTTCAAAACACAGGCTGGAACTGCCATTCAGCCTGGGACCACCCTCCTGCAGTACAAAGTCTTTGTCCTATAGGCATGTTTCCAGGGGTTGAGTTGTGGTGGGAGTGAGGCCAAGTCATGATGTCACTTCCCCTCTGTTATAGTTTCTTCCAGCTTGCTGGAAAGATCTTTTGCTTGTGACATGGGGGTCTTCCCCCATTGGTCAAGCAGCATCCATTGTCTACATGCTCTCTCTGAGAAGTCTTCTGGGATGGCTTCTGGGAGAGTGGATTCCCTTTAATGGGATACCAGCATGTCTGGCTACTCCACTGTTGTACCTGAAAGGCTGGTTGTGTGTGTTCCCAACCTCATAACATACTTCAGTAACACATACAGCAATACTTCAGAACTTCACATATAACAACAGCGTATACAATCCAACATAATATTAATGGTCAACCAATTAAGGCTTTTTAACATGCTACCTCACAAGGCATACTTTGTCCAAAACATGTCATAATTGTATGACAGTGATGAATATGGGGATTTCAGCATGTTGCTTTGAGGTGTAGAATGTCTCAGGGCAAAGTGTAAGGTCATGCATTTAGGAACTAACAACAAGAATTTTTGCTATAAGCTGGGGACGTATCAGCTGGAAGTGACAGAGGAGGAGAAAGATCTGGGTGTACTAGTTGATCACAGGAGGTTTATGAGCCGCCAATGTGATGTGCCCATGAAAAAGGCTAATGCAGTCCTAGGATGCATCAGGCTAGGTATTTCCAGTAGAGACAGGGAAGTGTTAGTACCATTGTACGAGTCACTGGTGAGACCTCAGGATCTGGAATACTGTGTGCAGTTCTGGTCTCCCATGTGTAAGAAAGATTAATTCAAACTGGAACAGGTGCAGAGAAGGGCTACTAGGATGATCTGAAGAATGGAAAACCTACCGTATGAGAGGAGACTCACAGAGCTTGGCTTGTTTACCCTAACCAAAAGAAGGCTGAGGGGAGATATGATTGCTCTTTATAAATACATCAGAGGGATAAATACCAGGGAGGGAGAGGAGTTATTTAAGTTAAACATCAATGTGGAATCCAGAACAAATGGATATAAACTGGCCATCATCAAATTTAGGCTTGAAATTAGGTTAAGGTTTCTAATCCCACAGGAGTGAAGTTCTGGAACAGCCTTCCAAGTGGAGCAGTGGGGGAAAAAGCCTAACTGGCTTCAAGACTGAGCTTGATAAGTTTATGGTATGACAGGATTGTCTACAATGGCATGTAGCTGACTGCTAGGAGCAAGTATGTCTCACGGTCCATTATGGGACACTAGCTGGAGAGGGCTGTTAGTTACTACAGATCATTCTTTCCTAGGTGTCTGGCTGGTAGGTCTAGCCCACATGCTCAGGGTCTAACCGATCTCCATATTTGGGGTCAGGAAGGAATTTTCCCCTGGGTCAGATTGGCAAAGACCTTGAGGTTTTTTCCTCCTTCCTCTGCTGCATGGGGCAGGGGTCACTTGCAGGTTTAAACTAGTGTAAATGGTGAATTCTCTGTAACTTGAAGTCTTTAAATCGTGATTTGAGGACTTCAGTAACTCAGCCAGAGGTTAGAGGTCTTTTACAGGAGAGGGTGGGTGAGGTTCTGTGGCCTGCAATGTGCAGAAGGTCAAACTATATGATAGTGGTAGTCCCTTCTGACCTTAAAGTCTATGACTTGAATTTCAAGCATGGTTCGTTCATCAACAACATTCCAAATGCATCACCAGTATTTGAATTCATGCTATTAATATCCCCCCTCCACTCAAATGTGGAGAAAAAAGAGAGAGAGAGCTGACAAGTATAATGTAATGACATCAGTCAAGAATCAGGAAGCTGTATTATGCCACATGCTAAGTTTATAGTGGGATGGTAATTACAGTTGCTCTGTAATAAGTTATGGTTACTGAATGTTGATCTGGTTATTAAGATGTTTACTGTCTGAATGTATTGGTTTTGTTTAATATGGGGTTGTACGGAAAAACAAGCAGGAAGGGAAGAAGAATGGCTCAAGATAAGCCTCTTCTCCACAAACCCTTGAGGGTTGATAGGAGACAATGCTGGACAGGAAGAGGTGTTGGAACTGAGACCAGTACCTAGTGACAGATATAAAATTAGCTTTAAACGTCTGTCACTGCTTCAGAGTGCCTTGTTCCAGCTGCCAAACACAGAATGGATTCCTTAGTATTGTGCTATCAATATCTGTATACCAGAATACAGCCAGTTAGGCAGAAAGTCATCCTAACTGAGACCACGAATATCTGCTATGTGTTCATATTTGTGCAGAAAAATCACACGACGTAATCTCGATTGTTCACAGTGGATTATCCCAAATTGTCATATATCACATAAGAATATGTAAATCTGTCAAGTCATGATGATTTTCATCCACAGGTGATAAAACTAACCCAAAACTAACTTGCAGTGTTTTATGGCATGTGATATGCACATTTGTGAGTGTTAATACCTAGCTTGTGGAAAGGTAAGGGGACTTCATTTTTTTCAGATGAGTCAATCCAGCACTTCTCCAGAGCACTAAGATGATTTAATTACTAAGCAACAACAACAATTAACCCCTTAATGATGTATGTGCTTTGCTCCAGTGGGGAGGTGAGATGTCTTTAAGGATTCTCTACTTTGTTCCCTCTTTTTCCCTCCCTCCTCTTTAAAGGTGTCATATTGCACTGACCTACCCTTAAGCAGTGGAAAGCTGGATATGACTCTCTTTGGAGTATAATGAGAGAGAGATGGGGTCAGAGGGGCATTTTTAGTGTGATGTGAGCACTGGACAGGCAATCAGGAATTCCTGAGTTCCTATCCTGCTTTTGAAACAGATTCCCTCTTTCACCTTCAGCAAGTCACAACTTCTTTGTTTCAGAAATGGGGCTAAGAATACCCACTTATGTACTAGCTGTGAGGCTTAATTACTTAATACAGGAGAACCTCAGAGCTATGAACACTTTGGGAATGGAGGTTGTTCATAACTCTGAAATGTTTGCAACTCTGAACAAAGTGTTATGGTTGTTCTTTCAGAAGTTTACAACTGACCATTGACTTAACACAGTTTTGAAACTTTACTATGCAGAAGAAAAATGCCAGTTTAACCATCTTAATTTAAATTAAAAAGCATAGAAACAGTTTCCTGACCTTGTTAAATCTTTTTTTAAACTTTCCCTTTATTATTTTAGTAGCTTACATTGAACATCGTAAGGACGTAAGACCATAAGAATGGCCATAGTGGGTCAGACTAAAGTCCATCTAGCCCAGTATTTTGTGTTCTGACAGTGACCAACACTAGGTGCCCCAGAGGGAATGAACAGAACAGGTAATCATCAAATGATCCATCCCCTGTCACCCATTCCCAGCTTCTGTACTGTTTGCTTTTTTTTTTTTCTTTTCTTTTTCGGTCTCTGCTGCTGCCTGATTGAGTACTTCAGGTTCCAAATGTGGTGTGTGGTTGACCAGTCAGTTTGTAACTCTGAGCTTCTGCTGAATTTGTGTTTTGAAGGTGAGAACTGCTCTGCAAGTACTAATATGGGCGCTGTTCCTTATGGTGACCAGAAGGGGTAGCAGAAGGGCAACTTGCAGAAATCTTTCCCCCTATTTGACTAAGTGCTTTACTTCCAAAGCATCCAGAACATCTTGCAGCTCAGGACCAAACTGAAATCCCCATTCTAACTATTTATACATCGGATCTGTTGGAAAACTAACAATACACATTTCAAAAACTCATTTTAAAATGATTTAGACAGTAACAACTTTTAAAAAGGCAGCACTGATGGGGAATGAATTTGCCAGTCTTCCAGGATTCAGCTCGTTCTCTCTCTCCTATGAGTGTGCTTCATCATATATTAGTCAGACAGGTTGTATTTTTCAAACTAACTGTAGAAAATATGAATAGTCTGTCAAGAAAAAAAGGGGGGAAGTCTAGGTTAACTCTGGCCAAGTGTGCGGTTGAGAGAAAACATGAGCCAGTTTGGCCAGAAGCTGAGCTGATTGTAACAAAACCCAGGTACTGCAGAAGGAAAGGATGTATTGTGAGACTTAGGAGATTTAGTTATATAAAAAAACTATTAATTGTAAAGATGATAAAATCCTATGGGAAATTTAGAATCCTGTTATAAAATAGGATTTGCATCTCAAGAGAAAATATTAGGGGAGAAAAATTCCACCCCACCTTCAAATTCTGACACAATTGATTCAACAACACCGGTTTTGCCTTACCATGGGCTTAATGATTCCCATGTAGAGTTCTGATTTATGGCAGGTATGTGGTTTCTTTTCCCAATCCCAATCACATTTTAAGGAGAAAAAAGGAAAGAGTAATTTAACTCCCATTGACTTCAATGATGATTTCTCTGAGACAGGAAAAAGTAAAAATGGAATAAAAACTTCTGGGTATGGTCCAATTAAATTAAAATAACTTGCATGAACGAACTCTAATGCACAATAAAAAAATGTAAATCCAGTTATGCAAAATCAGATTCATTTAAGAAGAGCCCCTCTCATGATAATCCTAAGAGATTTAACTGCTCCAAAACACTAATAAAAATAATATCTAATGTTTTCCATCCGTAGACCTCAAAGCACTATATAATGGAGGTCAGTATCATTACCTCCATTTTGCTGGTGTGGAAACTGAGGCACAGAGAAGCAAACTGAGTTTCCTAAAGTCAGTCTCCTCCTTTCCCAGTTTCCAACAGGACCAGTTATCACCTCTTTGCTTGGCCCACTAGACCCTGGTTCCCTAGATTCTAGTTCCAAGCCTTATGATTGTGCTCAGCACATCTATGTGAAAGACCTAAAATCAATGCTCATGTGCATGTTAAGAAGGAAATTGTGTGACTAAGGCCTGGTCTAGAGTACAAAGTTAGGTCGATTTAAGCCACCTTGTGTCATCCTAGTTGTGCATGTGTCTATGCTTAAATTAGTCTCCCACTGATGTAAGCTCTCCATTACACCAACATAGTAACACCTCCCCCCATCTAGGGATGGCAGACACATTTCCTCCTCCAAGGTGGTACACTTTCCCACACCACTCACTGATAACTTCAGCAGGTATCACTGCAGTACACAGGCTAGTAGCATCTGGGCCTGGGTGGCTTCGGGATGCCATTAGCACCTGTGACCTTGAGCGGTTCTCCCTCCACACCTGCAGAATGCCTGAGCCAGATAAGGAAGGGGACTTGGGATGACATGTTCAGCAAGATCTTGTATCAGACTGTGAACAGAGGGTCTGGAGCTGAATACTGCAGTGTATGGAGAAGGAAATAGTGGGTAGGAGAAAGGCCCAGGAGTCAGAGAGGGAGATGCAACAGTACATAATGGGGCTTGTCCAGCAGCACACACAGATGCTGCAGACTCTTGTGGACCTACAGGATCAACAATTGTGGGCTCACCTCCTTTTGCAGTCCATGGAGAACTCCAGTATAGCAACTCCCTACAAACCCCCTTAACAGTGCCTGTGGCATCAGAAGCTGCATCCTTATCCCTACCACTGCACCCCGGGGGGCGGGAGGGAGACACACATTAAGGACAACCTCAGCTTCATGTACGCTGACTTGTGAGAACCATTGTTGATGAATGTGTAACTAAAAAGGAAATGAATGTTCCCCTTCTTTAAGCTCTGTTCTATAAATTTGTTAAGATTTTAATGTATGCTTTTAACTTGCACAGAAATTTTTTGAAGTGTTTTTCATTACTCAGTAAAACTCTATTGTTTGGAAAATAATTCATCTTTATTAGTTCCCAACATATGCTGCGAAGTGCCTAGCAGTTCTGAAAGCGCCCACCTACTTGTTACTGTACAGAGTGACCCAACACATAGGATCAGTGATAAACACAGTGTTATAATCATAAACGTGCAGCAAACACCACCAGATTAATAGGTGCTTTGTCACTTTTATATTCATAGATCTGCACCAAGCACCACACAGTTCCTAACAGGCCCCTAAACTGCAGGGCCAGGCAGAGCACAGTACACCACAATACATTACTCTTCTTTCAAAGCCTCTCTGAGATGTCTAGCTCCACATTGAGCTATTCTGATAGCCCTTGTGCCTGGCTGCTCAAACTCAGCAGACGCTCAAGTGGAGGGTTCCCCCTCCATCCCAGTCGCAACTTTTCTTCCTTTGCTTCACAAATATTATGCAGGCCAGAGCAGGCAGCTAGAACCCTTGGGTGAGTTTTTCTCACTGAGATCCAATTTTGTGAATACACGATGCCAGCAACCCTTCAATCTACCAAAAGCACATTCAACTATCATTCTGCACCTGCTGAACCAAAAGTTCAATCTTTTCTTGGGGCTGTCGAGGTGGCTGGAGTATGGCTTCATGAGCCAGGGGAGTAAGGGGTAGGCTGGGTCCCCTAGGATCACTACTGGCATTTCAACATCACCACTGGTGAGCTGCCAGTTGGGAAAGAAAGTCACTGTTTGTAGCACCTATTAAACAGTCCCATGTTTTTAAAGATATGAGAGTCATGCACCTTCCCTGAACATTGATGTCAGTGAAGCATCCCCTGTGACCCACCCAGCACTTGCATAACCATAGAAAAATAGCCCTTTCTGTTGATATACTCTGTGTCATGGTGATCTAGTGCTGTCTGTTACTTGACTGCAGTTTGGGATCCCCATTGCTGCAGATCCATCCATTATGTCCTGCATATTGCCAGTGCATGAGAGGAGACAATTCATTGCCCTGCACACTTGCATGACAGTGCCCCATGCCCCTACAGTGGATTTTCCAAGTGCAAAGTGATTTTCCATTGACTGATAGCAATCTGACGTCGTATGTTTCCACAGTATGATCAGCACTTGCTTCTCCATTGTCAGTGAAGCTCTCATTCTGGTGTCCCTGCCCTGGAGGGCAGGAACAAGCTTGGCACACAGATCCAGGAATATGGCCTTGTGCATCTGACAGTTCTGCAGCCACTGCTTGTCATCTCAATTCTGCATTATGATATGATGCCACCAATCAGTGCTAATTTCTCGGTCCCAGAAGCAATGCTGCACTGCCTGAAGCTGCTCCATCTTTAACTGGTTCTTGCTATGTCCCACAGCAATCTGACTGCCTGGAAATCATCATGTTCCCCACTCCTCTTCTTTTGGCTCTGCAAATACCAGAGGATCATGTGTCCTGTGCCTGCAATGCTCACAGCAATGGTGCAGAGCTGTGGAGACTCCAGGCTTCTGTTAAAGATGGTGAACAGCAAAAAGTCCCATGCTGGTTATGGGATTTTCAAAACAGGCACAGAAATTACGGGATAGAGATAGTATTATGAGTTGGAGAAAGTTGCATGATGGGAACTTGACCCTGCAGTCCCAGTCACCTCTGCAAGATTCATTTCTGCCCCACCATGCATTGCCAGAACTTCCAAAAAGACAGTGTGCTGGATGGTGGAGAGTTACCTACCCATAATGCACTGCATTGTACATAGAAACAAGCATTCCTGGTGAGTACGCACAGTGCCAGTGTAAGGATGCATGTGCACAAGCATTATACTAACTACAGAGGCTTTATGCTGCTGTAACCTGCATTGGCAAAAGTTTGTATTGTAGACATGCCCCAAATGCGAGGCTAAGCACTGAAGTGTCTCCTCCTCCTGCATCTGCAGAGAGCTAGAGTGGTGACTAGCATAATCTAGGGGAGTAGAAAGGAAATCCAGGGCATCAGGTGGGAATGATCTTGTCTACAGATTGGAGGTTACTGGATCAGAATTAAAATGAAGAATGGGAAGTGGATCTACAGTGTGGCCACTGGAGTATTAGCTATAGGTGCTGTTGCTTAGTCCACAAAGTCTCACCTAAGAGCAGACAGAAGAGGTTTCCAGGTGTTCAGCAGTAACAGTTCACACTCATTCTTTGGGATCCCAGCAAACCTAGTGTCAGCACTGAATCCCCACTCTGGCACTTTTAGTGCAGAAGGTGGGGGCCCGCAAGGATTTTAAAAATTAATACTTGCCACTCCAGGCTTGTATTACACTCCCAAGGTTACAGCTTTTCTCTGACCTTAGATTGGTAAATGCTGCCACCACCCAAATGCAGAAAAAAACCCCTTTGAACCCAGGAAGGAGCACTTGGGAATTCCTCCCTGTGGGTTATCCTCTTGACCTTTCACCTCTTCCTCCCCACCACCGAAGAGCTGAGAAAGAAAACAAAGGAAATTGGCTGTGCCACCAGCTAATTAAACAACATACACAAACCTCTTCGGGGGACACAAATCCAATCCTGTTCTTAAAAGAGGTAAAATTTGTTAAAAACACAAAGAAAGGAAATACATTTGCAACTTAAGCTTTTTGCTAGTTCTTAAAAGAAACAATTACAAAAATTAAGCATCAAGATAGCTCTCTTGAGGTTTATCTTAAAGATTAGAAGCAAAACAAGAGCATCTGGGGTTAGCACAGGGGAAATACACAAGCCAAAATAAAGAAATAAACCTGATAATGTCTATTTAAACATTTTCCTGTCCAATAATTTCTTCTAGGTATGGAAGATGAATTTTCATACCTGGTTCAAGCCTTACACAGCATTCCTGCTTATAGCCTTGCTGCTTCATGTCTCCTTCTCCCGAGAACAATAGCCAAAGGGGAAGTTTTTTTCCCATTTTGAAAAGTTCTAGCCTCCCATTGGCTCTTTTGGTCAGGTGCCCACTTCTTTTCCTTTACCTGGGGAACTTTGTTAACCCTTTACAGGTAAAGCAAGCAGAGAACAGCTACCAAGAGGGATTTTACAGCTAACTGGTTGGCTGGGTGTCCATAAAAGGGAGCTAACCCCCCCTTCATTTATCACACCTATCCCTGAAGGGTTTCCCCAATGTTTTAGAGAAAAGAAAACAGCTTTTTAAAATGCTGAGGCAGTGCCTCAACAGTAAGAAAGTTCAAAACTTGATACCCATGTAAATAAATTTTATGTAATTGGAAATGGGAATTCCTGGCTTTTTGATGATACAGAGCTCTCTCCTCTAGTTCCAAGGAGTCACAAGATATGGGTCTGAATATTGTCTATCCTGGACCTCAGTAACTCGTGGGGACAAGCACCCCATTTAGAAGAGTAAGAAGGAAGCATTTTTCTGACAGCTTGATTTTTTCTTAAAAAAAAAAAGGCAGCATCAGTAGTTTGACAGCTGCATAGGGGTTTCGAATATCAGAAGTAGTGTAGGTGGATTAGTGGGCAGAATGCAGGTGAGGCTGTTGAAAGTGCATGAGAAAAGCAAAGTATTGTTACCACACAGACCCCATAAAGTTATTCTTTCCCTCGCAGGTTTTTGAGGAGGGAGGAGAGGTTTGGGGTGGATGTATAGTGGGTGTATTGTATAGCTGGGATCAATTGTTTGAGTGGGATCTTTTTTCTCCTTTCTTCAGTTTGAGAAAATTGCTGTGCTTGCTTTTGTTTAAATTGTTTCAAATTTTGCATAAATATGGGTCTTTTGGAAAGGTGGTTTTGCGTTTTTTTTAAAAATCTAAATAAAATAACTAAATATGCAAATCAGTACTGCACCAGCAAATACTTGCATATGCACCCATTCAGAATGCAAATCCTGCATTTATCCATGCACAGAAGCTTTTGCAGATGCAAGTCAGGTAGCTGCATGCTTAACTGCTCATAGGTATAGTTACTCACTTGGTGAGCCAAATGGGAATTGCACCCACTTATGAAGAGCTAAATTTGATCTAACATATGCAAATATTGGATTTACAGGTGTACCTGTTACCTGCTCAGTTTTCAAGTGTACAGTTGTAGCCTACAATGTTGTTTTAACATAGATTTATATTTGACTATGGGGATTAACATTTTTCTTAATTGTGTTACTGCTGTGTGGACGTAAAACACAAAAACACTCCCACAAGAGTTGTGTTTAGCACACGCTTGACCCATTCTGTGCATTGCTGCCACTGCCTATATGCGGATGTGGGAAGCTGAATTATGGAGTCTTTGAAATTATCCTCTAGGACATGTGGCCATACATGGCTAAATTCTCCTCTCCGTGACACCACTGCAACCCCCATTGAAATAACGCCAATGACATGATTTCAGTGGAAGTTTCACTGAAGCTGTTGTCATGAGCATTTGATCCACACCATGAATAAATGCTGTGCTAGATCATACTACCAACAGGTGCCACGTGGCATGGTTTGCTAAATAGATTGAAAAAGCATGTGATATTTGCTTGACCTGATGGAAACACAAGGAAACTTTCTGTATAAACTCTTGATTTCTGCAATGTTAGGTAATCTCAATCCCATTTCGGGAAACGTTATTCGTGCTCATTTTCATTTTTTCATGAGCCTAATCCTGAGGTCATTGCTCAGGCAAAACCCCCACTGAAGTCAATGGGAATTTCCCTGAGTAAGGTCTGAATAAGGATCTTAGATTTGGTCCATGAGATCTGTATTATCCAACTCACATCCTCAGTAATGAGGCTGGGAGTTGAGGGCATGGGCAAAGAGTCCTCTCTTCCCAACCAATGGAATAGCAGTAGAGCCACAATGGCTCCCTAGGCTGTTGCTATTTCCATCCTCCATATGAAAAATGGCTGCTGGATCCATGTAGTAGGCACAGATCCACTGGCCTTAGCACCACTCCTTCCAGGGCCACCTCCTGCCCTGCATCCAAGACTCTGTCAACAGCATTCCATAAAAACCCGTATGGAGCTGGTGTCCACAGAGTGATAGAGCCACACGGGTTTCATTGCAGGAACTGCCGTCTGGAGCCCAGTTCTTTGAGAAACGACCTGCTGCTTTGGCATTTTAAAGAGCTGCTCTTCTGAGTCAGACAAAATTACCAGTTAAGTCAATCAGAATTTGGTATGGGGTAAGGACCAAATGGAAGGAGGTTCAGCACAGCTGAGCATGGACTGCAGTTATTAGCAAAACAGGATGGTTGAGTGATTAGGGCACTAACCTAGGACGTGGGAGACGCTGGTCCAATTCCCCGCGTCACCACACACATTCTGAGTGACCAGAGGCACAGCCTCTCTGTGCCTCGGTTGCCCCTATGTAAAGTGGGGATAATAGCACTTCCTATCTTCATGGGGTGTTGTGAGGATAAATACACTAAAGGTTGAGAGGAGCTTGCACACTACTGTAATGGGGGCCATATAAGTATCTATGATACAGTGAAACAGCAGCTGTACCATGTTGTACTCCCACAGAAACCTGTTCTCTAATGAAACACGCAGTGTACAGTACAAATGGAATAACACAGTCTGGGTAAATTTACAGATGTGTCCATTTTTATGTGAGTCAAGGTGGATGAGGTAATTTTATTAGATTTATTAGACTAATTTCTGTTAGTGAGAGAGACGAGCTTTCACTCTTACACAGAGCTCTCTTCAAGTCTTACTATCCTGGGACCAGCAAGGCGACAAGACCATTTTTATGTTGTCTTTTATTTCGGTAGAGTTATATGGGGAAAGCTGCGAGAAATGGTTGCTGTTTTATCGTGATCTCAATACTGGTTTGGCGTCAGGAAGTGTTATATGTGAAAAGCTCAATGGTACATAAAAGGCATATCCAAAGGTGGCGGTGAGATATGCTCCCCTAGCAGGGGCTGCTGAAGGCATTGCGCTTCAGACAGGTACAGTGTCTGAGAAAGCACAGCCATATTGTGCTTCAGGAAGACACTGCGACAGGTGCCAGCTTTGCTGACCTGTGTGGAGAAAGACAAAACAAGGCCATAGCCTGACTGATGCTAGACTCACACACTTTAGTGAGTTACCCCTGAAATAATCATGTGCGGTTTGAGAAAATATAGTGAGACATCAGGTTATCTCACTGTAGTTTAGGCCCTTTATCCTATACAGCATCATGGCTTTAAAAGTGTCAAGGGCCCATGGGACAAAGTGTAGAGTTGTACAGGGTTCTGCAGGAGCTCTGAAATCCTAGCCTCCATCTTGGATTCATTCTCAGAGGGGTGATTCTTGAACAAGAGGTGGTGTTTGTAAAGCATAACGTCTGTTCACATTTGAGTACAATCTGCCTGTATACAAATACGTTTGTTTCAAATAAAAATACTCTTTTCAAGCTAGAAAAGTGATTGTGAGAATTCACTCTTCAGAGACAGTCTAAGGTTGGCAGCTGTAAGTCAAAACCCATGGCAGATTTTCAAGCTTTAAAAGCTTTGTTTTCAATCAAGACTGCATACTTGAACATAGCCTATGTTCAAATATGTTGTTTTAATAAAAAAAGAAGCTTTGAGAGCTTGAAAGCATCTGCACGTCTGGCCCCTTTGGGAGAGGGAATCAAAAGAGTGGCACCAAAGGGTGGGTGGAATTTTGAAGCTCCCCCAATGCAGTGCCTCACAAAAGTCATCTTCTGTCACACTCCTAAGTTTTGGCCCTTTAATAGTTTCCAGCTAAAAAAAAAAATTCAGTATATTTTTATATATATTCTTGCTGATTTCTGAAAATCAGTATGCATGCGATAAAGTTTTTGCCTCTTTTGCCAGTTCTGTAAATGCTAATTGCCGTACTAGAGAATCTGTATAGGTGAGGCACAGAAATTTACAAATTTCACAGGTTCATATAAATGAAATGAACTTTCTCAAAACTTTCATACATTCGAGTCAGTTTTTCTGATCCTGCAACTTCATACACAGTCCCAAATTAACAAAAATACAGATGCTGAGTCCTCCTATTCCCTAATATAATGGTTCTTTCACCCCTAATTCAGGTTGTATCAATAACATTTATCAGCAGTTATCGCACAGCAGTCTCCAATGCTATACCCTGTGCTTAGAATAGGAAAAAACATAGGTATTTCATCTACCACTGTCTGTAACTGCAGGAAAATGTTGACTCTTTCTTTAATTTTTACTGGTATGTTTTTGTTTTTCATTTACCTAAATTCAAATAATATGATGTTAAAAACCTCTCTACATTCCAGGTTTGACAGTGTGTGTGTTTTTATTTTCACTTAAAATGCATAAAAAAGAGTTGATTCTTGTGAAATACTCTTTGATAAGAACCAGAAACAAAAGTAAGAGAAGACAGATACGAGGGGATATGTGTAATAAGCTGCTTATATATAAATTGAGAAGTTCATTAAGAGTGACTTGTGAGGGAGGAGCATACCTTAAGACCATGTGGGAAATCAGTTTACTTCAGAGTACTGAGGGTGAAAGGAAGGGATGTCTGCTTTTCATTAAACCTGAAATGCATTATAATTGGGCTGAGTCTTTACCCAGATGGCTCCTCTTATGCTGACATCTGCAAAGTGTATATAAAGCAATGTTAAAGAACTGTCTCTTGTGGCAGTATGTACACATGTAATTCAGTTAAGAACTAAGTCCTTTGCTATACTGAATGCTGGTCCTTAAATAATGCATGCTGAGAAATTGCATTTGCCTGGCCAACGATGACTATGATACATATTTTGTCACAGTATAAAGCTATGTAACTTTTGAGAACAGTTTTATTAAATTTTTGCTCATTTTGTAGGGATTCTTGTTCATTCTTTATTAGAAATCCCCAGCTAAACAACATTTTCAGTGTGGATAGAGGGCTAGTCTTTTCCTTAGTTTCCTAAGTTTTTCATTGCCATTACAGTCATTTCAAATATTTAATTTTATGTGAATTTGAGAGGCATTTTTCATTGACCAATGACATGTGCTTGAACAATATTAAAATGCCTTTACCACATTAATGAAACTTGTCTGAGGATGATAGATGTGATATAATTCATATGTCCATTGCTCTATTATCATCTAGCTGAAGCCAATGAAGTAACACTTTTTAAATTAGATATCAGCAGCCTGTTTCTTTCTTTGTCAGACAACAGAAAAATCAAAGTCAACGGCACCAGGGAACCTATTGAGTTTAAGTCAAATCAGTGGTTTGGGGCAACAGTCAAAGCTCATAAAGGAAAAGTTGTGGTAAGTTTCATGAATTGATATTCATTTTCAGATGTTTACCTTTTCTGAACTGTATATCTTAAATGTATGTGTGCATGTGTGTGTGTACACAACTAACAAGTTTTAGAATATATGTATATACAAAAACAGATTATATAGAGAGAGAGATCAGACAATAAAAGCAATATATAAAAATCAGACTGAACTGAATACTTGAAGACCATCTTAATGCAGTGTTAAAAATGAAGAAAGGCATTTTACTCATCATGCAAGCGAATGAGTAATCTAATTTATTATTCAAAGCATAAAATAGTGGAACTATTTTTAAGATATAAAGGAACTGATAGCCATATGTTTAAAAAACTATAACGTGTTGTAAAGCTTTATGAGGAAAGTTAGCTAGAGAATTACCTAAAGGAAGCCAAGAATTCCAGTGAAGATCAATTGATATCCTGATGAAAATGTTACTATTTGTATCAATATTTAATTTTGTTTTATAGGGTAATCATATTATATTGTATTGTTATGTTGTAGTCATGGTAATGACTAAATAAGAGTTTTGCTTTTAAAAACATTTAGTGTACGTGTTCTGATTTTATAGAACATTTTGTAGGCACTGATGGAAAGCCCCTACTGCATATTTATACTGATATATTTGATATCTTTCTTATACTGAATAGTTTTATTGCATAGCATAGAGTTGATGTATGCTATACACAGGCATTTTACATTTACAGTTTTTGCACTAGGATTCACAGTGAAAAGGATACTAAACACTTTGTGATATGAAACTTTAGTTTGGCCATAATTTATTTTCCTTACAATTATGAAACAACAACTTTTGTCTTGGGATTTGTTTAAAGCTGTTTTAGTTATTAATTAATGGGAATAAGTATCTGAAGGAAATGCCTTACTTTAAATAGTTGATCTTGTGGTCAACCCCAGAAAGAATTTTGACATAAAACAGGTGATGAATAAAACATCGCTCTCTTGTGTTACAGAACTAACATGTACAGTTAATTCCCTGCGGTTTTGCATCTGAGTTATCATAGCTGTCAAATTGCAGATTTGGTACCTGCATCTGGTAGATGTACTTTTATTTAAAAATTGATAACATATATAAAATTATTGTTAAAAAGGAAACCCTAACATATTATTTGGCTTTAACTAAAATTTGTCATAAAGTGTTATATTGATTTAAATAGGGGAATACTTATCATGTATTCTAATAATAACAGCAAGCTGAAATATAACATCTTCCTATACAACTATTCACTGAAACTTAGAATGCCTTAGTTTTAATCAGATGTGAGGAAATCCCACCATTGATTGCTGTGCCATAAAAAACCCCCACAATGTCGGTTACAGACCGGCTTTGTTTTGGTTCTAGTATGTTTTCTCATCAACAGTTTTGCCAAACTTTCTGCAATTTAGTCGTAGCAGTTCGTGGCAGTGCCCTCTTGGCTCCTGCCCCTGCTGTGCTGATAAAGTCACTTGGAGACCCTGGGGTTCAGTAACCACTGGTGGTTTTTATTCACAGGTTCTACTCCCACCACCTTTTCCCCATACACAGCTTGCTTCTAGTGTCTGCTTCCAGGAGGGAAGGGCTATCACTCTGCTTCCTCTCCTTTCCCTGGCTTCCTTCCCTGCAGTCTTTATCTAGCCCCAGGCTAACTGGGCGGGCAGCTGTCTCCCATTCACCATATAGGTGCAGGTTTTCTCTAGCCATCTCCAATTTGCTTCCCATAATGGGGGTTGGCATGGCAGAGAGCTGAGTCAGTAGTTCTTGCCCAGCACCCTGTCACAATAGCTAAAGTCAACAATTTTAAGACAAAACCTTGAATTGCTGACTTTGGGAAGTGAGAAAACTCTAGGTTTAAACTTTGATAGGGTTCCTTGGGGAAGAGGGGAGGTTTTTTTGCTTGTGTTTTTTTTCTACTGCAGCAGCAGCAACAATAAAATAGAATTGGGCCAAAATGTTACTGTTATAAATTTTCTGTTGCAAATGATTTTATCAAACTTTCTGAAATGCATCTAAAATTAATGTTAATTGTCCTCTATTTTTTCTCTAGTATGTTGTTTAGACTGTAGGCTGCTCAGGGAAGAGCCATGTCTTATACATTTGCAAAGCAATGTGCACACCTGCAGTAAGCTCTGTGTGGGCACAGGGATCCCCCCGGCCAGAGCTAATTGCAGGACTGGTGCCTTATAGTGATGTAAAAAATGATAACAGTACATTACCAGAGAGAGATTAATATCTGACTGTAAATCAATCCCAAGACAAAAATGGACAGTTTATCCGTTCCATCACATACTAATTATTTATTATAGAATATATTCTATCTTATTAAATAGTTTTGTATCAAAAACTCATTTGGCAAAAGTCCACTCAGTCAGGGTTAAATCTTGCCTGTTGTGCCAAGCCAGAAAGAGAAAGAGGTCTCAGAATCCTACCTCCAAGGCAGGGGAGAAGCAGAGGTAGAGCTACTCCAGCATCTATTCCATAGCCGTGTCCTCTCTCTGGCTCTATTTTGGGTTTGAACTAGGGATCCATGTAATAGCAGACCAGCAGCCACACCCTCCATGCTGCAACAGAAAGAGCTCAGCTCTGCAGAACCCAGATGTGTATGACCTCCTCATACTGCCCCGTACAGCAGAACCATACTGTAACAACCAATGTCGTGAGAATCACGAGGGATTGATTGAACCAGGGACCTCTCAAACTAAAGCCATGGGACAAAGGACTAAGTCCCCTAACTGGGACAGTAACAAACTCATCTTCTGTGGATCCAGGCACAGAGGGGGTTTAATAACACATGCTTAAAAGTGGGTAACTCTATCTGAGACTATTGACGTGTCCGGGGAGAGGGGTGAGAGGGCAGGTTTTGGTCCTTAGATATAAGTGGATTGTTAATGATGCAGAGGGAAGAAGAGAACATTGCAGGTTATGAAGGTTCCCATGGTTCTTTCATCCACTTACTATGACAATTTCTACCCAGATGATAGAAACTTAACAGGAACAAAAATGGTTAATTTGTTTAATGAAGAACTGACTTAGCCCATGCATGGCACATAAAAGATCTGTTACATAATTATTGTTTTAATAGGCTTGTGCTCCCTTATATCATTGGAGGACCCTTAAAGCCACTCCTGAAAAGGATCCAGTTGGCACCTGCTATGTTGCAATTCAGAACTTCAGTGCATATGCTGAGTATTCTCCTTGTCGCAACAGTAAGTTTTAATATAAATGTTCTTGCCTCAGTAGAACTGAAATTGTGATCAGTGGTTTCATACTTTCAGTCTTAGTGCTGCCTTGGCTAGATGAAAATTACTGGGTGATGTCACCCAAGGAAAGAGTATAAAGAAAGACAGACATTAAACTGCATGTCTGCACTTGGATGTTTTATCATATAATTAAAAGAGAAGAGATTAAGTAAATAAGGCTTGGCAATTATGGTGATAAAATATAATTTCCTTAATTTAATGGTTTAAAATGCAGCAAACAGATCTCGAAAAGCATAAATAAGCATTTAAAAACGGTTGTTCGTTCCGAATGTGAATCTGTCAGTATAGAATTGCCATCCTAGGATCAGATCCTGCACTGAGATGAAAAGGGCTGCGTTGTCCGAATCACCAGCAATAGGTTGGTTGTGTGTGTCACTTCCTGTGCACAAGAAAGCTGCCCATGGTAGCAGTGCTACTGCACATGCTGCTCTGTGTTGTGTGGGAACTGGGGGGCTCCTCCACAACCCTAATGCCTTCCTGCTTACGGAATCGGTCAGAGAGGGTGTGTATAAAGGCCCAAGCCCAGTTATTTATAGGAGTACACAAAATACCATACTAGATCAGATCAGGGATACATCTAGTCTAGTATCCTGTCTCTGACGGTTGCCCTTACCAGGTATTTTGGAGGGAGGTGTCCGAATTCCTGCAGTAAGCAGTGATGGGATAACCTACCCCAAGGAAGTTTCTTCCTACTTCAAAAGCTAAAGACTGGCATAAGCCTCGAAGCAGGAGGGTTTATAGCCGTTCCAACATGTACGTGTGTGTGTGTGTGTGGTTTTAAATATTTACTACAATAATTCTGTATATTCTTATTATCCATATGAATGACTTGATTGCTTTCTGAATCCTGCTAAGCTTAGGCGGGGGGGGAGTCACTTCACGTGCTATTTCCCTAAACTCTAAAGGTGGGTCTGACCAGCTGCTGGGAGTGAGTCTCACAGCCCAGGTCAACAGACTTGCATTAACAGGGCTTGGGCTAGCACGCTAAAAAATAACTGTGTAGATGTTGTTGTGACATTCGAGCTCAGGCCCTGAAGCCCAACTCCCTACCTAAGCCTCAGAGCCCGAGCTCCCACAGCGCTAATGTCAGCGTGCTTGCACGAGACCCACTAGCACAAATCTGTCGACCCAGACTGCAAGACTCACTCCCAGCAGCTGTAGAGACACATCTTAAAGGCCTCCTCCAACTGTCGTTAAAATCCATGAGAAGAACCTGTTGACTGAATGGGACTTGGATTGGGCCCTTGACAGAATCATTTCACTGTCTAGCAGTTACTTCTCCCACAGACCAGAAATAGCTGCTGTTTCACAGTTACTTGCCATGTGGTGTTTTCCAACGCTAATAGCTAATGTTATGGGCTAGCCTATGCCTCTGTGTGGAAATGCCCACAGGAGGGCTAAGTTGTTGATGATCAGTTTGTTATTTTTATAGTGGCAACAAAGCCCTGGGCAGACAAGTAGATGGATCTGCTCCCTCCTTTGAAGAGGCTATGATAGTGAAATTTGCCAAGTTCGTTCTTGTGGAGTTCTAGAGACAACATCATGCCGTGCTGTGAGGTTTGCCTGCAGGGCCAGCCGAGGCGGGACGACCAAAAGGGCAGTTTTCCCCAGGCCCCCCATTTTGAGTGGGCCCCCAAGCCCATGGAATTTGAGTGAAAGGTGCTGTGACCTGGTGCATGGGGTGGCAGCACCATTAAAGTTTGGCCTGGCCATCCCTTTGTCATGACTAGGTCAAAGTGCACAGAGTGGGGTGCCGAGCCCAGCCCCATGGGACTGAAGTTACCACAGCTGGGTGAGTGTGGGGCGGATTCACTCTTCAGCCCCATCCATCACCCTCTGGGCCCTCTCTTGAATCCCTGGTAATTTTGTTGGAAAGGTGGGGGCCTTAATTTCAGATTTTTCCCCAAAACCTCTGTGTAGCCCTGTTTGCCTGCCCTGAGAATGCACACCTGAGGTGTGTGCAACCAAGCAGCCCTGTGATTCTTCCTAAGATCTGCAAGAAAATCCCATGGAACTCAGCACATACAAAGGCGACTGGGACATCTGCATGTAGGGCCAACTCCTCAGCTTTACCCACTAGGTTCTCCACTGCAGAGTAGCTCCAGATAGAGCTGCATTACCAAGTCTCCCTCTCATGGCCTAGCCCTTACACCCAAACCCCCAAAGAGGGGAGAGAGGACACCACAGAGTGAGAAGCTGAATCTGTGGGAAAACAATGTTCAAAAGCTCTGCACTAGTTCCTGCTGGTGTGTCACTTTGGCTTTTCTCAGGGATGATTCCATGTGGAGGGACTGTTCCAATGGCCATTCTCACTTTCTGCCCAGTTGTAGCCCTCTGAACCTGCATATCCCCAGGTGCATGGTGTTCATAGGGAAGGTCTTCTTTAGGGGTTTGAGGAAGGAGAAAAGACCGCCACATTGTTCTTCCCACCCTCCAACAGATATTGGGCAACCATAGCAGGGTGGTCTATTCCAAGTCTATTGCTTCATGGTGATAGAACTAAGAAAGAAGACTCAGCAAATATACACAAATATGCTGAATTATATTACAGTTCAATACTTGTTTAACCCAAAATCCAGTCTCTCAAAAAGCCTGGCTTTATGAATTACCTGTATGTCCCTCGGGGTTGTATAGATAGCTAGGATCTCCTGCAGGGTGGCCCCTTTGAATACAGCCAGATTGACCCACCCTCCAAGTTACTATTTATCCTAAAGTTTCAAACTTCCTAAGAGATCCTTATTTTTGTATTTATGGCAAATCAAGCTGTTGCAGCAATTCTATGACTCCTTGCTAAGCCATTCATTTTTGGTTACCCATGCTGGTTTGGACAGGATGCCCACTGATTGTGGCTAGGGACCCTGGCTAGGCAGTGAGAAAAGAATGTCCCAAGTAGTCAATATCATTTTTCAGGATATCATTTGGCACCAATCTCATGGCTCTGCAGAGGGCCCTGATTTCTTCATTACATAGGGTCCCATATAATTGTTTTACCTCCTTAGGTGGTTTTGTACCTTTTGCCTCAAGGCTGTGGGGTTTATTTAATTGCATGGTATATTTTTTCATAAAAATTCTAGAAAGCTGCTAAATGTAAATAAACAAAACAAGACCACATCCTTAAGACAATAACTGCGTAAGCTCACAGATTTACTACCAGTACCAGATCCTGTCAGACTGGATCCCTAGAACGTTTTGTGTGCTATTGTGATTCTGCTATCCATAAATGAATTAAAAAAGGGGTTCTCAACCTTTTTCTTTCTGAGGCCCCCCACAATATGCTATTAAAAACTCCAGGGCCCAGCGGGAGAAGGGGAGACTCGGGGCACTGGGCCGGGTTGGGGGAGGGCCCTTGGGCACAGATGTACTTTGATTTCTATTTTGGGTGAGCAGGGGCCAGCAGGGGTTGAGCCAGTTCTGCATGGCAGGGTCTAGGGAGGGAGCGCCACCTCCACCCCCTGACTTACCTCAGCAGACCACGCGCCTGCCTGGATGTGGGGAGGGGTGGTGGTGGAGTGGGGCACAACCAAAAATTATAACTCAAAGGTGGGTGCAGGGAGAGGGGTAGCTAAGGGCTGTGTGCGGGCAGGGGGGTAGCTCAGGGTGCAGGGAGGGGTAAATAGGGGCTGTGTGCAGGCAGAGGTAGTTCAGTGCAGAGAGAGGGGTAACTAGGGACTGTGTGTGGGCAGGGGGTATCTCAGGGTGCAGGGAGGGGGTAGTTCGGTGCAGAGAGGGAGGTAGCTAGGGGCTGTGTGTCTGGAGGACTCCCCTGCGGTCTCTGTTCCCTGAGGACTCTTCCAGCCACAGAGCCGGGTCCTCCCGCCCGGGTGGCTCTTACCAGCAGCATGAGCAAAGGGGGCTGGGAGATGAGGAGCAGCTTCAACCCCCTGCACCAGCAGCAGCAGGAGACAAGGGAACACCGCAGCTGCCTGCTCCTTGACACTAGCCAGAGCAGCAGCTGTCCTGCACTGCCTGGCTCCTGCTTCCTGCCTCCGACCTGGCCAGGGGGTGGGGAGAGAAGGAGGTGGCGGGGTGTGTGTGTGTGTGTGGAGCTGCCCTGGGATTGCCCTGCTCTTGCAATGTAGTTTTTTTTCTCTTTTTTTTGGGGGGGGGCAAAACCAACATGTCCCCCCCAAATCTGCCCTGTGGGTAGCACCGGGGCTTGGGGCTCCAGAATTCAGCCCTGCTGCTCCTGGCATCTGCCCCACATGGGGCGCCAGAGAGCAGGGCTTCAACTCTGCGGTTCCTGGCTTCAGCCCCATGGGAGGTGCTGGGGCTTGGGCTCTGGGTTTTAGGTGTGGGGCCCCTTGGCCCCCCTGAAAGGGTTCACGGACCCCCTGTTGAGAACCACTGCATTAAAACATATTTCTCCAAAATTAAAATTAAAATAAAATCATATACATGCTTTTATATTTTCTTCCATCCTCTTTTACCGAAATTTTCTTACTACTGTAACAAACTATAGTACTGACACAGGAGTTAGATTTGCAGTATCACTCTGAATTATGGAGATAAGGCAATACTACAATATTTAATAAAATATGTACCCACAACGGAAACCTATGATACAATAATTCAATAAAGTATATATTTTTTCTTTTTGTTGTTGCGTGTAAATCTGGGTACTAATTATTTCTCCTTGGGAAATCTTGTAGTGATGGCAATTCATAGATTATAAAGCCAGAAGGGGCCAATGTAATAATTTGATCTGGCCTCCTGTATAACAGACCATGAGACTTCCCCAAATTAATTCCTGTTTAGATCATGTCTTCTAGAAAAACATCCAAACTTGATATAAAAATTGCCAGTTATGGAGAATCCCCCATGACCTTTGGTAAGAGGGTCCAGTAGTTCTCTGTTAAAAAAAAATTACACCTCATTTCTAGTCTGAATTTGACAAGTTTCAACTTCCAGCCATTGGATCTTGTTATAGCTTTGTCAGCTAACTGATGAGCCCCCTATTATCAAATTTCTGTTCCATATATAGGCATGCACAGATTGTGACCACGACACCCCTTCGCCTTCTCTTTGTTAAACTAAATAGATTGAGCTCCTTGTATCTTTCATCATAAGGGATGTTTTAAAATCCTTTAATCATTCTTGTAGCTCTTCTCTGAACCATCTCTTATGGCTATAAGTAAGTTCTATTCAGGCATTATGAGATCAATAAATATTCATATTTTGATAATGCAGGCAATGCAGATCCTGAAGGACAAGGTTTCTGTCAAGCAGGGTTCAGCTTAGATTTTTACAAGGTAAGATTCTACTTTTGAACTCCGTGGAAGAAATTTTATGCTGACGTATCCCAATTGACCTCTTCCTTCATCTATTCCAGTCCCCCTGATTGGAAATTCATCCCCTTCTTGTTTTGAGTAACATTTTTCATGAAGTTGCTGCTGTGACATTACACTCCATATTCTTTATGGAAATATGCTTATGATATGGATATGACATAACCAAGATGTACTTTCTGCAAGATTGCTCATGTAAGGTATCATTGGAAAGGTTATGATTTACTGAATGTGTTTATCTAATTTGTATGCATGTATCATTTTTGTATCTAAAGCTGGGAATATTGACCATGTCTCTGTATTTCAAATGGATGAGGCTAAACAATGCTAGGGACTTCTTATTGAAGAAATGCATAAGGATTACCCCAGGAACTGTGTGCAATAAAAACCTCTCAAAGATAGCTCTATACAATGGGAACTGTTTGACCCAGGTCACAGCAAAAAACTTTCCAGCAAGTGGGGGGAAGATATAAAACAGGAACAATGACAACATGAGGGGTCCTAACTCTCCCTACAACAACACACCTGAAAACATCTGAGGAACAAAGACTGAACGGTAAGAAGTATTGGTCATAGAATCATAGAAGATTAGGGTTGGAAGAGACCTCAGGAGGTCATTTAGTCCAACCCCCTGCTCAAAGCAGGACCAATACCAACTAAATCAGGCTAAAATCTGGGAAAGCCAAGGCAACTTGTGCCTTAAGAATCTGCCAGCCTATTTATCACTCAGGGTGAGAATATGCTAATTTGTATCTACCTATCTAATGTGTCAAGCTTAGTTTGTGTGTTTTGTTCCATTTGCTTAGTAATCTGCTTTGTTCTGCTTGCTATTCCTTTAATCACTTAAAATCTACCTTTTGTAGTTAATAAAATTTGTTTTGTTTATTATTAAACCCAGTTTATGCAATTTTTAATGGGGGGGGGGAAGTCATGCATATCTCTCTTCACATTGAGGAAGAGGGTGAATTTTTTGAGCTTGTGCTGTACAGATATTTCTATGTAGTGCAAAACACTAGTATTTTGGGTTTGTCTCCCAAAAGAGGTGGCCACGTGAGTGCTGGGGAGCCCTCTCACACAGAGCTGACTCCAGTCTGTGTCTGCAGCAGGGTGTAGCCCTACTTGTGTGTGTGTGCTGCAAGAGGCTGGACAGCCTAATTCAGCAAAGCAGGAAGAGAGAACCTAGGCTGGTTGAGCGGGAGAGGCTCAATTAAACCCCAGTACATCAGGTGACATGCCAGGGGTGGGGGGCAACCCGTCACAGCTGCAATTTCTCAAAAGCTTTACAGACTTGAAATTTCCCAGTTTAATTTCAAAAATAGATAAAAGATAACTTGTTAGATGCACTCCCATTGACTTCTCCTGAATCCATCCCAGCCTGTGCTATAGCATTACTGTTGCTCTGGCCATCCAAACCTTCAGAAGTGACTAGTGATTTTGGTTGTGTCATGGGGTGCATAGACCTTAGGCAGGCCTGGCAACCCAGGGGTTAATGAAGGAACTGCCCGTCAGTGCTGATTGGCAGCATCTGAGCAGCTGGTTGAATAAAAGAGCTGAAAATAAAAGAGCTCAGAGGGGGAGGTGGCTGCCAGAGGAGGCAACAGACTCGAGAAAGAAGGAGCTGCCAGCAAGCTGGTGAGAAGCTGCCTCGGAGTGACAATGACCTAGAGAAGGGACAGTCAGAGCCACAGGCTTCAGAAGCATACAGAACCAAGGGAGGCAGGAAGGAGCTCAGAGTATAGCAGGAGAATTTTGGAGGATTCTGCCTGCCTAGGTTAAGGGATCTGAGCTGAACCCAGTGGAGTGGTTGGGCCTGGATTCCCCTACCAACCCCTTAACAGGGACTTAAGAACCAAAGGGGGTTTCAGGCCTGTTGATGGCAAGGGTCTGATTACCTTTGTCAAACATAAGGGCTGCCCTGTACAACCCCATGGGACAGAAATAAACATCCTTATCTCCAGAACAGGACTACAGAGATTCAGAGAACCAGGGGTGGGTGCCTGCCCTGCTGATCTGGGCAGTTGCTGTGCAACATCCTGTCTAATCAAGGGGGGCAATGGTGCCCCAGCCCACAGGGTGCCTCCATTTTCGTGTGCCCAACTTGAGTCACTCACCAGGACCTGATTTTTAGAACGTACTGAGCATCAGCCCTTGAGTGGTTTTTGTTTTGTTTTTTAAATATAAGCAATTTATAGGAGGATTCTTTCAACAGCAGGCTAATAATTCAATCACATTGTTTTTTTCTGGGGGGTAGGTGGGGGTGGAGTGCTTTGAAAGTGTGTCCAGTGCATTCCCCTATGCCACCTAGTAACAATACTATGGGCCCTAGGAATGTACTTTGTAGCTAGTGGGTCTATAGCAGTACTAGATCACCAGGGCCACATGTGTGTGGCTAAACACAGTAACCGTACATTGTGTTTCTGAGACAGATTGTTATCCATTTTACATTCATGTTATTCTTTTCACCCAATTAGCCTGTGTCAAAGGGATGGCTACAAGGTGACTATAGCCATGTCGGTCTGTAAAGCATTGCTTTGGATACATTGGGCATCACTGACCTCTTTTGTGTTATCTTTAGTTTTTTTTGTTTACAAAGAAACAAAGCAGTCTTTGAGAAATGTTATTCTGTAGATGCCAAACCGATTATAGCCCTGATGATTCAGGAAAGCATCCCTATTCAGGAAAGACACTAAAGCATGTGTCTTGACTTCAAAGTTAATCTCACACTCAACCGCTTTCCTGAAAAAAGGGTGGATTAAAGCATGTACTTAAAGAAGTGCTTTCCTGCATCGGGGCCTATATCCTGTACCATGACCCTGATTTTCCTTTTGTTGTTTAAATAAAACAGGACAGTTGTTTAGATATAATTGTACTAATTGTTTTTCCACTGCGTGTTATCGATTTATAATTTAACATTGTTCATGTCTGTTGTTTTTGTAGAATGGGGATCTTATAGTAGGAGGACCTGGGAGTTTTTACTGGCAAGGTATGTTCACTCAGTTAACTTCAACCAAAAAGGAAAGGCCAGGTGTCAGGAGAAAGTTCATCCTGGATTCCTGTTATTTTCTAGGCATCAGGCTATCTGTTTGAGTCTGGTATCACTTATATACGTGTGAATCAGAATAACTGCTCTGAAGTCAATGTAGTGACTCCTGTGTGTTTAAAAAAAAAAAAAAGAATGAGATCTGAATCAGGCCATGGATTCTATAGGAGACGAAATGAGGTAAATGTTTTACTGTTGACATTTTGCCTCTTAATGGACAATCTTAACTTTATTTTCATCTGGAATTGAAGTGTCAATTGCACAATAGAGAGAGTACATTATGTGTGACATTTTCATAGCATAAGTTCAGTTTGGGATTTTTAGATTGATTTCTGTCCAGACATTTCTAATACCCCATCTCATTGTTGTGATATCATGATGCCACATATATAGATGAGACCTGCCTTGCTAGAGGTAAGGGCAGAACATTTTTGCCCCTCCCTTGATTTAACCATTTTTACGGTAAGGCGCATTCTTGGTCTCTGCCTACCAGGAAGACATTATCAAGCCATTTGGCAGCTCCATTGTTGTGGTGGACCTGTGTAATGGGTTTTGCATTGTGTCACTGAAGGAGAAAGATTCTGACTTATTTTGACTTCTGATGGAATAGAATTCCATATCTCTGAACTCTCCTCTGAGAATACACTGC
Source organism: Eretmochelys imbricata (assembly GCF_965152235.1). Classification (NCBI taxonomy): domain Eukaryota; kingdom Metazoa; phylum Chordata; order Testudines; family Cheloniidae; genus Eretmochelys; species Eretmochelys imbricata. The sequence goes on along the minus strand of NC_135573.1, from coordinate 228,087,417 downwards.
TTTTGGGCTATAGGATCCCATTGAATTATAGCTGTTATGGAAAGGCTGTCAATGCAAGAGCATGATCTAGGCCTATGTAGGACTTGAAAGGTCAGGGCCAGCACTTTGAAATGGAATGGAGTTGTGTTAGTTATGGTTAATACCATGTTGTGTTCTATATTGTCTTCCTGTTTCTGAATGATGTGGAAATGCATTGGTTTAAATATTCTCAGGAAGCTCCCAGAGTGGCAGTGGGGAAGGATTGCAGTGGCTATGCACTGCTCTTCTCTGCTGCAGCAGTCTGGCAATACATTGTTATGGATGTTGGACAGTTAGTGATGAATCGAGTAAACAGTGTCTTGAACCTTGTGTTTAATCTTAAATTTTAAAAACTGTAGATAACCCTGTATTTTAAGGAGTTGGCTCTTCTCTGAATTCCTTTACTCGATGCAATTATTTGAATACAGGTCAAGTAATCACCACCAGTATTGCAGATATCATTACGGACTATTCATTCAAGGATATTCTAAGGAAACTGACAAGAGAAAAGCAAACTGGAGTGGCACCACCCATATATGATGACAATTACCTAGGTAAGATGTACAGTCTAGAGCAGGGGTCGGCAAACTTTCAGAAGTGGTGTGCCGAGTCTTCATTTATTCCCTCTAATTTAAGGTTTCGCTTGCCAGTAATACATTTTAACATTTTTTAGAAGGTCTCTCTCTCTACAAGTCTATATATTATATAACTAAATGATGGTCGTATGTGAAGTAAACAAGGTTTTCAAAATGTTTAAGAAGCTTCATTTAAAATTAAATGGGGTTCCATTCACCTAGGCCGGCCGGGGGCTGAGCAGGGCCTGCAGCCAGGACCCCAGCTGGCAAGGGGCTGGCAGCCAGAACCCCAGACTGGCAGCGGGCTGAGTGGGGCTGGCAGCTGGGACCCAGCAGGCAGCAGCGTGCCATTAAAAATCAGCTCGCATGCCGTCTTTGGCATGCATGCCATAGGTTGCCAACCCCTGGTCTAGAGGCACTGGACTTACCTGAATGAGAAAGCAATCCTAAATTATGAAGGCCCCAATCCTGTAAACACTTGCTTGACTTTAAGCACAGGAGCAAGGAATCCCATTCAGTAATTTGCTAATTTATTTTAATGGGACAACTGACATGCTTAAAGTTAAACACAGGAGTAAGTGTTCAAGATCCTAAATGACTAGCTAACTAGGATGCTATAGTTATGCATGGGTTTTAATGTACTTAAGCAAGCATACTAACTTTTCATGTTCACACCTTTTTTCAGTCAGGGGAAATGATTTAGCTTACTGTAATTAGGGACTATTTCACTGTTAAGAGAGGGAAAAGAAACCTTTTTTGTAATGCTTTAGTACAGTAATCTCTAAGGGCCCAATTCTGCTCTCATTGTCGTTAAGGACAAACTATAATTGACTTCAGTGAGAGCAGTAGTGGGCCCTGATTATCCAGAAAGCATGGGGGACATGGATTTTATTTGGATCATTGAGAGGGAAGGAGCCTTTTGGCAGCAGGATGCCTTCCACCACGGCCAAAGGCTTGTTGTCATCCTCCTCCTTGCAATCCTGGCTGAGGATCTCTGCTCTGCCCCACTCCCTCCCTCCCATGACAGTGGGGCTGCAGAGGGCTCCCTGCACTGCCACAGGAATCATTCAGCAGCAGGTTTGAGAGTAGCAGCCGTGTTAGTCTGTATTCGCAAAAAGAAAAGGAGTACTTGTGGCACCTTAGAGACTAACCAATTTATTTGAGCATAAGCTTTCGTGAGCTACAGCTCACTTCATCGGATGCAATGCAAACTTGCAATGCATCCGATGAAGTGAGCTGTAGCTCACGAAAGCTTATGCTCAAATAAATTGGTTAGTCTCTAAGGTGCCACTAGTACTCCTTTTCTTTCAGCAGCAGGCCTTCCCTGCAACCAGGGGCTTGTCCTTCTCCTTACAGCCCTGGCCCGGGCTCTCTGCTCTATTATCCGAACCTCTGAATTATCCAAATCCTTTCCTTGTCCCCCAGCGTGAGATACAGGCTGCGGAGGGCATGTATCTCATGTTGGGGGTTGAATAAGGGTTCGGATAATAGGGTTTCAGATAAACAGAAGTAATATGTACATAGAGAAACCTAGATCTCTTTGAGTACATGTTTTAAAAGATAGCTGGTGGCTCCTTCTCTCCAGGAATTGTGTGTAATATGCACATAACTCTGCATGTAACAAATGTTTCTTTCTTTTCAATGATTGTAGAAATGATGCAGTGAAGTTTGAAGGCAGTGATATATGTCCTCTCACATATGCTTTGTATTTGGCTTTGCAGTCATGGGCCCAATCCATTAGTCCTTACTCAGTCAATGGGCATTAGGTGCTTAACCTTATGTCCTTTTTAGGGCACTTATCGGCATCTTTAGATGCCTAAATAGCTTTGGAAATCTGATCCTACGTATAACAGATACAATTGTGTGATTATGCATCATAGTGGCAAAAAAGGAATATAATAAAAAAGCTATTATCACAAAGGATGTAGCATTTGCAGTTTATATTTTCAGGTGAATTATAAAGTATTAATGCTTAACAGCTGATTTTGGGATGCAATTAAATAGCAATGTGTTTCCTAGTGATTTAGGCCTGTAGAATTATTGTACTTTTGCGACTTATGATGAAGGTAGTCATAATAACTTGACAAATGATTTTCCTTTCCCACCCACCCCCCCAGTCTTAGATATACTAGTTTATAAAGTTCTCACAGAGATTATTGAAACAGAGGACAAATTTGGTTGCCCCTCCAGAAGCATGTTTCTTTGGAAGTAAATGATTTGTCAGGTTTCATGCTTGTAATTTATTCTTAAACTAGGATACTCAGTGGCTGCTGGGGAATTTACTGGAGACCTTGAACAAGGTAAGAAGCAAGTCAAAATGTAAAGCATATGACTGTGTGCATGTCTGTTTATCTATTTCTGTTCTCTAAATGGGAAAATGGGTCTTAAACATTTAAAATATTAAAGGGTGGGATAATGAATCTCTACCCAATGTACTTGGGGGCAAATCTTTCCCTGGGATGATACAGCAAGGGAAAGCAGAGCTGCAGTAGCCTAAACCTATGCATCCCCAGCCATAGGTATCTTTCTGCCTAGGACAAGATTACACAGGTAGGGTTGGGTGATAGCACTCTAAGGCCACATCTGCCAGCTAACTCCAGGTGCTTCTGAGAGAAGCACTATTCACTTGGGATCCTGGATGTTTCCTAAAAGCTACAGACCCTATCCCTTGAGGACATGGTGCATGGGACAGCTTGTTAACTGTTCCTCCTCCTAATGCAATGTGTTCTGTTCAGTTCTTGAGTTACTGCTTGTGTAGTGGGAAGCGGATCCCTATACTCTCTCCTCTTCCTGAATCTTGCATTTCAGAGCAGAGCTGGTCAGGGTTGAACTCTTAATATTAAAAATCTGTATTTGAAAGGAGAGAAAACATTATACAGGCAAATGAAATAAGGAACTGATCCCTTGAATAAGGAAAGGCTTAAAGGCACATGAACAAAAATGCCTGAAAGAGAATAATGCATGAGCTTCTTTTAGAAGTGAAGGCTCTTTCTTAGATCAAATACATCCTACAGTAGGGTATTTGTATAACAATTTGCATGTACGTGGCAATTTCATCAGGAAGATTACACACACATTACAAGTTTAATCCAATTATTTACAAGCTACATATCTATAATGGATTCTTCACCAACATAAAACTTGGCTGCCTCTGGGGTAAAATGGATCAGCAATGTAACAGAGGACAGCAACAAGCCCTACAAGTTTAGGAGAATCAGTGAGGAAGAATTTTCAACTGCAGTTACAGGGAAAATGTTTTGTAGCTAGGCACAATGTCATTACCCAGATTAGAATTTGGCTTCAACTCTCAGGTTTCAGAGTAACAGCCGTGTTAGTCTGTATTCGCAAAAAGAAAAGGAGTACTTGTGGCACCTTAGAGACTAACCAATTTATTTGAGCATGAGCTTTCGTGAGCTACAGCTCACTTCATCGGATGCATACCGTGGAAACGGTTTCCACGGTATGCATCCGATGAAGTGAGCTGTAGCTCACAAAAGCTCATGCTCAAATAAATTGGTTAGTTTCCACGGTATGCATCCGATGAAGTGAGCTGTAGCTCACGAAAGCTTATGCTCAAATAAATTGGTTAGTCTCTAAGGTGCCACAAGTACTCCTTTTCTTTTTGGCTTCAACTCTGAGGTTCATGTTGCTCCCCTTGTGACTTCGGATCTTAATTGGTCTCAAATGGTGAAGACCTTGGTTTTATGGTATATCTGACCTGTGTCTCAAGCAGCACAGTTCCCTAGTAGTATGGTTAAGAGCGGACTCAGAGCATCAGACAGTACCTCCTAATGAATTAGCAACACCACTTCCTCCAGTGCTCAGTAGAAGACTTAGCCAAATATTGACCAGGCCTGACCCTGTCTAGCTGATATTCGCTGAGCTCCGAGCCCCATGTGATGTGGCAGCAGAGTTTAGAGCAAAATGACTTCTGAGGTTAAAAAATAAATAATCACATTTACACAGCACCAAGTTCATCCAACCGTATTCATCTATTTCCAGAAATCATTTTGAAATTGAGCAGTATACCCAGGCACTTGGTCCAGCCGAAAAACGCATGGCCTCCTAGGCAGCTCAGACCTTAGGAGCTATGCATCTTGTCTCAGGCAGACCAGATTATTTGTCAGAAAGGCTGGCCTATGAAAATGGACTATTTAAAAGGATGAACAGCTCCATAGCCAAAACGTGCAAAGTCAGTTGGGATGTGGAGAACTCATGCAAATTAACCCAGTTGCCCCCAACTGCTGCTGCTTATTCCCTGTAATTTTGGAATTCCTTCTCCTATAGTGTTAAAGTATACAGTAAATGTCATCTAGAGGACACTAGGGAGAAAGAGACCTCTGTCCTGGTGTAGACCGAGAGTTCAACATTTAATGATGTAATATTTTGTGCATATATCTAGGGAAGCTGATAAGCACATTATACAAATTTAAAAATCTAACGTCAGTTACAGGGGTCTTTGATACAGCTAATAGACAGCATACTCTCAAATAATAGGGGCTGTATGGTAGCAGAATTTAAGTGATGGTGCTCCAATCAGCTAAAACAATGTATGCATTAATTAATTAATTATCTTTTCAGAGTTGGTTGCTGGAGTGCCTAGGGGAGCACAGAACTTTGGCTATGTATGTATTGTACCCATGTTTGATCTGATTAGTAGTAAAAATGCATGTGCTATGTTGTTTTGAGGAGGAAAGGCTATATCATGTTTTTATGCCACATGGTACACTGCATTCCTTATCCGGGCAAAACTCCTATGGACTTAGACTCTGATTCAGCAAGGCACTTAAGCATGTGCTTAACTGCTTTCCGGAATTGGGCTTTAAAGCTCAGGCTTTTATTTATTTTTGAAGTCTGTATGTTCTGTAGCCAGTTACAAGACTGCTTTGAACTCTTGTGCCAATATTTCTGTAGCTGCAGATTCAAATCCAAATTCACCCCAAGTCCATGGGTGTTTGATGTACTGTTCTGGTTGTTCCCATGATGAAGAAACATCCAAGTCTACGTAGCTTAGGGATGTTCAGATCTGGTTTTCAGTTCAATGCTCTATGTATGTGTTATGAAACTGTCAGATATGAAAAGTCATGGTATAAATTCTGAAGAGAAGAGAGAGCAGTGCAGGTTGTGAAACAATGCTTATCTCTTTATAGAGTAAATGCAACAAAAGCCAGGTTTCAGGAACAATCTGCGTGGAAAATTGACAGTTCCCAGCTACAGACCTGACTGTAGTCCTTGCATACCCTAAACAGATTCCAGATTCTAACATCATATTGCCAGATTCCAACCTCATATTGGAACTCACTGCTCAAAAAAAAAAAAAAAAAAAGCACCTATCTATGGTACATGTATGCTTCCCCCAGATATTGTAGTATTTGAGCATCTCACAGTTTTTAATGTATGGTTCCTTACAACACTGCTGCCAGGCATGGAAGTACTATGCTCTCCATTGTACAGATGGGGAACTGAGGCACAGAAAAATCTAAATGACTTGTTCAAGGTCCCACAGAAAATCTGTGGTGAAGCAGAGAACTGAACTCAGGTCTCCCAGGTCCTATGTTAGTGCTGTAACCACTGAACCATCCTTTAACTTTTCTAAATATACCTGTAGTTACATTACAGTATAACTTGTTATGGTATGACTGGAACCTTTTATATTTTTTTCTATTGCCAGGTTTCAATTATTAATTCTACAGACTTGACCTTTATTCAGAATTTCACTGGTGAACAGGTAATGTCAAAGATCTAAGCAATAATATACTATCCCTCAGAGGAATATCATTGCATCCAAAATATTATAGTTCTAACAATTTGTTAATTTATTTCAAAGGGTAGAAAATATTACTTTTCATAAAGGTGAAGAGGTTTGTTAGGAAAAACAATCTTTTAATGAATATTGGATATGAAAATGTGTGTGTTGTTTTTCATTTATAGATGGCGTCTTACTTTGGGTACACTGTTGCCGTGTCGGATATTAACAGTGATGGGTAGGTTACACAATGCACCCCAATCCCATTGAAATCCAATAGGAATTGATTGCCTAACTCCTTCTTTAGTCCCTTTTGAAAATCCTGGCCTTAGTAAATAATGTTCACACTACATCTCCAAAAGCCATCATGATCCCTTTATATGGAAAAGCCAAAATAAATATATCTGTTAATAAACTCTGTTTTTCTAATGCTCTCAGCTGAAAAATGTTTCTTATACTTCTGTACAGCTCTTCTGTGCTTTTCTAGCTCTAATTATCCAGTTTGGGTCTCAACTTTATTAATTCACTCTTCCTTTTTTAAAACTTGGTCTAATGGCCTTTGCAAAAGAAGTTTTAGTGGAGTTTTTCTTACTGACAGCTGACAAGATTGTTTGGAACAATAAGGGCAGAGTGAGAACATCCAAATTCGGTTCAATTTCCTAATATTGAAAGAGGCAAGGAGTGATGTTTAGAAAGACGTGGGTAAGAGCCAGATGTAGAATGGTTCAGACTTCCTCTATGGAAGAGCAGAGCCTTTCTTTTTCAATTTCTCTTATACCCTGTCCATCTCCCATTGCAGCAAGGGCTGCATAAGGCCGCTAGCCTGTCCAAAAGGAGCTCAGCTGTCACAAAGGTCCATGCATACTGCATCATCTTTTAAGGTTTGCAAAGTGACCATGCTCTACAATAGTTCCAAGAGGTATTGTGCCCGCCTAAGGACCTATGCCTTTTAGAGCTCCCATTACTCAGGGTTATGCCTTAATGACACTATCTGGCTTTTAAGCCCTGATTCATAGAGCACTTAAGCACCATTAACTTTCATGTATGTCTGCACTACAGCAGCTACACCACCATAATGTAGACACTTGCAACAGTGATGAAGGGGTTTTTCCGTTGCTGTCGTAAATCCACCCCATTGAGAGACAGTTGATAGAAGAATTCTTCCGTCAGTCTAGCAGTGTCTACACAGGGATTTAACTACCTATCTTAGGAGTGATGTAGCTGGGTTGTCCTAAGTTTTAGGTGTCAACAAGACCTAAAATTGTGAATAGTTTTAGGGTATGCCTGCACACGGATAAAAGCCCCATGGCACAGCTGGTCCAGGTCAGCTAACTTGGGCTTGCAGGGCTTGGGCTGCAGAGCTAAAAATTGCTCTGTAGATGTTCGAGCTCAGGTTGGAACCTGAGCTCTGGGACCCTGCGAGAGTGAATGGTCCCAGAGCTTGGGCTCCAGCTGAAGCCAAAATGTCTACACAGAAATTTTTAGCCCCACAAGCCTGAGTCAGCTGACCCCTGCCAGCCACGGGTTTTTTATCCCCACGTAGACATACTCAAAGTAGTTGGCAGGATCAGGGCTTTAGTAAGTGAATGTTAACATTAGTTCTTTATCACTGAGATAAGATCACTAATACTTTGAGCCTTAGAGTTTCCTCCCAATGTTATTTCAGGCTTAAAATTATAATTATGTGACTATTCACCTACTGCAAAATATCCCAAAGAGTTGTATACTTCATATGGGACACTTTCTCTTCTTATATTTATTTGTAGGTTCATGTAATGTATGAAGTATTCTCTGTGGGCTAAATTAGTGTTTCTGAACTGGTTAACTGAGACACCCCCTCGCCCCTCCCCCCCCCCCCGCAAGGGGGTTACACAAGGCAATGGGGAGGGTTGTGAAGCATTGAATAATATAATAATTATAATTCTAAAGAAAATAAAATGTCCAGAATAACTTCAAAGTTTGTGAGGTCACCAGTAGAATTTGCAGTCGTAATTGGAGTATACATTTTTTAACTTTTACTTTTATTGTAAATGTAAGGGGTTCAGGACAATTTTTTATTTTGAATTAGGGGTCACCAACCTGAAAATGTTAAGAAACACTGTGCTAGTATCATAAGAGCTTTATAGAAGTTGATTGTGACTTAGCTTCATCTTTCATTGAGCCAACAAATTCATGAACCGGTTATTTCTTGGGAATCTGCTAGTCGCTTGCAAGATCTCTTAAGATCTTTTTAAAACATTCCGTTTTCCTTTAACTCCATAGCTGTATGACAATAATATCAGCAAACAGCTTTGGAGGCTTGTGTGGTCTCCCATCCTGTATCTGAAAGGAAATCTAATGACTCTCTCCAAGATCTAAACATCCCACTGAAAACAAAACACAAAGAAGCTTCACTTGATAAATGTGCCTGACTGCAGTCCAGTAATTGACGGCATATACTAGGGTGACCAGACAGCAAATGTGAAAAATTGGGATGGGGGTGGGGGGCAATAGGAGCCTATATAAGAAAAAGACCCAAAAATCGGGACTGTCCCTATAAAATCGGGACATCTGGTCACCCTAGCATGTACACTAACTAGAAATATAACTCAGAATATGAGACTAAGTCTAACAAAAATTGCTTGAGGGAAAAGATATGCATGGAAAAGTTGTTATATAGCTAGGGATTGTGGAGAAATTAGAAGCAGGGTGTCTGACCAGTATAGGAAACCTGATTCTTTATCAGGCTGAAAAGATAAATAGGGACAAGGCTTTTACTTGAGTAAGTTCTAAGATTAGACCTTTTTATTTTTCATAATAATTTAGAGGCAGCTCTGATTAACTTTAGCCTGAGCAGTTCAACTAAATGTTCCAGGGCTATTCTTGATGTAAAGTCTGCAAGTGTTTAAGGGACACAAGAAAATCTTGGTTTATTGCCGTCCTACAGTTGTGTCCACCACTTTCACAAATAAATCAGCTATTGAAACTAGAAACTTCCATTTTGTAATAAATTTATAGACAAATTCTTAGCAAGAAGACGAAGGAAATTTTTCTTTTTAGGTTGAAACCATATATCCAAGAAAAACAGTGGAATAAAATATTTACCAGTCTTTTATTTGTACTATATCAAAGCTCCACATAGTTACACTTTAAACTATTGACACTTCCCATACTCCTGCTGTTTATTACTCACCAGGATACAAAAGAATTGCATAAAATTCCAGCAGGTGGTCAGCTTGTGCTTTTTAATGTTGTTTTATTAGAAAGGAAGCAATACTGGCTAGTCACATTTATGTGCTGGAACAAACATAAATATGTTGATTTATGTTAACTACAACATCATGGTGCAGTAGTGAAATGAATCTAATGAAACTTATTAAAATACCCCCCATAGATTGAACTACAGTTATGGTTATATATCACCATTTGGCGGCTTTCCGTCTTCTTATTTTTACTCCTGCTGCCTTTTAAAAGGGATGGTGTCAACTTTAATTTGGCTCAGATCCACATTTTGTAAAAATAAACCTCTACAAAACCTTACAGCAACTGAAATACATCCGCAATTAAAAAAGCCAAGGACACAGGTGTTGATAACCAACCAACCAATTCCTCTGCAGTGCTTGAAACTGAAACATTGAGGTACTAGAACTGGGAAAGTAAAATTAGCTATAAACCAAAAGTGAGACTGATTTATTGCTTTTTATTATCCACATTGAGAGAAATGCAAACAAGTCAATGAGGATCATGGAGAGTGACAAGTAAAGTGTGTGTGTGTGTGTGTGTGTGTGTGGAATTCTCCCCTCTGCTGAAGCCCTTATACATTGCTGTGGTAATGCATAAAGAGACATTAGAGCCTTGGGTTTGGCCAGGGAAGAGTTCCCACTGGAACAAGCTTTGCAAAAGGGAGCTTACCTTGCACTAAAAGGGCCCCACTGCAAGCTCTAATGTAGGGGGTGTGTTGGGGGCATGAAGGTGGTGAAGCTGAGCACTATGGGGATGTCAGGAAGTGCTCTTACCCATAGGCATTTAGGGACTGGGTGTTTGTAGCTTAGGTGGATGCCCCTAGGCAGCCCAGAATTAGGAGACTATAAAGATGGCTTAAAGCCACGTTAGTACCCCGTCTCCCCCACCCCCCAGCTGCAAGCTTGTGCCAAAAGCTTGCTCTGGACATTTAAATTCACTGTAAGTAATCTAAGTTCTTAATAGTAATCTAGGTGACTATATTTGTTTACAACACATAGTTCTGGGCTCTCCCTTTGAAGGGTTTCCCATCTCCCTCCAACCAGATTTCTAAGGATCAGATTGTATTTGGCCCTAGCATTGGTGGGTGTGTATGGGAAAGGCTCAGTTTGCATGCCTCTCACTTGTGTTCCCTATGCAATGCCAGATGCAACAGCAGTTCTTTTGGTCAGGGGAGTAAGAACATAAGAACGGCCATACTGGGTCAGACCAAAGGTCCATCTAGCCCAGTATCCTGTCTTCCAACAATGGCCAATGCCAGGTGCCCCAGAAGGAATGAACAGAACAGGTAATCATCAAGTGGATCCATCCCCTGTCACCCATTCTCAGCTTCTGGCAAACAGAGGCTAGGGACACCGTCCTTGCCCATCCTGGCTAATATCCATTGATGGACCTATTCTTCACGTACAAGGACTGCTCCTTTTATTGGCCCCAGGGCACAAGTCACCCCAGGGCAGGGCAGGAGGAAGAACCACAAGGCATCATGTACTGAAAATTTACCTTGTTACTTACAACACTAATTTACAAAGGATTGGTCCTTCAGTGAAGGCACTAGACTAAGCCTATGTCTACCTACGCTACGCAACTCCAACTTTGTGAATAACATAGCTGGAGTCAATGTACCTTAGGTCGAGTTACTGCCAGGTCTACGCCGCAGGGGGGCAACGGCAGAAAATCTCCCATCGACTTACCTTACTTTTCTCGTTGGGAGTAGAGTACAGGGGTCAACTGGAGAGCAATCTGCAGTCGATTTGGCAGGTCTTTACTAGACCCGCTAAATCGACCGCTGGTGGATCAATCTCAGAGCGTCGATCCCAGCTGTACTGCAGACCTGCCCTGAGACTCAGGAGATGTGGCTTCAATTCTTGACCTGGCTATGGTCTTTCAGTGTGCCCTTAGGCAAGTCACTTAGGGCCTTTTTAAAGATGTTTATGCATCTACAAATACTCATATGCACCTAGTGAGATTTTTCAGAAGTGTTGAGGTGCCCAACTCCCATTGAGAGTTAGACATGTAAGTGCTTTTGAAAATCCCACTAGGTGTCTATCTGACCCTTTAAAAATCTGTCTCTTATTCGCTCTGTGCCTCAGTTCCCCTGTGTAAAATACCCCCTTTTTCTTCCCCTTTCCTTTGTCTCTCTTATCTGGTTAGATTGTAAAGATTTTGGAGCAGGGACCATCTCTTACTAAATGATTTATATTACACTTAACACAGCTAAGCCCCAATCTCAGTGGGGGCCTCTATATTGTACTGTAATAAAATAATAACAATAATGAATGCTGGGAGGACGATAGAGCTACTGTGTAATATATAGTGTATGCTAAATAATTGTAAAACAATTGGTAAAATACAGCATTCATGGGACACAAATAGCATGTTCTCTTTTTGTGGCAGTCAGCAATTTCAACTAACATGCTGTCCAAACCACTAGCGTCTTTCATAAAAAGAGAAAGATTTGGGGTATTTTAGTGTGGGGAAAAAACCCCGACAGCTTTAATATTTGTTTGTTCATTCATCATCCACTTCCTTCCTTTTCAAGATATGTGTAGCATAGGATGGTATCTAATATTTACAACCATGGAAGAACTAAATAAATGGAACTTTACATTTTAAATTACAGTTTTCCTTATGGAGAAGTTCTATCAAATTTATAGAAAATAATATTTCTATAGGTGTTGTGAAGCAACTTATAAAATTTCAGTTCTATATGGTGGTTAAAAACATAGAAAAGATCTCATTCTCTGTTATATTCTATATGATTTAGAGTATTAGCTAAACAGCCGTATTACATTTCTATAGAGCCCTGTTGGTTTAACTTCTCCTAAATTTTATATGCTTTTTACATAAGAGTTAAGACATATTAGAATTTGTTGTATCTCTCTCATTGTGTTGGTTCCTTGCTGGGAAGGCTTTTCAGAGACCATTTCAGGCTTAAGGTAGAAAAAGCTCTGCTCTCAATTAAATAAAGTTTATTGGCCTGACAGAGAAATACCATTGCCAAAATTAAATATATTACAGTCAAGTAATAATAGGGTTTCACAGTAACAGAGGATTTCCATGCCATGAGCCTGCCACTGAAGTCAATGTTGCTTGAAAGCTCGTCTCTCCCATCAAAAGAAGTTGGTTTAATAAATATTCTCATCTCACTCACTTTGTCTCACTGAAGTCAATGTGAGTTTTCCTATTAACTTCAGCAGGCTTTGAATCAGGCCCCACATACCCATTTGATATTATTGGTTTATATCTCTGAACCACATTTTTTGTGAGGCTATTTCTGCTGCTTTCTCACTTCTTCCAGAATCATGTCATTTGGCTGAATTTCCCATTGACATTTGGTTTTGTTTTTATTCCTCTAGTTTAGATGACATCCTAGTTGGTGCCCCCCTCTTCATGGAGCGTGAATTTGAGAGTAAACCTAAGGAAGTAGGGCAGGTTTACCTGTACTTGCAGGAAAGTGCTTCCTACTTCCGAGACGCACAGATACTGTCGGGCATTGAAGTGTTTGGTAGATTCGGCAGTGCCATCGCGCATCTTGGAGATCTCAACCAGGATGGATATAACGGTACTTAATTAATATATTATATGTTGCAAGCAAATTGCCTTTGTACTGAATATGATGGTACTTCAGGTCTGAAAATGGCTTTTCCCAGTTCTTGAAGAGAACTACAGGATTTAGAAGATGTTTGTGAAAAAAGCCAAATAAAACAATATACATGTTTGTTTTTCTGCAACCATTCCATTTTTAACATGTAAATGTGTAAAGTGATGAGAATCTCTGTGTCACACAATGTGACCTAGTGATTGGAGTAGGAGTCTTGCTTAGTAGTCAGAGCAGAAGCAAAGGGCAGAGGCGGAGTTGTGGTCAAGAGACAAGGCAGTGATCAGAACCAGGAGTTATAAATCAGGGGGTTCAGAGGCAGGCAGTGAGTAGGCCTGGAGCAGAGCAGGCCTGGGGTGGAGCAAGGGATGGACAGGAAGCAGGTCTGGCGCAGCTTTGGGCATAGAATGCATTGAGCTGCCACTGTGCTCCTGTTGGTCCTTAAATGGTGATCTGTTGACCCTTCTGCCCCATCAAGGAGCACAGTCACTTAGTGAAGGTTTATTGGGCCCAGCTGAGCTCCCTGGGTTGCTAGGCAACCATGCCCAGAGCCAGTTGAATTCCTGACACATTGACTAATCCTAACAAAGAGGAAATTAAGTGCCATATCCTGTTAAACTTAAATGAATAGTCCCATTGACGTCAATGCTAACGCTGAACATACATTAACACTTTAATATTGTTGCCCCTTTTTAACCCAGTCAACTTTGTTCCTCTTCAGGAACTCTTTACAAGAGGTTTGTTGGGATACTTAGCTCATGCCCAGACATGGGGTAGACTTTGCACTCTCATTGACTACTGTTCTATAAGCCATCAAAAGGAATGAGAAATGCTACTCCCAGCCCCTTTGGTGTTGTTCTGCAAAGGTAGCCAACTGACCGCCCAAAGTCCTATTGAACTTTTCCACCATCCCTTCAGATTGTGGGTGTGCTGGGGTGGGTGCAAGTTTTGTGTATGCCTAGAACCTCACAAATCTGTTGAAACACTTTGGATTCAAAGTTTCTCCCTTGATCTGTGTGTAACTCACATGGGACTCCAAATCTGGTGAAGAATTCATTCACTAGACCCCTATTACTGCCACAGCCTATTGATTTCTGCTTGGAAAGTCATAGGCTATTTTGTGAAGTAGTCCATAGCTACCAGCAACTATTACTTGCCAGCCTCCATCTCAAGGAACGGCCCAAGAACATCAACAGCAATGAGCTCCATTGGTGTCCCCACAGGATACTGTTGCAAGGGGGCTGTCAAGGTTCCTCCCCCACTCTGAACTCTAGGGTACAGATGTGGGGACCTGCATGAAAAACCTCCTAAGCTTATCTTTACCAGCTTAGGTCAAAACTTCCCCAAGGTACAAAATATTCCACCCGTCGTCCTTGGATTGGCCGCTACCACCACCAAACTAATACTGGTTACTGGGGAAGAGCTGTTTGGAAACGTCTTTCCCCCCAAAATACTTCCCAAAACCTTGCACCCCACTTCCTGGACAAGGTTTGGTAAACAGCCTCACCAATTTGCCTAGGTGACCACAGACCCAGACCCTTGGATCTTAAGAACAATGAACAATCCTCCCAACACTTGCACCCCCCCTTTCCTGGGAAATGTTGGATAAAAAGCCTCATCAATTTGCATAGGTGACCACAGACCCAAACCCTTGGATCTGAGAACAATGGAAAAGCATTCAGTTTTCTTACAAGAAGACTTTTAATAAAAATAGAAGTAAATAGAAATAAAGAAATCCCCCCTGTAAAATCAGGATGGTAGATACCTTACAGGGTAATTAGATTCAAAACATAGAGAACCCCTCTAGGAAAAACCTTAAGTTACAAAAAAGATACACAGACAGAAATAGTTATTCTATTCAGCACAGTTCTTTTCTCAGCCATTTAAAGAAATCATAATCTAACACATACCTAGCTAGATTACTTACTAAAGTTCTAAGACTCCTTTCCTGTTCTATCCCTGGCAAAAGCAGCATATAGACAGACATAGACCCTTTGTTTCTCTCCCTCCTCCCAGCTTTTGAAAGTATCTTGTCTCCTCATTGGTCATTTTGGTCAGGTGCCAGCGAGGTTACCTTTAGCTTCTTAACCCTTTACAGGTGAGAGGAGCTTTCCCCTGGCCAGGGGGGATTTCAAAGGGGTTTACCCTTCCCTTTATATTTATGACAGGGGCTCTCCCAGGTTTAGGAGGACCCTTCTTTGCAATGCAAACATCACTTTTCCTGCACCAACTTTCTACATCCTTGTTAGAAGGCTTTCCCTTACCCTCTCCCCAGTTCTTGTCTCGCTGACAGAAAGCAGAAGACCAGAAGTCCAAAGTTCAGACAATGCAATGTTTATTGGGGTTAGTTCCAAGCAAACCTATCCATAGCTCTACACGCCAGCAGAGTCTGTTTCCCAATGTTCCATTCCCAGCTCTGACGCTGCAGAGCATTTACCCCATGTCTCCCTTCCCAGCTCTGAAGCCACAAAGCCTTGCCTGTGATCCCATTCCCTATTCCCCATTTTCATTTCCCATTCTCCATTTCCCTGTTCCCACCTCCTCCTCCTCCTTTACAGGCTCAAATATACCTGCAATGCACACCCACAGTCCCACCCCTTACAACTTAGGGTCATGTTCCATTTTGGGTCTGGGAGGGTTAAGGAGAGTGAGTTTGTGCTCAAGTGAGGTATGGGCATTTCTTTGGTTTTTTAGTGTTTTATACCTCCTCTCCCAAGTCCTTTTTCCCCTCCCGACTGGTTGCTTGACTTTGCCTTGAGATAGGGGTTGAGGCAATTTTAAACTGTGCTCTCAAGTAACACTTTAACTGCTCTTATCTGGTCCCATTGTACTAACAAATCCTGCTGACTAGGAAGAAGCAACATCAGTGTCTTTGTCCCTTGTTTACACATTTTAGTATAAGAGTATCAAAAAGTCCAACCCAAAATTCTGTCCCAGGCTAGCAAACAGACCTATATACTAACAATTCTGCTTGCATTTTACACAATAGAAATTCTCCCTTAGCTTGGCTAAGGGTTTTGCAGTTTTAAGATCCACAACATAACCTCAGACACTCCTTTTTTGGTGTATCTAGTACAGT
Organism: Eretmochelys imbricata; assembly: GCF_965152235.1. NCBI lineage: Eukaryota > Metazoa > Chordata > Testudines > Cheloniidae > Eretmochelys > Eretmochelys imbricata. Next base: position 228,071,182 of record NC_135573.1, on the reverse strand, counting down.
CAGTTGGTACCTGTACTCATCCCGCCCTGGTTTCTCCCATTTCCTATACAATATTTCAACTTTAAATTCCAAGCTTTCCCATTGTGACCAGGAAGCTTTTACTGTGGTGTTGTGAGGTGACATTACATTCCAGGGTGGCTGTGTTTTCCATTTGATTTTCCTGAAATCAGTCACACGCTATCCTGAAATCAGGATCATCTCGTTAGGAAGATTTTTAGTTGCTCTAGGGTCCATTCTTGCAGCCCCACTTCCCTTGTTCAAGGATGAACCAAGAACATGAGCATTAATGCGAATTTGAGGGAGGAAGGAAGGCACACTCCTCCCCTTGAGCAACTCATTCCTTGCTGTCCTGCTTAAGGCATCAACATTGCCATACTTATGGCCAGGCCTGTGTGTAATTGTTAAATCATAGCACTGCTATGGCAAGCTGGTAGCTGTCCCTCGGGATTTCTGAATCTAAAGAGCCATTGCAGGGAAGCATGGTCTGCCCTAACCATATACTTCCTCCCATACAAGCCACTCATAGGAGTTCCTTTCAGGTGGTGCTATAATTTCTCTCAGGAAAACTTAGACTTTTGCTATAATAAGCTACCACCCTCTCAATTCCCTTGTGTTCTTTTGTTGATACTTCCCTCAAAGCATGAGCAATAGCATCTGTGTCCAGTATGAAAGGGGTTTCAAAACATGGATAGGCCAAGAAAGGAGCAGTTATTAGAGCCTTATGCTACATCACACTCTGCTGACCATTGAAATGGTTTCTCTTTCTCACTCAACATATGCCGTGGTTTTGCAATAATGGCAAACCCACAAATGAACCTTCTGTAATGGGAACAGAGCCTTATAAAACTCTGCACATCTGTGAGTGTTTGGGGAGTTGGTCAGCTCTGTACAGCCTCAATTTTCTTTTTGTCAGTGGAAATTCCCTCCTCACTAATTGTATACCCAAGGTAGATTACCTCTTTTTGAAACAACTAATGTTTCTTTGGGTTCAGTTTCAAATTGGCTGCCTTCAACTTATCACAGACCATTTTTAAATGTTTTAGTTCCTGTTAAAATGTTTTTGCATGCACCAGGATAAAATAGACAGGCTGAGAGGGGCATGTCATGTAATACCCTCCCCGTTATCCTCTCTAAGGTGGCAAACACAAGTCAAAACCAACACTTTAAATGGCCACAAGCATTGTCCTGCTGCGAAAGCAGTTTTCCCCTTGTCTTTTGCATCCACTTCCACTGGCCAGTACCGACTATTAAGATCCAGTGTGGAAAACCAGACAATGTGCTACAGTATCTAGGGTATCATCTGTTCATGGTAATAGATAAGAATCCTGTTTAAGTGACTTTATTTAGTTTTCTATACTCCAGACAGAACCTTGTGTTGCCATCTTTTTGCTTAACCAGAACTATGCAGGAGGCCTAAGGATTGGTTGAAGGCTCAATAATATCTTCCTGATGCATTTCGTTGATGGTCTGTAGTGCCTCTTCCCTTTCTGCTCCTGGTAACAGTGAGGGTCAGATTCCTCCGCCGCCCGCCATCAATTTTGTGCTGCACCAGTGCAGTACAACCTACGTCTCTTTTGGACTAGGAGAACAGCTCCTGATTTCTAACCAGAAAGTCTCTTAAACAGTTCTGCTGTTCCCCAGTGTACAACACCGTGCTGCAACAGGTCCAATAGAAATTCTGGAAGCTCACCTTCTCCCTCTTCTACCTTGTAGTTTTCTTCAATACCAGCATTAACCAGATCTACCAATTCACATTTTGCAACTACAGTTCCTCCCTCCCCCTTGGCCCCACCTGCCTTTTTTAACTATTTGACGCTTGTTGGAAACATTCAGCAAATGAACAGGGATCAGTTCTTATTTCAGAGCCACGAGAGCTTTGAAAGCTAAGATTGCCCCAAGACCCTGATTTCATAACAGGGTTCAAGCACTCTCCTTCTTTCCTTTGCTGGCAAGCTGCCACAGCATATAACTGTTATAGTGGTTTCTGCACCTGGGAGCAGACCTATAGGTCATTTATCTCACCTGGGCCATATTTTTAAAGGTCATTTCCACAGATTGAATTTGTAAGACACCTTTCCTATTATTGAGTACATAGTTGTTAGCCATAATGAAATCCACTCCAATTACTTGTTCATCCACTAGTTCAGCCACCCAGCTCAAATTTCAGAGGTCTCATCTTCAAACCCAACTTCCCAGGCTTTGGACAGATACCATCTCCATTTGAGACCAATTTAGGTTGTTCAGTTTTGCATCCCCTATTCCGTGGCCTTTTTAGTGTGTCTAGTCTCATAACTGTTATGTTTGAGCATGTGTCAATAATTCCTGTACACATCACAGATGCTATCACACACACAATAGCCAAACTCCGGTTACTATTGTTTAACTGCCCAAATCTAAACTAAAACTGTGGAGATGATCATTCTTCCTCCAAGCGTTGCCCCTTCAGCTTGGTGTCCCCACATTTCCCAGACTGGGGGAGAGGTTTCCACTAGATACCTGTGACAGTCTGTCTTGGCCTGTCTTAAATGTATAACAATCCTTTTTATGACCAGTTTTGTCACAGTACGAGCATTTGTCTGAACTGTTCTCTTTAATTTTTGCATTATTGCAAATTTTCCTTGTTTTACAAACTACATGTGTCATTTATTCCAGTCATTCAATGTGGTCATTAACCACACTAGACTCCCTCCTTGCATACATATTGGAGACAGAGCTGTATTTACAGGGCTCATTGTGTCCCTCTTCCCAGCCATTCCTCTGAGCTGGAATATTGAATTGACACAAATAAGCCTCCCAGGGAGTTTTGCCCACAGAGATAGTGGGGTTTTGTATCACTGTTCCCAACGTCTCTCTAGTTATGAACAGGATAGAAAACTGTTGTAAATGTCTGGTCTTACCCAAGTCCTTTGACTAGCTCAGTATCTCAACAGCCTTCCATTGTGCTCAGTGACCCTTCCATCTGGAGCTGAATTTTTAGTTCCATAAATCCTTGCTGCAGCTCATTTTGGTTGGCAAGTTCCAGATTAGCTAAAGCTTGCTTGCTGTCTGCTATTTTGTGGAAAAACCCGTGGCTAACGGTGTGACAATCAGGGTCCACACAACCCAAGGAGAGAACAGGGGGATCTGAACCCCAATGAATAATCAATTGAATCAACTGATTGTATCCAATGTTATTGTGTACAGAAATATGTTCAGTAAGGTCTTTTATGAAAGCTTGTAACTTGATGGTCATTATGAGATATGTTTACAGACTGGTTATGAAGAGAGAGAGAGAAAAAATACTGTTCATAACCTGTACTACAATGTCAAATACACCTTGCAGGAGCGAGGAGCACAAAACCAGGAACAAGTAATAATCCATTGTACACCCAGGAAAAGGCCATTAAAGTTAATGGGAAGACATTAAGACAACAGGATATCCCCACTTTGAATCTTTGTAGTGACGGATGGAAAAAACCCTGAAAAAAACCTTGTTTTTAAAATGGAAGTGGTTTGAAGTGAAAGGTTTTCAGAAACTGAGGGACAGTCACTTAGCAGGAACTGTCTGTGAAACTCTGGATCCCCTGACAGGGGGCATGATGGTAAACTGTTCTAAGGCAATAGGTAACTTGTATTAGGAAAGGGACTGTAATCTAATTTGGAAGAGTAAAGCCTGTTGCATCTTTGTTTATTTTCTGTGTAACTTGTATGTGTTTGTTTCCCCTTACAATTTCATATTTCAAGCTGCTGTTATTTATTTCTATTAAATAACTCTTTTGTTTATTTTTACCCCAAACCCATGTCTGCTGTGTAATCTGTGTGGAGTGTGTCCCCCAAAGGAAGCTTGTGCCTGGGGGGCTCATTTCACTCCTTTGGGGATGACAAGCCACAGAGAAAAAGGCCGAGAGTCTGGTAGTTAAGAACTCGGGTGGATGGACTTGGGGAGACTTGAGACTGGAAGGGCTGTTGGGGTCACGTTGCAAAGAATAACTCGGCTGGTGGAAGCCAGGGTGAGACCTTGTGCTTGTGGGAATGCTACTGTGTCGGGTCTGAACCAAAGCTGCATAGCATATGGGCACCCACAGTTACAGGGCAGGTGGTGACAGAACCCCTTATTGGTCTGGGTTATCCCCCAAAACATCGCAAATGGCAGTCACGTTGCTGATCATTTCATCAATCTCTTTTACCATTCAAGCCTGTGTGGGTTTCCCCATTCTGTCCAGGCACTTTGTCATTGCTGCTGCTCCAATAGAGATCTCATCTGAGTCTGCAATCATCTCTGAGCAATTCCTGCAAAACCTCCAGCTTTTGTTTTAAATCCTACTGGCCGCTTTTGATTTCTGCAAGCACTTCCATTTGTTCCATCTTGATTCAATAGGAGTACCCAGCTCACAATCTCTCTCCTTGGAAACTAGATCCCACTGTTCAGACCAGAATTGCCCCTTTTTGACCCGAACGGCTAGTCAAAGTTTGGGTCCCTGTGGGTGTTCCAGTTCGGAGCAAAGATTGGTGATAGGTATTTCTTTGAAGCAGTTTTGTTTATTTACAAAGAATGTACAAAGTCCTGTGTATCTGAATGCAGAGGGAATCAAATAACAGGAAATAGCTTCTTTTGCTCACAGCTTCAAGAGCAGTCTTTTCCGCCAGCACCCCTGACCCAAAAACCTCTCCCCAGGTTTCTTCCAGGGTCAGGCACATGCTTTCAGCTGCTCCTTCAGTCTGTCTCTCTGACTTAGTCTGTTTTTAGACCTGGTCTACTCTACACTAGGTAATTAGGACGATTTCACTATGTCAGTACAGGCCATGAAAAATCCACATCCCTGAGTGGTGAGGTTAAGCTGACCTAAGTCCCCGTACAGACAGTGCTAGGACGACAGAGAAATTCTTCCATCGATCTAGCTACTGCCTCTCGGACAGGTGAATTACCCACGCCAATGGAAGAACCCCTCTCGTGGGCGTAGGTAGTGTCTACAAGTCACGCACCTGCAGTGGTACAGCTTTGCTGCTTTAATGTTTTAAGTGTAGGCAAGCCCTTCTTTTCTGTCAATTCCTTCCACCCCACACACCCATCCGGTCAAGCCCTCTGTCCACCTAGTGCTAGTTTCTGGGTAGACTCTAGTAGGCTTTGTTTTGGGTGTGGCTCCTTAACTGTCTCTTACAACTGGCTTAAATGGAGAACTCATTCACACATCCATCTTAAAGAGGTTTTAACTCAGCTCGTAATAATATGGATTAAAATGTAAGATGATGTTTTTATAAAGGTATTTGATTTGATACAGCATCAGTTTAAAAGGAGGTGTTCTGCTTCTTCCCCAGTTGTGTAGATGAGCTGATTGAGGTTCAGAGAGGTAGAGCATCTTGCTCACAGTCATAGCTGAAGCATTTATGAGGATCTCTTGTCAAAAGTGCCTAGGGGCCTAACTCCCATTGATTTGTGGAAACTGGGCACCTAAGGGCATTTGCAAATTCCACTACGTGCCTAGCTGCATTTTTAGGGGCCTAAATACCTTTAAAAATCTGTCCTCATGTCTTCCATCCTGTCCATCAGAGATTATTTTCTCCATCCACTGGCCAAGGCTTTTAAAGTGGTAGTGATCTGGGGTTCTAGCTCGAGACACATTAAAGGTGCCTGACTGTCAACAGACAGGTGCTCAGCCCTCTTAAGAAACTTAAGCTACACACCCAAAATCTCTCATCAGTTTGAAAATGTTGGCCATTGTCTTTTAGCTGATAAACTCAGACTGTCTACTTAGTCATCATGGCTGTTTCTTTGATTTTTGTACCTGAAAAGTAGCAAGGGAGGGTTTGTTATACATAACGAATATACATTCTAAATAGAATATGGCCCTACATCAGTTAATAGAATAAATTCACTTTCGGGGATCTGCTCCTTTCGTGAACTGCTCCAGCTTATTCTCCTGGTTTAAGAGATCCAGAGAGTCCCTTGAGTGAATTACAGCTTTGCATTCCCTGTGGGCCTGTCTATTATGCTGTATTTATCTCTTCTCCAAGATACTCCTCAAAAGCTTTTTTTATACTATTTATTTATTTTTATTGGTCATGAAAACAAAGGGGATGTTTCCCATTTCATGGTAAGGTGTTTTACATACAAACAAAACTGATTGTTTCATGGTCTCTGTGTGTATATAATGTCTTCTGCAGTTTCCACGGTATGCATCCGATGAAGTGAGCTGTAGCTCACGAAAGCTCATGCTCAAATAAATTGGTTAGTCTCTAAGGTGCCACAAGTACTCCTTTTCTTTTTGCGAATACAGACTAACACGGCTGTTACTCTGAAAACTGATCTTATGCTGTTACTCCACGCCACTCCTGTTTTCCCTTCTGCATGCTGTAAAGTTGGCTGTTCAACAATGTATTTTTTTGCAGTCATTGAATTTTTTTTTAAGCTGGAAAAAGGACAAGCCACAAAGCAGACCTTCTTAAAGAGCTGCTGCTAATTAATTAGGTGATGGAGAAAACAGGGAACATCACACAGTGTGTGTTTAGTTTAAACAGATGAATGTAACATTAGCCATTATTTCAGTCTCAGTTTGTTAAATCTTGTTGATTGCTGTAAAAACATGACAAAGGAAAATGTGCAATTAATAATAGACGTGTGTTGTCTGTCTATTGCAATGTGAGGCCCCTTTCATATGAAAATGCATTCATTACAACTATAGGCATGAAAGTTTGAAACACTAAAGCACTATTAAAGCACTATTTTTATGTATTTGTCTTGAAATAGAATCTATGCAATAAAGAAAAAATGATTAAGCCCCAGCTCTTGTTAACACAGAACACAGGTCCCTCTGGTCTACTTTCCCTGTCGGAGTTAATTCTGTCTTTGTTTTAATGTTGTCAACTCTTTTTACTCTATTGCAGACATTGCAATTGGTGCACCATTCGCAGGCGAAGACAGAAGAGGCAAAGTGTTCATTTACAATGGACACAGGAATGGGTTAAATGCTAACCCTTCGCAGGTTCTCAATGGAGCCTGGGGGTCACAGTCCATGCCTGCGGGATTTGGCTTTACTCTAAGAGGAGACTCAGACATAGACAAGAATGATTACCCAGGTAAGATTTTTCCATAAGAGAGGGAATTTCATACCTACATTCTCTGGAAAATGCATCTAAACTGTTCCTTTTGGAAGGCAGAGGTCGCAATAAAGAATAGACACAGTTTTTTGTGTAGTTCTAGCAATGTTTTCCTGAGAACTTAAAGTCAGACAAAACAAATACTCCCTTTCCTGTCAAGAGACATCATCAGAAATGCAAGGGCTTAAACAGTTACATTAACATAAAACATGTGAAGTTTACAGAAAAAAAGCTTAACCCTTATTCCCCACTCAACATTTGAATGCACTCATTCCTACTGAGCTTATAGGTCTGCTCCATGCTGACATTCTTCCTTAATTAAAACCATGTCATGTTATAAGGGAAGAGACTGACTTGCTTGTGTTTGTTGCTAGTTGTTTTCCTTAAAGCTTTGCTTTCCAAATAGCTGCTGAACTCTCTATATATAGGTTCCTAATTGCTTTTGACCTCATTACGAAAAGCAGAGAGAATGCAAAAAGATTCCATAATTTGTGTCACAGATTTTATTTAGGTCTTTCCATGACCTTATTTGCACTCTGTTATACAGATTCTTCCTTTTTAGTTTGTTTTGAATTTTTCTTAACAATGAATAGTTTACAGACATCCAATGGTATTTATCAAGATTATACCACTACTGCATGCTTTTTTTTAGTGAAGTCCTTCCAGCTTGAAGCAGCATTCCAGGACCATATGCTGGCTAAATGGACAATATCCTTTTAATCTGATGCCATTCACTCCTTCTTCTAGGATCAGTACATACTATTTCTCTGAGTCAAGATTGAGAAATCTCTGAACGTTTGCAATGTACCCAGTGTCGTGGAATGCATAGCCTTGCTGTTGTATACTGTTGACCTACCACACTAATACTTGCTAATGCTTTAGGTTTCACAGACTCTTTATAAAGTTATTTTTCTTAGCTTGTCTTCCTTAGCTTATATTATTACAGCTAGCAATTTAGTGACCTGAAAGTTGGTGTTATTAGCTGCATGATTTTGTAAATTAAAGGTGACTTGCAAAGAAAAAAAAAGGGGGGGGGTGAGACCTTTTTGACTTATTTATTCTAGGTAAAGAAGGCCTGAAAGATTTGGGATTATTGTTTGTTTTTAAAAGGGGGATTTTTTTCTGCTTGGGTTTTTTTATGCTAGACATTCAGGTCTTGTCTGCTCTAGAAAATGCTGCTTGAAAAGCTGGATAATGATAACATTAAAAGACTCAAGGGAGAAAAAGCTGAGCAATTGAGAAGTGGAAGGGCTTTGTAGTCCTTCACAGGGCATCTTTAAAGCGGAATGGGGGAAGTTTGGGTAGCACACTTGGATCTTCAGTTCATTTGAGACATTTCTTTAGCTTTTCCCTGACTGTCACTTTTGGGTTTGTGCTTCTACCTGAAGAATTCTATTGTGGGATGTGTTTAGGATGTGATAATTTGGTTTTTGTTTTGTTACATGGGTGAGTTGTTTGAAAAAAAGACTTACTAGTAGCTGTTTTACCATAGGCAACCTCTCCCTCAATCCTACAGTTACCTACACTGACAATGTTGCAAAATCCACCTCCCAAAAAATGATAGGGCAAAAAGAACTGTCAAACAAAGAAGGAGCTTATCCACTCCTCAATGCAGAAAGACCTAAACTGTTAAATAATAGTACAACTTTACCCTGAAAATGTCAAGTTGGAGGGGAAGTATTTGTTGCCATAAGCTGCAAGAGACTAGTCAATCTAATTTATAGAGACTAATATGTGGAACAGCCATGCGTGTGCCTATATAATTGTCACTGGCCAATGGGTCAGTCATCTTAGTTCATGAGGTAGCCCTGGTAGAATAGTTCTTTATTCATGTGTGCGGAATGTCGGAAGTAACCTTGCATCTTATAATTAAAGCACTCAATAGGGAGGCATGAGGCTTTCAGCTCTTTCTATCCTAGAAGTAGACAAATAGAACGATACTTCCAAATTTCACCTGTTTACCTCTGTATTGAGCCTAATAACTTGTTTGACTAGAGCATAATTTGTGTTTGACTAAAGCTTCCACCAATTATTGGTGAATAATTGTGGATAAATCCACTGCTTTGAAAATCTCAACCATAATGCTTGGAAGTTCTTTATTTAATATCTAAAGGGTTGAATCTTCTTTGCAGAGAGCAAAGATTAGAATTGCTCTTACAAAAACACGTTTATTGGTACATACAAATACAAAGTGTAGATATTAAAGATGCATTTTTCCTAACAAAACAGAAGACTACTGAACAGCAACTTAATCCAGTTTATCTATTCTCCTCCAACGCTGTCAGCACAACAGATAGGATGGCTTTCCCTGCTCGTTAGCACTCTCCTCAACAGAATGGCCTTCTGTCTTCAGCCAGCCCGACATAGGCGCTGTCACTGTTAAAGCTAACAGACCACCATTTTCAACTCTGTTAAAATACAGGAAGTGTCTAACCTTTCAACAAGGTTTTTATTATTAAACATGGCCCTCGGACCCCACATCCAAGGAAGCGATGCCATCAAAATACTGCTGCTCGTGCAGAGAAATATGGAATACTCTCATAACTACTATCATTTCATAGCAGTTTGGCTTTTTATCTTAGAAACCTTAGAATCACTTCAGATGACATGAGCCTAGAATTACTCCTTTATCAAAAGGGACACTTGGTCATGCAAGGCTAGATTGTGCCTTGTAGGCACAGCCCTGCATTGGGAGTGGTGAGGAACCGTACTTCAAGGGAAGCACTGTTGACATCCTGTGGCAAAACACCTCATAGAGCTCTCTGATACAGAGGGGAATGTTCAAACTGTTACGTCTCTTTACGGGTGCAGTGTCCCACCCAAGTGACACAGGGCAGAGCCACGTACTGCCCATTGCTCCCAGCCCCAACAGAATAACTAAGAAGCAGTCCCTGTGCTCCACTGATGAGAGGACTGCAATTTTAGCCAGCCCTTGCATGGTCAGTGCAGAACTGGGGAGGGCTCTTTGCTGCACATCGCACAAGAATTAGGCAGAACCTAAATCTTAGTTTGTAAGGCTGGCAAGAGAAAGCAAAATAGAAGGAAAGAATGCTTCAAATAGATTGAAATAGATCCACCTCCTTCAAACAGATTCTTTTTGTTCTTAATAGTACAAAGGAGGTCAGTTCATTAGCTACATTTTGTAGATGAGGAAACTGAGGCGGGGGGGAAGTGACTTGCCCAAGGTCACCCAGCAGGCCAGTGACAGAGCCAGGAATAGAATCCAGGTCTCCTGAGTCCCAGTTTTGTCTTAGTACTTAGTACTATCTACTAAGTAACACCGCCTCTCCTCTGTGGCTGAATTCAGAAGTGAAACCAGAACTCTTCAGAGGAAGCAAATAAGCATGAATTCTATTGCATGCTCCCATGAATTTGGCAGTTTATCATTTGTAGAACTGAATTTCCCTTTCTTTCATGGCTGAGCACACCAGACGCTATTCACACCTATGCCAGGACCTTCAGCTGAAATGTTGTGAAAGGGGGAGATTGTTTAACTGTCAAAAGAGATGGATCATGATGTGAGCTATTTCTGCTTCTCCATGTGATTATTCAGGGAGAGACTCTCCCATTCTTCCAGATGAGAAACCAAAGAATCTTGCATCTTGTTTGACTGAGAGATTTGATGTATGAGGCGGGATCCAGTATTGGAAGAAAACAGACTGGTGAAGACCTTTCAGTGCTCCCCAGTAGACCAACTATTCTCCACTTTTTTTCTTCTTCCATTCTCCAAGTCTTAATGCTGTGTCTTGATGGAACTGGGGTCCAGATCCTGATGAGCAAGTGGAAGGAAAGAGTAATTCATTCTGTAGCTGCCAGTAACCAGTGCTGAAGCCAAGTGTTCAACCAATAACTTCATACTGTCTCTCTTTGTCTCTCAAACTTATTTATCATCTTTACATCTTGTGTTCGTATATCTTCCGGATCGCCAAGCTAGAAAGCAAAAAAGAGAAATAATAGACTTGGCACTAGAGGCCTGACCTCCATGCTTCCAGATAAAGAAAGCGGAATGGGGAGAAATTAGATGGGCTGCATCTATATACTATATCATTATAGTAGTCTCTCTTGCCCATTCTTTTCGACTACTTGTTTTCTGGTAGTGAAGTTATAGAGTCAAATTCTAACCTCATTTACACTGGTATATATCAGGAGTAGTAGCTCCCCTGACTTCCATTCAATTCAGTTTTATTGGACTTAACCCAGTCTAGCTCAGGAAAGAGGGTAAGGGATGCATGGTGGAGAAGACTAGAAAATGTGAAAAAGTCTATTTAAAAAAAAAAGTTTGTGCACATATGACTCAATTACTCTGGAGTAAAATCCTAAAGGAATTGTGGGAGAGATTTTTGTGCTATGCTCCTACGAGGTGCAGCACACATCTCACAGACGGGGAGGGGGAGATACATAGCTTTAAGCCATATTTGCATGCTGTCAGTCCTGGGGCTGGAGCGACCCCCTGGGGTAATTTTAAGTAGTCCTGGGGGTCCAGCACTGCCAACAATCTCTGCTGTGTTCTGTGCAATGGCCCTGCCCCAACATACTCTTCCTGGCCCCAGCCCCACACGTGGTACACCCCCTACACAAGGGTTTGTGAGACAATCCTTGGGAGACAGCTCTACGTATGTTTTCCACAGTACCTGCGTCAAGGGAATCATTCCCTGACTAGGGATGGGTCTTTAGGAGCCTGTGAATGTGAGTGGCCTCCTCCCAGGCTCCCACTTGTGGCCTCAAAGCAGTCCTGCAAGTGACTGCTCACCTCAGTTTCCCTTTTTGGGCTCCTCAAATAAACTCCACACAGGCTTCTAGTCCAATAATACCCCTTCTTCCAGGGTCTAAAATATTGACATAAAATAAACTCCAAATAAAACTCCAAGTTCCAAATTAAAGTTCACACAAACAAAAGTTTCTCTTCCTATTCCCAGGCCTTCCTGCTTGGGGTCTTTGCTGCTTTTGCAGGCCACTCCCAGGCTAGGGTGACCAGACAGCAAATGTGAAAAATCAGGACAGGAGATGGGGGGTAATAGGAGCCTATATAAGAAAAAGACCCAAAAATCAGGAATGTCCCTATAAAATCGGGCTATCTGGTCACCCTATCCCAGGCCCACTTGGCTGCAGTATTTTCATTCTTAACCCATGGAGTCTGCTCTCCCTGGCCCACAGCCCTCTGGCTTCTAGGCTCAAACCCTTAACCTATAGTCAAGGGTCTCCTGTTCACTGGAGCTCTTCTGCAGTCTCTGCCACAGCTTCCTCTGGTTGCTCTCCCTAAGCATCCTCCCTTTCTGTAGCTTCCTACTTCTCTTATAGGGGAATCACCTGATCTCTGCTCAGGTGTGCCTGTTTCATAACTAGGTTTTTAGTCCTTACTGGGGCAAGCCATCCTGTTACTCTTTACTCCACTCCAAACCTTTTATGTGCTGTAAAGGAGCTGGTGCAATGGAGCAGGGGTGAGAATCGCACCTTAGATCTGCTCTCTGAACTGTGGTTTATTTCATTTCTTTTTCTTAAACAGAGTAATTCAGTTTTGACAGACGCAAGAGAAATCCATAAATGTGTTCAATGGAAAATAAATGTTTTCCTTTGTTGATCCCTGTTGAGTGCTCAGGATCAGTGGTTGTCTAGGTAATGGTGGTGTACATCCAGCTGGTTCATCTACAAGGCTAGCTCTACACTGCACACTGCTTTCGGTGGTGTTTAGCGTACGTGTCGCTACATGTCACAGTGAAAAGCAGGCTGTGTCCACACTGTGGTGCGTAGCTACAGGTGGCAGTGAAAGGTTGTGGTGGGGGCAGATAGTGGGGGAAAGCTTCAGCAGCTCCCTGCTGCCAGAGCCTTTCACTGTGGTGAGGAAAGACTCTGGTGGGGGGAGGCAGCTGGAAATGGCTCAGCCTTTCCCAGCTGCCTCCTCCCTGCCAGAACTTTTGCCTGCAGGAGGGAAAGGCTCCGGCAACTGGGACCTACCAGAGTCTTTCCTCACTCTCTGACCCCCTCCCCCCTGCAACCTCCCCACTCCCGCACTGCCAGAGTCTTTCCCTGAGGCTGGTAGCTGGTGGAGCCTTTCCTCGCTGTCCCTGCTGTGCCGGAGGCCTTTCCCTGTGGTGGGGGAGAACTCCAGCAGAAGGGAGCTGGCAAAACCTTTCTCTGCAACCTCCCAGCTGCTGGAGCCTTTCCCTGCTGAGAGAGTCTTTCCCTGCAGTGGGGAAAGGGTCCAGCAGCAAGGAGGCAATGGGATACTACACTGCTTAAAATAGTTGTGTTGACTGGGAGGCACAGCTTGAGCGAGTAGAGAGCAGACAGGCTAGGTACTTACATAAATACCCGAACCCTTCAGGTATGTCTGAACTCTCATCTCCTAAACTGTGCCTCACTGTCTACACTGCTATTTATACCCCTGCTAGAGGGAGCATGCAGGTACTACACTACATGCCTCTGAAAGTGGTGTGTCGTGTAGATGTAGCCTTGTAGAACTCATGCATTTTCAATCTGTATGGTTTCCGTCTTCACACCATGGCATAGGTTGAGTCACTTGCTGCCTGATTATAGCTGAGCAAATGGTTTATCATGAATAACTGATTCAGCCTGTTTTCTGCCAGTGGCATTTCCTCAAGCAGATTGTGGCGTCTTCAAATTTATTTGTCATCCAGAACTATTTAAACAATTTTTTAACAAAGTAGATTGATGCAGAGCATCTGTGTGTGTTTATTGCTTGGATAAATTACACTATTTGAACACGTATATAAGTAATCCTCATTAATCTAGGTTGTCCTTTTGAAGTCAGGGGCCTTTTCTACTCAGATTTACCCCAGTTTTATACTGGTATAGTTCTGTTGGGCCTGATTATTCCTTCTAGCTAAGCTCTGGTTGGGTCAGCTTTCCTTATTCTGGGTGCAGTTAGTAAGTTAAAGATTGATTTATATATAGTATAAATGATGTCTCTAGAAACATTTAACAAAATGTTATCACAAGGCTGTGATAATCAGGCAAAATTGTCTCTAAAATTCAATAATCCAGTCTAATCTTATTAAAGATTGAGTCTTTAACAGTGCCATCTGCTAAATGCATTAACTTGAACAGCAGGAAGGAAAGCCTCAAGTTTCTTTCTTAAAAGCTGGGATTTTTCATGATATAAAATTTGTTGAACATAACAGGCAGTGTGCCAATAGTATCACAGCATTGTAGTCTAGTAATGATTATATTCTGAAGTCAGGAGAGTTACAGAAGACAAAAAATAAAACCTTGCATCAGCTCTGATGATAGCTGTACAGTGTGTGAGTGAGAACGGGGAAGGGATTCTGCAACCAAATGGAGCAAACTAAAGCAGATAATGGGCTTGTATCATATTGGTGATTGATTTTAATCACTTGAAAATGCAACCATTTCCTGAACATCCTCATTTTATAGCGAATCAAATGGTGGTATATATTTTAATTTACAGATACACTTTTTTCCAAAATGCTCTGGGAGATTTAATGAACATCACAATATCATGCGTTCAGTGGTGCTCAGGGGAAATATATTTATCCCAGTCAATAACAGGACTCATTTAAGTGGTAAACATTAAAAATACTCAAGAAGTGGATAGTTATAGGGTTGAATGAATAGAAACGGTGCCTCAGGAAGTTAGGGAAGGGGGTTAATTCAGACCCCAGGGGAGAGTGGAATTAGACCAGCCAGACGCAGTTGCTGATATTAAGGGGCTTGCTGTCAGAAGAGCTGAGAGGAGAAAGAAAGTTCCCCCTGAAAAAACTATTCAGGACCTTGTGAGTGACTGGGTCAGAAGAAAGTGCTGTTTTTGCAGACAAAGGTTATTTCTGGCTATAGGCTGAGTTTTTCACTGGTGGTTGCCTGGAACAGATCATCCTCTGACCTGTCTTATGGTCATTACTGTAGTAGTAAGCTTTTTAAGGGACCTTTTACTTTGGACTTTTGGGACTGAAGGGAACTGGCTGATGGAAATTTAGATCATGGAACCCCAAAAGAGGGAAATAAATCTACCTTACAAACCTCAGGCTCCTTGGGCTTCTTAAAGGGATGGGATCAATTGAGTGAAACAGCAAAGATAAATATACACAAGGCATAATGATATACAATTTTATACACTACATACTTCAGATATACAATTTTTTTCCATTTTAATAACATTTCCATTTATACCAGACCTTTACTCTCAGGGGTTCCCAAAGACTTCCCAATTGCAATGCATATTGTGTCATTAAAAGGCAGATTCTTTTACTAATAGAATATACAGATATATTTCTTAAACTGTTGGTAAAATATTCAGAAAGGGTTAGGAACTGGTAGAGCCTAAAAGTAAACATTTTTATTCTCTGTATCCTGATATATAGTACCATGATGAGAGATGGCTTAAACTTTGGTTAGCTCACTCCTGAGTGTCTCATGAGCAGAGTGTAGGCCATTCTGTACAATTTTTCAGAACTGGCAATTGCTAATTTTTGGCTACTAACCCCCAAGGCAAGAGATGAGACTCCAGGCCATAACTTAGGGTTTCTGGATAGACTCAAGGAAAAGGGGATTCTCTAAGCACGTCACTTGCTGCCTGGTTGTGTTGTATGGCAAAGTCCCTTTTCAAAGTTGCTTTGGGCTGGATCTTGCATGGGGAGGAAGGAGATATTACTAGAGGGTGACTGCCTGCTTAGCTTGAATCAATCTAAACATCACTCAGGGAGGCTGGAGATGGAGAAGAGCAGCCTGGTTGTCTGCTTTTTCCAGAACTTGACTGCTATGCTTATTTCCATAGCAGGGATGAAGGCTCACTCAGCTGATATTTCTATACTGGAGCTGGAGGTGTAATTTCCAGCTCCAGGAGACATACCTAGCTCGGATTGTCGCAGGGTGTGCCTGCAGGGTGCCGGCACAAAAGGGAAAGAAAGGTAGAAAAGGTGCGCCTGATCCAGTGGGGAGCTGCAGGTGCTCCTTGCCTCATTTCCCCCTCTTTCAGGGCCCCTTAAGGACTCCTCCAGTCCAAAGGGTGTGAGACAAAATTCCCCTGCTGGGTTCTAGTTTATTAAATGCAAATAAACTTGAAATAAAGTCTCTCAGACTCACAGAATTGCACAGCCCTTCTCTTTGGGCTGTGTGATTCTCAGTTCTGGCCTATAATCTCTCCCTTTGGCTCAGGGTTGCACAGCCTTCCTCATTGCGGCCTGTGGTCTGAGGGAGCTTCCCTCTCTGTGAGCACCTCCCTGCACCTGAGCCCTGATGGCCTTTTATCAGACTGAGGTGCTCATTATTCAATTAATTACCTGCTTAGATAGGCTCATTCCCCTTAAATTAGCTTGTAACTTTCCATGGGGCCCACGCTCTCCTTAAAGGGGCCAGCAACCCTGTGATACCACTAAAACTAGAAGTGTAGCCATGGTGGCACCAGAAGTGGGACAGGCTAGCTGTCCCAAGTACAATCCCATCTGAGATTCTAGGTGTGCCCTTGGGATATCTTGCCCCTTCCGCTGCAGCTCCGTGTCTATTTTTAGCATGCTAGCTCAGTTGGAAATTACACCTTCCAGCTCCAGTGTAGACATAGCCAGCACCACTGCACAAGCCATGCCAAATTTCCATCCTCAGCATACATCCTTTCAGATCTGGCACATCGATGGGGAAAGGGATGCTGGTGGAGGTGTCAGCTCACCTTCCCGAGCCTAATGTGCCTTTCTCTGCCACAGGTGGTTGCTACTTATGTAGCTGTTGATCATCATGTCCAATAGGTCAGCGGATGGACTTTCCCTTCTCTTTACCATGTAAGGTCTTGCAGAATTAAGCCCTTTATTTGCAGCAAAATGAAAATCAGTCATGGAGATAACTAGAGTGGTTTAA
This sequence comes from Eretmochelys imbricata, assembly GCF_965152235.1. Classification (NCBI taxonomy): domain Eukaryota; kingdom Metazoa; phylum Chordata; order Testudines; family Cheloniidae; genus Eretmochelys; species Eretmochelys imbricata. The sequence goes on along the minus strand of NC_135573.1, from coordinate 228,054,286 downwards.
TTTCCGCAGTACTCTTTGAATTATTCATCTGCATCTTTACCTAATTTCATGTAGGGAGAGTTTGTCTCAGGACTAAGCTCTGTGAATCCCTCCAGTTTGGGTTTCATTCATCTAAACTGAAGGGTTCTGTTGTGTTAATTTAGATGCAATATATAGACTCCAGGAGTCAAAGGTCACTGGGTCATAACCCAGTCACAGTCCAACATTAAACAATTTTAAACAAGGTTTGGGATTTTTCTATACAGAGACCTCAGAGTGCTTAGTACCATGGCAAACACATCATTAAAAGTCCTTTTAACTTTTTATTGAAAATACAGAAAAGAAGGAAAAACAATTAAAGCATTTGAAATGTAAAGTATTGAATAGGGCTTTCATTTTAACAACATCCCTTGTTCCCTTTCCCTTTAGCTGGAAAGAGTTTCTGAAAGGAAAAAAACCCTTGTCTGACAATCTTTTAGATAGCATCAAAGATGGTAATAGCTATCCTTTTGGGGACAAGAGCAGAAGTTAGTTGAGATGGCCTGGAACTATCATTGTAGCTGTTGTTAAAGTCTGATCCTGTTACTTAGAAGACAAAACACAAAAGGGAAAGAAAGGTAGAAAATGGAGCTTCTGTCTCTGGTGTTGACTTTCACTTGCAACCTCACTGCTGGAGAAACACATGGTCTTATCAGCCACTCTGAGACCTGGCAAACTTGTACGAGCATCAGGCTGGTTAGGGCATTGCTTTTAGTTGCCTCTTTCTGGTCACAGGCTCACAACAGCATTGCAAAATATGCAGTCTTGGACATCTAAGACAGACTCTTATGAAACAGAAGGCGAAAGGAGAGAGACAGAAAAGAAAATTTAAAAGGTTGGAGAAGAAAAGGACATACATGGCAGAGGAGAGGGCTGATGAAGTCTCACATCTGAGGTGGTGGCTGAGATTTATCTTAAGCCATTGGAGGTGTCAGTGCCATCTGAAGCCCTCTCTCTGGCCCGGTCTGGTCAGGACATGTCTCAGTATTAGGACAAAGGTGGTCTGGGATCCCAAGAGATAATGGGGTTTGCAGCTATGATGTTAAAGCTCACTGCAGACAGCTGCTGCTTCTGCTAATTTCCTCCCAAAGTCTTTTCTTTCTAAGAACCTAGAAAGGGAGTGTTGGGTGGAATAGGCCATCCTCTCATTATTTTGTCCACCAATAGGCCTAACTTCCGACACACCTAACTTCTGCTCTCTGCGTCTCTTGTTTACCAGTCATAAACTTAACATAGTGCTTGAGTGGTATCAGTAAAACCCTTTCTGTTTAAATTAGTTCAGCCTTTCTGTCTCCTCCTTACATCGTAAACAACAGGTCATTGTGACAATTCATGAATTTACACTCATTTTCTACAGCTGAGCTTACAATTAGGGTAAACTTGTAAGCCCAGTTATCACAACAGTTCTCAGTGGAAACATCCCTTGAAATTTCTTGTTTCCTGAGTTATGGCACAATGGGGTTCTAGGGCATTTCAGTCCTATGGATCATTCAGCCTGGCAGGGCCATTTTCTGCCAAGGGAAAAGGCAGACAGGACATTTTGGGCCCAAAAGGAAGGGGAAATGGTAAGTTTTGAACGGGCAATTTGCTGAATTCCCTTCTTAATCCAAAAAGAAAATGAGTACTTGTGGCACCTTAGAGACTAACTTATGCTTATGCTCAAATAAATTGGTTAGTCTCTAAGGAGCCACAAGTACTCCTTTTCTTTTTGTGAATACAGACTAACACGGCTGTTACTCTGAAACCTTCTTAATCCAACTATTATGGGTATTCAGCAAATATTGATAAAGCTGGGGAGGATTTTAATGTAACCTTGCGGGTTACATTTAGATACCTTGGGAGAATACTCCCCTCATAAACCACCTGATCTGTATCTATGGGAGGGAGACCCCATGTTGCATTTGAAAATAGATGTACGTTTCTCAGGTGGAACCCAGTGTTAAGCATCCTTTGCTCCCAATGGGCATGCCTCTGCTCCAACTAAATGGGAGCAGTCCCTGGGGAACTGAGACCATTCAGTACTTTGTGAGAGGAATGCAGCACCTTACAGGATGGGAACAGTATTTGTCAATGATCATTTCTTCTCTTCAGACCCATGTCTAACTCCCATTCTCATCTGTGGGCATTACTCAGGGGTTTGCAGTGGATTTCAGTTTTGGAAGTTGGAATTAAAGTGGAAACAGTCTAATAGCTATTTCTTATTAGTGATTCATAGATGATCTTTTTAAATTAGGGTCATAGCGACTTGCCTTTGTGAAAAAAGAAAACAAACCCTAACTAATGAAATAGATGCAGTCTTATGTTCCAGCTTGCAAGTGTTTTTCTTCAGGCTTCATTTGGAAGAGATCCTGACAGTTAGTTAAGATTACTTTTTTGCTGTGGAAATTCCAATTGCCTTGTCAAACATTTGTTTTTCAGCTAATAACCTTTGCATCAGTGACATTTCATATGTAGCAATAAAAAAGCAAGTAATGAAGACAACTTCCATCTATTTTTAGGAGAAGAAAGTTGCCAAACTTCAGATAATTTGGACGTCTTGCACGTATGTTTCACAGAAATGATTAATGGCTTTTCCTTTACACAACACACAATAAACTTACAAACTACTGCTCATAAATGACTCTGACATTATGCATGTTCAGAACTATTACTTAGCTAATGAAGGGTTTGGCCTAACTCCCATCAGTGTCAAAAAAAGCTCTTTCCATTTAGTGCTGTAGGAGTTGGATTGGGCCCTAAATGACAGTGAAACAGAGTACAATGAGACTAATGAATTATAATAAACTGACCACAGTTGTAGTTGAATTCTGGATGGACCTTTCAGTAAATTATTCTGTGTGAATGTACAGTGACATCATCTTTATTATCCTTATTTTAGATTTTATATATCACCATTAACACAATCAGATCTTTTAATGTTTGCTTATTCACTCTAATTCCTCTGTTCCCAATTAATACTCATGCTCTTTCAAGTTCTTTGGGAGGTCATGTTGGGGTAGATTCTCCCCTGCAGCTGAGCTCAGCTTGATGTAGGGTGTGAGTGGCTGCTCAATGAATGAATTGCAGCTCCCAAATCAGCACAATCCAGAGCCATAGATACAGCTCCAAATGGGGGGCCTCTTTGCCTTGCCCCCATAGCATGGCCCCACTCCTTTGCTACACCTCTTGCCCTGGTTGAGTTGGTAGATGCTGGAGCCCTCACACTAGCAGTCTGCTGGGCTTTTGGGGGGTCTACCACCACTCATTTTTGGCAAGAATGGGCCTCATCCTTCTCTAGACCACCATTCCCTGTCTTCCAGTAGGCTGTGGGGGAGTGTAGCCCCTACTCACCTGTGCAGAGGATTTGACATGTGTGGTCCCCTTTCAACTTCACCCTAGCAAAGCCTTGAAGAGATTGAGGTACAGAGGCCCTCCACACATAGATTCCTATGTTGAGGTTGAGGTGGTGTTGGTGCGGCTCTCCAGAACAGTGGGTCTTAGAGTTAACACTCCATTATGATGAGTGGAGCAATTCACTTCTCTCAGAGGCATTGTTTCAGAGTATGCCTACACTTAAACTGCTACAGCTGCTGTGCTGCAGCTGAACCATTGTAGCGCGTCAGTGTTGACATTAACTACCACATTGGCATATGTAGTCCATCTCTTCGAGAGGTGGTAGCTAGGTTCACAAAAGAATTCTTCCATTGACCTAGCACTGTCTAAAACAGGGTTAGGTCGGTATAGCTATATCTCTCAGGTTTGTGGATTTTTCACACCCCTAGAAGACAGCCATGCTGATGTAAGTTTTTGGTGTAGACCAGTCCTCAGACTCAGCAGATTCAGGCAGATATCTGTCACCACTTCAAGCTTTTCTTTGCAGCCATGAAGGCTTGAGGCATCTTTCTTATATGGAAGCTCAGATTCTGAAATCAGCTGCTGTAACTTAAACCACAGCTTTAAAGCCTGCAAGGATACATGATAGGTTTAATGGAACCCCTATTTTACTTGTCTTTTTTCTATCTGTTTGTGACATAGCATGATGTTTCTTTTCCCACATGTCTTCTTGAGAAATATCTTATTAAATCCATTTGGATTATTGTGAGACTCAGGGAACCCAGCTGAGTGGAAAATCTTAGGAGAGTTTTTGTCACATGAGCTGTTGTCTTGTGACACCTCACCTCACAACATCTTAACCAAGGAGGTAAACTTCTCTTCAGGTTCTACTTGCCCAGGCTTCGAGTCCATTGAGAGTTGTCTGAGAGAGCCATTATCACAAAGGGAGCTCCTAAGTGCCGCAAGGGGAGAAACCGCTCACACATTCTCACTGGGATGGCCCCTCATAGAAGTGTGCTCTCCAGTGAAGCCACTGGAGTTCCAGCATTGTAAATCCAGTTTAAGGAGAATCAGCCCAATAGTGCCTGGCAGGGATATGTTACTCAACAGAGAATCTGTAGGTTGGTTTACACACTGTGTGTGCACTGGGTTATCTAAATTAATTTAACAAATTTAAATTACATTAAAATAATTTTCTAGCATGTGCCACTGCTGGGTCTCTTAAAGGCACAGATCTCCCATGCAAATTAAACAAATATATGGTTATAATTTAAACTATAAAATTTACCTCTCTCTCTAGATAGATATTAAAGTATGGTAATACCTAAATTAACAAAAATACAATTCATCTAATAAATCAGGATGGGATCAGAGGTCATCAGGAAAAAATTATTTAAACTACATTAATTTAAACTGGTATGAGATTGTCCACCCAAAAAGTTGCACCTGTTTGCCACTCATTCGTGTGACAGACAGGTAATGGTTTGGAGTAAAACATTTGGATTTTTAAAGAAATAGTTGTTTCCCTTCCAAGACAAGCTAGAAAGAGATTGTGGCATGGATGACTCTGTGTTATGTAGGCTGAGAGTGAACTAATATGCTACCATGGCAAAAATGTGAAATATTTTTCCTCACTATGTTCTTGTAGAATGACCCGGAAAGTATGAGTTAGCTCATTTGTTTTATGTTACTGTGTTTTGAATATGAATAAATTAGGCTGCAAAATTGTGCTGGAGGGTAGTAAGTTGTTCTTATAAAATTATTTTGTTTTTTCCAGATTTAATAGTAGGTGCATTTGGAGCTGGAAAAGTAGCTGTTTACAGGTATGTGATAAATTTTATGGAAGTTTTGTTTTACAGCTCAAGCAGGAGATCTGCGAGCAATCTTATTTCACATTTTTGTTACTTTATACTGTATGTAAATAAATGATAGATTATAGTGTATTCTTAGCAGCAAATGCTATAGTGCTATACTCTTCTCATATGCTCATCGTTCTTAGAAAAATTCTCCATTTTGGTTGAACGTGCCTATCTCAAGTCTATCTACAAACCAGTGTTTTGATCAAATCCTCCTACCAACTTCAAGTTAGGCAAGGCAAGAAAAATGACACTTTTCTCATTTAAAAATTGTAACCACACTTTTTCGAAATCAGCTGAGTCCCAAATAATTGAAAATGAAAGCTTTATTGTTGCAGGTAAATAGTCCTTAATGAGGGAGAATTAAAAAAGCGATGTGACTGAAGAGTTACTTCCTACCGTGGCGTAATAGCACCTACTAATAATTTTAGATTTTCATGTAGCCTTGTCCACTTAGTGACACTAGGGTGTGAACTAGCTGACAAGCACAAGGACTTCTACTTTCAGACTGCTGTCAAGACCATTTCTATGAGGGAGAATGTATTATTTTAATGAAGCATATAACAAAATAGCTCCCTCTTTATTAAACGTGCCTAAAATACAAAGTCAGGAGTAAAATCACAGTGGCTAATGAATTACACAGCCCATAATTTTAGTCTCCAATGTTTTTGCTGCATACTATAGTTTTCTGCAAATCCAAAGGTTTTATTCAAAATACATAAATTATAGCTCTCAGAAACTTAAGACAAAATCTGCTGCTGTTCTGTTAATCGAGCTGTACAGAAACCTGTGCCCATCCAAAACTGAGCCGTCCTGAGCATAAATACTGCAACAGTGCTGCCAAACTGCTCGGCTTCTTGTAGCCTTCTGTTTTTCCCAACCCTACATACCTGCAATGACAGGGCATGATCTTACCCTAAGGTTACAAATGTATGGACAAGCAAAAGTAAAGAAATGAAAGGGTAACAAAAACTCACATTGGTGGCATTAGCTCAATTTGCACATTACAGCAATATGTACAGTGGACTGATGGTCCATTTCCCTGAACCTCATGGAGTCAGTGTATAAAGTACTACCATGCTGATCCAGTATTGTTTTGCAACCACTTTGCAGTGGCATAAATGACCGCACAAGATGCAGGGTAATGGAGAATCAGAATTGATATGTATAGATCTACATTTCATTTTGCAACCCAAAAGGGGGTTTGTGCCATTTGGCATGTTAATATTATGAGCACCTCATCTTTTTTTCATTTCCTGACTTTTGTGTTTTAATGTGAAATTGGTATTGTTGGACAAACATGGCTATGTGCATTTAATAATACAAACTGAAGCTTGTTTGAGAAATTGTTTTCCCTGCTGTACAAAAATGCAAGAAATCCTTTCATTTTTGAGGCCCCAACTGATGTTACAATGAAAAATTAACACTAGAACATGAATTGTAGATTAAAACTTTAAGGGTAGTGATTTATTTTTTATCAGACTCCTGTAAGTTAATGTACAATAAAATCATACCCTGTGAACATGTAATTTAGAACTTTCTCTATTTCCAACCCTGTTATAAACTACTCTAAATTACTGGGTAGCTAATTAATAACCAGCCGTTACTCACAGGTGCACACAGCAGCCATATATATCCACCTTCAGCTGCTTCTTCTCTTAACATTATTCTGTCAGTTAGGTTGCAGCCTATGGCTGATTTAAAATATTTCCTAAGAACTTCTGTTTAAGCCAAATCACATCCCCTTTTCAGAGAGAATCAAACACAATTACAGAAGACAGCAAATCTGAAGATGCCCCTTTTTTGAATCATGACAGAAAGATGACAGGTTGTAAAACAACTACTGAAAGGCTGCTGTCAGCTGCACAAATGTGGAGCCTAGTCCAGGTTTCAGAGCCTTCAGGGCAGAATTTGACCCTGTGTGAGCATTTTGACATTGCTGGCGGGGGGACAGTGCTTGCTTAACGGAACTTGTTGTACATATCTGGCTTTTGCACAATCATGCATCTGTGTCTATGTCTACTGTAAATTCAGGTTCCTGTTTTAGTGATTTGTCCTGGTAGTTTGTAATTTTTGTGAAGAATTATCAAAATGACCAAATCTATGGAAAAAGAGAGGTTACACTTTCTGCCAAATAGAATCTTCAATTTCTTCAGGAAAGTGAATAGCAACAACAAAACTCCCATCCACCTGAGGGACCCTATTTATAATAAAAAAATTGGAAAATGTCCAGCGGAGGGCAACAAAAATGATTAGGGGACTGGAACACACGACTTATGAGGAGAGGCTGAGGGAACTGGGATTGCTTAGTCTGCGGAAGAGGAGAATGAGGGGGGATTTGATAGCTGCTTTCAACTACCTGAAAGGGGGTTCCAAAGAGGATGGATCTAGACTGTTCTCAGTGGTAGCAGATGACAGAAGAAGGAGTAATGGTCTCAAGTTGCAGTGGGGGAGGTTTAGGTTGGATATTAGGAAAAACTTTTTCACTAGGAGGGTGGTGAAGCACTGGAATGCTTTACCTAGGGAGGTGATGGAATCTCCTTCCTTTGAAGTTTTAAGGTCAGGCTTGACAAAGCCCTGGCTGGGATGATTTAGTTGGGGATTGGTCCTGCTTTGAGTAGGGGGTTGGAATAGATGAGCTCCTGAGGTCCCTTCCAACCCTGATATTCTATGATTCTATTTACAGCTGTCTTTAAGATAATTGTATTATTAAAAGGTTAAATGTTCCGTCTGCAGTCTTAGACCTCTCTTAATTTGAATAGCCACTTATTCCTGCTGCGTGTGTTGACCTGTTTCTCTCCCCCACATGTAGAGCAAGGCCTGTTGTGACAGTGGATGCTCAGCTCATGCTGCACCCAATGATTGTAAATCCTGACAATAAAACTTGTCAGCTTCCTGACTCTATGATTATGGTTGCCTGGTAAGTCAGCGATAAGACAAGAAATCTTTCTCTTCTTGCTCCAGACATCTTTCTAGTGTTTGTGCAGGTGCTCAAATGCTGCAGTAATGTGTGTGGTATTAGAACCCAACCGACATAGAGTAGAATCAAATTATTTTCCCTTGCTTCATAAACATTTGAAATGTAGTAGCCAGAAGCCCAATCCTGAGAGGTGCTGAGCATCATCATATCCCATGGTAGTTGAGGATGCGCGCAGCATCTCATAGGATCATGCCCTAAATTCAAATGTGGTGTCTGAGTGGGTGGAACAGACCAGATTGGATGGAAAATATCCTATTACAAAAGTGAACCCATTTCCCTGTTTGGTAAGGATGCAGTTGTTCACTGAGGATGTATAAGTTATTACATTGATGCTACATCCCCGGTACTCTATTGACTTAATATGCTGCCATTTTGTTTCACCCCATATTTTGTATGAGGAAGGAGAATGCTCATCCATTTAAGGAAGGGACAGAATGCCTTGTTTTGCACTCCTATAACCAGTTCCATAGGAAGTTGTATCCAGCTCTTCTTGGCCAGTTGGAGTCTTGCTTTCACGCAGTCTTTCAAGGTAGCGGAGTGTAGTAAAAGGAAATGAAACAGAAGAAAGAGAGGAAGCTCTCAAAAAAGGCTTATTTATTCAACCCAAACAGTGAATACTTAAAGACTGGCATTATTCCATGTTAGCATTTTAGAAACATTCGCCATCAATGTGGGAGATGTATTGTTCCTTCATTGTTTACATGTATCATGTTCTTTCATTTATTCATCATAAGGTGAATAATACCCCAAACACAAAGAAACACAGCACACTTTTGTTATAAACATTGAGCTATAGAATATATATTCTTTTAAAAAAAATAGATTTAATGGATCCTTTTTGAAAAGGTTCACCATTTATTAATATATGTTTCTACATTGTCTTAAAAGCAGTAAGATAAAGTAACCTCCTACCAGCAGCTGGAGACAGACAACTAGAGCTGGTTGGAACATTCTTCTGTCAGAAATTCCTGATTTGTTGAAAGTAAAACATTTTGCAGAAATGCTGCCTTCTGTAAAAATTCATTGAGAAAGAAAATTTGCTAAAAGACATTTCAAAAAGTTTTGACCTTTTCAGAATGTAACATTTCAATTTGCCATTTTGAAATTTTATATACATAACAAAATTGGAATAAAACATTTCAGCTAGCCAAAATTATTTATTTATGTATTTATTCGTTTTTGAATTTCTGTCTGTGAGAAATTTCTAATTTTTGTATTCATTCTGGAACAGAAGAAATTTTGAAACTGTGAAATTCCCCCAAAATAAAAATTTGGTTCCTGCACAACTCTTCAGGAAACATTAAAATATTTCTGTCATGGGTCACATTCCAAATGCAATATATTATTGGGAGAGGAGAATGTACTATGAGGATAAAGTTATTCCTTTAATACTTGTTCTTTGTATTGGAATAATCTGAAAGATGTTTTTGGTTTATATCTACAAGAGTTTTACATATAATTCAAGTGTCTTAGTAGAAGGATGATTACATTTCTGGCTATTATATTATAATCTACAGTTCCCTAAAGGTTCAGCTCCTACTATACAAAGTAAATTAATTCAGTCTCCCAAAATGATTGAAGAGCAGCTGTTGATTTTCCATGCTGTAATTTTTCTCTCTCGTTGATATAACCTTGTATTGTACATATGAAAACAATTAGTAGGGAAACTCCAATAGGCAAATAATTCCTCCATCCCATGGGATAGATTTCTGTATCTCTTAGCCAGCTGTGCAACTTGTGTGAAATGCCTGTTGACTGACATTTCAAAATTAGAAGAATGAAAGAAAACCATCCTACCAGAAAAGTTTCAGGAAGTCTAAGAAGATTTGGATTACTGTATGCTTTCCAGTATTAGGAAAATATTGTTTTAGCCATCATCTAAGATTATAAAACTAAAGCATAGGGCAAAATGCCATAAACACATACAATTTCTTTTTTATACTCTCTGCAAAATTCTTTGGGCTTTATCCTGATCTTTTAGACTTATGCATGTACTACTTTACTAGTATGGTATCTGTGTTACTTAGTTAGAAGGGCATCTACTGAAGCCGAGGAAAATATTCCTAACAAAATTCTCTTCATTCAAAAATTGAGTTAAGAAAATCATCACGAATTTGCTGCAACTTTCTGAAATTCAAAACTATTCAACCAAATGTCCCATGGAAGCTTTTCACTATCTAGATGTTTGTGAAAAATCAAAGAGCCAGTTCCTGTAATTAAAAAAAAAAAAAAATCACACTTTTGAATTTTCGAAAGGCTGTTGGAATAGTAGTCCCCAAACTATATAGTACATTGAACACAAGACTGGGGGCCAGGGACAACCGCGTTCTGTTCTTACCTGTGCCTCTTCTATTGCACTTATCACCATAGGTGCAGGAACTAGGAGTGCAGGGGGTGCTGCAGCACCCCCAGGCTCCTGGCTGCCAGCCTGGCCCTGGGGTCTCAGTTGCCACCCTGCACCCAGGGCTCTGTTACCACCCCACATGCCCAGGGTCCCGGCTGCTGCCCCGTGCTTGGGGCTTTGCTCCCGGCCTCACCTCTGGGGGGTGGGGGAGGGATGGTCAGGGGAAAGGGGACTGGCTTTTAGCACCCTCACTATTAAAAATGTTCGAGTGCCGCTGCTTATCACAGTGAAATCTGAGCACCTATTGGCCTGACTGCTGTTTTACACTTTAATCACAGTTTACAAATGGTATTTAGTTAGCCCTCACAACATTTGTATGAAGTAGGCAAATAGTACTATTCCCATTTTAGCAATGAGGGAACTGAAGTTCAGAGAAGTTAACTGACCTGCCTAAGGCTATACAGCAAAAAGGTATCAGAATCAGGGTTAGAACTTACGGCCTAAATTTATGACTGTTGATTTGAATATCTCCATTTTGGGGGACTAATCTGAGACATTTTGGAGAATCTAATTTTCAGAAGTGCTGACTATCCACCCTCTGATCTACCAAACTATGGTGATCCCTCACACAAGCATTTTACCATTTCTAAGCCTCCACTTCCCACTCTGTAAAATAGGGTGATGTTCTTTGCCAAAGAAAAAATTGCAACTTTGTAATTAAAATTTAGCATTATCTAATCCACTGTTGAAATGGTTTATTGAAAATTTTCAGTAAACCAGGTTTTCAGTAAATGAAAAATGTCTATAAAACTTTTAATAAAAAATAAATTAAAAATAGTGACAATTTTTGGAGGAAAAAAACAGAGTGGGTCAGTTTTGAACCTTGCAAAATGGAAACATCTCTGACATTTTTCAGGGGAGTTGTTTTGGGGGAGAGGGAGTTAATAATCTTTTATCATTTCTAGTGCCAAGTACTTGCTACTCCCATCAGTTCAAATGATATGATCAGTATCCCAGAAAGTGTGGATTTAGGCATTTGAAAACTTTGTTTGGAGTGACTTGAATGCATATTTCTGTGGATTAGACATGGGGTAATGATTTTTACCATGGCAACCTGAAAGTATACTAAATATTGGAGCTTCTAAAGGCAACTTAAAATGATGAATTTGAGGAGCTACATTTTCCACTCAGAAATTGCTGACTGTTATGTGTTTGAGTGAATGGCTCACCAAAATAGAGGGGTATCTGCCTCTACTGCTCAGCTGTAGATGTTTGTGGAGTAGCTGGCAAGGATTCATCTGTGAGCAGAATAGGAGTCTATAGTATCAAATCTTTAACCACATTTCCCTTTGTGTTGAATGAATTATCAATAATAGTAAATAAGTTGTATTAGGAACTGACAATCATTTCTGTTTATCATATTGATATGTCCCCAATCAAATTCTTTATGCATTACATATCTCCACATCTACAAACCAGAATCAAAATATTTCTGTTACAAACTTCAGTTCAGGAGAGATGGATGAAAAGTGGAATTTTCCTTCCAGGGAAAAGTCTGATATTTTGAGACAAAAAAAATGTTCCACAATTTCAAAAATTTCCATAAGACAAAAATTCCAAAAAAGTTCCAGTCAGGACCATTGAATAATTTTGCTCTGATTTTTATATGATCTATAACCTTATAATCATGATCTAGTCCATGCATTTTACTTAGACTAAGATACTAAGAATAGAACTGTTTTAATTAGCATTTTGGTATAATTTTAAGGTTAGTAACATTTTGTAGATTAATCAAAGACCCGATTCTGTTGTCGTAAACACAGCAAATCATAATGCATTTCATATGACAGATCAGTTGCTCAGCTCTTAAGTAAAAGCCAAGGCTCATTTTTTCCTTCCATAGAGAACCAAGCCAAGAGACAAACATTTATATGAAAGACTTGAAATTTTGCAGTTCTGCCAGTACACTGCATCCTCCCCTCTGAGAGGCAAGGCTGGCAAGACCATGGTGTAGGCACAGGTTGAGTCCTCCAAAACCCATACTGATCAGAGAAAATGTAGTTTAATCAAAATCAACATGTTTGATGGGAACTTTATTGTTTTATTTAGATAATGTCAATTCATTTTGTTTTGCCTTTATAGTCTGTTACAATATTAAATGTAATAAATTACAATCAATGTAATATGTCAATATATTTAAGTGAATATTTAATAGACTATAAAAGTCCACATGAATCTAAATGGTAGTTAAAACATTTCAATACTATCACAATAGAGCAAGAAAGTCAGAACTATTTCTTTTGACCTTTTCCCAAGGAAAATTTTGTCAAAACTGACACATTCCTACAAAACATGTCTATTTCAAGGAAATTCCATCTCTCAGCAGAAAACTATTCTGTCAAAAAAAATTTCTACAGTCCAGCCTTTACACACTGTGGAATGTGTAACCTACATCACTCCTTGTTTTTGACAGACCAAGCTTTGAGTCTCCAGGGTCCATAAGGTGGTGATTTGTGACTTTATACATCTCTCCTAAGGAAGGATAACGGGTAGGCATTAATTGAGTCAGAAGGCCAAACCAATGTATTTTAAATCATATTTACAGATATTCACAAAGTCAAAGATTTAGCTGGCACAAAAGATATATATATATATATATACTATATATAAACTATATATACAAAGATTCACTAGATTTTGTTTATGCCTAAATTCAAGGCAGAAAACTTATAAGAAGATAATTAGAGAGATGCAACTGCTTGTATTATATCTCGCTATCACTTTTTTTGTAATATTCAGTTGTGTTAGAATTAAAATACACTGATCTGGGTTTTTACATCAGATCGAAGGGTATAGATTTATTTCAAGCAAACTGTTCTGTTGTTTTAAGGTTTGGAGGAAAAACCTTGTTGTCTGTTCAATCATGGGCTTCATTTTATAGCCACCAGTGTAGCTCTCATGGTGGTAGCAATGATAGACACTATAGGGAAGACAAGATTCTAGTCTTCTTACTCCACGTCATCCAAGACTGTTGATACAGACAAGGCCATACAGTCAAAGGACAAAGATGCCATTTCCAAGTTGTTTCTTATCTACAGCAGTTCTCTTCCTTTAATTGTTCAAAATTGTCCTGCTTGTTGAGTAATCACCATACCAACTTGCATTTGCAAGAAGTTTGAAAGTTGAACTCAGTCTATTTTAGCACAGAGCTTTAAATCAACTTTCCAGATCTCAGAAACCCTTCTGACTCCAGTCCTGCTTAACTGCTCTAACTCTCTCGGCCTTACTTATTATAAAATCTGTTATTTTTAGCTTTTCCCACTTCTTACAAGCATAGAGTGCCTCATAGTACAAACAAACCCATTTAAACATCACAAGATCTCCCTTAAACTTGATGCTACTTTCAAAATAGTTAACTTACCACCAATCTAATAGTGTTTATGACTAAACTGTGTGATCTCTTTAGAAATATTTCTGCACTAAATATTCCCAGTGTCAAATTTTGTGCAATTTAGGATTTCACCATTGTTACTGTGCTGCGCACCAGGATGGCACAGGGGACACAAGTTGGATTATCTTGTTTCTAAAGCACAGCTCACTGGGACTTGAGCTAAAGGAGTTCACATTAGCTGTGTTAGCATTTCAAGGGCCTATGATGTGCAGTTCCAATTCCAACCAGAAGTGGGCAGTAGTACATATACTCAGTACTCAGTTTTTCACACTATCATGCAAAGTAAATACTAATGTAGTTTAAATTAATGATCAAAAATATCACTTGGATTTGACAAGATACTAAAAGACAAATCCTCTGCTGGTGTAAAACATTATAGCACCATTGAAATCAATGGAACTGTGAAGATTCCCATCAGCAGAGGATCTGATCCTAAGAGATGAGGTTTTCATTCTTTTGATTTTTACACTGTATAATTAAATATAGTAAACTCCACTTAGAGTTTGTATTGCCAAACTCTGATGTGTCACCCATACCCTGTATACATACTGCTAAGTGCCTTTTCAGAAGGATAGAGTGGCATTTTCATGTAGCCACTAGATCTGGTCAAACATTTTCCTCCAAGTTTCATTGATTATAAATGACTTTTGAGAGAAAAATTTATAATTTCAGGAAAAATTAACATCATTTGAAATTTTCTGATTTTTCAACAAAATTATTTTAAATGAAAATTTTCACTTGGGGGGAATAGACAGGTGGAAAAACGAAAACAAAACTGACAAAATTCTCATTTAGAATCCATTGAATTTGGTTTGTTTTTTCAGAAACCGCTGCAAAAAATTTCAAACGAAACAGAAATTTTTCATTTTGTTTCAAAATTTTAAGGGATAATAACTCCTGTTTTCAACCAACCCTAGTAGCGACATCTTCTGCCTCCTGGATCAGTGTGGTGTTGGTGCAATCCATGTGACAGGGAGCAGGGCCAAGGTGGAAGAGTTTGGGGGACAGGCTCTAAACAGGGCATATTCTCTTCTTAGAGAGGCAGTATTTTACCCTATAAAATGTATAAAGACTACTGCTGCTTAGGGTTGCCAGGCATCCGGTTTTTGACTGGAATGCTTGGTCGAAAAGGGACTATGGCGGCTCCAGTCAGCACAGCTGACTGGGCCGTTAAAAGTCTGGTTGGCGGGGCAGCAAGGCTAAAGCAGGCTCCCTGCCTGCCCTGGCTCCACATAGCTCCTGGAAATGGCCAGCATGTCCCTGCGGCCCCTAGACACAGGGGTGATCAGGGAAGCTCCAGCGGCTGCCCGAGCGCCAGCTCTGCTGCTCCCATTGGCCGGGAACAGCGGCCAATGGGAGCTGTAGGGGCAGTGCCTGTGGGAGCTGCACAGAGCCAGGGCAGTCAAGGAGCCTGCCTTAGCCCTGCTGCGCTGC
Organism: Eretmochelys imbricata; assembly: GCF_965152235.1. Lineage (NCBI taxonomy): Eukaryota > Metazoa > Chordata > Testudines > Cheloniidae > Eretmochelys > Eretmochelys imbricata. The sequence continues at coordinate 228,038,891 of NC_135573.1, read as the reverse complement.
TCACCGGAAGCTGCCTGAGATAAGCGCCACCTGGCTGAAGCCCCAACCCACACTGCAACTGCCTGCCTCAAGTCAAACCCCCTACTGCACTCTAACTCCCTCCCAGAGCCTGCACCCCCTACTGCACCCCAACCTCCTGCCCAGCCCTGAGACCCATCCCGCACCCTAGCTCCCTCCCAGAGCCCACACCCCAACCTCCTGCCCCAGCCCTAAACCCCCTCCCACACCCAGACTCCCTCGTGGACCTGCACCCCAGCCCTGAGTCCACTCCCACACTCCAAACCCCTTGACCCCAGCCCGGAGCCCCCTCCTGCACCCAAACCTCTCATCCCTGGCCCCACTCCAGAGCCCACACTTGCAGCCAGAACCCTCACCCCCTCCTGCACCCCAACCCTCTGCCCCAGCCCAGTGAAAGTCAGTGAGGGTAGGGGAGAGCAAGTGACGGAGGGAGGGGGGATGGAGTGAGTAGGGACGAAGCCTCAGAGAAGGGTCGGGTGTTTCATTTTGTGCGATTAGAAAGTTGGCTCTAAAGAGAGTTGACTCTAAAGAGAGTAACATCCTCTCCACATGTTTCAAAGACAAGGCATCTGGGGCAGGAAGCCATGGGCCAATGAGGCAATGTTGCTGGTTATGTTGTCTCAGCTGTGGGGAGCCCAGAAGCGGAGGGGATCTTTGAATTCAGTCAGAGACTTCTGGGGCCTCCTGAATATGCTGTGGATCTCTGCTCAGTAGGGGTGCTGGAGGACCCAAAAACTTCCTACTCCATAGCCTTATTGGCCCTACCTCTCAGAGGGGAGGATGCAGTGGACTGACAGATCTGCAGAAGCTCTTCCATGTAAACATTCACCTCCTGGACCTATTCTTCCTGGAAGGGAAGGATGAGCCATGAATTTTATATAAGGGCCAACTAACTGAGCCCAGTCATATGAAGTGCATGATGATCTGCTGTGTTTATGAAAGCAGAGTAGGATCTTGGACTAAACTGCAATGTTCCTAACCTATTTTTAACATATCTTATTTCTCAACTGTTCAAAATGCATTAAAATTGTATTGTTTCAATAATGACTTTTTAATTCAAACTACAAACAGCATAATGTATTTTTAAGTAGTTTTATATAAGTCCTGATTTCAACATAAGTGTTATACAAATTTCCTAATCTTAAAGGGACACCTTAATCTTAAATTTCACTTCATCTGAGTGAAACGCATCACTTTGAGTGCCTTGTTGCGCTGTCCCTGGGTCAGCCAAGGAAGGGGATTTTGACTTGTGAAGGGGTTTCTGCTGCAGGGCAAGAGTACACTGTGACGGGTTTATACCCAGCATGCTTTCTGACACAGTAGCACAGCTACACCACCAGGGGCATTGAGAGGACAGAGTCAAGATTCTGCCTGCTCCTTACAGCTCCCACCCACCTGAGTGGGGAGGGGCTAACTGCTCCACAAAGTCTGATTCCCCTCTCGTGCAGTTACCTGTTATGTAGATAGCTGCCACAGGGGTATAAGAGGGCACTTTGTACCTCCTTACTTTCCTACACGGGTGCCCTAGCTGTGCCACAATTTGGCCTATAAAGGCTGATGACTAAATTCTTTGCATATCAGTTCAGCAAAGTATATGTTCTCCATTTAATGCCCACTCTACACTGGCCCATATATTTAGAAATGGTCAATTATTTCATCTCTAATTGGTAATTCTAGGAGAAATGTAAATTGGCCCAAATTTGCAGTTTTTCAGGGGAATTGGAATCAACACTTCTAATAGCCTCTGGAGCCTATGGTGAAGTCTTGCTTAATGGTATGAAGGAAATTGTTTGCCTTGAAGGAAGATGTTGAGTAAGGTCATGAGAGTTATATGAATCCCAGATGTGGCACATTTTTATTATACTTGTCAGAGGAAGCTGATACACAGTTACAATATGATTAGAGGTTATTTTAGAGGTAACATTACTAGTTTTGAGCTGACTACATGACTATGTTGGTACATACCATAACATTAGCATAGTATTTAAAAGCAATGACCAGTTCAGGAGTGTTTGGATTTTATCTAACGTTGTCATTGTCTGACGTGAAATGTGCCAATTTTATAGTTCCAGTGCTGACCGGGCTCTGTGTAGACTGACTGTAATAGTCTCTAAGAATCATTAGTAACTAGGGAGATTTGCAAGTTTTAATATCCCACCCTGCAACCCTTACTCAAATGAGTATTCCCATGGCTGATTACGGGTGGGAGTATGGGTTTGCAGAATTGGGACTTTAGTATGTAGTGTCAAGTACTAGACATCAAGAACATGTTACTAAAGATGGGTTTCCAGTAGTGTCTATTAGCAGGAAGTCAAGCCTTTCTAATAGTATTAACCTTGTTATAATGGTCTAACAGACCATCAGTGGTTATTTGTGAAAGCTTTTGAATGTCATGTCATTAAACGTTTATATTTTGTATTGTGTAATAAAACATCTCTTTGTAAAATGAAACCTTTCCACAACCATTACTAAATTTTATGGTTTCAGAGTAGCAGCCGTGTTAGTCTGTATTCGCAAAAAGAAAAGGAGTACTTGTGGCACCTTGGAGACTAACAAATTTATTTGAGCATAAGCTTTCGTGAGCTACAGCTGAACGCATCCGATGAAGTGAGCTGTAGCTCACGAAAGCTTATGCTCAAATAAATTTGTTAGTCTCCAAGGTGCCACAAGTCCTCCTTTTCTTTTTGTAAATTTTATGGTTTCACCTTTACATATGTTGATTCGACAGAAATAATGGGTTTATTAAGGAAAATACATGCACTAGAATTTGTTAAAATAAAGTGCGGTCAATCTCTATCATTAGAGAAGGTCTTCTCTTTTAATTTTCCAGTATAAGTAAGGATCAGTGACATGACATGTAGAGAAAAGAAAGTGGGCAGTTTTAAATATATAACTTAGGTGGCCATGTGTTGAAGTTTGTGCCATATGTTTATCTTTAATGGCATGGATGTTGCTGGCTGTGATGCTGAGAACAGAGTTTGCCATGAGATTTGAAAAACGCACACCAGAAATAAAGCAATTAGCATACAGCTTCAATGCATTTATGTAATAAATAACAAACCCTGAACAATTAATTTGTGACCTTTTACTTTAGGGCTTGATCTCATCGGCAACTCCAACAAAGTTTTAAATTGAAATGGAAAACTCTTTGGCCTGATCTCTAATTTCTTGTGCACTAAAAAAAGTTCTCTTTACGTATCTGGGTGAATTCCTGGCTCCACTGAAGTACACGGGAGTTTTAGTCCTTGACTTCAGTGGAATCAGGATTTCATCCTTTGGCTTTTTTGGTGAGCAAAGAATACAGGCTTGTGAGCTGTGTACATGTACAGATACTTTTTTTTAATTCCATCGTAAGAAACTAAAGGACTGTGTATAGGCTGCTTGATGCAGAGCTAGTGAGACAGATTGCTGAATTGGTTCAGGGCAGCAAATGCTCTGTAACAACCTTTAAGAAGGGGGAAAGGCAGACTGAGAAATAATGGAATCAGTGACTCAGTACAAAGCTCTAGCTGTTAATTATTTTTCTTTGTTGCTTTTTATAGTTTTACTGTAAGAGTCTGTGTGGCTTTTGAAGGTCAAAGTATTTCAGATAAGATAGGTAAGAAAGTTTTATATACCTATGAATTATTTAAGGCTCATTGATTTAAGTTGGATATTTTGACTGCATTCAAAGAATACAGCATTGAGTCCTTTATAAATTAAGAAAATACTGTCTGTTTTTGTTTTGTTTATTTAAACTGAGCAAGTTGCCAAAATAAAAGCAAGAACTTGACTATTTTGTAATGCTCTTAAAAGAAAGAATCTTAGGAAATAGAAATTGTGTACAGTACATGTTGACTGTGAAAATAAAGTTACAGAGATTAATTCAAATTATACGTATTCTGCACTTTGGATCAATGCCTAATGTGCTGTAATCTAGCAACCCATTTTGAAATGTAGGCTTTTATTTTTACTGGAAAGAGTTTATTGACATTAGCTATAATTTTGTTCACCCTTTTTTCTTTCCATGTTAAATGTTTCATATACTTACATTCTCTAGCACTGCAAGCTGAATTGCAATTAGATTCATTGAAACAGAAAGGAGCTGTTAGAAGGACCCTCTTCTTTGATTACCATCAATCACATCATTTCTTCCCCATTGTGATAGAAAGACAGAAACAGCTCCATTGCCGGGACTTTGTTGTTTATCTCCGAGTAAGTGGTTTACAATATTCTTGGCTGTCATCTCATAGTTTTAGTATTATGGGAGGAATAAAAAAATAAAATATAGAAAAATGCCAGTCATGTTGTTAATCTCAGAAATATGAATGATCAAAAAGTAAAAAGCACTTATCATGAACGTTCTATAATCACAAAATTAAATGTGAGAAAGACCTATTAAGTCATCTTGTCCGTTCCTTAGTCAATAAAAGATAGTTCCATACAAATCTTTTGCCCAGTTACGTTCAAGGAATGGGGCTTCCCATGGGCGAATAGTCCTCAGCCACATATGTTTTAATGTCAGGAAATTTTTCCTGCAATTCTGCCTAAGTTTTTCCCTTTCCTAAAGCATGTATATACTGTGTAAATCACTTATTCTCTCTATGGTAAGATAACTGCATTAAAATATTAAATTTAATGATAATTCACTTTTCAATATCTATTTCAAAGGGACTCCGTCAAGCAGTTTAGGGCTAAAATGTAGGTTTTGTGAAATAAATATAATTAGATCTTGAAATGTTAATAGAAACATTTTCAGGAAACAACAAACAAAGTTATTTGGATGTAAACAGTCGCACACCACACACTGATGATGATCTGGTACATGAGAACAAAACGCTGAAACTCATTAGAAGATAACTATAAAACAGAAAGACTTGGGCAAATCAGCTAAGCTCTTGGTGTCCCAGTTTCTTCAGCTATGAAACTAGGATAATAATGGTTACCCACCTTTATAAACCACTTTGAGACCTATGAAGGGAAAGTGGGACATAAGTGCAAAGTAATAATGATAATGATGACTTGTCCTCCCTTCATACATTGATCCCCTCTTTTTTCTTATATGATGGCTCTGGAGTCCTAAATAGCTAATATTAAGCATCTATCTGCTTAATCCACTTCCTCGGTGAAGGAAAAAGAAGTGAGGGTTATCAGTTGAGAAAGTCACCGCATTCATTTTGTGCGGAATCCTTGGAAGACCCATAGCAGCCTCATGAGCATATTACCACCAAATCCCTGTAGCTAAGAAATATATGGAGCCCACTGGAGTATTGCTTTAAACCTTTGTTCAACATAGCTGTCAGGTCTGAAGAGATGGTTTAGCAGAGCTGTCATTTAGTCTTTGTCTTCTCCTCCAGGATGACTGCTGCTCTCCAGTCTCCAAGAGTGGGGCTTTTGTGGAGGTATATTTATGAAGGAGAAAAGATTACTGTTGCTCACCTGTAGTTGGAACTGCTTAATGCACTGTCTGGGTAGGCATTAAGGCCACCCTGGAAAGGCAGAGGAAGGTGACGTGGGGATAAGAAGGGCTTAGCAGTATATAAGGGGCTGCATAGGCAATAAAGATGGTGGACTTTTACCAAGGCTGATGTGTATAAATCCTTGGTTATGGAACAAACCAACAATATTGCCTCCACAGATCCACACGTGCCCTCCCTCCATTCCTGCCAGGTGGTCAAGAACTGATGGGAGTTTTAGATACGGCCTCATTCTAGGCTACTGCTTTGAAAAAATTCTGAGTCTACGCAGCTCAGCAAGCTACTTCCAGAGTGTGGGTCTGTGGAGGCAATGTGTTTTGAGACCACCAGTTACAGGTGAGTAACCTCGCTTTCCTAACTGTACCACCTAATCAGAAAATGTCTGCAAAGACCCTCTTCAAAGAATCACTGTTTTATTCCTTCAATACAGACAAAACCCTGAATTCATGGCTGTTATCACCTTACCTTTAGCAGCCATTTTAAACTGTTGTTTTTATTATGTGATTACCTTTCACAGGATGAAACAGAATTTCGAGATAAATTATCTCCAATCAGTGTTAGTTTGAATTACAGCTTGGATGAATCCACTTTTGTAGATGACCTAGCTGTGAAACCAATACTGAACTATTATCAGGAAAGCACTGTTAGGGAGCAGGTATGGACCTTGCATGCAATATGTTCTATATATAAACATTATCTGTCACATCTTTCTTAAAATAGTGTATCGTGTTCACAGCAGTTATGCAACAAGGGTTTAATTGATTCAGAATATGTATTTAATGGGAATAGAATACCATGCATCTTTTAAAATTCTTCCAGAACTACTGTTTTGATTGCATTGTAGAACATGAAAGCCCCAAGTTATAGTGGGGAAAAATTTGAAAGATTCATATATTCATATCTTACAAACCATTACATACATAGTCATTGAGATTACTCATGTACATAAAGGTTTGCAGAAATAACCCCTTCATTTGTGGCATTGCTGGTAATAATCAAGACAAGGAAGTGAACTGATTTTTTTCAAGGAAGAACTCTAATACCGCTGGTACATGTTTTGAATAGGCTTTCATTCTGGTGGATTGTGGCGAGGACAACATGTGCATTCCTGATTTGAAACTTTCAGCTACACCGTAAGTTTAGACAAAAAAATAATTGTATTATGCCTAATAGAATACAGGTGGTCATTAAAACAGCTCAGAAGGAAATGTAGACACTTCTAACTCCCTTAACTACTAGCTGAAATGTGAAACTCAGGTCAGTTGCTGGCTATAGCAATGCCTTCTTACTGATGCCAAGTACCAGGTTTCCAAGGACAGAGAAAGATAAATCCTATATATGGCTATTTTTGTCTATATATCTGTCCCAAACATTCACTGTACTCAGCAATGATAGGGAAACATACAACCGAACAGCTCTGCTTCCACCCCTCAATATCAGTTGATAATATGAATTGCTATTGCAAAGGGCTTTTCACTTTATTTGTTTTTATGGCCCATTTGTTTTTGTGCTTGGCACTTGATTCTCAGCGTCATAATCTAGTTAAGTCAAAAACATGGGGGAAAGGTTATAGGTTAGGGGCAGCAAGGAATTATAGGCAGTATAATGGGTCTGGAGTTGTGCTGTCAAGGAACTGGAGAAGGCCATCGGAGGCAAGTGTCAGTGTGGAGCTAGTGTGTGTCTTCAAAGATCATGATCAGATGTATGTGTGTCTTGGCTAGGGCTGTGCAAATAATTGCTTTTTTTGGTTCATCGTCCAAACAAAAAAAAAGTTTTTAAATTGTTTGGTTTGAGCCTAAATGAAAAATTTTAAATTTTCTCGATGAAACAAAAAGCCAAAAGTCTCTCTTCTGACTCAGGAAGAATGGAGACTCAAACCCAGGACTTCCCAGGTGGGCTAAAGGCTATAAAAGGGGGCTCCACCACTCCTTCTCTTCTGTTTTGTGAATGACACATAAATCCCCTTGTGAATCTAGCTCATAATTTTTTAAATTTTTTTGGCTGAAACTATTTAACAAATTTGTGAAAAATTCTTGAATAGTTTTGGCTGACCTGAAATTGTATTTGTTGGTGAATAAAGTATTAGTCTGAAAAAATTTGCCCAGCTCTAGTCTCAGTGGATCTCAGGAGATGTGCTGGTTTTGGGGGCTGAAATCCTTTCTCATTCCATGATGATCAGCTATTCCTGTATAGGTAGGGTGCAATCAGAGCTTTGGAGTTTAACACAACTTGCTTTCCATATTCTGTTGTAACTCATTTTGCATGTGCCACTGTGGACAGTCATTTGCCCGGACCCCTTCCTCACTGTTCTAGAGTACACTCCCTTTTTCACAATTTGCAAATCTTTTGTGGAGTTTCTCCGTGGGATTATTTTTGTGTTGTAAATTGCATGTCAAGTAGCTGGTTGTGCATAGAACTTGAAGGCAGTTTTTTTTTTTAGAAAATTGCTACATTTTTGAGTATAGACACTAGGAGAACAAATGGACAAAACAGGTTGATTAATTGTGAATGTTTATAATCCAATTAATTATATATTTTCAAAGTTCATGATCAGATGTATGTTTTTATAGAGATAAAGATCAACTAATCATTGGAGAAGAAAATTGTGTCATGCTCATAATAAACCCACGGAATGATGGAGAAGGAGCCTATGAAGCTGAGCTTCATATAAAGATCCCACCTGAAGCAGATTACACAGGTGTTGAACGAAACCACAAGGTAATCATATTGGGGTATTCTGTGTTAAAAGAAAAAAGACTGGCACAGAGTTAAAGCACCCTGTGTATTCAAGCTAGGGTTAGATAACAGATTGGTGGCTTTAATCAAAAAAGTAGTACAAATCTTTTAAAAAGTGTATTTACATTCAAATTAGTTGTTTTATCTTAGGCTATGTCTGTACTTACGGTGGTGTGTATGGTCCATACACTTTGTGTCCCCGCACACAACATGGGTATAAATAGACAGTGAGGTACTACTAAGCACAGTTTCCAACTTTCACATGGTAAATAAGCACCCTGACTTTCACAATAAGCCAAACATCAAGCTAATCCCATTTCAAAACAAGGCCAAAACAAGCCAATTCCTCAGAACCCCAACACGTTGTGACTAGATCCCTCTGGCGGGCAGTCTGGGACTGTGGTAGGCCCGCTGTGCCCCTGCTTGCCTCCCACTGCCCCTGTTTGCCGGGAGCCGATTAAAAAAAAAAAAGAAGCAACAAGCTGCAAGCGAAAAACTAGCCAACAAGCAACTCACAAGCCAATTAAGCCAAAAACAAGCCCAATTTCTGCGTTTTTTTCGTGGGTTTGCCATGTTTGCTGTTAAGGCGAATGGAGTAAAGACACGCTAGAACCTTAGGGTATGTACCCTTCATGGCTCTCTTCATGGCCAAGCAGTGCCTTCCATGGCTACACTGCTAAAACCAGTGTGGTGTCCCACGGCCTCCCAGCACAGGGAAAGGCTCCAGAAGTGGAGAGGCAGTGGGGAAAGGCTCCAGCAGCTCCCCACTGCTGGAGCCTTTCCCTGCAGCAGGGTGCTGCTGGAGCCTTGCCCCACCACAAGGAGAGTCTCCAGCCACAGGGAGAGGCTCTGGCGGGGGGGCAAAGGGGAGAGGGTCTGGGCACAACGTGCTTTTCACTGTGGCCTGTAGTTACATGTATCTTACATGTGGATGCGAGTATAGACAAGGCCTTATATGTAGGCCAAGAAGCATGAAATCATACTGATCATGTTTAGACAGAGGCTATTTAAAGAAGCTTGTCCAATGGAACTGTACAGTAATTACTTAAGCCCCGCCCCAGCCATTTGTTTTTTTTAAACAAATCTCACTTATTCATTGCTGGACAGTAAGATAGTATCACCTCATCTGCACATAAATCCCTCAAGCTGTTGCAACATCAACTTTTTTTTTTTTTGACTGTTGAATGTGACACACAGAGAAAGGCCCTGGGAATTGGAGGGGAGTTAATTTCCTTTCTAGAGAGAAATGTTGTTGATTGAGTTGAAAGTAATCGACAGTGTATTTCTTGATTCTTCTTCTGTCAATCTACTTACTGATGGACTGAAAGTTGCAATAGGATAAACCCAGTTAAAAGAACTGATGAGAAGGAAAGTGAAGATTTATTGAATTTATTATTTATTTATTTATTTATTTATTGTTATTGTTAGAAATTAAAGAGAACTCCACCCCTTACGTGCACTTAAAAATAGCTTCCCTGACTCCTTGCTTCTCAGCGTATTTTTCTTCTCCTGCTCTCTCACAGTAACTCTAACTTTGTTGACCGATGTACAGGAAAGAAGCTGTACTGATCACAATCTGGCTGGGTTATTTTATTTTACTCTGTTGATCTCAAGAAGCAATAGATCATTCTTCCTGACATTGTGGGACACACTGAAGTTAATCAGAATCTTTCCATTGACTTCAGTGGACTTTGGATTGGGTCCTGGAGAGGAGAGAGTCTTCTGATTAGAAATGGTGGGGAAAAAATTCCTACTAAAATTTCTAGATAAAAAATGCCCTTTCTATCAAAATGTTATCAAAATCTTTCAGGTTTTTGTTACGAAAAAATAACCCCTAGCTCCCCAAAATGGTTTGTTTTCAACTACTGTAAAATGAATTTTTTAGATCAAAAGTTTTCAATTTCTTTGATTTTTTTTTTTGTGGGAAGTAAAATACATTTCATGACCAGCTCTGCTTGTGAATGCTGATACAGACTTAATGAGGCTGTCTTAAATTTTCCATACATTTGCAATCCCATGTTCTGTGCACTAGAGCAGACTGATTAACCTTTCATTCACATCTCCTACTTGTCAGCCCTTATTCAGACAGAGGGATTGCTATTTATGTTCTTTTTTAAAAAATAGCAGAACATTAGTCCTAGTGTGTTCATAATTCTTAGGCAGCATTACATTTTGTATAGAAGATTTAGTTTTTGTAAACTTTTCATACAGTACTGAAAGTTAACCAATGACTTCTACTGATTTTAGAACTGTAAAAAAAGTATACTATTCAAACGTTATCGTTGAGTTTAATACAAATAAAAATCTAGAAAACACAACCCAAAGTGTCTGTGTGACAGCGAAATTCATATTGTACTATTTACCCATGTTATAAAATATGCATGTGGTATTTAATAAGAAATGGACTGTTGTTCTCTATCTTCAGCTGCTTTTCTGTGCTACCACAGTTGTTCAAAGCTGTTGAAGTCCTGACAAAGATGAATGCACAATCTCTGTCATTTAAAAAACCAAATTGAAATGAAAAAATGAATGGATTAAAACATGCATCCTGTAAACCCCTAATGTTCCTTTACACCCTTTCCTCTACATTCTCATTGCGCTCTACCTCTCTGTCATTATAGAAAGAGGAAATTTGCAAAAAAGAGAAGTATTTACAACCATTTTTATCATCTTATTCCCAAAATGGCCTTACTTTCAGGTGCATTAGGTTCATATGTTTAAAGGCTGATCTAATACAAATGCTGAAAGTATAAAAGAGTGCTTACAGTTAATTCCATTCACGGATAGAGTTTAAGCATCTTAACATAGGCCTCTGGCTTGCCTTGCACAGGGCTAACTTTCAGCATATCTGGCTTTATCAAAACAACTTGCAATGTGACACCCAAGATACACTCAGGTATGGAAGCATACGTCTCTTGGTTTGTAACGAGGGGTGAAATCCTGGACCCATTGAAGTTAATGGGGGTTTTACCATTGGCTTCAGCAAGGTTAGGATTTCACCCTATGTCTCCACAAGTGTTTGTACCACACCTAGCACAATGAAGCCTTGATTCTGATTGGAACTCTGGGCAATGCTGTAATACAAATAATCAGAAGTCCCACAGTAATGTCAGCACAGTCCTTTAGATTTGTGATGGCACCAGTTACCATCATGCCATTAGCCCTCTGCACCCAAGGTTCCTCAGTGGCACTTCACTGTATCAAAGGCAGTGGCCCTCTCCATGTCTATAATCAGTATTGTCCCTATATAACTGGCCTTCCCGTAACAGGGAAGAGACAATATGCTCCTCGAAACCAATCCCAATGTAACAACTGGATATAGTTCAGTTTAGATAAAACAAGTGGACCAAATTTATCCCTCATGTACTTATTTATACACACTTTGGATACAGAAAAAGAGAAAAGAAGAAAAAGGAGAACACAGAAGAGTTTTAGGCTCAAATTCTTCTCTCAGTTACTCCAGCATAAAGCCAGAGCAATGGCAATGTGATATTACTCCAATTTGTTCTGTAGTTACTCTGGCTTAACTGAAAGATGTCCCTTGAATGTTACCTGTCTGATATGTCTATGGAAAGATTCCTTTGGCTATTCTATAAACTTTAGGTACTCAGGGAAAATGATAAAACAATATTACTTTACAGGGCCCACAATGGATAAACTGTTCCAACTCCACTGCATACGAGGCACCGTTGAGTGTGCTATGTCTGTACTTTTACTGTGTTGTTACCTCAGGCTCTTATTTTCCTTCGCCTTGTACTTTGTGTAGCCAAATCAGAATGGTAGTTCTTTGCACTGGTATACATGACTACCAAAATGCGACCCAATGGAGAATCAGGCCCTCATTCCCCAGCTGCAGATTGATGCCCTTCTTAATCTTCAGGTGTAAAAGTCAAAAGATACCATTTATTTTCTTGACCCATTGCATAGATTGATTCTTCCTTAAGTTGCCAATTGGTTAATGAAATACAGTATGATCAACCCTATTATTAGTAGCAGTAATTTAGATTGTGGTAGCATCTGGGAGCCCCAATCACGGACCATGACCCCATTGTGCTAGGCATTGCACAAATAGAAAAAAAAGACAGTCCCTGCCCTGAAAAGCTTATCACACTGATCTTGGATGGCACAATAAACACAGGCTCTTGCTTTTCCACTCTGCAGGAGACTGGAGTCCAAATCTTCATAAAGTGATAAGTGAACGCAAATTAAGTGTTTTCCTAGCCCTGCTAGGTGTTTGTCCACATGACAAAGATATTACACAGTTTGGCACGGCTCACTGTCTCTGCTCTGGCTAGGAACAGCAGAGGCATTGCAGTCAAAATGAGAGCCTTGGCTGCAATGTATGGAGATGGTCTCACATGGCTTCTCACACAAATAGCCAGTGCTATTAGCACTATGCTTTTGTGGGCGGGAGAGTGACACACTTAACAAAAAAATAAAGCTTTCTTGGCTCACTTGTAAAATCTTGTTAGTGAAATAGGTACAAGGTTGCTAGCTAGATGAGATATGATTTAATTGGAACTAGATTGTAAACCTCTTGGTATATAAATCAGGTCTTCTAATGTTTGAATAGCAATAATCCATCTGTTGGCACTCAGTCAATTGAAAAGCATGTCCATCTACATTGTCTGGGAAAATACAACATTATTGTGAAAGATGGTTAAATAACTTTTTAAAGGGGGCAGCAGGGGGCATTTTTTTCCAGTAGTCTGGGTCCATTAACTACCCTTTTACCAATTAGTAGTTCACTGCTGAGACAGCCAAGACAGTCCGTTAGTTCTTAGTGCATTTGTAGGCACTGGATTAGTTAAAGCATCCAGTCATTTTCCAGTTAAAATGTGCCCTGGGAGTACAAATGTTAATTGGTGGGGTTTAGCTGCTGTTCAAGACTGCCAAAAAGGCCACGTGCTACTATAAAAATATAAATTGCTTCACACGGCTAGTAAAAGGGTTCTGTGGCTGAATCTACAATGTTGCTCAGTTACATGTGAAACCAATGGAACTGGCAATGCTGGATGTGTAAATCTCTCTCCTTTTTCTTGTTATCCTCCTGCTGCCCATTCTAATTTTGCTTTTCTACCGCTAACTTTGCTGTAACTACCTCTAAGAGGTGATCTCTGAAAAAGAAAAGTATTACCAAAGATAATTTCACACTTTGAGCATCCTATCACAGACTGACCCTTTGCCCCATCCCTATATTGCACAAATTAGCTTTGACATTGTCTTTTACATAAATGCTGTACCATCCGCCACTTACAGTCTAATTAAGGATCAGGCCACTGATTTTGCATGAATCTCTGAAATTTAGTTCCAAAACCCACCTATTTGCTCAGACTCTTTTGGCAGGAGGAAGTCACAAAGAGGTTGGTATACTTTGTGCTGGTGGATAGTACAACTTTTATATAACAATCTTAAACTATATAGTACTGATGATTGGACATTTATGTAACATCTGAAACTAAATTTGCACAAGAGAAGGATTGAGTTGAATATGCATTTATGCACATAGATTCCCACACACATTTAACTGCAATTGTTAGCTTATCCCAGTGTGAGTGCCTGTTCTTAGCTCCAAGCACCCTTGGCAAATCCTTTAAAAGCATGAAAAGATTTAACAGGTTAAATTACCTCACAGCAGAAATTAACCACCTGATAAGTTATTAAAGGCAAATCAAAGAATACCAGCCCTTATCCCACTTCCTTTCCCCCAAAGTACTGAGCAAATAGATGGGATTTGCAACCGGATGTCTTCATTCCAGAGGTAGCTATACTTTTGACTCCTCCCTGTTCTCTGAGTGCAACTCTTTAAGGTACCAGAATTCATGCCTTCACCTGTCCTGGGTTGGAATCTCATAAGTCTCCCACTCTTAGACTAGATCTCAGGCTACAACCTTCTGTGTACTGTCCATGATTTCTCAGCAGGTCAACTGGACTCAGAACCTGCAAGTCTTCCCTTTGAGAGCTCTAACCAGTAGTTAATACAATGACCAAACAAAGTGTTATTTAATAGCATAGCAAAGCATGAAAGAAAAAGGAATTTAACACTATAGCGGTTTCTATGCATGTCTATGCTCTCTAAGGCTTACCATCCCCAGGAAGGCCCAGCTGCATCAGACCCACTCCTTAGGGCCCGTCTCTGTATCTCTCTGTCAGCCTGTTCTTCTGTGAACATCTCATTGACAACTGCCTCCCCCATGCTCTTGATACTGACTTTAACTGTTTTAAGTTCTTTTGATCTGTCTATTCCCAGCCTTGGCAATACAGTTGTGTAACTTTTGGGCTGAAGTGAAGGAGTATCTTCATGGCTAATAGCCCAGCTATTGTTTCGTAACATCCTAACCAGTTTATCATTAGGGGTTTTACCTGGACCCTTGTGTTACCTTCCTAACAGCCCTGTCATGTGTACAAGGTCATTATTTCCTGAGCCAGTCACATTCAGTATTCATAAGTCCATTCACATCTGCCCCTCATCCTTCACACCAGGTTTGAGTGATTCATGCAAAACTGGGGGACTTGTCCTTTATTAGATTGTGGATGGTTGAAAATGTATTAACCAGTGACCTTCATTAATCAGTATGAAGCAAAGGCCAGGATGGTCTGATACTTTATCCTCCTGAGAGAGAACCCTAGGCAAAGCCAATGAAGATGAGATGAAACATCTTGATACAAATTTAGCTTGACTCATTATTTTTCTCTTTATCTTCCGCTGCCAAAGGGATCATTGGATCCATTCCTCCCCTCCCCTCCATTCTCCACACAATGTTCCTAAGGTGGCCATCAAAGAGTCAGAGCTGCCATTCCCAATACAAGTACAAAGGTGCACAATATAGCAGCCCTTGGTTTAAGAGGGAAGGGCTGCTGGCAGGGCATTCTCCCTCGAGGGTCTATGCCTCTAGAACCCATTCCTTGCCTTTACAAGAGGCTGGAATGGTTATTAACATTCTGGACATGCAGTAAAACTCACCTTTTTTTTCCTTCCTACAAAGGGAAGTTGGACATTCCCCAACAGCAATATTGACAGTATCAAGAGATGGATTCATGGGCAGGGGCTTCACAGTTGCTTCATTTAGGACATGTACCACCCTTGCCAATCTCAACTAACTCACTAGCTCAGCAGGTCCACACTGTCCTTCACCAACCAGGAACAGCATGAGGTGAACTTGCAGGCTGTGTCCTGGAGTTCTCACAGCTCTTTCTTATATAAAGAATGACCTGTCATGTATTACCTAATCTGTGGGAACTTTAAAATTAGGTGGGAGAGACCTACAGCAACAATTCCAGATGCATCCTGATTTTTAGAAGATCAGTGACGTCTGTTGTTACTTCTGAGTTTGTTTCTCTTATTAAAGATGCCAAAGAGGAAAACAGAAAAGACTGATCTTACTTTGTTTTCTAGTCTGTGTCTCTTAACTTCCACCATCTTACAACTGCTACTTCCTCTCCACTTAGCACTTTGTATATAGGATTTTATACTTTGTACACAGATGATATGAGAGGTGTGAGCTGCAGGGGAAGTGGAGGGGGAAGCATCAGAACAAACTTTACATTGACTTCTCTAGAGAAAATGTGAACATATCTTTGCTAGAGGAAGATGAGAACATATCTTCAAAGTTGTTCTCAGAAGTGCCCTTGAGGAATGCTGAACAGCGCAGGCTAGACGATAGGGTACAAGACTGAGAGTTGGGAAGAAATGAAATGGTCTCTCTCTCTCAAAATACTGGCTACTTTCCCATTTGTTTCTTTTTGGTGTCAGACTCCCTTCACTGGCCAACAGTAACCAATTAAGTGTCCATGTAGAGATGCACACAGGGGTTTGAAATCAAAAGAAATTTCATAAGCAAAAAGGCATAATTTTCTCAACAGGATACACTTTGCTCAGACCTTTGACCTCAATATTGGTGTTCTTTTGTTACAGGCACTACGTGTATTGAGCTGTGATTACAAGATGGAAAATGAAACTAGAATGGTCATTTGCGACCTTGGAAATCCCATGGTGGCTGGAACAAATGTAAGAGACAACCAGATGCATTTGCTGATTTTATCTAATTGAATTTTAAGGGAAGCTAATGGAAATCTACTCAATTAGCAGAATGCATCCCAATAAGCAGCAGCTGAAACAAATTCTTTATCTGGACAGGAAATTGTTGGTGTAATAAAATATCGTACTACACTGCCTTAAGACTAATAATCTGATGCTTGAAAACATTCATGACTTTTGGCCTGTTTCTACTCTCACTTACACCAGTGTAAATTGGGATTCATTCCGTTAGTGTCACCACTATTTCACCAGGGTGGGAATCCTTATTCATAGTGTTAGATGTGTTCATTTGCTCCTTTTAATGTGACTTCAGTAAAGGATATTTTATTGTTCTATACTGTAAGTGAAATCCTATTGGGCCCAATTCTGATCTCACTGACACCAGTGTAATTCTTTTGGTTGAATCCAATTTATGCCAGTGCAAATGAGGTTTGACTCATAATTAGTATCATCACAAACATTTTCTAAGGTAAAGAAATTCTACTTTTTAAAAATAGATGATGAATCTGTGTGTTCATAAATGCTATATCAATAGCACTGGCTACAGTCAAGTATAGAGCTGGCTAACCTAATGCAAGGCTCTATTTTAACCATTCTACTGTTCAACAATGTGTTTGCTGTAATCTAATCTGTTATTCCTACTGCTCTATAAGAAATGCATTCTTTCTGGCATCACAGAAAATTATAATCCACATTTGTCTCCTACTCTCCCTATTTTGGGTTTCTCCTGAGCTGAAACAGAGAATTTGTCAACTGGCAGGTTGTTCTGCGTTTTTATGAACAAGTGTCTGTGAGAAAAATTTGAGACAATCAAGTTAATTGCAGCATAAATCACCATGGCACTTTTTGGCAAGTATTCTGGCTACAGTGATTAAAGATGGGCTGAGGAGGTGGTGTTTGGATCTGGATTAGGTTTGGGTATCTTTGTGGCTTGGGAGCAGAAATGCTGCTCATTCCACAGGGGACGTCCTCTCCTTCTGTCTCTTGACAAAACAGTTCAGGAAAAACTCCAGCAGCAGAACCTGACAGTTTCCTCCCACAAGAATCCTCTCCCATTGATTACACAACTATAAAAAGCTTGGGTTTAATTACATTTTTGATATTTAGTTAAATGGTCATAGCATCACCCCTTTGAATTATGGTTATGTGAGTATCCCCATACAATCATAATTCAAAGGGGTAATGCCATGACCATTTAAATATCAAAAATGTAATTAAATCCAAGCTTTTTTATAGTTACATAAAATATACTGTGCTAGTAAAACTGAGCAAGACAACTCCTCTGTGAATGAATTGTAAACATTTAAAATAATAGCTTTTCATTGGAAATTAGCATTGCTCACATTTTAAATTGGTAGGAGTTTAGCTGGATACCCTAATATTAGTGCAGGAGCTTTACAAGTTACTTCATAATCTAAGCTACCCAATATATTGGGTAGCAACAACTAGCAAAAATTGTTATTTCTCTCCTTAAACGCTCTAGATGGGAATTTTTTAGGTTGCTGTCTTGACACAGTTATTCCAACATGATATCAAGCAAATGTTTCTTCATGCATTATTTTCATAGTAGATCCCACCCTGTTAGCTCTGTTAGATGATTTTCAAATATTCAAGATGGGCCCATCCCCGCTCTGAGTAATTCACAGCCTAAGTGACAACAAATAAAGAGGTTAGAGGAAGAACTGTCACAGTCTGAGCTGGCCCTTTAATGGGTTTGGGACTCAGCTGCACTTTTGCCAGGCTTAGGCCACCATCCCAAGTGAAGCAAATGGGTCCATAGGTTTTGTGATGGAAACATCTGGTTAGAAGCTAGGCCTTCTGAGGAAGATAAAGACAGCCTGAAGTTAATCAGAGAGAGTTTGGGGAGGGATGTTTCTTGGAAGAAGGCAGCTGACAACTTGCTAGAGCTCCCAGGCAGAAGGCCTGGGAGAGAAATCTGCAAGGACCCTATTGAGGAATGGCCTTTAGCTGAGAGACATGCAGGGAGTAGGAGCTTGCAGGGTGAGAAGCTCTGGCTATGTAAGGGTTGACAAGACTTGAACCTAGACTTGCAGGACTACCAGGCAATTACCATCCCCACTCTGCCACCCAGTGGCAGCTGTAACCTGCGCACTCCCAGTGACCCACAATCCGCAGAGGTTCAATGCCACAGGAAGTTCTGCTTTGAGTGACCTGACCGACAGTGGCCTTAGTGATCCCTGATTGGCTTCTTGTCTCTATATAAACCCACAAAATATACCAGGAAGTGTTCAGGCAACAATTGGGTCCCCAGCTAGCAGCTGCAGCAGCAGCAAATGCCCAGCTTCCTTGTTCCTGAATTCCCATTATTGACCTTGACTCTGACATGGATTCTGACTCCTGACTGACCCCTGGAATCCCAACATGGACCCCAATACCTGGTATTGACCTGTGGCCCGTTTCCTGATTCTGCCTCCAGCTCTCACTCTCAGCTTGACTCTTGACTCTGATACCGGCTCTGACACTTGGCTTCCTGGAACCCCAAGCTCCTGCCACTAGATCTGTCTACCATCACCCAGTATTCTGACAGGCAACGAGGACTGCAAAGAACTGTGAGCCTGGAAGGGAGAGCTATAGGGATCCTGGAGCCCATTTAACTGAATGGATTAACTGAGCCTGGAAAAGAGGGCTAGAAAGTTTTGAGTTTTATGTTACTAAGTCTGACACCTGTGATGAGTAACGCACATATGTACATTCCATTACAGTATGTACAATGGTGATCTCTTTGAAGTGTTCCCTGCTATGCACCAGAAGGGTCTGCACAGCCCAACTGATGTACAACGTATTTAGGTGTGTTAGAAATCATACTCCATAGTCTGCATTAGTGTTCTTTGTAGACAAACTCTTAGGTACATGTAAGCATTTATGGTGTTTTTCTCGTGTTTATTGGATAAACACCAACTTATTTATTGTATTGGGGGTGTTTTATCACTATTTATTGATTTAAAAAAAACAACTACTAAAATCAGGAGCCCTATTTATAAGAAAAGAACCAAGCATTTGAAATTCAAAGGTATATGAAGACTGTAATTTTAAAAAATCCAAACGTCAACAAGTTTGGAAATACCATGTAAGCTTTGAATACTAACTTTAACTCTGGAACTAGATCTCATGGGGGCCTAGTGAAGGCCAAAGGACTGGAGTTCCTGTACCAGACAGTTTCTAAGCTGTGTGATGGCAAACCAAGTTAGCACATCTCCAACAGTGAAATACCAGTCATTTCTTCAAATCACATAACTCATAAACAGCTGCTCTGATCCACCTCCAACTTTGTAAAATACTTTTGCTCTGGCAAGAGATCAGTTGTTAAAATATTCAGTCAGAAAGGGATTTTTTGTAGATGTTGTGGGGGGGTGAGATCACAATCAAACATTCTTAAACCCTTAACTACAGAGACACAACAGTGACTCTTCAATACCTGGAGCCCCTACAATTCTGCAGCAATTTAAGACCAACTTGTTTGGAAAGGCTAGCCCGTTTGTGTGGCAGGGTTTAGTGGCATCCCCTGTGGAATACTACTACTGCAGTAAAACGTAGAACGGTCTGCAGTTTCCCAGCTTCAGAATATGTTATCAGGAGCAGGATTACAGGGTCTCTGGCTTTTGGCAAATCAATGACTTTGAAATAATTTACTATTCATTAAATGTACTTAACCTTTTCACAACATTAAACAACAGGAAAAACCACAAAGTATGGCCCAGAATGTTGACTATAACTTCATCCTGCCACTCCACAGTAAATATACCTGCACTAAAGCACAGGACAAGAAGCAGAAATTGAGTCCAAATATTTTTTAATTGAATTGCTTGTCTAGTACACTGAAAGGTATCAGATTGAAAGTCTTAAAGATTGAAGTACTTCCCAAGTCATTACCATTTCTGATGGCTGTTCCATGGCCTCAATAAGTTTTATTCTACATATTAATGGCAGGTGTCTGCCAATAATGTTGGAGTTTTTAATGAGGTAATCTCAGCAAGAGAGGTCAAAGATTGAATGGCGATTGGAAACGAATAGGGATAAGGCACACTTAACATGGGAAAGCGCTTTATCGTTCCCTATCCAATTGCCCAGCAACAATGAATCTATCAAAGCCATTCGCTAGAGAAGAAGTGAATAAGGCCATAACACTCACCGAACTTGGCAAGGCTGCAGGCCCAGACAGCATCTTCCCAGAATTTCTGAAAAATTTACGTCAACATGGCCACGACTGGCTGATGCAGTTCTTTCTCAACATGCATGCCATTGGCCAAACACCCAAGGTATGGGCAAACAGGCAAACGTCATTGCCATCCTGAGACCAGGGAATGCAGCCACACTCTGAAAAACCACCAGCTGATGTCATTACTATGTGTAACATACAGGCTCTTGGAAAGGATGTTATACCAGACAGTTATACCTGTTTTTGAATACTATATCCCTAAAGAGGATTTAGGCCAGGACAAAGCACCTGTGATCAGGTAATAAGACAGAAAATATCATATTGCCTCAATATAAATCCACAGTATGCCCACATCTTGAATACTACATGCAGATCTGGCTGCCCCATCTCAAAAAATATATATTGGAATTGGAAAGGTACAGAAAAGGCAACAAAAATGATTAAGAGAATGGAACAGCTTCCATGCGAGGAGAGATGAATAAGACTGGGAATTTGGAAAAAAAGGCAGCTAAGGGGGGATATGGTAGAGGTCTATAAAATCATGACTTGTGTAGAGAAAGTAAATAAGGAAATGTTATTTACTCTTTCTCATAACACAAGAACTAAGGAGCACCAAATCAAATTAATAGACAGCAGATTTAAAACAAACAAAAGGAAGTATTTCTTCACACAATGCACAGTCAACCTATAGAACTCTTTGTTAGAAGATGTTGTGAAGACCAAGACTAATACAGGGTTCAAAAAAGAACTAGATAAGTTCATGGAGGATGGGTCCATCAACGGCTATTAGCCAGGGTGAGCAGGGATGCAAAACCGTACTCTTAAGTGTCCCTAGCCTTTGTTTGCCAGAAGCTGGGAATGGGCAATAGGGGATGGATCACTTGATGATTACCTGTTCTGTTCATTCCCTCTGAAGCACCTGGTATTGGCCACTGTTGGAAGGCAGGATTCTGTGCTAGATGGACCATTGTTCTGACCCAGTATGGCTGTTCTTATGTTTTTATGTCCCACCTGAGCAGCCACCATGCAAAGAAGTGCTTGACTGTCACCTTCTATGATACCAAACTCAGTTATGAGTATTTCCCAAAATATCTCAGGGTGGTTCTGGATTGTAGCTTCACGTACCACCAACATCTGATGAAGACTGCTGCCAAGATAAAATGCTAGGAACAATACAGTCCACAAACTAGTGGGGGCTAGTTGGGGAGCAGATCCTCACACCTTGCAGACAGCCACCTTGGCCCTTGTTTTCTCAGCAGCTGAATACTGCATGCGGTACGGGCAGGTAGCATAAATATGAAACTTGTCAATGTGTGATTTAACTATGAGAATTGTACAAGGGTGCGGAAGTCAACTCCGACAGTCTAACTTCCTGTTCTCATGCATATCTTATCACCATCCCTCCAAAAGAGAAGCATTAACAATATGAGCATGTGATAATGAACCCAGACTTCTCCATCTGTGAAAATCTCCAGCCCTCCACCCCCATTCGACATCCCACCATAAGTCCAGGAATACTATGACAAACAAAGCTCTCAAAACCTCAAGACTGTCGCCAAAAGACAATGGGTGAAGAATTTGAGAAAATAGCAGGGTCAAGAATCAAGACCTGCTCATGGATCCTACAGACCAAGCACTTAGCTTCACCATGGCACATAAGATATGGATCACAGTGAACCACACCAGAACCACACACTTGCATTGTCTACTACACAAATGGAAAATGAAGGACAATCCAATATATGAATGTGGAGAAGACATCCAAACCATGGAACACCTAGTGAACAATTGCCCTCTAAAATACTTTTCTGGAAGGACAGCCTTGGTTCAGTCCATGTTACCAGAAGCCATATTGTTGATGACAAACTTGGATGTCAACCTTTAATGTTGCTTTTGAAGTTGCCACACAGAAGAAGAAGAAGATGTGGAAGTGTAGGGAAGTTTGCCTGTTTTATTGATATACAGAGATCTCAGTCACCATGGTTGCCAATGTTGTACCTTTTGTATGCACTAAAACACACTTTTCAAAAATAAGAGTAATGTGGGTTGTATATAGGCAGCAAGTGAGAAGCAGTTGTCTGTCTCCTAGCATAATCCTGGGTGCCATAATAACGATAGAATGGAGCCTTAAGAGACACCATAGAGAATCTGATTTGGTTCATGATAATATAATCCTGACAAAACTAATAAACTTCACTTGGAAAATGAAAATGAAAATCAGGTTAATATTGTGCCAATAAAGATAAACTTACTGCTAGAAATCCAGCAATACTGGCCACTCCAGTGGCCTCTGGAGATTCACCAGTGGCATATATGAGCACTATTGCTTCATTATTGTTAGTAGAGTCAACTCTCAGCCATAGAAAAAGACATATGACCACACAGAGGCAACATCTGCAGCTCATTAGTATTTTACAGTAGGAGTGCTGTTTCAGTATTAAATAAAGGATTAAGCCCTGGCTGATAGAGGTCTAATAGATCATCAAAACTGCAGTGCATGTCTGCTCCATTAGATCAGAGGGAAACTATATCTCTGCTTCACTGGATCTCTGTTACATTAACACTAATAAAAATTCACCATACACCAGCCATTAGATACAGTGGAACAAATCCTGAATTTCTTACTTTGCTTTTCTTACTTCACTCAGTGAAACATAAGCACGGGAACTCAAGGTGCTGGGGGTGCTGCAACACCCCAGGTTTTGTACGGGGTCCCGGCCACCAGCCCCGCACCCAGGTTCCTGGAACTGCTGGTTCCACGCCTGCAACTCTGCTCCTAGCCCTGTGCCCAGGGTCCTGGCTGCAGGACCCGTGTCTGGGGCTCTGCTTCTGCCCCCAAGCTGTGGTCCCAGTCTCGGCCCGCTTACCGCTGTCCCTGTCCTCCCCTGTCCCGGAGCCATGGTTCAGTCCTGGCCCCAGCTCTGGGGAGAGGGGGCCCGGACAGGGTTAAGGAGCGGGTGCGAGGTAAAAAGTTTGGGGACCATTGGCTTTCAGCACCCCCACCATAAAGAGTGTTCCAGCACCACTGAGGTGAAAGGTTTTTCTTCATTAAATTTAAATAATACTTTAAATGTCTCTGTGTTGCCACTGCCACTACTACCTCATCATCATCAGAATGTAGCCATAGTGACAAATTAAGTCCCTTCCAGGCCTTCAAGCATCTATTCAGCATCAGTTTACTTCAGGAGTGGTTTCTGTTCATTTTAGACACTACAAACAATGACAAGGATTATTGGTGTTAAAATGATTGAAAGACAAAGACCTGAACTTGCAGCATGCTTTTATGCTAACAGTATTGTCTTCCACATAGCACAAAATTAATAATTGAAGGAAAAGATTGAAACATTTCACCCTAAAAATAGTCCTCTAGATGGATTTCAACTCCCCAATCCACCATTATGTGCTGCAAGTGAAGAAGGAGAGGAAAAATTAATGGAAGACTTAAAGTATCGACACTGGCATTAAGCCAAGACGGTTGGTAAAATATGAGAAATGACCAAATTGTGACTAGAAGCATGAATGCAGGATGAAATGCATTCCTCTTGAATGCTATTGATTCCAGGGCTGAAAAGAAAACTGTAGATTATTGTGTTTGTTTTGGTGAAGATGCCAAACAAGCAAGCAGAGAAAAGTAGGACAAAGAGGTCTCTTCCACTTGTTCAAACAAGAAAATAAAATGAAAAAGATGAGAACTGAGAAGTTCAAAGTTTGGTTGAAAATGGAGGATTGATGACCCAGTTTCTCAACAATACCTGATAGAATTCTCAAGAAGAATTTGTTTCTACATATGCACGTGTAGCCATGCAACCAACATTTTCAGGGAGCACAAGCAGGGTTCTGATCAAAACAGTCTGTGTACGACACAAGGCAATAAATGTAATTTGAGGAGTATTCAGACGGCCTTTACAGGCTGAACACTGCTGGCACAGTTTCAGTTCCAAATAAAAAACATTTCAAATACTCCTGCTTCTATATGTTGTTAATTGACTTGGTTTCAGATTAACGGTGTCCCCTTAATAATTATTAATACACAATTACACACTGCTTGTACAAATCTAAAAATCATAACTTTAAAGAGTGCTGTTTTTCCCATGATGAGTCATGTCTTTAAAACTGTCACTTTTAATTACTGACTCTTTCATTTGTTTGGGTGGGGGGGAGGGGAATGGATGGACACTTTAATGACTGTCTCGATTAGGTCCACTACAAAAAATAACAGACATTTAAATCATCCTTTCAAAATGTTACTCACAAAACATTTGTGTTTTCCTAGTTCTCCACTGGCATCCGATTTTCTGTTCAGCATTTTGAAAATGCCGATTTCAGCATCAAGTTTGAACTGCAAGTAAAAAGGTTAGATTATTTTACCAAGTACACAATGGTTTATACTCTAAATATCTATCCATATTTCAAAACTAGTGCTAAGAAGATCCATTGTAACTCTACAATGGATGTAATTATTCTATGGCATTTCCTTTTGCAGCTGTTTTCTAGAGGATTCTAAAACTGGTACAGACCACTCTGTTGCCTTTTAGCTAAATCAGCTACAGGAACATGTTGAGGGTTTTTCATCTGTCAAAATTCATTTCTTCTGGTTGTGGTCAGTGGTTCCTTGGGTGCCAGCTTTATGGAATTTAAACTTGATATTCCCCTTCAGAATTACTTGAAACACATAATTAGGCACAACAGAATTCAATTATATATATTATCCAATCAAAATGTGTGTGTGTGTGTATATGTATGTATATATAAATAAAATGTTGATTGGAACATATTGAAGTTTGTTTTTAAGCATTTCTTCCCATTTGTTTTTTATTTTTAAATTTTCACAGTTGTGGGAAATTATGGGGAGGTCAGACTGGAGGAGTGGTCAGACAATAATTATTTAATGACAGTAGATTCTGAAATTCAAAAAGTAAAAGCTTTATAACCATTAAAACACAATTGCATATTTTGGCATGTGATCTTGACAAAGTAAATGTTTTAAAATCAAACTCTAATAAGTTCTCAAGCAGCATTTTTATTGCCAAACTAAATTTTCATTACTATTGATGGAAATATTTCTTTCATTGCTTGTGTTTGTGCTGAGTGATAAAATCTGATCCTTCCAAGCCTAAATATAATCCAAGTTTTAGAAACACATCCTGATGCAGAAAAAAAAAATAAAAAAGACCGGCTTCTCCCTTATGCCCGTCTTAAAAAATAGAAAGTCCACAATTGGAGGTGGTCTGATTTTTTAGCAATAAAATGCTGTAATTGAAAAAGGCCTTTTTCCAACAAAATTATTATTGAAAAACTTTACTTTTCTAAATTTTTCATTTTCCATGAAATTTGTTGTTGATATTTTTATATTTTTTGTAATTGAAATTATAAAAATAATTGTTTAGTGAAAATTGGAAAATAAAAATCTTGATAACTAGAACTAGTTAGAAATGTTGACAGTTTTCCATCAAAGGCAAACCGTTTTGCAGAAACATGTAAATCTTGATTAAATTTAAGGGGGAAAGTCAAAATTATTCGTTTCAGCTTTCTCACTTCATTTAGATAATGTCAAAACTTTCTGATAAAGTAAAAACATTTAGCTTAGACTACCATTTTGATTTATTTAGGTTAGACTTACATTCATTTTTTAAATATTATATGTGTTGTTTTTAATATTTTAACATAATATAACATTCAAAACAAAATGATTCAGTGCTCCCAAATAAAACAAAAGTCATAATTTTTGATTTGCAGGAAATTTTGAGATTTCAGATTTTTGTTCCAATTTGGAATGAGAATTTTTCAGAACTTTGGAATGTCCCATGTAACAGAAATTCCAGTCTCTGACCAGCTCTCTCAATAACCATTTTGATAAGAGTTAGGAGAAAAGTTACAATTTTAAAAAATTGGCAAAAAAGAAAACAGGGTCTAACTTGAACCACATGAAATTTTTGGGGGAGCGGGGAAGAGAAGTCAAAGTTTTTCTACTAGCTGTAGCCACAATGATGTGGCTGAACTGCTAATAATAAATGTCCCTCTGCTGCAGTGCTTCAGGCCACAACATGCCATCCCATCCTTCCCTGCCCCCCAGTATGGAAATAGAGTTGATTAGGAGCAGTGGCAGAAGCACATACAGTACAGTTTTTCAAAGGCTGGCAGATCTCCTACTGCAGTGTTTCCCAAACTTGGGACACCACTTGTTCAGGGAAAGCTCCTGGCGGGCTGGGCCGGTTTGTTTACCTGCCGCGTCTGCAGGTTCGACCGATCGCGGCTCCCACTGGCCATGGTTCGCCACTGCAGGCCAATGGGGGCTGCGGGAAGCGGCGCCCGGAGAAGCAGCGTGGGCCAAGGGACATACCAGCCGCCGCTTCCTGCAGCCCCCATTGGCCTGCAGAGGCGAACCGCAGCCAGTGGGAGCCGCGATCAGCCGAACCTGCGGATGCTGCAGGTAAACAAACAAGCCCAGCCCACCGGGGCTTTCCCTGAACAAGCAGCATCCAAAGTTTGGGAAACACTGTCCTACTGCATCTGTGCTCATCAAATCACCAGCCAGAGTTCTCCCTGAGGTGTCTCCTTGCTCTACCCTCGTTGATTTGCCAGTCTCTGGCCTTTAATGAGTGTCTTGATCATGTTCACTACAATAAATAGCACAGATATTGTTTAAATCATCATTTCAAAATGTTCCTCACAGCAGGAAGGACTCAGAGATAAACACCTAAACAGGGAAAAGGCAGAAAGGCACATGCAGGGCTTGATTTTCTCCAGAGAACATAGAGAGGTGTCTCATGCTCCAGCCCTCCCTCAGTCATCCTGCCTGGGCACAGGGGCAATTTTAACTTGAGGGTGATGCTTCCTGGTTGCCCCACTGGTGGAGAATGCCCAGGAAATGTGCTAGATCAGTGCATCACCTGACAGCCTTGGTCATAGTCCTATTCATTCAACACCTCATAGAATTAGTTGCACCAGTTGGCTGTAAGCTGCCTAGCAGAGGAGGCATCATGGGCATATGCCCCATGATAACATTCACCCCTTCCACCCATCAGACTTGGCTTCACTAGGGCACTGACCTTTGCATTATCCTGGCCGAGACCAGTGTAGAACCCAGAGGTGAATCACACTGACTACTCAGGGAAGGGGAACGAAGGAAAAAGAAAGGTGCATGCCATGTGCATACAGTGAAAGGTGCTTGGGAATTTGTAGAACCATTTGGTATGTGAGCCAAATGGAAATTTAGTTTCAGTATATGTGTCAGTCAGGTGAAAGGTGATGACTATATTTAAATTTAAAAATACAATGCCTACCCATGGCTCATGGAACCCTAACATCAGTGAAAAACATGGGTTCTCATATGAGGTGGAGGTTTCTGACCATCCTCCCTCTTCATATGGCTAGATTAGATAGAGGTTCTGATGCTTAAAACCTGAAAACCTCTATTCCAAACAAATCCAAATTCTTAGGGAATCTAGACAATTTATATTCCTTTAACGGGTATGATGCATTCAGTTACAGGAGGAGAAAC
Source organism: Eretmochelys imbricata (assembly GCF_965152235.1). Lineage (NCBI taxonomy): Eukaryota > Metazoa > Chordata > Testudines > Cheloniidae > Eretmochelys > Eretmochelys imbricata. The sequence goes on along the minus strand of NC_135573.1, from coordinate 228,010,965 downwards.
TGTTTAGAAATATTAGGTAGAAAAGTTCTGTTTCCAAACATTGAGATTAAAATGCTGCACAGCTCCCCCCACTCTGTCTAAAAAAAAAATCATTATTTTATCCTCTTGCTGTAGTGTAAGTGCACCTTGCTGTACTTAGAGACTACTTTGTGTGTTCCTTCCACAGCAGCAGTCAAGCTTATGCGCATTCTAAATGTTAAGTAGTATTTCTACTTCCTTAATGAAAGGATAAAACAATCATAAAAAAAACAAGGAAACAGGAAACCATGTGAAGCAAAAGTAAATGACCTAACAGGAAAAGAAGACTAAGCATAAAACTTGTTTGGCTTGGATACGTGTTTCAGCATGAGTAGTTTTTCCATAGGAAACCAATCATTAATTTGCTCCAAAATAATATGCAAAAAATAAATATTTCTACATACCAAACGGGTAACGGTAGCTCACGGAAAACAACAAGGGAAGCTTTGCTTATGGGAAGAGGCCAGGGAACTAGTATTGTCTGTCAAATGTAGTTCCTTTTTTAATATGAATTCTGTTAGGTACAGATAGTTTCCTTAGATATCTGTACAGAGAGGTGTGCAATGCATATCAGTATATAGACTTCTTTATTTAAAATACTAGCATAATGAGAAAATATCATGAACCTCAAAGAAAACGTATCAGTGACCCAAATATTGGACCATAATCTGATGCTGTGTAGTCGGAGCATGTGAACTGTATGGAAATTACTGCCCTTGTGGGAATTGGAGTGCATTTTATCATAACAAATTAATGTTATAATCACCTTTGTATTGACAAGGAAATTAAAATTTTAACTTTAACTACAGTCCCCAAGCTGCTTTCCATGGCTGCAAGGAAATGACAGGACTAAATCAAAAACTAAACTGATATTTTGAAATGCACCAGTTTACAAACAAATTAAAGTTGCCTCTAATTTAGTAATTTGGACCCAGAAGCTCTGGATCAAAACAGAATTGCCCTATTACTTCTCAGTAGTTAGGCAATTAGAATTCTGTCCTGTTCAAAATGTTTCCATTTAACTGATGCTACGCAGATGTGATAACAGTAAACTATGACAGCAATAGAGGCTCAAACTCCAGTGGAAAGGGGCCCTCTAGGCTTGCTTGGAAATGCTCAAAACCTCACTAACATTAGTCTCACGATGAAAATGAGTTTAAAAATCTCTAAATATTTATATTGCATATGTATATGGTCTTGATCCCACAAATCCTTCCTCACATGGATAGTCCCCAATCTTATGATCAGTCATATTAAAGTGAAAACGACTACATGCACTAGGGAGGGTTTGTAGGATGATAAGGCCTAAATATTTGTTTATAGAAAAGTGAGAGAATCGGGCCTTCAATCTGGGGCTTCATTTTTATTGCTGGGTGAGATCTGGGATAGAAAGACTGAGGAAAAATGTAGTTCATTTCAATGATAGTTTTTCCCTGAGGGATTTCATTTAATCTTATCATTCTTCATACTCACAAGTTTGGAGAGCCTTAAAAGCCAAACAGTATCAGAGGACAGCTTGTTAGTTAGCCTTGCCATGTTTTCATGCACAAAACTATTCTTGATTTTACTGGGATTTCCCTACACAGACAGATGCAAAATCAGACCAGACAGTTTACATATAACCCAGCCAAAAATATTCTCTAAGTAATTGTTCTTTTGTGTCATAACCAGATCACAAGATTTTCTAAAAGAAGACTGATTTCATTGTATTACTAAAACATGGGATGAGATCAATTGTTACAGTAGAACCCCTATTTTATTAACTAATTGGGGACTGAGGAGTTCATATGATCAAAAATTTCATAAAATTGAACACCTACTTACAGTAGGTGTGATGCATACAATAATTTATTAATCATTTGGTGACAGGGTACATAACAAATGGTAATAAAAGAATACAGCATGCCTGATTTTTCTTTGAAATAATTCCATCTTTTCTTTACCGCCAAATCTCTCCGTATGTTCAAACCTGCACATCAGCTTGAATGTGGGCGAAAGGACTGAAGTCACGTTCGGCTGCAGGAAGATGAGATGACTTGGGCGGCAGAAAAATGATTCATATAAGTGTTCATTCATAAGACAGTTCATAAAATTGAGGTCCTGCTGTATATAGTAGGAAATGAAATAAGAATTGCCTATAATGCTCAACAGAAACAAATTAATTTTTTGTTGAGTCATAGCAGGTTCTTTGAAATACACCCCATATATATATATAGAGAGAGAGAGAGTACATATACTATACATTAATATATTTATATCCATGTGTTTGCATGCTTGCATATAATGATTATTAATTTTTCTAGGTTCTAAAGTCAGTGATATAACATTTCCAATAGTAGTCTGTTCTCATTAGTTAATGGTGGACACTAGCATGAAATTGAATTCTGAAGTGTCAGAGTTAGTATTAAATGATTGTTTTTCTAATTTTGTACTTGAAACCTAACTAACCTGTGTGCAAATCTATTCTAGTTCTAATAAAGTTAATCCCACCAGCAATGTGGTTAACCTTCAAATCAACATCAGTGCTGTGGCTCAAGTACAGATCATAGGGTAAGCACTTCAGTATTTCAATTCATACTTGCAACCAATGTACATTTTTTCAATGAATCTTTATATGACTGTATATTATTTATGGCCCAATCCTGCAAGGTCTTTTAAGTGCAGAACTCTCCCTGATTTCAGGAGAATACCACACACACAAGCATTGCAGGATGGGGGCTTTAGGTCCTGTCGTGTGGAGGAAATGGGCTCTGTGCCCACACCGAGCCCTATTGTCTTCATATATTCAATTGTGTACGCACATAAAAACTGCAGGTTCAGTTCTGGAGTCTGAAATTATCATAATTAATGACAACAAGAAATTTGGAAGGGTTATTAAACCTTTTGTTTCAGGATATAAATAAACTATCAGGATGAATCTATTGTGTGTGTGTGGGTGGGGGAGGAGATTAACACACATCTGCCTACTGCAGGGTTCTTACATTTTCCTCTGAACCAGCTGTGGGATAGTGGGCTAGATGGGGCCTTTGGTGTGATCCAGACTGGTAATTATTACATTTTTATATCCTCAAATATTTGGAAACTGAAAAAGGCAAGAAGCAAGAGGCCCTGTTCAAAACAGTTAATCTAGAGAGCTTTCCACTTTGGTCCTGAACAGTGTTAATGATTTAGCATGCACAAGGTTAATTATCGCTTGGACAGTTGTATGCTGTTGCTGATATCTAAACTAGACCCAATACATAAAAAGCAAGTACTCTATTACTGTTTATGTGTCTAGCACCCTAAAGCATCCCAAGTACCTCACAGATCATAGAGAAGACATGGTCCCTGCTCCAAAGAACAACAATTTAAGATGATCTATCTCAGAGTTTTCTGTAGCCCTTTACCCTAGTATCTCTCTGACCAATATATGCTGGTCTTAAAATTATATAAATCACATTATCAGTATGTATTATTGATACCACATATATTAATATGCATTAAGCACACAATATCAATATAACATATAATTTCTAATACTTATATTGCCTGAATTGGCCTTTGTCTTGTATAATTCTGAGAGAGACAAGGCAAGTGAGTAATATCTTTTATCGGACCAACTTATGTTGGTGGAAGGCACTGCAAACTATGGTTTTATAATCCTGTTCACTGAGGCTAAGTATCCCATAAGACTTTGCTAAACTGAAGTAATCTTTGGCATTAGAAAATAACAAACTTGTCTAAGGCAAAATTTGTTAACCTTTTACCCTGGAACAAGCTAGGGAGGTACTTTCACACACATGCTAGTATCCAAAACAAAGATAAGGAAAGGTACAGAACAACAATTTATGGAACAGAGATGAACTGATGGGTTGGATTTTAGTAACACGTAAAAAGTCTTATAACTTATAAAATCATCCCATAAATACTCCTAGCTGAAATGTGTATCTTTGGGAGCAAACATTCTGTGTAAGGTGAATTTAACAACAATGCATGAGACTGCTTCCCAGAAACTGGTATCATATTGAACTTTTCTTCCTGTACTACTATTGAATTTTAGCAATAAACCTGACTGACATTGGTTATTTGGTCTCCTGAATGTATTTCATACCTAACCAAAGTGTGGTTAAGCAATTGGCTATGTAATTTATCAACAATCTAAGTGCTTCCCAGCTAACAGCAAAAAGAAGACTAAAGGAAAGGGGGTTATTCAAAGTAACATGAGGGGCAAACCAAAGCACATGTGGTCTTCTGTTAAGGGTTACTTTTTTGTAAAACAGTGTTTGTTTTAAGAATGTTCAAGATTAAAGTGAGTTTGCATCATTTTCAGGGATAGTCAGATAGTCATTTTCTGGGATAGATAGAGAGGAAGGGAGTTAGAGAGAAAGAGGTGATATTTTTGGCAAGGTGGTGTTATGGGAGAGGATTTATAGAGACTGAAACAAAGGATGATTGGGAAGACTACATAGAGGGAAGAGAAAGTGGAAATTGAGTATGAGGATTGAGGATGCAGTAAGGAGAAGAAAGCAAGGTGCACTCTGTGTGTGTGTGTGAGAGGGGGGCGGGTGGGGGTTGTCAAGAGTAGGTGATGATGTCAACGAACAGTAAGAGGTTAGAGAGAATGAGTGAACCAATTCAGGTGAAATGTTCAGTAATCATAGCCCTAAAATCATGGGGCTGCAGATTCTGCAGACATTCTTCCCACCCCTGCTGCAGCTGGTGATGGTGAGTGCTTGTGCTCATAGAGGAATCTGTGCCTCCAGAAATATGCTGGACCTGGTGGAGAAGGGCCATGTGGGTGCAGCATGGCCTTTGGGGCCTGATGCCCTGGAGGTGCTGGTGCTGGTTCAGTGGCAGCCAAGGAAGCAAGTGGGACTGAGCATGTGCTGAAGTGCTTAGCTGAACCAGGGATAAAATAAAGATATAAACTGGCAACAGAGCTGGTTGAAAACGTTGCTATTTTGAGGGCAGGGATCTTCCCTATTAAAGTGCCTCCTGTTTTTCAGTGATGACTCTAACATGCTGGGTGCATCCACAGATTACTCTTCTGTGGGCTCTTACTTGTCTCTACTGTAATGCTTTTTCTACACTGCAATATGCATGTCTTTTGATGAAAATCTATGTAAACAGATAAACAGCTGGGCCTGGGCATTTGGAAAACCAACATCAAATATTAGAGAATGTACCCCAAAATAGGCCTTAGGGACAGGTGACCTGGGTTGCTGCCCCGGGTGCTGAAAAGTAGGGTGTGTAACAGACATGAGAATTGTTTCATATAAGGACTTGTAGTCAGCACACTCTCTACTTTATGGGCTTGTCCCTTTGCTTTTGGTATTTGCCATAATGTGGTAGATGTGTGAAGAAACATCGCAAGGTCTTTGCCAGAGAGATTTTGCTAATTAAGGAACTGAACCTCAGGGAAGCTAACCACCCCAACTCTCAGGAAACTGGGGGAGTGGAGAGAGAAATAATTGAATATTTTATTAAGGAAGTTTGACAAAATGCATCATATTATTTGCTGAATATATATGTGAGTTATTCTGCCACATCTGAGGTAGGGAAAATATCTTCATCAAATAATTTATTAAAACAAATGAAGAATTGTCATGCTTCCTGTTGGAGTTTAGTAATGCTGTTTGTCATTTTTTTTCTTTAAGATATCCATGTTTCAGTGACTATTCATGTGATTTCCACTTGCTTCTAGCCAAGCCTCTGGCAGAGAACACCATAGGAAGGGAGTCAGTTAGTATGGGAAGACTTGCTGCAGGCAGAAGTTTCTTAACAAGGATTAGATTACTGCACATCCACAGTGGTCTGTAAATGTTTCTCAGGGTATGTCTGCACTTTGAGCCAGTGGTGTGAAGTCCAGTACGAGGAGATTCCCATGCTAGCTCTGCTCAAGCTCATGTGCCAAAAATAAGAGTGTAGCTGCAGCAACAGAAGGGGCTAGCTCCCCGAAAATATACCTAGTGTTGTGGAAAGTGCACCTCCACCTCGAAGTGTAGACTTACCCTCATTGGTTAAAGTTACATATGTGGAAACCACACCCACACGCAGCCTTGGCTACACATATCTGTAAAATTTGAAGGGCATTATTTGGAAGACAACTGCCTGGATTTATCATGCGGTGTTATGCTGAAAGTTTCCATTCTAGTGGTTTTAGTTTTTGAAACATGGTCTAGTGAACATACCAATTACTATATTTAATAAGAATAACTTGTGGTTTTGAGACTCATTAGATAGCTAAACAACTGGCAGCTATTTGTGTGTATACATTTTTACGTATCTTCCATTGAAATCAGGGGCAAATGTAAAATCTGATACACAAGAGTCATCGTGTGTGTTTGAGGTATCCTTTCAGTGTTGTGGGTTCTGCAGTCATTGCAAAGCTATGAATGTTATTTCACCAGGGATAGATATATCCTTTAACTGGTTTTGGAATAGAATGTGTAAAGGAACAGAACAAAAAGGAATTTAATGATACAAAATGTAAGAGGTGTTTGTAGCATTTCATGGCATTTGGAATACTTGGTGGTGAACTGATAGGCATTTCATACAATGGTACTTCTGTTGTAGCATGTCATTAGTAACTTGTGGCAAACCACAACCTAGGTGGCATATCACCAAAAATAAAAGCCAGCACATTACATCCCTTTCCTTTCACTTGAAAGCATATCACATTCTCATCAATCAGTTATTTATGGTCCTATGAGACCTTGCCTATTCATAGTGCTTTGAATAAATGCAATGGTTAAATAATCCTGTGAAATTCCATTAGTTTACAAAATAAGAAACAACCAAACTTACTTTGAATATACAGCTCTGAATAGCAACCAGTGTATATCTTAACAGCTGGATTTTTTTTCTTTTTGGAGGAAGAGTACCACCCCAACTAACAAAAAATGCTTTATAAACTCCTGGCAGAAACTCATTATGCAAAATTGCACTTTTCCCCCCCAAGACAAGTACTCAGATTATCATTTTTATTCAGACTTCTCTTTGTATGTATAAAATGGTACCTTTACTAACAGGCTAGGTCTGTGAAAAGGCAAATTGGTTCTTTTTGAGAAAGAAAAATGCATTTTGAAAGTATAAGAAAAATTGAAATATTACTATACCTGGTTTGATTTGAAATGTACCCTTCCTTTACTGGTTTATTATGCAGGCAATAAGTGTATATGTAGCACAGCTTGCCTGGTATAGCTTCAGACCCTGCTGCTGTCCCAGTTTGCCTTTGCTAATAGTCTCTCTTCTGGGTTTAAAGCCCTTTATCAGCCCAGAGCTAGAGCTGCTCATCCTGTGCAGGTCTCCCTCCCAGGCCTTCTGCCTGGAAGCTCTGGAGAGTTCTCACCTGCCCTCTTCCCAGCAGCTCCCTCCCCAAACCTTCTTAGCTGGCTTCTGCTCCCTGAAGCCTGGCTCTCTGCCTGGGAACTAAGGAGAGACTCTCTGAATTCAGCCTTGTTGAACTCCAGGTTGCTTTTACATTCCCCAGAAGGCGTGGTCCAGTTCCAAACTACTCCCTGTCATGTGGACCCTGGTGTCATTCATTTCACCTGAGGAGGTGGGCTAAGCCTGCCACAAGTGAGGCTGAACCGAACCCCTTTCAGGGCCAGCTTGCCCGGTGATGGTTGGTACACAATTGTGTGTGACTTCTATAGCTTTAATAAAAAGTAAAATACGTGATTTCTTTCATTGTCATAAGAAAGTGTTACAGAAATAAAGTGACAGCAGTATAGAGTAAATTTGGTGACTTTCGTTTAAATATTCAGTCTCATACCAATTTTTCTTTTAAAATTCAGTATTTTGTAGTAGACAGGACTGTGTAAATCAACATTTTAAATTAAATATGGCGATATGAAAAGCTTTTTTCCATAAAATATGAAATATTACCTAAGAGAAACATCCAAAGAATGGTGAAATGAGAGTGACCAAATTATCCTGATGATTGAGGTCATAGGTCAAATCCAAATTCTTATTGTACATTTTGGGCAAATTGCCTTTCAAAAGACTTTACCTATTTTATTTTATTAGTGTTTCTGTGGGTCTGATTCCCCCATCTTCTACTCCTAACAGTTTAGTAGGAGTCCTTAGACAATACGTTATTCAAACATTCAGATTTCTAAATTAAATACAAAATAAAATTAATCGAAATGTAGAGATAAATACCCTTCAAATTAACCTGATTTACTTCATTTATTATAAAAATAGCAGCCATCCCAAGCATCCATTGTAAAGTTTATTTTAATAGATTTTACACGCCCCGTATTCTTTTATTTTAAAATAATTGTAACTGAATGTCCAAATTTATATTTTTTAAATTGTTTCTGTTGATGAGAAGAAAACTGCATGAGGAATTGAATAGGAAACACAGGTTTTTAAAGCCTTCTCTTTTTTATTTATAGCACAGCCAGTGTTTTGCAATATTTTAGTGGTTCCTTAAAGTGACATGTGTCAGGGCTTTGTTTCCTAATCTCCGAAGAAGCATTAAAACAGAGACTACTACTGGAAGAAAAGCAATTTGTGAAATTTAACAGATTAGAGCCAAGCACCTAATTTAAAATTCTCTTACTTTTTAAAAATATATATTAATTTTATGTGTCTTATTTGGCTTTAGTTTATGAATGTGGCTTCTGGTATCCTTGCTTTTGTGAGTTGATGGCCTTTTTACAGCCCGAGGGAATATCCAGAATTACCAATATAGTACAGGCTTGCCTTAACATTGTGAAGTCACAGTGTTAGCTGTTCTTTCCCTGTTTCCAAACTACTCCAGATGCTCTCCACTTCTTCTTATCCAATATTCCTTTATTTTCTGCTATATTCTGCAGCAAAATTTCTGTCAGATATTTCAGTGATTGTGCATGACATTAGAACTGGAAACAGAAACCTTTTTTTCTTCCAAAGACATTTTAAAATGTCAGCAGTTGCAACAAAAATACTGGTTCTTCTAGGAACAACCTGCTCCTATGGTTCTGCATTCTGTGTTGAGATTCAAGAGAAAGCTATTTTTAAGATCAGTGGTTAGAAAGCCATGATTGTTATGTTATATACTTAATCAAACATTAACCTAGATGAATAATTCATTTGTGATTTAAATTTTTTACAACATGCTGTTGGCCCAAACATGAATTTCCAGCTCTGAGAGACAACACATTTAAACATGACACCCCTCCTCAAAGCTGCATAATCTTAAAATTAGTACCAAGTGGGTTTTACAGCAAAACTGCAATCAATGTTAACTGCAGCAATGAAGGGGTAATATTTAATTTGATTATTTATTATTTTAACACAAACCTACTTCTGTTTCAGGCAGTATTGTCGGATGTCCGTTGCAGGATGTACTGACCAGAACTCACATAATGAGCTAGAAGAGAATCTTGGGCTGTGACAGTTTAAGATCTCATAGGCTAAACTGGGTTAAAGTTAGTGACTGGATGGGAGGCCTCCAAGGAACTTGCAGGTGCTGCAGGAAATAGTATTTGTGATTTAGATAGGAATTTTAAAAGAATTAACACTACTCAGCCTTTTCTGAGATGGTAGGAAGGAGAATTAAATAGGAGGCTAGAAGAAAGTTGTGAAGTTCTAATTTACTTTGGGATGGAGATGCAAAGAAGGTAGAAAAGCATCTGATCCAGGTGCTTAGTTTCATTATGTACTATGTCCTTTTCTCTTAACCCTTGTTTACTGATTGTATGATGCTCTAACATTTTGGATAATTGCGATGAATGTTACTGTTTTTGAACCAAAAAGAGGAAGATGATCCAGTGTTTAGGACACTAGCCAGAGCTGAGGCACACTGGATACAATTCTTTGCTGCACAACAGACTTTCTGTGACCCTAGGCAAGTTGCACATCTTAAAATGGGAATAATAGTACTTCCTTACCTCACAAGGGTGTTGCAAGGATAAATACATTGAAGATTGTGAGGCACTCTGATACTACAAGAAGGGAAGCCAAATAAGTACCTAAGACAGATAAAATTAATTAAAAAGGAAGTAGAATGTAAAATTCTAGACTCTGGAAACTCTGGATGAGGATGAGAAGAAAAACCTGAAGTTTTTGTGTAGAGCACTAACCTGAGTTTATTGCATTGAGTGATGCCTTCAGAGAGCAGAGTGAGGAGTATGCTATAAATACCTAGACAGATAGCACTCTTTCCTCCAAGTCAACAGAGAATCAGTCCTCTAATGGTTGGGTGCAACATGTGGCTGGAGGGTGCCATCCTTCAGATGAGATGTAAGGCTGAGATATGACCATTAGTGCTCATTAAAGAGTCTATTGCACTTTTTGGAAGTGTTGTCCAATTCACCTAGCATAATTCTAGTGACCATTCGGCCTATCTAAAACGTATTTGTAGTTTCAACTGGATAAAGTAGTCTTAACTTTGTTAAAGGTAGTATATCTGCTGATAACATAGCAGATAAATCTGCAAGTGACATATTAAACCTTTTTATATATTGCAGTGTGTCTCATCCTCCACAAATTGTTTTGCCACTTCACAACTGGGAGCCTAAAGATGAGCCCACCAAAGAAGAGGATGTCGGCCCTTTAGTAGAACACATATATGAGGTATAATTTGAAGGCATTTAGCTTCTTAAAGGTCTGATTCTGCTCCATTGAGTTCATTTGGAGTTTGGTCATTGTCATCATCTGGAGCTGGATACAAGTCTTAATGCAAATATTGTTACTCTAGACGTTCGTCCAAATTCAGTCCTGGAGTAACCAGGCACAACTCCTGTGGTTTAGTGAGAGAGGCACCAGTTTATGCCAGGGCAGGATTTAGTTCCTGGTCATTAAGGAATTCTAAACACATTTGATGTTTACTAAATACTAACCAGGAAGCTGTGGACCAGATCCAAAGCACATTAAAGTGAACGCTGAGTTTTTCCATTGACTGCAATGGGTTTTTGAGCAGGCCCTATGAGAACTATGAAACTGATAAAATATGTTGCCTTTAAAATGTAAGTAACTCCAAAAATCACAGCAACTTAAATGCAACAACATGTTCTCTGCTCTCCAAGTGAAAGATGTGTAGCTTCCAAAAGAACAACAAAAAACTTCACAAGTATACACAAGGAGGCTTTGTGTATTAATATTTTGAAGTGTACGTCTTTCCATCATGTGTTTTTTCTTCTGGAGATATGCTGATTGAAAAGAAAAGGGGTTCATGTTCAAAACAAGTACTTTTAATGAACTAGGCTGAATACAGACCGTGTTTTGAATTTGATAGATGACCTTCTGCAAGGGGGTGAAACAAAGTGCTTCACTTACGGTTACAATTCACAAGCCAGTAGTCAGGAAAGGATAGGCAATTTGAAACAGAGAAGGAACCACTAAACTTAAACAAAATTATATGGTTAAAATTTGCAAGCCAAATACTGAAGTTAAATTAATCAGAGATATCAACCTATGAACAAAATAAAGTGTTATGTTATAATTTTACAGCTTAACATGTTTCTACAACTTGTAATAAGGATCTTCATGTTACCCCACTTGGGCTCTGATGCAGCAGTGCACTGAAACATGTACGTAACTTTCAGCACATTTGTAGTCCCATTGAATAAGGAATCCCCTATGGTTTAGTCACAAATAAAAAGCTTCACTGAAAAAAAAGTAAGGTTGAAAATGTGTGTCACTGGGTTCCAGTTAAAGCCCAGAAACCAACAGTGCACCTTCTTCACAAAAAAAACTTTTAAAACGTCCCAGAATGAACAGCAAAGCATCCAGCCTATTCCACTCTTACACCAGACCCAATTTACGCCAGCTACCCAAACTTAAAATTGCCCTCACACATTTGTGAAAGTATGTGCTCATGTGAAAAAAAAAATTAGAAGGTTCTCGGTGCATCATTTCTTTTCTGATTTCTTTTTTTACCAAACTTCCCAGAAAAACTCTTTTCTGGGATGTGCTGTGACCTCTTAGATTTCAGGAAGATTTTGGGGAAAGCTGGCTTGAAGAGGTTTGAAAACTGGGTTTTTAATAATGAGGAAGTAGATTGAGCCTTCATTATGAAACAGCTACTGCTGCTCCCTCAAAGGGGGTTAGGTTCTGACACTGATGCAACAGCTATATATTTCCAGTAACGCCGTTGTTGTAAATGAGGACAGAATTTAGCACTTTATTTTCTCATCCCCACTTCGTAGGCAATTGCAGACCTTAGCATCAGAGGTAAAAATACAGGTGAGAAAGCCACTAAGCACTTAATATTGACCGGGACCTAGGAAACCTGTGTGTTATTCCCACCTCTGCTAATGTCCTTCTGGCTGACCCTGAGCAAGTCACTTCACCTCTCTGTGCTTCAGGTTCCCCACCTATAAAATGAGAATAATGATGTTTACCTCTTTTGTAAGGCTCATTGAGATCTCTGGCTGAAAAGTGTTGTAAGGTCTAAATAGATGTTGTTGTTGTTCCTGGCCTTGGAAAGTTGTACATTGATGAGTTTTGTTATTTATTTGACAGCTGTACAATATTGGACCGAGTGCCATCAATGAAACATTACTCCATGTTGGATGGCCTGCATCCAGTCGGGAGGAGTCTCTTCTTTACGTTCTTCATATTCAGACACGTGGACCATTGCAATGTCAAACAAGCTCTGCTATCAATATATTGCAAATAAAGGTAGGATATTTGCTACTGTTTTTTAGCCTTGTCTACATTTTGTTTGCTTTTTTGGACTGCCACGCCACACTGAGCTGAAGGTTTCATTCAGCTGTTCACAATGGCACCCAGATAATTTTCCTAACTTGGAAAATGTCGCTATTTAGAATGTGTAGAACCTGACAAGCTTTGTACTGTGATGTGTGTTAAATCTCTATCCTATTTTTTATCAAGGGACTCTGGTTTCAGTTGCAAGGTTGCAGCCCCAAGAATTAGACACAAGATGATTTTACAATCGGCAACTTTGCTCTCTCTGTTTTTAAGGGGCAATTTTATTACAGCTGTAAATAGACAATGCAGGATTTTGCAGCTCTCGTGAGACCCTGTAAATTCTTGTGCCATTAGTTTGCAAATGCCAGCTCCCAAGAGCTCAATATTTGGGAGATGCTTGCAGATGCTCACATATATCAAGGTGCCTCAGTTTGGCTTATCTCTACATACAGCTGGTTAATACAACATAAAACTGGTTTGTTTATCTAATGCACATTGCACTTTCTGACAAAACTCTGAGTGAATCTCATAACATGCAAGTAGTCTGACTTTTGTGGTTCAAGTTCATAGTTTCACAAGTTTATGAAAATGTTAACAATGGAAAAATATTAGCTCCCTACTACTTTTTAGTTTTTGGACTGAAGACTTTATCATCATACAATTTTTCTTTGGTTTGATAAGACTTTGGCATTTTTGCTGCATCCTAATCTAATGCTAAAAAGTGTATGCATGATTAACTCAGCATAACTGCATCAAATTAAATGATCAGCTACTAGTCAAGATTACTAGCTGCACACTTTCCTTCTCTAAATTAATTTGGATTATTATTGATTGCAGACATAGAAATAAGACTACTTTGTAGAGACTAGAGTCTGACTCTGATTATACTTATATATATGATTGGCTTCATTGGAATTTATATTACAATAGAAACTCAAATTGACTAGTCATACAGAAATGTACAGTAGCAAGATCTAGTGCCTGTCCCCAAAGAGTTTACAATCTAAAAAAAGAAAAAGCAGATAAAGGGTAAATCAGAAAGTCAGAAAACATTCAGGCAAAATGCTCAGAGAATTGTGCCTGGCACACACGTTCTTACTGCCAGCTTTTTAAAAAATATACATGAACTATCCTACCTGCAATTTCCACCTAGCCTTTTTGTTCTGCTAAATAACAAATGAGTAGGATTTCATTCCATCTGTACATGAAAGTGCTACCATAGAGTTTTCTTGTAATTCTGGTAAACTTACCTGGCTATCCAGGTACATTCTCAGCTATGGGGTGCACTCATAGTTCAAGACATTTTTGTCAGATTGATAAGATTATATCATGGACACTTTTAGTTTCCTGCAGTTGTTGAACAGCAAGTTCATATTTGTTTGTAATCAAAAACTACACTCTGATTTTGGGACTATGGTGCCCCGGATGCTGGTCAGCAGTTGACTGAGAATTCTTGTCTATATTCTTCCTGATATTGATGGTCAAAAGACAAGTGTGTGCCTCAGTCACATTACCTGAAAAATAGGGATAATACCCACTGAGGAGTGCTGTGAAGCTTAACAAATTTCTCTTTATGCTTAATAAAGTGTTTTGATATCCTCCAATGGAAGGTGCTATACAAGGGCTATGTTTCAACATCACGTAAATAAGATCACTGATATTGTACAAGATGATCAAATGTTTCTTCCCTAGAAATGAAAATTCTCTCATCTTTTATTCTTCCCCTTCTACTTGCAAATGCTGGAATCATTTAGCAGAACAAAGACTCAAAGTTGCACATCACTACTGCACAAAATTTGAAAAAACCAATTGAGTTCCCGAAATAAAAATCTACAGAATAAGTATTCTGTATTGTACTATACTTGTTATAACATTTATTTCCTTAGTAAGGTTAATTTGAAGAAGCTTTCTGTCCATTTCTTAGACTTAATATTTAGTTTGTGTATGGCATAGTTTATGGACATGCTTTTCTTAGAAATCTTGTTTAATACACATCATATCGGGTATGACTTTACTGCAGTTAGCAATTATTGGGACAGTATAAATAAATAACCTGCAATACATCTCATATTACTTGCCAATTTCATTCAGAATTATTGGTGTATTATAAGTACAGAGAGCAACTCTGAGATAAAACCTGAGGTCCTCACTGAAAGGTGCCTTTAAGATACAAGGCACCAACATCCCAGAGCTGCCTGATGGACAGGCAAAGAGTGACAACTGTGGCAGCTACCGCCACCCCCTTTTAAAGGGCTTTAGAACACTTTCCCTCTATGGCTGGTGGAGATGGAGGGAATCTATTACTCCACGTCCTTCCCAGGCTCCTTTGGCGTGGCCAACATTGCTAGTCCCATGAAGTTCTTGTGCTCAGGTGAGCAAAAGAACTGGGGGTTTAGATTGTAAGCATTTTGGGGCAGGCATCATCCTTTCTATTCAGTCTTTGTACAGCACCTAGCACAATGGGGTCTTAGGGCTGGGATTCCTAGACACTAGTGAAATACTAATACTAACCAGCCCCGGTACTGGGGCACAAATGGCCCCTGAGGAAGGCTTCTTGCACACACAGACACATCTTGCACTCATATCCAGCAGTCAACCATAATAATCTGGCATTAAATTTTTAGCAAGTCTTCACCCATACTCCCACAGAAGTCAGCTCAAATTTCCCTGAATTAAAAACCTTAGAATTTGGTCCATTTGCTTTTAAATACACTATTTTCTTATCAGACCCTAGTGATTGTTTTCACTACTATTAACTACACCACAGTTGCTTGCCATTTTTTAACAAATTGACTGCTTTGTTATTTATATTTCAACTCTAATGGTTTGTTTTTAGCTGGCATGCATGGAGATTTTTTTTACATTGTATATTCATGTACTTTAAATTGTATAGTATGTGAATTCACACATTACCTAAAATGATAAACTCTATCTCCATGTAGTCACATTAGGAGTCTGTTTTTATAGCTGCTTTTAAGTGCTCATGGTTTTTAATATTTCAGCAAATATCTATTGTTTCTGACTGTGCTATAAAATTTAATTGCTGAGTGCGGTACTGAATGGAATGTAACACACTAATGGGAGGTATTAGGTATGAATGGCTGATGAAAGGATTCATACAGTATATTATTATTTTATAACTTGGTAGAAGCTTTTGCTTTGTCAGCATTATGACGCATTTATCAGTATAACCTTTCACTTGTCTCTTGTTAGTCATTTTTACAATGAAATGCTTCTCAAATTATTTCAATGGCACTGGCACAAAATAAAGGACCAACTGGTTTTCTATTCTGCATTATTGTTAATTAATGTGATGCATCCAAATTATTTTCCTTCCTATGGATCTGATTCTCTATTCATAGCAGCTATGCAGATCTTGGAGTTTGGGATAAACCTATGTATGTAAAGGCCTAGTAGCAACCATTTCACAAAAGCATTGATCTGTCATTCTCGAGAAGTGTGTATTTTAAGATCCACATTTCTTATGGCAGATCCCCCAAAAGGAGCTGGGTTTGGTTTAAAGTCAGAAGATTTAGCAGAACTCTCCAGTTCTACATATTATGCCATGAGAAACAAGATAGCTAATTTATTAAACATTACTGATTCCAGACACTTCTTGGGGTAAACACTTCTTGTGTGTAGCCAGTAGAGAGTAAGTTGTTAAAGATCTTGTGGGAGAAACAGAGGTCCACATGCAAAACCTATTACAGATCTGTATAAACCGGGATTTCAGAGTCTAATCTACACAAGGGCAGCTACATTGATAGCAGGCCACTGGGAGCTGAAATCCTCAGTGTAGACAAGGACTACTTTTTCATTGGTACATTTCAGCTTCAGTCTCGCTAGTGCTGCTGTGTATTCCAGAAGCAGCTTAAACAGGCCACTCTTGAAAATGATGAGTAAAGTTGTACTAACAACAAACTTTTAGGCTTGCTAAGAATTCCAAAAAATCAAAAGATTTGTTCAACCCAAACATTTCAGTTTTGGTTTGAACTAAATATTTTGGTTCAATTTAGAGCATTTAAACTGTTTTTATTTGAAGGAACTTATTTTGAACAGAAAAATCAAAACAGTTTGTTTTGAAAATGTTGAAACGAAGTGTTTCTTTTTCTGAATATTTTCTTGTTGGCTCGTTGGCTTTTTGTCAACATGAACTATTCAGTGAAACCAACATGAATTTGCAGAATGTTTTGGTGTTGCTGAATCTGCACTTTTCACCCCTTTCCTCCCCCGTCCCCGTCCCCAAAAATTTCAGACAAAATTTTTTACCCAGTTCTAGAGATCAGGATAAGGGAGAAATGCTACATTTTCCTCTGAAGTTCAACAGCTCAAAAACCACTGGTGAGAGCAGGCAGCTGACATACAAAGAGAAATGCCATATCTTTCTTCCCACACAGCCGCTGTGTTCAAGAAGACTTCTCAATTATAAATTTGATCTAAGAAGCTGCACTGGGAGCATTATAGTCAGGATTGAGAGGAGTTCATAGGCAAAAGCATGCTTCAGGCTGTAGTGACATTTTTTATTTTTATTTTTTAACATAAACAGAAAATTACTGTTTTTTTCACCTTCCTATTTTCTTTTCCTCATTACTATCTTATTTTGATAATGGCTACATCTGTTACATAAATGAGACTGGCTGGCAATGAGGGTTGTGATGTCATATCTCTGTTTTGTGTGGAATTTGATCATGGCAATGGAAACATCAAACTGAGTAACAAGACTAAATAAGGGTTTAGATGCTCAGCATATTATACCACAAATTTAAAATAGCCTTTCTATATTTTAACTTTACAAAAGCATCATAAACAGAATGATAACTGCTTTGTTTCAAATTAATAGTGTTAAATAAATACTATCATCATATGTTACTACTTACAGCAAACAGGAACAGATGCTGGTGGGGGAAAAGCTTCAATTTCCAGGACAGATTGTATGTTGACTAAGGCTGAGACTTCACCGAAGGGCATTTTATGCCTAACTTAGATGTCTAACTTCCACTGGAGTTAATGGGATTTGGACACCTAATTCCCCTAGGCTCCTTTGAAATTTCCAGCCTAAAATGCTTTTGACCTTTCTATTTCATGCATACCTACCAGCATACCTACCAGAGGAGGAGGCGTGTGGAGGGGCCAAGAAGGCCAAAACTAGACAAATGTAGAGACCATCAAATGGCTTAGAGAAAGGTATGGTCCACAAGATAGGAGCAAGTGCATGAAAAGCTTTAGAAACAAAGGGCCAAACTCACCCCCTCTCCCGACTCCAGGAGAATACAGTTTTATCTCCTTATACTAACCTGGCCCCGTGGGCCACTGGAGAGATTCAATTCCCGAGGTAGAACAGGAGCTACTTCCACATCTATCATTCCCAGGTGGTTCTGCCTGTCTAGCGCAGCTTTAGTCTCCAGTGAAAGCCATACAAACTGAAGCTGCAATAGGAATACACTGAATCAGGGTTTAGCCTAGCCATGTCCGTCCCATGCCAGCACTGCCAGCTTTTGGAGCTGGAGTTGCCGCCCAGGTATCTCCCCGTAGAGGATAGGCTGTGGTTGACTGGTGCTACAAAAAAGCCAGAAGACTTTTCACTCTGGAGAGATTGCTATATATATTGCTATATATATTGCTACAGGAGGGTAATTTTGAATTGCTTCCTGATGTGAAGAGGGAACTGCTGGAGATGTTTGAGAATTGTATGTGGATACATTTCTTAAACATGTGAGAGTGTGGGTTGTAATACTTTGGAATAAGGAGAGCTGAAACCTCCACAAACTTTTAACCCTGTATAGAACATATACAACATTACTTATTTGTATATATTAGCCTTGTAATCTATTTAGTGTATTTTGTCTTTGAGCATGGGTGCTGGGGGTAAAAACACATCCTGACTAAAATGTCATTGAAACTGTCACATTCCAGAAAACAGTTTGGTTTTGAAAATTTGGTATTTTTAGACAAAAAATCGCTTCATCAAAAATTTCCTGACAAGCTTTATTCATGACCTATCCACCCTTGGAATCCTTTGATTGGGATTCCAGCTACCAAACTGGTCACCCAACTATTCTAGTGGATAGAATACATGTATTTAACGTAAAATATCTGTACTCAAGACTAAGAACAAGTTTTCAGCTGAATCATGGAGACTAGCTTTAGATTTTTGCAGTAACTGAATGTCCCTGTTGCCAAAACCCTATACTCTGTGAAATATTCACAATTTTTTTAATCTGTTATTTGACCAACTCTACCTTTATATATAATCTGTGTTCACACATTGATGGCTTCTTCCAAAGATAAGTTTCAGTTTATTACAGTGTATTCCTTTTAATTTGTCATCATTAAGGGGCCCTACATGTACTGATGAAAGAATCTTGGAAATAAATAACACCCATGTGTTACCTCACTGAGAGAGAATGAGAGAGATTTACTATCTGCTTAAATATTTCCTTACTGCAGAAAAAAAAATTAATTTAAGTAAAAGAATTTCATTTCTGATTAACGACTTTTTCAGCAGTTAATTATACTATTCTTGCACTCTGTGGGATGTTAAGAAGTAAACTGTCCTGACCCTCATACATTAAATCAGACAAATGGTAGAAATATAGTACTATACAGGAATAGCGTATGGAAGGGGTTATGTGTGTATTTATGTCTGTGTTTACCTTTTATACTAAAAAAAATTCTGATAACTGCAAATACTTCTTTTAGGAATTTGTTTAAAATAAATGCAAGTTTTGTGCTTCAGAGTTTAAATGCATACCAGCCTATACATTCCTTTAATCTGAGGCCCTTAAGGAATTGTTTTGGATGTATTTATGTGAATTCCTGTTGAGGTCAGATCACAAACTTCATCATATATTTCATTGCAGCTTGACTTGATAAAACTGTGCTAAATTAGAGAATTTATCTCTCCTTCCTGAAAAATTAGGATCCCTTTTGTTTCTCTGGAAGCTTCAAGAAAGACAAAGGAAGACACTAAGTGCCTTCTATATCATCTAAACACAAAACTACCAACAATAAAAATAGACTTTGTCTCTGAGATTTCTGTCTCTTAAATTTTCTGTTTGTGAATATTCACACAAAGTTTAAAGACAAATCAGTTGGAGTTTTTACTAAGTTGGAGAATTTTTGTTATAATAATTAATCTTCCAGAAACAACCACCAAAAATGAGGATAGTAGGATGCAGGTCTTTTTGGATGCTGGCAAAACCATTACATTCCTAGAGCCAGATTCTGATCTCTATTAATGACTAAATTCAGTGGGAGTGACTTTGAATTTACACTGTAACAGAGATCAGAACCTGGGCCCGGGAGTCTAGCAAAAACAAGTACAGCAATGAAATTGGCTCCAGTAAAGAATGAGGATTAGAAAAAAAAAATTATCTAGTGCAATGCATATTGCTGGACACCATCCTTCTGTGCTATTACAAATCAAGCTGCTAGTTGAAGAAAGTGGTATCTAGTCTCATGGTAGTGCTATTAAATTTATTAAAAAAACAAGTCAGTATAAAGTTCAAGCTCCCTGAGAAGGCAACATACCTGTTAGAGTAACTGTATGGTATATTATTACAGTTCACTGTCTTTCTTTTTCCAGTTTGCTATTCCACAGGACGCCCCGGAACTCACTGCTTTTTTGCATAACTCCACTATTCCTCACTATATCGGGCGGAGGGATGTCACCATGGTAGAACCTCGAAGGAAGAGCTACGCAAAAATACTGGTGAGCTAATTTGAAATATATAGTGCTAGGACTATATGCGCAAGCTATACAATGTGACTGTTGGTTTTGTCATATTCTCTTTACAGACTTTTAACTTCCTACTGTTCTAAGTGACAAGTAAATGATGGAACAACTGATTTTTAAATCTCTTCTCTTAACTATGCGTTATATACTGCACCATTGATTTTCTTGGTACTTTACAGACAAATTGTGACAGATCCTTTACCCAACGATCTTACAGTCTAAGGACCCAGTACTGCAGTTCGGACCACAAATACAGACCTCTCTACCAATGCATTGCCTCAAGTGGCCTCTCTGTGAAAGTAGAGAGGCTCATGGATTGCACACACACATGCCTCCACCCACTCACTGGGGTCTTTCACCAGATCATGGCCTAAAATAATGAAACATAGTAACACTTTTAAAATCTATGCATATATTTTCTTCACAGGGCTTTAACATTTTCATAAAATTCTTAAACTCAGCTACTGAAATGTACCAAAAATAACAGCGCTGTCCCATAATATTGTCAAGTGCAAATATTCATTCAATAAATACTCAAGACATTCTCTGGCTTCAAGAAATGTCAAGTATTTTGTTCTTTAAAGTATCACAAGCCATCAAAATAGTTCCAGTATAATTTACCAGTTTTTTTTTTAGTTTTCATGGGTAAATATCTGACCAATCAAAAACGTAGGGTCTGTAAAATGTTGGCAACAGCAAAGACCTCTCACCCAGTGTAGCAACATAGCTCTGAGTATCAGTCTCAAAGCCTTCTGGGACATGAACATCTGGACGATAACGTGCTGTCAGTCTGGTTTTTGTTGTTCATACATTGAGTACTCCACGTTTTAGTGTATTTAAGCATCACAATTACCAGGTCCTTTTGCCTGGAGGCTGTATTTCTAAATCGGTGACCCTGAGGCCAAAACCTGGGATTCTTGTGGCCATCATTTCCATTTATTTTTATTAACTCCAACCTGAGTTTTATTAACCCCTGCTGTCCAGTCTCCTGTTAAACGGTTCACTGTCACCATATGTTTGAGCTCCTCACTATCACCAGAAGTTGTCACAAATAGTCAGGAAAAAAAAGAACTCTGTAGGCCTAAGCTCTGCTTGTAAAGTAACAAAAAATGTCTTTACATTATGTCTGAAAATGGAATTTGACTATTTTTTAAATGGGGGGAGCCCAAAGCTGAAATTAATTAATGACTTATTTTAATTTAAAAATAGAATCACAGAAGTACTGATTTCATATACCTATGGTTGTTGTGTCCTGCATAATTCTTCCGTCACCAGAAAGACCAACAACGTCACACTTTGGAAATAATTCTGATTCTAGCAAGACGACAAAAAAACCTAGCCTTTGGAAGACAGACCATTCAGTACCACAAAACTTTTAATCCATTTCTCAGTAATGCCTTAATTATCAGTTATATTCCTCTGTAACTACTCTCTTATGTTACCAACATAGAAAAGACTTCAGCAACTGTGAATGGTTAACAAAATTTATAAGTATGTACAATCTTTGCATCTTATTATGTACTTTAAAATAAGAAGAACCAGGGGTTTTTCAGCAGCTTGATCCAGACAGACAATATTAGATTGATTTCACAGAAACATAGGACGTCCCAGTCTGGATCAGACTAGCAGTCCAACTAGTCCAGGATTCTCTCTCTCACAGTAGCATTAGCCAGATGCTTAGGAAGGTGGCATTTGCAGCAAGCATATGTAAAGTATAGAAATGTTTGGTAGTCTCTCGCTTGTCATGTGTGGTTTTAGGCTAGAAAAGCAAGCCAATGTGTTGTTTGTTAGATGATGCTGATTTTTGCCATTAGCCCATTTGACTGAGTACTATGTTCAGGACTGGTTAAAACCTTTCCATGAAAATTGTTTTTGCTGACAAATTGGATTTTTAATTAAATTTAAAATATTCATGGAAAGTGTCTGTTTTCCACAGAAAATTTTGACTTTTCATCTGAATATCAAACACTTTTTGGATGAAAACTGAACATTTTTAATTTTCAGCCCCAAAATTTGTTTGGTTTTCAGTTTTTGATGAAAAGTCATTTTTTTACAGGGGGAGAAGCATTTTCCAACTAGCTCTAATCCTGTCCTGTCTGTCTTGTTTGCTAAACATTTGGTTTCTTTCCTTTTTACCTCTCATGGTTTCCATGTAGTGAAAACTATAAAGGGCTAAATACATTCCTAAGGAAAATAGGAATGTGTGCTCAGGTCTTCAACTTTCAGCCAAAATCAGGCTTTTTGCACAGTAATGATTTAGAATCCTAGAATATCAGGGTTGGAAGAGACCTCAGGAGGTCATCTAGTCCAACCCCCTGATCAAAGCAGGACGAATCCCCAACTAAATCATCCCAGCCAGGGCTTTGTCAACCCTGAGCTTAAAAACCGCTAAGGATGGAGATTCCACCACCTTCCTAGGTAACCCATTCCAGTACTTCACCACCCTCCTAGTGAAAAAGTTTTTCCTAATATCCAACCATATTTTGTTAATACGTGTTTTTGTCCTCTGTAATTAGAAATTAAAAAGAAAACAGATGAAAGGTTAAATAAAGCTGGTTAGAGAATGACTGAATAGGAAGAATTAACTATGTATATCCTCTACAATAGGTCCTGTAAACAAGGCTTATAGCATGAGTCTCTTCTGAGGATGTGGAAAGTAGAGAGAAAGCACACAGCCTCTACTTTAGATGTAATGAGATAGAGATTTATGGGGAGTATTGTTATGCTGGTTATACTGGTGTAGCACTATAGCTAGGCATGACTCTTTCTGGAATATGTTCAGACATAATAAAATATATTAGCACCCTATTCACGAAGGTAGTTACCCAGTTCTATCAGCGTATGGTCTCTGAAAGAGGATATTCTTACAGAAAGTACATTATAGCACTAATGAAGTGCTGTGTCTGTAGAGGTGATACCTTTGCTTCAAGACAATCAGAACCACTTGGCATCGCCATTGTGAGTAAAGTATGTAGCAGCGAGGGGCAAATTGGATTATAAAGAAAACGGACTAGTCAAAATATCAGCCTTTCCCCTGAACTGAGTCCAAACCCTTTCGGGTACATCTGCATAGCATTTTGGACCCATCCTCCTCCCTAGGCTTCAGAGCCTGAGCTCCAGCCCAAGCCGCAACTTCCAAGTGCTGTCTATACCGCTATTTTTAGAGTGCTAGTCCGAGCCCTGCTAGCCCAAGTCTGTCAACCCAGACTGGAAAGCTTGCTCGGCACGGTCCAAAATACTCTGTAGACCTGCCCTTAGGTTTAGATCTATTTGAATAAATACCCCAAACACTCTCTCTGACCTCCAGCAGTCCCTTGGCTTTTAGTTCCCTCTCCCTGTGAGCTGCCTTCCATTCCACTTGTCCAGTACAGCTCTATCTTTTTCTGTGATTTCCCCAGTAGATCCCCTTCTCCAATTCTTTGTCCCTGTCTATGAGTTCCAACCAGCTCCTTACCTTGGCTGGTAACATTTCCATTCGAGACTCCAGCCGTCTTGGCTAGGGCCAATTGGCTGTTGTATTCAGTTGTGTGTTTTCTGGTCTTTCCCCATCCGGGATCACTGCTCACCAGGAAAGCTTCACAGAACATAAGGTTCAAATAGAGCAGCTAATGAAGCTCAGCAAACATGCTGGCTTTGCAATATAAATTTCACCAGGAAAATTAGGAGTATCAGAGAAGGAGGGGAAGTTTTGAGAGTGTAAATATGAAGTTTGGGAGTGAGAGAAGAGACAAGGAACTGGCTGGAGGGACGGAAAGGGGAAAGAGGAATAAACAAGATTTTGTTAAACAGTTGGACTTTTTAAGAATTCTTCAAACCAGACTGGTGAATGCTATTAGCTTTGTCATCGCTAACATATGTAAAGGGTTGTATTCATAGGTAACTTAGAAGAAGCCCCATTGTGATTATTCATTTCTCACAAAGGCACTTCAGATATCTTTTGTTGTACATTTGTATTAGATTAAATTCTTGAAGATGCATGATATTTAATACATTAAGATAGTTTATTGTTTTTTCAATTTAGAGCAGTTGAGGGAAATTAAATCTGTGTATAATTAAGTGTGTGTATTCTGACATTAGCCTTGTTACAAAAGCAGTGTTATAATTTCATTTTACTTTTATACAGAACTGTACAAACGTGAAGTGTTTAATAATCTCGTGTACGGTGGGACAGCTAGAAAGAGGAAAGAGTGCAACACTAAAAATCAGATCTCGGTTATGGGCCCAAACTTTCCTACAGGTAATGTAAATTTGTGAAACTCTTTACACACAAAAAAGCCCATTTTATTTGTCTGTTTATTTAAAGATAGATATATATAGTGTGTCTATATGTATGTTTATATATGTGTGTATATATATATTATGATCTTAACTTGTGAATCTTATTGTCATCACTTTGTTTTGGGGTAAATCTCTCTGCTTCATGCTTATGTCACACACATACTGCTAATTTCTCCCTCCTCTGAATATTGTGTCCATTTCAATTTTACTTTGCCAGTTTTTACTGCATATTCCATGTTGATCTTGATCCCCATCTGTCATAAAAATAAAGGGAAGGGTAACCACCTTTCTGTATACAGTGCTATAAAATCCCTCCTGACCAGAGGCAAAACCCTTTCACCTGTAAAGGGTTAAGAAGCTAAGATCACCTCGCTGGCACCTGACCAAAATGACCAATGAGGAGACAAGATATTTTCAAAGCTGGGGGGGGGAAACAAAGGGTCTGTCTGTCTGGGTGATGCTTTTGCTGGGAACAGATCAGGAATGCAGTCTCAGAACTTCTGTTAGTTAGTAAGTAATCTAACTAGAAATGCGTTAGATTTCCTTTTGTTTAATGGCTGGTAAAATAAGTTGTGCTGGATGGAATGTATATTCCTGTTTTTGTGTCTTTTTGTAACTTAAGGTTTTGCCTAGAGGGATTCTCTATGTTTTGAATCTGATTACCCTGTAAGGTATTTCCCATCCTGATTTTACAGAGGTGATTCTTTTACCTTTTCTATAATTAAAATTCTTCTTTTAAGAACCTGATTGATTTTTCATTGTTCTTAAGATCCAAGGGTGTGGGTCTGTGTTCACCTGTACAAATTGGTGAGG
Source organism: Eretmochelys imbricata (assembly GCF_965152235.1). Classification (NCBI taxonomy): domain Eukaryota; kingdom Metazoa; phylum Chordata; order Testudines; family Cheloniidae; genus Eretmochelys; species Eretmochelys imbricata. Next base: position 227,985,497 of record NC_135573.1, on the reverse strand, counting down.
ATTTTTATCAAGCCTTCCCCAAGAAAGGGGGTGTAGGGCTTGGGGGATGTTTTGTGGGAAGACGTGTCCAAGTGGGCTCTTTCCCTGTTCTTTATTTAACACAATTGGTGGTGGCAGCATAGGGTTCAAGGACAAGGCAAAGTTTGTACCTTGGGGAAGTTTTTAACCTAAGCTGGTAAGAATAAGCTTAGGGGGTCTTTCACGCGGGTCCCCGCATCTGTACCCTAGAGTTCAGAGTGGGGAAGGAACTTTGACACCATCTTATCTTGACTTTCCATAGTATATCTGCTCATAGGCTTCTGTTGATTCTCCCAGATGACTTGACTTACCTGTGGCTTTATTTTATAACTGGTATGAATTCTCTGCGAGGGCATGTTTCTCCGTTTTCTTGATGCTCATATGTCTCAGAGCTATATAGCTGATGATGAGCAAATTTGCGGATGATACTAAACTGGGAGGAGTGGTAGATACACCGGAGGGCAGGGATAGGGTACAGAAGGACCTAGACAAATTGGAGGATTGGGCCAAAAGAAATCTGATGAGGTTCAATAAAGATAAGTGCAGGGTCCTGCACTTAGGATGGAAGAATCCAATGCACCGCTACAGACTAGGGACCGAATGGCTAGGCAGCAGTTCTGCGGAAAAGGACCTAGGGGTGACAGTGGACGAGAAGCTGGATATGAGTCAGCAGTGTGCCCTTGTTGCCAAGAAGGCCAATGGCATTTTGGGATGTATAAGTAGGGGCATAGCGAGCAGATCGAGGGACGTGATCGTTCCCCTCTATTCGACATTGGTGAGGCCTCATCTGGAGTACTGTGTCCAGTTTTGGGCCCCACACTACAAGAAGGATGTGGATAAATTGGAGAGAGTCCAGCGAAGGGCAACAAAAATGATTAGGGGTCTAGAACACATGACTTATGAGGAGAGGCTGAGGGAGCTGGGATTGTTTAGCCTGCAGAAGAGAAGAATGAGGGGGGATTTGATAGCTGCTTTCAACTACCTGAAAGGGGGTTCCAAAGAGGATGGCTCTAGACTGTTCTCAATGGTAGCAGATGACAGAACGAGGAGTAATGGTCTCAAGTTGCAGTGGGGGAGGTTTAGATTGGATATTAGGAAAAACTTTTTCACTAAGAGGGTGGTGAAACACTGGAATGCGTTACCTAGGGAGGTGGTAGAATCTCCTTCCTTAGAGGTTTTTAAGGTCAGGCTTGACAAAGCCCTGGCTGGGATGATTTAACTGGGAATTGGTCCTGCTTCGAGCAGGGGGTTGGACTAGATGACCTTCAGGGGTCCCTTCCAACCCTGATATTCTATGATTCTATGATTGATTCTATGAATGCTCTGTATGCAGTTTAAAAATTAAAAGTTACTTGTTCACCTGTCAGTATTGTCATGGTTTACGTATTAGACCCACATGTTACATCTGCATGTAGAGCTGAATTGTAGCATTCAGCCATAACTGTGAATATAGGGGACAGTGCAGAACTCTCAGAGAGATTGATCCTTAGGATGCAAATCCCCTCTGTCAACATTGTCAAAAAAAACAAGGGGGGCGGGGGAGGGATAGTTCAGTGGTTTGAGCATTGGCCTGCTAAACCCAGGGTTGTGAGTTCAATCCTTGAGGGGGCCGTTTGGGATCTGGGGCAAAAATTGGGGATTGGTCCTGCTTTGAGCAGGGGGTTGGACTAGATGACCTCCTGAGGTCCCTTCCAACCCTGATAGTCTATGATTCTATGATCTCATCACCCTACCTCAGAGGGAGTGTGCACACGCTGCATTAGTTTTTGGCATGGTGCAATGTATTCTCTTCTCTGCAACAGGCCAGGCGAATGAACTAGTGCACAGAGTCAGAAGTTGAGAGAGGCCACGGCCCTGCCTTCTCCCTGTTTCTCCCATCCACTTTGGGGTGACTGATACTCAGAGGGAGCTGTCCCCCAAAGGAACATCCCTACCCTGTGCATGTGATATGGACCTGAGGGAAAAGCTAGAGCCAGGAACAATCCATGCTAACTGATGCCATGCCTCAACTGGGGAAGCAGAGCAGAGTCTTCTCCACAATGGCAGAAATAACAAGTCTTGTCCACCATTAACTTCTCCAGTAGTGTTATGGAAATGCTGGCATTTTCTAAGGTGTCCTTTACAGGTTCTCCTCCTGCAGGTGTGTTTCTGTATTCTAGAAGTATGCACAAACTATTCAACTTTGACCATTATAATCTAAAGTAGAAGAAAATATTGGCTTCTCTTTGAACATCCAACTAAACCACTGAAAGTCCTATATGCAAATCTGAAATGCAATAGAAACCTGTGACTTTCCAAACATGTGTCCATACAGTACTAGTATCAGTTATTTGTTTTTCTTGGAGACTACATAAAAGGGTTGGGATAATCAATTGAAAAATCCTCTGAGTAACCTATCAGCACTGTGGACTTGGATAAATATCTGCTACAGTTGGGTGTACTGGGAAAATTTATAATTCGTGTTTTGCTGCTGTTAAGGGACAACTCCAGACCCTACCATGAGGCCAGCTGGTGCATTATCCCCTCCTTCTGCATGGACATTTAACCTGGATCCCCTCCCCCACTCCTTCAACTTGGAATGCAGAAAAAGAAAGATCATTCCTCAGCATCCCTCCTTTGTTCACAGTGGGTATGGAAACAGGAATGCCTAGTGGACCTAAGACCAGCAGAAAGAGAGGAGGAAAATATCCCAGTGAGGACAGGAGTTTGAAGAGCCTCAGCTTTTAACCTCCTCTTTCTTCCATCACCAGAAGTGAATAAGAGAAGATCCTGTCAACATGTTCTTTCTTCTGGCCTCCATGGAGGAACTAGAGAGCAGATAGGAGGGTATTCAGCCAAATTTAAACCAGTCCAATACCTAATGGTCCTGGGTTCTAAATCAATAATGAGCCAAATGCACATAACTCTGCACATCCTTACCCCTCAACATTTTACTGGTCAGCAGTGGGCATTTAAAGATCTAAACAAGAGGAAATTTTGCCTGTCAAGACCTAAGTTCAGGTTCTGTGTTTCTTCTGCCACAGTTAATGGCACCACTGACACCTAAAACAGAGCAGTCAGCTGCATGTCTTACTTGGCTCTGGGGTTAGTGATGTCAGCCCAATTCAGTAACAAAGGACCTCATTTGAATTTTTTTTTTATTTGTAAGTACACTTACCTTCTCCTAACGATTTGGGATCCTAACCAATTTTTATCTCTGTTTTTCAGTTTCCTTAATTCAAATAAGGTGCTTGTAAAAAGGTTCATATTTTGCAAACACAAACAAATCAGTTCATAAGGAGGGATTAAGGGCCCTTATTTTGGATTTATTTAGTGAATCATTTATTAGTGATGAGCAAACATTGAAAGCTTTGGTTCAGATAAAACCTCAAAAGTTTGGATGCTTCTCTCAACTATCTTAACCTCCTGAATCTGGAAAACTGGGCTGGAGATCTTGTGGGAACAGGCTCCATCACCAGATTTACAGTACTTTCTGCTCATGTTGCCCAGAAAATACAATTAAAACAGTTTTTCTTGATGTATATGGACATTTCTGTTTCCAGAATGTGGAAGTGCAGAGCCAGAAGAAGATAGATATAATGCGAAAGTTACACAGAGGGTTTTTTTGGTTTGTTTTTGGGTTTTTTTGAACCTCAGAAGATATCCCATTTGATTTTTGGGCACTAGTTTGGTTTTCCTCCTTATTCAACTTGTTCAACTCAATCAGTTCACCCATCCATAATATTTACTAAGAACCTACCTGTTTAGCTAATGTTCTTAACCTGAGCCTGTCACCATGGCACCTGAGCACTGCAGAGCCCAAGTATTCAACCACATAGAGTTTTTCCTCCCTCTTTATCCAGAAGCAATCTAGAAGTTAGTTACCTTACTATGAACAGCACATCTGGCATTCTGGACTCAACTAAAAACTAACAAAGAAACACATCTACCAAAACAAACATCCCACTGCACACACTTCTCCCCCAGGGAGAGAATCAGAGAAGAAACAACTTGTGATGGATGTTAGTCGCATTGCTTAATGCTCTACTGGAAAGTACTCAGGTACTACAGTGATGAGTGTGATACAAGAACCTGAGTAGAACAAAGCCTCTGGATTTGTTATTCTGCAGCTGAAATTCGACCATTTCCTTAAGGGTCAAATCTTGATCTTGTGAACACAGCAAAGGGCTTTGTCTACAACAAGAGTCAATGGCTGGAAGTTAAAGCCTAAGATATAAGGCACACATTTTGAAGTGAGAGTGATTAGCAATTGGAAGTCTACTAAGGGCATTGGTGGATTCTCCATCTCTTCAATTCTTCAGATCCAGACTGAATGTCTTTCTAGAGGATAAGCTTTAGTCAAACCCAAGTTATTGAGCTCATACAGAGGTAAGTGGATGTTTTATACAGGAAGTGAGACTTGATGATCTGATGATAACTTATAGTCTTCAAATCTATGAAAGACAAAATAAAGGTGCACATTTTACAAATTGCCCCTGGAAAAGGGAAAAACAACCTGTTGATAAAGTACCATAGAGCATTAAAGGTAAAGAAAATGTGTATTACCCCCTCCATAAGGTGCAGTGTGAAACCACGCCGGGCCACCTATATAGGTATGCTGAATAGACTCCCAGTGGTAATCCTTGCCTGTGGGATTTGAGCAATCTCTTATATCCATTAGGATGGAGCAGATTGTGCCTTCCCTCTACCCATCCATTTACGTTGGCCGAGCTCCACAAACAGGTGCAAAGGAGCAGTTGGAGTCATGGCCCTGCATCCTTCCTGCCTGCTTTTCGGAAGGGAAGCAGGAGTGAGACATCCCTGTGTTTTCCAGAGTGCAGAGATTGCTGTTGTGTGCAAGAGTCACTTACAGGCCTTTTGCTCACTCCTCTGTCCATACATAGCCATGCTTCCAACCTAGACTTTGTATGGTCTGTGATAGCTTTAGCTGTTTTACCTGTGTCCTTCTTCTGCCTCTCCTCCAAGATAACTTACAAGCCTTATAAATGCTCACAAAGATTCTCTTAAAGGAGCCGGAGCCTCTTCTGATTAAAAACAAACATTGTCCTGAGAGAGTTGTTGCATCTAGTACTTCACCTCATGTCTAAGAAGCTGCCAGAAAAAGATACCCTGCCTTTTGTATCCACCCTTATCTACAGTGGAAATAAAAAAGGAAATAGCATGAGAGGATGCAGGCTGCCACTCTCCCTCTCCCCGTAAAACCGTTTCCTTTTCCAGAGCCCCTTTTACAATTAACAGTGATACGGGCACAGCCATAAAAGACTACAGGCCACAATTAATTTCCTAAAAAGGGCATCTTGTGCTCTGGAAAAGCCTGTAAACTTCCAATTCCCAAGACTATCCCAGAAGTAAATAAAAATACACCCAAAACATTGCAGCTTGGAACATGTTATCTAGGCTAAAATCTAAGGACTAACCTCCAATGAATCTTTAGGATTAAACTATAGACCGAGGGAATTGGTATGGTCTCTGGAGCTATTTCTAAACAAGAAACAGCGTACCAGGGTAAGGCTGAATTCCACAGTCATTGTTCTGTATTGGTAGGTACAGTATATTCTTTGTACAGATCATGACCTCCTCATTTATAATACAACACAATGTATGACTTGTGTGTTAATGTTATTATTTCTGCTTTTTTGTACACGTAACTCTATACAAACTCTATAAATTTAATTGTACAATTTGCAAGTACAAAAGAGCAGAGGTAATATTAACACACGAGCCCTATGCTGTATTGTAATATAAATGAAGAGATGATGATCTGCAGAAAGAATTGTTTGTACTTACTAATACAGAAAAGTTTATATTTATAGCACAATCAACTATGTCACTGTGTACATTATTTTCCCCTCGGTTATACTAGTACACTGCTGATGAGAATTTGATCCAATGTGATTCATGCTAGGCTTAACAATTCATATTTCCTTTCAAAGAATGTACAAAACTGATTGTATATTTTGTCATCATTGGCATTCAGTCATATATAATCTCTCTTTTTTCCCATGTGGTTTGATTGACAATTGCTGACCTTTTTGCCGCATGGCAGTTGTCATCTGTCACCTTAAAATCAAAACGTTTATCACAAATTGCAGTTTTAAGAAGTGCAATAATTAGACATGTTTGAGTAAACAAAGCAGCTCTGAGTGTCCTAACTAGCCAACAAAGATAGAGAAGGATGTTGTACAGAGGCCAAGAAGAAGCAGAGCCATTTCTGGCTTTATTTCAAAGCTTGGATGTAAATAAGAACCACCACATAAGCTAACTAATCGAGTCAGACTTGCTGAGCCAGCAAATCATTAAATGCCTGATTAATGAAAAAAAATAACCTTATATGGTCATGTTACACTGTGTTCCATTAGGGTTCTATCATTTCTTTAATTTATAGTAAAGATGTTTATCTAATAGTTTTCATTATTCAACCCATGGTGGCTGAAATGTCGGTCATGGCAAGCTGTGGTACTAAGCCAAACCTTTGGAGGGAGATCCATGGATATCTTGCCTAAGTGTTCTTTGACCTTTGTTTAATGGGTACATTTTAATGTAGTGTGTGTGAATTGGACAATGAAACAGCTGCTCTGAAAATGTATCCCTAAGTGGTGAATTTGTACCATTTTTCTGATTTGTAACACCCTTCCAGACTGCAAGCTCTTCCGCCAGGTCTTCACCAGCATGGCAGGGAGCAGAGCACAACTCTTTCTTAATTGCTGTTTAAATCTGTGTTAAAAGTGCCTGAAAATTATTAATAAATTTTCTCCCAAGCACTCACAGGGCCTGAAGAGTTCCATGTACGAATGGAACTGGCTATATAGTAGGTAGTGGAACAATGCCTAGAGAATATGCATGATTCCACAGAAGGGTTTTTGTTTTCCCTTCCTTGGCCCGTACATAAATCCACACATTTGGATTTGGCCATGCCTGTCTTCATGCACTGCAGTAACTAGAAAAGAAAAAAAATCAGATCTTGGTGTGAGCACCCATGTGCGTGCAGAATGGCTTTGTCACCTGGGAGAAGGATTCTGTCCCTGCTTGACCCCCTTCAACTCCACTCAGAAAGCCTACTTCTCTATGCAGGGGAAAGTATTTGGGCCTAAGGGAGGCTTGCATGTAACTATCCAACACATTATTCTGCAACCAAGCCAAGTTCCCTAAGAATAGACTGGCAGAGTCTGGCAGCCTGCACAGTAACTTTACATGCAAGGAAAACCATGAAAAATCAGATTGGAGAGGTCTTACTGATCTCATAGGCCATATAGGGAGTCTATGTAGCTGATTTTGATTCAACTACTAACAGCCATAAGTTTGTGTTCCTCTAGCAGCACCAACATAATGACACGGAAGTCAGGGGTCAAGGGATTTTGCTTTCCTTTCTTTAGTTTCAAGGAATCTTTGTTAATTTGAAAACAAAATAAGTAAAAGAGAAAAATGAGTGGCTGAAAATATTGGGATGGGGAGTGATTCATGGAGGGAATGGAGGTTTGGTGAGGAAAATCCCACCAACTGGGTTGTGTTGGGGATGGAGTTTTGTTGGGGTATTGCTACTGGTTTTGATTTTATTGTAATATTTAAAATAATGTCAAAGGTGCCCAGAGCAGCAGATGGGAGTCTTATTATATTTTATAAATCTCAAGAAACAAATGCACAATATAAATCAATTATCCTTAAAACCTGAATTTTTAAAATTCTATGAAACCCTGGCAAAATTGCTGTCTTTTATTTCAATTCAAAATATTCCCTTTAAATGAATGAAAAATGCACAAAACCCAATACAAGGGGTCAAATGGCTCAAAGTAAGTGGGTGTGTTGATTTTTGCAGGAATATGCATGACTGTCATAAATAACATGTACTTCATGATAATAATAAATTCACTACTTTTGAAATGTAATATCACAGTAAATTGTTGCATAATCCTCATTATCTGCATTTAGAGTTACTCTATTTCTTGCCAGTTGTTATGTTCCTAGGTGGTGTGAGTAATGGAGAGAAAGTTAACGAATTCCCAAAGCACATATTTAAATGGTAACAGTAAATTGCTCACTTTCTTCTAAGTGTGCCAGATGCCAGTGGAAATGAAGGGGAACATGTTGGAATGAGGCAGGACTAACATTGTTAAACCAGCACTGTCAGAAAACATGATTTCTGTATACAGCAAGCTTCAGTTCTGTGGGAAGAGCTCCATTTCAGCACAAGGCCTAGAATAAGGAAAATGCATAACCATCCAGTCCTCCACTGAGAGAGGTTTCAGTGTACTGTACCTGAAAGGAAAAGAATCTCATAAATAATAAGCATTCCTCAAGGCTGCAGTGGCAGTCGGTGGCACTCTGGAACTCATTTGCGGGTTGGAGCACCACTATAGGGCAAAGGAGACCACTTACCAGATTCACCTTTTCTGTCCAGTTGGCTAAACTTGCTTCTTGCCTTCTCACTCTCCCCCAGTATCACGACTTGCAAGCCTGATCTAATGTTTGTCCTGTACTTTACTCTGCACTCAGACTAAATCACACTTGGACTGTAGCGCACCCATTTCACAGGCTTTCAAAGCCTCATGCTCTTTACAGATTACCCCTGGGTTTGTCTGGACAGTAAGTAGGGAAGTACTGCACTGCACGCTTATTGGAAGCACTTTCTGTTGATTCCAGATTCTCTTATGTTTCGCAGTTGTTAAAGCAAAGGATCTAGTTTACCAAAGAGTGTATGAGGAAGATGTAGCAGCAACAAACACTCCCAATCTGCTCTAGATCTCCCTTGCCTGCAGGGCACTGGCAAACAGTTGCAGCACTGAGCTGCAGGAGTACGTACTGTACTTGTTCCACAGCTGTTGGAACCTCCACTGGCAAGTGTCCGTGAAGGCATTCTGCCTGGTGTGTGTCTTTAGACACTGCCACTTATGCAGTGCATGACCTCTTTCCCCTTGCTCTTAGAGCCGTAACTGAGCCCTTCGCTTGTATTTCCAACCACAGGTCTCACTGCTTCCAGTAAACACTGAATAGTTAAACATGAGAGACTTGAAATCATTCTTTGGTGGGAAAAATTTTGTTCCTCAAGAATTAGTTGAGAATTATAAACAGGACTGCATAAGAGGGAAACAGAGACAGCTTCCAATATCTACTAGGTGTTTGGACAACTAAAAGGCTTCAGTCTGCAGTTGTTCCTAACCAGATATGTTTTATTAGTAACCTTTAGCACAAACAAATTGTCCTGTGGATATAAAGACTACACATAGAGTCTTTTACATTCTTTGTTGCTATTAAGCGATAAAGATTAAGGTGCAAAGCATTTCCTGGAGCTTAATGACTGGCCGAGAGGATTTGATGGCCCAAGGAACAGCCTAGGTTTATTAATCCCCAGGAAGTGCCCTTCACTGAGGTTGTTATTGCTAATATAAGCTGAAAATGAAATAAACCATACACAGTAGGTGAAAGGATTTATTTTTTATGGGTGATACGTTTCTGTACAGGGCATTTGAAGAGAGTTAATGTCCTGTACTGTACACTAGCCAATCACATTGTGTGAATTATCTCTCTACAGCCTGTTCATTTCATAATCTAACATATCCTATCACCTTCATGGCAGAGTTCATTTATAAATCACATGCAGAATCCTATTCCAACGCGAACAGTTGAATTAATAAACCATTTTTTCAGGCAGCAGGAGTTGTAAATTTCCTAACATGTATCCTAGTAAACCACAGTAAAATATATCAGCAGAAATGAGAAATGCCCAAGTATTTATGTGATTTTGTCTAAGAATTAGAATGTTGTCAATTTAGTTTTGAGGAATGGAACAAGCTTTAAAAGAAGAAAATAATCTGTGACCAAGATAAAGAACAAGATGCCTGCTCTGAAGACTCTGGCTTACACAATTTAAACGCCATGAAATCTATATAAAACATCATTCTTATTAGGCAACCTCCTGTCTTAAGTGACTGCCCCAAACTAGTTATCTCTATTGAGTGCCAATCTAGTCCTTCTTTATTAGAAGACCACCTTGTTGTAGCAACCATGCAAGGAACTAACAAACTTCAACAGGACTTTATTTTTAAAGTGGAAACCTCTTTACCAAGCAGCTGATGCACCCTCGGTAGCTCTCACTCCACCTCCTGAACTTCCCTCCCCCTCCTTCCTATTTCCTGTCCCTTCAGACTCCGAGCAGCCAGTGCTCCCAGTTCTAATAATTACAAGCAGCGTATAAACACCACATTCCTTCCTCTCTTAAGAAACTCTCCCAATTAAAATAAACATTGTTGTTCTAACCACAGGAACAAATATGAAACAAGACACTATACTGTTGGCAGAAATATTACACTGAAAACACTGTAGATGCTACATAATAGTCTCTAGTCCAGACAGGTGGTCGTCTGTGTCTGACAGGCCGTGTCTCAAGCCCCGGTTCCAGTGCATTGTCTTGTTGTGTTGATATTACAGTGAAGTCATCCAATGCAGACTGGGTGTTGGCATAATCTCCTCTTGGTGCATAGGCAGGTGCAAGATAAGAAGGATTCCATACCTGTCCACCAGAAAGTGGATAGGTGTAAGGTCCCTTCTTCTCTATGATTTTAAGAGGAGCTGTGAATTTATGGTCCCCTTTGCGTAAAATTCCAGGTTTTCTTAATCTAACAAAGGAACCACACTCAAACTTTGGTTCCTTAGCACCCCGGTGCTTATGTGTGAAAGCCTTATACTTTGCTTGATTCTGTTCAACTGTTTTTCTCACATCATCCTCACTTGGGGCATCAGGTCGTGCCTTTAACATTCCAGCAATGTTCAGTTTAGTATTCATCTGTTTCCCATGCAGTAACTCTGCGGCTGATCTTTGCATTGTGGCATGTTGGGTAGCCCGGTATGCTTGCAAGAAATCAGTAGTGAAGGTTATCCACAATCGCCCTTCCAGTTTAGCCATTTGCAAACTCTCTTTCAAACTTCTGTTAAACCGTTCTATTTCCCCATTGGCTTGAGGGTAATATAGGGATGACCTTCTGTGTAAAATGTTCCTCTGTGCTAGAAAAGTTTCAAACTCCAGGGAAGTAAATTGACTACCATTATCTGAAACCAGTTCTTTGGGGTTACCTTCCCTGCTATAAACTGAAGAGAGGAACTTAATTATTGTAGCAGAAGAGATTTGCGATGTACATGTTAACTCAGGCCATTTACTGAAATAGTCTATGAAAGTGATGGCATAATGGCAGTCACTTGGAGCAGTATCAAAGGGTCCTACAATGTCAATTGCCACTTTTTCCCATGCAGATTCAGGAAGAGGAACAGGCTGTAATGGAGAGGTACATATCACTGCTGTCTTATCATGCATTTGGCAAGTGACACAGGATTTTATGAAAAAAGAAAAGGAGTACTTGTGGCACCTTAGCAACTAACCAATTTATTTGAGCATAAGCTTTCGTGAGCTACAGCTCACTTCATCGGATGCATACTGTGGAAAATACAGAAGATGTTCTTATACATACCAACCATGAAAAAATGGGTGTTTACCACTACAAAAAGGTTTTCTCTCCCCCCACCCCACTCTCCTGCTGGTAATAGCTTATCTAAAGTGATCACTCTCCTTACAATGTGTATGATAATCAAGGTGGGCCATTTCCAGCACAAATCCAGGTTTTCTCCCCCTCCCCCCCCCCCTTTTTCACACACACAAACCCACTCTCCTGTTGGTAATAGCTTATCTAAAGTGATCACTCGCCTTACAATGTGTATGATAATCAAGGTGGGCCATTTCCAGCACAAATCCAGGGTTTAACAAGAACGTCTGAGGAAGGGGGGGTGGAAAAAACAAGGGGAAATAGGTTACCTTGCATAATGACTTAGCCACTCCCAGTCTCTATTCAAGCCTAAGTTAATTGTATCCAATTTGCAAATGAATTCCAATTCAACAGTCTCTCGCTGGAGTCTGGTTTTGAAGTTTTTCCGTTATAATATCGCAACTTTCATGTCTGTAATCGCGTGACCAGAGAGATTGAAGTGTTCTCCGACTGGATTATGAATGTTATAATTCTTGACATCTGATTTGTGTCCATTTATTCTTTTACTTAGAGACTGTCCAGTTTGACCAATGTACATGGCAGAGGGGCATTGCTGGCACATGATGGCATATATCACATTGGTAGATGTGCAGGTGAACGAGCCTCTGATAGTGTGGCTGATGTTATTAGGCCCTGTGATGGTGTCCCCTGAATAGATATGTGGGCACAGTTGGCAACGGGCTTTGTTGCAAGGATAGGTTCCTGGGTTAGTGATTCTGTTGTGTGGTATGTGGTTGCTAGTGATTATTCGCTTCAGGTTGGGGGGCTGTCTGTAGGCAAGGACTGGCCTGTCTCCCAAGATTTGTGAGAGTGTTGGGTCATCCTTCAGGATAGGTTGTAGATCCTTAATAATGCATTGGAGGGGTTTTAGTTGGGGGCTGAAGGTGACGGCTAGTGGCGTTCTGTTATTTTCTTTGTTAGGCCTGTCCTGTAGTAGGTGACTTCTGGGAACTCTTCTGGCTCTATCAATCTGTTTCTTCACTTCCGCAGGTAGGTATTGTAGTTGTAAGAATGCTTGATAGAGATTTTATTAGTGCTTCAGTTTGAGAGTCCATCCCTGGCCACCAATACAGATCCCGTAGTCACTGTTTGGTTCTGACAATTCCTTGATGAGTATCGTGTGCCAGGTATATGAGTTTTGACTGTAGTTCTTCTGGCACAAGTAGCCGGTGTGTACCTCGTAGCACACAGCCATCGAGCAAAGAAAGTTCATCCTGAACTCTAAAATAAGGCAGCAAAACTAGGTCAAGGTTTTTAGGGTTACTGGGCCATCTCTTTGTCCGAAATTCCCATAGTTTTTGTTGAATTGGACACGCTGAACAAGCAGCTTGAAATTGTTCTTTTGTAACTGCAGTAAGAGTGCTTGTATTAAGCGCAACTACTACATCCTCATCCTCCAGTGAACCATCTGGTGAAGGCAAAGGCAGGTGAGAGAGGCAATCAGCGACCACATTTTGGTTTCCAGGCTTAAATTCCAGTTCATAATTGAAAGAGAGTAGCCTTGCAGACCATCTAGCAATACGATATCCTGCTCTTCCCAGTCCTTTCATGGTGAGCAATGTCGTCAAAGGGCTGTGGTCTGTGCGCAACTTGAACGTGTGGCCCCATAGGTAAGTTCTCCATTTTTCAGTAGCCCAGACACAAGCAAGTGCTTCTTTTTTGACTGTAGAATATTTCCTCTCAGCATTACTTAGTGTCTTTGAAGCAAATGCAACAGTCCTCTCTGTGTTGTCCTCATGAAGTTGTGTGAGGACAGCCCCAAGTCCATAATCAGAAGCATCAGTAGTTACAATTGTGGGCAATGCAGGACTGAATAGTGCAAGTACTGGACTATGTACAACCAAGTCTTTCACCATTTCGAAACTAGCTTGTGCATCCATTGTTCACACTAAGGTTGAACTTCTCTGTAGTAATTCTCATAATGGTTCAATGACAGAAGCATAATTGGGAATGAATTTTGCATATCAGTAGGTAAGACCCAAGAAGAAACATAAGGTTTGCAAATCTGTTGGAGGAGGAGCATTTGAAATTGCCAGGATATGATCTGGATCAGGTTTTAGTCCAGCCTGTGAAATTGTATGCCCCAGAAAGGAGAGTTCAGTTTGTCTAAATTTGCATTTGGACCTATTGAGCTTGAGGCCTGCTTTGCTGATGCAGTTTAGTACAGACTGCAGGTTATTGTCATGCTCCTCAGAAATATTTCCAAACACGATAATATCATCCAGATAGCACTGAACTCCATATTGATTCTTCAGAATCAATTACATCATTTTTTGGAAGGCACTTGAGACCATATGGAACACGTTTAAAATGAAATAGTCACTTATGTGTAATAAATGCTGTGAGGTCTCTGCTATCTTCATGCAATATAACCTGGTAGTATGTGGTCTGAAAATCAAGAGTAGAAAACATCTGTGCTCCACTGAGTTCTGCAAATACTTCTTCTATGTGAGAAAGAGAATGGCTGTCAATCACAATAGCTTTATTTGGCTCCCTTAAGTCCACACAAAGGCGAATGCCTCCACCTTTCATCTGTGTCACTACTATAGGTGAAATCCATTCCGACGAGTCAATCTCATCAATAATGTCCTTTTGAACAGTTTTCTAAGTTCCTCTGAAACAGCTTCCCTAACTGAAAAGGGTAAGTGCTGCAACTTCTGTCATACAGGCATCACACTATTCTGCATTTTAACTTTATGCAGAAACCCATAAGCACAGCCATGTTTCTCCTCAACCTGGTGTTGGGTCCCAGCTGAAACTGGTGTGTACCATGAGAGTGCTTTGCTGAGGAAGATCAATTCATCCATTAACTACCCTGAGATTTAAAGCAGCCAATAAATCTCTGCCAAGGACAGGAGTGCCTTTGGGACAATGTAGAACTCTGCAGTTACACAGCAATCACCAGAAGTAACTATTGCTGGCAGGCAGCCATGTACTGGAATATGGTTTTTCAAATAGCACACCAAGTGAATTTTGGGTTCAGTAAGAGGCACATCTTTAAAGTAATGGAAATAGATGGAATCAGGTAGTATGGATACTGCTGAGCCAGTGTCCAACATTAGCTGAATAGAGCGTGATTTGCCTGAGGGTATGGTGGAAATGTTTACAGTGCACTTCATTTGTTCTGGAATATGTGCAGTAGTGATTTTGTCCACACTCAGCACAGTAACATCTAGTATTGTAACTGCATGCACCTGTTGACTGAACTGGCTACTGCAACATGCTTTAGCAAAATGCCCAATCTTTTTGCAATGATTGCACTGAGGTATTTTTGCCGGACATCCTGTGTAGCTTGCAAAGTGTTTTGGAGATCCACAGCGAAAGCATGCTTTTACTGTATTTTGAATTAGCTGATTTGGTGGTTTTCCATTCGTTTTCCTCTTGCAATCGTTTGCCTGCAGCGATAGTGAACTTTTCTGCAAAGGATTCACAGCCTGGACTGTGCCTCCTGTATCCATGCTCATTATTTTGGCTTCAGCTGTAGCTAACTCAATCTGAGTAGCAATGGTTATTGCTTTTTCTAGTGTATGTTGTGGTTCTAGAATTAAGCGTTCTCTTACACAAAGCATGGTTGTTTTCTCAATGAGCTGGTCTCTAATCATCTCATCTGCCATATTCCCAAAGTCACAAGTTACAATCAGACTCCTCAGGGAAGCAATATACTGTATTATAGTCTCCCCTGGTTTCTGCTCATGCTGGCGAAATCTGTAGTGATTAGCGACTACATTCACTTTTGGCACAAAAAAGTTCTTCAATACAGTGAGTGCAGTCTCATATTTCTCATCTGCAAGGGGGAAAGTGTAAAATATACACTGCCCTTCTGCTCCAAGGCAGTGGATTAGCAGAGCACGCTTTCTTACTTCAGAAATCTCTGTAGCAGTAATTGCAAGTAGATAAGTCTCAAACATACGGATCCAGGTAGTAAAAGCAATTGGAGGCTCACCTGGGCTTTGCACAAAGGGTGCAGGTGGGTTCAGAGGCAGAAGATCCATCCTCATCACTAAAATGTTGTAGCAACCAGGCAAGGTACTAACAAACTTCAACAGGACTTTATTTTTAAAGTGGAAACCTCTTTACCAAGCTGCTGCTGCACCCTCAGTAGCTCTCATTCCACCTCCTCAACTCCCCCCAACACCCACCGTCTTCCTGTTTCCTGTCCTTTCAGATTCCCAACAGCCAGTGCTCCCAGTTCTAATAATTACAAGCAGCATCTCAACACCACACACCTATGCTGCGGATCTGATTTGTCTGTCCCTTCGTGGTCACTTAAGGCAGATTTCTCTCTATTGCTCATTCCTAACATTGGCCTAAAGGAGCAATTTAATATGTGGTGATATTAAACATTCCACTGCTATCAGTATGTTAAGACAGCTAAGTAATGGCACAGCCAAATGAATTCCATAAGGCAATAAGTATGTTGGTTTCATGTCACCAGTAAATATTCTGACATATTTGACAAGCAAACTGTTTAAAAAGGGAGAGGGAAAAATTTTCAGAAGTGTGTGTGTGCTGACAAAGCTGCCCAACTTTGTGTGTGCTCCATGCTCAAGCAAAAAGTCCAGGTTTAGTGCATGCAGAGGTATGTGTGCACAAAAATCCTTCCCACATAACAAGCAAGAAAATAGCGAAGGAAGATAATTGGAGTCTTCTGTTCCTTTTGCTCTGGGAAGCAGCTGAAAAGGGAGAAAACATCCTTGAACTGAAAAGGGTAAGAAAGTTAATGCCACAGGAAATCCCAGAGAAAACCAACACCTTGCACAGGAGAGAGAACAAAAACTAGCTGATTGGAAACTGAGTCTTGTGAAAGAAACAAAGCCCCAAAATGTGCCCTGGATGGAGAGAAATGAAAAGGACTTTCTATATCCTCTCCTGGGAAAGGACAGTGAGGGTTAAGAATAAAAATTAAACACAAGTACAATTAATGGAAGAAAATGAAATCCTTTCTATCCCATAATACAGTTATTATATTTCAGGATAATCCACCACTATAATGTATAAGATACAGAATGAGATCAGAAAATGGGGAGTATTGTGTTTCTTTTTAAAGTGGATTATTAAATAAAACTATGAATTGAAAAGAATAGAACTGGCTTTCTTTACTGCTCAGCTAACTCTAGAGAGTGTGGAAAGTTCATAAGTGTTTGAGGGAGCAAGGGGCTAAAAGAAAGTGAGTTTTGGATGTGTATCAGGTAACAATTACACTTGGCTCATGTTACTATAGTAATTCAGACTCCATGCCAATTCATTCCTTGGCCGCTCAACATAGCCTGCAAGCAGCTGGTGCCAAATTTTAGGGTAGCTTTGGTTACGAGGTCCCCATTTTTATATAAATCAACAGTACACACTCATCTGGAATGCTGTGTTGAGTTCTGCTCACTCCTCCATCTCAGAAAGATTATAACAGAAGTTGCAACATAGGCAGAAAGAATGATTAGGGGGCATGGAAAACCTCTCTTATGAAGAAAGAATGAAAAGATTAGGATTTTTTATCTGAGAGAAGAGACAAATGAGAGGGGACATAATAAAAGGAACAAAAGATAAACGATAAAGAGAAGGTTGATCTGGAACCTCTGTTCTCATGATACAAGAACATTCACTGAAACCAAAAGGTGGCAAATTCAGACTGATGATAACTGAAATGCTTTCTCACACAAAGCATGATTAGCCTGTGGAACCCATTGTCATAATACATCATTAAAGCCAAAAGCTCTTAACAGGATTCAGAAAGGGATTGAACTATAATTATGGAAAACAAGAATATCCAGAGCTATAATAGTAAATGCTTTTAAAAAAAGTCAAGAGTTTTCTAAGGGATATAAACTTTCGTGCTTCAGGACTTAAGCCAGTCTCTAACTAATAGGGCTTAGCAGGAAACTTTTGCATGGGATAGGTTATCCCTTAACTGCCTCCAGCAAGTCTTGCACTTTCTCCTGAGAGATCTAGTGGGAGACTCACTGACAGGATATTGGACAAGACAGACCCTTGTTTGAGCCCATGTAGGCAATTCCTATATTCCTTTGACCTTTAGGAAATGGGCTGAAACCATTTCATCTAAAAGTTCCAGAATGAACTTCAGCTGGTAAGTTTTTTGTTGCTTCTGACTTGAACCAGATTAAAAACCATGGTATCCAATAAAGACAGACCATCTCTAAATTGAGGAATCTTAATTAAAGGAGGGATGCATTTTTGAATAGTAAAGGTCAAGCAGCATGTCTGGGGTTTTCTGTAGAGATCAAAGGAAAGACCAAATAAAACTGCTATTGATGGGACCTATTTAGAGCTACACGATCATTCTGTATTCCTATTGCAATTGCTGATGGACTTTAAAAAGACAAATAGTTTTATTTATATATTTTTAATCAGTTTTATTTTAACTGTACCAAAATGGGTAAATTAAGATAAGCCTGCTTATTCCTATAGTCTTGGACTGGCATTTTTCATTGGGACTGTATGGCCAATTCATATTAGAGCAGCAAGGAATCCTAACAAATAGGTTTGAAAATAGGCCTGGAAATCTGAAGACGCACAGAGCTTTTCCTGATATTGGAGATTCAAGGCTTCATTTCAAAACTAAACATAACATGCACTCACAAAACCCCCTATTTGCACTCACAAATCTTCTATTGAACTGGTAAATATGTGCACTTTTTGCAGGTGCATCCCTCATCACCTTTGAAATGCATGCAGTATTTAGGTTTTCAGCTTCACTCTTCAATTTTTGTTGTCTTTGTATTATGGTACCATCTGTAGGCCGCAGTACCATTGTGTACAACAAAGAGCTTACAGTCAAAGTATGTGATGTCTTTCTTGTATAAATCTTCAAATTTAAATGTATTCCTTATAAATCTTTTTTTGTATTTCCAGAGAAATAATTACCAGTATACCCTTTTTTCCAATGTGTCCTTTGAAGTTAAGAAGATGCCATATAAAGTGCAGCCAACAAAACACCCTGAGGGAAGCATAGCAGTAAGTATCACAAAAAATATGTTAAGACTTAAGCACATAAATTACTTTGGTCATCCTGTTCACAGTTGTAAAGGTTTTCTATATATACATATGGAAAAGCAAAACCAGTATTTCCTGTGTGAGTTCCTTGAATTCTTTTTAAATGAAACTTCTTATTGCTCTTCTTTACATGAAGCTGATATGACAATGAACTCCAGTTTAAATTAATTGCTCAGTTCTTTTACAAATTGTAACATTGTGCATTGCTTTAATTTCAGTTATGTTAGACTTTTTGTGCAGAAAAATCTTTGTACCATCAAAGCCAACTCTAATTACCCCTGTAATTTCTTACCGTGGGCAAACAATCTGAAGGGAAAACCTTGTGCAACTTTCACCATCTTGTCTCTGTTATGTTCATTGTTTTTAAACATGTTACTGGTCTCCTCCCAATCAGCAGCATGCCTAAAGAATAGAAAGTATGTTCTTTCTTTCCATAGAACCCTCTGTCCTTGTTTGTCATGGAGTTACTCTTTTATGTCCTGATTTTCAGAAAGACCTCCACTCATCCTCTGGATTTCCACCCTCAAATAATTGCAGGCTTGTGATATCTAATTACATCATTTCCCCTTAAAATAAGGTAGTTCGATGTCTAGGAATCACACCCCCTTACTTTTAGAGAGGGGGAGGTTTAGGTGAGCCTGGGTTATTGGGGAAAGGAGTTCTGGGACTCAATTTTTGTGTAAATTTTTTGTCAATACCAGAGCAAGGGCGGTCAGAGCAGGAGTTGAGAATCAGGCCAAGTTGGGTACCAGAAGGTCAGAGTCTGAGACAGGCCAGAGGGCAAACCCAGAGTCTGGTGTCAGGAGGCAGGCAGGGTCAGAAGCCGGAGTCTGGTGTCACTCACAGCAGGGTCTGAAGCAGAGCCAGGCAGGCAGTCTGTGTTGTTGCTCAGACAGCTCCCTGTCATGACTTCCTGGCTTAAATACTGGTGCCAACCAGTCAGTGGGCTACAAGGAGCTGCCATTCAGGTCCTGCTGGGTATTTCCTACCGAGCCCAGCCTCACAGGATCCTCTTACGGGAGCCCAGCCTAAGTGTCCTGTGATGATGGGGAGCCATCAACAGTCAAAAACCCCTATGATCCCAGGTTCTAGACCTGCAGGTTCTTCCATCATTTTGAGAGACAGGAAGCTGGAGTTTGAAGGTAACCAAGTTAATCTGCTGGAACTGGTGGTCCAGTTTGTGGGAGGGTGTCCTGGTCTGGAGGTGTTTGGCAGCGAGCCATACCTTTTGGCCTACGATAAATACTGGAGCTTTTTGTCACCAATGATCTGCATGCCCCTTGTAGGCCTTCTATACCTCTTCTAGGTGATTTTTGAGTTCTTCCTGAATCAGGTGCATCTATTGGAGCCATTCAATGGCAGCAGGGTTTGGTGAGGCTACTAGTAACATTGAGGGGAACCGTAATTAGCAAAGAAGGGGCTCTGACCCATAGAGGCATGGTCAGTGTTATTGTAGGAAAACTCTGCATATGGCTGGACCAGTTGTCTTGATGGTAATTTACAAAGCACCTCAAGTACTGCTCCAGTACTTGGTTCACCTGTTGTTTGTTCATCTGTTTGTGGGTGGTATGTGACGGAGGTGGATATCCAGACATCCAGTAGCCTGAATGCTTCACACCAGAAGCAAGAGCTGAATTGTGGGCCTCAGTCAGAAACTGTGTGGTCTGGAAGTCAATGGAGTCAGCCCATATTGTGCAGTAGAAATTGGCCGGTTGTCTTGGCAGAAGGCAGCTGGTTGCAGGAGATGAAGTGGGCCATTTTGGTCAGGCGGTCCAAAACCATTAAGACCACACTGTGACCATCAGATGGTGGGAGTTCCATGATAAAGTGTAGGTTGATAGCAGACCACGGCCTAGCCGGAGGCTCCAAGGGTATCAGGCTTGTGGAGATAGGGACCTCGAAAGTCAGTTCTTTGCTTCCCCCGTAGTATTCCCGTTCTATGATAGAGCATCCTTGAGGTGGTGCCACCATTCTTAAAATTCCATTTTTATGGTGAGCAGCTTCTTGTCCAGTATTTAATAGTTCATCTCAGTGTGGATACATTTCTGGGAATAGAATGCACAAGGGTGCAGAACTGACTGGGGCCCGAATTGCTGAGAGAGTACCCCCTTTAGGGGCCATATTGAACACATCTGCTTCCACTATAAATGGATGAGTCAGATCAGGGTGTGCCAGGATCAGGCTGCGGTCAAGGCAGCCTTTAGCTGATCAAACACAAGCTGGGCTTTGGGTGGCCAAGCGAATTGCAGAGCTTTGTGGAGGAGGGAAGTCAGGGGAATTATTAACTGAGAGAAGTCAGCAATGAATCTTATATAAACATTTGCAAAGTCCAGGAAGCACTGAAGTTCCCAGAGGGCCGAGTGTGCTGTCTAGTTGTGGATGGCTTCCACCTTCTGTGGATCTGTATGGATTCCTTCCTGGGAGATGATGTATTCCAAAAGTTCAATGGTGGCCTGGCTGAAGGTGGATTTTCCAGTTTGGCACATGACCGATGTTTCCGTAGTCTCCCCAGCACAGACCAGACATGGTGGTAGTGCTGCTCCGGGTTCTCAGAAAATACCGGTATATCTTCCAAGATAGATAATTACATATCAGTCCAGGAGATCCCTGAATATGATATTTATGAAATACTGAAATGTTGCAGGGGCATTGATCAAGCCAAACAGCATCATCAAGTACTGAAAGTGCCCATATAGGGTGCGAAAAGTAGTCTTCTGTTTATCCCCAGGCTTTATATGCACTAGATTGTATGCCACCCAAAGATCTAGTTTTGTGAAGATCCTGATAGTTGCAGGCAGTCCAGCAATTCCATAATGAGGGGCAAAGGGTACCAGTTATGTATGGTCACTTGGTTCAATGTGCGATAGGTCACTATGCCTCTGTGTAGACTATCTTTCTTCTTCACAGATAGGACTGGTGCCCCTGCTGGAGAGCAAGATCTCTGAATGAAGCCCTTGGTGTGGTTTTTTTGGATATACCCACATAGTGTCTCCAGCTCTGGTTCAGATATAGAGTATATCAATCCATAGGGCCCCGGGCTGTAGGTCTATCAGGCAGTCATAGTCTCTATGTGGGGGTAATGAGTCTACATTCTTCTTCTCAAACACATCCAGGTAGTCACGGTACTTGTCAGAGAGGCTGAGGTTCTGGCCTGGAGTAGCTCCCCTGCTGTACGTTCTGCTTCTGAGGGTCTCCTCTCATCCTGGGGCCCCAGGTGTGGGACACTTGGGGCAGATTGTTTCATTGGAGGCACACTTTCTGACAGTATTCAGAGGAGAAGCTAATACTCCTCTGCCACCAGGAGATACATGGATCATGCCATTCCAACCAACAAATGCTCAGAATTATTGGGAAGAACAGGGAGCAGATCACATCAAAGCATATTATTTTTCGGTGCCCTTCCACTATGGCCTTTGGGGGGATGGTCTCCCCAGTCACAGGTCCCGATGATGGGGTGACCCATCAATAGTCTCCACCGGGTCTGCTGTGGGTTTTGACCAGAAGGGGATCTGCAGGGTATTGGCTGCTTCATCATAAAGTTGGCAGCAGCCCTGGTGTCCTTCATTGCTAGTTCTGGGGGGGATCTGCTGCACCTGCCCCAAGACCTAGGTGGGTGGGATGTTCCACACAGACTAGCTCGTCTTTTACCTCATCATTGAGCCCCCAGCAGTACTGGTAAAGGTGGGCCACCTCATTCTGTTCAACATCAGCCACAAACCATTAGAAGTGAGCAGCAGCAGTGAGAAGGTTCTGTGCTTCCAGTGCACACTGCATAGAGTGGGTCTTTAGTGTGAAGTTCTCACCTGCAGACAGGTGACTTAGTCCTGCAGCTCATGGGCCCTCAGGGAGCTGATGGTTGGAAGGCAGCCCACTGCCTCCATCATCTGTGAGGGGGTTGGATGGATTTGGGGGCCAGGGTGAAGGTTGGTCTGAACAAATTGTCATGAGTGGGGCATGAGCAGTCAGACCCAGTGGGAGTCATGAGTCAGGAGCAGAAGGAGTCGTGAGTCAGGCCGAGTTGGATGCCTGAAGGTTAGAATCTGAGGCAGGCCAGAGGGCAAAACAAGAGTGAAGCATCAGGAGGCAGGCAGCATACAGCCTAAGCCTCCTGTGGTGATGTGGAGACATCAATGACCCAGAATCTGATGTGGTCCCAGTTTCTGGCCCTGTGGGGTTTTACATTTTTGTTGTTGGCAAAGAACTAAATGTTGGGAATAAAGTAGAAGAGTCTGTTCATATAGGTGTTCAATTTTATTTTTTAAATGAATGCAAGGGAGAACTCATTTGCCAGTACTAAATGAAATAAATAAATAACATGTGAGTGCACCATAGTAGTCCAAAACCTGAAGCCTTTTTGTTCTACATATTTAAGGAGGTTTATCATTCTCAGTCCTCATTCTTTACAAAAGATATAAGATCAATCAATTCAAACCTAAAATTAAATCCTGAGCCAACAAATTATAATCTGTCTATCTATGAGTCCTACTAAGGAACAGAATATTTTCTGGTCCATAAAACCAATATAGTTTAGGTTTAGATTTACACAAGCAAAATATATTGTATGGGATTCAAGCTATAGAATGTTTCTTCCTTTGGATCACTCCTTTTTTGAACAGGTGCTTGTTGTATAGTTAATTTATGTTTAGACTTGGAAACAGAGGGTGAAATCCTGGCCTCACTGAAGTCAATGGCAAAACTCCCACTGACATCAATAGGGCCAGGATTGCACCCGGCAAGTTTTGATGCTCAATATACTGTGTTCATCCAGAGGGGTTCAAAGGCTCCAAGCTGAATGATAAATTCAAGTTATTTGTGTTTTCTGCAACGTGTTCCATAATAGAAACACATGTTGCACAGAACATTGTTGATCATACTGCATCCATCTGGTCTGAAGTGCTTTGCCACAGGTGATAGCCTGCTGTTCTCAACAAGTCTCAGATGATCTACTAAATGATCAGATAAGCCTTTTTTATTCTTTTACTCCAGTAGAATGCGTGTTATTTGGTGTAGATGATTTACGCACAATTCCTGTTATGGCAACTGTAAAATGTTGAAAAATTATAGTGCTTTTATGTCTTCTCCTATCTGACTATCACAGTGGATGTTTGCCAACTCTACAGCTTGATGTGATATGTGCACAAGATCTTTTGAAGTTTCACTTGTGAGAAGAATTTTTCTTGAAGTTCAGCAATACTTCATATTTTTTGCTCTTTCTGTAAAAGATCCGTGCTTGTGGTTTGAAAGTATCTATCCAAGGATTTATTTGGAAGTTTGTCTTTTTGTGAGACAGGGCAAGGGGCAGAATAACGATTGTAACATTTTTTAAAATCAATTTGCAACATGATTATACTTCATAAATTACTTGCACCCTCCATAAGCTTGGAGTTTAGGTAAGATATATTGTAATAAATACAGCATACCCCCAAAATGCTACTACTACTTATGTGGAATCTCTTTACTGTAGGTTTGTGTGACAGATTCCCCCCAGGGTGCCACCTGGCACTGGAGTACCACTGAGCCCTCTGAGCCACCAGCCTGGGCTCCCTCTCTCACTGTGCTGCTGTGACAAGCAGCAGACCCACGCCCGGTCCTACACTTCCACCAGCATACACATGGGTAGGGACACACCAAGCTGCAGTTACATAAAGACTTTCTGACCAGCCACTGCATGTGAACCAACAATAGAGAGGCTACAGCCAAAATAACCACCAGCTTCCCAGCCTAGACCTGAGAGCTGTACCATCCTGCCCTGGTCAAAACCCTGACCAGTATGAATTTATTAACCAGTTCGCCTCCCCCTCAATGTGGAAAGGAAATGCAACAGCCTTTGCCCCTTGAGCTACAATTTCCCACACACTTCACTGCAACTCACTGGTTTAAATAAAGCAAAAACAAGTTTATTAACTACAAAAGATGGATTTTAAGTGATTATAAGTGATAGCAAACTGATCAAAGCAAATAAACAAAATAAACAAAAATGCAAACTAAGCCTAAGATACTAGAAAGATAGGATAAGAATTACCAAATTCTCACCCTGAGAGATGGTACAAGCAGGCTTACAGATTCTTAAGGGACAAGCTGCACTTGCTTTACAGCTTGGAATCCCCAGATCTTTCATACAGAGGCTAGGAATCCCTTTCGCCTGAGTCCAGCACTTTCCCCAGTTCAGTCTTTGTTGCTCAGGTGTTTCCAGGCATCGTCTTGTGTGGGGAGTGAAGAATCACGGATGATGTCACCGCCTGCCTTATGTAGCTTTAGCATATGGCTGGAACATATGTTCCAAAACTCATTTTGTGGAAAAACACTGACATCCCAAGATGGAATCCAGAGGCATATGGCCTGGTCTCATGACCTTGTGGAGGTATAGCAGCCATTACTTACCCTTTTGCTCTTGCTATTCTGGTGCTGATTTCAATATCCAATTTTCCATTTCCTACAATGATTCTTCCGAAGTAGCAATAATTTCTTACTTGCCATACAGCTCAGTCATACATTGGGATCCTGCATGTTTTCCCAGGATCCTTGCATATGACCACAGTTTGCTCAATACATTACAATCTGTCAGAATTGATTGATACAAAAGTATTAAAATAATTATACTGGCATCAGAAGGCAATTATAAAGGGAGATGAAAATTTAAATCTAATGGAGATCAAGAGAGGAGTCAGACGAGGTTGTATAACGTCACCTTCTTGATTCAACATTTATAGAGTATTTGATTAAATTAACTGAAGAAACAGAAGACAGTATAAAGATGAATGCAAAATCGGTGAATAACATTTCTCTGTGCAGATGACACAGTACTGTTGGCTGATTCAGAAAAAGGTCTGATGAAATGAGTGGAGATTATAATTTATACAGCAGACTTTTGTACATATTTAATTTTAAGTATGTAAATAATCAGTTAACTTCAATGGGAATATTGGTAAAGTTAAAATTAAGCATTTACACGAGTCTTTGAGGGATTTAGAGCATGGTATTTTTGTCATGGGATATGGTGCTTATATTGTACATGGTCGGGAAAGAGGAGGATGCTGGAAACATAACTGAATGGTGAATCAATTACAATAAAACTAAATAGATCAGATGAGCCTTAGGAACTGTTTACTCCTGCTGTTCAGTAGCACTCTGTAATGGGGCCTGATCCTAAATCGAAAATGTAAAGGGGAGTCTTTCCATTGACTTCAATGGGCTTTGAATCAGACCTGTATATTGTACAACTGGAAGTTCTTTCTTGCTGAAGGCTGTAATGTTCAAGAGGAAATTGCCATTTTAGTCTAGATATAATTATTGTAAATAAGATTTTATGCATTCCTTCAGTAATGTTTGCACAGGAAATTCTTTGTAGTAAAGACTGAGGTATGGCATTAGTATAGCTGGTAACTTCCTTGACTTTGGTTATGTGACTCTTGATTTTGTATTTGATAAATACAAAATCAAGTTTTGTATTTGATAAAAATAAAATTACTTTTCTTATCTTAAATGTATAATAGGATCTACTCAGAATGACTTTGGCATAGTTTGTTTGATCAATTTTTCTACAGTGAACAAAGCTGGTTTTAATACACTTTTTTTACTCTTTTGTTTTAAACAGTGTTATACAGTATGAACTACTGGGTATGTTTATTTTAAACAGCCTTGTAATCCCTAAGAAGTCTGTTTACACAAGGCATTATAATATGTAAACACAAATGTCAATATTAATTATGATACCAAGCTCAGGGGAACTTTTACTTATTGCTTTGGGCATTTTTTCAAAATATACAAGAACATTATACTGTAAATGTTTGATGGTAAAATGTAGGAGTATTAAAGAGGTTATTTATGATCTATCAACCCCTGTAAGAAAAATGATTAAAGATTAGATGAAAAGCAGATTAATTGGCTGTAATGTTATTGAAGTAGCAATGGCATTACAAGAATAACTAACTTAAAGCTACTGTTTCTTAAAATAGCAGATAAATCAGATAGCTATGAATAAGCTGGCATTTTAATAATAAAACTGTTTCCAAAAGGAATAAAGATAAAAGGTTAACATTGCAATGAGCATCCTATTTGGCACTATGATTTGCTTAGTTATTTATTTAATGCTGGAAGTGCTCAACACTTTACAAGACACAAAGATAAACGCAGTTTCTGCATTTCCAACAGGACCATGATCTGTGAATTAACTAGCCGAACACAGGCACTTTCTAGGCTACAGTTTGGACCTGTCTGGAGGAAAACAGAAAAGTGCACAAACTCTGGCAAGTCATGTGTAAAAGTATAATTAGGCAGGCCAAAAAAGAATTTGAAGAGAGACTAGCAAAAGACAAAATCTAACAGCAAAAAACATTTAAAAGTACATCCAAAGCAGAAAGCCTGCCAATCAGTGGGACTCCTGGATGATCAGGATGCTAAAGGAGCACTCAAGACAAGGCCATTGCAAAGAAGCTAAATTTAATTCTTTGCATCTGTCTTCACTGCAGAGGAAGACAGGGAGATTCCAACATGACAGCCATACTTTTTAGGTAACAAAATCTAAAGAACTGTCCTAGATTGAGGTGTCAGTAGATGAGGCTTTGGAACAAATTGGTAAATTAAACCATAATAAACCAGATGGTATCCACCTAAGAGTTCTGAAGGACTCCAAATATGAAATTGCACAATTACTAACTATGTTATGCAATCTGTTGCTTAAATCAGCCTCTGTACCAGATGATATGAGGATAGCTAATGTAACTTTGATTTTTTTAAAAGTCTCCAGAGGCAATCCTGGCAATTACAGGCCATAAGCCTAAATACAGTATCAGGCAAATTGGTTGAAACTTTAGTAAAAAATTGAATTATCAGACATAGATGAACATGATATGTGGGAGAAGAGTCAACACGGCTTTTGTAAAGGGAAATTATGCCTCACAAATTTATTAGTATTCTTTGAGGTTGCCAGCAAGTATACGGACAAGGTGATCCAATTGATATAGAATCATAGAACCAGAGGATTAGAAGGGACTGCAAGGGTCATCTAGTCTAACCCTCTGCTAAGATACAGGATTTGTTGTGTTTCAACTATCCAAGACAGATGACTATCAAATCTCTTTTTAAAAACCTCCAGTGAAGGAGATTCCACAACTTATGTAAGCATAGTATAGTATAGTATAGTGTATAGTATAGTATAGTACACAGCTACATGTGAAAGGATTTAAATTCTTCATTTTATTTTAAATGTTGTTTTCTAGATTATCCCTAAACAGCATGCATTATCAGAAACAACAGGAACTTACCTGAAAATGGTTTGCTTAATTTCTATGTGGCTATTTTAATGCACACTGGGAGAAATATGTGCTTAAATTTGTAATATCACTCTACCCTTTAAACTTTGCAACCCTAAAAATTAGTATACTTGATAGGAGGGTGCCACTGTACTTCAACTTTCAGAAAGCCTTTGGCAAGGTCTTAGATTAAAAGCTTTTAAGCAAAGTAAGCAGTCATGGGGTAAATGGGAAGGTCCTCTCATAGATCAATAACCAGTTAAATGATAAAAAACAAAGGGTAGGAATAAAGAGTCAGTTTTCTCAATGAAGAGAGGTAAATAGTGGGGTCCCCAAAGGATCTGTACTAGGACTGGTAGAGTTCAACATTATCATAAATGATCGGGAAAAGGGGGTAAACCGTGAGGTGACAAAGTTTGCAGATGATACTAACTTACTGAAAATAATTAAGTCCAAAGCTGACTGTGAAGAGTGACAAAGGAATCACACCAAACTGGGTGTCTGGGCAACAAAATAGCAGATGAAATTCAATGTTGATAAATGAAAAGTAATGCACATTGGAAAATAATCCCAACTATACATACAAAATTATGGGGTCTAAATTAATTGTTATGACTCAAAATAGTGGATAGTTTACACATTGTGGATAGTTCTCTGAAAACATCTGCTCAATGTGCAGCAGCAGTCATAAAAGCGAACAGAATGCTTCCACTAGGAAGGGGATAGATAATAAGACAGAAAATATTGTAACGCTGCTATATAAATCCCTGGTACTCCCACACCTTGAACATGCATACATTTTTGGTCGCCCCATCTCGAAAAAAGATATATTAGCATTGAAAAAGCTACAGAGAAGGGCAAAGTAAATGATGTGGGGTATGGAACAGCTTCTCCACGAGGAGAGATTACAAAGACTGGGACTATTCAGTTTAGAAGAGCTATGACTAAGGGGGGATATGGTAGAGGTCTATAAAATCATCAGTGGTGTAATTTACCCCTTCACATAACACAAGAACCAGAGATCACCCAATGAAATTAATAGGCTCCCACACACTTCCTTGTGAGCTATACTGTCACCTACCGCACCACAACTTTACTTTTTGCTCCTGGCAGTCCTCATTGTCACAGGTGGGTGAATCCACACACACACACACACACACAGACACAGAAGTGTGCTCCCCTCAGATTCCAGCTCTCCACTTCAGCAGCTCCCGCAGCAATGTAACAGGCAGAAAATCACTATGGCCTGCTGCTGCATCCCTGATGTGAATCCCTTCATCATGACAGAGGAAAGCACAAGCCATTTGCTTTGTTCAACATAGGGGAAAAAATTAGCATTAGCCATGTAGGAAAACCAAAATGCATCAAAATTCTGCTGCCAAACATGTAAATCTTGTACAAAAATTCCAAATCCTTGTAACTTCAGATGAAAACAGGTAAACCCCCTCAAAATGTTAACTGGCTCTGCTCCCCTAGCACTAAATCTGAAACCACATGGAGAAGTGCAGATATCCAAGTTGAAATAACACAAATCTGTCCTAAATCAAAATCATAAGTAAAAACTGTTTGTGGAGAGTGTGCATGACATATGGTCCGCTGTGTAGATATTAGAATAAGGAAGACAAAAACTGGAAGGATGTTTTGTTCTTTCTTCTGTGCCAGCCTCTTCCTGTGGGTGTTCAGAGCCAGCATTCTCAAGTTGTCTATCAGTGACTGCATTATTAGGCCTTGTGCAGTGCGCAGCGGGGAACACAGGGTTGTTATGTTCTAAGGCTAGTGTGAGTGCAGGCTTTGTGTAGGCACAGCTAGGGTTACGCATTAGGCATAGTCCTTCCCATTCAGAGGAAGTAAATTACAAACAGCTCGCACCACCACTGCTTTGCTTTCAAGAACACAAGACAAAGAGGTGCATGGGGTTGGTGGAGAATGGGCATGGGTGAGGAGACGTGGGTTTAGGTGTGATAAAAAGGTGTAAATAAGGCCTTTAGCTGTGTATTCCCTTCTCTGGCCTTACTCCTGCTACAAGATTGGCATAATTTGGTGACCATGCAGCAGCGCTCTCCTTAATAAAAGACCATCTTCCCCTGCACTGCCTGATTTATGCAACACTCTGAACCTCGTGAGTGTTACACTATGCACCTGCACAGGATTAAGGCTTTTTATTGATGTTACATAAATTGTAAGCTTTATAGAGGGTGATAGGAGGATGGCACAGCCTTGCGGCAAATTGCTTACCACCTTAAAAGACAAAAGGTACCAATGAAGGGTAAGGGAAAGGGTTGCAGCTCCCACTCAGACTGGCAAGGTGATAATTGGTTCACAATTCATCATTAGTTATTATTTGTATTAGTGGAGCACTCAGAAGTCCCAATTAGGAATGGTACCCCATTGTGTAAGATGCTCCGCCAAAACCATAATAACACACATTACCTAACCTAACGTGTTTATGATCTAAATTGGGACACGGTACAACAAATGAGTGCAACAAACAAATGAAAGGGATGGGTGAGAGGGGATAAGGTAACAGTGAGAGGAGGCTGTAGTTACATAAGCAAGCTTTGAGCCTGATCCAAAGCCTGTTGAAGTCAATGGGATTCTTTCCATTGATTTCTGTAGGACTTAGATCAGGCCCTATGTGCACAATTAGATGGTCATGACTTATTCAAAGGTCTTTAAACAAAAAATAAAGCAGCTAGCTGTAATGTCTACTGGCCACTTGCCTAGCCCTCTAGTTATTTTCTTGTTTAAAATGTGCAGTGTCAAGAAACTGTCACCAACTGGCTCTTTACCCACCCATACATAACTGGATAATTTCTTGTAGGTGTGTTGTCTTTTTTTATAATGACCTGTTACAATTGTCAATATTATCCCTCGTGCAATTTCTTTGACTCCTGGGCCTACTGCATTTAAGTACCCTGCATTACTGCTTACACCAGGTGTGAATTTGGTTCAAGATATTAAGATCAGCAATGGCTTTATCACAACAATATTGCAGGCAAATAAGTTTTCTCTGAGTCCATCAGATTCAGGCTGATAGAAGGTGCTACTTAGGTCAGCTTCTGGTTGCAAATTTCAAAGGTTTCTTGACGTGCCTGTAGGTCTTGCTTTACTGCTTCTTTCTTGTCACCAGCAGCCTCAGACAAGTAACACCAGTACTAGGTCCCAGTGCTGCACCCCTTTATGACAGCAATTCTACTGAAGTCAAATGAATTACACCAGTGTGGAACTGATGTATGTGAAGTTGGCCACAGGCCTATAGTCTTTGATCATATTCAGATAGAAATATTACTCCTTGCTCTTGAAGTATCGGGAACCAAGAACTTTTCCAACAGAGACAGCACTTTGTTTCAGATATATCTTATCAGTCTCTCTTCTTGGGCTGTCTGTGAGGGGTTTTTTGTTTTTAATCCATTCTTATCCCTTGCTCAATACTTAATCTGAGCCTACAAGATTTACCTCAGGGTTCCCACCATAATATTTAAGCAGCAGAGAGAAATTCTTCTCCCCGTTAGTCAGTGCCTTGCTCTGTTACAGATTTTGTGCAGCCACTCATCTCTACAACTCTCATGACTATTTTGGCCAGATAGGCCTTTTGTACCAATTCATTATTATCCATGACAGAGTTTTCTGTGTGCAGTGACTGCAGACAGAGCAGCTGACTTTGCTCTCATTCCTGATGCCCTTGCATTTTAATGCCGGATACAGAATTGCTGTGAGACACAAGAAAAGCCATTCAAAATATTTATTAATATATTAAACTAGGAGGCCTCCACTGTTACTGCTGAACCAAGTGGTGTAGAAAGCCTACAACATTCTGCAATGCCCTATAAGATGTGAAAAAAACTACAGTGGTGGAATCTATTCCTTTTACCCTGGTATGTGGGGAAAGGGAGTGTTTGGAGGGTAGTGGGAGTTTTGTGGTGTTTATTTGAGAAAGGAAACAAATTTCACTTAATTTTATTGGATAAAGAATATATGATTTTTTGCATATTTGCATCCAAATTCCTATGGAGCATGTTTACAAATGAATGCAGTATCAGGGTTCAATAAGTGTTCCCAGCTGCAGTGGAGAAGCATGGTAGCTGAATGTTTCCGTTACAAGATCAATGACAATATGTCTAACAATGTTGGCATTTAATCAGTGGGACTCTGGCCAATCTTAGTGTTAAACATAAGGACTGGACAGTTTCTGAGTGTCTTCTGGGGAACCCACAGGATACATTGTAGCTGGAAGATAAGTGTTCTAGCCTTGTTAGGTCAGGACTGTTATCCAGAACATAGATTTTCGTCCTTCTTTCAGTATAACCCTACTCACTTTGATTTTGAATCAGGTAACAGAACCCAGATACTACAGTGACTGCAGTCTAGAAGTGTAGACAGATGTATCTTATTAGGCCATACCAATCCTCCCACCGCTCTCCGCCTGCTAACTCTGCAAGTGCTGCCTCAGACCAGGAACTAGAGGCACAGAGATGGAACATGTGGAAAGGACTGGCTTATGCAGTTAGGAATGATGGTAGTTGGAAGCAGGGAAAGGGTCTGCTGGTGCTTACAAAAAGAGAGGGAGGCCATGATCAAGGGAGGGAGGGAGAAAGAAAGAGAAAGATCAGGTTCACAAAGAAAGTTGGAGATACTGTTTTTAAAAAAAAAAGCAAGAAACACAGACAGAAGGAGTGGAGTTAACTTGGCACTTGTCCATCACAGGGGCTATGTCTACACTACTACGATAAGTCGACCTACACTACGCAACTCCAGCTACGTGAATAATGTAGCTGGAGTCAACGTACCTTAGGTCGAGTTACCATGGGGTCTACACTGCGAGGGGTTGATGGGAGAAACTCTCCTGTCGACTTACCTTACTCTTCTCATCGGGGGTAGAGTACAGGGGTTGACTGGAGAGCGATTTGCAGTCAATTTGGCGGGTCTTTACTAGACCCGCAAAATCGACCACCAGTAAATCGATCTCAGAGCATCTATCCTGGCTGTAGTGTAGACCTGTCCTTAGAATCTTAATCACTAAAATGACTCATTCTAAGGGCCAAGAGGTCATCATCAATCTTCAAATTGAATACTCCATTAAAGTGAATTAGTAAGTTCAGAACTATTTGGTTATAATTGGCCAGTTAGCTAATAGCCAAAGCTTAGCAAATGGAGAATTTTTGTCAGGGCTGAAAAAGTTGGACCCGATTCTCCTCTTTCACTAGTTTTACACTAGTGTAGCTCTGTTGATTTCAGTGGAGATGGTTCTGTTTTACACTGGTGTAAGTGAGAGGAGCACCAGAACAGCTAAATCTAGATCCTGATGAGTTAATTATTATTTAATGATAAGGGAAAAGGGGAGTCTGCATGGAAGAATTTGATGAAAAAGAGACTTAGCTGTCAAGACGAGGGCCAAGAGAGAGAGTGAGAAAAATCTTGGCAGACACCAGAAGGATACAATATTGGACTAAATTATTTGAGCCTAGAATGTGGCAGAGGGACTAGCAGTAAGCAGCAGACTCAATAAGTAAGGACTCTGATTTCCTGGCAGTACCTCAAGCAGTAAAAGTAGAAGATAGCTTCAGAAGGCATATAATCAATTTGCTGTGAAAACTTCCTGGTGGTTGCTTTCCATCATGAAGAGCAGGATGAGTTCCATCTGCCACAAACTTACTCTACTTAGGCTGAAGAGGAGTATGTGAGATGGGTCCAGCAGAAAACCCAAGAAAACTTCCTAGTGCAAAGTAAAAGAAGAAAGCTAGAGGAAGATGACAGAGGATGTAACCTATGAGTAAGGAGATAAGGAAAGCTCAAGCTAACTCTTTCAACTTAGAAACATCTGAGAGAAACAAAGTAACAAGTGAGATTGATGAGGAGAGCTTTGAGCAGTATCTGAGGGAGTAGAATGAACTGGATATGAGGTATGGAGCAGAGAGCCAGGAGATAATTTATTGGGAAGACGGGAGGGGAAAAAACTAGAAGAGCTGTTAGCTTCATTTGTTACAATGAAGGCTTGGAATCTAGATGATTTTGTAAAATCAGTGGGAAGACCTTAGCTCCTCATAATTCACATATTATCCACACCTGCTGCTTTCTAGAGCCACAGACAATGAGAGAGTTGTTGCTATACTTTCCGATTACATCTCAATACATTAAAATGGTCATTTTACATGTATACTAGGCTTCCTTCAAGTGTGAGAGTTCAAAATGTAACTAAGAGTTCAAAAACAATGGTATTTTTGTGCATTATGCTTATATTACATGGATGACATGTTCTATATGAGGAGTTTAGCTCTTGGGCTGCTTAGCTGAAACATAAGGTAATATTAAAAAAAATTGTATTGGTTTGTCAGCAAAAGATTTTAGATTACAACATATTATGTAGATGGTACATATTTTAGTTCCAGTAGAGAACTTAGGCTGAAATTGGTTCTTGTTTACACCATTGTTCAGACTATTTAAGACAATGATATTACTCTGGATTTTACACTGGTGTAACTGAGAGCAGAGTTTGGTTCCTTGTATGGTTTTGAAGCATTTACTGTTAATTTGTTGAGCTTCAGAGTGATTCTATATTCAGTGGGTGAAAATATTTTATATTATGTCTAATATAAGAGTTATATTTGTCTGTGCAAATCCCATTTTTAAGGATTATTGTGAATAAAGTTGCAGCAAATAAAGTTGATGTACAAGAACTGTGGGCAGTATATGTTTCTAATCTGGCAATTTCATTGTGTTCATTTTCTGGTTTCATTTATTATTATTCATTTACAACTCATGTCTTTTCGTTTCAGATAAGAACTTCTATCATCTGGGCTACTCCAAATGTCTCCTTTGTAATCCCTTTATGGGTTATAATACTAGCAATACTCCTTGGATTGTTGGTTCTGGCTATTTTGACCTTAGCTTTGTGGAAGGTATGTTGTATTATTATTATTTACTTAATGAAACTTGGAAGGATACTTACAAGATTTAGGATGACCAACCAAAAAAAAAAGAGAGAGAGAGAGCGAGAGAGACAAATTGGAACCTGTGACCTTTAAGAGTTTGGAGCAAAAGCAACAATAGACTTATGTCTTCTTTGATGTAGCATATGATGACATGCTTATGTTGCTGACTTTTGTGAAGGGACATTGCTTTCAAAGTCTTCTTTGTTATGAAAGTCTGGTTATAAATGGTTTTACAGAGTTTGGCTCTGATTCTGAAGACTTATGATCTTCTTTCTGGAGTGTTTAGGTTCACAAAGCATTTTTGTTTCATTTTCCTTGAATCCTTAAGGAACTGCCATTTTTGTTAGCACATAATTATACAATCCCTCACCCAATTTGGGAGGAGATTACTTTTAAGGAGATTTCTTTTAATATTACCAGGTTGTCTCTGATTTTTTTTTTAATTACAAGTTATCAGATTCACAGTCAGTGAGTTGGTTGATTTTTATTTCACAGGTTTTAAGACAATCTTCTTCTTCAGGGTTCCTGGAAACATCCCTTATAACACTAGAAGTTGAAGTCGTTTCTACCCATCACTTAGTCCTTGGAAAAAGTGTCATCTCTCAACGATCTTTAAGCTAGCCCTGTAAAATGGCCTCCCAACTCAAGGCCAGCTGCTCATCCCTTTGTCACTTTATTTCACTGATTTGAAATTCCTTCAGTAATTGTGCCTTACTGTAACCACTTCTGAATTGGGATAAACACAAACTGTGTCATTAGAGTTACTGTTGATGACAACATTCAAATCAGGCTTTTAATAGTGACTGTCATAAGCAGCTTTACTAAATATAGATTTTTGTTTACACTCTGGGGTCCAATCCAGCTTTCCTCGTCCACCTAAAACTCTCACTGTCTTCACAACAAATGTTATGAATAGAAAATAATTAATAATCTATCCAGTCTTTCAGAAGAATATATCACTGCAACATAGCACCCTGGGATGCAAAATGCTATTGTCCATTGAGAATGCTGTATTATCTCTCTGGCACCAAAGGGTGAAATTCTGGCTCCATTGAAGTCAATGAGAAGGTTGCTGTTGACATCAGTGAAGCCAGGACTGCATTCAAAGAATGGAAAGCGCTTTTCAAAACAATAGGGAGACAAGATCCCTGCCCAAAGAGTAAAGCACTTTTCCTACTTTGAACATTGTATATATTGTGACAGGATCAGGCCAGATGGCTATAGGAGAGTGATAGAAGGCAGATATATTAGCCCCAGGTTAAGTACGGTCCCTTTTCCCTGGGTAAGGTAACAGGGAAGGTTCCAGAACAATCAGGAACTTTCTGGAAACAATTAAGGCAGACAGGCTGATTAGAACACCTGCAGCCAATCAAGAGGCTACTAGAATCAATTAAGGCAGGCTAATCAGGGCACCTGGGTTTAAAAAGGCTCTCACTCCAGTTAGTGAGGGGTGTGTAAGGAACTGGGAGTGAGAGGACGTGCTGCTGGAGGACTGAGGATTACAAGCGTTATTAGACATCAGGAGGAAGGTCCTGTGTGGTGAGGACAAAGAAGGTGTTGGGAGGAGGCCATGGGGAAGTAGCCCAGGGAGTTGTAGCTGTCACGCAGCTGTTCCAGAAGGCACTCTACACAGCTGCAGTTCACAGGGCGCTGGGCTGGAACCTGGGGTAGAGGGCGGACCTGGGTTCCCCCCAAACCTCCCAACTCCTGATCCAACACAGGAGGTTCCACCAGAGGGGAAGGTCTCTGGGCTGTTCCCCGACCCACATGGTGGATCAGCAGAGACTGCGGGATTGTTCTTACTTTTTTTTTCCCATGCTGGCCAATGCTGAGGTTATCTGAGTGAATGGCAGATTTGAGCCACGAAAGTGGCCAAACTGAGGACTACTGTGAATCTCTGTGGTGAGCAAAATCCGCCAGTAAGCGCAGGACCCACCAAGGTAGAGGTGGAACTTTATCACAACATGTATTAAATAATAATAGTGCAGCACCCTACATGGACAGAAGCACTATTTCTTCTGAAAGGACAGGTACCATATGATGGACTGGATGGCTTTTCTCTGTTCACGGCATTTCTAATGTTTTCCTCTGTAGCACGTTTCCCTTAATTTTAAAAAATTCTTAATTTTTCTCTACAAAAATACATTTAATTGGAGAAAAAGGTAACAAACTGTGTGTGTATGATGGAAGGAAGGCAAAGACATTACTACTATTGTTCATTTTTTTGAATTTATTACAATGATTTAAACTTATCTCAGTCAGATGTCTAATGCCACCCCTTTGTGTTCATTTTTATTGTGTATTTTATCATATGATGGGACTTTTTTATGTCACTACTTTCATGCTGTTTATGCCTTTCCTGTAGAACCTTAAATTCACTAGAATATATTTAATATTTTATTTATATATAGCAGCTACAGAGCGCAAAAAAATGGTGGCATTTAAGGTGATCTCACAAGATGCTAATCTCCTTCAACTTCCACTGACTTGATAAGAGTTGAGGGTGTTCAGTAGTTTGCAGAATGGTTCTGTTACACCTCAGTGCATTCTTAAAATCTCCTGGAATTCCCAATATATAGTGGGTTTATATATGTAATTACCAACATAAAGGGCAATGTCACTGCTCCCAAGAGCTTATAAACAATGGGCCCAATTCCACAACCCTGATTCAAGTGAGTAGTTCATACTAATGCAACTAGGTCTGTTGACTCCATGTGACAGCTAGGAGCAAAGAAGAGCCCCTAAGTTAAGGCTCAACATGGTGAGGGGTGGAGGTTAGAGGAAAGGAGCATGAGCTTCAGGAGAACAATCATGTGGCTGCCTTATTGTGATTTCTCTGTTGCCTTGTTTTCTGTAGTGCGGCTTCTTTGACAGAGCTAGACCTCCTCAAGACGACATGGCTGACAGGGAACAACTGACAAATGACAAGACTACTGATGCATAAAAAAGGAGAGTGAAGGTTCAATTCAGAGTCCTGTTCAAGCCTAGAAATGTGCTAAAGATTAAATGAAGGATTTCTTCTACCAACAGACTTCCTTTGAAATTGCAAGTGCCATGATGTTGTAATCTGATCTATGCAACGTTTCTGAAAATTCACCACATGATGATGATCCTGGGCAGAAACCAGCCTTATCACTGCCTTAAAAACATAATCCTTCACTGTGCAAAGAGTTTTTGTACCATACTTCAGTCGCTCTAGATTTTGACAGATGTTTTTGAACACATGTGGTGTGTTAAATCACTTTCAGAATAACCCAAACCTTGCAAAGATGAAATGCCTGCATTGCTGTATCATCTAGAAGATGGATCAGGACAAAGCTTTCAAACACTACTGTATCATGCAGAATATTTTTGACACCTCCCTAAGGATAAGAACTTTTATGAAATTGTGGCTCAGGGAGACAAGCAATATATTGGTACTGTGAAAGTACTTCTGAAGCAGAAAGGTAGTCTCTAAAGGACTTTATACATGGGGCACAGTTTATTTATTTTTCCACCTTTCTGGGATGAGTATCAGAGCTAATCTTAGATTCACAGTTTTAGAGAAGTAAATCATAACATGGAAATAATTTGCTTATCTTGTATGTAATAGACAAGTGACCTGCACATTCAGAGCAATTTTCTTGGCTACGAGGGTGATTTGGGGAGCAGGGGAATTTAAATATAATTGTATTGGAAGGGGCATATAATATATTTTAAAGATATGTTGTGCCCTTTTCAACCTGTAGATGACAGCACTGAATTCAGTGAATCAAATCCATTCTTGGTGTAAACTAGTGCAACATCAATTGAAGTCTGTGGGAATTTTTGCCCACCTTTTTGCTAGGGCTGAATTTCTCACCACTATTCCTGGGTACTTATTTCATTAAAATATCCTCTTAAAAATGCTACTGCATATTTTGTTGAATTCATGACTATTGTGTCATAGGTGACAACATTTGATTGATTTAAAAGAAATTATAAAATACAAACCTAACAACATCTTTAATGTGTTCAAGATATTTCAGGAAGTTAAGTTTTTGGGTTGAGTATCCTATAGTTATCTCATATTACAAAGAGTCTTGCAGAGAAGGTGCACTGAATTTGCATTTATATAAAAAGTAGGATGCAGATCATCCAAGGCTGAGATGACCTACAGAAGGAAAGACATTTTGTTGTAAAGGCAATAAAATGTTCATTTGTTTCTTTGCTGCTTCTAAGATCCAAAAGACTAGATCCATAATTCACCAGTAACTCTTTCTATAACATCAGTGAATGGCCTTTATTTAAGCTGGATTCATTCAGCTATAGAGCTGTGCAAACCATCTTCATAAAACCTTGGACCATCCTGTGCTTGTCCTGAGTTTGAAATTTGTTATGTTTTGTGAAATCTAGGAGGAGGACATTCATTTTCTGACACACACACTCTCCTCATTCTCCTTCCTTCTTCCTAGCCGGTCTCCCTGTCCCCCAAGCACCTGGGATTCCTATCTTCAGGGCGGCCAGTGGCCTCTTCTGATCCATCCTGCTACTTCCTGGGCTTTTTTGGATTGCTGGCATCTGTCTTCAGGGCAGGGGAAACCAGCGGGCAAGGTCAGTACTGTCAATCCCAAGAACCTTCCAAAGGACCTGGAAATAGTTCAGTTGGACATTCCACTATCTTATGGCAGCCAGCTCATGGACAGACCCATAAACCTCATGTCTGTAGCTGGAAAACCTGAGCACTAAAGGTCCATCTTAATGCCTCACATCAGTCTGCAAGGAAATCTTTGAGGGTTTTCTAGTGTTATGGGATATTATCTGCCCCTGAGGCTTAAGGAAAGGAGAGTTCCCCCAATCTCTTGTTTTCTGAGGAGGTAAGGAAGGTGCCTTGCCACTTCCTGGGCTGCAAAAATCCCTTGAGACTGAGGACAGCAGCCCTCCCTAGGCTGATTTGTGCTGACCCCTTGCAAAACAAACTGCTGCATTCATTTCACAAATACCCTTGCAAACCACACCCTGCAGGGTTCATACGTCTCTGCATCCTCCACAGTTCAGATTGAATTACACACGCACACAGGAAAATGCAGTGAGTTCATCTTTTGTAAATATTGAATTGTGTGTAGTAGTTTCTGAAACAAGTCCAGCCAGCCAAATAAATTCACATCATCTGCACGACTCTTTTACTCTGATGAAATATTATCATTAAGAATTACTGAACATATGACTTTTATATGTGCAATATTTTATATTACTTATGTACCTGAAGCATGTTTACACTGGCATTTTTGGTTGTTTTTTAAACTTTTGAATATACTGATTGAGTACAATAATAAAAGGACTAGAACAAACCCAGAAGGTTCTGTTAGTATGGATTCCAATGTGTTTTCAATCCTGCTTTGGCCAGACAAAGGGACTAGGTGACCTAATAAGTCCTTTTGAGTTTGAACATCTATGGTTCAATTTTGAGCAATTCCATTTAATTTTAATGATGGGCAAAACATGTTCAGATACTAAATTTAAACAAAGGAAACCCACTCCATTCATTGCTGGACCTGGCTGGAATCCATTGGCTGCAGCTGTATAATGTCACTGAAAACAAATTAGAGGCACATCAGCTGACAAATGGTTACTTTTGATCAAAAGCTGTGTTTTATATTTCTGCTTCTTTGTAGATTAAACTTCCTACCCAGTAATGTCAGAAGCTTTGGGCTGTCAAGGACTGTAGTTTTGAGTCCCAATATTTGTGGTTATAACTGGATGGAAATTGCAAACAGCTTTGAGAGGGCAACTTCTAGGGCTCATTGTAGGGGAGGGAATTTCTCTTTAGAGCATTTGTCCCCATGGAAAATAGCATAGTCCTGTATATGGACAGTGGAATGGCAATTGCCATAATCTGTCACTCCCTCATGTAATTACTGTACCATACAATTATACTTGGCCAAATCCATCCATGATTATTCATTTCAATGGAGTCAAGCCAAAGATGAATTGATGAATGTGGCCTAGTCTCTGCATAAGTGATGTTGACCTCAAACTGCAGCACGCCTATGTAGTCCCACTAATTGCCAAGAATTTAGAAGTCACAGGAAAGAGTGATGGGGTCAGAGGGAGTGAAGAGTCAGAAGTTTGTAGCTAATATGATTTTCTTGTAACTGCGTACATGTTAATGAGAAAAAAGCTCGTCACATTTATGTGGATCACTTTTATAAACTTTCCTGTCCTCTCCAAATGACGCATTAAGAGACTTCGCAAGTTTCCAATTTTAAATATCTCCTGAAAATTGCACACCTTTTTTCTGAATCTCGAGTTGGTTCTTCTTTGAGTGCTGTCCCTGCGGGTGCTCCACTCTAGGTGTTGGTGCGTCCCAGCGCCGTTGATCGGAGATTTTTGGTAGCAGTGCCTGGTCGGGACACAGGTGCTCAGTTGGTATCTCCCATCTCGTTGGAATCTTCCTGAACGCCTGCATCCCGCACCCCCCTCAGTTCCTTCTCAACTGTCCCTGGCTGAGGACGGGACTCGGGGCAGTGCTACATCTCTTCTCTGGTCTCTGTAGGAAAAAAAGTATCAAAGAATATAGAAATAGTTATTGGTTACATCCCAGTTGTTTCCCTTCCTTTAGTGTAGTTCATAGTTAGTTACTTAGTTTAAAACAAAAACAAGAAACTATTTGCTCCTGCAGAGACACTCTCCCCTGCCATTTCTAGTTCACAATGCCAGGGGCTTCAGGATTCAGAAAGTGTGTTTCCTGTCAGGACTCCATGCCACGGTCCGATGGGCACTCACATTGTGTGAAGTGCCTCGGAGAAACCCACATCCCTGCAAAGTGCCTCCGCTGTACAAGCCTCAAGTCAAGGGTTCGGCGTGACAGGGACCTGCGGCTGCAAATACGTCTGATGGAAAGTTCAACCCCTTTCGGAGACGGGGAAAGTTAAACCCGCTCTGCCCTGGTGCCGGGAAGAACATCGGCACCGAGCCTGCCTCCTGCGCCGGCACCGGCAGCGGACCCCCTGCAGGGCACCTCTCACAGACTGGCGGCACCGCTGTCACTTTCACTTTCCAATGCTAATGCGCTAGAGCACAATCCAGGCTCAGCGCAGCCCAGGGAGCAGGAGCAGCAGTTCCTCACTGAGTGAGATCTATCAGTGCCACCTGAGCTTAACTCTCCGCTCCTGGATACACAGGGCTCACTCTTTGAACAGCCGCTTTCACCACCTGAACTGGCTATCTTCACTGACAGCGAACCCGATATACAGCAGCAGGCGGAGTTCTCCCCACCTTCCTCTCCTCCGCTGGACCCTCTTCCACCTCAGGCTACGGTCCTCAGCCACCAACCTCAGTTTCCCTGCTTCGCCCCCCTGTGGACAGCATCTGGGTTTTCCTACCCTATGCCTTGGCCCCAGTGATACCCTTGGCCACGTCCTCCTACCACTCATCCTCAGACCTCTTCCACGAAGACCACTACTTGCTTCTGTGCCTCAATCTCCAGTTCTGTCCACTTCTAGAGTACCTGAACCCCCTCCTGAGAACGTGAGCTATGAATCAAATCCTGACTCACTGACCCCTAATTCTCCATCTGCTCCAGACACAGCCCTCTCCCCGCCACCTCCACAGAATGTGGACGACTGTAAACAATTTCAAGAGTTTTTCAAGAGGGTGGCACTCAGTCAAGACAGCCCCCTAGAAGAGGTTCAGGAGACACAACACAAACTCCTCAGAATCCTTCAACCCTCTGCACCCTCAAAGATTGCGCTCCCTATAAATGAAGCTCTCCTGGAACCAGCTGACACTCTCTGGCAAACTCCAGCTTCTTTATTACCTACCTGCAGGAAGGCCGAACGTAAATACTATGTTCCTGCTAAGGATGCTGACTTCCTATTTTCTCGCCCACAAGTGAACTCTCTCATCATGGAAGAAGTTGCACAAAGGACGAAACAGCCACAATATCAGCCCACCCCGCAAGACAAGGACATTAAATGCCTTGATGTCTTTGGACGCAAGGTTTACACATCCTCCACTCCTCAATTCAGGATTGCAAACTACTCTGCACTCCTCGCCAGCTATGACTTTGATAACTACAATAAACTTTTTGAATTTGCCTCCTACATTC
Source organism: Eretmochelys imbricata (assembly GCF_965152235.1). Classification (NCBI taxonomy): domain Eukaryota; kingdom Metazoa; phylum Chordata; order Testudines; family Cheloniidae; genus Eretmochelys; species Eretmochelys imbricata. The sequence continues at coordinate 227,942,698 of NC_135573.1, read as the reverse complement.
CAGAGGATAGGAGAGCAGACTTTAAATCAATTCTGACCAAGGGCCAATTGATTTCCAAAATGGCCCTACAAGCCTCTTTAGACACGGCAGACACAGCAGCCCGTACTATTGCAACTGCTGTGGTTATGTGCAGATTTTCATGGCTTCCTGCATCTGGCATTCCTAAAGATCTGGAGGATCTCCCCTTTGATAAAGACAAAGTGTTTTCCAAAAAAAATGATGAACTACTTCACACTATGAAAGATTCTAGAGCGACACTGCGCACCCTGGGTATTCACCCATCTCTTCCCAGGAGACAATGATACCAACCTTACCAAAGCCCACGCACTCAACAATGTTATTGGCCTCAACGCAAACCATATGACACAAATAGGAATCGCTCTAAGCGCAGACAAAATCAAGCTGAAGCAACCACCTCCCACCCATCCGGGAATAAACAACAATTTTGAAACGTTGGTCGAGGGCCTGCGCGACCACCCCTTGTTTCCACAGCCTACTTGCTCATTTGGCCACTGCCTCCAGAGTTTCCAACATGCCTGGCAGCATATTATACAGGATCGCTGGGTCCTCAAAATAGTTCAGTCCGGTTACTCTATCCCATTCATATCCTATCCTCCCACCCTTCCCCTTTCCCCGTCCCTCTTCAGGGACCCCTCTCACGAGCACCTACTTCACGTAGAAGTGGTTCGCCTTCTCCAGCTAGGCGCAGTGGAGCTTGTGCCGATGCAACATCGAGGGAAATGATTCTACTCCCATTACTTCCTGACCCAGAAGAAGACCGGGGGATAGAGGCCTATACTAGATCTACGCCGACTGAACAAATTCGTGAGGATACAAAAATTCAAGATGGTCACACTGGATCAAGGGGACTGGTTCACAGCCCTCGACCTACAGGAAGCTTATTTTCATATATCAATTCATCGAGCTCACAGACGCTTCCTACGATTCACAATCGGTCACGACCATTTTCAATACAGAGTTCTTCCTTTTGGCCTCTCCACAGCGCTGAGAGTCTTTCCCAAAACTCTAGCTGTTGTCATGGCTCACCTCCACAAACATGGGATCATGCTTTTCCCCTACGTGGACAATTGCCTCATCAAAGGCAACTCCTATGGCGCGACACTTCAAGCTACCTGTTTTGCCATCTCCCTCTTTCACAGCCTAGGCCTCCAAATAAACATCCAGAAATCCACCCTGACACCTACACAACAGATCGAGTTCATCGGAGCTCATCTCGACACAATCCAGAGCAGGGCCTCGCTCCCATATCACAGATTCCTCGCTATCACACAGCTCATACGCACACTCTCTATTCGTCCCAGGACACAGGCAAGTATCTGTCTACAGCTCCTTGGTCACATGGCAGCCGCTATCTTCGTGGTCCAGTATTCCAGGCTACACATGAGATGTCTTCAGGGCTGGCTCAATTCCAATTTCAAACCCAAGAGACACACCTTAGGAACGCTGCTAATTCCTCCTCCCAATGTTCTAGCTTCCCCACATTGGTGGACAAGACCAGAAAACCTCTGCATGGGGGTTTCCTTCCAGCAATGATCCCCAATGCTCATGCTAACCACGGACACTTCCCTAATTGGTTGGGGAGTGCATCTAGGGGGACACAGGGCACAAGGCCCGTGGTCCGAATCAGAGATGCACCTACACATACATCTCTTAGAGCTCAGAGATGTGAGGTGAGCATGCCTTCACTTTCTTCCCCTCATAAAGAACAAATCTATTCGGGTCTTAACAGACAACATAACATGTATGTACTACATCATAGCATGTATGTACTACAGACAAGGGGGACCCCGATCACATTCCCTTTGCATGGAAGCCATCTGACTATGGAATTGGTGCATACAACATCAAATACAAATCATCACTTCCTACCTACCAGGCTGCCACAACACTACTGCCGACGCACTCTGCAGACACTTCTCAACAGAACACAAATGGGAACTGCATCCCGCAATACTTCAACAGCTCTTCTCCCTCTGGGGCACCCCATCAATAGACCTCTTTGCCACATCCCAGAATCGAAAATGTCGGCTGTTTTGCTCCAGAGCGGGACTCGGGACTGCATCCCTAGGAGACGCGTTCCTCATCCCGTGGAACAACTCTCTCCTCTACGCCTTCCCACCAATCCCTCTGCTACACAGAGTTCTTCGGAAGATAGTAGACGACAAGGTCGGGGTCATCCTTAGCGCCCCGGCTTGGCCGAGAGAGACATGGCAACCTTACCTACTCCTCTTATCCTCTCGTCATCCACGGGCTCTCCCCAACAAGCCAGATCTCCTTTCCCAGGATAACGGACGGGTTCTTCACCCGCAGCTCCAAAAGTTCCACCTGAGAGCCTGGTTCCTTCATGGTTCCAAACCCATGAACTAGCCTGTTCCGAGCAAATCCAATACATCCTTCTGCACAGTAGAAAAGACTCCACTCATAAAACTTACCTGGAGAAGTGGAAACGTTTCGTCCTCTGGTGCCCACATAATCACTTAACATCCAACACGGTGACCCTCCCTAACATTCTAGACTACCTCCTGAGACTAAAACAGGATGGACTTTCGCTCAGCTCCATCAAAGTACACCTGGCAGCTCTTACCACCTTCCATGACCTGTTAGAAGGTTATTCACTCTTTACCCACCCCCCCATAAAACGATTTCTCACAGGCCTGCAAAATCTCTACCCTGAAATTTACCCAACGGCAGGTACGTGGAATCTTAACCTCATTCTTCACGCTCTCATGAAACCTCCATTCGAGCCTTGGCTACCTCCTGTCTTTTCCATATGTCCTTGAAGGTAGCTTTCTTAGTTGCAATAACATCAGCAAGGGCAGTAGGTGAAATAAGTGCCCTGATGCCTCATCCTCCCTACACAATCTTCTCCAAAGACAAAGTCACTCTGAGACCACATCCTAAATTTCTCCCTAAGGTGGTATCCACCTTTCACCTTAACCAACCAATATACTTGCCTACTTTTTATCCCAAACCTCCACACAAAGCATCCCTACATACTCTTGATGTCAGGCGAGCAATCCCCTTTTACTTAGGACTAAGCCATTTAGTAAATCTCCATGACTCTTTGTCTCCATCACCAAAAGATCAAAAGGTATGGTTATCTCTAAACAATGTCTGTTCAAGTGGATCTCTGACTTATCCTCTTATCGTATTCAAAAATTCAACCGCCTGAAGGCATTAGAACTCATTCCACTCGAGCTATGTCAACATCCATTGCCTTCCTACATAACGTACCCATTTCTGACATCTGTAGAGTGGCTACATGGTCATCTGAACACACGTTTGCCAAACACTATGATATCACGCAAGATACCACGGCAGACACTATAGTAGGTCATACGGTACTCTCTACAGTACTCACTGCTGCATATCCAAAGTCCCACCGACCATAGTAGGTACTGCTACACATTCACCTAGAGTGGAGCACCCACAGGGACAGCACTCGAAGAAGAAGGGGAAGTTACTCACCTTGCAATAACTGAAGTTCTTCGAGATGTGTGTCCCTGTGGGTGCTCCACTCCCCACCCCCCTCCCCTCTACTTTGGAGTACTAGTATAATCGCTCCAAGGTAGAGAAGGAACTGGGGTGGGTGCGGGACACAGGCACTCAGGAAGATTCCAACAAGACAGGAGATACCAACTGAGCACCTGCGTCCCGACCAGGCACTTTTACCAAAAATCTCCGATCAATGGTGCCAGGACGCATCGACACCTAGAGTCGAGCACCCACAGGGACACACATCTCGAAGAACTTCAGTTACTGAAAGGTAAGTAACTTCCCCTTTGCTGAATTGCTAGCATGGCAGACCTGAAAGCAGCGTGGCATATGTTATCTGAAAAGCCAATGGGAACTGAGAAACAAGGTGGGTGAGGTGATATCTTTTATTGGACCAACTTCTGTGGGTGAGAGAGAGAAGCTGTCGAGCTGACACAGAGCTCTTCCTCAGGTCTGACATTTATAAACATTCAGCGATGCGTAAGAGAGAGATCAGCCAACTGGCCATCAAGCAACGTACTCCTATACTTCTAACAAAGTTTTTTTAAATGAAATACCATCTGCCCAAAAAGAAAAGGAGTACTTGTGGCAGCTTAGAGACTAACAAATTTATTTGAGCATAAGCTTTCGTGAGCTACAGCTCACTTCATCTGCCCAAAGCACTGCCTTTAGAAATTGTTTGAGGGAGCTTTTTATTTTGGACTGTTGGCAAATATCCACATTGAAATGTAGTCTAATGTTAGTGCCTCTTGACAATAAAAAGTCTTGAATTTAGCTTATGCTGGCGCCATGATGTGACACAGCAGGAATGTATTTAATATCTAAGGACTGTTGCTTGTTTTGACTGTGCATTGTATTTGAGGGACATTTAGCTTTTCAGCATGCTGCCTTACCCTGCGTTTATAGAATCTGATTTAAAAAAAAATAGGAATAATTTTTCAACTTAATGTTTAAACATTTTCATTTGCTTTCAACATATTGCATTCTCCTAACTGATGTTGCATGTTTTGTTTTGTAGTAGCAGTTCATAAAGTATATTTCAATTATAAACGGGAATGTATCAGGTAGTATTGTTTTTCCAAAAGCAATAGATGACTACAGCAGAGGAGAATTCGGGACGCTATGGGGAATGGCTGCAGCAATTCGTGGTTGGCTTCTTTCTTGATATTTTTCAACAAATTCAGTCAGAGTGAAATTACTAAATCACCTCTGAATCCCAAATCTCTTCTTTTCAGGTGGGCATGTGGTCTTTTTTACCCATCTTCTATTCAAGGGTCTAAAAGTGAATTAAGCCTCACCTCACCACTGTGCGGTAGGTAGATAGTATGTATCTACATTTTACAGATGTGAAAAAGAAGCAAAATGACTTGCCTCAAGCTATCATAGTAAGCATGTGATGGAGCAGCAAACAGCATTCATATCTCCTGCCTCTGTCTTGTGCATTAAGCATGAGATCAATCTTCCCCAACAAACCCAATGTTTCCATCTGTAATAGCAGATGAACAGGGCCAGAGGAAATTCACAGAGAGTCCATGAATTTTGTAGAGCTTCATTTTAACACTTTTGAAGCACATTACAATAGCCAGTGATAATTACGTGCACAGATCAAATGCCCCTGATGTTACTGTTTCTTTAAAATTGCATTTGGGCAAAACTTAGCTCAGCAAATCAATAGTGTGGGACTATTGTATATCAGAACTGGGCAGCGAGGTCTTATGGGAGAGCCAGACTTAAATCTGGACTCAGCCTTTCATTCCCTAAGCCTGTAAGAGGCTAGGCATCTCTTGAGTCTCTTTGGATGGCTTGGCTTTTTCATAATCCCACAACATCCCCATGCTGACTATCATGCATAGTGGTAGATATGTAAAGGGAACCACTAAGTCATTTTTCACTGCCATCTACTGCTAAATATTCAAAGAGGCTGGAACATGGGGCAGAGAGCAACTCCCTCCATGCTAGATAGTGTGCCAGGAAAGTCACACCTTGATTGACTACACTAAGAAAAGAACCCATCTTACTGCGGAGGGTTAGGATTGAAAATTCAGATTGCCTAAAAGAAAGGACACTCCCCTGTCAAAATCTGTTCTTCCAGATGGGAAAGATGGCAGCCAAAGTCACTACCAGGCCACACCATCTGGCACAAGTCTGGAGCCATGATTGTAGACTGCTAAGAGCTCCATTTCAATGAGCTCGGATATAGTTCTTAGCCATTCAAACAGGTTGCAGGGTGTTATGGTAACTATAAAAATGACAGCTGAGGCTTTTACAAAGAGAATAGAGAGGGTAGAGCTGGGAGCCTCCAGGGCGGAAGCCAGAGACTCAGAGCATGCAGATGTTATCACAGGGTTGATCAGGGACAACAAAAGACTGACGAGGAAGAAGGATGAATTGGAAATAAGGCCCGGATACAGCATCTGAGAATAAGCAGGGGTCCCAGAAAAAAACGGAGACTAATGATCTACTACAGTGTTTTTGACAGTGGCTGATTGATTTATTGCACTTACAAGGTTTGATGGAGGACTCTTCTCTGGTAACAAGATATCCGAAAGGAAAAAATCTCTGCAGCTGCAATTGCACCATGGTGTGTTTATCTGTGGATCCCTATCTGAAGCAAAGAGCCACATTCACTTCTGGCTAACCTCAGTGGGTGAAGCTATTAGGATGGAATTTGTGCCAATTTGTGTTAAAAGCTGCTAGAGCAATGGGCCAATTTCTATTTCAGAATGATCGTATCAGCATTTACCCAGACTGTTTACGAGCTCTTATTGAAGTAGCAGGGACATTGTGCCTGCCATGAAGCAGTGCAGAGATAATAGAAAGAAGGCCAGGGTGTTGGACCTGGCACCATTAATGAGGCAGATGAGAAACTTTCATGTCATTTTTATTTTGTCCATAAGATTTGTATATGCTACAGACAGGAGAGGATGCTATTTGGCAGACTATTAATTGCTCCTTGATCTACAGGCAGTTATTTTTCCAAATCAGTAGATAATGCAGCAGCAGAAAAGTGGTCCACTGTGGAGACTGGATTTTCAGAAGTGCCTGAGAGTTTGTCTACACTGCAGTTAGACACCCGGTGCTGGCTACCTTGGGCTCGCAGGACTCAAGCTAAGGGGCTGTTTAATTGTGGTGTAGACGTTCAGGCTCAAGGTATGGGACCCTCCTATCTCGCAGGGTCCTAGAGCCCGGGCTCCAGTCCAAGCCCAAATGTCTACAATTAAACAGCCCCTTGTCCTGATCCCTGCAAGCCTGAGGCAGCTGGCACAGGCCAGCCATGGGTTTTTAACTGTAGTGTAGACGTACTCTTAGTGACATAGGAGCACAAGCTCCACTGAAAATCATATGGGCCAGAAAATAACCATATAAATCAGGCAGCAAAACTAAACCAGTTAACGTACTAGGCCTGATTCTCATTTACATGAGGATGGAGGCCCTTTATACAACTCAGATGGTGTAAAAAGAGACCTTCAAGCAGACATAGCTGTAAATACCCCTCTTCACACATGTACACCTACTTTTAGGCCTCTTTACACTGCCAGACTGGGCAGCGTGGCAAAGGGGCCTTTGTGTAACTGAGAATAGGCTCACTAATTCTAATAGCTTGTTTTCAAACAAGCAAAAGACCAGTTTCATGGTAATCATTATGCCCTTTCCTAAACCCTTCTGGGAGTCCCAAGGAGCATCTTCTCTTATCTTCTGTTTTTAGTACTTATTATGTGTACTCACCGTAGGTTCTTTCCTAAGATTTTCTGTATGTAGAAAGACAGCAACACTTTCAGTTTTGAGATTCAGCAAACACAAATTTTAAATCGCCAGATTGGAAGGTTTCACTACTCATGAATTAGGTTGGTTTGTTTTTTTAAACAAACAATTAAATGTAAAAACCCTGTAGATGTAGCAAAAATAACAAAGCCAATAGTGTCATTTTTTAAATCACCTTTTCCTCCTTCCCACTGGTGGCACAGCAGCAGGGAAATGCAAAGCTTTAGATGCTTTTCTAAACCTACAGCAGCTTCATCATACCCCACCCCATTCTCCTCTGAGTCAGTGGTGCCAGAAGTGGGGGGGGTCGGGGGACTCCTCCCACTTTTTGAAAGAAATATATCTAATGTTTTGACATTCCTGAAACAAAACACTTCAATGTTTCTCCATCTACATTTTTCAGGATTTTCATTCTGTGAGAAATTTCAATTTGTCATTCCAGTTTGAAACAAAAACAAATTCAGAAAAGTCAAAATTTCCCACAGGATGGAAATTCTGGTTTCCAGCAGCTCTGTGCTTTAGCTTCATCCTGACAATTCCTCTGAACCTGTGCCATGAAACGTACAGCAGCTTCTGAAATCCCAGAGTGAACAGGATTTAAATCATGCTCCAGCATTTTCCCTTGTTTCTTATGAAGTGTGAGACTATGGATGCTACAAGATTCTGCTTCCTCTTCCGCTGAGGTTACTATACGAAGGGAAAGGTGTATGTAATGAGCTCCAGAATTTAGAAGTGCCCTGAGCATGAATCACAGAGATCACATTTCAGAGTAACAGCAGTGTTAGTCTATTCGCAAAAAGAAAAGGAGTACTTGTGGCACCTTAGAGACTAACCAATTTATTTGAGCATGAGCTTTCGTGAGCTACAGCTCACTTCATCAGATGCGTACCGTGGAATGCATCCGATGAAGTGAGCTGTAGCTCACGAAAGCTCATGCTCAAATAAATTGGTTAGTCTCTAAGGTGCCACAAGAGATCACATTATAACTGGAGCATGAAAATACTTTCTCAGCTGTATACCATGCCCCTCGTCCTTTTCTATAGTGTATGTAATTGTGCCTATCATGGAAATGTACTTATTTAGCGATTTGGGAACACCTCCTGTAGCATCTATGGGGAAATGAGCTAATTATCTTTTTATGGCCTATGCAATGGACAAACATATAGCTATGGACCAAATTCAGCTCTGATGTACATAGTGGTATTGACAGCTATTTATGCCAGGCCTGAATTTGACCATATGACTCATCTTTGACCTAGTAACTCACTGAACCTTGTCAAGTCATTTGATGAAATACTAGAAAGAACTCTCGAGGATCCAGTGCTGAATGGGATCATAACGGCAAAGCAGTAGTAACAGAGACGTGGCATGTTGTGCCCCACAGTGGTCTTGCTTTTACAGTTTACTCTGATGTAGTACAAGTAATTTTTAACTCAGAAGCTGTAATATCTAGACACACACCTCTCTGGATGTCTTTTCTGCTGCTATGTCTCCCCATCTGACATGCCTCTCCCTCTTGCTAAAACCAACCCTAAGTTCTGCCCCTTCTTCTCACCTTGTTGCTCTCTTTGCATTTTGCTTTTTACTACTCACATCTGTATTTCACTTGAATCCTGCCCCTATGTCCAGAACTAGCACCCTGACTCTGTGAGCAGCTTGCAAATCCCATCCCTCCTCAAAACCCATTTCTTTCTGATATCCCTCAGTAATTACAAACTTACTATGTTAATTAATATGTTAGGATTTGTTATAGTCTTTGTCCCCTCCATTCCCACCCTCCTTTACTAGCTGTCATTGTTTTCTGGCTTAATCTAACACACCCGAAGCCCTAGGGTTTATGGCCCCAAGACTAAGACTCAGGAAAACATGTTTCAATCCGATGAAGTGAGCTGTAGCTCACGAAAGCTTATGCTCAAATAAATTGGTTAGTCTCTAAGGTGCCACAAGTACTCCTTTTCTTTTTGTGGTTCAGTTTGTGGCTCAGCCACAGACTTCCTGGGTGACCTTGGGCAAAACACTTAATCTCTCAATTCCTCACCTAAAATGAGGACCATATGAGAGAGAGAGAGAGATTACAAATTCTTCAGAGCAGAATCTATTTCTCTCTTATTTCTATGAAGTGCCAGGCAAGCTTATGGTGATGCATCAATACAAAATAATAACAATCTCTGAATGGGCTATTATTGTATAATTTGTGTACCTGTAATACCAAGTAATCAAACGACACCACTTTTTCCCCCTCAGTCCAGTGTGCAACAAAATCTTAGGGGGGTTGCTTTTCAGCAGTTTTGCTTCACTAATGGGTAACAGTTCTGACTGGTGGAATAAAGTAAAACTGCGCTAATGAAGAATTTGGGTATTGTGATTTAAGCTATTTCTTTTTCTTAGGCCTGCTGGAAAGGTCTGCTTATTCCATTATCTGCAATCTGCATCCAGCTGAAGTCATATATAATTCAAACTCTAAGAAATTGAAATGCCATAAAAATAATAGTTTCCCAAGCTGTTGTCTATAGCAGTCCAAGTGGGATAGGGACACTGATATTTAATAACCCTTCTTTCAATTTCATATCCATGGATCCCAAAGGGATCTGTCCCATTTTTCTATAAAACAGAGTTTATTGTGAAATTATATGTAATTTATGAAGTTTTTCAACAACATAATTTTTGGGGCGAGGGGAAGAATGTATCGAATTAGAAGTTGTATGGTCTTGCTTTTGCTGTGCTGTATACGAAGCCCTTCTCTTATGCTGGGGTGACTCTTTCCTCCCTGCAGCCCAAGGGAGAATCTAGAAAAGGAATGGAGACAAGCAAATATATATTTGAATCGGGGAATCAAATAGAATTTTGATCAAGACACAAAGTAACTGTTTAAGTAATATCAAGGCTATGGTATAAGCTGAAATAACCAAGTCAATTCAATAGTTAAGGGACAAGTCATTTTCAGTGTGACTCTGGATTTTGGGTACTTCAATGTTTTTAAGAGGGAAGTGCACAGAGCCCTCTGAAAATCAGAACCATTTAAGATGTCTCAAGTTGGGCACCCCAAATCACCAATCCCCTCATGAAAATCTTGGACAAGGCACATTTAGATCTCGTTATTGAGTTCAGCCTATGCATCACTGCTGCAATACTTCATAACATCATCTAAAATCTCTTCAGTCCCCACACTTTGTAGGATGAGTTGCAATGGAGAGTGGATGTTAATGCTAAATTTCCTTGTTTTGGTTGACATATGTCCCAGCCTTAAAGTTAAGCTGCAAGGCTTTTGTGAAAAGTGTTTTCTCTCTCAGAACATTAACAATGGTGTTTACATACCTGCCACATCCTGAATTCATGCTCCAATGTTTCCCCTATATGCACAAGCAATCAAAATACTCCAAAATATTAACACTTTCCTCAACTCTTTGCTCCAAGTGTTAAAGTCATCAGTCCTTGCTGGGGAAACATAGAATCCTGAACTCAGGTCTTGGCAGTGAAGTGTATTATTATTTTAGTTGTATTGTGATAATGTTGAGAGGCCCCCGGCCTGGGCCCCATTGTTCTAAGTGCTGTACAAACACATAGCAGAACTAACTATCTAAGTATAAGATGAGAGACAACAGCTGAGCACAACAAACAGGCAGGGGAAGCACAAGGAAATAATGCAATTATTCTGAACAGAATGATAAGCAGTGGTCATAGCTAAGGCTGCGATTTGGTCACAGAAGTCAAGGAATCCGTGACTTCCAAAGACCTCTGTGACTTCAGCCAGCGTGGGCTGGGAGCTGCAGGGTCCCCTGTCGCTTGCAGAGGCAGGGAGTTGCAGGGTACCTCTTCAGCTCAGGGCCACCGTGGGTGGTGGGGGGAGACCCACAGCTCCCCACCACCGCTCCTGGCCACCATGGGCTGCAGGGGGATCCGCTGCTCCCTGCCTGTGCAGGTCCCACGGTGGACCTGGCCTCATGGGGAATCCCCGCCACTCCCGGCCACCATGGGCAACAGGGGAAACCTCCACTCCCAGCCACCATGGGCACCAGGGGGGACTCGGCATCAGGGGGGATCCCCCTGGCTCTCATCCACCGCAGGCAGAAAGAGGAACCCCTGCAGCTTGGAGCTGCCAGCAGAGGGGGATCCTGTTGCTCCCAACCCCACCCCCACCCCACCCCAGCTACTCAGGCTATCCATTTTGTCATGGATATTTTTAGTAAAAGTCAAGGACAGGTCACGGGCTTCTGTGAATTTTTCATTATTGCCCGTGACCTGACCATGACTTTCACTAAAAATATCCGTGACAAAAACTTAGCCTTAGTCATAGCACACCAGAGAACTTGCCATTAATAAAGGTAGAACTGAGCTTCAACTATTTTCTCTAAAGATTATTCTAACAGTGGCTTTCCCCTGAAGGGCTGGAGGTACCCAACCCTGATTACAAACTGAGACACACCTGAGAGCGCTCAGGGTGACTGCCCTATAAAGAGCAACAGGAGGCTGCAAAGAGGCAGGGCAGACTGTGGACTGCACTGGATGTGAAGGGTTCCTTCAGTGAAGACCCTGAGATCAAGGGAGCTGTGATAGTGGAACCGAGGAGAGTAGGAGAGTGCATAGAGTGGGGGAATAGAGGCTAGTGCCAGAAGGCTAAACTCCAGCTAGGAAGAGCTGGGCGAACAGACTGGATAGAGAAAGCGCTCTGGCTGTGACAGAAGACACCACAGCTAAGTATGGACTGTTGGGTGGTGATTGACTTTATTTTGGGACCTTGAAGATTGTTAAGAACTGTTTCTGTTATTAAACCAGCCCTGGACAGTGTAGTGTTATTTGTGTGAAAGCCTGTGGGCATCTTAAGGAGCCTGCAAGAGGGAGTTAAAAGGGGACTGGGAGCCTGCAAAGTAACCCCTGGCCAGAGTAGAAAAGCCATCCTGCTACAATTACCAATTAATATATTGTAAAGTCAACATGTAATCATACTCTGTTATTCATTTAGGATCTTAGCTTTTAAAAGATGTTTTCCTTTAGTATTTCTTTTCTGTTGTACATAGGCTAAAGTTTTCAAACTTCACTGCCTAAAGGTATGCACCTCACTCCATGGCACACTTCAGTCAGTACGCTGTTTCACAGAGGTGCTGAGCATTGCACTTTTGAAAATCAGCCACTTATTTAGGCACTTAAAATGGATGTAGGGGGCCTGACTTTAGGCAGTAAGACATAAAAATGTGTGTGATGCTTTCAGATGGTTTTAATAATAGGCTCCACATGAAACAGACAAAAGCAAAATAGAAAACAAGTCTGCCTGTGGAGACTGCGTGCTGACATGAGAAATGGAACGCTCACTGCTTATGGCATATGTACCTGCAGATTGTTCTTTTAAATGTGAATTACTGACTCAGTAGTTCATAATGTCCTTTGAAAGTGAACTACTGTACCCAGCAGCTACATACACTGAGTTTCACTTGCTATGGTAATCTGGGTACACATCAACAGTTCCTAAAATTGCAATCCCAGACAGTGTTGGTCAAGTCAGGTAACTACCCTCATTCCTCTATCTCATTGGTTCTCAAACCTCATTCCACTTCAATCCCCTTCTGACAACAAAACCCCACATGGAGCTGATGCCAAAGCCCAAACCCAAGCCCTGGTGCCCCGGGAGGAGGGAGGTTTGAAGCAGAAGCCTATTTGGGTGGGGATGTTTGAAGCCTAAATCCTAGGGCTTCAGCCCTGGGTGGTGGAACTCGGGCTTCAGATTCAGCCCTGGGCTCCAGAAAGTCTAACACCAGCCCTGGCAACCCCATTAAAATGGGATCATGATCCACTTTGGGGTCATGACCCAGAGTTTGAGAACTGATGTTCCAGCAACGGTCTTCTAGTTAGCTGATGAGTCAAGATCCTCAGATCTCTTATTCTACTTATTGTCTTCTTATCAGTCACTACCTGTGTGTGTGAGAGAGAAATGAAGCCGAATGAGAACACTTCTTCTGAAGCCTCGTCACAGGGCCTATTCTTCTCAGGGGGTGAAAATTACCAGTTAGAGAAGGAGTAATAAAGCAGTAAAACCAGAGGAGATGTGCAGCACCGGTGGTGGTTGGTGTCTGCAGAGCAGACATACAGAAGGGACTCTGGGCATGACACAACTGGGCTCCATGCCAGCTCCACGTACTGTAGCACAGCCTGGAAGAGGTTTATGGGTATCTAAGGAAGACACAGAGGCACGATCGCTTAGTCCATGATAATGTGCATAACAAAACATACATATTGAATGGCTGAAAACTCCCTCAAAAAGCATGTGCAGGATTTTCAGTCCTTATTCCAGCACAGAGAATGAAGCCGTGGCCATGGAGAGGCTATTGAGCTTTGCTGCACCTAGCCCAGAAGCTGGGAATAGATTTCATTTCCCTTTCATCCCCACTTGCTCCCCACATTAAACCCATTTTGTTGCAGGGAGAGAGGGAGACAAATTTCACCCAGCAAGAAGGACTCCATAGGTGTTTTGCACCTCTAAGATATTGAGCCTGTGAAGTGGATCATGGCCAGCAGATATCATACAATGTTTTTTTCATTCTTTACATTCAGTACTTCTCACTTTGGTCTTTAGACCCACCAAAAATCTATTCCATGTTTTTATTCCTTGCAAGGAAATAAACTTGTAAAAAGAAAAATGTGAAGGGTTACATCTGGAGGGAGTTAAGACTATGTCCCAAATAACAAATGGAATATATGTAATGCAGAAATTTCTTTTATGCAGCCATTTCTTTTCTCAGAGAATTCAGTACTGTGCTGCTTATTTACTCTAAACATCAGCCCTGTGCAAATTCCAGGGGTGAGTTTGCAACAATAACCTAGAAAAAATGGACTTTGTTTGTTCTTGAACTTCTCAGTTCTCCTAAACTTCATCTATGTGTCATTATGAGTATTTCCATCATCAGGAACGTTTCCTGGCTCAAAGCTAATTATAAGTAGCAGTAACAAAAGGAGCAAATGCTATAATTGCAGTTACCTCAAATTATGCTATTTCTATTGGCCTGATTTTCAAAAGTGCTGAGCACCCACAAATCCCACAGAAGCCAATGGGAGCCACAGGTGCTCAGCCAATGGGAGCCACAGGTGCTCAGCCAATGGGAGCCACAGGTGCTCAGCCCCTTTGAAAATCAGGGCACGTGTATCTAACCTAGACTATTTCTAAGGCACCTGTAATCATAGTATCAGAGCACCATTAAAACCTTCTGTTTTCATTTGACTGTAACTTCTAAAACAAAATCTCCTTTTGATGAGGGAATTTTCTGTGTATGGTATCAACCCAGCTGTGATTTTTGGGGAAGAGGAAACATACATTCTTGCATCTTAAAAAAGAGACAATATTGAAGGGTTTAGGTCTCCAATTCTATCCAATGCTGAGTAGCACTTACATGAGTAATCTCACTGACTCCATAGTTCTCACTGATTGCGATGGGAGTATATACTTGAGTGAAAAGTAAATACTACTCAGTGTGTTACAGAATTTGGCTGCAATGGCTTTTTTGCTCTCCACTAACTCCGGAACAGGTGGGGAAAATAACCTCTTTAGATTTGGTTCATTGTTCTCCTCCTTCTTAAGTGCTTTTTTTTTATTTCCAGGAAGCAAACCTTAAGGGGGAAGGCTGTATATCTTAATTTTTATTTCTAGACTCCCTTTTTAAATGAAATTCTCCTTTTGTTTATGTATATGCTCTCACTTATATGCTCACTTACATGCTCTCACTTAATCAATAATACTTTTGCCCCAAATACATCAACTCTCCCTCCTTTCTGGAAATAATGGGAAACAATTGAAGTCACTGACATTTACTTTAATGTGATAGTTCCCTATATATTACATATCCAGGCAACACCAGCAAATACATTCTCTTGCAACTCTGAATATATAAACACTTGTAAATGTTTATGAATTCACTATAAATGTGCATTACTTATGGAACAGCAAAATATGAGTTGGTGTAACTAACCAGGGAAGAGGAAATATAATCGGAGACAATAAAACATGACAAGAATCTTCCATAGATAATAGCTAGTGTATTTTTAATGTATAACATCCAGCATGTTGTCTCCCTCCCACACCTTGCTCCAAACTCAGTACAGCATTCTGTGAAGAAGCCTCTTCTTTTCCTTGAACGTCCATTCATTGGAGAAATGCTATCTCCTCTCTTTATCATAGACTAGCTCCTTCTTAGCTTCTGATGAGGGGCATCTGATTGCCTAACTGCTATTTGGAGTGAGCCTATGAGATTTACTTCATTCCTACATGGCTGTTAACATGGCTTTCAATTTTAACTACTTTAAAGCAAGCATATTGATTAAACACTCAAATTCCCTAGCCACTTCACCGCTGCCATATTCTGCTTATGTTTTGAAAGCAGTTTTCAGCAGACCAGCTACTGGTATTCAAAGTGTTCAACATCTGCTCTGCATCTAGAGGCAGGTTTTTCAAGAGTTCACATGCATTCATGTTGTATGGTTTATGCACACTGTATCTCCAGCATATATATACAGTCCCTGACTCCCATGCCCACGTACATATGTGTGTGTCAGCAAAATAGGGGGGGAGGTGCACTTTTGTTTAAATACCACAGTGAAGGGCACCTTAGAAAAATCTACAATAAAGGCACATGGAAAAGTACTTGCTCACTTTTGAAAATCAGCTGACTTCTAAGGTACAGTTGTAGAAGAAGTTGCATGATAATACTGTACTAGAGAAATACCATGTGATCATGAAACTAAAGACATATGGTTAAGGTCCTACTTCATTTACGATATTGCGGATTACGCAATATTAGGCTTTCACCGCAATTTTGTTTTAAACTAGCTTTCGTTGCACAGTCTATAATTTTGCATCGATTTTGAGCTTTGCAACACACACTTCCCCCTCCCCCCCGCCCCTTAGCACATTAAATGATCTTGGAGAGTTTTGGGCAGGGCCATAACCAGGGCGGGCTGAGCGAGACAGCTGCACAAAGCTGGGGGGTGGGCGGGCCCTGCAGCGGGCATGGTATTGCACCTTTACTTCTGGGCTGCTGCCGGTGGAGGAGCTGCCTTCAGAGCTGGGCATCCAGTCTGCAGCTGCCGCTTTCTGCCCAGTTCTGAAGGCAGAGCCACCGCCCGCAGCAGCACAGAAATATGGGTGGCAATACATGCCTGCTGCAGGGCTCTACCCCCTACTGGTTTTTCCTCATTTTTTCCTCCCCATTTTTCCGCCTCCCCTTCTTTTCTGGCTTTGTGCTCTGGGAGTCTGTCCCTCTCACCCTGCCCTGGTTACAGCCCTGTAGTTGCACTAAATTGTCTGGTTATCAAAAAAATTTGCAGGCATAACACAATAGTTGAGTGTTTATATTGTTCCAACAAATTTTTCTTGAACAAATAGGTCTACTGTGGCTTTTCCAAAATACCGCTATTAATAACAGTCCATTATTACTTTTCTGCCATTTTGCATATCTTGTCCGCAACTCAGCCACAGTTATTTGAAGATCATCCCGTGATTCAAGTAGGGTCTTATGTATGGTATTTGTGATATTTTGGGGATCAGACTAATAAGAGATTCTGTCACCACCTGCCTCGTAACTTTGGGTGCCTTAATGCCATGCTGTTATGGCTCAGAGAACTAAAACCCATTGCCAGCCTGCAAGCATAAAGGTCTGAACCCTGGATTCCACCAACCTGGTTACTCCTTGGCGGGTGACCTCAGCTACACCTCTGATCCCAAGCCTCCCCAATTCCATCTCCCCATGTCCTTAATTACCAGACACTCTGACTTTTCTTCTCTGGTTCATCACCCCTAAAGGTGTGAAACCTCCCCCTAGTTATCAGTTCACTTCGGCACATACACTCCACACACTTTGCACAACAGAGACGTGCTTGGGGTAGAAATAAACAAAGTTTAATAAAAAATCTACAGTCAAAGATGAACTAGTAAGGGGTCGCAAACACATACAAGTTACACAAGAAATAAACGAGACACAATCTCAAACTTTACACTTCCATATTAGCTAAATTTCCTTTTCTAATACAAGTTATCTAGCGCGCCCTCTGTCCTAGCGAGGGTCCGGTGCTCCATGGATAGCACCCCACCTACATACTGGCTCTCAGTTTCTGGATAGCCTTCTCTTCAAACCCTCTTCCCATTTAACATGGTTTGTGTTGGGGAGGTGGTATTTTGTTTATTTTCCTTTCTCTCAGACTATGGTAATTCATTTTTACGTAGAGCGTGGAGGCGGGGGGACTCCCTCATTCCTTAGTTTTTCAAGACTGGGGTTTTCTTTTCCATTTCAATGTCTTTCCATTAACTGCAATGGTCTACCATTAGAGAGGCAAGGTGTGTAACATAGTATCTTTTATTGGACCAACTTCTGTTGATGAGAGAGAGAGAGAAGCTTTCAAGCTGCACGGAGCTCTTCTTCAGAGGAACATCTGGGGAAGCGCAAGCTCGAAAGCTTGTTTCTCTCACCAACAGAAGTTGGTCCATTTAAAAAATATTACCTCACCCACCTTGTGTCTCCAATATCCTGGGAATGCCAGGGCTACACCAAAACTGCATACAACTATGGTCCACTGTTGTCTTTCTCCAGGTTTTATAATGCTAGATGCTTGCAGTTAGTTTTCCGTAAACAACTAGCCCCTCCCTGACTGATGACTTCACCCCTTCTGTAAGGTGATGCAGCAGTTGCATCCCAGTTACAATTACACATGCATACATTCGTAACCGTAACCTGGATACATATCTCCTAATGACCAAGTTCAGAACATTACAAGCTTTCACAAAAGACCTTATTTGTCACACAGTTATCCACAGTAACATGCTACACAACCAGTTGATTCAATTGCTTACTCTTTGTGGTTCAGACCACCTAGTTTTCCCTTGGCAGGTCTCTGGATGCTGATTGCCCCATGTGTGTATGCAATACTGTGACAAAGTACAATTCTACATGCAACCTAAAGTTTGGCAGTTCATCATTTTTAGTACTTAATTGTGCCTCCTTAAAATGCTTTGACTATAGCTATTGAACTTAATATAGTAAATAGACTAAAATTTACCTGCTCAAACCACTTGGTAACAAGAGTGCTTGGGTACTACAGCACTTGATTCAGCCTTCAGAATTTAGCCTTCAGAGCTGATAGCCTAGGAAGTTCCTCTAACTGAATGTGCCCTGAAGCTATGGTTTAAATATGTCCTCTCTCTCTCATAGGCATAGAATGCCAGTTTTCACAGAGTGTAAGGTCAGAAGGGATCGTTGTGATCATCTAGCGTGACCTGCTGCATAACACAGGCCGTAGAACTTCCCTGAATTATTTCCTGTTTGAACTAGAGCATGTCTTTTAGAAAAATATCCAATCTGGATTTTAAAATGTTCAGTGGTGGAGAATCCACCATAACCTTTGGTATTAAGAAATTAATTGTTGGTGAAACATTTTCAAACCAGCATAGAATGCATTAGGAGGAGGAAAATTCAGAGGAGTTAACAAGAAAGGATAAATGTGGTGTGCAATGCAGAATAGGAAAGGCATATGAACATCTGTTCCACAGGAAGTTAATATTTGGACTTGTTGGTTGTAGAGGAAGAGTTCCTGTCCATAGGCATTAATTGTAATGGTAATTCTGATCCATAAAAGGCTCAGCAGCATTTAACCTCAATTCACTCCCCTTACTGTCCCTTACTCAGAGCTGCCATCAGATTCTCTGTTCTTCTCCACAACTGGAGGGTCTTGGAGGGGAAATTTCTCCTTTATTAATTTCTTAGCTGGAGGGAGCACCCTCTGCATGTTCTTAAGTTCTGGCTGGCTGTAGGAGAGCTCTTGGTCTTCTCACAGTTTCTTCAACAAAGGAGGAAAGCAAAATTGGAAGTTGATGAGCAGTATAACTGGCTTCACTCCCGGTTTCTTCCAGTTAGAAATATGCAAAATATTGCTTTTGCAGGGTGTCCGTGTGTATATGCGCAGTACACCTGCTACCTGTCCTTTCTGTGTGTGCAGATGGATTTTATGGTGTGCTTGAAGCAGCTCAGCCTTCTCTGAAGATGAAAATAGCCATGGAATTATTTGCCATGCCAAGAAGAAAACCTATTACATGAGCAACCCTGGTTTTGGAAGAGGGAGAGAAGGGCTTTTGAAAAGCCAGTCCCAAATAATTTTTTCTATATGGCTTTGTTATTCCACAAACAGATTTTAAGGTACCCCCAGAATAGCTCACCTATTGCCCCCCCCACCAGGTTTGCCAAGGGGCCCCTAAGACCTAAGGCCTCTAAGACAGCCCACCAATCCGCTAATCTGTTTCTGTCCGGTATGGGTTCCCAAGGCAGGCAAGGAACTATGGGTTTACCCAGGTTTCTCCTTTGGAAACTCCCCAGAACAGATGGGACCTGTTACCCTGAGAGGACACAGATACAGCCTTCTGATAAAAATGATTGACACACAGGCAGTATTATTCCAAAACAAGGCACCTGTTTATTTTGGTGCAAATAGTAATTCCTGATACAATAATCTAAGCATAAATCCCTTTTATTAACATAATCCTACATTACACACAGCTTTATTAACTTAGACATAGGCATGTATACATACTATCTTATAACTATCTATCAGCACGCTCACTCTCTCTGTGGGCATCTCTCCCTCTGCTGTCATGGTCCTTTTCTGCTCTGTACCAGCAGCTGCCTCTGCTGCCATTCATCCTGAAGCTGCTGCTGCTTCTTCTTACTTCTATATCTGCTGCTCCTGACTTCTCCCCCTCCATAACTGATCATTGAAAAATCCCTTTTGGCCCACTGCCTTTTATACAGGTTTGCCAGCCATCAGACCCTTTCTGAGTACACCCACATTATGATTATTGGCTACTTCCGAATCCTTCTCTTTAGTCTCCAATCACAATTGTTCGAAACATGATTGTTGCAGCAATGTTTACCACATTTGGATATTATGGTCCGTACTGGATATTATGGTCTGCAATCAAATATTATGGCCTCTTTAGTATTATGAGCTGTAACCTACTTCTGTGCTGAGCATGCTCCACTGACCTACTTAGGTGACCTTTAGCCCACATTTGTACTGAGCATGCTCCACTTTTTACTTGGCTGCATGCCAACATTCCACACATCCCAGGCTGTAAACAATTATCTCATTCTTTCAGGGCAGCATGTTCAGTTTCCAATTGTTACTTTATTTATCTTAATGTTATGGTTTGCTGTTGCCACCCTATTTCCTGCCAATCTAATTTACTTTTGCCCCTATTTTCAGTGAATGGTGGCAAAGTGATAGTTTTAGCGCTGTGCTTAAGGATGGGATGGAGTTGTCATAAAAATCTTCTGTTTCAGTTTCATGGGTTTTTCTCTGGAGAATTTTGTTCTAATCAAAATAGCAGTTTTGGGGCACTCTTTCTCTTTCTTAGGTGCTTTTCCAAAAGTCCCCAAAGCATTTAACAGAACATGTTTTAGACTCTTCATCGCTTTCTTGCTCAATATTCCAGATGCATTTTCAAAATGAAAACATAACTTGCAGCATTTCTTGCTCTTCCTCAGGCTGGAGGAAACTTCTTTTTAAACAAACATTTTTAAAAGTAATGTTTTGAACTCTCCTGATGCACTGGAGTCTGAAAAATATACTGCAGAGGTCAAAGTGTCACAAGTCCTCCTCATCCAGCTGCCCTGCAAATTTTCTGCCTTGTGGAAGAGAGGCCAGTTTGGATTGCAAGCCAGGGAAAGCTCATCACCCCAGCTGAGCCAGATCCCAGAGCTGATACAGGGCTTTCACTCAGATCAGGTCTGTGACAAAAATGCAGCAGCTTAGCTGCCTGGCGAGGCTGGCATGCTGATGCTTTGTGCATGTCCTGGTGCTGACAGCCCAGCAGATCACTAGATACGCAGCAATGAATAAATACAGATTAGAATTCACAGCACAGAGAGAAATATGCTTCCGACCCCTCAAAGACCTACTTTCTTAACAGAATGGAATAACATTGCAGGACAGCTTTCAGTTGTGCTCATGGTCACCAGTTGTACGGCTCTTGTTACACTGCAAGACAGCTAACATTGTTGCAGTCTCATTCTTACTAATAAATGTCACTCTAGACATTCATATCAATGGTAAATGTGTTGGGGGAATGGGGTTAGTCAAGAAATTTAAAAACGGGGAGAAGGCAAAAGAGAAATATACTCCCTGTGCTGGCTTGTCATTAGTGGAACATCTGCACTATGTCGGTATGTCCTAATGATCTCTTCTGTCTAACTCCAGTGTGCGACAATTAAGGTTGTTAAATCATAAGGTTTTTTTGGCTTTAAAGATCCCAGAGGCTCTGCAAAAAAGAGAATGGATGCTTTATCTCACCTTAGATCTGTTGAGTGCTGACACACAAGCATAACCTTGAAAAGATACCAGTGTATCATAAAACACAAATAGGGCAGGTTTTTCCCTTTTGTCTGGATTCCAGGTCACACTCAAACCATTTTTCATTACTCTCTTTCTTTCTTTTTTCAGATGAGGAGGCTCATCTTTAAGGATTGTGTGTATATATATATATTCTTGACTGATGAACTCTTTTATGCACACAAGCTTGTTCATCCAATAAAAACCTTTTTTAAAAAAAAAAAACAAACAAACCATAAATTACAAGATGATTTCATGGCAAAGCCTTAGGGCAGGTCAAAATTGTTTGTTAATGTTTATTCTTTCCTCTTCTAGAACATAGTTAAATAAAAGAATGTGTGTGTGTGTGTATATATCAAAGGCCTGCTTCAGTTATGTTTGTAATCTCACACACAGACACACAATGGACACAAACTACAGGTAAGATGCACTGTGTGTATTGCTTATAAAGCTATAACTGACTGAATTATACATAATGGTCAGTCTGTCTGATACGTGTTGGCCTCTGTCCTGTTCACAAACTGCCTGCTCACTGACCATGATTTTCCTGAATTTGTTCGTTATCAGGACTTGTTCAAATCGTTTGTCAAAACAGATAACAGCCTGCAGGTTTTTTGAGAACT
Organism: Eretmochelys imbricata; assembly: GCF_965152235.1. Lineage (NCBI taxonomy): Eukaryota > Metazoa > Chordata > Testudines > Cheloniidae > Eretmochelys > Eretmochelys imbricata. The sequence goes on along the minus strand of NC_135573.1, from coordinate 227,920,445 downwards.
GAGCACTGTGGGCTAGATTCTGACCTGTACACTGCTCAGAGGAGCCACACAGGAGGAACTGATTGATTCACTGATTCATGAATATGGCTAAACTGAATCACAAGTCAGATTATACTAATGTGTCACTAATGTTGATCCAACCAGCTCTATTTAAAACACATCGGTTTTTAGGGTTACGTGGGGCTATTTAGAACCAGGCCTGAGTTAGAAGTAGTGCAGAGCCACCCCCCACTAGCAGGAGCAACAGAGTTCAGAAAATGCCTCCAGACCCTTCCCATTGTGCAGAGAGAATACACAGACTGCTATGCCCTTTTAAGTTCTGTTGTTGGGGCATGATGGGGGTAGCCCTATAGCCCAGAGCACAGGGACTGCAATTCTACCAAGCCCTTAAATCAGTCACTCAGTGATTAGAAGGAAGCTCTTTACTACCTCTTTTCCTACCCCATGTAAAGGCTAGACAGACACCAAGCCTTAGTGAGTTGTTGACCAACAGTAGTCACTACTTATGTTCCCTACCCCCACCACAGCCCATTGAAGAATTATATGATGCCAGATCATCTGAGAATGATCTTGACAGTAGTACGTCTCCATGAGCAGAATGTGCTGCAGATGGTTTTGTTATATACATATTGTATTATTGACAGTTTTACACAGGGAATTGCTACTGCAAAACTTTGTTTTATCATCATAAAATAATGACTGAAGTGGGTTGAGGCAGTTCCCCACTTCTCCAGGCCAACTTTTTGCCCCATTTGCCAGCCTACTTGCAACTCAGTCCTTGGAAAACCACTGCTAGTGGATTTAAATGATCACTGACTATTCTTAGATGGTGTAAATCAGTCATAGAATCCTAGAAATGTAGGGTTAGAAGGGACATCCAGAGGTCCTCTAGTCCTTCCCCTTTGCTGAGGCAGGATTAAGTATTGTAGCTTTATTGAAATTCCACTGGAGACCCAATGTAGTTCTATTGAAGCCATCCGTGGAACTATACCACCAGCTGAGGATCTGGCCACTTACATCCTCACTAAGCTCATTTTATTAGCAGAGGACTAATTTAAAAAAGCTCTTTCCTGATCTTGTCTGCGTTGTGCAGGAGGTCAGACTAGATGATCATAATGGTCCCTTCTGACCTAAATATCTATGAATCTATGAATCTTTTTTGTGTTTAAAATGTCCTCGAGGGCGTTGTTTTAAATATTCTTCCTGTCAAAAATATAAAGGGAAGGGTAAACCCCTTTAAAATCACTCCTGGCCAGAGGAAAAATCCTCTCACCTGTAAAGGGTTAAGAAGCTAAAGGTAACCTCGCTGGCACCTGACCAAAATGACCAATGAGGAGACAAGATACTTTCAAAAGCTGGGAGGAGGGAGAGAAACAAAGGGTCTGTGTCTGTCTGTATGCTGCTTTTGCCGGGGATAGACCAGGAATGGAGTCTTAGAACTTTAGTAAGTAATCTAGCTAGGTATGTGTTAGATTATGATTTCTTTAAATGGCTGAGAAAAGAATTGTGCTGAATAGAATGACTATTCCTGTCTGTGTGTCTTTTTTGTAACTTAAGGTTTTGCCTAGAGGGATTCTCTATGTTTTGAATCTAATTACCCTGTAAGGTATCTACCATCCTGATTTTACAGAGATGATTCCTTTACTTCTATTAAAAGTCTTCTTGTAAGAAAACTGAATGCTTTTTCATTGTTCTCAGATCCAAGGGTTTGGGTCTGTGGTCACCTATGCAAATTGGTGAGGATTTTTACTAAACCTTTCGCAGGAAGTGGGGTGCAAGGGTTGGGAGGATTTTGGGGGGAAAGACGTGTCCAAACTACGTTTCCCAGTAAACCCAGTTAAAGTTTGGTGGTGGCAGTGGAAATTCCAAGGACAAAGGATATAATTAATTTGTACCTTGGGGAAGTTTTAACCTAAGCTGGTGAAAGTAAGCTTAGGTTTTCATGCAGGTCCCCACATCTGTACCCTAGAGTTCAGAGTGGGGGAGGAACCTTGACACTTCCCCTCCCCCTTCATATTAGAAAATATATGGCCCCAACTTGCCCTTTTGAGTGAAGACTTTGGCCAAATCTTTGTGGGACTAGGAATGTGACATCAGAAGAGGCTGAAACCTGAGCTGCAGCTCTTCAAGAAGTAGCTGTGGAGTGTTAGGCTGGGGCAGAATGAAGAGAGACGCTGCATTCTGTGTACTGCCAGCATTTTAAAAAAATCTGATCTAATTTAGAGCTTCATTTGAGCTATTGCATTATTAGAAAATAAAGGAGAGGAGTTGGGGTAAAGCAGAGCCCTGACAATCAGTAGCTTTCATATTTTCAAATGCATCTAACATTTCCTTTGCCTGTTGGACAGTCCTAGTGAAGCCTTCCAGAAAGCCAAGTGATGTTATGATATTCCAGTATCTGACATTCAGATCCTGCAGTCACCATGGAGCTGACCTACCCTCTTGCAAATCTGAGATGGAAAAGACCTGTTAGGTCATCTAGTCCATCTGCCTGCCAGTGTTTGCTTTTTCTTTCTGATTTCCCATGTCTTAATTAAACTTGTCCTTGTTTCCTTCCTCCTTATCAGGCATATGTATCTCTTCAAACCCTTCAAAATCATTGCTCTCTTCCGCAGCATTGTATCAGATAATAAAGTACATACTTCATCTCTTTCTCCTCTAGGACCTGAAATAAATCACTCCCCATCAGGATCTGAAATGCAGTAAATCACCATTGTCCACCGTCTGTTCCATTTTCAGTTGTGTATACTGCACTATCATAAATGTTTTTGCTAACTGTATCTAGTAGTTGCCTCTCCTGCTCCTGTTCATATGCTAAATTTCTACTGTACCTATTTTTAGGAATATTTTTCCTTTCTTTAACAATCAGTGGCTATTAGGATCCCTATCTGATTTCATTTCTGTGGAAGGCAGCAGCTATGACCTCTTTAGACCTAGATATGTGTATGTTTTCTCTTTTACTCCTAATCCTGCTCTTCCTTTTTTTGCTGCTTCTTTAGACTTCCTTCTTATAATTGGCTTAATGCCTTGCTTCTTCCTCCTTGTTCAATATTCTATCTATTTGTAATACCTTTACTATTCCTTTCATCATTGCTTCTGATTTTCCTTTGTTCTTATAAAAACATTTATGAAAGGCTGCTCAAGAGGTGTGTGCTGAATGAAACTAATGAAGTGGCAGCTCTCAGGAAAAATGGCCAGTGAGGATGGAACACCATTCCAAACAGACAAGTCAAAAGATGAACCAAAGCATCACCATGTACAAGGGCCCTGGGTCCCAGCATTGTGTGGCACGTTTATTGAGTTTTCAACTTCCTAAGGACATAATAAGCTGAGATCTCATTCAACAGTTCTTAGGCCAGGTATTGTGGCTTAGCCAAAATACTTTTAATATGCAATTTTCTTAGTGGTTTGGATAATGGAGATGGGTCAGGTTTTAATTCATGTATATAATGTATAAAGTTTTTTTTGTTTTTTTTTTTATGGAAAACTTTGTCCAAGGAATATGGCTTTGCATCTTGAAAAAGTGGAATGTCCTGCAGAGATTGTGGGAGGCTTGGTGATGTAAACATCAGCAGCAAACCCTGTGTCATTAAGACTCACTTGCATTTCTTTCACAGAGGGGCTGGAATTCCATTTCAGAAGTAGCTTCTGCTTGAATTAATATGCAGTTCTGAACTTCACAAAACAGAACAACTTAAAAGTTTAAACCCATATGTCTGACTGAGCATTCTGCATGAAAGAAACAAGTCATTTAGTGTCAAGGACAGTGATTCTTGATACATTTCATATGTGATGTTACTGTTCCTCTGTTCTGAAGCAAGCTCTTCAAATCAGTTTAATTCTCACTTATCTAGCCCCTAGAGGTTGAAAAGTGCAGGTGAAATATGGCATGCTATCACTGAGGCAATTTATTTGGAAAGCTTTGCTCTGATGAATTTGCTTTAAGAGAGATTTATTGTTTAAAAGATGAGTAAAAAGGAACCACTAACACAGGGAAATCAATACCATTTTCACAAATGAGAGCTAGGAAGAGTAGGGAAATCTATATAGTCAGCTAATAATGCATTTTTTTTGTCAGCAGGGAAAGTTTAGGGACTTTTTTCACTCAGCTCTGATGGACCCGGTGTCACAGCAGGTACCCTCCAGTCAAATGCAGGAGATGGATACAGCTTCTTCTAGAGATCATCAAAACCTAAATGAGTAAGTGTCAACCACACAGAACATGCTTTTTCTTTAGACCCTATTCAGCACCAACCTATAATTCCCCATGTGTCAAACTTTAATCTCCCATGAATTTGTTCTCAGATTACCAATACATAATTATAGAGGTCTTGGCTGTTACTACTCCAATTAAGCTTTGCAGTGCAATCTCCAGTATGTATTGGATGCATTGTGAAATTCTGCATGGTTGGCACTAGCTGAATTCATTTTTTAAAAAAGAATAGAATTTAGAGAAAATAGTTTGCTATTTTCTGAATGTGAAGAATCTCAGAATATTGGATAAAAGCCACATGGAGTGGAACATGTCTATGTGGGGACTGGTAAATGTATATGATCTGAGTTTTATGAAACATGACCCTTTTTGTATCTTTACAAAGATCTTGCAGTATTTGTATTCTTCTCTTTTTTTATATTGGCAATATTAGGAATGTCAAGTCTCATTCTCTCTGTCTTGCTGGATGTCTCCCTTGGAGGCATCAGAGATGTAAATTGGGAGCTTTCTCAACCCTTAATTATGATGGGGAGAGGACTGTTATTGAATTATGAAAAAAAGACCCCTTCTGTGATGGGGTGTTCACCCCACACCAGCCCTGAAAGAATTAAAGAAGCTGAGAACAGGCCAATTAGTGTGCGAGCCTGCACAGGAGGGGCTTATGCTGGAGAAGCAACCCATGACTGGAAGATGAAGCTCAGCTGAGCAAGTGTGGGCTGAGCAAGTATAAAGCCAAGAAACTGGCAACAGAAGGGCTACAGTGAGGAAGTCTGCAATCATCATCTGTGCATTAAAGAGAGAAGGAGGGAACTCAGAGAAAGAGTAGGAGCATAGGAGCCTGGCCCTCAGGGAAGGGTGTAGCCAGAACAGAGAATGGTGGGGAAGATAGCCTTTCGGAGGCAGAGTAGGAAGCATCCCAGGGAGAGAACAGCAAGTTTGGGAACTCATTAGACCTTGGCTGTGTGTTGTAAGGTCCCTGGGCTGGAACCCAGAGTAGTAGGTAGGCCCAGGTTCCCCTACCAACCATTGATGGAGTGGCATTGCCTGGAGTCCAGTAAGACACTATACCCCAGAAGGGGAAAACCCATAGTGTCCTGGCCGGAGGGCCGATTCACAAAGAGGAAGCTGCAGCTTCCGGAGTGAGGGGCTGCAGAGTTAGAGGGAGGACGATGGGAAGAGAGACCCCCAAGGGGAGGCACCAGTCCTAAAAGAAAGCTATTCCCCAGAACAGCCAGGAGGGGGTGCCATCTGTGGTAAGTGAATAACAGGAGACACTGTCTCCCAACTATATATGTCTGTGTTAAAAAGAGGTCAGCAAAAATAAAGTTTTAAACGTTCTGAATAAAAATCTCTTTTCTCTTGCTGTGTTGTTCACTTTTCATTTGATTGGTATTTGATATCAGTCCTATTAGTTTCCAGTCATCCACAGAGTCATCCAATAAAGCAGAGTAGACAAAACTCAATTTAATAATGTAAAAATACAAGTAGAGGAAAAAAATTATGGGTGGAGGGAACTTTCTCGCCTTCTTCAGAGGTTATAGAGAATTCAAAAGGGCAACAGCTATTTATTTTATTGCATTTTTGCAGGGCAACTTTAAGTATTCTTTGCTGTTGGTGGGGATGTGGGTGGAAAAGTTCTTAAATGGGAGATTCCAGTAGTTTTAAGATTCTATATTTCTTGGTTTAATACGTCCCCATTTGTCTCTTCTATTGCATTGAATGGGAAGTGATAAATGTCATTTTAACTAGAGACAGATGAATAACGTGAAGAAAGATATCTTATTTCAAAAGCACAATGGTAATCACAATTGCATTAAGTTTATAGACTTTCACTTTAGGCCACACTGTTTTAAGAGCAGGGCTTGCACAGCTTAATTCTCAGATTAGTTACAGCTATACATGTGTCACAACTCATGCTTCACACATACACTCCACAACACAGCTGAAAAAGTTAGCCAGCTGAGTTGCTGGGGGGAAAAATATTAAGCCATTTTATAGTAATCTCTATTTTACTACTCTCAGGTTTACTGTAATCTTGCAAAGGTTCTGGAAAAAAGCACGAACTATAAAGTGTTTACATTTTTTAAATAAAAATGATATAGAAATCTAAACAGCAGCACTGGATGAAATTCACCACTGTGCAGAGGGTCAGCTTATGGGCGATCTACCAACAATTCAAGGGTGTGTGTCCCTGGAACTAACCCCAATAAGGCTGAATTTCACACCCAGTAGTACAACAATTATTTTTACATGCGTGTGCGCGCACACACACACACGTTGTGTTCATAATGAAAATACAGAGACATTGTAAGCATTTGTGCATTTTTTCTACCATAAATGCAGCAGTGGCAGATATACAATAACTGTTGCAAAAGCAAGATTCATAAGAAGTTCTTGTAGCTCTACACAGGAGCTAACGTGGGATGAAATTCTGCTCTCGGAAGACATTTTGTATTTATAGTGCTTATGATCTAAGGATCCAGAAGCACTTCACAGACACTGGACCAAATTAGTCCTGCTTGCATAAAGTCTGCCCAGGTTCGGATGTGGCAACATGAGGCACCCCAACCTCCCTTGCACCTTGAGTGCTCTAAACTACGCTGGAGACTGGGCCCAAATACAAACAACCCCATGATGAGGGAACTGCAAATAGCCCCTTTGAACCACTCAGATGCCCCAAGTACATAGTGGGGTGAACTGAATGTTTAGAAGCGGGCCCATAGTGCATGTGTATATTGCAGTAAAAACCTGTAGCACTGAGTCTCCGAGTCCAGCTCAACTGTCTCGGGCTCATGGGGATCACGCTGCAGGTCTGAAAATTGCAGTGCAGGTGTTCAGGCTTAGGCTGCAATTTTTAGCCTGGTGAGCCCAAGTCAGCTGACCAGACCAGCCACAGCTGAGCCATGTTTCAGAGTAACAGCCGTGTTAGTCTGTATTCGCAAAAAGAAAAGGAGTACTTGTGGCACCGTAGAGACTAACCAATTTATTTGAGCATAAGCTTTCGTGAGCTACAGCTCACTTCATCGGATGCATCCTGTGGAAAGTGTAGAAGATCTTTCATGCTTTGTGTGTATATAAGTTTTATACACTTTCCACAGGATGCATCCGATGAAGTGAGCTGTAGCTCACGAAAGCTTATGCTCAAATAAATTGGTTAGTCTCTAAGGTGCCACAAGTACTCCTTTTCTTTTAGCTGAGCCATGGGGTTTTTTTGTATAAAGGCCCTGCTAAGAGCATGGCAAGGGGCAAGTATTTTTAATAAGTAAATGTCAAAGATTAGTGTTTAAAATATACCTAGAAGAGGTATACGGTTAAATACAAAAAAGCAAGAGCTGAAAGTAATTTTTAACAACAAAAAGGGGTAGAAATGAAAATAGTCAGGTTAGATACAAAAATATACAGGTTAAAAAAGGCGCTAAAGTATACAGAAGAAAAGGCAAAAGTTAAAATGACTTTTAAAATGTATTAGGCAAGAGTTAAACATTTTTTATTAATATGAACTAACAAGATGAGTGCCTGATCTCATCCTGACCACTTTGCATGTAAGTTGTTTCTTGTTTTCCTCTTCCCTTGTATTTTGTCTTTAGACTCGGCTCTCTTAGAGGCACATAGAAGCACATAGGGTGACCTATGTGTTTGTATAGTACCTAGCACACAGTGGGACCCAGTTCTGATTGGGACTTATAAGCACTACTGCAATGTAAATAATGCTAGTAGTCATGGTAGAAAAGAAAGCAGACATAATGGTTTGGATGCATTGTATGGGGACACTGTTCAAACCTGCTTGTCAAGTAAGAGATCTGAGCCACAGAGAGTTCTTATGTCTTGAATTACAAGGGGAAAAGGTTGTTATTCAAAGCTGTTGCCCAGGCGGACAGGAAAACAAAGAGGAAGGTACGTGATGGACCCAGTAACTGTAATCAGTTGGCGGGTTTTGGACTGCATCCGCCTCCCAGAAATCTAAACTACAATCCAAAATCTGTGCACTTCCTGACACGAGACGCTTATAGAGAGATTGTGGGGGAAGGACAGGATAAGAGTGAGAGTCATGAGAATGTTACAAAAACAGAACAGAAATTCAATGGAACAAGGCTCTCTTTTAGGGTGGTTAGAAATTGAAATAGAAGCTTTTAAGGGAAAAGTGCTATTTGCCCCCAAGTTAAAAAAATAGTGATATTTTTAGCCACCTAAAGGAGCTGCAAGTAGTGTTCTCTACTACAGCTTTATAGACCTCAACTCATAAACGAACTCTTTCCTGATATTAAAGAGACAAAATGGGTGAGGTAATATCTTTTATTGGACCAGCCTCTGTTGGTGTGAGAGACAAGCTTTCAAGCTTACACAGAGCTCTTTTTCAGGTCCTGATGTGTTAGGAAGAGTTCATAGGGGCAGTTTGATAGCGACAGTCTGGGGCTTTTTCTTAGAGGCACCTATTATCCCAGTACTCCCTGTCCTGATTTTTCATACTTGCTGTCTGGTCACCCTTATGTCAGGTCAGGGAAGATAAACTGAGTAACCTTCAGCTCTATATACTGTACTATACCTCCCCCTACTGCTCAGCCCATGGAAAATGACATCCACTTATTTATAGAAAAAGGACAAAATTTCCAATCTTAGGTGCCCAAATGAAGTCAGTCAGTGTGTCTTGAGTAGAGCTGGACAATTTTTTTTAAAACCAAAACTATTTTCAGCAAAAAATGCTGATTCACTGACTACATTTTGTGAATTTATCAATTTTGTCAAATTGTTTTGGCCTGAAAAAAACCTGAAAAAATCAAAATGTTTTAACATTTTCAAAACGAAACATTTTGAATTGAAAAATAATTCTCAAAATGAAAAGTTCCTTTAATTTTATTTATTAAATTAAAGTTAAAAACTTGAATTTAAAATGAATTGCTTTGTTTGAGCCAAACTGGATTTTTTTAACTTCTCAATTCACCAAAAATCTTTTAAAATCTTGTTTTCAGTGTAACCCAAGATAAGTTTTTTATTATTTTGGAATTGCCTGGGAAGCAAAAAATCCATTTGCCCAGCTGTACTCTTGAGTTCTTCACACCTTTCCAAATCAGGGCATTTAAGTGCTGAAATGTGGATTTATGCACCTAACTTTAACCAAATGGAAAACTTGGGCTGTTTATTAAGCAACTAAACTAGTTCATGTTGGTACAGCAACTGTGAGCATAACCTTTAGAGAGCAATAAAGTGTGTTTATCTCTCTGGATTATCCATATCAAGAATGAGGGAATACAGGTTTCCTTCCTCTGCACTCAGAGTCACCATGCTGAGGACAAAGAGAGCTATATACTGTTATGATCATTCACTGAGTAACAGATGTGCTACTTTTGATAGTGCCAGCAAACTTCACTGTCAACTCTCCTTTGATTAATAGCCAATTTGTACTCTACTTTATTTCCCTGGGGAAGAATCAGGTTCAAATTTATGAAAGATAATGGGTAATTTTTATTATTATTTTCCAACTGTTAAAAGTACACTTTCAACTTAAATTTGACTTATATATGTTAACATATAAAGTTTTTTCTTGTTTTTTGTTGTTTTTTTTAAAGATTTTTTAAGCTGAAAGAGTTACATTAATCAATACATTTTCCAACATAAAATACAGTTCTTTGGAAAAATCATTGTGTAGATGATAGTTAATGAAAATATGCCTATTCACGGAGAAAAGCACAACTTGATATTCATGAAATCCTGGTTTTCTGAAATTGTGAAAAGTTAATATTTCTGCCAGAACCGTTCATTACAATTCAAAAAGAAATACAAGGAGAAAATCACCTCCGTGGGGAGTGAGGGGGGAGGGTAGCATGCGGCCTATTCAAGTTCCCTTATTTGGGGCACTCAAGGGCTGCCTAGGCCTTGCTCTGGCCTTCTGCCCAGAGTTGAAGTTCCCAGAGAAAGGTAGGATATTAGTTAGAATTCTGAAAAACCAAAAGTCTCTCCTTTTGTTACCACTTTCATGAATCTGACCCAATATGGCAACAGTGAAAAATACAGGCCACATATAGAAAACCCTGCATTTGATAACCTGCGAGATGCCTGAGCACACCAAGGATGATGATGATCCAGATTTTTGTCCTCCTCCCAGCCTGCACGCATATCTTCCAGAACTAAACCTCTTTCCGGGCCTTATGGCCTCTCTAAGGAAAAGAACTACTCCCCTCAGAAAATAGCCAAATGCCTTAGATATTTGGAACAATCATATGAAATACGAACTTCACTGTAAACAGGAATCATAGCTCATCATGTTCTGCCAAAAGAGGGGGATACATAGAAACAGGGCATAAGAATTGTCCAGATGAGTTTCTATACAAAATTCACATAGTAAAGTGCTTCTAAACAGAGTTAGGATATCAGAATTCTTCCCAATGCAGTTGAGGTGCTAAGTGCCCACAGCTCCCATTGACTTCAAAGAGTGTTTTGGCACTCAGCCCCCCACAGGATAGTTACCAATACCATTCTGTCTTGCTGCATCCTTTCTATTTTAGAGACCAAATCTCCTTTGACTGCAAGCTCCTCTGCGCAGAGACCATCTCTCATTATGAGTCTATACAGCACTTAGCACAATGGGGCCTCAATATTGATTTGGGCCTATGAACACCACTCTATCTAAAGTACTGTTAAACTGTTAGATTTCCTAGTCTTATTTAAAATTACCTTTGTTATGCTACAGTTAGTGAGAGCTCAGTTTACCTGTGAAAGTAATATTAAATATACTTACATAATATTAAATATTTACTGTTAAAAACAGCAATTGATACCAATAAGCTGGTTTCTGACAGGCTGAAATTTTAAAATGAAGTTTGCCAGTAAATAATTATCACCCTGATTGTCTGACACAGTTTTATTAGGTTTATGGTAGAAAACGCATTAACTTAATATGATAACCAAGTTAGCCACTGTTTTACTACGGAAACTACTGTTGCCTGTGGGTTACTTAAAATGAACATGAAAGTTGACAAATCTGAGCCAACCCTTAAAGACCAAGTTGCAAGAAACTCCAGCCAACTTCTTATATAGTAATAAAAGATAAGAACATAAGAGCGGCCATACTGGGTCAGACCAAAGGTCCATCTAGCCCAGTATCCTGTCTTCCAACAGTGGCCAATGCCAGGTGCCCCAGAAGGAATGAACAGAACAGGTCATCATCAAGTGACCCATCTCCTGTCACCCATTCCCAGCTTCTAGCAAACAGAAGCTAGGGACACCATCCCTGCCCGTCGTGGCTAATAGCCATTGATGGACTTATGCTCTATGAACTTATCTAGTTCTTTTTTGAACCCTGTTATAGTCTTGGCCTTCACAACATCTTCAGGCAAAGAGTTCCACAGGTTGACTGAGTGTTCTGTGAAAAAATACTTCCTTTTGTTTTAAACCTGCTGCCTATTCATTTCATTTGGTGACCCCTAGTTCTCGTGTTATGAGAAGGAGTAAATAACACTTTCTTATTTACTTTCTCCACACCAGTCATGATTTTATAGACCTCAATCATATCCCCCCTGAGTCATCTCTTTTCCAAGCTGAAAAGTCCAAGTCTTCTTAATCTCTCCTCATATGGAAGCCGTTCCATACCCTTAATCATTTTTGTTGCCATTTTCAGAACCTTTTCCAATTCCAACATATCTTTTTTGAGATTGTGCAACCAGAACTGTATGCATAATCAAGGTGTGGGAGTACCCGGGATGTATATAGCAGTGTTATGATAATTTCTGTCTTCTTATCTTTCCCTTTCTTAATGATTCCTAACATTCTGTTAAGCTTTTGTGACTGCCGCTGCACATTGAGTGGATGTTTTCAGCGAACTATCCACAATGACTCCAAGATCTTTTTCTTAAGTGGTAACAGCTACCCATCATTTTATATGTATAGTTGGGATTATGTTTTCCAATATGCATTACTTTGCATTTATCAAAATTGAATTTCATCTACCATTTTGTTGCCCAGTCACCCAGTTTTGAGAGATCCTTTTGTGGCTCTTTGCAGTCTGCTTGAGTAGTTTTGTATCATCTGCACATTTTGCCACCTCACTGTTTACCCCTTTTTCCAGATCATTTATGAATATATTGAATAGGACTGGTCCCAGTACAGACCCCTGGGGGACACCACTATTTACCTCTCTCCATTTTGAAAACTGACCATTTATTCTTACCCTTTGTTTCCTATCTTTCAACCAGTTACCGATCTATGAGCGGACCACCCCTCTTATCCCATGACAGCTTACTTTGCTTAAGAACCTTTGGTGAGGGACCTTGTCAAAGGCTTTCTGAAAAATCTAAGTACACTATATCCCCTGGATCCCCTTTGTCCACATGCTTGTTGACCCCCCTCAGGTAATTCTAGTAGATTTGTGAGGCATGATTTCCCTTTACAAAAACCATGTTATCTCTTCCGCAACAAATTATGTTCATCTGTGTGTCTGACAATTTTGTTCTTTACTATAGTTTCAACCAGTTTGCCCAGTACTGAAGTCAGGCTTACCGGCCTGTAATTGCCGGGATCATCTCTGGAGCCCTTTTTAAAAATTTGCATCACGTTAGCTATTCTCCAGTCATTTGGTACAGAAGCTTGATAGGTGACAGACTACAGTTAGTAGTTCTGCAATTTCACATTTGAGTTCCTTCAGAACTCTTGGGTGAATATCATCTGGTTCAGGTAAACTTATTACTATTTAGTTTATCAATTTGTTCCAAAACCTCCTCTAATGACACATCAGCCTGGAACAGTTCCTCAGATTTGTCACCTAAAAAGAATGGCTGGAGACAGAGACCCAGGTTGGAGAATTTCAGGAAGCTATCAAGAAAATTGAAGAATTTCATACTTTTGTTAATAGAGAGCATTCTAGTGCTACAGACATCATTACGCTATGAGTAGGGCCCTGTCAATTTCACAGTCCTAGGATTTAAAAAATCATAAATGTCATGATTTCAGCTATTTAAATCTGAAATTTCATGGTGTTGTAATTGTAGGGGTTCTGACCCAAAAAGGAGTTGTGGGGGGTCACCAGGGTATTGTTGGGGGCATTGCGATACTGCTACCCTTACTTCTGCGCTGCTGCTGGCGGCCTTCAGAGCTGGGCAGCTGGAGAGCATCAGCTGCTGGCCGGGATCCCAGCTCTGAAGGCAGAGCTGCCGCCAGCAGCAGTGCAGAAGTAAGGGTGGCATGGTATGGTATTGCCACCTTTACCTCTGTGCTGCTGCTGATGGGGTGTTGCCTTCCAAGCTGGGCGCCCAGCCACCACCGCTGCTCTTAGCCACCCAGCTCTGAAGGCAGCACAGAAGTAAGGGTGGCAAGACCGCGACCGCCCCTAAAATAACCTTGCACGCCCCCAACTCCCTTTTGAGTCAGGACCCCAATTTGAGAAACGCTGGTCTCCCCCATGAAACCTGTATAATATAGGGTAAAAACACACACAAGACCAGATTTCACGGGGGAGATCAGAATTCACAGTCTGTGACACGTTTTTCATGGCCATGAATTTGGTAGGGCCCTAGGCATGAGTAATGCCAGCTTCTGGCACTGCCCTGGCAATGTTCCAGAGCTATTAACTGCGGATAGCACATATAGGGATGAGAGGGGAGTCATAAATGGGAGTTTCTCAAATCAGGGGGGGCATTTCAAAGTGCAGTCACCAAAGGGTAAGTTTTTTAACTCCTTTGTTTTTCATAGGGGAATTGTCTGCAGAAAAATCTGTCATCATTAAGAAATCTTATCTACCCACCTCTGTTAAAATGTCTATTGTGGCACTGAGATGCTGTGGGGATAAAGTTACCTTGATTCTAATGCTCAATACCCAGGCCCATTTAATCCATGACCACTCTGTTGAGTTGTGCAAATGAAAAGGTACTAACACCAACTCATTTCACTTAAGCTAGTCAGCAGCTCTCTGTTGTTAATGCCTGTTAATCATTTAAACCAGTGACCTATTTCCAGATCCTATTACAAATCCTCTACACCATCCAGTTTCTGAAGTTACATATGTTTAGTGTAATGAATGTTATGTGGTCCAAACATATACACACCGGACAAAGGATAATCATAGGGTCACTGAAAAATGATAGTGGAGATTGGGTACTGAGTGATGGGAAATAGCATATTTGTTAAACAGTTCATTTGTATTAGTCTTTACAAAGGAAGTGGAGGGTGATGGTCTGCCCACATCAATGATCACTTTTCCAGAGATGACAGCGCAGATAACAGTATTAGGTCTACAAATGTTAGATGCACTTAAAGTAGACAAAGCATCAGGTCCAGATAACACATGTCCATTAATTTTTAAAGGATTGAGACATCAGTGATCCCTTCACTGACATTAAGTTCACAAGAGTCAGGGGAGATTCCTGAACATTAGAAAGTAGCAAACTTGACTGCAATATTTTTGAGAGAGTTGGGAGATAGGAAAATGTAAACTAGCAAATGCAATATTGTTTGTAGAGAAACCCGGACACTGTTAAATTATTTGACTGGAGAACACCCGATTAAAGATAGCCAGCAGAGTAAGTTGTTAAAATCCTTTAAAGATAGCACAGCTATTGTGGATCAGATATATACAATGGACTATGCTGGGATCTTGATCCTGCAAGTCCTTGCATGGTACACAGCAGGCAGTGCAAGATCGTTGTACTCCAGCTCAAATGTCAATGAAGGCGCAAGTAAGGCCAAGTGCTAGGCACAGTCCTCCACATTGAGTGGTAGGTAGGAGTGGTTGAAGAAAAGTCGCTTTCCAATGAAAAACACAACGTCGGACATTTTAATTAAAAATCTCTTTTCATCTAAATTTGGGGATTTTCATTTTAAAACAAAGAGAAAAACTTCATTTTTTTCTTTAAATTTTTTCACAGCAAAATAAATACTTCCCAACCAACTCTAAGAGTAATCTTAAGCCTTTTAGGCATCTGAGTGAAATTCACCCCCTGTGTAGAGGCCAGCACAAGACCTATGCATCACTTTCATCCCTAATTGGAGAGTGTAAGTAAGCATTCATTGGTGCATATGCCCTGTGCACTCTCTCTGCACAAGGAATTTCACTCTCAAAAGCGCTAGGTAAAATGTGGCTGGAGATCGGTGGAGAATGGGTGTTTCTGAGGAGGGTGGTTGAGATCCTTACCTCCAACTTCCCCACTTTGACCTTTCTGCTGCTTCAAGGTAGGATTAACTTGGTTGCTCTGCAGCTGCACCTTATAACACACTTTTACATTTCTTATCCAGCTCATCACTTTCTACTCCACTTATGCAGTGTGCAGGATCTAGCCCTTATCTATTCCAAAAGGAATTAAAGTTCCACACCCGAGATTAAGCCTCCAGTAAAACATCACCAGGGAATAGGAGAAAATAACCATACCCAGGAGTCACTAACATAATGCAATTGTAGCTGGCTTCCTGACTAACATAAAACAATAACCTACAGGCTGTAAATTAGGAGTCTGAAACAAAGGACTGCTATCAAGTGAAACAACTCCTTTGACTTTTATCCACCCTTCCCTGGCTTTCATGAGATCCGTGCAATAAAACTCATCCTCCGTGCTCCAGTCTTCCATTGCAGTCCATGATTTCAGCTGTCTAGACTAACTAGCCTTTTACACTTTTCCTCTGGCCTTAGTCTCCAAAGCTGTTCCCCGCTGCTCCTGTCTCCATTTCCTATTCAAACTCTAGCCTATCCCTACCCATTCTGCTGAATATCCCCTCTCTTTTCTTCTAACAGGATACAAATCCATTTTTCCTACCTGATGCTTTAGCACCAGCAGGCGGTGGCTGGATGCCATCATTGCAGTGCAGCACAATCAAAGGGCCGTCACTCCTGCAGTATGTTAGAGACGCTGACTATGTTGTCTATATCAATAAAAGATGCCATATTTGAGGATCAAAGGGCAAGTGGTATTTCTGGACACTTCCCACCTTTTTTGCAGTCTGACTAAATAGGGCCGGCTGCCAGCAAAGAAGGAAAACAATTTCCTCATGAAAATGTATTACTAATGTGTATTGAAACCTACTGGAATATTACTTACTGCATCTTACTCAAACATCACTTGTTCTATCATTAACTCTGCAATAGATTTTCATTGGGTTTTCATTTTTACAGGTTAGAGCCAAATTCATCCCAGCTGTAACTCCAGTGGTATCAGTGAAGTTATGTGAGGGATAAATTTGCTCCTAGGATTTCAGACCCTCAGTGTGTGTGGTCACTTATATAGTTCATGCCACAATATGCCTGACACCATGATGAGGACAAGCACTTTGTCAACCTAGGGATTCTCAAACATAGATTTTACTTAAAACCAAAAATTCAAGCTCATCAGCCAGGAATTGAACAGCCAGGGGGTATCCATCAAGAATGACATTCTTGGCCCAGTAAATTTACCTTTGCTTGTGTCAGTCTCATTGTCCATAGTAATCTAAAGTCCACAGAGAGAGGTGAATCCAGACATAACTAGACTGTAGACCACTGAAGACTTCAAAGATATGGAAAAGGACTTTGAAACAGATACAGAACTGGAAGGGAGGTCAGTGAAGACCATGGACCATCAAAGTTACATGGAATTAGTCTTACTGCTTGTAGTCAGGCAGAGTGGCCTCCCGCAGAGCCAAAGAGGGAGGAGCTGGTGGGCAGAGCCAAGTCGGGCCTGCCCCTTCAGCCAGAAGCTAAGGAGTGGTACAAGCAGTACAAAAGGTGGGGCCATTAGCTCAGTTGAGGCTGAGCCAGGGAAGGAGGCAGATGTCGCCACCCCACTGCCAAACCCCAGAATGGAGCCTGCGCTGCACCGCACACTGCCCCTCGAGAAGACTGCCTTGGGCTGCTGCCTGCTGTATACCCCAAGGAGATGGCGGACCCCGGACGACAGAACCCCTGACCCGGACTCTGGTACGAAGTAGCCCAGGGAAACCAGTCATTGGTCCAGGTTTGCTATTAGGATCCCCACTGACCAAGAGGCCTGCGTTTGTCTGCCATCTACCTGAGCCAAGATGTCAGATGGATGGCTGTCTTCAGGGTCAGAGATACACACACCCGAAGCCCCTAGACTGTTTGTTCTGCTTGCCTGAGGGCCAGAACCCTAAGACTGTTTGTTTGCTCTGCTCTATCCTGCCAGGGGGCTTCGGTCCCAGTGCTTGAGTCACTAATCCCCTGAAACAGGGCGGTGCCCCAGTGATGTAGAGAGACGGAGTGGCCTCCCTCTGATCCACGGGGGAGGGATGACCGCTAACCACTTCATGGCTATCTTGTTATGTTAGATATCTATTACATCTTCCTGGCATTATATAAACTGAAGAAGGTACAGTTTATGGATCCAGTCTAGGCTGTCTACCTTTAAAACCTTGGTGCTTCTTCTAACCCTCTTGAAATAACCAGAGGTTAGTTAGAGGTTAACTCAGTTATTTGTCAATGAAAAGAATGTTGTTCACTTTTCACTAAGGGCAAAATTTTTGGAGCAGTATCATTAACAGCGCTGAAGTGAGTGAAATGTTAACTCCCTGCACTAGTTTTTAATGGGTGCTTGAAGGACATTTGTAGTAATGTTCATCATTGATCCGACTTCTGTCTCCAGCCTTGCGTTCTACTTGCTTATTGCATTTTATTACATTATTGATGCTGCTAATTTTAGACCTTTTGTTTAGACATGTTAAAACTGAGAAGTATGGACACAAAGCACTTGTTTCTGTTTCTGCACTCCGGGAGTTAAATTCTTTCCATACAAACTTATTGACTTCAATTTTACCCCTGTATTAATGACACTTATTTACTTCATTAGAATTCTGTGGATCTAACTGAATGTAGAATTTAGCACAGGCTCTGGAATTGTCTTTGGAAATGAGGGATATCTTGCTTCCTTTGTATTTAAGCCAAACGTAAAGAATTTGTTCACTGGCAGTTTTTAGTAGTTAACTAATGCTAATAGATTGGGTTTATCTATAGTGTAAAGGGTAGAATTTCACTCCACTTCAGCATTATTGCTCTGGTTTGTGCCTGTGCATAAATGCGCAAAGTTACGTGTGAATTTAACTATTTTGCTGGATGAGAACCCCAGTGAGCGATCACAAAGCTATTGGACAGGAACATAATGCTTCTCTCTCTTACAGAACGGTGAGAGAGACTGGCACTGATTCAATCCAATGTAGCCAATAGGCTTGGAGGCACTTTTACTCCTGCAGCAGTCTATGGCCCGCTGAAAAAAGCAGCACGGAATTTTCTAGAAGGGCAACGCATTTTTTTTTGCTGTTCCCCTTTTTAAGTCTTACTTCCCAAGAGAGGAGGAAAGAGTTTGTTTTGGTGAAGGACTCACTCCTGAGTCTCTGGTTGCATAGACTTCAAAGTCATCAGCACTACTATGCACTGTTCTCAGCTGGTCAGATATCTTAATTATTAGGACTTTGAACATCATCCAATTTTGGATCCCTCTCATCTGCTTTCTGGCACGACACATGCAGGCCCTCATCATCCCCCAGCTATGTCTGCACACAGATGGCTCCCTCTGTAGAAGGCTCTCTTCCATCCTGCTTGCAAAGAAGGGTTAGCCATTTCTGCAGAAACATCTCCCTAGCACCTGCCCCCCACCAAATTCTCCACGGGTTCAGGACCTATGCAGGGAAAGGGAGAGGCCCAGGGCAGGCTGGAGGGGAGGATTGGATAGGCCAGGGGACACATCATCCCCACTCAGGCTGCATTATCTTTTCTGTGGAGTCCATCCCACACACACCCAGGCTCCTGGGGCTGCCTCATCCAGGGAAAATCTCTGGTAGCTCAGTGCCATTGCAGCCGCACTGCCAGGGACCACAAGGCGTGCTCCAGGTTCAGCAGGTAGATGGACCTACACTTATTTTGCAAAAGCCCTTTTCCCCCTCTCACCACCCTTCTTCTTCCCAGTAGGGGTGGCACTCCATAAGGAAATTTAAAGATTTCCTCTCGTGAGTTTTTACTGTGGAAGGGGCAACATTGGCTGCAGTAGCTAAGTTTGATCTCGGACATCTGGCCACACTGTCTCAGTACAAGCAGAGAGACTTAGAGCTAAGCCGCTGGTTGTCTTAGTACACCCACTGTTGACTCCATATTTGGTATTGCTTCTCTTCTCTCCCGTCCCTTTTATATGTCCTCAGATGTTTCCTTTGTCTGAATTTGAAGAAGATGATGTATTATTACTGTTTACATTTTAATCATGTTTTTGTTATGCTGCAAAGCACCCTACATGTCTCAGCCAAGGGAAGGATTGCATTTACACATAAAGCTATTATAATAATTCCAATTTAAAATTTCACTGTACTTTGTACGTGACTTGAGCAAGACAAGCAGCAAAGGATTCCAGGCCACACTTAAGTATTTCTTTAACTATATTATCAGCAAGGAAGCGTGCTCTTGGTTGCTTACTTTTATATTTAACTAAAGAGTCTTTCAAGACTGCATTGGTTTTTTTCCCTGTGTCTGTTCTCAGATATCCTGGATTTCATTAAGAGTGTGGTAAGTACATTTTTCTCTCCATTCTAAAATTTATTTTAATTTCAAGTAGATTTTACTGAGCAGATAATTTTTCATTATGCGGTCCAGATTCTTAACCACATTTTTATCTCCCAGCTGCTTCCAAGACTTCATACAAAATATTGTGCTGGTCTTGTATTCGCTGAAGTCAATGGGAGAAAGAGTGATTAGGCCTGTTAAGTATGAAGTGCATATGTTACAATCATACAACATTCCTTTGAGA
The DNA here is from genome assembly GCF_965152235.1 of Eretmochelys imbricata. NCBI lineage: Eukaryota > Metazoa > Chordata > Testudines > Cheloniidae > Eretmochelys > Eretmochelys imbricata. Next base: position 227,900,537 of record NC_135573.1, on the reverse strand, counting down.
CCTTCTACTCTTGTTTGCGTTTGTTCAGACAAGAAATCACACCCAGGCAAGTGTGCTGATACTGTGGTGAGCATTACAGCAACCTTGGTTTATTTTACTTCTCCCATTCCTCAGGACACACACAAAAATTCTCTGAAGGTGAAATGCAGAAAAGTAGTACAAAAGTAAGAAAGATAGCATTCAGATGAAGGCAGCCTATTCTTATTCATTATGTTAATGTTCTCTACAAAGACAAGTATAATCTCTATGCACCAGGATTATAGTCACAAAAGCCCAGTGCAATATTATATGTGAGAACTACCTTTGCATAGTGTCTAAACATACCACACATTCACAGACAGGCAGAAAACTTCTCTGTACTGGCCTTTTTCTCTTGTACAACTCAGTGGCCTTCCTGGAAACACACGCTCTAGCAGTGATGGACTCCAGAAGACAGAGAGAGGAAAGTCAGCATGTTCTTTTTAGATTCTTTCGGTGTCCTGCAATGTGAGTTCAAATCCCCATAAGGAACCGTAACATCACCATGTTTCACCTAGGATGTCAGCCCACCCCAACCTAATCCATCCCCAGTGCCTTCCCTCTGCCCAATTGTTCTCCCTCTTTCTCATTTCCCTGCTTTTTCATCTGTCTGTTACAGGCTAATAGATGTTTCTTTCCTCTGGTACTTTATCAGGTAGGTGTTTCATGGTTCCCAGTACATATTAAGTCATTGCTTTAGTTGTTGGATGAGACCTTACTGCTTCCTGTTCTGTGGGGCTCAGAGTTGTTCCTCAATACAGTTTCCCCCTCAGTCTTTTTCAGAAGGAAAGGCTCATTTGTTCATTGCTTCTATTTAAAAAAAGAAAAGGAGTACTTGTGGCACCTTAGAGACTAACAATATTATTTGAGCATAAGCTTTCGTGAGCTTCAGTGGAAAATACAGTGGGGAGATTTATATGATATGATATAAATCTCCCCACTGTATTTTCCACTAAATGCATCCAATGAAGTGAGCTGTAGCTCACGAAAGCTTATGCTCAAATAATATTGTTAGTCTCTAAGGTGCCACAAGTCCTCCTTTTCTTTTTGCGAATACAGACTAACATGGCTGCTACTCTGAAACCTGCTTGTATTTAGGTTTTCTCCTACAGACATGACTTTCTTAGCTATATTAGCTGGCTATATTACAAGTATTCTCAAAACAAATTTGCAGAGCTCATAAGAAATGGTTTCAAGCAAGTCTGCAACAATGTCCAAGATATAGGGCCCCTCACTGAAAGTTTTAATATTTAGTCCCATCTATAGAAGAGAAGGAACTATTTGCTAACTTGCATATAAATGGCTAGAGTACTGCATTTTTTTGGTGGGAGACAGCTGCTTTTCATTTCAAATTTTGTAAGCAGGCTATTTTTGTTTGGTCGAGCCTGGTCTATGTATTTGAGGACTTTCCATTGCCGAGGTTTTTTACCCTAACTTGTAGAGGTCTAGATAAGGGGAAGGAGGGAAGCAAGGCAAACTCTGCCATTAAATGGACTGGCATTTTTTCTGGAGTTGTTCTATGAGGAGCTACAGCAGACTAGTGTTTCCCAGGATGCAGCTGCTGAGCTTGATTACAGCTAATACAATAGAAGGTGAACTTGGTTTGTCTCAGTACAAGAGACCTGACACCAGCTGAGGGTCTCAGAAGAAGAGTAGGGCCAGAATGGAGTTGCCTAGAGAAGTAGAACCAGAGCTGAGTTTGTCCTGAGATGAGCCTGGATAACCTCAAGGTGCTCATAACTTTCTCCAGAAACTTATCAGGAACCTTATGTCACCATAGTACCAACTCAGTGATGCAGTTTCTGGGGGAGTGTTTATATTCAGAGTCTGACATTTTGATATTTTTATTTGATCATGTTTGATAAATTATATTTTTTTTATTAACCACACAGAGTTGTTTCAGAAAAACTTTGCTCTATGTATGGAATGGGTAAGAAGGAGAGATAATATTACTCCTTACAGTGTGTACAGTATATCAGAATTTGGTCTAGAGCAAGAAAATCTGGTAATTAAGAGTTCAACATAGACCATGGGGGGGGGGGTGAACGTTTCCCCCCTACATCCAAAATCCACTTGGTGCACGGCAGTAAGGACTGGAGGAGGAGGGGGGAATGACGACGACTGTCAGGGAGCTAGGTATGGTTCATTAATTTTGTAGGCTGCACTGCACCATGCTAGAGCCCAGTGAGAGTTAGAGCATCCTAGGGGCCAATCTAACTTTTGACAGCAATCTATAGTACTTAAGGGACCTGTGACAGGGTGCTAGGCAAAGGGTTGCTGATTCAGCCCTCTCTCACGCCAGCTCCCATTTAGCAGGATAGATCTGAACTGGCTGGAGATTGCCTCCCAATTAGGGCCTGTTTGTTACAGCTGCCGCCTAATTAGCATGTGGCTGTATAAAAGCCTCAGGGGAAGGAAACCAAGGTGGGAGCAGAAAGAAAAGGAAAAGGTGGGGGAGTGGAAGCAGGGAGGTAGCGCTTCCCTCCTGCCTGTAGATGGTGAAGGGCGAACTGTACATGGCGAAATGGTGGTGGGAACAAGACTGTAAATAAACTGCACCTGTGGTTACTAACCCGAGGGTCTCAGAATGACTTTGTGAACTTAGAAAAGGCAGGAGCCAAGGGGGCCCTGTTGCGCTCTGCCACAGGACACGCACCATTTGAGGATTGACAGAGCAGAACTCCAATTCCCCACTGCTTCCTACGCCTCTTTCCCTCCACCAGTATATTCCCTTGTCCTAGGAGATGACTGGTTCAGATGCCAGTACTGCCAGTTTTATACTAGCTGAGAGCTCCTTCCTGCCAAGGGAATTCTTAGCTGACCAACTACAGTCAAAATCCTAGTAGATTGCCTGAGCACTAAGGAGTTTGATCAAACATAAGAATCTGGCCTTTGATGTTTCTACCCTTCCCATCCAAGCATTATAGGCTTCTTCCTGCTCACTGGAAAATGGGTTTTCCCCAGATCAGCCAGATGATATCCAAAACATAATTATCTCATACCCACTCACCGCTATACATCTCCCTCAGCTGCAATATATGTTCCCAAGTGAGAACATACAGGTTTGGGGATGAATAGATCAATGGTGAAGCTCTTTGTGAAGATGAAAGAAGGCGTTTGCTTTGACAGCCTAGACAGTCATTCATGAGGTGAATGAATTGTTACATTAAAACCTGGGACTGGCCCCTCTACGCTGTAGTAATACAACATATTCCCATGTTCAGGATCCATGCTGGAGACTAAAGATGGTAGGCATGTTTCCAGCTGAACACTTTTTCCTGTGAGAAACACTGGTTCGACCTAAATGAGTATTCCAGGGGAACATACAGATTTCATCGAAATTTTCAGTGGAACCTTAACATTCAGCCAACGTTTGTATTAAAAATGTGTTTCACGCCAGTATTCATGCTTTTATATAAAAAAATGTTCCACATTTGAGCCATTAGTCAAAAGACTTTGACGCACTGCATAAATAGGATGGAGGAGCAATGCTGGGTTTTATTTATAAATAATGTCAATCTTACATCAACATTCTTTATAAGGGAAAGTATCTTTAAAAATCTGCATATTTGGGGCTTTATCTCCTAAAACATGAATGTGTCTGGTTATTATAAGCTTGCAGTCATAAATACAGAACAGAGAGCTCAGGAACTGGTGTGAGTAATAAAGAATTCAGTTACTGAAACAATCCATTCCTTTGGAAATGTATGTAATAATTAGATGACTGAACTGTATTATATAAGCAGTAAGGCTGCAGGAAGAATTTTAACTACATAGGAAATTACAGTTTTTCTTTTACAGTCACTCTGTGTTGGGGATCCTTGCTTTGTTCCACAAAGCAATAAAAGAAAAGATTTAAAACACAGGATTTTAATCAATATTTTTATTTAAACATGAAACATAAACCTAAAGAGCTTGAGTTTTACAGGGATGTATTGTAGCTGGAAGATGTGGAGTCTAACACACACACAAACCACCTTCCTTTAAAAATTAAATTTCATCTTACAATTTCCACCTGCTTGTTGGAAAAAAAAGCAAATTGTGTTAAGATCCCGGCTCCAAGGCTCGGTGGCCAAAGACCTTTCACCAGGAAGTGGTGCATTTAACACCTCTCAGAGAAGATTTCCAGCTCCCTCATTGTAAACTATTAGGGGATTGACACTGAAATGACTGTGAATCTCTGAAAGTGAAATTCACTTCACCTGCATGAAGTCACGATCACTGAGCTTTAAACGTGTAAAAAATGCAGCAGTGGGAGGGCCGGGGAGGTCACATCTACTCTACAGCTGTGGTGTCAGGCCCGGAGTTTCTGTACAGTCCCCTCCCCTTCCTGCAGCTGCTACTTCTCCAGATTATTGACTGGAATAGCAACTGCAGTCCCTCAACACAACTTGCATGAAAAGCTAGGGCCTCTGTATGCTTTTCCCCCCATCAGCCTACTCCTAATTCAACCCTGCCTGCTGGCCTGCGCAGGGCTGACACAAGGCATCCCACTGAGCAGCTGCTTCTGGAGGCCTAGTCACTAAGCCTCAGTGCTTGCTCCCCGCACCCGCCACCCCAAAAAAAATTAACATTTAGGCCCTAATCCTGCATCACAGAAATCAGTGAGAGCTTTGTCATTGAGTTCAAAAAGTGTTAGATCAGAGCTTTAATTTCTAGGTCAGAATTCATGTCAACGACAGCCCCTCATGGTGGCAAGAAGAAGAGAGATGCTTACATAGAGCCATAATCATGCTAACCCCCCTTTCCTGGGGTTTGGCAGTGGGGATTGCTCAAATGAAGACCTGAGATTTTAACACAGTTAAACTTTAGAATGTACATTTTATTGGTGCACATTTTCCCACTGTCAAAGGAATGTTATCAAATGACAATGTTTTCAAAACACCAGGGGTTAAATTTTAGGCTTGTCTACCTTGATGGGTTTTATAAATGTTGGATCAAGATTTTATGCTCAAAAAGTACATCTTTTTTTAAGTGTCAGATTCCATTTGCAATTTTTAAACATTTAAGTCCTATTGAAATCAGTGTCAAAAATCCCTCTGCCAGGGTGTTGCCCTTATTCAGGATGAGCAACTATAGGCAATAGAGGCCTACACTGGGCTGTTACATAATTTGAAATAATTTGGGGAAGCTTCAAAATTTTTGTAAGCGGAGGGTATATTTTAACACACAATAATTGTAACAATTAAATGGCACGTTCTTAATGTGACATTAAAGCTGCATAAAATAAAAAAGTCAGGAAATACTTAAACCTAAGCTTCCAGCAGATTCATTAACTCATTCAGCCACATTGCACAGAACTCGTTATCTAGTCCAAGGGTGGCCAACCTGTGGCTCCGGAGCCACATGCGGCTCTTCAGCAGTTAATATGCGGCTCCTTGTATAGGCACCGACTCCGGGGCTGGAGCTGCAGGTGCCAACTTTCCAATGTGCCGGGGGGTGCTCACTGCTCAACCCCTGGCTCTGCCACAGGCCCTGCCCCCACTCCACCCCTTCCCACCCCCTCCCCCGAGCCTGTCATGCCCTCACTGCTCCCTCTCCACATCCCCAGAGCCTCCTGCACACCAAGAAACATCTGATCGGGAGGTGTGGAGAGGAAGGGGGAGGTGCTGATCAGTGGGGCTGCCAGTGGGCGGGAGGCACTGGGAGAGGGGGGCGGGGAGCTGATCGGGGGCTGCTGGCTACTGTGGCTCTTTGGCAATGTACATTGGTAAATTCTAGCTCCTTCTCAGGCTCAAGTTGGCCACCCCTGGTCTCGTCCTTTTTTTCCCTTGTTAAAGTCTGCTGGCTGTGTCATATTTAATGGTATATAGAAGCTCTTTAAGATCCCAGATCATTCATAATAATACATTGTAGGCTTAAAATTAGACAGGTAAATAGTTGTAAAGATGTTCTCTTTTACTTACCAGATAAGATCTAAATTCAAGTTTTTCTGTTTTCTTTATCCAGATACACCTGATGTGAGAAACATCAAAAGTAATTGAAAGAGTATTGCCTCCTGCTCCAAACGTTAGTGACATCAGGTACTGTCAGAGAAATGATTAATCCTCAACTCTGGACTTGGCACTTAAAATATTTCTCAGTCCTACTTTAACAGCTCCATGATATTCTGGGTTTCCATGGAACTCTTCATCACTATGCTGTTCACGTGCAGTTTAATAGAAGCCAAAAGTCAGCTCCCAAAGTCAATATTATGAGGAATGTATGCGACTTTTGCACTAAGAAGAGCACTTCCTGCTCTGCTTCCCAAACGCAATCTACGGTTCAAAGACAATTTTAGTAAATACATTTGTGTGCACTTTCTAGCTGGATTCTTGACATTTAAACTTTGACACGATAGCCTCCAGACAAAGTTCAAGCAGTTGATGTGCAGCCGATTCATGAGTCCCTGGAATCTTTACAGAGAAAGCCAGGATTTTTTTCTTACGTATTAGATTTCAGTCTCAGGGCCATGATTTCCTCTCATACAGCCTTGTTTTCTACTTAGTTTTACTGCACAAGTTTCTATTAACTTGGAGCTTTCATACAACCTTGCCCCCAAAATGTGGAAATCTGATGACTTAATTCTTCAAACATCAATACAAGAGTATATGTGCACGCACACACGTGCTAGCTCACATCCCAAGAGCTAGCAACATGCCAGTGGTGTTTTTTCCCATTACAAATGCTGTATTTTAAGGTTTTGAAGTGGTGTGGGAACCTAAAAATTCAGTGAGGTCCTGATCCAAACCTTTGGATCAGGCCTTTAGAACAGAATGCTGGCATGCAAATACTGTGTACAACAGCAAACTTATATAACTATAACTATAACTATAACTATATATATATATTAAATACTAAAATCTTTGTGGTTTTCTTTTGAAGAGGGGGCACAAATCATCTCAGGTGACCTGTTTTAAAAAGTTTTTAAATGCACACGTCTACTACATATTGCTGATATTTGTCAAATGAGATTTTTTTTAAAAGGTGATAATTAAGCACTAATAACTGATGATTGTTGTCTACAAGCATAAAAGGGACATGGTCAAAGCTATGAATGATGGCAATATGTCGAAGCTAATTAGCCCCAAATTTGAGCTGTGTATATCCCTTGCCTGCCTTGTTTCTGAGAGGAAGGATAGTTCAGTGGCTAAACCAATAGCCTAGGATTTAGACAGCCTGGATTCATGTTCCTGTGTGACTTTAACCAAGTCATTTCCAATCTATCCCTCAGTTCCCCATCTGTAAAAAAGGGAAGATAATGCTTTCTATATTAAGGGTTTTATACTGCTACTCATAACCACATAAAATCAGTGGCAACTTTCCTACCTCACAGGGGTGTTGTGATGAGAAACATACTAAAGATTGTGAGGCACTAGGATACTATGGTACTGGGGACCATATGAGTACCTAAGATAGATATATCTTCACATAGAACCCCTCCCAGCTGTTGATGGGAGAACAATGTTTAGATCCAGGGCCCTATACTTACTGTAATTAATAACACTGATGTGTTCCAGTGCTCTTCACACAATGAATAATAATTGTGTGCCCATTTTATAAACATTTCTATGGCACTTATTATATGAATATCAGTGCTGTAATGTGTTACTAATTTAGCTACAGCTAATCAGGGGAAAGATTTTGGAGTCATCGTGGATAGTTCTCTGAAGACGTCCACGCAGTATGCAGCGGCAGTCAAAAAAACAAATGGGATATTAAGAATCATTAAAAAAGGGATAGAGAATAAGATGGAGAATATCTTATTGCCCTTATATAAATCCATGGTACGCCCACATCTGGAATACTGCGTACAGATGTGGTCCCCTCATCTCAAAAAAGATATACTGGCATTAGAAAAGGTTCAGAAAAGGCAACTAAAATGATTAGGGATTTGGAATGGGTCCCATATGAGGAGAGATTAAAGAGGCTAGGACTTTTCAACTTGGAAAAGAGGAGACTTAGGGGGGATATGATCGAGCAGTGTTTCCCTAACTTGGGACGCCGCCTGTTCAGGGAAAGCCCCTGGTGGGCCGGGCCGGTTTGTTTACCTGCCGCGTCCGCAGGTTTGGCCGATCGCGGCTCCCACTGGCTGCGGTTCGCCGCTGCAGGGACGTACCAGCCACCGCTTCCTGCAACCGCCATTGACCTGTAATGGCAAACAGCGGCCAGTGGGAGCTGCGATCGGCCGAACTGGTGGACGCGGCAGATAAATAAACTGGCCGGGCTCGCCAGGGGCTTTCCCTGAACAAGCGGTGTCCCAAGTTTGGGAAACACTGTGATAGAGGTATATAAAATCATGAGTGGTGTGGAGAAAGTGAATAAGGAAAAGTTATTTACTTGTTCCCATAATATAAGAACTAGGGGCCACCAAATGAAATTAATGGGTAGCAGGTTTAAAACAAATAAAAGGAAGTTCTTCTTCACTCAGCGCACAGTCAACCTGTGGAACTCCTTGCCTGAAGCTAGGACTATAACAGGATTTAAAAGAGAACTGGATAAATTCATGGAGGTTAAGTCCATTAATGGCTATTAGCCAGGATGGATAAGGAATGGTGTCCCTAGCCTCTGTTTGTCAGAGGGTGGAGATGGATGGCAGGAGAGAGATCACTAGATCATTACCTGTTAAGTTCACTCCCTCTGGGGCACCTGGCATTGGCCACTGTTGGTAGACAGGATACTGGGCTGGATGGACCTTTGGTCTGACCCAGTATGGCCGTTCTTATGTTCTAGGCACTGTGGGATTATTTAAGAATTGAAATTCAGCTTTACATTGAAACTTCTTGCTAGACCACTAATGTGGGTCTTTTGTAGCTTAATTTCTTTGGGTTTTATTATTGCAATTAAATATAAGTTAACACAGCAAAAGAATGGGAGGGCAAATTTTCCGCATGTTGTGAATATGTACCATACTGCAGAAGTTTCAAATGAATTCATGATGAGATATACCCCCAGGGCTAAAATGCTTACAAACAATAGAGTGAGTCACAGGATCACTGTGAAGTAGTTTAGGCCCAATACTTAGATTGTGTAAAGAGAAAATTACAAACCCAGTGTTTAGAAATGTTTTCTTTTCTTTCTGAATTTCCATACCATGTAGTATTGTAGTTGACCATCCATGCTGTTCTTTCTAGGCATTTATAACTTGCTCACTATAGTTGTATCTGAACATGTTAATTTTGACAATGTAATTTTGTAGTAACATTTTTTCTTAAACTACCATTTAAAAATAGATAATACTTTGGGGTGGAATTTTAAAGAGCACTTAAGTAATTTAGGAGCACATGTCCCATTGGAAGCAAGTGAAACTTCAACTCCTAAGCCACCTAGGCACTTCTGAAAAATCACACCCATAATCCATCGATCACTAGTCACTTAAGGCCTGATCCTGCACAAGTGGACTGAATTCATTGGTACTACACCCATGTGCTAGAATTCACCCAAAGGGATTCATTTCAGCAGGTCCTAAATCATCAGTCTGTTAAGATAATGATTGTTCATATAAAACTAAATGCAGGGAGACCTGCAGGGGGCCAAAATAATATGGCAGCCTGAGCTCTGAGGTGATAGCAAAGTACTTTGACTCCACTGACCCCACTAAACCTACTAAACTCACCCCACCCCCACCACCAGCCAGAAAAAAGCACAGAATTGCAGAGGATATATTCTCCAAAAATCCACAAATTTAACGAGATTCATAGTTCCAAAGTCAGAAGATGCCAAGGAGTTGCCGGGGCTGCCGCCTAAGGGATGGTCTGAACTCTCAGCCTCTGAGAAGCTCCCCCACAGAAGACCCTAGAAGGGGAGAACCTGACAGGGGGGCCACCAAGTTGGGCAGAGCACACCCTGACAGCGCGCCTGCCTTGCCAGAGGATCCGGTCACTGAGGAAGACAGTGCCATGCCTCAGGCAGATGCGGGGAGCACTAGCTGGGATGCAGCGATGAACTTTTGCCGAGACCAGAGAGATGACCCCACGTGGAGACATATGTATGAGCAACTGGCCTGCATGGACAGGGTCCTGGTAGATGTTCAGCAGGCCGACCAGTGGCCGTGATTTGAGCTCACACAGGATCTACTCTACCAGGTCAAACCCGCAAACCATGGTCCCAGCTAGTGGTCCCATGGTGTCATAGATGGGCCATGTTGAACTTGGCCCACAACATCCCAGCGGCCAGCCACCTGGGTCTGGAGAAAACCCTAGCTTGAATTTTATCCCATTTCTGCTGGCCCAGCATGCACTGAGACACTAAAGATTACTGTGCCTCCTGCCCTGAGTGCCAGCTGGTGGCACTGCCTGGAGTACCAAGAGCTGCCACGGTCCCTCTCCCAGTAATAGGTATGCCCTTTGAACGGGTAGCTATGGACTTGGTGGGCCCCCTCACAAAGAGAACCGCCAGATTCTGGTATATCCTCATGATGTTGGACTATGCAACCATCACCTGAGGTCATCACCCTGAGGAGTGCTACAGCCTGGACTGTAGCCTCCAAAATCCTAATGATCTTCACTTGGGTGGGCCTGTCCTGGGAGATCCTCAGGGAGCAGGGCACAAACTTTACCTTCCGGCTATTCCAGGAGGTTTGCAACCTTGTTGAGATCAAGAGGCTGAGAACATCCACGTACCATCCCCAGACAGATAGATTGGTTGAGAGGTTCAACCGGACCCTAATGAGCATGCTCTGGAAGTTTCCCCCGAAGGAACTCCGCCACTGGGACCAACTTCTCCCTCCCCTATTGCTGGCTATTCGGGAAGTGCTGCAGGCATCCACGAGATTTTTTCCATTCCAGCTCCTTTATGGCCGTCAACCTTCAGGGGTGCTGGACCTGGTGGTAGAGACATGGGAGCAGACCCCACTCCGGGCTGAGGGAATACTCCAGTATGTTTTACAGCTGTGAGAATGCCTAACAAAGACCGGGACCCTTGTGAAGGAGAATCTTCAAACTGCCCAGTGGGCCCAAGAACAAGGGTACTACCCGGTCACCCGTGAGGGGATCTTTGAACCAGGGGATTAAGTGCTTCTCCTGCTCCCCTCTGCCAAATCCAAGCTGTTAGCCCGCTGGCGGGGTCCATATGAGATACTCTGCTGGACGGGCCACATCAATTATGAGATCTGCCAGCCACACAGCTGGAAAAAGTGACAGATTTATCTTGTTAATCTGCTGAAGCCCTGGCATGAGCAGGAAGGTTTATTGATCACCCCATACCCCCCTCCCCAAGCCAGAGCTGGAACCACAGGTGCCTTTAGAAGCAGAACCCAAAACCCCACAGGTTGGGGATAACCTCTCGGAGGAGCAACTAAAACAGGCCTTCCCCAAGACTTCCATGGCCTTCCCCAAGACTCCCAGACAGACTACCCAGATGTACCACACCATCATCACCAATCCTGGAGAGTAGTATGGAGTGAGTGGCAGAGCCCTATTGTTCTTGTCCCACGCCAGACAGTACCTGCAGATTTTGTATCGACTTCTGGAGGGTCAATGCAATATCCCGGTTTGATGCAGACCTGATGCCCAGGGTAGACAGGCTACTCGACCAGCTGGGGGAAGGCTACTCGACCAGTATATCATGACTTTTGATTTGACCAAAGGGTACTGGAAGATCCTGCCAGAGGCCCAGTCAAAGGAAAAGGAAACCCAATCAGATTCTTCTTCAAGAAACGCATTTTTAGGAGGCGCAAGTTGTGGGCATGAAAAGTAGTTCATTTCAGCAGACCTTTTTTTGTTTCAACCAAAGAAAAGAAGAGGAGTGGAAATAACATTTGCTAAATATGTACGTTTTCAGATTAAAGACCAAATAAGTATCAGGAGGGATGTTTTATTTTATTTTATTCAATTGCTGGATTATTAATAACAGTGCACGCTGTGTATGCGCCCAAGAAAAAGCAAAGAAAAAAAATTTTATAGGACTTCTTTAAAATAATGCATGACTTTGAGGAAGGGGAAATTATACTTGGAGGATATTTCAATTGCACATTCACTTCTTATGGGAACAGATCTGACAAAAAAGACAAGGCACAGGGAAGCAGGTACAGCATTGACTTCTCTGCGCCAACAAATCAGTCTCTCAGACTTGCAGAAAGAATTGCACCCAGGGATTACACATTTTAGTCACATCCTCATCATTTACGAGACCAGATTTAATGTTACTGTCTAGATCTTTAATGAAGAAGACAAGATCTGCAAAAATTGACACTATTGCAAGGTCAGATCATGCACCAGTGGAAGTAACATTTGATAGCTGTGTTCTGAGTCCTAAAGATCACTTTATTGGAAAACGAACAGCTTGCTTCTGCCAGACAAAGATCACACTGCAACAATTAAGGACATTTGTTCAATGCTTTCAAATAAATGAGGAAAACAATATACAAAGAGGCCCTCTCTAGGAGGCTGGTAAAGCAGTAATTAAGGACTAGTTGATAAGCAGAGCTTCTTGGCTGAAAAAAAAAAGAACTCCGGGGGAAAAAAATATAATTGAAATAGGAGCTACAAAGCAGACATTTTATGACAAAGGAAATAAATGTGGTAAGCTGCTGACTTGAAAGCTTAAAGGAAGTCAAGAGCAATGTATTATTCCACTAGTTAAAAACAATCAGAAAAGGATAGTTCCACACCCTAATGAAATATGTGCTGTTTATTATAAAAACCTCTATACCTCAGATTCTCAAAGCTCTGAAGTCATTCAAAAATATCTGGAAATATCAGGCTTGCCAAAGATAAACAAAATTGATAAAGAAACTTCAGGTAAATAAGTTACAAAAGAAAAAGGGCAGAGGCTATTATGAAAAGTGGTAAAACTCCAGAACCTGATAGCTTTCCAGCTGAATTTTACAAAGTATTTACAGAGGTAAATCCTTGAAGTGGTGCCTTCAATGCCATTCTAATGAGGAGGAAATTCCACAATTTATGAAAAAAGCTATTTGTTTTTTTCCCTAAAGCTGAAAATGACTTTTTTCTTTATTCAGCTCGTATAGATTCATATCACTGCTGAATTATGACAAAGATTTTAGCAAAAATACTAGCTTGCCAATTGCAGTCCATGATATCAGTTTATATAAACCCAGAACAAAGTGGATTCATTAAAGATATACAATTGTCAGACAATATTCGAAGAGTAAGTGGAAGCATCCATAATGCCAGATAAAAAAAATATAGATTTCTTTTATCACTTGGTGCAGAGAAAGCTTGATAGAACAGTGCCACTTCGTTTCAAGTCCTGTCCCCTGTGGAGATTGGCCTCTGTCATAAATATAAAGGGAAGGGTAAACTCCTTTAAAATCCCTCCTGGCCAGAGGAAAAACCCTTTCACCTGTAAAGGGTTAAGAAGCTAGGATAGCCTCACTGGCACCTGACCAAAACAACTAATGAGGAGACAAGATACTTTCAAAGCTGGAGGGGGGAGAAACAAAGGCTCTCTCTGTCTGTGTGGTGCTTTTGCCAGGAACAGAAAGGAATGGAGTCTTAGAACTTAGTAAGTAATCTAGCTAGATATGCATTAGATTCTGTTTGTTTAAATGGCTGAGAAAATAGGCTGTGCTGAATGGAATGGATATTCCTGTTTTTGTGTCTTTTTGTAACTTAAGGTTTTGCCTAGAGGGATTCTCTATGTTTTGAATCTAATTACCCTGTAAGGTATTTACCATCCTGATTTTACAGAGGTGATTCTTTTACTTTTTCTTCTATTAAAATTCTTCTTTTAAGAACCTGATTGCTTTTTCATTGTTCTTAAGATCCAAGGGTTTGGGTCAGTGTTCACCTTTGCAAATTGGTGAGGATTTTTATCAAGCCTTCCCCAGGAAGGGGGGTGTAGGGTTTGGGGAGGATTTGGGGGGGAAAGACATTTCTAAGCGGGCTCTTTCCTGGTTATATATTTGTTAGACGCTTGGTGGTGGCAGCAATAAAGTCCAAGGGCAAAAGGTAAAATAGTTTGTACCTTGGGGAAGTTTTAACCTAAGCTGGTAAAAATAAGCTGAGGGGGTTTTCATGCATGTCCCCCATCTGAACCCTAGAGTTCAGAGTGGGGAAGGAACCTTGACAGCCTCCAATTCCTTAAATGAATAACTGCTCTTTCCACCAGTCCCAAAGACGGTAAGGGGTTAAATCTCTCCTGTTTGAATTAGAGAGGGACTAGGCAGGGATCTCCATTGACTCCTTTACTTTTTGCCATGGCCATGGCACCTTTTGCACAGAGGATAAGAACAATGAATCTATCACAGGAATAAAAGTTGCAGGACCACATCAAAAATATATGTTTATGCAGAGAATGCCATACTATTTGTATCTAAAACAATTATTTCTCTAATGTTAGTATCTAAAGAAATCCATGAGTGTAGGAAAGCATCTGGATTTAAAGGAAACTATGCCAAATCTTAAATGCTAGCTATAAATTTACTAGACTCTGAGAAGTCATTCCTCCAGAAAACATTTTGGGTATAAATGGGCAACAAATTCCATGAGTTATCGGGGAATTCAAATCTCAAACAACCTAGAAGAGTGCTATGATTTAAATGTCAAGTTCCTACTTCAGCAAATGAAAAAAAGATCGGGATCGTGGGGAGAAGTATGCAATTTCTTGGTTGGGAAGCATAGTGATGATCAAAATGAACATTTTTGCCAAGGATATCTTTCTTGTTTCAAAATCTTCCTGTAATCATCCAAGATAAAACCCTAGCAGGACTACAGAAGATGTTAGAATTTATATGGAATAAGAAGAGACCAAGAGTGAGTGCAGATACTTTGAACAAAAAAATTATGTTAAGTGTGAACATTACTAGGCTACCATGGATTAATACATAACAATAAAAATCATACCCTGCAGAAATTTATACACATCTCTTAGCAAAGGTTTGGGATAGAACTAGAGATAAAATAAGTTCTTGTCCCTTGACAATGACACCCATTGCAAACGATCCTGATAATTACCTGAATCACAAAGCTTAAGAGACTGGGAAAATCATGGAATACAAATGGCTGGCCAGTTATTCAGCAGAGAAAGTTTTCTAACTTATTTAGAAATCAAAACTAACTTTAACTGGCCCATTCACTCATGATACCAATACTTTCAAGTTAGGCATTATGTTTATCATCTTTCTAGAAAAGCTATTTTATACAGAAAGCTAATGTTAGACAGCTGCAGTGGCACAGTGGGAGTTCTGTTGGAGGAGAAGGTATTTACTAACAGGACTTAGGTGAGAAGGCGATGACAGATACAGAGGCAGCAGTGGTCTTGACCCAAGCAGTGGAAGAGACAATGAAGATGATTGGATGTGGAATCCGTGGCATGTACATTATCCTAAAGGTGGTGCCTGAAAAGAGTTTCATCTGCATGAAGTGCCACCTGATAGAGCTGATCGAAGAAAAGATCTGAGGATTGGAGATACAGGTGGAAACTCTGGTTGAGTTTAGAAGGGGGTTCAAGCGGATGATGGAGCAAAGACATGAGGAGGCTGAAGGGAAAAGCTCAGACTTGCAGATGGAAGCAGGACCAAAGAATTCTGAGGGTGAGGAAAGTGGACAGTGGAATCATGTGATTAAGAGAACCAGGCAGAGGAAAAGACACACTAGTGAAGGAGAAATAGAGCTCAGAAACAGGTTTGCGAAGTTGGAAAATGAAGAGGGGGCACACCTGATGGTCACTGAAGGTGAGAGGGCAAGGAAGAAGAGAAGAGCAGCTAGTCCTATAGGAAGAAGGGAAGAGTCAATGGAGATAACAACACCAAATATGAGCCCCAGGAGGATATGGGATGGGTTGCAGAGGATTGCAAGGGACAATAGAAATCGAGAGGACTTGCAGCCAGAGGGAACAGGGGATAGACCGGAAAATTGCACCATCACCAGGAAAAGGCAGGTCTATGTGACTGTGGACTCCTTACTGAGAAGAATAGACAGGCCTGTAACCAGAGCTGATCCAGAGAACAGAAGGGTGTGCTGTCTGCCAGGTGCTAAGATACAGGATGTGGACCTGAGGCTGAAGAGGATCCTAATGGGAGCGGGAAAGAATCCACTGATTGTCCTTCATGTGGGAACAAATGATATGGCTAGATTCTTGCTGGAACGTATCAAGGGAGACTATGCCAGACTGGGGAAGATGCTTAAGGAAGTGGAGGATCAGGTGATCTTCAGTGGGATTCTGCCTGTTCCTAGAAAAGGGCAACAAAGGTGTGACAAGATTATGATGATCAACAGATGGCTCAGGCAGTAGTGCTATAAGGAGGGCTTTGGGATGTATGGCCACTGGGAAGCATTCATGGACAGAGGACTGTTCTCTCAGGATGGACTTCACCTGAGTAGGGAGGGAAATAGACTTCTAGGATGGAGGCTGGCACAACTGATTAAGAGAGCTTTAAATTAGAAATCTGGGGGAGATGGTTGGGAGATGTCCAGGTAATCTCCACGCTGGATTTTAACATTCAGAGGGAAGAAAACGAAGTAAGAAAGGATACAGCCGTGGGTAGAAGAATGGACATAAGGAGGAAAGATAGTGTAGATACTGGTCTAATAGGTGATACTGGCAGTAGAATGTCTGTGCCTAATCAGGCAAAGAATATGAGAGAAGCCAAACAGCAAAAATTAAGATGTTTGTACACTAATGCAAGGAGCGTAGGTAAAAAAAAATGGAGGAACTAGAGCTATTGGTGCAGGAAGTGAAACCAGATATTATAGGGTAACAGAAACATGGTGGAATAGTAGTCATGACTGGAGTACAGGTATTGAAGGGTATGTGTTGTTTAGGAAAGACAGAAATAAAGGCAAAGGTGGTGGAGTAGCATTGCATATCAATGATGAGGTAGACTGTAAAAAAATAAGAAGTGGTAAAATGGGTAAGACAGAGTCTGTCTGGGCAAAAATCACATTGGGAAAGAAAGCTACTACAGCCTCCTCTGGGGTAGTGCTTGGGGTGTGCTATAGACTGCCGGGATCCAATCTGGATATGGAGAAAGACCTCTTTTAATGAAGTAAATACTAATGGGAATTGTGTGATCATGGGAGACTTTAACTTCCCAGATATAGACTGGAGGACAAGTGCTAGTAATAATAATAGGGCTCAGATTTTCCTGAATGCAATAGCTGATGGATTCCTTCACCAAGTAGTTGCTGAACTAACAAGAGGGGATGCCATTTTACATTTGGTTTTGGTGAGTAGTGAGGACCTCATAAAAGAAATGGTTGTAGGGGACAACCTTGGTTCGAGCAATCGTGAGCTAATTCAGTTCAAACTAAATGGAAGGATAAACAAAAATAGACCTGTGACTAGGATTTTTGATTTCAAAAGGGCTAACTTTCAAAAATTAAGGAAATTAGTTAGGGCAGTGGATTGGACTGAAGAACTTGTGGATCTAACGGCAGAGAAGACCTGGAATTACTTCAAGTCAAGGTTACAGAAACTATCAGAAGCCTGCATCCCAAGAAAGGGGAAAAAATTCATAGGCAGGAGCTGTAGACCAAGCTGGATGAGCAAGCATCTCAGAGAGGTGATTAAGAAAAAGCAGAAAGCCTAAAAGGAGTGGAAGATGGGAGGGATCAGCAAGGAAAGCTACCTTATTGAGGTCAGAACATGTAGGAATAAAGTGAGAAAGGCCAAAAGCCATGTAGAGTTGGACCTTGCAAAGGGAATTAAAACCAATAGTAAAAGGTTCTAGAGCTATATAAATAAGAAGAAAACAAAGAAAGAAGTGGGACCGCTAAACACTGAGGATGGAGTGGAGGTTAAGGATAATTTAGGCATGGCCAAATATCTAAACAAATACTTTGCCTCGGTCTTTAATGAGGCTAATAAGGAGCTTAGGAATAATGGTAGGATGACAAATGGGAATGAGGATATGGAGGTAAATATTACCACATCCGAGACAGAAGCCAAACTCGAACAGTTTAATGCAACTAAATTGGGCGGCCCGGATAATCTTCATCCAAGAATATTAAAGGAATTGGCACGTGAAATTGTAAGCCCATTAGCAAAAAATTTTAATGAATCTGTAAACTCAGGGGTTGTACCATGTGCCTGGAGAATTGCTAACATAGGTCCTATTTTTAAGAAAGGGGAAAAAAAGTGATCCGGGTAACTACAGGCCTGTTAGTTTGACATCTGTAGTATGCAAGGTCTTGGAAAAAATTTTGAAGGAGAAAGTAGTTAAGGACATTGAGGTCAATGGCAATTGGGACAAAATACAACGTGGTTTTACAAAAGGTAGTTCGTGCCAAACCAACCCAATCTCCTTCTTTGAGAAGGTAACAGATTTTTTAGACAAAGGAAACGCAGTGGATCTAATTTACCTCGATTTCAGTAAGGCATTTGATACGGTTCCACATGGGGAATTACTAGCTAAATTGGAAAAGATGGGGATCAATATGAAAACTGAAAGGTGGAAAAAGAACTGGTTAAAGGGGAGACTACAATGGGTCATACTGAAAGGTGAGCTGTCAGGCTGGAAGGAAGTTACTAGTGGAGTTCCTCAGGGATCGGTTTTGGGACCAATCTTATTTAATCTTTTTATTACTGACCGTGGCATAAAATGTGGGAATGTGCTAATAAAGTTTGTGGATGAAATGAAGTTGGGAGGTATTGCCAATACAGAGAGGGACCGGGATATCATACAGGAAGCTCTGGATGACCTTGTAAACTGGAGTAATAGTAATAGGATTAAATTTAATAGTGAAAAGTGCAAGGTCATGCATTTAGGGATTAATAACAAGAATTTTTGTTATAAACTGGGGACGCATCACTTGGAAGTAAGAGAGGAGGAGAAGGACCTCGGAGTATTGGTTGATCACAGGATGACTATGAGCCGCCAATGTGATATGACTGTGAAAAAAGCTAAGGCGGTCTTGGGATGCATCAGGCAAGATATTTCCAGTAGAGATAAGTGTTAGTACCGTTATACAAGGCACTGGAGAGACCTCATCTGGAATACTGTGTGCAGTTCTGATCTACCATGTTTAAGAAGGATGAATTCAAACAGGTACAGAGATGGACTACTAGGATGATCCGAGAAATGGAAAACCTGTCTTATTAAAGGAGACTCAAAGAGCTTGGC
The DNA here is from genome assembly GCF_965152235.1 of Eretmochelys imbricata. Lineage (NCBI taxonomy): Eukaryota > Metazoa > Chordata > Testudines > Cheloniidae > Eretmochelys > Eretmochelys imbricata. Next base: position 227,881,513 of record NC_135573.1, on the reverse strand, counting down.
TTGTTTAGCCTAACCAAAAGAAGGCTGAGAGGAGATATGATTGCTCTCTATAAATATATCAGAGGGATAAATACCAGGGAGAGAGAGGAATTATTTAAGCTCAGTACCAATGTGGACACAAGAACAAAAGGATATAAACTGGCCATCAGGAAGTTTAGACTTGAAATTAGACAAAGGTTTCTAACCATCAGAGGAGTGAAGTTCGGGAATAGCCTTCCAAAGGGAGCAGTGGAGGCAAAAGACATATCTGGCTTCAAGATTAAGCTTGATAAGTTTATGGAGGGGATGTTATGATGGGATAGCCTAATTTTGGCAATTAATTGATCTTTGACTATTACCAGTAAATATGCCCAATGGCCTGGGATGGGACACTAGATAGGGTGGGATCTGAGTTACTACAGAGAATTCTTTCCTGGGTGTCTGGCTGGTGAGTCTTGCCCACATGCTCAGGGTTTAGCTGATCGCCATATTTGGGGTCGGGAAGGAATTTTCCTCCAGGGCAGATTGGCAGAGGCCCTGTGGGTTTTTTGCCTTCCTCTGCAGCGTGGGGTACAGGTCACTTGCTGGAGGATTCTCTGCACCCTGAATTCTTTAAACCATGAGTTGAGGACTTCAATAGCTCAGACATAGGTCAGAGGTTTGTTACAGGAGAGGGTGGATGAGATTCTGTGGCCTGCGTTTTGCAGGAGGTCAGACTAGATGATCATAATGGTCCTTCTGACCTTAAAGTCTATGAGTCCATGAGTCTACATTCAAGTTAGGCATTATGTTTGTCATCTTTCTAGAAAAGCTATTTTATACAGAAAGCTAACATTAGTAGAAGTGATTGTGTCCAGTCAATTAGTAAATGAAACAATAACTAATTTTTATCAGTCTTTACAGACAACTTTCTTAACAAAAAAAGTCTATATATGAGCTGCTAGGAAAAGATTATCCCAGAAGATTGGGGTTTGATATGGAAAAGCAGATCAGCAATTTCAGTCTGTAGTGCAATTAAAGAAATGTTTTTAAGATACTGTTTCAATGGTACCTCACACAAATCATGTTAAAAATACAGAGAGAAGTTGAGCCAAAGCTCTAGTGTGATGCTGTGATGTAGATGTGTTAGACTCAGTTAACCCTGGAACAAGTAAGAATAAAAATGACCTGACCAATACAGTCATGTCAGTTGGTGCGCTGGGGTGATCTTTTTTTTAAATGCTGATGTTTTTATACTAGCAAAAGCCCTACTGTAGACTCAGTTATAAAGATGCTTCTGCTGGTATAGCTTACTTTGTTTGGTTCAATGGGTACAAGCTATACTGCCAAGAGCCCTCTTTTGCCAGAATAAGCTGTATGTACACTAGGAGGGTTTTGCTGGCATAGCTAAAACCTTTCCTAGCATAGACAAGGCCTAACAATTTCTTCAGCAACAGAATGACCATGAATTTCTCTGATCTCAAAAGCACCTTATGCAAGTTTTAAAGTCCCACTGATACTTCTTGGGAACAGATCCACTATGAAGGCAGCCCAAAAGGCAAATGTTCCCAGCTCTTTGAAGCACATTATTCTAATCCCAAAAGCAGAACTTCAGAAAACTGGCCTATGCAGAATGTGCTTGAACTTAAACTGCAAATTCCGGTACCTCTTTTCTGATTTGTCTACCCCATTCACAGCTCTCTTTGTAAATAGGTGTTCTATTTGGAGCCAGCATAGAAGGACATGCAGACACAGAGGAGCTCATTTAAGCACAGCTAGCTGCAGCAGAAATCTTTATTATTCTGGCAGCAAAACTGAAAACAACATGAAAGTGATGCTTTGCACTGGGGATGGGGGAGTGCTCAAACATTTAAAGGGATAGGTCAGCACAATAAGATTAGTGGTAAAACAAAGATTTAAAGGGGCAGGAGAGGCAGGGAATCAGATAAATGTGGCTGTGTCCAGGTCCATAAATATCACACTGAAGTTTATTCCAGAAATAAAAGATGTAAAAATTGAAATTAGTTTTGGAGTGAAACTGAAGCCAAACTAATATCTAAGAAAAGAATAATATTTATATTTTCTTCAAAATATCCCCAGTAGGAAGGTATCTCATATAAAAGAAACCACTAATTTCAGCAGAATGTCAAAGCACATCTAAAGACCAAAATAGGTGCTCCCTCTCTTGGCAAGAAATAGGTATTGATAAAATCCTGGCTGAAATACAATAAAACAGATTCCCTTCTGCAAAGCTCAGCCAGTGGTAATGTAAGACATACACAAAAGGGAGTGCTATGATCTCACATTGATAACTAAAGTTTTCACAATGGTTGAAGTATTTGGAACCTCACCCATTCCCCTTCCCCCAGTTTTTGCCTGAGGTTATACTTTCTCGATGCTCCCTACCCTGGCTGGGTGGGGTTGTTGTAGTATAGGGGCAGACAATTTAGTTTGAGCGCCATTTCATACAAACCACTGAGTCTCTGTCTGCACTGCATTACAGGTGTCTGCCATAAATTTATGCTTTGATTATTGCCTAAATATAAAATGGTTCAAAGTTCTAGGAATATGTGGTTACAGAAAATAAGTTGCAGTTTGTTGTTTTACTCTGTTAAGCCAGGCCTTTAATACTAGATGAAGGAGCAGAAAAGCTTAAACCATGTGACTTACTGTTAGGCTATTGAATCAAGTTGTCCAGCCATGTTAAACTGTGTTTGAGACATTTTAGCTTAAGTTCTGTTTCATACAAACCCCTAACTCACTCTCTGCTCTGCATTACAGGTGTTCGTACTGTCTGAAGTCATAAAGACTCCTATGCCTTCTGTCATAAATATAAAGAGAAGGGTAAACACCTTTAAAATCCCTCCTGGCCAGAGGAAAAACCCTTTCACCTGTAAAGGGTTAAGAAGCTAAGACAACTTCGCTGGCACCTGACCAAAAGGACCAATGAGGAGACAAGCTATTTTCAAAGCTGGAGGGGGGAGAAACAAAGGCTCTCTCTGTCTGTGTGATGCTTTTGCTGGGAACAGAAAAGGAATGGAGTCTTAGAACTTAGTAAGTAATCTAGCTAGATATGCGTTAGATTCTGTTTTGTTTAAATGGCTGATAAAATAGCGGTGCTGAATGGAATGGATATTCCTGTTTTTGTGTCTTTTTGTAACTTAAGGTTTTGCCTAGAGGGATTCTCTATGTTTTGAATCTGATTACCCTGTAAGGTATTTACCATCCTGATTTTACAGAGGTGATTCTTTTATTTTTTTTCTTTAATTAAAATTCTTCTTTTAAGAACCTGATTGCTTTTTCATTGTTCTTAAGATCCAAGGGTTTGGGTCTGTGTTCACCTATGCAAATTGGTGAAGATTTTTATCAAGCCTTCCCCAGGAAAGGGGGTGTAGGGTTTGGGCAGGATTTTGGGGGGAGAGACATTTCCAAGTGGGCTCTTTTCCGGTTATATATCTGTTAGACGCTTGGTGGTGGCAGCAATAAAGTCCAAGAGCAAAAGGTAAAATAGTTTGTACCTTGGGGAATTTTTAACCTAAGCTGGTAAAAATAAGCTGAGGGGGTTTTCATGCAGGTCCCCACATCTGTACCCTAGAGTTCAGAGCGGGGAAGGAACCTTGACACCTTCAATTAACAGAATTTGTGTTGCAAGTGTCACAGTAACTGTACGTCTGGCATCATGCACTAAGGGCTTGGCTACACTTGCGAGTTACCGCGCAGTAAAGGAGCCCCGGGTGCACTAGCTCACCACCCACCCACACTGGCAAGGCACGTAGAACGCTCTGACTCCACGGCTACAGCACTGCTGGTACTCCACCTTGGCGAGTGGAATAACGTTTGCTGTGCCCTCGCTGGAGCGCCGCTGTGCCAGTGTGAACAAGGTGTTGGTTTACTGCGCTCTGATCAGCCTCCAGAAAAGTCCCATAATCCCCTTAAGTCAAGTAGCCACTCTTGTCATTGTTTGGAATTGGCTGTAGGAATGCGGAAATGCCCTTTGAAAGCTCCGTTTCTGACAGCCGGCTGCTTATCTGCTCCGAGTCAAAGCAACCATTAGTGTGGAATGCTGTGTGTGAGAGAGAGAGGCGGGGGGTAGCAAACTTGAATTAAACATGAAGGAGGTATCCTTAGTCCTGCTATGTGAAGTGGCATCGTCTAGTCACAAACAAAGGTTTGTCAGGAGCAATTTTATTTTATGAAGCATCAGAGAGCCAGTTTGTGAATTATCTCCAATTCCTTTCCCTCAAAACCAAACCAAACATACATGCACAAAGACCAGGCAGAGTAATAGGTAACATGCAAGCCAGCTGGAAGGGGAGCATAAAAGGAAGTCCAGAAAATTTTTCTATGCTAAATTAAGGTATGTTTTTTAAATAACATTTTCCTCCTTCATTTAGAAATCCTCTTAAACCAAATTTTGCTGACTTTGAAAGAAAAGAGCAAGGCTTTCTATTTGTGTAAATACTTAAGCAGAAAAAATGCTTCACAGGGGAAAAAAGATTGTCATAGAAATCATAAATCTTTAAGAAACTTCTATATTGTACTGTGGTTAGAATGTTAAGTACCACCTGAGAATCTATAGGTCTCATTCTTCATCCCTACAGCTTTGCAGGCAAATTTCCCACCAATGTCAAAGTGTAAGGATTTTTTCCTTCTTCATAATGTTGGCTTCACTGAGCCACACTGTAGCAGTTGTATCTGGCCCCAAAGCTACAAAACTTTATTTTAAGCAGTGCTTGACAACTAAGGGATTGCACATCCTACTGACCAAGTGTATTAATCCCATACATAATTAATCAGACATAATTAATCTGCACGGGAATCCCTCAGTGCTAAGCCCAGTCTATTCCCCACAACAGCTTCATGCAGTTGGTTGCAGTACAGTTTTCTCCAGAACCTTTATTCCTTCAACATTTTGCAGAGCGTGCCATAAATGACACAAAGCATTCAGCTCTGGGGAAACTCAGTGCCATCATTGGATCTGTGAGAGCCTCTTTCCAGCTGGAGCTGCACTCAGTTCTGTGAAACAATGATTCCATACCATTGAGCTGCTGCTCCTCCTAGAGAGCTTGACACTGGGAATGACTCAAGTCATCCCTTCACGGAAGACAGCCAGGGCAGATTTTCACAGGCGGTCTGGTTGTTAGGTACTTCCTGAACAGATAGCGGGGAATTGATCCTGCCTGTTCTGCTCCTGGCAGGCACCAAATAATATCAAAGCAGACAGTCAGAGTCAGGTCACCATGACTGGCCATTTTCAAGTACTGCTTTAAAAGATTTTATAGCCATGTAGCTAGGCACAGAGCTCCTACCGTGTGGCTCTGTGATGACCATAAGTTCAGCAAACAAGTATTACCATAACTTCCTCAGTTGGACAGCATCCCATACAAAAGAAACTACTAGTTTCAGGTGAACTGCAAAATGCAACTACTGAGTCTGATAAGCATTTGCCCACCTGGACAAGAGACAAAGATAAACTTTATTAGAGACTTGATAAAATCCCAGTCTTGCCATCAGTGGGTGTATGGACTGCAGGCTCAGGCCTTATTATATAGTAGGTCTATAGCAGGGGTTTTCAATGTTTTTTAACTGGGAGAACAAAACCAGCCACTTTTTTCCCTTCTCTGCCCTGGTCTACACTAGGAGGGGGATTGATCTAAGTTACTCAACTTCAGCTATGTGAATAACATAGCTGAAGTCAATGTACTTAGATCGACTTACTGTGGTGTCTTCACCGTGGTGAGTTGACTGCTGCCACTCCCCCATCGACTCTGCCTGCGCCTCTCGCGGCGGTGGAGTACAGGTGTCGACGGGAGAGCACTCGGGGACATTTTATCGCGTCTAGACTAGACGCGATAAATCGATCCCTGCTCGATCGATTGCTGCCCGCCGATCCGGCGGGTGGTGAAGACATATCCTTTGTGCTGCTACAGCCAAGGGGGCCTCAAATGCCATCATACATAATGTTATGTATGTTAATTTAGTTAAAGTTTAATGTGACATATGTTGCCAAAGTAAACTTTTGGATTAAATGCATGTGTGTGATAATTTCATATTTTAACATACATCAGACTTTAAATTATAGATTCTTATTGAAACTTCCATGACTTGTGCTTTTCCCAATGCTATGCACTCTAATGTATCAAGTCACCACACAGGTATTTACATTTAGAAGGTTTTCTTCACTTTCAGCTGGGCTAGACGTTTTTTTTTCATAGAAATTGTTGTGATCCCATGAAAAGGCCCAGCTTACCTAGGGCTCATGACACCAAGATGTAGAACCACTGGGCTATACAAATAATATACTATTATTAAGGAAGCACTGTCATAAACAATGGTTAAATTGTCCTTTTAATTACATTGGGTGGTGAAACAACTATATTAAATAACTTAACTACTCACCCAGCTTTACTGGACAAAGTGCTATTAAGGAGATTAATTTCTGCCTTGAATTTTATTCAGCCAGAGAAATGCTTTCTTATTGACACATTAATAGAACAAAATCAATTCCTTCTGGCCAGTCAGAGGTGAACTGTTGAATTCCTTTGTGTTTTAACATTATCCAGTTTTTAATATTTGAAAATATTTAACTAAATTGATTTGGTTTTCTCTGTTCTTTTTACCTATTAATTTGTTTCTTTATAAAGCTGCACAGATTTTTGTAAGACATAATACACAGGAACTCTGCTCAGCAAAAGACTGTTTTTATGGCTCTGTTTTCTCTGTTCAGTCCCATGAAGAAAGTGATATCAATGCGCCAGTTTTTTATGACACAAGTGGGAGAATATCAGGATGCATTCACATAGGCATTGCCCTCAAAAATGTCAAATTCTCAAGTTAAGCTTACTGACCAATAAATTATTGCCTTTCAAATCCAAAATGATGAGCATGGGAATTCCTCCTTATATTACATCTTTAAACAAATATTTCCTGCATTTTCTGCGGGGCATAAAAAATTAGAGTGGAGGAAAAAAATGTGTGTTTTAGGTCACAGTAAGTGAAACATATATAAGATCCTTTTATGAGGCCACTAGCCTTGGGATACTTTTCTTCTCAGTTCCAGGATGCAGTTCTAGCTGACACCATTGAGGGGCAGAAACCATCTGGAAACAGAATTGAGACACACGAAGATGAGCCATAATTTTTCTGGAATGTATGGGGCACCTCTACACCAGTGACTGTACACATGTCCATGCTCGAGTTTGTGCCATAACCCTCCTATTCTCCACACCTAAATTCCAAAAGCATGTGTTGGAAGGCAAGCAGAGGATGAGTAAGCTGGCATGCCTGAGGGGTATGAGTAAGTACACGCCTCAGGCTGTGGCATGGCCTGGTACCCGTGCCAGTTTGCAGTGTGGATGGAGTAAAAGGTAGCAGTGAGTGGGGCTGACTACATTAGAACACTTTCTGTTGCATTGTTATAATCAATACAGGTGAGTACAACTCCTACTCTGAGAGCAGCCACCTGGCCCACCCAGTCACATCTGGGTGAAGATCAATGTGTTGGTGGAGTACACTGTTATCCATGATGTCTCCTGGAGTGGCAGGCAGGTACACCTGTACTGTGATATGTCACAGAGGCTGGAGCAGGCAGACAGCAGACTCCGGCCCAGTGCCAGGAACGCATAAAGCACCCAAGGCTCTTGGACCAGAGGGCAAAAGATACCAAGAGTCACTCCAGGAGGACTCATACATGCCCCTTCTACAGGAGTGCGACTGGGTGCTGTCAGGGACTCCCAGTACAGAGGCTGAAGTGGCTCATAATCCCCTCCTCAACCCTATCTTGTCTGATGGGATACCGATGAGGGCTAGGGTGAGAAGGCAGCAGGGACCATAGAGGATGCCCCAGAAGACAAGGAGCATGTGATTCTGCACCTCAATGTGAAGGAGCTGGTTGAGGAAGCCCCCTGACAAACATGAGGAGGACCCTGAGCCATGGCAGGAACCAGAACCAGAGGCTGGTAGGTTACAATAGACCCCACACACACACACACCCTCCCCTCCAATATCTCCTCTTGCTCTGAAGCTACAGTCCTGATTTTACATCCCAAGGCATATGAAGTATTGTGTACTAACTCTTCCTCTGTGGGTAATATGCCATGCATTGCTATGTCTATATTTGAACTGCGATGCTGAAGCTACGGCACTGTCATGCCACATCCTCCTAAATTCCTCCAACTTCCCCCTCCCCCTATCCAACTCTCACTTTGCTCCATCCTGAAATGCTCCCCAAACAAGACATGGCTATAAATCAATGGTTTTATTGATTTCTGATGAACCATTATTATGCATTTAGCTAAAGCTAGGTCTTAAAAACAGATTATTAATGAAAAATTATTGTGTCCCCATGTCTGTGCATTTCTCAGCCAGCAGTCAGGCAGAGATGGTCCCCATACAAACAGGATCCACGCAGAATGGAAGGAGGATTGGGGTGAAGGGAAGATTAGGTCCGGGAGGGGAACGCCTTGGCTGTCTGAGGAAGAGTTAGTCACAGCAATCATTCTCCTTTGGAAGATTACAAAATGTTTACTGTCTCTGTCCCTGATGTCTGGCCTCTCTTTGCCTCAAGCTATGCAGTACAAGTTGGGGAAAACCGGTGTGAGAAGGTGGTCTGGTGGTTGGATAAACAGTGTGATGCCCCTTGGCAGTGGAAAGGTGAGGACCTTGTGGTGCTGATCTAAAACTTTAGGGAACCAAATAAAGTTGTGGTCTGTCTCTGTCTTTTCCTGTCTGTTTTACTGTTGTTAGGTGGGCAAAAGCAGGATGTTCTGGTGATGCCAGAGAGAGGCAGGGGTGTGGGGTGGGGAGATTGTGGTTTGCAGCTCCCTTTGCACAGAAACACTCTACGTTATCTGAGCATATAGTCAGTTTCCGGTCCAATTGTCTCCCAGTCTTGTAAGCATATTTCAGCAAATTTCTGGTGTAGCAGAAAACTCCACCTGAAGCTTGAGATTCAACAGCAGTGCAAAACTACATGGTCCATCAGCCCGGCCCGGGGAAGTTAATGATCCAACCAGAGGACCAAATTTAGTGATGAGTCATGGTCACATGCCACCTGAGGCACATTGCACATATGCTAAGAAGAAGCTGACCAAACACCTCCATTCAGCAATTTGTAGAGAGGTGACCATTAGCAGAGACATTTCTCTGGCATCGATTGACAGATCTCCTCCACAGGACTGGAATGGCACTTCTTTTTTTCCATTCTGGTACCTTGAAAACCACTGTTTTCACCAAATGGTGGCTAGCCTTTAAAGAAGACATTTCAAACTGGTAACATAGCTCCGGAAAGAAACTGCTGCCTCCTCCTACCTCACCTTGAGACACTATGGACAGTTTACATTTTTTAAAACATGAGAGTTGGGGGGTTTGCTTTTGTAACCATTAGAAGCCTCTGCTCCTTCCTCATGGCTGCAAAAGCTGCCTGAGAACCACAGATAGTCTAATCGATGCATTCCTAGAATCATAGAATCATAGAATCATAGAATATCAGGGTTGGAAGGGACCCCTGAAGGTCATCGAGTCCAACCCCCTGCTCGAAGCAGGACCAATTCCCAGTTAAATCATCCCAGCCAGGGCTTTGTCAAGCCTGACCTTAAAAACTTCCAAGGTAGGAGATTCCACCACCTCCCTAGGCAACGCATTCCAGTGTTTCACCACCCTCTTAGTGAAAAAGTTTTTCCTAATATCCAATCTAAACCTCCCCCACTGTAACTTGAGACCATTACTCCTCGTTCTGTCATCTGCTACCATTGAGAACAGTCTAGAGCCATCCTCTTTGGAACCCCCTTTCAGGTAGTTGAAAGCAGCTATCAAATCCCCCCTCATTCTTCTCTTCTGCAGGCTAAACAATCCCAGCTCCCTCAGCCTCTCCTCATAAGTCATGTGTTCTAGACCCCTAATCATTTTTGTTGCCCTTCGCTGGACTCTCTCCAATTTATCCACATCCTTCTTGTAGTGTGGGGCCCAAAACTGGACACAGTACTCCAGATGAGGCCTCACCAATGTCGAATAGAGGGGGACGATCACGTCCCTCGATCTGCTCGCTATGCCCCTACTTATACATCCCAAAATGCCATTGGCCTTCTTGGCAACAAGGGCACACTGTTGACTCATATCCAGCTTCTCGTCCACTGTCACCCCTAGGTCCTTTTCCGCAGAACTGCTGCCTAGCCATTCGGTCCCTAGTCTGTAGCGGTGCATTGGATTCTTCCGTCCTAAGTGCAGGACCCTGCACTTATCCTTATTGAACCTCATCAGATTTCTTTTGGCCCAATCCTCCAATTTGTCTAGGTCCTTCTGTATCCTATCCCTCCCCTCCAGCGTATCTACTACTCCTCCCAGTTTAGTATCGTCCGCAAATTTGCTGAGAGTGCAATCCACACCATCCTCCAGATCATTTATGAAGATATTGAACAAAACCGGCCCCAGGACCGACCCCTGGGGCACTCCACTTGACACCGGCTGCCAACTAGACATGGAGCCATTGATCACTACCCGTTGAGCCCGACAATCTAGCCAGCTTTCTACCCACCTTATAGTGCATTCATCCAGCCCATACTTCCTTAACTTGCTGACAAGAATACTGTGGGAGACTGTGTCAAAAGCTTTGCTAAAGTCAAGAAACAATACATCCACTGCTTTCCCTTCATCCACAGAACCAGTAATCTCATGATAAAAGGCAATTAGATTAGTCAGGCATGACCTTCCCTTGGTGAATCCATGCTGGCTGTTCCTGATCACTTTCCTCTCATGCAAGTACTTCAAGATTGATTCTTTGAGGACCTGCTCCATGATTTTTCCAGGGACTGAGGTGAGGCTGACTGGCCTGTAGTTCCCAGGATCCTCCTTCTTCCCTTTTTTAAAGATTGGCACTACATTAGCCTTTTTCCAGTCATCCGGGACTTCCCCGGTTCGCCACGAGTTTTCAAAGATAACGGCCAATGGCTCTGCAATCACAGCCGCTAATTCCTTCAGCACTCTCGGATGCAACTCGTCCGGCCCCATGGACTTGTGCACGTCCAGCTTTTCTAAATAGTCCCTAATGCTGAAAAGTATGCTGAAAAGAATGCTGAAAAGTATCAAAATTGTGGCCTTCTACAACAAGGTTATGTTATGTGGGGAGATTCTCAGCTTCTTCAAAAGGAAAAAATATAGATATAATGCTCCTCTTCTCTTGGAATTGGCAGGACCCTCAGCTCCTAAGAGGGAAACCGTTTCACCAAGAGGGCAGTAGCAGCATCCTAGAGACAGGAGAGGCAGATGGAGAAGGACCCTGGAGAGCTGCTCATAGGGATGGACAGGAAAACCCAGGAGCAGTTTAAATTCCTCAAGGCATGGGAGGAGCGGGTTCTTCAGCAGGAAAAGACATTGGTGAACCGGTTCCTAGAGTAGGAGGCACGCCTTAGGGAATGGGAGTGTTTCCTAATGGAGAGGCACATTGAATTGGTGGCTGAACAAGTTTGAGGTCAGCCTGGGCTGAGGCCACTAAACCTGTCCATGAAACACCATGACCCTTGTCCTTCTGCTGCCATTTAGGGTGCTGCTAAGCCGGAAGATCCTCTTTCAAGGAATGCCCAAGTGACTGGGAGGAGAACAGGGAGCCTCTAGAGACTCCCAGGACCTCACCCTCCACCAGCATCTGGAAACCTCTCATAGAGGGACCCACCCAAGTATCCAGGAGGAGAACGATGAACCTGCCAGAGTCCCAGAGCCCCAGCAAGAGCCTGCCACAGGAGAAGTCCCCAGTTTTCCCCAAGAATGATTTTCCCCCTTCATTTCCCACCTTATCAGGAGGAGGACAAGGACACGGGTGCAGAGACAGTAACATTTGGCCAGTGTTCACAGTTGCATTCCCTTAATATTTTGAAGATTTTTGGTTGACCTTTCTTTTTAAAGGTATTTCAATTACATGTTCCATCTAGTACTTTTTATAAATGTTATCATTTCCTTGACCTGTGTGTGGCTCCTTCATCCTGAATGTGATGAACTGAAGATGTTTTCACATTCTGGATTGAGCCCCACAATACGCAGCACATGAAAGTGAATGGTGTATAACTGTGTGGTGCTATGATCTTCCAAACACCTTTCTGTCTGTCCCTCCCCCACCACCTACCAAGTTCAGAAATATCTGAAGTCCCAAGGATACATGGGAGGGATGGGGAAAGTGCCATTAATGTTACATGCTAACAGAAAGCAAACTACTAGTTTTCAATGCAATGGAACTCTACAACACCGAAAAGAGGTAGACGATCTTCTTTAAGGCTTAGTTCACGTGCATAAAATTGAAACAGTACAGGCAATGACAGCATCTGCCACTATTCTGTGCACAAATGGCCCTTCCTTCCTCCTCCCCACCCTCTGAAGCCTTAATCACGTTCAACCATAGTAGGGATTAGTGCCTTTAGGACTGCTGACAATGAATGGTTAAAAGGAAAAAGAGCTGCATACCCCCCACACAAGCAAATCTTCATAAGGTCGTTAACAGAGACTGAGTACACCCGATAACAGGTTTGTAAACGAGTGTGAATAGTGAACTCAAAAAAGTGTTACAACTCAGCCACCACTTTCCACAGCACAAACCCCACCCTAAGGAGATAACCTATTGGAGGTCCCCTGTCATAATTGTCTTTAATGTGTGCAATGTCACAGGAACAAGTGGCTAATGACCTTTGGCAACCTGGGAGCAAAACCCTCCCAAAGCTATGTTGCCTCACAAATATGTGCCAATGTTCTCTTGTGTTCATTTCCGCAGCTGCACAAGGTGTGGTGTCCCTCACATAGGCAGATGTTGTCCTATTCCTCACTGTGGTTCCAAGATGTGTTCAAATAGGACAGCCCTGGATGGGTTCCAGCTGCCTGTACAGAGTTTGTGAGCCAGACTTGTCCTGAGTCCACTTAGAACAGAAGTACTCCCCTTAACCCTCACATAAATTATGCAGTGCACAGCAGGCTACAATTATGCAAATGGTATTTACCACATTGGTATCAAGACAGGTGCATAAGCAGTTCCAATGAGTCTACCAAGCACACGCTCCACAACCATTCTGCAGCTACTGGCCTTGTGACTGAATTCCCTTTTTCCAGGGTCATTGCTATCAGAGTACAGTTTCATGAGCTAAGTCAGGAGTGGGTATGCGGGGTCCCCCAAAATTACTGTTGGTACAGACACACTGTACAAAACAATGTAGTTTCTGTGGGGGGGAAGTCCCTTCTTCCCCTTTCAGGTACAATTCTGATCTCCTTAGCACTGTTAGAACCTGCAGGACTGGAACATGAAACTATAGGTGTCTGCGTCATTACAGGAGGCTTAGTTTGGGCTCCCACAGGAGGATCCTGTGAGGCTGGGCTTGGCAGGAAGTACCGCCCAGCAAGACCTGAGTGGTGGCCCCTCAGGGCCCACTGATTGGCCAGTACCAGTACTTAAACCCAGAAGCCATAAAGGGGAGCTGTCTGAGCAACCACACAGACTGCCTGCCTGTCTCTACTCCAGACCGAGTTTGCATAAGACCCTAGACTCTGGCTTCCAGCCATGGTTTGTCCTTGACTGCAGTATTTGATTGCTGTCTGTAACCTGGTGCCTGATCCTGATCTCCTGGTAACCTGACCCTGCCTGCCTCCCAGTTCATGCTCTGACCTTCCAGTAACCTTACCCTGCCAGCCTCCTGATGCCTGATTCTTGGTCTGCCCACTGGCCCGTCTCAGACGCTGACCTCCTGATACCTGACTCCCATTCTGACCACTAGGTGTGACCACCCACATCTCGGTCATGACAAGCACCGTGGTGTGATGAACCTTTCAATGTTCCATGTTTGTATTCATAAATCTGCCTCTGTGGTCCATTAAGCCTTGCAGATGGCCTTCATGAATAGTAACCTTTCTGGTTCACATACTCGATTGCCCCTTGTGATGTGCAAAGTATTGGGCTATGGGTGCTGTTGATGGTCCCTGCAGTTTGGAAACCCCATCCTTTCAAACCCACTATTATTTCTGGAAAATATGGTATAGCAACCATCCATGGGTAGATCAGTGTTGATTGCCTCACAAACCTGCACAACCACAACCGTGGACTTTCTAACCCCAACGTGGGTTGCAATAAACCAATAGCTGTCTGCTGTTGCTGTCTTCTACAGAGCAATAGCAACTCACTCTGACCCAGCATGGCTTCCCTGAATCAAGTGTGCTGGTGTTAAAGGTGTGGTGCAAGCTCCTCACACAGCTCCATGAAGATCTACTTCCACATTCTCAAGCCATTACTAGTCATAGCCACCTCCCCCTCATCCCCACCAGGGGCTGCAGAGACGTGCCAGCAGCCAGCGACTTCCAGGAGCAGCATGGGGCCACAGCATGCAGGCAGCCTGCCTGAGCCCTGCTGCGCCGGTGCCCCCCCTTAGCCCAGGGCCCTGGGCTGCAGCCCCTAAAGACCATAGCTGTACATATGTAAAGAGAGGGTATTATAATAACCACAATGTGAGAGGGAGAGGAATTGCAACAAAAATATCTGAATATGAATGAAGACAACAATAATACAGAACAACCAATATATTAGCGCACAGAGAAAGATGCTGTCTCATGAGTACACTGGAGCTCCCAGTGCAGTTCTGTTCCTCTGACGCTAATTTCTTAGCATCACAAGCTGAAACTAGGGTGCAGTAGAAGATTCTTGCTCTCAGGTTCCTGTATCCATTTAAATGATGGGTCCAACAAGTTGATTTATGCTTTTTCTGGCCTCATTGATCGCCAGGTTTCATGTCTGGGCCCAATTGGAATGACTATCTTGGCTTTGTTTGTGTACATGCATACAATCCCTACTGAGTGTGATTAAACTCTCTATGTACCCACTGTACTCCTACACATCCAGCCAACTGGGTAGCATAGTTGAAACTTCTGCTTATCTCTCAGAAGTTGTATAATTTATCCCATAATCAGAGATGAAAACCTATTCAACTGAAAAGCTATATGGAGGAAGGAGTGACGGAGATAAGTTGGTATCCTGGAACACACCCACACTGGAAAATTGTTATTTCTAAATCAAAACACCTGGTATCCAGAATTTGCAAGCTGAACGGAACGCTACTGGAGGCCTGAAAATAGTACAAGAACACGATTACATTGTAGAAAGAATTTTCCAGCTAAAATGGAATTCCATTCTTTGTAACATGCACAATTGGACTCTGAAAAAAGCTGTTCTGGGTGCACTTGAGGGCAACCAAACGTCATAAAAGCAAAGGCACGTCAATGCATCTTCTCTGAGACTGTCCTAAAATCCAACCCTTATGACAGAGGTATCTACTAGAACTGCTTTAGTTTTACACAAGTATCCAGGTTCTTTCCATGGGAAAGTCCATCAATGGGAGCAGAAGCCCACGTCACCAGGGTCTATGCACCCCCCCACACACACACACTTCACCAGGGGCTATGCACTGGCAGGTACAGCCTGTGGCAAGATTCGCTGGGGAAGGAGCTGGAGTAGGAAGGGTAGGCAATTGACCAGATCAGCTCTCTTCACCAGCAGGGCTCCTCTAGTGTTAATATTTAAACATGTTTGTTTATTACATTAAAATATCCTAAACTTCTGAAAGCTTGGACATACTTATTTTGTAACACCATCCTTAACTCTGCCCTCCATGCCCCAATCATTCTTCACAGGTTAGAACTTTTAAGTACAAGCCACAGACCCCTATTATCCCAGAGAAAACTCTACATAGTGGCCTGTGAGCAGCTAACATACCTGCTAACTGGAGATCAGATCTGTCCTTGCTGTACAGACCAGAGATCACAATATTTCATATATTACCCTCACCACATGAGCTACAGAAGACCCTTCTATAGTCCTTCAACTCCTCTATTAACTGGAAAGCCAACTCTGCTCTATTCTGTTGCCCAGTGTTGGTCAGAGACCATCACACTCCAAATATAGTCCCCAAAGAGCAACATTGTCCATATTTGCTATGAATATATCAGGCACAGACCCTTAATGTCATAAAGTTCTCTCTGCACTTGATATAGGGTGACAGGGTGTAAATTTCACCTATGCTCATGCATGAATCAGAGCTTGCAGTATGGATGGGTGAGCAGCCTTTCCAGGACTGCTGTTCCCTCTCCCACACAGATGGAGGAGGTGTGGGTGAAGCCTTAGTTCCACTCCCACCCTCACCCAAAGGTACCAAACAGTACAGCTGAATCAACAAAGAGGTGGAAATAAGCTGGAAAGTAAGCAGGCTACAATCATTTCTGCGATTTGTCATCTGTATTTGTTTCTAAACTCCCTGCTTGACACTGCCATTTCACTTTGTACACTGAAAACAGCAAAAGTAAAAGGGTTTATTATATTTTATTTTTCACAATGTAGAAAAATGGGGGAGAAAAAAGGGAAGAACAAATAAAGTTTCCTGGTGCTCTAGAAAAGCCAAAGGAAATAATAGACATTTTTACAGTTATCCAAAGGAAGTAAATATGAAGCATTTCTGACTTAACTTGTGCAATGGGTTTTTAATGCACCAGAAATCTCAAAGATGGTTATTCACCATCAGTATAAATAAAGACAGAAACCAAATTCAGATATATACCTTGCCTCATTTAATTGAATGCTCTGAAAATACACCATCACCATCTACTGTTCAGTGGGCTGAACTACTACCCAGTTCAAGAAGGTGCTTCGGTAGTGCTTGACTTCAATGAAACTACTCACAGCCTTAAAGTTATGCAAATGTTTAAGTACCATCCCATATTGGGCCAGATTTACCCACATGTTGAATTTGTTTAAAAAGAGTGGTTCAGGGTAGCTATAGAGGACAGCAAAACACCTAGGCTCACTAATAATTATCTTTCCTACTATCACATTTTTATTATTATGAAACTAGAAAACTTCATTATTTAAGTTCATCAGATGAAGTTGAGCTATCCCAGGAAATTAATAGATACAGGTTATTCAAATAACATTTTGCATACACGTTACAAGTTATTCAAAACTTGTGATAATAGATTCTTTAAGAAAGAAACCCTGGTTAACATTACAGCTAGAAGATTTAAAAATGGGTTCTGAATTGTTAAGTAATAAAAACCCGGTCCAAAAATTTTTGTGTATAAAAGTATTGAAAGAATTTAGCTGTTAGAGGTAGAGTGTACCAACCGCTGACCGGGTCAGTAGGGGTTAATGAGAGCCTGGGGCCTCAATCAGCCTTACCCTGCTACAGCTGCCCTAGGTGTCAAGCCTGTAGGGAGGAGAGAGCTGAATCTGGCTCAGCTGGGGAGCAGCCAGGAAGGACAGTAGTTTGTTAATTCTTTGTGAGAGAAACCTGGCTGGAGCCAGGGAGTTGAGTTGGGCTACTGACAGACAGAGTTTCTCAGAAGGAAGATAGGCCTGCTTCAGGGAGCCCAAGGCAGTTGGGAAGGAAAGCTGGAGGAAGTAAATCTGCCCTGTATTCTCTATGGAGGTGTCTGCAGGGAGCAGGAAGGCTCCTGCTGAATCAGGGACTGTCCTGCAGCAGAACCAGCTAGGTGACCAAATGTGCTGAGAAGCTTGGTGGTGACAGTGAACCTGGGGAGGAGGCTTGGCAGTAGCAGGGCTGACATGCTGTGAGCCTGGAAAGTGGCTGTGGCAAAGGCTCAAGACACAGCAAGGTAGGAAGTGGTCCAAGGATGCAGAAAGGGGTCTGTGTAGTTGGGTGTTGGCTGCTTATTAAGGGTCCCTGCACCAGAACCTTGTAGAGAGGGAAGGCTTAGGCTTCCCCCTTCTGCTCACTGAGGAAAGGGGTATAGAAATCCCCTGACAAGGGGTAAGGCCTTTTTAAATCCCTGAGAGCAAGGGTAAAGATGAGTGAGTTTGGAATTGAACTCAAGGCCCAATGGAAGGTCAACAGACTGTTAATTTGTTGGACTATTGGCTTACCCCAGAAAGGGGGAGAGATTAAGTAGGCTTGGAAGGATTCGATTTTAATCAATGACCTGTTGGTAAATGTCAGTTTCACCTAACACACTAAAATTGGTCTCAAAAAAATCTGTTGGTAACAATGTGACTGCAGGGATCAGGCATCACCAGCCCTGGGGCAGCACAGGGAGCCCTCTGTAGCCCTGTTGCAGTGGGAGGGAAGGAGAGCTCGGGTCAGTGACAGCAGCGCTGCAGAGGACTCCCTGTGCTGTCTCAGGGCCAGTGGACACCTGATCCCTCACAGGAACAATCTGCAGAGGGAGGCAATGGCCGTTGTGGCAGGGCAGACCCCCAGCCAGCACGGTGAGGAAGGTGAGTCCCCGGCCACAGGGGAGGTCGTTCCTTGCTGAATGGCTCTATCTCTAGGCAGGAATGGATCAGCAGTAGCATGATCTCCCCTGTGGCCAAGGGCTTGTTGTCTTCCTTACAGTCCTGGCTGAGGAGGGGTCTCTGCTCCACCAGGATAACTGCGGACTCCCCCGCACATTTTGCCCTGTGTCTTGGGCAGCTGGGCAACACAGGGAGCCCCCCTGCTGTCAGTACTACCGTAACATTAACCTCAATCCTACCCCCCACAGCTGTAAAAACATAAAAATAGTCCATTTTTATTGTTAAGATATTTTTCCTCCAATTTTTGACTTCTGCCTAGCCTAACTCCATGTGACAGCCCTCCAGCTGGATCCCAGGAAGAAGCAGGACCAGAGTAGCTGTCAGCAGGTGCTGCCAAAGAAAGAGGGCCTGTAATGTCATCCCCAGCCACAAGGAGGTGTGCGAGCTGGTGAGTCGCTTATTTAACTTAATCATTTAAGTGTGTATAAAACAAAAGTATATGTAACTTAGTTCAATGTTCCTGTATGTCGGTAGGTGCTAGGAGGATGGCTGATTTGGCAGTTAGAGCTAATTACATTTTGTTGAACTTGACCATATGAATAGTAAATCCTTTAATAGGCCATTTTCGTAGATATAAGGGACTAAGTATATACATGATGCAACTTTATTTATTTAAATGGATTAATTGGGCCTGTAATCTTTATACGGTAGAATTGCTCAGGGATTTTTGTTTACTTTTGAAATACATGTGAAATATTTAGATTGGCTCTTTTGGCTTTGGTTGAGAATTAACTCATCTACGCTTCCGTTCATGGGAAATTATTAATAAGAATGATACTGATGCTAAAAGCTTCGCACTGCTCTGCTAACTCTTCCTATTTCATGGAACGCTTTGGGCCTTACTCTGATCTCAATTGCACTGGAGCAAATCAGGGTAACTCCAGTGAAGTTACACTGGTTTAAAACTGGTACCGGAGGGATTAAAATCAAGCCTGCTGGGTATGATTGTGTGTTGCTCTGTAACTTGTACTGTCACTTACACCCAAGTAAACTGGGTGTAAAAAGCTATTGGATTGGAATGGTAGCATTTTACACGTACTTTGTATTAGTGTAAATGACAGCCCAAGGTGCAATACAACAGGGAATCAGGCCTGCAGTCATCCTGTCCTACTCAGGTCTCCCTAGCCTCGTTTTCAGGCTGCCTTTTATGCCTGTAATAGCCTCCCTGATGCATGTATCTTTTCTCTGTGTGCATGTATGTGTTTTAGAATATGCTAAGAAAACTATGTCAAACCTCAACAATACACAGGACCAAATTCTCTTCTAGTGTAAACTGACACAGTTCCCTTGACGCTAATGAAGCTATGCCATTTTACACCAGCAGATAATTCTGGCCCACGCTCTATTCATATGTCTTTGTTCATCCATTCCTCTCCCCCTACTGTGCCTGTGCATTGTCTAAGTTAGATTGTGAGGGCCAGGAATGTAGTAGTATTTTATTTGCCTTTGAGTACTGTGAACACCTCTGGGCCTGTAGATACAATAAATAATTACTTACTACCTTTTGAACAAACAAGCAGATACAAAGCAACCCACTTGTTCTGTCTTTGAATACAACCAGGAAACTTTACAAGTGTTTGCCACAGGAGGGCTCTCCTAAAGTGTCCTAAATTCAATAAGGAAATCAAACTGAATAAAGACCACATACAGCAGTTTAAAACAAACTTGACCCCTACCTAGTTTGTACCAAAAGCATATGCAACATTTATTGGAAAACTACAGAAGAATGACCATACTGGATCAGACAATTGGTCCATCTAACCCACTGTCTTCTGACAGTGGAGAGGCCAGATGCTTGAATAGCATGAATAAATCATGGCAATTTTGAGTGATCCTTCCCCTATTGTCCAGTTCCAGCTTCTGACAGTTGGAGGTTTAGGGACACCGGGAGCATGGGATTGTGTCCATGACCATCTTGGCTAATAGACATTGAAGCCATGAGCCCACTGGAGCCATTCCACCATAAACCCAGTTATGCTTTTGGCCTTGGCAACATCCCCAGGCAAGGAGTTCCACAGGTGTGTAAGGTACTTTCTTTTGTTTGTTTAAACCTGCTGCCTATTAATTTCACTGGATGAACCCTGGTTCTTATGTTTAGGTGAAGGAGTAAATAACACTTCCCTATTCACTTTCTCCACACCATTAATAATATTAGAGACCTCTAACATATCCCTTCTTAGTTCTTTTTTTCTAAGTTGACTAGGTCCATTCTTTTAATCAAATCTGTTTCATACAGCTAATTTTAGTTGCCATTATCTTTTCCATTTTAACATATCCTTTTTGAGATGGGTCGAGCAAAACTGCATGCAGTATTCAAGGTGTGGATATACCAAGGATTTACATGGTGGTATTATGATATTTTCTGTTTTATTGTCAATCCCTTTCCTAATGGTTTCTAGCATTCTGTTAGCTTTTTTAGACTGTTGCTGCACATTAAGCAGATGTTTTCAGAGAACTATCCACAATGACTCCAAGATCTTTCTTGAGTGGTAACTGCTAATTTAGACCCCACCATTTTGTATGTATAATTGGGATTGTTTTCCAATGGACATTACTTTTCACTTATCAACATTGAATTTCATCTACCATTTTGTTGCCCAATCACTCAGTTTGACAACTACTCCCTTTGTAACTCTTCACGCTTTCTTGAGCAATTTTGTATCTTCTGCAAATTTTGCTAACTCACTGTTCACCCGCTTTTCTAGATCATTTATGAATATGTTGAACAGCACAGGTTCCAAACAGATCCTTGGGGGACACCACTATTTACTTCTCTTTATTGTTTTAAAACAGACCATTTATTCCTACCCTTTGTTTCCTATATTTTAACCAGTTAAACTACCAATGCATGAAAGGACCGTCCCTCTTCTCCCGTGATCACTTAGTTGCTTAAGAGAATTTTGCAAGGGACCTTGTCAAAGGCTTTCTGAACATCCAAGTACATTATATGGACTGGATCACCCTTTGTCAATGAACATGTGAACATCTCAAAGAATTCTAATAGATTAGTGAGGCATGATTTCTCTTTACAAAAGTCATGTTGATCTTCCCCCAACATAGTGTTCATCTATGTGTCTGATAATTCTGTTCTTTACTATAGTTTTAATCTATTTGCCTGGTCCTAAAACTAGGCAATCCTGGCAATTGCAGGCCAATAAGCCACAGGAGCCTTGTTTAAAAATCAGCGCTACATGGCTAATTTAATTTAAGTGATAGGTACTTACCACAGCTAATAGTTCTGCAATTTCATATTTGAGTTCCTTCCAAACTTGGGGCGGGAGGGGGAGAATACCATCTGATTCTGGTCACTTATTACTGATTAATATATCAATTTGTTCCAAAACCTCTTCTACTGACACCTCAGTCTGAGACAGTTCCTCAGATTTGTCACCTAAAAGGGATGGCTCAGATGTGGAGATTGCCCCCATATCCTCTACAGTGAAGACAATGCAGAGAATTCAGTTAGCTTCTCTACAACAGTTTTGTCTTCCATGAGTGCTCCCTTAGTGCCTCGATTGTCCAGTGACCCCACTGACTGTTTGGCAGACTGCCTGCTTGTGATGTACTTACAAAAACTAACCATTTTTTTTCTTTAGTTGGTTGCTCATCAAACTTTCTTGGCCCACCTTATACTTGACTTGGCAGAGGTTCTGCTCCTTTCTATTTTCCACACTAGACTATGACTTCCAATTTTTAATCAATGCCTTTTTGTCTTCAACAGTCTCTCTTTACTTTGGTGTTTTAGCAATGGTCACATTTTTTTGGTCCTCTTTCTGTTTTGTTCACTCTATTCTGTTTTATTTCTTGAAAAGTTTCTTCTGGACTTAAAAAAATAAACTATAAAAATCATCTGACCTATATAACACAGGGCATATACTTTTACCCAGTTACTCCTGTTTAGTTTAAATGATTTCTCTAAATGCGGAGTGGCGATAGCTGGCTCATCCTTACACAAAGCAAGTTTCTGAAGCATGCCACTAATGAATAATTATATTCAGTTAATTCTCTCATATTTCTTAAAATTTAAATATTTCCCAGTTTCCTAGAGTCAAATTTTTCTGTTTACTCATTTTGTATGCAACACTTTGCCTGACTTTTTTTTCAGAGGTGCTGAAGTCCTGCAACTTGACGCTGCAGCTCCTCAACAACCTGAAAGTCGGATCATGTCTCAGTCTGGCCAGAGGAAAAACGGTTGCACACACAATTAGTGCACACTCTGAAAATGTGGCTGTAGTTCCTTTGGGAGCTGTCTGAGCCAGTATCGTACTAACATAAGCTCCCTGGTAACCTCGCCAAATATTGAGCTTTTACTGGCACCTCAGAGGAGTCTGACCAGGTTGTTGTGACTCATATACAAATACCTTTGTCTGATCATGCCTCTCACAGTAGACCGTGTCAGCATTATAGTGTACACAAAATAAGTTCATATCCTGCCCAGGCTTCTAAAAAGCAATTTAAAATTAATCATGCTCAATTTGCTGTGACAGTCCTTATTGCCTTTTATAAAACACATTGCAGTAGATTCATTTTAGTTGTCAGGTATGGTGAAACACAGTGTGTTCGTGGAAAACATGAACCTATCTGTTTCAGTGGTTGTATCATAGTTGCACTGTAATCAGTTTGGCAATGGCAACATTTTTGGTGAGGAATAAGTACAGTACTGGGATTGAGTCAGATAGCAGCCTGCATTATGGTCCCTTCATACAGCTCCAGCTGTGTACAGGGACTATAAAGGAACAGAGCAGCCCCTGAAGCAATTTCTGCAGTGCAGGGGCAGCACAGAGCTCATATATATTGTGGTTGTAGTTGAGAATGCTTAGTGACCACTCCTAGGTATAGTCCAAGGAGAGGAGGGTATGTATAACACTGTGACTTAAAAAACAAAACCAAACCTGTGGCATTATGTCTCAGAGCCCAGGTCAGCTGAGTTGGGCTCATGGGGCTAAAAATTGCAGTGTAGACATCCAGTAATGGGCTACAGCCCAAGCTTTGAGACCCTCCCCCGTAGGAGTCTCAGAACCTGGGCCCCAGCCCAAGCCTGAATGTCTACACTGCAATTTTATAGCCCTGCAGACTGAGCCAGCTGACCTTGGCCAGACACAGCCATGCTGCTGGTCTTTTAGGCTATGTGTATACTGCATTAAGAATCTGGGGAAATAGGAAATGAGTCTTGCGTTCACTCCATGGTGTGCTGGGTCTGTGGAATTTCTACAGTATACACCCTTCCATGTCTGTTGGATTCCGCTTGGCCTCGTCTTCATTAGGGAAAAAAAACCTTTCCCTAGGTTTTCCCCATAGTGTTTACTTTGATCTGCTAGTGTGTTTAAAAACTCCAAACTTCCTTTGTCTTCACTAGGATTTTGCCATGTGTTAGTTAACATGAGGTGAGAGCATAGGACTTTTCCCCCTAGTGTAAGAGCATGCTGGGAACAGCCACAAAGTGGGAATGGCTGGAGTGCTGGGTTGTGGAGCAAGCCACTGAAAGTAGGAGGGGAGGTTGCTGGAGGTTAGAGCAGATCCCCCTATGCTGGCTTTTAGAGTGGTCCAGAGTCCAGTAACATAACAGTGATTTAAAATTACTTTTGCCCCACGTCTCCTGGGTTGTGCCTTCTGAGAGTCCCGAAAACTTCAGAAAAATAAACCAACTTCACGTCATATTTAGGCTCAGTTCTGATGAACAGCCTTAGCCACTGCTAAACTAGCAACTACCCTATTCTGTTTATCTCATTATATCCTATTTCAGTATGTTTCTCTCATTTGTTACTTCAGCTCCATCCCTCTCAGCTGACTGTTAATTCAGGCACAACCCTAACATCTGTGCTTGCCACTCTTTCAGATAAACCAAAGAAAAATGGGAAAAGCTGATTCTCAAGTAAGATCTGAAACAACCATTTCCACATCTTTTTATTTTCACATAAAGCAAAATGTCAGCTCCTTTGGCATGTCTGAAACAAGCCGTGCAGATGTCAGGTCTAGTTAGCAGTCAGTTACAGGTTCTGTATTCATGCTTCAGCCAGTATAACAAACTGTACATGAGGCACAGTGCAAACTTACAATGAGAATTATTGCAAAACAAGAGAAACACTGGCCATATCTGAATGCTTTATGCAAATACAAGAATGTAACTGAGAAAACCAGAACAGGTGTAGAGGGCTGTGTCTGCATTTCTAATGAATAAAAGGGAATGTAACAAGAGCTATGCAAACCCCGACCTATGTTCCCAATGGCAAATATATTTATGTATTTGCTAGGATGGTAATCAGCTTATTGGCTGAATCTAGCATCAAAGCAAAACTTTAGTCTCATTACATTCAGGAAAAATTAGCAACTGACAGTAAACCATAATTTCCATTGTCTAAAGAAAAGTAGTGTTGCCACCCATTCAGAAATTGAGATTCAGAGGGCAAAAATTTTGAAAGTGCATTTTGAGGTGTTTGCCTTCTGACTTTCTTGAATGCGGACGTCTCCCTGGTTGCTAGGTGGGGAACTCAATTTCTTCTCTCCTAAACCCCAGAGGAGAGAGTGTCATTCTCTCCCTTTTCCATCATCCTCCTTCCCCGTATTCTCAGCCCCTCCCTGCCCAGTCTACTGCCCCTTCATATTTTAACTTGAGCTCTCCTTCACTTTTCCATCTGTCTTAGGTATCCCTCTCTGCTTCCCCCACCTTTTCTTTTCCACTGCCCAGCCCACTTCACCCACACACACATCTCCTTGTTTTCTTAACATCTTCACTATGCTATATATGGAGAACAGAGGGCTATCATCTTCACTAAGGGTAGCCTTGCTTCTGTCCCACTGAAAACAATAGGAGACAATTTCCATCTTTACTACCAGCACCTTTACTTCCATCTGAAAAGGTTGTAAGGCGCTACAATCATCTTAAGGGACTTTTGGTCACCTTAAAAGTAATGAGACAGGGCAGTGATTGTGAACAAGGGCAAGAGTGTATGAGATAAAAGCAGGAGATCATGAGCCACTTTATTAAAAAAAAAAAAAAAAAAAAGATTCTCAGTAACAGTAATGAGAACTGACAATTCAGTAAAAGTATTTATAAGGAGGTGTGAGAACGTAGCAGTTTCTTCTGAGCTGTTTCCATGTATTGATGCTGCGAATAAGGGGATTTTTTTTGTATTGTCTGTCAAAGCACAATTTTGTAGCAAGCTCTGGATGAACTTGGAACTACATATCGCAAGAGCATTTGAGTTTAGTGACAGTAAAAAAAAATCCCTTGAAAAATGCATCAACTTAATTGTGGTGGGAGTGGTGCTGTTTAACACTAGCTGATTTGAAAAGCTGGGCTCTAGGGAACTGAGAAACTTGTTGCACTGGCTGGCACAGCTGTAGCTATCTAAGATATTACTCAGCCATGATGGGATGTGTGAGGTAATCAGAGATTCAGCAGAGCAGTCATGTGAGTAGAATATCAATAATTGCCTAGAGACTTATTTCAGATAGTGATAAGACAGTCCAGAAAATTAATTCCAGAAGGAACAGATACTGCAACTAATGGCTGTATAACATGGTAAAACTAACCGAAGAAATGTTTAACAATTCCAGTTATGGTGCACCTTGTCAGAGACCCAGACTGGAAGGTTTTATCTTCTGACAGTGTTCTCTTCACAATGTGATTACATGGCCTTGTAAATTGTAAATTACCACATAAATGTGGATTGTTTTTCAGGTGCTATGTAATTGTTTCAGAATCTAAAGGTTTTTTTAAAAAGATGGTCTCTAGCTCTTATGAAGAAAACCTTAGAAAGGTGAACCAAATGTAAACCAATGCAGTAAATCAGTAGATCGCTTGAAACAACACGCAAGAGAGGGCCACAGGATTGCCTCCCTCTTCTACTGATGGAACCATCTGCCTTTTGGCTAGGCTAAGAGGAAAAAGGATGAGACAGGAAGGCAGAGGAGAGGAGGCTGCAGTGCTCAAGATCAAGTGACCAACTTGAGAGACATGAACTCGGATTTTAGTACATCAAGGAATGGAAGGATTTTTAGGGATATTATGAAGGATGAAGTGACAGGACTTAGAAGGAGCCTATATATGGGTAGAAGAAAAGAGAAGGGGGGCAAAGAAGACACTGATTTTCTGAGCCTAGGTGACCCAATAATGGGGAGCTATCAGCAATGACAGAGGAGGGAGACATGGGAAAGGGTTTTGAAGGAAAAGTGAGAAGGTGAGATTTCAACATTGTTGCATTTGAGATGGAGGTGGGCCATCAGGAAGAGCTGTCAGAGGAAGACTCAAAGCTGGGAGGCTGAACAGAGAAAGGGGGAGAGCAGGGGCAGAGGGTAGACATGGGTTAATGATTGGCATAGAAGGGGTAGCTGAAATCGTGGGAGCTGATGAGGTCTCCCAGAACAGAGAGATAAGGAGAACACAGAGGGATGCAGAAAGATGAGCCAATGAAAGATGACCTGGTTGAAAATTATACAAAATTTTCACACGTTTTGAAATTTCAGTGACAAGCTTCGCTGAGAAATTTTTAGAAATTTCCCATGAACAATTTTTGCTAGCTTTTGACCGGCTTACAGTGCTCCTTTTTTCCCAGAAAAGGCTTTTTCATTACACGCTGGGGGGGGGTGGTGGTCTGCCTTTTGTTTGTTTGTTGATTCTGATCAGCTCTAATGATGAGGGACCGATCAGTGAGTTAGTAGGAGAAACGGAGTTCCAGATCTTCAGGAAGAAGTGGTTGGTGGAATCAATAGGGCTGGTAGCAGATGAAGGAGACTAGAGTAGAGACCCTTAGACATAGCCAAAAGGAGGTCGCTAGTGAAAAAGATTTCAGTAGAGCAAAGAGGCGAGAACCCAGAGAGGACTAAAAAGAGTTGGAGGACAGGAAGCAACGTAGCCGCCATTAGATGTTAGGGACCAACAAGAAGGTGGGTGGGGAGAGATGATATATGGTAGATCGCTGGGATGGTTCAAAGGAGTGTCCCTTAAGATAGGGATTCAAGAGCTAGCTTGTATTCTGAGGGGGCAAGTCCTTTGTTTTTGCAATCCGTTTCAGCTTCACATTAAAATTTACTTTTGAAAAGTGACCAAGCTATTAGTGCCCATTTGCTATCACTTCTCCTGGTACAAGGTGAATTTTGTATCTTGTGGTCTGCCTTTGGTAGCACTTTTAATCATGTGAGAAACTCAAACTCTGCTGAATATCACTCATGGTGGGCCCATGTGATTGGCTGAGCTGCCACAAGGCTTTTGAATCTACTATTGTCTCCATCGAGTGTCAGACCATTGCTCCTAGTCATCCTTCCCCACAGTACTCCGGAGGTCCTTGCCCTATGGTTTTGAATATTGGATGTGATATAAACAAGTATTGGGAGAGGAAAATGAAATGCTGTTGGGCAACAGAGTGCAGTTTTTATGGTGGTTTTCCTTGATGTTTTTCTAGTTTGCAATGGTCCCTACTGTTGATATGCACTATAAAGCTAGTGGTGTCAACTTGTATCTTTTATCTTGAGTCTTGCAATATTTTGTTTTTCTTAAATCCCCAGCTCCTGAAGTCACATGACTACATAAGAATCTCAGCTGTCCTTTAAAAAAGTTTCAGCCTTCATGATTACAGAGAAAAACTTTAAAACATGAACCCTAAAACTCAAAACCAAGAATTGCAAACAACTTTCCCTAACCCAAAATGTATTTTTTTTTTTTTTTAAAACCTCTCGTTTGGGGGGCCTGACTTATGATTTTTTGAGTGTTTAGGTAGTCAATGTGAAATAGTAAATGAATTAGAAACCTCAGTGGGGTTAGGATCCTTTATTTTCTTTGATTTATTGATTCTATGGCGTTACATTTTCAAGTATGCAAGGGCAGCCTTTAAAAGCAGGACATGCTAAGTGTGTTTACAGTATAAAAGTGCTCTAGTCTGAGGGCTGCAATAAGAACTAGAGTGGGAGTCACCTGATTCTAAAATGAATCAGAACTGCAATGCTGATACTCTATTACTGACTCAAAGCACCAGCAGTCAAGTCCTGTCTGTATTCCTGTCAGTGCACTATAAGTTTTGGTTATGTTAGGTTTTGTTTTGTTCTGTTCAGTTAAATCAAAAGCACCCGAGCCTAGCATAATTTAGTTATAGTTCTTTTCTTGCTAGCAAACCATATGTACATCCACACTGAACAACTCCCTATTTTCCCTCGGTACCTTGTATAAACTCTTAGTTTATAAATTAATAGATCAATAATCCTGATTTAAGCAGAAGCCTCTCTTTTAGGGAGAGACTTCCACCTGCTCCACATTTTAGTACTTTTTGTCTTAATTCAGTAGACACAAACTGGAAGTATTAATATTTATCCCTGGAAACGATAGCTTAGAATTTGAATACCTAGGGTAGACTCTCTACAACTAGACTCAAATCTCAACAGGGTCAATCCAACCCCTTCTTCTTTCAAAGTAGATAAACTCTCATTCAGTTACCTGTATGAGGGTCCTTAAGAAGAAGCCTTAAAAGCAAAGAGCTAGACTCTATCTGGAAATTGAAGGTTTCATGGCAACTTTCATAACACTTAGTTTTTGGTACAGTGTTTTTGAGCAAAAATTCCTTTCCTACCTCTATGAAGAGTGTTGTGCACTGGTTGGCTTTCACTGTCTACCTCAGAAGTGGTTGTGTTTAAGTATGTGTCTTATTTTTAAGCACTTTGAGATCTCTAGGATAATAGGTGGTTATATAAGTGTTAAAGTAGTCCCAAACATGGCTGCAGCAAGTTTTGCATCCAGGCTCAACATGATTACAAAGAAATCTATAGTCATGTTCAGAAACTATCACTGTTCTGTTAGCAAAACTTCTGCTCTCACCCACAAGAGACAGCACTAAATAGCTTTCACCATCTTCTCACAAAAAGGTAAATGCATCATAATCAGAATATTGCTGATACAGTTTGCTGGGGACATGGCAAAGTAATGATCAGGACTGTATAGAAAGACATCGTGGTCTTTTCAATGGATTTTGTGCACAATCTTTCAAAGGTGCAGGAATGTGCTCAGTGTGGAAGCCAATAACTATGCAAGAAATTATGCAAGTGCTTCAAGGCCAATCTCAAATGCACTGTGCTGTACTACTAATCAGCAAGGTAGGACAGCAACTTGCTTGTAGGTATGTTTATATTACAATTATTTGCATTTTTTGGTTCCCTGTGTTCACTAGTTGTAACAGAGTTTAAGGCAGTATGGGTTTGGCGCTGATTACACAGAGCTTTGATGTGGCCTGATGATAATATGCCCGTATAGTGATGTCCCTATGGGTGCTCCGTTCTAGGTGCAGCAGCACCCCCTGTGCCTGGGATTTGAGCTCTTCATCAGCAGTGCCTGTTAGACCACACGTGCACACCTCCCGCTTCTTGCGCTGTAAGCGGGATGTGTATATATAGTGCTGTGCAGTCCGACCGCCCACAAGTTCCTTCTCTACCACCTTTGGTCTGAGAGGGAATCTGCAGGAGAGCCTGCTTCTCCCTTTACCTTACTAGATAGTGACTTACCTATTTTTTGTGTAGTATTGCTGCTTTTTCTTTCCTCTATCTAAAGAAAAACTCACTTTTTTGTGTTTTCACTCTACCTTTACTGTTTATTCCACAGCATAGGTTAATTTTCTACCTGTACAGAACTAAATCTCTTAGAAAATAACCATGTCTATTTCTTCAATGACTGAAAGATCCAAAGGTGCAGCCATCTCTAAGCAGTGCCTTTCCAAGTGGATCTCACAGTGTAGACACCTGTCCTACCAACTACACAATCAACAACTTCCTATTGTAATTAGAGCACATTCCACATGCTCACTTTCCCCCTCCATTGCTTTTCTCAGTGTTCCCATCACTGACGTTTGCAAAGCGGCCACATGGGTATCAGCAGATACTTGCCCATTGCTACTGCCCTAGCATCTGCAGTAAATGCCGCTCTGAAGCACTAGCCTTCCAATTAGGGGCACCACTTTCAAGTCCCCTACAGTGCACCACCCATAGGGACATCCCTCAAAGAAGAGAAGGTTACTCACCCTGTTCAGTAACTGAGGCTCTTTGAGATGTGTGCCCCTCTATGGGTGTTTCACTACCTGTTCACCCTGTTCAGTAACTGAGGCTCTTTGAGATGTGTGCCCCTCTATGGGTGTTTCACTACCTGCCCTCCTCCCCTCTGCTTTGGAGCTGACAGTAAGCTCTGCCGCAGAGAAGACACAGAGGGATGGTTGAACCACGCAGCATCGTATATACATCCCACTCACAGCTCAAGATGGGGAGGTGCGCATGTGTGGTTCAATGGGCACGGCTGATGATCCCTGATCCCAGGCTCGGAGGGCATTGTCACTCCTACAGTGGAGCACCCATAGGGGGACACCTCTTGAAGGGTGAGTAACCGTCTCTTTTGAATGCCACAACCTGAAAACTATGTTGAAACCATTCATGCTCAAAATGTTTGATAGACCCCAGAACGTTCGTAATAGACTCAAACTAAAAATGTTCATTATAGACATCCAAGCATGTTTTGAAGATGCATATACAAAACTCTTCAACAGAAGTAAATTTCATACTTTTCCAAATTTAGCACTAGGCTGTTCTGGCTTTTTCTTAATAATGTGTTTATTTCACTTTTTGTTTAATCTAGGAGGAAATCTTCTCTCCAGGGCTCAGGCTGAATAACTAGGATGGGCTCTGGGGAATTCCATGTGGGGAGTATAAAGTACTGCCAGGTTGGAATGGGAGAGGAGCTATTCCACAGCCACCTTTCCAGACTCCGCTTCTGTGGCCCTGCTTCCCCTTCTGAAGGGTGGAAGGGACAGAGGTTCCTCATGGTGGCAGCTCATTTTGCTTTGCCTCTTGAACCCCCTGCATGAGAGCATAGGTGATTGGTAACTGCTGTTCGGGGGAGGGGGGTCACAATGGTAGGACCCCCCTCACTACCACGGTCAACTTCCTGGTGACTGCAAAGGCACCCGCCAGAAACACCCACTTTACCACAGTGCCCCCCTGACCATGGCACACTGGGCAGGAACCCATGTCGCTCACCCTTAAGGCCAGCTCTGCCAGGGTCAGTCCTACAGAAAATGGTGCCCCGGGCAAACTTGCATTTTGGCCTTGATCCCCACTGTCCCTCCAATCCTCTCTGGCTTCCCACTGCCTTCCCTGGCCTCTCCACCCATTGTTGCTGGTTCCCCCTGCTGCTCCTGGCTCCCCGCTGCCTCCCTGGACTCTAGGGTTGCCAGGCATCTGGTTTTCAACCAGAACGCTCAGTCAAAAAGGGACCCTGGCAGTTCTGGTCAGCACTGCCAACTGAGCTGTTAAAATTTTGGTCAGTGGTGCAGTGCGGACCTGGTGCTGAGGCAGGCTCCCTGCCTACCCTAGCTCTGCACGGCTCTCAGAAGTGGGAGCCAGCTGAGGACACTCAATCAGCGTGAACTACAAACAGAACAGGGCGGACAAACACCAAAAGCTGGTGGATATTTCAATACTTGGATTTACCAAGCCAGCAGAAGACAGCTTCTATAGTACCTCACTGGTTACTCAGAAATCCAAATAATGCAGTTCCCTTAAAGTAGCCAGCCTCAGGCATCCATCCAGACACACATGTCAAACCTATGATGATAAATTCTGAAAATCTTCTTTTATCATATAAAAGAAAAGGTTCTCCTGATCCCAAAGGACCAAGCCCCAGACCCAGGTCAAATGATAACTTAGATCTTACCCAAAATACATGCTTATAGTCAATTCTTATCAATGAAACTAAAATTTATTCAAAAAGAAAAGTGTTGGTTAAAAGATCAAGATACATACAGACTTGAATTCAATTTGTGAAGTTCAGATAAATAGCAGAGATGAGCTTGTAGTTGCTCAGTCTTCTACAAATAGTCCATAGGTTATAGTCCAATGTCCATATTCAGGGTGACTCCAATCAGTGACTGGGGATCTCAATCCTTATGGCTCAAGGTTTCCCCTTCTTGAAACCCAAAACAGATCTGAGATGAAGAAGGATCATGTCCCAGGGTTTTTATACATTTCCAGCAGCCTTTTGGCCTGAGAAAACAATAGGCTTAACTTTCCTTCTCCTAAACATCATGGCAATTAGCACAGGATAATTTATCCATTAAACGGTTCAGATACAGGTTACCACAACCTTCAAAGAGACAGAGACAATAATACTATTTCACTCAAGTGTCTTCATAAATGTTAATATTCCTTTTTTGATCTGTGAATCAAAGCTAAAGTAATAGACAAGACTTGTTTGCTTACATCACAAGACCTGAGCAAACATCTACCCTTCTAGCTCTAACAATGCAGGCTGCCTTTCAAAGCTCTATTCATTTACAACTCTTCCTAACCAGTTTCTAAAGTTTGGCCATGGGTCAGGTCAGTCTGAGTTAATTAACTCTTTCTGGCCCTGTCACCTTTCAGTAAGATATATTACACTCATCACATCACATGCCCCTTCTTGGGAAGTGGAAACACCCCTGTTCTACTGTATGTGGAACTCCACAATTATGAAGTTTCAATTTTCTCTTGAATAACTACAACAGTGGCCCTAGGGGTTGGCAGACTATGTCTAAAATTTCCAGAGGGGTCTACATCTCCATTAGAACTTCTTTAGGTGTCCACAAATGGAAAAAAGGTTGGAAAAACTACTGAATTACAGAATGCAAGGGGTGTGTGTTTGTGTACATGTACACACACACACCTCCCAGGATATGAATTGAGCCCTTACCCAGTGGTATGGTGCACTGTTACCCCTCCGAAGATGCTGCCTTGTCAGTGACTCAGCATTTTTTTAAACTGTTTCTAACTGTTAGAGTGGCAAAGAAAAGCTTGGAAAAATGACCTGACTGTAACTGTTGCAGCAATGATCACCTGAATTTCAATTTGAATTTTAAAACAACAGATCTGAGGAGTGTGACTTGCCCCATTCATCTCAAAGGGTATTAACTTGGAGGCCAATCATACCTAAATGTCAGTGTACAACACTATTTTCCCTGCTATTTCCTTTCTTCCATGCTTGGATGATGAGGGGAGAGGAAGAATCATATGATGAAGAGCTACAGAGTCTATGGAATGACAGAGCAATTTGGTGCCAAGGATGGGTGGATGTGAGATTACCACTGCATTTTTTTATTTAGTCAAGAAGAGGCCAAACTCAAATTGCCTAGCACAGTCTGTATGTGTACAAAAATGAGGAAACTAGTTAAGCCAAAATTAAAATGTACAGTCACAAGTGAAATGCCTGCAAACTGCATGGAAACATTTTTAAAACACAATGCAGTTCAAATTAAATGTATACCCTAAATTAAAAAACATAGTAAGAGGACCAAAAATGTGCCACCATGGCTAAACAACAACATAAAAGAAGCAGTTAGCGGCAAAAAGACATCCTCTAAAAATTGGAAGTTAAAAGAGAGAGGACCACAAACTCTGGCAAGTCAAGTCTAAAATTATAATTAAGCAAGCCAAAAAGAGAATTTGAAGAGCAACTAGCAAAATATGGAAATACTAGTAGCAAAAAATCCTGAAGTACAGCAGAGGCAGGAAGACTTCCAAACAATCCGTGGGGCCACTGGACGATCAAGATGCTAAAGGAGCACTCAAAGACGATAAGGTTATTGCAGAGAAACTGAATTCTTTGCATTGGTCTTTGCAGCTGAGGATGTGAGATTTTTCAAACCTGAGCCAGTCTTTTTGGGTGACAAAGGTGAGGAACTGTCCCAGACTGAGGTGTCATTAGAGGAGGTTTTGGAACACACAGATCGATTTAACAGTAATAAATCACCAGGACCAGATGGTATTTCCCCCAAGAGTTCTGAACTCTAATAGGAAACTGCAGAACTACTATCTGTGGTATGTAACCTTTCACTTAAATCGGCTTCTATACCAGATGCCTGGAGGATAGCTAATGTGGCACCAATTTTTTAAAACAGGCTCTCATGGTGATCCTGCCACTTACAGGCCAGTAAGCCTAATTGAATACCAGACAAATTGACTGAAACTATAGTAAAGAACAGAATTATCTGACACAAATGAACTTGATTTGTGGGGGAAGAGTCAACGTGGCTGGTGAGGCATGATTTTCCTTTACAAAAATCTACAAGAATTCTTGGGGTGTCAACAAATATGTGGACAAGAGTGATCCAGCGTATATGGTATTTTTTTGGACTTTCAGAAAGCCTTTGACAAGGTCCCTCACCAAAGGCTCATAAGCAAAATAAGCAGTCAGGGGATAAGAGGGACGGTCTTCTCATGGAACAGTAACTGCATATAAGACAGGAAACAAAGGACGGGAATAAATGGTCCATTTTCACAATGGAGAGACACAGATATTGATGCCCCCCTGGGACCTGAACTGGGGCCAGTGCTGTTCAACATATTTATAAATGATCTGGAAAAAGAGGTAAACAGCAAGGTGGCAAAATTTGCAGCTGATACAAAATTACTCAAGATAACTCAAAGCTGATTGCAAAGAGTTACAAAGGGAACTCACCAAACGGGGTGACTGGGCAACAAAATGGGAGATGAAATTCAATGGTGATAAATGCAAAGTAATGCACATTAGAAAACATGATTCCAACTATACATCCAAAATAATGGGGCCTAATTAGCTGTTACCACTCAAAGATCTTGGAGTCATTGATCAGATATTTTCACAGAATTATCCACAATGTGCACTGGTAGTCCAAAAAGCTAACAATGTTAGGAACCATTAGGAAAGGGATAGATAATAAGACAGAAAATATCATAATGCTACTATATAAAATCATGATATGCCCACAGCTTGAATACTGCATGCAGTTCTGGTCACCCCATCTCAAAAAAGATATATTAGAACTGGAAAAGATGCAGAGAAGGGCAACAAAGATGATTAGGGCAGTGGTTCTCAACCTTTCCAGACTACTGTACCCCTTTCAGGAGGCTGATTTGTCTTGTGTACCCCCAAGTTTCACCTCACTTAAAAACTACTTGCTTCCAAATTCGACATAAATACAAAAGTGTCACAGCATACTATTACTGAAAAATTGCTTACTTTCTCATTTTTACCATATAATTATAAAATAAATCAATTGGAATATAAATATTGTATTTACATTTCAGTGTACCGTATATAGAGCAGTATAAACAAGTCATTGTCTGTGTATGAAATTTTAGTTTGTACTGACTTTGCTAGTGCTTTTTATATAGCCTGTTGTAAAACTAGGCAAATATCTGGATGAGTTTATGTACCCACTGGAAGACCTCTGCATACCCCGCCAGGGCTACACATACCCCTGCCTGGATTAGGGATATGGAACAGCTTCCATATGAGGACAGATTAAAAAGACTGGGACTTTTCATCTTGGAAAAGGGACAACTAAGACGGGGTAGACTAGAGGTCTATAAAACCATCTACGGTGTGGAGAAAGTGAATAAGGAAGTGTTATTTACTCTTTTGCATAACATAAGAAACAATATATTAGGTGACCCCTAACACGCAGCAGGTTTAAAAGAAAAGGAAGTACTTCACACAAATGCACGGTCAACCTGTAGAACTCATTGCCAGGGGATATTGAAAGGCCAAAATTATAATGGCATTCAAAAAAGTAGATGATAAATTCATGGAGACTTGATCAATCATGACTATAAGCCAAGGTGGCCAGGGATGCAACCCCATGCTCTGGGTGACTCTAGCATCTGCCTGCCAGAAGCTGGGAATGGATGACAGGGGATAGATCACTCGTATTGCCTGTTCTGTTCATTCCTTCTGTGGCACCTGGCATTGGTCACTGCTAAAAGACAGGATACTGGATTAGATCGGCCACTGACCTGACTCAGTATGGCCCTTCTTATGCTCTAATCCTAGTCCTGGTCTACACTGGGGGGTGGGATCGATCTAAGTTACACAACTTCAGGTACATGAATAACGTAGCTGAAGTCGACGTACTTAGATCTACTCACCGCAGTGTCTTCACTGCGGTGAGCCAACAGCTTACACTCCCCCATTGACTCTGCCTGCGCCTCTCGCTCCGGTGGAGTACTAGAGTCGACAGGAGAGCGGTCAGTGGTCAATTTATCACATCTTCACTAGACACGATTTATCGACCCCCACTGGATAGATCGCTGCACGTCGATCCTGTGGGTAACGTAGACAAGCCCTTAGTGAGGGGTACCTAAGCCCAGGGAGGCCAGTGGAGCCCAGAGAGCATCTGCTTTGAAAATCTACTCAGAACGGCATCTCATTTTAGTGGGGTGGAGCTTAGAAAAATATCAACACACACTTTTCCAGTTTGGCCGCTTGATGATATAAACTAATACAACAAACCATAGTTTAAAAACAATAGCTAGAAAACAGACATTTACAGACAAGCTGTTATTCCCATTGTGTTTAATTATTTCATGAAGTGGTGGTAAATGATGACAGCATTCAGGTGTATCATTTCTGGGAAGCTGCACTACATATTTTCAGGACTTTTCCTGGCAAATGAAAGGGATTGCATTTCTCTGGCTGAAAGCAAACAAAAAGCCATGATTTTTGCATCCCTTCATCGATACATGAGTCTCCTTACTGCCTTATCTCCAATGCAACAATAAATAAATTTCTTATCTCCAGTTAGCTAACTTGAAGAAATATCCTAGTAAAAACAAGGGGGGAGCCTAGTTCTTAACCTGACTTACTAACTCATATGAAAACAACAAAGCACCTTGTCTTCACACAGATTTTATCTCAAGTTGGTTAACTCAAGTTAGTGGATTCAAGTTAAGAACACTTCTCTTGTCAGAGTGAAGACAAAACTTTGTAGTTAAGTAAGAGTACTGCAGGTTGCTATTTATACAGGGCAAAACTTGATGGAAAAATCTAATTCTGTACAGACCTATTCACCTTATAATTACTGTTGTATGTAATATTAAGTGTCCAATTCAAAGAAAAACAGTAGAATTCTCACTTTTTTTGTTGAAAAAGCAAAGTACAGCAAGTCAGACTTTTGTAAAGTTTTATGTGCCTTTAGAAATGTATGAATAAGGAAGTATCTTTTGTTTAAGCTATATAACTTCTGCATAAAAGGTTAGCAAATGAAATACAGCCAGAAGTTGGGTCCTGAAAAATCTGGTTGATTTACAATTAATGAAGCAGAACAGTCTTTAACAGAACAGTTTTGTTTTCACACAAACACAGACAAAATAAGAGCCCACATGATGGGTCTTCCTATGCTATTTATAGCATAAGTGCTGGACGAGAACCAATTCACCATCATATTGCTTTTTCAGGCTTATCTGTTATGTGGCTCCAAACATCTAATGCCAATAGTGCTAGTTGAAGATAATTAGCTGTCAATTCTCACAATCTCTGTCTTGTTACAGTTCTATCTATATATTTTTATTTCTATGAGGCACAAAAAAGGAAGCATGACTTTTGGCCAGTGTTTCAAGTTGCTTTGGTGGGATTTTGCCTTATTTATTATTAAAGGTGGCTACAAATGTTTTCTTGATGTAATGCAGAAATAGGAAATTTGATTCCTTAGTTTCAGAGTAACAGCCGTGTTAGTCTGTATTCACAAAAAGAAAAGGAGTACTTGTGGCACCTTAGAGACTAGCCAATTTATTTGAGCATAAGCTTTCGTGAGCTACAGCTCACTTCATCGGATGTATACTGTGGAAAGTGTAGAAGATCTTTTTATATACACACAAAGCATGAAAAAATACCTCCTCCCACCCCACTGTCCTGCTGGTAATAGCTTATCTAAAGTGATCACTCTCTTTACAATGTGTATGATAATCAAGGTGGGCCATTTCCAGCACAAATCCAGGGTTTAACAAGAACATTGGGGGGGGGGGGGGGAGTAGGAAAAAACAAGGGGAAATAGGTTACCTTGCATAATGACTTAGCCACTTTCAGTCTCTATTCAAGCCTAAGTTAATTGTATCCAATTTGCAAATGAATTCCAATTCAACAGTTTCTCGCTGGAGTCTGGATTTGAAGATTTTTTGTTGTAATATAGCAACTTTCATGTCTGTAATCGTGTGACGAGAGAGATTGAAGTGTTCTCCGCCTGGTTTATGAATGTTATAATTCTTGACATCTGATTTGTGTCCATTTATTCCTTTACGTAGAGACTGTCCAGTTTGACCAATGTACATGGCAGAGGGGCATTGCTGGCACATGATGGCATATATCACATTGGTAGATGTGCAGGTGAACAAGCCTCTGATAGTGTGGCTGATGTTATTAGGCCCTGTGATGGTGTCCCCTGAATAGATATGTGGGCACAGTTGGCAACGGGCTTTGTTGCAAGGATAGGTTCCTGGGTTAGTGGTTGCTGGTGAGTATTTGCTTCAGGTTGGGGGGCTATCTGTAGGCAAGGACTGGCCTGTCTCCCAAGATTTGTGAGAGTGTTGGGTCATCCTTCAGGATAGGTTGTAGATCCTTAATAATGCATTGGAGGGGTTTTAGTTGGGGGCTGAAGGTGACGGCTAGTGGCGTTCTGTTATTTTCTTTGTTAGGCCTGTCCTGTAATAGGTGACTTCTGGGAACTCTTCCGGCTCTATCAGTCTGTTTCTTCACTTCCGCAGGTGGGTATTGTAGTTGTAAGAATGCTTGATAGAGATCTTGTAGGTGTTTGTCTCTGTCTGAGGGGTTGGAGCAAATGCGGTTGTATCGCAGAGCTTGGCTGTAGACGATGGATCGTGTGGTGTGGTCAGGGTGAAAGCTGGAGGCATGTAGGTAGGAATAGCGGTCAGTAGGTTTCCGGTATAGGGTGGTGGTTATGTGACCATTGTTTATTATCACTGTAGTGTCCAGGAAGTGGATCTCTTGTGTGGACTGGACCAGGCTGAGGTTGATGGTGGGATGGAAATTGTTGAAATCATGGTGGAATTCCTCAAGGGCTTCTTTTCCATGGGTCCAGATGATGAAGATGTCATCAATATAGCGCAAGTAGAGTAGGGGCATTTAGGGGACGAGAGCTGAGGAAGCGTTGTT
Organism: Eretmochelys imbricata; assembly: GCF_965152235.1. NCBI lineage: Eukaryota > Metazoa > Chordata > Testudines > Cheloniidae > Eretmochelys > Eretmochelys imbricata. The sequence continues at coordinate 227,842,316 of NC_135573.1, read as the reverse complement.
CTAAGTCAGCCATAAAAATGTTGGCATACTGTGGGACCATGCGGGTACCCATAGCAGTGCCGCTGATCTGAAGTGCCCCCCCCCCCCCCGACGTTCTTGTTAAACCCTGGATTTGTGCTGGAAATGGCCCACCTTGATTATCATACACATTGTAAGGAGAGTGATCACTTTAGATAAGCTATTACCAGCAGGAGAGTGGGGTGGCAGGAGGTATTTTTTCATGCTTTGTGTATATAAAAAGATCTTCTACACTTTCCACAGTATGCATCCAATGAGGTGAGCTGTAGCTCATGAAAGCTTATGCTCAAATAAATTGGTTAGTCTCTAAGGTGCCACAAGGATTCCTTAGTTGTTACAGATAGCCAAACGTGCTGGACCAGAACTGAAGTAGCATATCTATAACTTGATTATTTTTATTTGTTGCTTAGATTGATAGCTGTAAATTACTGAACATGCATGCATGGATTAGCACCCTTTTTGATTATATTAAAAATACACAGGCATGGAAAGGATAACTTTTACACAGCATATAGAGCTCCGAAAGCATTATTTTAAAATGTCAATAATGCTTTGAATATTTTAGCTATTGATGTCTAAAATATATAAAATTAAAGATCTACAGTTGGACTGTAGTCAGGAAAAATGTACTGTATTTTGCTTTAGTTTTCCTCACTGACTAAAATATCCATTGTACTAGTTTAACTCCATTGACATCAGTTGAATTACTCCTGATTCACATAGAGGTAAAGGATGACAGAACCAACCCCTCAAAATAGACTATAAAGTAGCACTGTGTCACTGCCTCTTGACCATTGTCTCTTGTAAGGTGCAAAACTCTTGACTACAGAAAAGCAGACCCTAAAACACGGTATGAAGTTCTTCTCTGGCATGATTCCCTTGACTCTTGTGGATTCCAACTCTAGCTATGTGTTCTATCTTAACTAGAAGTTCATGCAGGGATTACTGAGTGAAATTTGTTGTGTTACACCTGAGGTTAGAATTGATTATCCTGACAATTCTTTCTTGCCTCAAAATCTGAGCTGGATTGTCTCCATGTATCTGCTACTATGGGTTCTTGGGGGGGTGGGGGGGTTGGTTTGTTTTGTTTTTTGTTTTTGTTTAAACAAAAAGTCTTCCAGGGAGAGAGAGAGGAGGAGGGAGAAGACAGGAGTCCAATACCATACTTAAATACTTGATATGCAGCCTGTTCGTTTTTGTTAATCAAGTTTTCTTTACTATTAGGCTACACATGGACTGCACTGCAGAGAGCTGAATAATTTCAAGCAATTAACATTTACCACATGGCACCAAACTCAGAAAATTGATTTAAAATCAATTGAAGAAAAGACTCTTGAAGGGAAATGAGAAGTATGTTGCATTGCAAAACCACCGTTAAAAGTTTCTGGAAGACACGATCTTCAGAAAAATTTTGAAGAGGAACACTCCACAGTCTCTTACTACTTAGGAAAAGTAGTTCTGAACTGAAACTGAATACGGCTTCCTAAAAGTAATAATATAATACACTGCATTTATAGCACTTTTTGTCTAAGCATAGTTTGAACAATAAATTGAGCTTCACCACACCACTGTGGGGTATTAACCTAGGGTTGCCAACTTTCTAATCAGACAAAACCAAACACCCCTGCTCTGAGGCAGAGGCCCTGCCCCTGCTCGCTCCATCCCGCCTCTCTCCCTCGCGTGCTCTCTCCCACCCTCACTCTTTCAGCAGAATGGGGCAGGGAGTTGGGGTGTGTGTGGGGGGGGATGGGCTCTGGGGTGGGGCTGGGAGTGAGGGGTTTGGGGTGTCATGGGACTCCGGGCTGGGGTAGAGGCTTGGGGTGCAGAAAGGACTGTGGGGTCCCTGTTTGGTACTTTCCCCTCTCCCTGCACTTCCTGGGTTTCCCAGGAAGTGTCCACCAGGTCTCTGCAGCCCCATGGCACATGGGCAGCCAAGAAGGCTGCACTGCTCCTGCAGCTCCCCTTGGTCACAGTTCTCAGCCAATGGGAGCTGTGGAACTGGCACTGGGGGCGGGGGCAGCACCCAGAGCCTCCCTGGCCGCCCATGCACCTAGGGGGCCGCAAGGACCTGATGGCTGCTTCTGGGAGCCGTGTGGAGCTAGGGTAGGCAGGGAGCCTACCTTAGCCCCAGGGCCCTGCTGTGCCACCCACTGGACTTCTAATGGCCTGGTTGGCAGGTGTTCTGGTTGAAAACTGGATGCCTGGCAACCGTATATTGACCTTTCACAGGTATATAACCTTACATATAGGTAAACTGAATCAACTACTACTTAAGGCAGGGGTGGGCAAGCTATGGCCCACCAGCCGTTTTAATCCGGCCCTCTAGCTTCCACTGGGGAGTGGGGTCTGGGTCTTGCCTCCATCTGACCTTCCAGCTGGGGAGCAGGGTCAGAGGCCGTGCCATGCAGCTCCCGGAAGCAGCGGCATATCCCCCCTCTGGCTCCTGCCCTGTAGAGACAGCCAGGGGCCTCCACTCTGCAAACTGCCCCCGCCACAAGTGCTGCTCCCGTAGCTCCCGTTGGCCAGGAACGACAGCCAGTGGGAGCTGCAGGGGTGGTGCCTGCGGACAGGGCAGTGTGCACAGCCGCTGGGCTGCACCTCGGCGTAGGAGCCATAGGGGGGACATGCTGCTGCTTCTGGGAGGCGCTTGAGGTAAGTGTCACCTGGAGCCTGCACCCCTGAGCCCTGCCCTGCGCCCCAACCTCCTGCCCCAGCCCTGATCCCCTTCCTGCTCTCCAAACCCCTCGTTCCCAGCCCAGAGCACCCTCCTGCATCCCAAAACTCTCATCCCCAGCCCCACCAGAGAACCTGCACCCCCTGCTGGAGCCCTCACCCCTTGTTCAGTGTGGGGTTTGTACACAGAGGCTATGAGTGTATATGCTAGAAGCTCTCCTTCCCTAGCAGACCTGTACAAGGATTTCTCGTATTAAGTCTGTCAATGGTAGAGAAGCAGATGCCAAAAAGGGGGTGGGCAAAAGGAGATGTTAGAGTCATGGCTTGGTACCCCCTTCACAGTGGCCCAGGGAGAAGGGCTGACATGTCAAGGGAAGCCCTTAAGGATGGATCCTGGAAGAAGTCTCAGGAGATACTCTACCTGCCTTAGGCATAATCTCCTCAATGCTCCTCTTGTAGCCTCCTACATAGAACAGTGATGAAATGTTACTAGCTAGTCCTAAGTGACTTATCTAGGTCATACATTGAGTTTATGGCAGAAGTGGGTACAGAATCAAGGCCTCCTCTCTCCAAGGCCTGTGCTTTAACTGCTAGATGCTCCTGTTCATTAACAGTTTTATGGTGACATTTTTAGACAATTTCACACAAAGTTCAAACAAACAGAACAGCTCAGGGGTCTGCCCCACAAACATAACAGAAGTAAATATTACATAAAAGGAGCAGGAGCAAAACTGACTCTCACTGAGCATTAAGGAGACCCAGTTGCTTGTGACTTGGGTTACAAGAAGCCATTTAAGGGTATTTTGTGTGACTTATCATATTTGATGTCTGCTCTTCGATCATCACATTCTTGTTTTCCTGCTGGATTGCAGATGGGAATGAGGAAAGATCTAATAATACTAGTCTTGAGCCAGTGGACAAGAACCAAGCATCACACAGGATGCATTTTTATATCTATAAAGGAAAAAAAAAGGGGGGGAGGTCCAAATACAGTGAGTGAGTGGAGAGTGGCTGGCAGGTAAATGCTCTAGCTCTTGGAGGTTGAGGGTGGGTGATAGGAGCTTTGCACGAACTCGCAAGCAGTAATCTGTCTCGAAGGAGGATGAGCTCCTCGGGCGAAAGGGCTGGCAAAGCCGGGCTTCAGGCCTGTCGGACGCGTCTCCCCTGCCACAGGTTGCCCTGTTACTCTTTCTAGCAGCGCCCCGCTCTGTGCTAGGCATCTCCTGCTTTTCTGCTGGGGCGATGCGGGGTTGGCTGCCGCGGGCTGGCCTGCAGGTGGAGCCCCCTCCCGGCTCTGCGCGGCTGCTGAAGCGGGGCAGAAAGGGTTAAGAGCCCGGCTGCCTCAGCCTTTGGGGACCCCTCACACAAATAAATAAATAAGCAGCGCCCTGCCGCCCCCTCCCGCTTTGCGAGGCGCCGGCCGCGGGGACGCAGCGGCGGGGCCAGGATGCGGCAGGGGATAGCAGGGGGGGCCGCAGCAGCTCTCGCCGCAGCGAAAGGCAACATGGAGGGAGGCGCGGAGCGGGCCAGCCCCTGATGCGGCGCTTTCTCCGCCTCCTCCGGGCAGCGGCGAGTCCCTTCCTCCCTCCCGGCGGTTGCGGCGGCGCCGGCGGGTGGAAATGAGCAGGTCGGCGGCGCTTCTGCTCTGCCTGCTGGGCTGCAACGTGTGGAAGGCGGTGACCAAAACCCTGGGGGCGCCCGGCGCCGCTCGAGGTGGGTGCGGGCCGGGCGCGCTTTGTGCTGCCGGGGGAGGGTCTCCAGGGGGGCCGCATTGTGTTGGGGGCGCTGCCCGGGCAGGCGCGGCCGGAGCCCCGCTCCCCCTCTCAGCGCTGCGGCCGCCGGCACCGCTCCGGGGGCTGTTGTTAAGAGCAGGGGCTGCTGGCCAGGCCCGCCTGCTCCCCTTGCCGAGCCCCCCCCCGAGCCCCGGCAGGTCCTGTCTGGTGTTGGCTGCTGAGCGCCCCCCTCCCCCGCCCCCCCGACGCAGCGGTGATGGGCGGCTTCGTAAAACCTCGCTCGCCTGGGGCTGGCCGCCTTGCGCCCACCCCCTCCCTTGGCGAGCCCCGCTTGGGGCTGTTGTGTTGTGCCCCCCTCCCCCGCTCTTGCAGGTACCGCTTGGCGCTGGTTACCGTGCAGCCTCCCTCCGCTCGGCAGGTCCCGCTTGGTGCTTTCCCCTCTCCCTGCACGTCTGGCCGGGGGCTCATTGCACCCCCTGTAAGCCCCACGTGCGGTCGCCTGCGTTGACCGTGGCTTAAGGTCCTGTTCCGTGACCCAGGCGGGAGGCCCTGGAGCAGCCCCCAAAAGTTTCCTGTCTCTTCCTGGCTGTATTCCGCGGGGGGAGCGCACTGCTGGCTTGGTGTTGCTGACCATCCTGTCTCTTCGCCTGCGCCTTTTGTTTGGAGAGGTGGCCAGTCCGACTCCCCATCCTTACTGCATGTCATACAAGCAGCGTGCCCCTTGCTAGCAATGCATGTGGCACTTCTGTTTGGGCGGGTGGGGGAGTGTTCTATTTTAAATTAGGAAAAATCTGCTTTAAATGACTGTCACACCTTTCCCCCAGCTGATTTCACAGCAATATAATCATGGACTTTAGAACCAATACCAGCCTCTTCAAAGGAAAGAACGGACAGCAGTGGGCAACTATTTTGGCATCTAAATTAACTTCGTGGTCCTTTTCACTTAATTTGAGCCCTTTCTACCTGAGTAGGATGGCTCTGCAGTAATCTTATAGTTACTTCCCTCATGTGATGTGGTTTCATCAGCAAAATGTGTCTGTACTGTAAAAATGTGACACTGCGAAGGAGATACTGTAGGTGGGAGATACTCAATCACAGATTAGTCATGCTTCCACACTGCATTTCTACCCTTTATTATTGCAGTAGTGTTCAGTTTCTCTCCAGGCTTCATTCTGCATAGCTCAGAAAGGGATCGTACATCTTGGCTTCTGGGAGCTCATAGGTATGTTAAACAGCAGAAAATGTAGCTTGCTGGTGGTAAATAGTTTGCTACAAGAGAATATATTTGCAGACTGTTTAGTATTTGCCTATTAGTTAACCTTGTGAAATAGCTAAGTATCAATGTCATTTCGTGTGGGAGAGGTTCTCTCCCCCGCCCCCCTTTAGCCTTCAGGAGAGCAGGTTAATTATATCCTTCCATAACAACTAAGGTGGATATGCAATACATCAGGGATACAACTGTACCCTATTTCCTCCCACATTCTCTGCCCCCCCTTTTCTATGTCTTTAAGGGTCAGTAGTCTCTAAGTGCCCCCCCTTTTTTTATACAAACAAAAATGACATTTAAGTTCTTAGAGGTCATTCTGTTTTTAATAAATTCTTTTGTTCTTTGATTCCCAATCATCATTTCTACAACATCCAGTAAAATACAAACTATAGTCCTGTGGTCTGATACTGAGTGATCAAAATTTTGGTATCTTGTTGCAGAATCTACTGTGTTATACAAGATCTTTTTTAACAAGATTGGAAAAGGGGCAGAGGATTTGACTTTGAAACTTGAGATTTCTTATTTCAAATCAACTATCATCTATTCTGCTAAACTTTGTGTTTGGGGCACTTGCAAAACACAGAATTTATACTGAATTAGTTCACAGATATGTCAACAAAAATATACACATCCTTTGAAGGTGACATTTGACAACAGAATTTGATTTTTATTTTGGTATATAATCAGTATAGTGATATGGAGAATATTTACTGATTTCTGTCAAAATTCTTGATATGTTGGTGAAATTACAGTGCAGTTTGACTTTTTTTTTTTTTTCCTCATTCACTGTCAGCTCTTTTTAGAGGCAGCTCTTTCTAACTCATAGCAACTGGAAAAGTAATGGCTGTAGCAACAATATAACATGATTTATTAAATTTATTTTTATGTAAATCATGAGGAAAGACAGGGAGTTGGCCATTATACAGTATCTATACTCAGGACTGTTTTTAAACTTGATAGTTTGACCTTTTTATTGCTTGCGGATATGTCATTCTTGAGTGAGCAGAGAATATTGATGTATGATGAATAAAATGATCAAATTCTGTCTTCAGTATTTGAACATCTGAGGTTTACTGATGTAGAGTAGACCGCTTTCTGGGCTTTCACGACTATTTTTCAGTTTTCCCCTCTATTCTAAGCTATCTATATGCATGCTTTGGAAGATAGACATGTGGAGGTTCATTTTAGTATTAAAAAGTATCCAGTTTAGCTCAGGTAAGTAGTGACCACAAGTTTTTCTGGAAGCTTATGAATTTGTGGTCATAGTAAAGTCTAGAGAATAGGTAGCTAAATCCCCCAAATAACCATTGCAGTTGATACTAATTGGGATTCCTTATTGGTAGACTCAAAATTGAAGGCAAGTGTTTGAATGGTTATGAAGACTGAAGTTACGCCCGCCCCTCTCCCCCCCCTCCCCAACTTCAGCGCTTGTGTTGGTACTTCTAGGTCAAGGTTGAGGCATACTGGGGTCAGGGGTTAGAAATCTTTGCAATTGTCCATGTTGTGTCTCTTGTGTGGATGAGGTATAAGATTTGGGAAGGATTAGAGAGGACCACAAACTGGATTGGATCAGGTTGTTGAAGAGAATGTAAAGTCCGGAACAGGAAGCAAGGAAAACGTTGACAGTGAGATACAACTAGACAGTTGAATAATTTTTGAAAGAGAAATGATGGATATCCCATCAATTGCAGTATTTAAATTGTAATTGGACAAAACACTAGAAAACTCTGTAGAGAATAGTCCTTGTTGATAGGGTTGGAGTAGATGAGATTTGATTAGATTCTTCTATATTCCTATAATCAGACTGGCTATGTGGAATTTGAACTTTGTGCCATATGAATGTGGGGTTATAGCTGGCACCTTTGTTAAGGAAGAGGTGAAGAGAGAATACAGCTCCAAAAAAAATCTCATGATTAGATATTTTTCCTCCTCCTCTGGCACCAGCTCTAGCCCCAAATATGAATGGCACCAAGTTCAAATTCTGCTCAGCCAGGCTGATTCCACAATTCAATGAATATGAAAGGTACTGATAATTAAGCTTCATCGTTTACACCCCATTAAAAAAATTGGGTAACATTGGCACTTGAGTTGTTTCAGTATGTCTGGCTCAGCATGTAAATGGATGGATGCAATGTTGCCTCTGAAGATGTGCCTCTGAACCACAAGGATTAGAAAATATTTTAAGAAATCCCCTAACTTCTGGAGTATACAGCAAAATCCGCACAGACGCTAGTTTTGTTTATTCTATGAATGTTGAGGCGTGGTGTCCCTGCGGATGAGGTAATTGTGAGCTCATTTAGATAAATTTAAGAATTAGTAGGTTTATAAGTTTTCACCCTCTCCAAACTCTACTGCTTAAAATTGAATCAATATTTCAAATGAGGACTTAATTTCAGGTTTTAAATAAAACTATAAACGTCAGCTATTCTTATATTTGAACATTGGTTGAAAGAATACTAACACTAACGTAAGCCAGTGTCATAAAGATAAACCAAACTACTTTGGCCTTATGTGCACTGGAAATTGTGTTGAAGAATCTAAATAAAACATAGGGCAATTTCCGATCATGTGAACCGATGTCTTCCAAATTTAGGAGGTTTGCCAGGCTTCTCAGTAGTAATTCATTTAAGCATTGCAGGAAGGACAGTACAAATCTGTGGAGACTTTTAGCAAAATCTGTTTAATTTCTGCAGGAATTTTTTTTATTTTTCTAGTTGGTGCATCCTATTTTAACAATGTGGGGCCATTCTAAATACTAGGTTTTTTTAAGATGAGATGCCATGGCTGCTCGAGGATCATGTTTTAGAGATATTCCAGACAATCTCTAATGGCACTGCAGGAGTCCAGCATGTTTTTATGTGACATGATAGATGCTATTTATAATTTTTAAGGTAGTAGCAAACGTCTCATTTGTTCAGAATATTTCACTATAGTACTTAACCTGTTCAAAATCTGCAACCTTATTGGAATTGCTTCCAGTTGATGGAGGGAGTCATAGGATGTGTGCTAAGTATCTCCCCCTCACCCCCCATGATTATTAGTTGGATGTTTCTAGCATGACAGTAAGGAAAGGTAGACACACAAGGTGGAGAGGTTGAGGTAATATCTTGTACTGGACCTATTTCTGTTGGTGCGAGACAAATTTTCGAGCTAAACAGAGCATACAGCAAGGAAAGGGTTAATAGTTGGGCTTTAAATGGCCTTAATTAGCCTTCACAGTATCACCTCACTTGGATAAATGGTGGTGGGGAAATCTGACACTTTTTGGTGCTGTTGTTTGTTTTTTACTGACTGGCTGCAGACTTGGACAACATTACATTAATTCACACTGTGCAAGCTAATGTCACAACTGTAAGGGCTTGGTAGTTCATGAACATGATTACTCTGAAGAATATGGTAAAAGCAACTGAGAAACCCTGAATTCTTGTTTTTATTGGGTTTTTCTGTTTGTTTTTTTGGTGAGCCATTTCCCCAAACTGTCTGTTTTAACCTGGACAATAGGTAATGTTAGGGGGTGAGAAGTGCAACTAAGGACACTAACACTTTTTGCAATGCAGATTTTGGCCTCCACATTTGGACCATATCTACTTAATGAGCTACTAATTACTAAAAAAAACAGCCTCCGCCCCTCCTGCTATAATAGCTCATTTTAAGTGATCACTCTCCTCACAGTGTGCATGATAAACACCCATTTTTTCGTGTTCTGTGTGTATATAAATCTCCTCACTGTATTTTCCACTGAATGCATCCGATGAAGTGAGCTATAGCTCACGAAAGCTTACGCTCAAATAAATTGGTTAGTCTCTAAGGTGCCACAAGTACTCCTGTTCTTTTTGCGAATACAAACTAACACAGCTGCTACTCTGAAAGGAGTACTTGTGGCACTTTAGAGATTAACAAATTTATCTGAGCATAAGCTTTTGTGGGCTACAGCCCACTTCATTGGATGCATAGAATGGAACGGCACAGGAGCTAGCAAACAGAGCTGTAAACAGGGGAGTTTGAGTGGGAGTTCTGTTGGAGGAGAAGGTATTTGTATTTGGCTTTGTATTTGTAGTATTTGTACGTGTAGAGGCTTGTAGGGGCTTCGTGCTGGGAGAGAAGCTGAGCCCTGATTAGGAGGCGGGGCTTCTCTGACTAGGGGTCCTAAAAGGTAGCAGCCGGTCAGGCAGCGGCACAGGAGCTAGCCAACGGAGCTGTAAACAGGGGCGTTTGAATGGGAATTTGTCTTGTGGTGCTTGTTTGGGGTTTGTTTGTGCTGTGGGTGGTGGTGTTTTGGTGTTGTTTGTGTTTCCCAGATTAACAGGGTTTAGGTGGGAAGGCTATGACAGATACAGAGGCAGCAGTGGGAGTGACCCATGTAGTGGAAGACACAATGAAGATGACTGGATGTGGAAGCTGTGGTCTGTACATGATCCTGGAGGGAGTACCTGGTAAAAGTTTTGTCTGTATGAAATGCCGTCTGATAGAGCTGATGGAGGAAAAGATGCAGGTGGAAAGTCTGGTTGAGTTTAGGAAGGGGTTTGAGCAGATTATGGAGCAAAGATATGAGGTATCTGGAGGGAAAAGCTCAGACTTGCAGATGGAAGCAGGACTGGGGAATTCTGAGGGGAGACTGGGTGAGGAAAGTGGTCAGTGGAAACATGTGACTAAAAGAACCAGGCAGAGGAAAAGACGGGCTAGTGAAGGAGAAATAGAGCTCAAGAATAGGTTTGCAGAGTTGGAAAATGAAGAAGGGGCTCAGGTAATCACTGAAGATGGAAGGGCAAGGAAGAAGAGAAGAGCGGCTAGTCCTATAGGAAAAGGGGAAGAGTTAATGGAGACTACACCAAATATGAGCCCCAGGAGGATACAGGATGGGTTGAAGAGGATTACAAGGGAGAATAGGAATGGAAAGAACTTACAGCCAGAGGGAACAGGGGATAGACTGGCGAATAGCACCGTCACCAGGAAAAGGCAGGTCTATATGATCGGGGACTCTTTACTAAGAAGAATAGACAGGCCTGTAACCAGAGCTGATCCAGAGAATAGGAGGGTGTGCTGTCTTCCAGGTGCTAAGATATGGGATGTAGACCTCAGGTTGAAAAGGATCCTAAAGGGAGCAGGAAAGAATCCCTTAATTATCCTTCATGTGGGAACAAATGATTCGGCTAGATTCTTGCTGGAAAGTATTGAGGAAGACTATGCTAGGCTGGAGAAGACGCTAAAGGAAATTGAGGATCAGGTGATCTTTAGTGGGATTTTGCCTGTTCCTAGAGAAGGGCAACAAAGGTGTGACAAGATTATGACTATCAACAGATGGCTTAGGCAGTGGTGCTATAAGGAGGGCTTTGGGATGTATGGCCACTGGGAAGCATTCATGGACAGAGAACAGATCTCTCGGGATGCACTTCATCTGAGTAGGGAAGGAAATAGACTTCTAGGATGGAGGCTGGCGCAACTGATTAAGAGAGCTTTAAACTAGGAATCTGGGGGAGGTGGTTGGGAGATGTCCAGATGATCTCCATGCTGGATTTTAGCATTGAGAGGAAAGAAAACGAAGTAAGAGAGGATACAGCTGTGGGTAGGAGAATGTATATAAGGAGGAAGGGCAGTGTAGATACCAGTCTAATAGGTTATACTGGCTGTAGAATGACTGTGCCTAATAGGGTACAGAATGTGAGTGAGGCCAAACAGCAAAAATTAAGATGTTTGTACACCAATGCGAGGAGCTTAGGTAACAGAATGGAGGAACTAGAGCTACTGGTGCAGGAAGTGAAACCAGATATTATAGGGGTAACAGAAACATGGTGGAATAGTAGTCATGACTGGAGTACAGGTATTGAAGGGTATGTGCTGTTTAGGAAAGACCGAAAGAAAGGTAAAGTTGGTGGAGTAGCATTGTATATCAATGATGAGGTAGAATGTAAATAAATAAGAAGTGATGGAATGGATAAGATAGAGTCCATCTGGGCAAAAATTACATTGGGGAAGAAAGCTATTAGAGCCTCCCCTGGGATAGTGCTTGGGGTATGCTATAGACCGCCGGGATCTAATTTGGATATGGATAGAGCCCTTTTTCATGTTTTTAATAAAGTAAATAGTAATGGAAACTGTGTGATCATGGGAGACTTGAACTTCCCAGATACAGACTGGAGGACGAGTGCTAGTAATAATAATAGGGCTCAGATTTTCCTAGATGTGATAGCTGATGGATTCCTTCATCAAGTAGTAGCTGAACCGACTAGAGGGGATGCCATTTTAGATTTGGTTTTCGTGAGTAGTGAGGACCTCACAGAAGAAATGGTTGTAGGGGATAATCTTGACTCAAGTGATCATGAGCTAATTCAGTTCAAATTGAACGGAAGGATTAACAAAAATAAATCTGCAGCTAGGGTTTTTGATTTCAAAAGGGCTGACTTTCAAAAATTAAGGAAATTAGTTAGGGCAGTGGATTGGACTGAAGAATTTATGGATCCAAAGGTAGAGGAGGCCTGGGATTATTTTAAATCAAAGCTGCAGAAGCTATCGGAAGCCTGCATCCCAAGAAAGAGGAAAAAATTCATAGGCAGGAGCTGTAGACCACGCTGGATGAGCAAGCATCTCAGGGAGGTGATTAAGAAAAAAGCAGAAAGCATACAGGGAGTGGAAGAAAGGAGGGATCAGCAAGGAAAGCTACCTTACTGAGGTCAGAACATGTAGAGATAAAGTGAGACAGGCTAAAAGTCAAGTAGAGTTGGACCTTGCAAAGGGAATTAAAACCAATAGTAAAAGGTTCTATAGCCACATAAATAAGAAGAAAACAAAGAAAGAAGAAGTGGGACCGCTAAACACTGAGGATGGAGTGGAGGTCAAGGATAATCTAGGCATGGCCCAATATCTAAACAAATACTTTGCCTCAGTCCTTAATAAGACTAAAGAGGATCTTAGGGATAATGGTAGCATGACAAATGGGAATGAGGATATGGAGGTAGATATTACCATATCAGAGGTAGAAGTGAAACTCAAACAGCTTAATGGGACTAAATCGGGGGGGCCCAGATAATCTTCATCCAAGAATATTAAAGGAATTGGCACATGAAATTGCAAGCCCATTAGCAAGACTTTTTAATGAATCTGTAAACTCAGGGGTTGTACCATCTGACTGGAGAATTGCTAACATAGTTCCTGTTTTTAAGAAAGGGAAAAAATGTGATCCGGGTAACTACAGGCCTGTTAGTTTGACATCTGTAGTATGCAAGGTCTTGGAAAAAATTTTGAAGGAGAAGATAGTTAAGGACATTGAAGTCAATAGTAAATGGGACAAAATACAACATGGTTTTACAAAAGGCAAATTGTGCCAATCCAACCTGATCTCCTTCTTTGAGAAAGTAACAGATTTTTTAGACAAAGGAAACGCAATGGATCTAATTTACCTAGATTTCAGTAAGGCATTTGATACCGTGCCACATAGGGAATTATTAGTTAAATTGGATAAGATGGGGATCAATAGGAAAATTGAAAGGTGGATAAGGAATTGGTTAAAGGGGAGACTACAACAGGTCCTACTGAAAGGTGAACTGTCGGGCTGGAGGGAGGTTACCAGTGGAGTTCCTCAAGGATCGGTTTTGGGACCTTAAATCTTATTTAATCTTTTTATTACTGACCTTGGCACAAAAAGTGGGAGTGTGCTAATAAAGTTTGCGGATGATACAAAGCTGGGAGGTATTGCCAATTTAGAGAAGGACAGGGATATCCTACAGGAGGATCTGGATGACCTTGTAAACTGGACTAATAGTAATAGGATGGAATTTAATAGTGAGAAGTGTAAGGTCATGCATTTAGGGATTAATATAACAAGAATATTAGTTATAAACTGGGGATGCGTCAATTAGAAGTAACGGAGGAGGAGAAGGACCTTGGAGTATTGGTTGATCATAGGATGACTATGAGCCGCCAATGTGATATGACCGTGAAAAAAGCTAATGCGGTCTTGGGATGCATCAGGAGAGGTATTTCCAGTAGGGATAAGGAGGTTTTAGTACTGTTCTACAAGGCACTGATGAGGCCTCATCTGGAATACTGTGTGCAGTTCTGGTCTCCCATGTTTAAGAAGGATGAATCCAAACTGGAACAGGTACAGAGAGGGGCTACTAGGATGATCCGAGGAATGGAAAACTTGTCTTATGAAAGGAGACTCAAGGAGCTTGGCTTGTTTAGCCTAACTAAAAGAAGGTTGAGGGGAGATATGATTGCTCTCTATAAATATATCAGAGGGATAAATATCGGAGAGGGAGAGGAATTATTTAAGCTCAATACCAATGTGGACACAAGAACAAATGGATATAAACTGGCCACCAGGAAATTTAGACTTGAAATTAGACGAAGGTTTTTAACCATCAGAGGAGTGAAGTTTTGGAATAGCCTTCCAAGGGAAGCAGTGGGGGCAAAAGATCTATCTGGCTTCAAGATTAAACTCGATAAGTTTATGGAGGAGATGGTATGATGGGTTAACATGGTTTTGGTAATTAAATATTCATGGTAAATAGGCCCAATGGCCTGTGATGGGATATTAGATGGGGTGGGATCTGAGTTACCCAGGAAAGAATTTTCTGTAGTATCTGGCTGATGAATCTTGCCCATATGCTCAGGGTTTAGCTGATCGCCATATTTGGGGTTGGGAAGAAATTTTCTTCCAGGGCAGATGGGAAGAGGCCCTGGAGGTTTTTCACCTTCCTCTGTAACATGGGGCACGGGTCACTTGCTGGAGGATTCTCTGCTCCTTGAAGTCTTTAAACCACGATTTGAGGACTTCAATAGCTCAGACATAGGTGAGAGGTTTTTTGCAGGAGTGGGTGAGTGAAGTTCTGTGGCCTGTGTTGTGCAGGAGGTCAGACTAGATGATCATAGTGGTCCTTCTGACCTAAATATCTATGAATTTATGAACAAGTAGTAAGAAGATATATATACACAAACACAGAGAACATGAAAAAGTGGAGAAAGAGGCTAATTAATTAAGATGAGCTGTTATCAGCAGGAGAAAAAACAACTTTTGTAGTGATAATCAGGATGGCCCATTTAGACAGTTGACAAGAAGGTTTGAGCATACTTAACATGGGGAAATAGATTCAATATGTGTAATGATCCAGCCGCTCCCAGTCTCTATTAAAATCCAAGTTAATAGTATCTAGTTTGCATATTAATTCAAGCTCAGCAGTTTCTCGTTGGAGTCTATTTTTGAAGCTTTTTTGTTGCAAAATTGCCACCTTTAAGTCTATTACTGAGTGGCTACAGAGGTTGAAGTGTTCTCCTTCTGGTTTTTGAATGTTATGATTCCTGATGTCAGATTTGTGTCCATTTATTCTTTTGCATAGAGACTGTCCGGTTTGGCCAATGTACATGGCAGAGGGGCATTGCCTGCACATGATGGCATATATCACATTGGTAGATGGGCAGGTGAACGAGACCCTGATGGCGTGGCTAATGTGATTAGGTCCTATGATGGTGTCACTTGAATAAATACGTGGACAGAGTTGGCATTGGGCTTTATTGCAAGGATAGGTTCCTGGGTTAGTGATTCTGTTGTGTGGTGTGTGGTTGCTGGTGAGTATTTGCTTCAGGTTGGGGGGCTGTCTGTAAGCGAGGACTGGTCTGTCTCCCAAGATCTGTAAGAGTGAGGGATCATTTTTCAGGATAGGTTGTAAATCTTTGATGCGCTGGAGAGGTTTTAGTTGGGGACTGAAGGTGACAGCTAGTGGCATTCTGTTATTTTCTTTGTTGGGCCTGTCCTGTCCCATAGTAGGTGACTTCTGGGTCCAGACAATGAAGATGTCATCAATGTAGCACAAGGAGAGTAGGGGCATTAGGGGACGAGAGCTGAGGAAGCGTTGTTCTAAGTCAGCCATAAAAATGTTGGCATACTGGATTGGTCTAGGCTGAGGTTGATGGTGGGATGAAAATTGTTGAAATCATGGTGGAATTCCTCAAGGGTGGCTTTTTCATGGGTCCAGTGCTGTCAGTACAGTGCTGTTGTCATCATGAATAAGTTGGAATATGAACAAGAGGCTGCTAGGCAGCTCTCTAACTCCACATTCTGCAGGCCATTATCCTCTGATCCCACTGAGGATTACCAAAAGAAACCACACCATCTGCTCAAGAAACTCCCTGAAAAAGCACAGGAATAGATCTGTGCAGACACATGCCTAGAACCTTGACCAGGGTATTTTATCTGCTTCCCAAGATCCATAAACCTGGGAATCCTGGACGCCCCATCATCTCAGGCAGTGGCACCCTAACAGCAGGATTGTCTGACTATGTGGACTCTCCCCTCAGGCCCTACGCTACCAGCACTCTCAGCTATCTTCAAGACACCACTGACTTCCTGAGGAAACTACAATCCATCGGTGATCTTCCAGAAAACACCCTCCTGGCCACTATGGATGTAGAAGCTCTCTACACCAACGTTCCACAAGCTATCAGGAACAGTATCTCCGACAATGTCACGGTAAACTTGACAAAATGTGACTGACCTTTGACTTTGTCCTCACCCACAACTATTTCACATTTGGGGACAATACATACCTTCAAGTCAGCGCCACTGCTATGGGTACCCGCATGGCCCCACACTATGCCAACATTTTTATGGCTGACTTAGAACAACGCTTCCTCAGCTCTCGTCCCCTAATGCCCCTACTCTACTTGCGCTACATTGATGACATCTTCATCATCTGGACCCATGGAAAAGAAGCCCTTGAGGAATTCCACCGTGACTTCAACAATTTCCATCCCACCATCAACCTCAGCCCAGACTAATCCACACAAGCGGCCCATTTCCTGGACCCTACTGTGCTAATAAGCGATGGTCACATAAACACCACCCTATACTGGAAACCTACTGACCGCTATACTTACCTACATGCCTCCAGCTTCCATCCAGGACACACCACATGATCCATTGTCTACTGCCAAGCTCTACGATACAACTGCATTTGCTCCAACCCCTCAGACAGAGACAAACACCTACAAGATCTCTGTCAAGCATTCTTAAAACTACAATACCCACCTGCTGAAGTGAAAAAACAGATTGACAGAGCCAGAAGAGTACCCAGAAGTCACTTATTACAGGACAGGCCCAACAAAGAAGAAAACAGAACGCCACTAGTTGTCACCTTCAGTCCCCAACTAAAACCTCTCCAGCGCATCATCAAAGATTTACAACCTATCCTGAAAAATGATCCCTCACTCTCACAGATCTTGGGAGACAGACCAGTCCTTGCTTACAGACAGCCCCCCAACTGAAGCAAATACTCTCCAGCAACCTCACACCACACAGCAAAAACACTAACCCAGGAATCTATCCTTGCAACAAAGCCCGATGCCAACTCTGTCCGCATATTTATTCAAGTGACACCATCATAGGACCTAATCCTATTAGCCATGCCATCAGGGGCTCGTTCACCTGCACATCTACCAATGTGATATATGCCATCATTTGCCAGCAATGCCCCTCTGCCATGTACATTGGCCAAACCGGACAGTCTCTATGCAAAAGAATAAATGGACACAAATCTGACATCAGGAATCATAACATTCAAAAACCAGAAGGAGAACACTTCAACCTCTGTAGCCACTCAGTAATAGACTTAAAGGTGGCAATTTTGCAACAAAAAAGCTTCAAAAATAGACTACAATGAGAAACTGCTGAGCTTGAATTAATATGCAAACTAGATACCATTAACTTGGATTTTAATAGAGACTGGGAGTGGCTGGATCATTACACATATTGAATCTATTTCCCCATGTTAAGTATGCTCAAACCTTCTTGTCAACTGTCTAAATGGGCCATCTTGATTATCACTAAAAAGTTTTTTTTTTTCTCCTGCTGATAACAGCTCATCTTAATTAGCCTCTTACTCTACTTTTTCATGTTCTCTGTGTGTGTGTGTGTGTGTGTGTGTGTGTGTGTATATACACACATCTTCCTATATGTTCCATTCTATGCATCCGATGAAGTGGGCTGTAGCCCACGAAAGCTTACGCTCAAATAAATTTTAGTCTCTAAGGTGCCACAAGTACTTCTGTTCTTTTTGTGGATACAGACTAACACGGCTGCTACTCTGAAACCTACTAATTACTAGCATCCTTCAAACACAAACGTTTACCTTAGTGAGACTGTCAGGATACTCACATGTAATTCAGGACTTTATCTAGGTAACTCTAAGGCCAAAATGTGTAGCTTTATTTTTTTATTTAAAAAAAAATAGTGTTAGCTAACATATGGTAAAATCCTAGTGCGGATAAGGCAGTTGCAGTTTTCACACAGGCCAAAGTAAATCCTAGGCTTGCCCCCAGTATGTACTTCAACCTGCTAACACATGTGAAAACTACAAACTGTCTTCTTCATACTAAGAGTTAATCAGTGTTAACTGCCATTAACCAACAGATGGCGTAAATGCCCCCCTCCACCCACCCACCCACACACACACACACACTTTTTTCCTGTTGGGATGCATCCTAAGGCAGGGGTGGCCATGTATAGGCACCGACTCCGGGGCTGGAGCTGCAGGTGCCAACTTTCCAATGTGCTGGGGGCTACTCACTGCTCAACCCCTGGCTCTGCCACAGGCCCTGCCCCCACTCCACCCCTTCCCACCCCCTCTCCTGAGCCTGCAGTGCCTTCACTCCTCCGCTCTCCCCCCGCAGAGCCTCTTGCACGCCACGAAACAGCTGATCCAAAGGTGCAGGGAAGGAAGGAGAGGCGCTGATCGGCTAAGCTGCCGGTGGGTGGGAGGTGCTGGGAGCGGGGTCGGGGAGCTGATGGGCTGCTGATGTATTACTGTGGCTCTTTGGCAATGTACATTGGTAAATTCTGGCTCCTTCTCAGGCTCAGGTTGTTCACCCCTGCCCTAAGGGGTGAGACTAGAACATGGTTCTTGGAATTTGTGGGACAAAGGACTGCCTTCTTTGCCAATTGCTGGCTAAATGGACAGCTTTGAACATAATCTAATTTACCAGAGAACACTATGTTTATTTGATAGAGCTGCTTTTACTGGGAACCTAGCATGTGCATGTCACCTTCCCTCAACCTCCCAGGGTAGAGGGGTGGGTGGGGGTGGGGGTGTGTGTGTGTATTGGAGAGAGGAGGTTTGTGCTGATCATGTTTGTTGCAAAACTGAAATATGCAGGACTTTTTGTGAAATTTCAAGGAGCCTTGTGCTTCAATGAATAATGCCTACTCATGTTTCTTAGGCATCAATGAGAGTAGGCACCTGTGCATCAAGGAGAGAGAGAGGTTTTACTATTGCAAGGTCTGTGCTAGGAAATTAGGTCAGTGTGTAACTTGTCACTCAGGGATGTGAAAAATCCATGCTCCTGAGCAATGCAGTTAAACTGACCTAACCCCGGAGTAGACAGCATTAAGTTGACAGGAGAATTCTTCCATTGGCATAGCTACCACCTCCTGGGGAGGTGGAGTACCTACGCCAGTGAGAGAAGCCCTCCCATAAGCATAGGTAGATTCTTCACTGAAGCACTACAGCGGGCACAGGTGCAGTGTTTTAAGGGCCTTAGAGTTACCTGTATATAATAATGAGTCTGACATTAGTAATGTAGTGACACGAATAATAGTTAGCTGTGCTTATCGTTATACTGTCTATTGTTGCTTAAACCGTACAAAGGAGTCCACCCTCTCTATAACCAGGGGGAGGTGAGCATTCCCATAGCCAAGCCCTGCTCACAATTATCATGGAGTCTCCAGGAATTAAAGATTAATCTTGAACTAAAGATTATGTCATGTGATGAAACCACCAGGAATACGTTCAACCAAAATTGGCAACCCTAGTTCCAGCTCACGTTACAACAGAGCCTGGGTTTCTTTCTCTCTCTCACATACACAAAATCAATTGGCTGGGCCAGGCTTAAAACCCCTCTAAACCTGGGTCAGAAACTTGTAAGAGCCCAGCTAACTGCACAGAATAGACATACACCCAGATGTTAAAGTAAGGGGCTGTGGTGTGGAGCAGAAATTGTCCTCTGCTAGAAGCAAAGTTGAACTCTCCCTGAGTTAGGTAAACAGTGATGGCTCCCTCTTGTTTCAATTTACTTTAATCGTTGTCTGCTTGCAATAGAATAAGGTCCTCTTTTGTTTCACATTTAAATGTATATATTAAAATTGCAACAAGTATTTCTCAAATGATGATTTGAATACTTTCTTGGCAATAGAAAAACTACAATGAATAAAGGTAACTTTTATGTACAAAACTTCCTTGGATCAACAGTTTTGCCCAGCCCGTCCAATTTACACCCATATCCGAGATACCAGAACTAAGGATAGTTGTGTGACAAACTGATGAATGTTAGGCAAAATAACTCGTTAATGAGGATGCCAGACACTTAACAATTTGTATATTTGTTTTGCATCAAGTAGTTTTTGTTACACAACTATAGTCCTGTTTTACCTAGTCAGGTTTTGCTAACATGGTATTGCAGTCTGGCCCTGTCTTTGTGAAGCTGGATATCCCGAATAACATCCATAAAATAAACTATGAAGGGTCAAAGATGTGAAGGCTTTCTACTGGTCAGGCTTGCAATTCATTAGGCTAAGCTACCTTGTCAAAGAGCCTGAACCAGGAGGATAACTTTTTTTTCTTATGGCACTGTTTGCATGTCTAATGGTTCCTTGTTCATTTATACATAAATGTAAGGAAAGGCTTGGTGAAACAAGGCAGGGATTTGTGGAGCTATTTGGGCTTCTCCTCATGATTAATGAGGGTAGTTATACTGGTATTTATTCCTTTATGCTGGTACAATTACATCCACCCTAGGAGATTGCATCCCTTTAACTAAATCACTTATTCTGCCAGTTTAATTAAATTGTTGTGTAGACCACTTCTTAGTTGTCTTCCCCGTGTCCCCAAAATCTCCAGAAATGTTTTAAAGGAAATGGTCTATTTTGAAGAAGAAAATGGAGAAGGAATCAGAAGGGCAATACTGAGCAGCATAGTATTAACTACTGCATCAGAATATATTCCTCAAGAAGGTTCTGAGTGCTACTCCTGTTGACTGACATGAGCAACACTTTCTAGGGTGCACTAGTGTTGCTTGAGGCGGGCAAGTACTGTCTGGAAAATAAATGGGTTCAGGAGCTCTGGGGAGACCAGTGGTGCTGCAGGCTTTGAGACAGACAATGGAAAGTAAACATAGCTAAACAGTAGAAAAAACTCTCTTTATTCTTCACACTGTGTTGAGGGAAAAGGGGTGGCACAAACTCAAGATTGCTGTGGCAGTTGCTTTTTGCTCTACTGTAAATTATTCCCCTGGCAAGTTATGAAACTGAGTGGCACACTGTTCTGGACAAATCCTACACCAGCTTTAAAAGCTATTTGTGGTAATACTGATGAAAGCCACTGTGAAGTAATGTGGCATACTTGCTGCTGCCACTTCACTGTTAATACCCAGCTGTTTCCATACCAGAGCTTTTGTTTTGTTTTGGGCACGCATCTGGGTTTAGTGTCTTCTATTTTCTGTGATTTGCCGATCCTCATAGGTGAGAAACAGAGCTGCTGGAACAGAAATTGAATAAGCAATATGAACAATTGCAAAATTTAGCTCTTCACATTGAGGGAGATTTTTTTCAAAAGTGTGAATGGCAGTTAGGTACCAAATTCCCACAAAGTCAGTGGGTGCCTAACTGCCATTTGTACCTTTTGAAATCTGCCCCATCATGCTACGCTAATTTCCATCAAAAGTTAGCTCTCTCACAGTGGTGTGCAAGAAAATGTGTTCCTTTCTTTAGGATACCACTATGAACAAACATTGACTAGTGGCAGTTACTGTAGCTGACTTATTCCAAGTAAATACTATTGTTTGGGATCAAGATAAAAAGGATAAAATATGCTTGCTTTAAACTGACTGTAGTTTTAAGCACTAATCCCAACCTCTACTTTTTGCTCCCGGCTATTAGTTTAGTCACAATTGGAATATTTAACTCTTTTTTTGAAAAAGTAAAAAATCAGACAGTGAGTAAAGAGGATTTGAAGTATTAAAGATCACTTTGAAAGCAATTAACTTTTCTAGAATACTGACTAGATAAGGACCTCCTTCTGCAAGTCACATATGAAAAGCCACCTGCTCCCTGAAATTTACTCAATAACATCCATGTGCCACTCTTTCTTAAATTGTTGTTAGATTGTGATCTCCCTGGAGTAAGGATATTGGTTTTGTCTAGAAATGTCACTTGTTAGATGTAATGTGTAGTTAGTGCTGTAATAAAACAGTTTTGCATTATAACACTACTAAATTGTATGAATATTCTATAACTTGCTTTGAGAAAGAGGGCATGGGCCATATAATTTTTTCTCATATTCCTCATGCAAGGGATGTTAGGAGCAGAAATCTTGCTTTTTTGAGGCCAAAGTCTGTTAGTGGAGGGGGGGTGAAGGCAATGTGACATCGCCCACTTGCCCTTCTGCACAGTAAGGTTTCTGAGTTTTTAACATCACCCATTTGCCCTTCTGCACAGTAAGGTTTCTGAGTTTTTACAGGGCCATACAGCATCCCTTGAGAAGCTAGTGAGTATTTTCATGAGTAAGTTAATGCACACACTTGAGTGAACTACTATATTCCTTCATAAATTCATCTGTATGGGGAAGAGTGTGGGGAGTGAGCCAAGCAAAGGTGGGATAGGTCATGGCAGAAAAGGCCCTTGAGGAGTTATGGAGAGGAATGGGGAGCCTTTGCTATACCATGGGTGGTATGGGCCTGAGATAAATGAGGAAATCCTATGTCTTTCAAGGCATCTGTGGGTTAGGAGTGTCCCATCCATTGCCCACTCTGAATGGGCAAACACTATACCCAGTCTCGGTGTGGTGGAGACTTCCAAGCCTCAAGTCCTTAGATTGTTCTGCCCAATGAGATGCTTTTCTGCAGCACATGCAATGCATGCCTAAAAGGTGTGTGTGAGAGGAGGGCAGTTTCAGAGACACAATATGCTTTATAAGGTTGTGATGAAGCAGAGAAACTGCCAGCCAGCACATGAAGTGTTAAAGAGAGCCTTTGGGCCCAGGTAATCCCCTCCCTCCTCTCATCTTATACCTGCAGTTAATGCCAGGTGTGGAGGGGGAAGAAAAGGAGAGAGCCAGGCTCAAATTGGGGCTATCTGGCAAAGGGGCAGGAGCTAGTCGCCTCTATAACTGAGGGGAAGGATCACTAACTTGCCTGCCAAGGCAGCCACATGGAAGGAACCACTGTCTCCCCAGCCACGGGAGACTGTGGAGGAGACCTAGGAACCTCTGGCACTGTGGGCGACTGAATGGGCAAAGCCCAGGGACATTGTGGGGCTTGACCTCACTAAAACTTTCAGCTGCCCCGCCCAAAGGAGCCTGGGACTGTGACAAGGCCTTGCTCAAGACCAACAAGAGGACCCTAGTGGAAGCAAGCTGCCCAACTAAATGGACTATCTGGGCCACGTCCAAACTGAACAGACACTGGTAGGAAGGAGCCCACGGCAATGGATTTAGACCAGGGCTGGATTAACCCATAGGCTAGTAAGGCTATAGCCTTAGGCCCGTCCATGTTTAGGCCCTACGTTAGGCCCTAATTTTTAGGCCCTACGTAGGCCCTTCTTCCATATTGAAGTAACAGCTGAGGAATGGTAGTGGGGCCACTGGAAATTTTCTGTCTCATTAGATATTGCTTTGAACGAATTAATCCATCAAGATTGTGAATTCAATTTACGATGGTTGTGATTTTGTCTTTGTGGGCTAAGTAAGTGTGTGTGGGCCCAAACAATATTAAACTTTGTACACAGTATGCCCACATTGGAAAATAGAAACCATGTCAAAGAAAGGAGGATGGCAGAAATTGAAGGAGGCCAAAGAAAGACGGCAAAGACAAAATGTAGTGCTGAAAAGTACTCTTCTCTCCTAATGTTTTTTTCCTTCTACTAAGTCTGGTGGTGAGGAAGTCCAGATGAATACCAGCCCAAGTGAACCTGCTGTGCCTGTGCCTGATGAAAAGGAGCAGCCTCCTGCGGCTTCTCTAGCTGCCGTCTCGACCCACTCCTCTGAAGACTTTCCCAGTGATAGTAATACAAAAATATCCTCCTCCAACAATCCAGGCGAGTGGGACATGACTTCTCAAGATCTTATTGCATATTGAACTGAGAGAGGCCCACAGAAATGCCAGAATCTAGATGCTGATTTTTCATTGACTAAGCAAAAGTACACCAATCAGAATAGTTATCTGACCAAAGCAGTGTTTGAATATGTGAAGCCTAACAAACAGATTGGCAAGCAAGTTGTACTGTTTTTATTGCTGCCTGTTTTCTGATACCAAAAAGTGGGCAATGTTCTGCAAAGCCTTTAGTGATTGGAAGAATACTGCATACATTACCAATCATACAATGGGTGAGCAGCATACATTGTCAGTTAGCAGCTACCATGCCCCAAAGAAAGTTAGTGGCAGAACTGATACCCAAATGGAAAACTAGTTTTTTGGAAGCTCATGCTTATTGGAAGAACGTTCTCAGACACGTAGCTGAAACCAGTTTTTCTTGCTGAGTGTGGTCTGCCATTCTGTTGCTCAATCGAGACTGCTGAATCGAAACAGAGTGGCAATTACTATGGCGTTCTAGAGCTATTTGGTAAGTTCAACCCTTTCTTAGCTCAGCACATCAATAAACACACAAATCGTGGAAAAGGCCATACATCATATGATATCTATTAAAGACTATTTGTGATGAATTCATTGCACTGCTGGTAAAGAAGACCCTATCAGCCATTGTAGGTGAGATCAAAGATGTGGGATATTTTTCAGTGTCCGTTGATTCAACACCAGATGTGTCACGTGTAGATTAGCTGACTGTCATCTTGCATTATGTGCTACCCAGCGGACCAGTTGAGCATTTCACAACCTTCATAAACATCACCAACCATACAGGGGAGAAACTTGCCTCGTACCTGCTCAATTTCCTCACCAAAAACGGGATTGACTTCAGCCTTTGTTGTGGCCAAACCTATGACAATACAAGTAATATGAGTGGCAAATATTCAGGGATGCAGCAAAAATAAGAGTGCAATGCTTTGGTTGATTACATACCATGTGCTGCACCCTCACTTAACCTTGTTGGCCAGTCTGCCTTGGATTGTTGTGTTGAAGCAGTTTCTTTTTTTGGATTTGTCCAAGAATTGTACAGTTGTTTTTTTCTCTGCATCAACCAGTTGTTGGATGATTCTTAGAGATTCACTACCAAAGGAATGCTCAGTGCCCAAATCACTCTTAGGGACATGGAGTGCTAATGCTGAAGCTGTGAATGCAGTTGTTCTGGGATACCCCAACGTCCTTGAAGCACTAGAGAGCATCAAGGATGATGAATCTCAAAAATCAGCACAAGAAAAGATGCGAAGATCCTATGATCCTGTGATGCAATGCACACTTTGGAAGCTGGTATTTTGTGTGAGGTCTGGAATGATATACTTGAGCCATTCAGACAAATCCAGCTTAGGTGCAGTCTAAGATTGCAAAGTGCTCAAATTGACCTTTCCACTGCTGTAAACCTACTGAGGAGTCTTGGAACTGTTCTTCAAGAAGTGCATGATAGTTTTGATGAGTATGCAATTCAGGGGCTCCAAGGACTGCTAACCATGAATATAAGTCAGCCAAATGCTGTAAAAGACAGAAAACATGCAACAATGCAACTGCCCCCTCATTCAGTGACAAGGAGGCCTTCAGGAGTTAATATCTTCATCTCAATCATCGACAAACTGAAAAGTTCATTAGAACATCAGATCAAGACTTACAAAAATATCGACAAAACCTTTAGCGTACTTACAGATTTTTTGCCTAACATTTCAAGTTCCAAAATCAGTGGAGGTATCAAACTTGTGTCAGAAGTACCCAGATGATCTCCCAGTACATTTTACTAAAGAATTTCTTCAATTTGTTGAATTCACATCACTCTCAGATATAGAGAGAAAAGATGATGAAAGCAAATCTATTTGGATGTACCAAGTTACCGATGAATCCAATGTGATAGAATGTTTTCCCAAATGTTGAAAATGCATTATGGCTGTATTTGTCACTAAGATCACTAACTGTGGTAGAGAACATTCCTTCTCTCTTCTAACAAGGGTAAAAAATGTCCTCCGATCCGCCATGACTCAAGAGCATCTCAGTGCTTTGTCCCTCTGAGCATTGAGGATGAAATCATCAGGTCTTTGAATTACGATGACATCATTCATGACTCTTTTTTTTCCCCTAGCTTTAGCTGTGGCAACGTATTTGAAGAATTGAGTGTAATGAGAGTAGAATACATTTGTTAATTTTACATAAATTATTATGTAAATATGTATGTAGATGTTTGACTTCATAATTTTTTTTGCAATATGTAATTCATACTTGAGCCCTTCCTGCCTATTAGCCTTAGGCCCCTTATAACCTTAATCTGGCCCTGATTTAGACTCCCGGCCAGGAGGGTGATCCCTGTTCATGGTCTGACAAACACAGCACCCTGGGCTGGGACCCAGTACAGAAGGAGGGCCTGGGTCCATCTACCTGCCCCGCGCCTTAAAGATTGAGACCTTGCAACCAAGCATGGGAGTGAAAGCCACATGCTCTAACTATTAGGCTGTCCAGCCTTCCAGGCTGCCTGTTACAAAGAAATATGGTGCTAAAATACCTAGTTACAGCTCTACCCCCATACTATTTATTTATTGGGTCACAACAGGCCATAAACTTTTACAAATGAGTCCTGAGCCCAAAAAGGTTGAGAACCGCTTGACTAGATGACCTCTCGTGGTTCCTTACAGCCCTATATTTCTGATTTCCTGTTGTTTCAGAGTTGGTTACCATTTATTAATTTTATTCTAGTAATAGCTAGAAGCCCTAGGCAAGAACATGGCCCTGTTGTGTTTGCACATCGGTGATCACATAGTAAGAAACAGAAAAGGAGTACTTGTGGCACCTTAGAGACTAACCAATTTATTTGAGCATAAGCTTTCGTGAGCTACAGCTCACTTCACAAAAGCTTATGCTCAAATAAATTGGTTAGTCTCTAAGGTGCCACAAGTACTCCTTTTCTTTTTGCAAATACAGACTAACACGGCTGTTACTCTGAAACCTGATAGTAAGAAACGGTCACTCCCCTGAAGAGCTTGCTCTTTTATTAGACAAGATGGTCAAAGCATGTGGGGAAAGTACTATGACTCCCATTTTACACATGAGAAACTAAGGAACATGACATGCCCATGGTAACACACACAATATGGGGCAGACCTGGGAGTTGAACCAGATCACCTGATTCAGTCCTGTGCATTAACTTCAAGACCATCCTTCCCCTCTGCCATTTTTCATTTAATAACCAGGAGCCTGTTTAGTGGCATTGCTTAGCTGCAGCTGTCACAATTACTTCCAAGGATGCTCTTGAAGTACTACTATACAGCTATTTTAATGGCTAATGGACACTCTTTTCCTCTTACCATTTGCCTTAGTTTTATATACTGCATGCATGGATGAGCAGATGGACAAAGGATGGAAGACAGGGCTGCAGCCAGAATGTTCAGCTGGTAGGGGATAGAAGGCTGTACTTCAGCAGTCTGGTCTAGCTTTCCAGACAGGTTGAAAACAGGCAACTGTCACCTTAAAGATTAGCCTAGGCTATATCAAGCCTGGAGTCTGAAATTGTCAGACTGTCTCTGAACATTAGTGTTTCTGTTTACAAAAAAGTATTTACTATTGTTTTGACACTAAGATAGATAAAAGTTTGGTTTGTGAATTTGCATATGTAGCTTTTTTTTTTTTTTTTTAAAATAGCTGGCAGAAAGATGGTATCCTGGCATAAAAGCCTTCCCATTTTCTGATGTAGGAAATTACATTTTGGGTAGGTTCCAGGCTAAGAAGCTTTATTTGTTTGTTAAAGAGAGGTGACCATGCAGGCAGACATATAATATTGACTTTATCTAGGTTTGTAGGGAGAGAAACAGATTTTCAAAAATAAAATTTGTCAGAACCTGCAGATTTCAAATATGTATTGTGTACACAATACATTAGTCTCTATTATGTTTTAAGTAGCATTGAGGGTAAAATCACTTGTTCAGATCACGTTATATTAGTTGCCAGTAGAGAGTCACTCCTTGCCCACAATTACAAGGGCAGAAATACCATAGGAAATAACTACTGTGTTTCACATAGTGGTGTGAAGTAACAGTGGGTAAATGTTGACTTTAAATAGCTACCACTGTAGTTGTCTGAACTCATGCATAAAGTTAGTAATTGGTACACTTGGAGTAAAATTGTTTTTTAGGGTTTGTTTTTTAGTCCAGGGTACATGGTTGTGAATATAACTGTACAGAATAATTGGATTTCATGAGTTGAGTTTTTCTGTACCAAAAGGGAATGTTTTCTGAAGTCATACAACAAGTAAAAGGGGGAAAAATTAAAACAGTACAGATTGAGCTAACCTTTGGCTCATGTTTTTGAATAATATGTTTTTTAAATCTGCTATCTGTCTGTCTCCATCTTTCACACCACATGTTCACATCTAGAGTCAGTGTAGAAAGGCCTAGCAGAATGGAGAAAAAAATAGGCCTGTCAATCGATTAAAAAAATGAATAGCAATTAATCACACTGTTAAACAACAATAGAATGCCATTTATTTTAAATATTTTTGGATGTTTACTATGTTTTCAAATATATTGATATCAATTACAACACAGTACAAAGTGTACAGTGCTCACTATATTTGTTTTGATTACAAATATTTGCATTGTAAAAAACAAAAATATTGTATTTCTCAATTCACCTCATACAAGTACTGTAGTGCAATCTCTTTACCATGAAAGTTGAACTTACAGATGTAGAATTATGTACAAAAAACTGTTTTATTTTTGAATGTAATCTAAAACTTTAGAGCCTACAAATCCACTACCCGGTACTACTACTTGGTCAGCCAATCACTCAGACAAACAAGGCTGGTTACAATTTGCAGGAGATATGTCCCTTCATGTTTCAACCACCATTCCGGAGGACACACTTCCATGCTGACGACGGGTTCCGCTTGATAGCGATCCAAAGCAGTGTGGACTGACACGTGTTCATTTTCATCATCTGAGTCAGATACCACCAGCAGAAGGTTGATTTTTCTTTTTTGGTGGTTTGGGTTCTGTAGTTTCCGCCTTGGAGTGTTGCTCTTTTAAGACCTCTAAAAGCATGCTGCACACCTCGTCCCTCTCAGATTTTGGATGGCCCTTCAGATTCTTAAACCTTGGGTCTAGTGCAGTAGCTATTTTTAGAAATCGCACATTGGTACCTTCTTTGTGTTTTGTGAAATCTGCTGTGAAAGTGTTCTTAAAACGAATATGTGTTGGGTCATCATCCGAGACTGCTATAACATGAAATATACACAGAATATGGGTGACACAGAGCAGGAGACATACAATTCTCCCCACAAGGAGTAGTTACAAATTTAATTGATGCGTTGTTGTTAGCTTTTTTTTTTTTTTTTTTTTTAACGAGCAACATCAGCATGCAAGCATGTCCTCTGGAATGGTGGCCAAAGCATGAAGGGCATACGAATGTTTAGCATATCTGGCATGTAAATACCTTGCAACACCGGCTACAAAAGTGCCATGCAAACACCTGTTCTTTCAGGTGACACTGTAAATAAAAAGCAGGCAGCAGTATCTCCTGCCAATGTAAACAAACTTGTTTGTCTTAGCAATTGGCAGAATAAGAAGTAGGACTGAGTGGACTTCTAGCTTCTAAAGTTTTACACTGTTTTGTTTTTGAGTGTAGTTATATAACCCCAAAAAATCTGCATTTGTAAGTTACACTTTCACAATAAAGGGATTGCACTTCAGTACTTGTATGAGGTGAACTGAAAAATACTATTTCTTTTATCATTTTTACAGTGCATATATTTGTAATCAAAAATAATATAAAATGAGTACTGTGCACTTTGTATTCTGTATTGTAATTGAAATCAATATTGAAAATGTAGAAAAAAAATCCAAAAATTAATAAATTTCAATTGCTATTCTATTGTTATAAGTGCAATTAATCGTGATTAATTTTTTTAAGTTAATCACATGAGTTAACTGCAATTAATTTACAGCCCTAAGAAAAAACAAAACCCAGGGCAGCTTCTTGCAGTAGACTCATTTTAATAATTGACTTCAGTTTGAGTTAATAAGCTTCTGAGACAAAGCTGTGGACGCACTACGATTAACTTTCCTAAAGAAATATGAGAATGTGCTTTCACCCAAACAAGCCCTTCAACTCTTCACCTCCAGTATGAAAGTGATAGATAAAACCCTAGATCTGACACAAACAATAACTACGCAAACATACAAATCATAAACTTGCATGCCTTGTAGGGGTATTTTGGATGTGTCCAGCTGCTATCACAGTTTTGCTCCTGTGATATACTGTCTATCATTTTTACCTTAATTTTTGAGGGTGCTTCCATAGTATGCTTTTCAGAACTGTGTACAGTTTATACTAGTGTATTTTGATGATGATCATGACCATTATTCCATTAAATTTCTTGTCCTTGATGCTTTAAATAGATATCTTGGGTCAAAATCTGTCCTCACGCTCATCCAGCTGTTGTAGTTACACCATGATTTGGCCTCTTTATGTTTTGCCAATCAGTTGCCTTGTGAAAGAAGCTTTGGCTTGGAAATGTTTTGTTTGTTTGTTTTTTCTCTCCAAGCTTTGGCAATAGATTGTATATAGAACCAAGGATTTATTTCCAAGGCATGTGAATTAACTGCAAGAGTATGTACTTTTTTTATTTTTTCCCCTTAAGTAATCTGTTGTGGTCTGTTGTTAAGATTAACTTTCACCAGCTTCTTGTCTTGTATTTCTGCAGTTTGCATGATATTTGAAGACTATTATTGGGACTCTATATATACAATTAGGAAATTTTAAATTTCCAACTTTCTCAGATTTCAGTTTAAATGTTGTAACCAAACCTGCAGCATTGTGGAGCTGGATTTTTTTTGTGTGTGTCAGATTGTTCTATTGCTTTATACGTGTGTCGTATCTAATGGCAGTTGACACCTGCACCTGTAATTAATGAACAGGTTACAGCATTTTATTTGTATTAATGTCTTTGGCAATTTACAAAAATCCATAATTTTCTTTATTTTAAAACGACATTTATATTTATTTTAAATTTACCGATGAAGAGAAACTGGCCTTCAGTGTGTTGTTACATCTTTGCTAAAATCAGTATGATTCAGGAGCTAATAAAGTTACCCTGAAAATGAACATGATTTTAAAGAAAATACACGATCATAGAAATAAATGTGATTCATTAGCACTGCTTCCAATTTGGAAGTCAGTTTTGCTTTCTACTAAATATCATCTGATCCAGTACATATGCGTTGCAAGGAAAAAAGGAAATTCACATTTCCAAGGTTATATTACATATACACTGTTATTGCTACATAGATGTAAGATGAGTCAATTAACCGCTACAGTGCCTTGTAAGAAGAGAATGCTGCTTTAAGAACATATTCAGTCACCTTTATCCACATAGAATAATACCTTACTCTGCAAATAATGCTATTGGAAATCAATAGGCCTGTTTGCACGGTAAGCTGCCATTCAGAGTCAGTAAGGGTGGCAGAATTGGGTCCTTGGTGTTTAAGTATGTCTGCATTTTCACTACACCAGTCTGGGCTGATGGGCTGCTCTTCATCTTGTCTGTGTCAGCATAAACCTCCAATTTGTAATACAGTATGTTCTGTTTGGTGCCCTCTGGTAGCATCCCACTCTGCCCCCCCCACCCCCCTCCCAGGTCTTGTTTGGTTTGTCTTGCAGAAAGATATAGAAAGCCCAAGTCAGAAATCTTTTAAATATTCCTATCCTGGCTGAATCTTCTGCCTCTCTGACATTTTGGCAGAAAATACTTCTCTCTTAAGCTATTGCAGTAGGCTTTGTGTATAAATGGGGTTAACATTGCTGCTCAACTCTGGCCTTGGCAGAACAGCTAGGATCTTAAGCAACAGCCTCACCCGGTCATGCAAATGTAAGGCTGATTTTTGGCCCCCTGAGTATACTCCTTCCCAGTATGTCCTTGTAGCCCACTGAAAACATGGAGTGTGGCCAAACCAGCCAACGCCTGCTTACAGGAGGTAAGAGAGATTGGTGGGTGAGGTAATATCTTTTATTGGACCAACTTACAGAAGGTTAGTGGTGCTGGGACAGTTTGTATAGTGGGGGTATACTGTAAACCCTGTGTAGGATGGAAACCACTTTGAGCTAAGGGGGAGCTGCCACACCCCCAGCACCTCTAGTTCCAGCACTTCTGCAGGAGGTAATCATTTTTGGTGACCTGGGATTCAGCTAAGGCTGTGTTTTATTTAGTTAGTCAGTTAGTCAACCCTGCTCCTTATTTTAGTGGTGACACTTCTGGAGGCATTTATGCAGCATTGAACTCTCTTCAACCTACCTCCAGCTAGCAGTGCAAGCTCTGGGCTATTTGCTACCCCAAATAAGATGAGGAAATACAAGCTTCCTCCCAGCCTGCAGTAGCTCTTGCAGTAAACGTTTTGTTGCTTTGGGCATTTGCTTCATTTAACTATGAGGTAGTTGGCCCTGACAACTGCTAGTTATGTCTCTCATGCAGCCCTTATGGTTCTTATAGCTCCTGCTGTGTCACCAGCTCTGGTCACTTTGTCCCATCTATGCTTTGTCTTAACCATTCCTTTTCTTCCTTGCTCTCAACCCTCAGCTGAAGTGAAAAGGGTTGAGAAGGACTTGTGTGATTGCTACTCTCCTGAGGGAGACCACGACCATTTAGAACTAATAAGTGGGATAAGACCTCTAGACTGCCTTCTTTAGTGCACACAGAAGTATGTCAGAGTACAAGACAGTAGCTATTTTATTTACACAGCTAGAAGGAATAGACACTTTTTTTTAATGGAAGCTTGGTTGCTGTAGAAAACTTTTCTTGGCAGTGTACCTGTCGCTTGGTGACCTCCCGTCTTTAAGAACCACTGTGGTATTGGCTTTGGGATCCTGAGCTCATGGGAAGTCACAGTTTGACATGAGTTCTGGTTGCTGTTCATCATAAAGAAGATGAACAACCCATCAATCCTGGATTGGTCTGGTGAGATTCAGAAAACCAAGTAGCAGGTAACTACATTTCTGTTTCTTCTTTGAGGTTGTGACAAATGTGAAGAGTAATTTAATTTTTTTTTAAAGTGACCTATAGGCCCAGGTTTATTTCTGGTATCATTCAGATCCACATAAAGAAATAAGAATGAGGCTTTCTGTTGTCTTTGTACAGAATTTTAAAATAAACAAAACTTAATTGTTCCATCCTGGCTAAGTGCTGTAAGAACAAATGCACAATTTTGTGCTCTTAGTACTTGAGGTAGGCAGGTGTTGGACTATACAGTGTATCAGCACTTTTATTGTTCTACTTTATTATTAATTATTATATTGCAGTAGTGCCTAGAGGCCCCAATCACAGACCGTGGCTCCATTGTGCTAGACATTGGCAGGTGATTCTGCTCTGTGTTAATAGCAGAGAGAAATGAACAAAATTCCTTAGCTTTGTAGTGCTTCAGAGATCAAGAATCTTGTAAATTTTACTTCGCTTCATGCATGGGGTGCTAAGCAGCAGGAGTGTGGTGTTAAGGAGAGAGAACAAAAGTGGAAAGCTCTGGGGTAGGAAAATCATATAGGATGGTTGATTAGTGGAATAACAAAGAAACGGAAAGGAGGGGGATGAGATCCCATGGAAATAACAAGTAGCAGGTAAAGCTAAACTGCGGGCTTGTCTTCACTTTCCAGTGGATCGATTTAGCAGGTCTAGCCAATTTCTCTCCCATGACTCCGTTACTCCACTGGAATGAGAAGGGTAAGGGAAGGCAATGGGAGAGCGTCTCCTGTCGAAATCACATAATGTGGACCCCGCGGTAAGTAGATCCAGGCTATGTCCATTTGAGTTGCACTACTAATGTAACTCAAATTGGATAGTTTAGATCGACTTTCCCCTGTAGTGTAGACCTCCCGTGTAGACCTGAATGGGAGTGAAGGACATAGTGAGACATGTATGTCTTCCTACTACTGGATGTTTATTCCAATCAGGAAAGAAAAAAGCGGGGAATAAATCTACCACTCACAATCTGTTCATTCACACTTGCTAATATCTATGTCTATATTTAATAATAAGGGTAACTTGCTCAAGGTTGTGGAGTCAGCGTTACGTACTGCCAAGCAGGAGACCCAGGGTAGATTGCTATCCATGCACTCTTGCAGCAGGATTGGGAGTGGGAGTGATGGACTTTTAGAAGCAGAGTATTAAGGTTATAGACATGGTAGGAGAGGCAGTATTGTAACTTGTTTAAGATACACCTCTCTATTGAGGTAAGCAGGGGCACTCTTGGATTCTAAAAGGTGTCCTATCCGCTTTACTGGGAGGATGGATGTAGTGATATCGATGGCAGGAATCTTCAGCATCTGGATGGCACGAGGAAGACCCTCAGAGAAAGAGCAGTTTTCTATGGGATTGTAACAGTTCAGGATATCACATTAATTGTCACTAGATTTATCTTGCTTGTTAACCACAATATAGTTGTTTTTTTAAGCTTGTTTTTTTTCAGCAAGGTTTTAGAGAAAACCATCTCATCACCTCTCCCAACACAATCTCTTATTTTTAAAATATATTTATAGTGACTTTCACAGCACAAAGTCTTCCCTTCAGTTATTCTAATGCTGACCTCCTTGCCTCTGATTCTCTCTCTTATACTCCAATTTCAGTGTGGCTGGCTTTCAGTGTATCAATCACTCATTGCTCCTTCAACTTCTTGTTAGAGGAGCTTGTGTCTGAAGCACTTGAGTCACACCTCTCTAACTACTCCTTTTTTTTCATCATTGTATGCAGTTTCAGAGTAGCAGCCGTGTTAATCTGTATTCGCAAAAAAGAAAAGGAGGACTTGTGGCGCCTTAGACTAACAAATTTATTTGAGCATAAGCTTTTGTGAGCTACAGCTCATTTCATCGAATGCATCCGATGAAGTGAGCTGTAGCTCACGAAAGCTTATGCTCAAATAAATTTGTTAGTCTCTAAGGTGCCAAAAGTACTCCTTTTCTCATTGTATGCAGTGCTATCCTAGCCAGTTTATGTTCCTTTTGTCCCTTTCACCGTGTCTCTAGGCTCTGTCCTTGGCTCTTCTTTCCACATATTTTCTCCCTCTAGGAAATCTTATTTCTGTGTTCAACCTTATGTATCACTTTCTTATAGGTCATGCCCAACTCTACACATTTTTTTAACTCTGATTTCTCTGTCTGCCTTTTGGGTTTCTGTCAGCTCCAGGCTACATCATAATTTTCTGCTGTTGAATGGTTCAAATAATGAAGTTCTCCTTTTCCCCATGTCCTTCCTTATACTTATGCAGAGTGATCACGCTGTGGCATTCTTCTGCTTGGGAGTGCAAGGGTGTAGGACGCCTGCACACACCATGAAATGACAAAAGCAAAGGAGTTCAAAGTAACAGCTGCTATTCTGGCCTTAACTTGCAGCCTAATGCCTTATTTCATGTCATGGGTGAAGAAGAACAATGTTGGCGTTAATTTTGTTTAAATATTTTAGACTATACCAGAAAATGTTAAAAAGGCCAAATGAAGTTGGGCTTTTTAAAATTAATTTGTTGCTTGATTGACTGAAGTGTTAAGAATGATTGAAATGGTGAAAATCTAGCTGGTATTGTGTGTCTTTGTCGTGTGTCAAGCTTGAACAGACGCTGATGTTTTTAATAAAAAGCCAGACATTTAATTTCAAGAAATATACAGGTCATATGCAAAAACACTTGCAGTTTGTGACTTTTGGTTGATTTGTAGAATTATTTCCTTGGGAGTCTGTTGTTGCCCTTGAGACTTGTACTGAAAGTTATAAAAGTGTTCCAAGTTTTTGTGAATTACATAAACTTTAGTTTTCCTTGCTAGCAATGTGCATTTTTGACATACTGAAAGTTATCGTAGGCACTAGCAGTAGCCTACACTTGATTTCTTGGATTAGTTTTTTCCAGTTCTCTGGTTTAATGGTGCAGGCTGCTGCTTATTCTTTCCCTTTGGACCAGAGCAAGATAACTGTTAACTGTAGAACTTGGAAAGCAAATATTTACAAGCTAGATTTAAAGGGACTTAAATCTTAAAAAGTCCCTTTTTTTATTTTTCATTTTTAGTGTGTATAATTGTGGTCACACTTAATTTTCTGAGTAAATTGCCGGGTACATATGGCTGCAACTGGAACTTGTGGATGGGGGTGAAAAATGTGAACGAGGTGAAATTCTTTGGCCTATGCTATACAAGAGGTCAAACTAGATGATCATAATGGTCCCTTCTGGCCTCAAACTATTAATGTGTAACTGCAGAAATGATGGGAGAGACCTATAAAACCTGCTTTTTAGAAACTTACTATCTGTTTATAGAGCCAAGTATGATAAACTTAGATATGTAGCCGTAGGCAAGATGTTTATCATTTTGTTCAGTCTGCACACACATTAAGGTGGCCATTGCTGCAGCCCACACTCACATGAGTTTGAATTTGGGTCCTGAGAATAGCGCAATAAAATTAAGCACAGTGTCTGCCTTTTGACCCTGGCTGATCAAGCCCTTCCCATGCTGCTATAACATATACTTGCCTACACTAGGAAATGGAAAAGCCACAGTCTCGTAGCCATTCATGGAGCTCTGCCTCCTAGCTTCTCCTACTTGCCCCAGCTTTGCAAGGAGAGTCAATAGGACAAAGCTAGAGGAGAAGCTGAGATGCAGAATACCCTGAGGAGCTGATATGCCTTTTGCCTGCCCAGCAGCAGGTGGGAAGTGCATTTACCAGAAGTGAAGACTTTAAATGGGAATAATTTCAGGTAGTTGGTGTGATGATAAACCCCATATTCTTCATAGAAATATGGTTATGATATGAATACGGCATAACTAAGATATACTTTATGCAAGATGGCTCATGTAAGATATCATTGGAAAGGTTATGACTTACTGAATGTGATTATCCAATTTGTATGCATGTATCATTTCTGTATATAAAGTTAAGAATACTGACTATGTAACAATTTAAACTGTGTGTGTACTTGGGGGGAGGGGGGAACGCCCACCAGACAATAGGCAATCCTCCTGAATGACCCATTTAAGGAGGACAATAGAACTCTGAAGACACTAATCTCTTCTTCCTGAGAGGCGTCCTGGGACATAGCTGTGACACTACGAGGTCAGGTGATAATGTCACCTGATGCAAAATACCCCCTTGGATATTGCTGGTACTTTTCCACTGTAGGGGGTTGGGTATCAAAGGATTCCTGCCTTAAGTAAATCCTTTTAAGTCTGGGGAGGGGGTTGATCTGGACTCTTCTCCACTGCCTTCCCCCAAAAAGAAAGACTGCTAAAAACACCTGAAGAGATAAAGGCAAGGGCTGAGTCCAGACTGAGACACAGGAGTTTAGTCTGTAAAGAGAAATAACTGGAACTCGAATCTATAGAAACTCGCATCCTCCCTAAGTGAACATTTAAGGTGAGAAATTCTATTTTGTAACCAGTTTCTTTAAGATCTTAAGCTTAGTATGCATGTTTTTTGTTTTATTTGCTTGGTAATCTGCTTTGTTCTATTACTATCCTTGTAGTCACTTAAAATCTACCTTTTCTAGTTAATAAACTTGTTTTTGTTTGTTATTTAAACCCAGTTTGTGCAATCCATATCTTGGGGGTGGGGCAAGAAGTTGTGCATATCTCTCTTCACATTGAGGGAGTGGGCAAATTTTTATGAACTTGCGCTGTGCAGATCTTTCTATACAGTGCAAGACAGTATTATTTTGGGTTTATTCCCTAAAGGGGGTGTGCACCTGAGTGCTGGGGTAAGTCCCTTAAGCAGAGTCTTCCCAGAGCTGATCTCAGTGTCTGTGTCTTTCTGCAGCTGGGTGCTAGAGGAGGCTTAAGAGCCTGGCTGAGCAAGACATGGTAAAGGGGGGTTCAGGCTGGTGGAACAGGTGGGCTCAGTGGTATCCCAGTACATCAGGTGGCACTTTAAAGTGGGGCAACCCATCACATTTGGCCAGAAAACTGGGAGGGGGAGAAGCTTAGAAGAAGAGCCAAAGCCAGGCATGCTTGTGCTATACCTATGCACCATCCTCTACAATAGTGGTTCTTAATTTATGTCAGGCTGGACAGAGACCCTTCCACAGATGTCATTAGTCTTCTCTAAAAGTTCTACAATGCCTGATGTGCCTCAGGGGAAGGGCTACAGCTTCCCTTGAGGTGCTCTAGTTTGGTCGTGGGGCTCCCTGACCAGCTGAGATGTACCTGGAAACTAGGGAGAGCACTGTCTGTAGCAAGAGAGTCTGCAGAGCTCTTTCACCGGAGCGTCTCACAGAAATAAAAACACCAAATATAAGTAATGAAAAATATAAGACAAAAAGAGCGCACCCTACCAGCGTGCAACACTGACACATTCCAGCCAGCTTCAAACATGGGCTGTAGTCCATTAGGAAAAGCTTGCTTTGACAAGGCATCAGACTGTGATCCATGTTCAGCATGGGACAGTCCATTACCGTTTGCTGCCCAGAGCTCTAAGTAAGAGAGGAGGTGCTCCCACAAAGAAGTAAGCTTGGTTGTAAGAGTTAGACAGGCTATTTCTAACAGAAGACTTTGCCTTCCTTAGAGAAGGCATGCCCAAAATCCTAGATCTGTTCTCCCATTAGCACACAAGTCTCTAGGAAGACGTTCTTCAAGTCTTTGGAGAAAAAATTTTCTGTTTCCCATTCTACGTAGATAAGCCTGCTACTCTCCCTGCTGTCTCCAAGGCAATTCTGTCTGCTTCCTACATACTATGAGACTTTAGGATCCCTGCCATGCACCATTATGGCAATTACCTTGTTGCTGAAAAAGCTCACCTTTTACAGTGGGGTATTTGCCCTCAAGTATGTTTGTTAGAAAATTTTAAGACTAATTTCTGGAGGACACATGAGCTGGACCCCAACTTAATTTCAGCTGGCTCTGTAATGGCTCTTTATATTGGGGGACTGGTGGCTTCAGCCAGGTATCCCCTCCTGTGGATTTTCTTTATGCTGCTTTTGTGGCTGTGGACAGTTCTTGGCTTCCTCTTCTCCTCGTTAGTCACCTTGGTGGTGGGAGAGCCCTATGATTTTTGGTCCTGGAATGAGACGTTTCAAGCCATACAGAAATTCATGACTACCCCCTTTAACAATGAGAAACTGATCAGTGAAGCTTTTGATTGGGATCTGCATGAGGAGAACTGCCCTGATGGAGCCAAGGAAATTCTGCTCCCTTCTCCTCCTCTGGCCCCTGCCAGTTTCCTTCAGACCCCAGAAACATCTCTGGAAAGGAGGCTTGTATCAGGTCAGGGCCCTCAGAAATAGTCAAGTTGGGTGAAGTCTTCCTGGCTGGCTAAGGAATGCTTTTCACACCAGGGAAGGATTTTTCTTCCAGTACCAATGCAGGGAGGTCTGAGGATTGCTGGATAGTCTGTGAGCTCACTGGGATACCTCAAGACCCTCCCATAGAAATGCAGCCCTCTCCTCCTTCCAGTAAAGATGGAGCCTGTGTAAGGCTTGAATCACAATCTCTTGAATATCCATGCGCAATGAGCGAGGATAATAAATGAATATCTTAATTTTAGTTATTGTTTCTTTTAATTTTATTAGACTCCAGCTTCTAGTGATGGAATGCCTTTGTGCCTTTTTAATGTTGTTGTATCCCAACACTAACTGAACAGCTCTTAATTTTATCTTCCAAAAGAGATTTCCTAAGTATCATTAATAAACATTTTTTCTTCAGTTAAAAAGTCTCTCCAGTTTTGTTTTGGTGTTTTCATCAGATTCCTATTCAAACAGGAGCTCCAGAGTACTGCTTAGTTCTTTTATTCATTGATATACTGTCATGCCTCCCCATCCACTGATGTCAAGCTAGTCCTCCTCCTCTTCAAAACCTTCTCATCCTGTGACTTCTTCAAACTCTTCTGCTTGCCTTGCTGACCTTGCCAGAACACTCATCCTATTTTATTTATTTTAAAAACAACAACAAACTACTAGCATGGTGGCAGATAGAAAATGATCTGATCGAAGTTCATTGTCATGGCTGTCTGTGCTCCCAGCAATGGAATCTTCACTGTGACAGATGTAAAATGAATCTAACAAGCTTAAAATTAACAGGATAAATGCATCCAGTCACATCTGTCCCATTCACTTAATGTGCACATTAATGGTCTTGAAATAAATGATTTCATGATGTAGTAGACTACTAATGTGGAAGAGCCACCATATTGGTCAGGATTGCTGAACAGTTTTATTTCATGTGTTTAAAAATCTTTTTGAGCTTGTGTGTGTGCTGTTTTCATACATCCTACTCACTCTCCCATTTGCCTAGTAAACGCCTTTATATGTATTTTGGTTTTCAGAACTGAGCTGGAATTTTGGTAAGGGAGTCTGTTAAATGTTTTTAACTCTCTCTCCTCACCTTCTGGAGTAGAGGGAAGATACAGAAGGTAGTTATGATGGGGAACACTTAGACTACTTTTCTAGTTGTTGCAGATTTTAGTTTTGCAATAATGGCTCTGACAAAAGTGATTTTGGGCCTTTCTAGATGGCATATTAATATGGACCCTTCTCCCAAGAATTTCCTTAACTGATGCTTGCTGTTTACAGGTTGACAAGAAATTCAAGGCATTACATACTGTTACACCCCACCCCCAGAAAGCTTATAAGATGTTTTATAAGATGACAAATGTGCAGGCTTTCACTAAGTAAAGCTTAAAATGACCAAGATGCTGACTTACTGTGTTGGTACTAGCATTTTTGACAACTCTTCCGTAACCATCTTGATACACATTTGGCATCGCAAAGACATGCCTGTATAAGCCATGACAGTGTAGCCTGTAAATGCACGTTAAATATATTACTATTGGATTTTTTTTACTAAATCCTTTATTCGCAAAACTCATAAAGATTTATCCAGGTCCTCTGATAATTTTTCAAATAATATATGTTTCCTGTAAGCAATATTTTTAATTGCCTTGTATATCAGAAATAAACTAAAAGAAAATTGTATATTAATTTAGGTTTTTGTGGTTTAATTTCCATCTAAAATGTTCTGTAGTTTAATTTCCTGTCCATTTTTTAGTAGTAGTTTTTTTTTAAATTACCTTAAACATGCTATGTGGACCAAAAATTACATAAAATAACCCAATATTTAAAACAAAACGAGCAAACAAATATCCTACAATAGGAAGGGAATGGGGGGGAAGGGGGTCACAATATTGTTTTATTTGTAAAAATGAGTTTCCTTGCTCTTTTGGGTTCACATTTATATGCATTAAGGATTAGCCTGTTGTTCCTGGATATTTTTTTTTACAGTTTAATTTTTATTTTTATTGTATTCTACTTTAATGTAAAGTGGTTTAACGAAATAATAATTCTTCCCTTGCCTTTTTGCACTGAAATTGAATTAGTCACTGTGTTTAAAACCTCGGTACACACAGAAAGCACATTATTATTGAGAGGAAATAGATGCATGCACGTATATTAAGAAGAGAATATTTTATATCCAGATTTCAAGTCTATCCATTAACACTGCCTTGAGCACGTGAGGAATTTGTTTGGGTTTACTATTAATACAAGAAAACAAACTTTACTCCATTTGATAGTGGAGGGATTATAAAGGGAATACCAACCATGTAAATGAGCATTAAGCTGTTTAAAAAGCTGTCCTAAAAGTATTAACTACACAAGAATTTTTTTTATATATTACTAATACAAGCATAGTGTATCTTTAGTAGATGATTTAAAAAAAAAAAAAAAAAACCCTGGGCACCTGGCAATCCTAAATGGCGCCTGGACACAGAAACCAAAAACTGGAATATCTGGGTAAAATACAGAGAGGTGGCAACCCTAAACTTGAAATAGGTTACCCAGATGTTCCAAACTTCTTTGTTCTTACTGGTGCTGTAAGTACAGAGGTGGTTGTATAGTATTTCGCTATATATTGATAGCTCCACCAGTAGCTGGTGTAAATTTTAGAAACAGTAGGTATCTTGTGTATTTGGTCAATTATTACTTATTTATTAATACACATTAAAATCTTTCTGGTGACAAAAGTGATCTGACCTGTCAGCAAAGCTCTTCTCCACGA
This sequence comes from Eretmochelys imbricata, assembly GCF_965152235.1. NCBI lineage: Eukaryota > Metazoa > Chordata > Testudines > Cheloniidae > Eretmochelys > Eretmochelys imbricata. The sequence goes on along the minus strand of NC_135573.1, from coordinate 227,800,505 downwards.
TCTACTCCTCGGTACTCACAGTTCAAAAGAAGAAAGGTCAAGGACAGCTAGTATTGGATTTGAAGTGTTTCATTTCCTGTTTTAAGCTACAGGTATTGTAAATGGTGCTTACTCAGTATTGGTTGCATTCACAGTAGAGTTGTGGGATTATCTAGCGTCCATGGATTTAAGGTTCTAACCTATGACACTCTCTCAAAGATTACTCTGATTTTTTTTCTGGGGCTTCATGCCTTGCTCTTTGACCTCATCACTGCATTAAAGCCTTTATCTTAGGGTATGTCTGCACTGCAGGTAGGAATGTGCGTCCCAGCTTGGGTAGACAGCTGTGCGCTAGCTCTGCTTGAACTAGTGCACTAAAAATAGCAGTGAAGCTCAGAGTGGCATGGGCAGCAGTTCAGGCTTAGCTGCCTGAGTACAAATCTGCCTGGACCCCCTAGCTATGTATTTAGGTGGCTAGCCTGAGTTGCCACCTGTTCTGCGCCTGGTTATGCTGCTATTTTTAGCATGCTAGCATGAGCAGAGCTAGTGTGTGTCTGTGTTCCAAAGATGAGAAGCACACTCCCAGCTTCTAGTGTAGATGTAGCCTTTGTGTCAGGCTGTTCTAATACGATTTAGTGGGACTGGGCTTTGGAGAGTTGCAGCATGAGCCTGTGTGCTCTGGCATCTGGCCTACCATTTTTAAGTTCACCTCCTATATTGTAAATCAAACTACCTTCACAAAATACTCTCCCCAGGCAATTTATAAATTATGTCCTAATATCCAAATGCTGGAGAACCCATCTGGTTTTTTATTTGTTGTTGTTGTTTTGACCCAGTTCCTTTGGAATTGCTCTACCCGTTTCACTTGGATGGAACAATCACTTTTGTCAAACCAAGTCTAAGAGAAACCAGTAGAATAATTCCAGTAGAACGGAGTCCCAAAACCAGATGAGTTATCCAGTTTCTAGATATCAGGATATCCTTCTAAACAGGTTGGACTAGATGACCTCCTGAGGTCCCTTCCAACCCTGATATTCTATGATTCTATGATTGTATGAAAGTCTTGCCTCCTGCTATGGGTGTTGCATTCAATTTTAGGCTAGTATGAATTGTCTATAGGCAGGTCTATCACTGGGCATCTCAGTTAGACAGTTTCCTCTTATTGTAGAAGAGTGCAGAGAACTTTGAAAAGGGGGATGCCCTGTGGGAGTCTTGCTGGAAGGTGATCCCCTCTGATGTCCTCAAACACGAATTGGTGGAATGGAAGGAGACCCCCTGCTCAACAGCTCAGCTCTGTTTTTCTGCCTTGTTCAGACACCCATATTCTCTTTCACTAAGTAATGAAATTTGGTTCTGTTTTGCTTCAAGAACGTAATACAGCGATAGTTAGTCCTTATTGGAATATACAACACTTTCCATGGCACTTGTCTGCCTTGCTTGTAGATATACACCAGGAGCAAGCCCTGTACAGGGGGAGCCTTAATCCTGAGGAAATGGGCAGAGAGTCATCTGTTGGTTATCAAGATGATGCACCTGACAGTTTTCAATTAGCACTTCAGTTGCCTAATTTGACAGTCTCTCAACCTGTGGAATAGACAGGTAAAGCCAAAATGATAGGAATGGTCTGTTTTATACCATTCTTTCAGTGTACTCCATCTATCTAGCCAAGTATTCCAGATACTTCAGCTTTTTTTTAAAAAAAAGTTCAGGCTCTGTAACCCAGTTCTTTCTTGGTGAGTGATACAACATCTGAAATCATTCATGCCATCAGGCCCTTGTCTGAATTCCATCACAGTGTGATACATAAAATGCACAAGAACAAAGAATATGCAGAAATTTATTTTGTGAGGCATACAAGGATCATCTTTAGGAGCAATTTCCAAGAGCACAGTTTGTGTATCCAGTGGGGAATTTTCCCAGCAATCCTATTTTTAAAATCCCTTTATCAAATGTGCGTTTTTGACAGAATGGAGCTCAATATGTCACACCACCACATAAATGAGACAATAGATTTTTATCTGTTGCATTTGTAAATATACTTTTTTCTTTGGTTGGCATGCACACTTATAACCCTTAGTCTTTAAAGATGAACTGTAGAATCAGGCTTCAGGGTATAATCTAATTTGTGTTAAGGGGTTAGGTAAAAATTACTTTTTCCTTGTCCTTCTCCCCTTTCAACCTTCCTACCTGTGTGGTGTGCAAGTGGTCCGGTTTAATTAGTCTCTTTTTTTAAAATCCCTTTTCCTTGAAACCTCAGGTTTGACACTGCCAAAGGCAGAATATCATACTAGATGAATTAGTGGTCTGATCTGGTTTGGCAAATCCTATTTACCATTCTTGTCTTGTCGTGATGTTTTTAAAAATGCAAGCCAAGTCACTGTGAAATGTTGCCGATACTCCTCTTCTATGAATTGTGTATATTTTGGATTCAACCATAAATTAAATTAGGTCTAAAGCATAAAAGAATACAGTCCTAGGGACTGCAATGCAATGTTTTAAGTAGTCAGGTGAATAGCTTTAAGTTCAGTAGACAAATCAGTAAAATGCACTATGATGAGAGCCCCACAAAAGATAATGTAATCACAATGTATAGGATCATTGCTTCAAGTTCAACCCATATACATCGTTCAATAGCCCCGAACTGTGAAGTAATATTTGCTGCTACCATAAAAGAAACTGCCAGAAGGCACATTCTAATGGTTCGACATCATTTCCTGACTTCGATGTTTCCAGTCAAGGCAGTGACTGAATTCTGTCACAGTGGATCTATCAGGTGGACTGTGCCTACCCTCTGGCTCTGTATAACCCTAAATTTGTAAAGTTAAACCCATCTCAAACACTTGAGCAGAAATCAATGTATTAGTCAATTCTCTGTTATGTTTGCTGTCTGTTAAAGGGCACTGTACTCTGCTTTGTAGTAAACCTGTAGTTAGCAAACATACGTTGTCTTGAAATTACACATTTCCCAATTTAAAAAAAACACCTTCATTCAACACCCCATGTGACCTGTTTCTAACTATCCTTCCCTTCTACTACTTTACATTCATTTTTTTTTTTTCTTAAAAGATGCACATTTTAGGACAATGTTCTTCACTGCAAGGTTCACGAGCCTTGCAGTGGTGGCTCCCATGGACTCTAAGTGTGGCTCCCTATTGATCGTGCTCTCTGGCAGTGCAGTGGGGCTGCAGTGAAGGCAGGCTTCCTGCCTGCCCCGGTCATTGGCCGGGAACAGGAAACTGGGGCCAATGGGAGTTGCGGGGCTGGTGCCTGCAGAGAGGGGCAGTGCGCAGATCCACGTGTCTTCCCAACCTTCCCCCTGGGGCCACAGGGGCACGTTGGCCCCTTCCAGGAACAGCATGGGGCTGGGGCTGCCCAAAGTAATTGCCGCCCCCTTCAATGGGCAGGTTCTGAATAGCTCTTCCACCACCCAACCTGCAGCCTCCCAGAGCCAGCCCCTGCCCCAGCCCTGAGACCCTTATGAGAGCCTGTACCCCCTCCTGGAGCCATCACCCCATACTTCCTCCTGCACCCGAACACTCTGCCCCAGCCTGCAGTCCCCTCTTGCACCCAAACTCCCTCCCAGAGCTTGCACCCCTCACCCCCTCCTGCGCCCCAAATCCCTGCCCCAGCCGTGAGCCCCCTCCCAGAGCCAGCCCCCTCATACCCTCTCCTGCACCCCAAGCAGTATTACCAATAATGGTAATATTACCATATCAACCAACAAAGAACTTGGAGTGTTCAACTGTGTATGTCGGGTATGTGTTCAACTGTCTGATGTGGCGCTTACATTGAAAGTTTTTTGCCAAAGTGGCCCCCACTTCAAAAATAGTGAAGAGCACTGCTTTAGGATAATCAGGGTATTATGGGAATAATTTACAGTCAGTTTAGAGGATCTTCTTTCTCTTAAGACATAACTTCGGTCATAAATTATCTCATGGGTTAGTGATATAAACTGAACATGGCTTCACACAGTAGCTTGAGAACTGCACAAAGGAAGTTATGTTTTATCCATAATTATCAGAGCTATAGTGTGGTATGGCTTAATGGTCAAAGAATCAGGTTTGGAATAGCAGTACTTTGGAACCACAGGCAGAGTGAAGATTCAGGCGGACCACATCTTCCCAGAAGCAAGATTATTGCTGAAGAAGGGCTCATTTCACTACCTCTGACTTTAGTGTGTTTGAACTGCCTTGCCTGTTGTGAGGGCACTTTCGCTTGCAGGGGTTTTGCATCACTCTTAATGGTTATCAGTGATTAAGCCATTAAGTACATGTCTTTTTTCATCATGTTGCTCTTATTAATCCACCGCTGAAAAGAATTTAGGATGTTCTGGGGGATTTTGAGAAGCGGAATTCCAGGCAGTTCATATGGTAAAGAATCACCTATTGGAGTGGGAGTAAGAGAGAGACTTGGTTGAAGAGCACTAAGTATATGCAGGACACATTAAAGTCTTGCAGATTCCTCATGCAGCTGACCATCTTCCATACTGATACAGCTAGGGTCATGGAGATCAGTTTCGTCACTTTTATGGAAACAGAATGGCTAGGCATGTATCTACCTGAGCAAATGAGCAATGTTTTAAGGAATCACTTTTCCTGTTGGTAACTACGCAGAATCTCTAACCCACAAATTACTGCAGTCTTGGTTTAGCTTTATGAACTTTCACACAAATACTCTTGTGTTTTGGGCACCGGAGAGATGTATATTGTAGATGTTACAATAGTTTAAGCCTTCTCTTGAGTGTTGGGTTGCATAAATTTGTACTTGAGGTATAAAATTTTCTGGACCTTCTGTGTGTGTGGTTTTAGGGTCTAAAAAGTAGTTTGAATAAAAGCCAGGAAGAGTGTGTGGGATTTAGGGTTGCCAACTCCAACTTTGGTTGGACCTATTCCTGGAGGTTTCATCAGATGACCTAATCTTTAATTTAAGATAAATCTTTAATTCCTGGAGACTCCAGGACAATCCTGGAGAGTTGGCAATCCTAGTGGGATTCCCTCCTCCCCAACCAAATAGGGTTGGGGGTTTTTTGTAGTTATACAGTAAGCAATACACTTGGGTCTTGTTTGGACATAAAAAGAGATACGAAATTACAAATCTTGGACAGAGAAGAAAGAGACTTTTTTTTTTTTTAACCTGAGACCAGAATAATGTTTAGACTTGTGTTAGTATCTCAACTGGAACCTCTAGAGGGTTCAGCACTGTACATTTACATACATTAGGGGGAGGTTTAGGTTGGATATTAGGAAAAACTTTTTCACTAGGAGGGTGGTGAAACGCTGGAATGCGCTACCTAGGGAAGTGGTAGAATCTCCTTCCTTAGAAGTTTTTAAGGTCAGGCTTGACAAAGCCCTGGCTGGGATGGTTTAGTTGGGGATTGGTCCTGCTTTGAGCAGGGGGTTGGACTCCTGAGGTCCCTTCCAACCCTGATATTCTATGATTCTATGATTAGGAGCTACTATTTTTCTAACTTTTTTCAACAGACCAGAGCCTGGAAAAAGCAGTGATCAGCATTTCAGAATCTGAGTTCTAATGCTCTCCTGCAATGTTCCCTCTAATTTTTGACAGGCTGTGTGCGCAAAAATTTTTTCTGTGCAAATTTTTGAAGCAGAGTTCAAATTTGTGTGCCATGAGGCAAATGTGCCCAAGCGAGTAAAATGCTTATACATTTAAAAAGTTTTAATTTGAAATTTGTGATAATAGTTTTACACCATGTTATTTTATAAATGTCATTTTTAAATACTTAGAAAAGGGAAATTTAACCATTCGTCATGAAGCAGAAGCTAGTTTTAAGCATTACGCTTTATGATCTTTTTTTATAGACAATCATGAGCATATATCAATCATGATCATTATCAGTCCATAGGCTTCTGCCCGTTGGTTTTCATTCTGTACACATATCCGAAAAGATTTTGATAAACATATAATAAAGACAATTTAATAAGTATGCCATTATGTCAATTTATATGGGTTTTCAGATAGACATCGTAAGTAAAAAAAACCAACAAAAAAAAAGAGTTTGGTTTTAAATTTAAAATTTTCCTAAAAAATATCAATAAATGGTTATCAGCCAAGAATAAGATATGTAATTACAAATGCATTTTAATTTCCTTGGTGGTCGAAATGTCAAAGACTGCTAAACTAACCCTACTGTTTTTCCCTGTGATCTTTTTCATTTGCCCTTTCAATATAAACTCTGTCCAGATCTACCAGTCCTCCATCCAGCTGGTAACTCTTAATACATATCAGCATGGCCAAATGATCTACTTTACTTGTAAACGATTCCATAGTTTGTTTTTTAGAGTGTTCATTAAGCTAAAGCCATGCTCACAGTCTGCACTTGATGCTAGGAATGTTCCTCCAGTATCCATCAACTTTGCAAGATCCTGAAACTGTTCGTTCTGGTGAGTAAATGTCACCATATCCGGGAAACTTAAAACCAATTGGCTTTTGATACTTTCAGCTACTGCAAACTTGAAGTCCATTGTACTGACTGACTATAACAATCTCTTCAGCAAGGAACTCTTTGTATTTTGAACATAGGGATTTGACAGATGACGCTTTAAGAAATCCAACTTCCATACATCGTTCCACATTCTTCCTGTTGAAAATTCTCCCGAAGCTCTGGCATCTCGACAGCATACACAAACCACTCCATTGTCCTCATATGTGAATATTTCACAAAGTTTAACATGTATTACACTCGGTGACATCGATGTAACCATCTCTCTAGCCTCATCCAGCCATCCAAATTTAAATGAAGTCGCTGTTCTTTTACGCTTTAGACCTCTAGACAATGACATTTTGGGATTGATTTTTTACCAGATTAGTTTATTTTAAATTAATACTTTCCTTATATGGCTACTACTTCAATGCGCTTATCAGCGTGACTCGACAAAAGGGCAAATGGGAGATCATTCCAGGATACCGGAAGTTTGTGCATAGCTCCGATCACGTCCATGCATCTGCGGAAAAAAAACATGGGAAAAAGGAGATGTGTGGGTCCCTAGTGTCCTTACGTGATCAACTTTCCACGTTCTAAATGCTGGCGGGGAGGGGTACGATTCATTGCCCTACTTTCCCTTCCCCCCCTTGCCAGCTAATAGAATCTGGCTGCGTTGATAAATGGTGGGCGAACAATGTCAAAAGTCACCCGTAAACGATATTTTGGCCTGGCTCCTATGTAGTATTTCATTTTTTGTGTGCACGGTGTTTAGGATCTGTGTGCACATGCACACGCGCGCACAGCTTAGAGGGAACAGTGCTCTCCTGGTAACATTACTTCCTCTAAGATTGGGGAATAGCTTAATAGAATCAAGAGTTACATCTGATAGAAAAGTCAGTGCCTAAGGAGTTTTAATACTCCTGTGTGGTTTAACTGAGAGGTGATCTTTGATACCTATCCCGACATTAGTAGCTCTGGCTACATAGGCAACCCAGAGATATGGAGCTGCTAGAGCAGTGGTTTTCAACCTGCAGCCCAATTTAGCACACAGCTGTGGTCCAGCTGTGTGCTAAAGGCTGCCAGCGCCATGCAGCAGGGGTCCGGGACCAGCTGGCCCCGCACAGAGAGAGTCCAGGGTCTTGCTCTGCCACCCACTCCCATGCGGCAGGATCCAGCAGGTCGGGGCTGCCACTCAGCCCCCACCCAGGGCTCTGCTCCTGGCCTCACTCTGTGGAGGAGTCTCTGGGCAGGAGGCACTGAGCACAGCGATCTGTGGGGGGCGGGACACTGTGCCCTGTGGCCCAGGTAACACATTGTGTGCCACATATGCAGCCCACAATGATAAGCAGGTTGAGAACCACTGTGCTAGAGGAATGATAGATTGATTATTTGAGCATTCGCTTCCTATCTTTTTACCCAGAGATTCATCAGGGAACAACCTCCAAGACAATATTTTCCTTTGACAGTAATCTTTTTAATTTGTACAGCACGTAGCACAAAGTGACCCTTAACGAAATGGCCTCCAGATGCTGCCACAATATCAGTGTTGAATAATAATTATGGTTTCAGAGTAACAGCTGTGTTAGTCTGTATTCGCAAAAAGAAAAGGAGTACTTGTGGCACCTTAGAGACTAATCATCCGATGAAGTGAGCTGTGGCTCACGAAAGCTTATGCTCAAATAAATTGGTTAGTCTCCAAGGTGCCACAAGTACTCCTTTTCTTTTTGCGAATAATTATGGTGGGATTGAATGCAGGGTCCTGTCCATTACTAGGTATTGTGCTTAAAATGTTAATTGGGTTTTTATTAAGTTGTTGCAAACCCTGAAGGAGAAAGAAATGACAAATTACATATTGATAAAACAAATTGAGAAATATACCCCCAAAACACAGAATAAGCCTGTATTCATTTACATGATTAATTTCATCTGTGTACTTTTTCATTTGTACATGCCAAAAGGAGGCTTCTGTTCACCGGAAAAGGAAGCACTGTATGTTTCCCTTCCCTTCTCCCCCGCTCCCTGGGGTGAGGGAGAGAGGATCATGGGAATTATACCCAAGTGTGTGGAGAATCTTTCTGAAAAAGAAACTAATTTGCCAAATGCAGACACTCCAAGCAAAGCCTGAAGGCAATTAGTGAAGAATATATTTGCCAACTTTCTTTCCAAAAAATAAATAGCCTAACAGTCATGTGAAATTTATAACTTAAAGACAGAGCAGTGTAGTTGGTAAGTTGTACTGAGTTTACAGCAGGAAAGTCTAATGCCAGGCCTCAATCCAAAACTTTCCATAAATATTTACAATAATTATGAAAATTCTAGTCATTAATAGCATGACTCTTAATCAGCTAAGTCTTTTTTTTTTAAAGCAACAGCGAGCTAAGCCAATTTAAGTTGGCTAAATTTGAAAGATTGTGTGCAGTATTTGGAAAAATATGAACAGTTAAGTAATGAGGGTTTGATTTATGTTGTTCCTGGCAATTAACTGGTGTTTGTCATTTGACCATATTGCTTTTTCACATAGCTATTGTATTGCACTGACTTGAGAGCAAACATTTAGCTTTTCTTGAAAGTGAATGTTGCACTGCTAGTTAAACTCTATTTGTACAATACACATTTGTAACAAGCGCACACATTTAACTGTAACAGATTGAAAACAGGAGGACTCTTAAGAGTAGAAGAATTTGTGTTTTGAAAGCTTGCCCACTACTATCCTTTGTTTCTGAAGTTATAGTAAACTAATGTAATCTTACAGCTCTAGCTTCTGCTGTTTTGGAGACAATAGGTGTGATTTAAGGGAATATATTCCTTCTACTTGGTCCAAAGGTGTAAAAGCTCAAGATGAGCATTTACCCTGAATAAACAAAATATATGTTAAATGTCAAACTCAGTTGTAATTAAGGTGTGATGGCAACAATTTTGCTGAAAAACCATTTCATTTGAGAGGCATTGGTAGTGACAGCACCTTAAAGGAGATTGAAGCTAGTTCCCAATTTACAAAGTGGCTTAATCATAAATTTATAATTTATTAATTATATTAATAATAGTCTACTGAGCATATTAAAAAAAAAAACAGATTGTTTAAAACCATTTTTTTCAGCCTGCTTTAATGTTTCTTCAAGTCTTTTCCAGGAGGCACTCTCTAATACTTTCTCTAATGAGCCCTTTTCAGCAGGATTGGCATGTTCTAAACTAGAATCAGAAAAAAGTCTTGAATTTCTTTACAATTTGAGGGTCAAGAATATTTTACCATGTGAAGTTTTAGATGGTAAGCAAAACTGGTGGCACATCTCCTAGGAACAAAGGCTGACTACATCTTTAAAGATTGGCAGAGACATGTGGATGCAAGATAAGTTCTTGCAGACTAAAATTTTAACACTATGTGCCTTTCAGGGTATAACTGAAAGGAGACAGGAACATATAATGCACAAGATTCCATGTTTCATAGACAAACATGCTTTGATCAGCCCATTTGTAGGTTGCCCTAATGAAGATTCTAAGCAAAGGTCAGTTCGAGGCAAGGTAGAATTGCAGAGTCTCAAATTGACATGTTGTAGGGTACACTGCTTTACTTATCCTTTGATTACAGAAAGAGATTTACATATGAAGTTGTACCATAGGGTGTTTTTACTGATAAGTATAAAAAGGATATCATTCCACCAACCTGTGTTTCTTTGTGCCCTACCTGTGGAACCAGGATTGATTAAAAGGCTTATTTATTGCATGGTTTAAGAACTCTACAATGATCAGATGTGGTGAGAAAAATACCACTGAGGGTTAAGAACTGTTCTGTGAAATTGTTCTAAATTGGCAAATAATGCTTTGCTTTCTTTGACATCTGTTAAATAACTGAATATAGCTGAATTCAAATCAACCACGAGGGAGTTCTATTCTGTTCATCAGTTCTGTTTCCCTTTGCTTAGCAAGTACTTTTGGGAAGACTGTTTTATAGAAGAACTCTATAAAAGGATTACCATGTTACTTATTTTGCAGCAGTTGCCTTTATGTAGATTCATTGTGCCTTCAGTGGTCTAAAATCTAGGATTTTTATAATCTTAGATGTGTATCTGAGTATTTTGTAAGACTAGTTGAGTTTTGTTTTTAAGAAGAAATCAACTTAAGGGTGGTGGGCTAGCTGCCAGGGTCTCACTACACTGCAGATGATTCTGCTGCTACTCTCTGAAGGCCAATCTCTGGAGTCTTATTAGAAGACCCTGAGGAGCTGTTCCAATTTGTGCAAAGCAGTACCAGCCCCAACAGGCCTAAAATGTAGCCAAGGATCAGTGTGGCATAATCATCCTGCCCATGTCCCCTTTCCTCCAGTTGTGCCTCATCATTCCTGCTATACCAGCAGCAAATGCGGTGGGGAAATGGTGTAAAAGTATTGTTGCTGTCATTGGAAGGTTATTTTATACTGGGTGTGATCCTCCCTGGACCTGTTTTAGGGTTAGCTTGCACTGACAATGTGGTACAAAACAGTCGCACTGCACTGAAAGTTACTACCTAGAGTGTTCTTGTATGCCATTTTCATCTGCAAAGAAATCAAGTGTTACCTTGTACTAAACAAATATGCTGAACTCAAGATATAACTTTGAGAATCTTCTGAAATCCAAAATTATTTGGTAAGCAAAGTTTTATTCAAGTGATCAGATCAAATGAGATTAGAGTTTTGGACCAAAATTGCTTAAAATCATTATCTGTACCTTCCTACTGATGTTTATTAGCCCTGCACTAGTTCCATATGGTGAAGGGCTAGGACAAAAACTAAATGAACTGGAAATCATGATTTCTTGGCACAACTGCAAAATAGCACAGTCCTCCCACATGCCTGCCCTTGTTGTATCTGAGTCAAATACTTCCGTCTAAGATCCTCTTGCTAGCCCACGTGATAACTACTCAGTGCCCCCTTTCACCCTCTTCTGTTTTATAAAAGAACACTCCTAGATCTTTCCTTCTTCTGAACTGTTTTTTTCCCCAGGCAATATTGATAAACGCACAAGGTTTTTAAAACAACAACAAAAAGCCCTCATGCTCTCATTTACCTCTCAAATCATAATAAACCACGACAGGATGTAGCAGACTATTGGTGAACTCCTATGGTTGTTGAATGTACTCTGCCTTTAGCCTAGTACCTCACAAAGCACTTGGTGCGCAACAATGGACTATTGGTGCACCTCCTGCTCTGGCTTACTGCTTAATTCTCCTCAGTGTAGCTCAAGAGATACAGCCGTAACCACTCAAAAGTGAAGCTGCCATTTCTGAGAGGCCATCCACTGATTGAATTTGATATGTGACAGAATTCTACCAGCTATTATCTATTTCACTGACTGCCAAGTTATCAACCGTAAAAGTTTTTAATGCAAAAGTGAAAACTATCCATAGTCTTATAGACATGTCAGAAGCCACAAATCTGCTACTGATAAAGCAAACCGCAACTTGGTGTATCGGTAATCCAGACAATACCTTTTTTCATTTTCAGAGTAAAATGTCTTGCTAATCCTGTTTAAGCAAGTCCCTGCGTGCATCCAAGGCCACACATTAAAGTCAACACAATGGATCTGAGCTCTGAGGCAGTAAAGTATCGGAATGCACAAAGGCTGTTGGTTCAGCTTTGTTATACATATTGGAACTAACTTGTTCTGTGATGTAGCAAGGGGTGTCCCTCTTCACCTGTCAGACACAGTCCGGGTAAAGAACTTTCATGCCTAGACATATCCTCCCCCCTGTTGTGGAAGTCATGAGAGGAAGAGCAGGTTCCAAAAATGAAGCCCCCATCCCAGAGAGTGCCCTGGTGCCAAGTCCTTTTTGTTTTCATCACTATCAAAGGGTTCCATATCGAGCACCCCATCCCCCAAATGCTTTTGCACTGCTATGGCAGCAAGGCAGGGGAGAGAGATTCTTTCAGATAGGCCGGTCCAAAGCCACTTTGAGATTTTATAGGTGAACACCTATAGGCGGCTAGGACAGAAAGCAGTAACTTCCCAATTTCCAGTCTCTTCCCCACAAGGAATTTCGTTCTTCCTCATCAAACCACTCACCAAAAGGTAAAAGCCTCTCAGGCTTGCTCTGCTTAAGAGTCTTCCCCTAGGAGGATAATCATGAACACCTCTCTGCTACTGTGGCTGAGCTTGGTGGATAAGGCTCCCCTCAAGAAAAAGAACAAATCTCTTATCATGGATTCCACATAGTTCATACAAATATCAAGTCCTTATCAATCTCCCTCCCCCATATACTGTAAAACAGAGGTTCCCAAACTTCTTCGTAGTGTGGATCACCTCTTAATAGAGAAAAAGAATGAGGAGTCTGGTGGCACCTTAAAGACAAACAGCTTTATTTGGGCATAAGCTTTCGTGGGTAAAAAACTCACTTCTTCAGATGCCTGGAGTGAAAATTAGATACAGGCATAAATATACTGGCACATGAAGAGAAGGGAGTTATCTTCCAAGTGGAGAACCAGTGTTGACCAGGCCAGTTCAGTCAGGGTATATCACATTGGTAGATATGCAGGTGAACGAGCCCCTGATGGTGTGGCTGATGTGGTTGGGTCCTCTGATGGTGTTGCTAGAGTAGACATGGGGACAGAGTAGACAACAGGGATTGCTTCTTAGGTTAGTGTTTCTGTGGTGTGGTATGCAGTTGCTGGTGAGTATTTGCTTCAAGTTTGGGGGCTGTCTGTAAGCAAGGACTGGCCTGCCTCCCAAGGTCTGAGTGAGGGATTGTTTTCCAGGACAGGTTGTAGATCGTTGATGTGCTGGAGAGGTTTTAGCTGGGGGCTGTACGTGATGGCCAGTGGTGTTCTGTTATTTTCCTTGTTGGGCCTGTCCTGTAGTAGGAGATTTCTGGGTACCTGTCTCACTCTGTCAAAAACTGATTTCAAAGAGAAATTGCAGAGCTACACTTCATTTGCAAACTTAACACCATTAATTTGGGCTTGAATAGGGACTGGGCGTGGCTGGCTCACTACAAGAACAATTTTCCATCTCTTGGTATTGACACCTCCTCATCAATTATTGGGAGTGGACCACATCCACCCTGACTGAATTGGCCTTGTCAACACTGGTTCTCCACTTGTAAGGTTACTCCCTTCTCTTCCTGTGCCAGTATACTTATGCCTATATCTGTAATTTTCACTCCAGGCATCTGAAGAAGTGGGTTATTTACCCCCAAGTTTTTCCCAAATAAAGCTGTTAGTTTTTAAGGTGTCACCAGACTCCTCATTGTTTTTGTGGATACGGACTAACATGGCTATCCCTCTGATTCTTAATAGAAAGTCTCACGGACTCCTCCTTTCCTGTTCTCAGTCACTTGGATTTAGCGAGAGCTTTTATTTGTATTTGGCATTGAATACCCTGAAAACAAAACAAACACCTGTAAACTAAGTAAATATAAAGAATAATATATCTATATCCCAAATATCCTTAGTTTCCTTTGTAATGTCTTCCAGTTTCTAAGTAAACTGACTTGGCAGCTGCCTTGCCATTACAATTTCCTTCAGAGCTCTGTCTGCTTCTAGAATTAAGATTCATAAGCTTTAGTTAAAATTTTTCTGTGAAGGACAACACTTCAGCTATTTTTGTTTAAGCATTTGTAAAGCATTTGCAGCATCCAGGGCTGAAACTGTATGTCTTTTAAAATTTTAAAGATTTTTAAAATCTGTCTTGGTGGCATAAAATCTGTCACGTCACAACAAAATTGCATCTGTGTTAACAGCGAAAAGCTACTTAAATTTTTAAAAAGCTGTTGTGAATGTTTTTACACACACAGGTCAACATTTTCAAAAATAGCTGAAGCTTAAACTTCTAATGGTGGGATTTTTGAAAGTACCTCATTGCTTTAAGAGCAAAAGTCCCATTGACTTCACGTTGAAAACCGTAACGGAAGAGTACATTTAAATTTTCTTAACTTGTTGTAATTCATTGTGTCAGAAGAGGACGTTGGTTGCAAATATAACCTGGCTCTACTTATCAATTTTGTGTTTGTTTGGGCAGTTCTCACAGTATGGCTGTTGAGTCCCTCGACTTGCATCTTTGAGCACAGATGACCACCTTAAGTGGTAAACCTCTTAGAAAATATGTATGTAAAAGCTGAACTTTTCCTAAGAATTAGGAAGCTAATTAAAGGAAACCAGTGCAAAATATGGTGTTTAGCAATTTACTCCCCCCACTCCCTTTTTACAATCAAAGAACTAGTAACATCTAATTAAAAAATCAGATTTAAATAAAAAATATTGTTTTAAATATTTGTAATCTGGTTTTTTTGCACCCTGGTTCTATGAAAATGGAGTGAATAGGCCTCAGTAGAGGATGGCAATGAAAATAGCTGAGATCTGGGTGACTTCTGTACACCTAATGTTATGCACAGCATTTTTTTAGACTAGCTGCACAATTTAAATGTTGCATTACAAAACAGACCGGCATTGTCTATTACTGATGTATTCCACAGAAACACACAGGCTTGTAGCTGCCAACTATAATCCTTTGCCATATTACATAATGTTTAATTTGTTTTTCCATAAAGCAGTTTATGGATCATCTTTTAGTTTGCACTCAACTACTTAACCCACAGTTTGCTAAAAGAGGTGCACAACATCAAAATTGTAGTACTTGAATCAATTGGTGTTTTGTTTTTGTTTTGTTTTTGGTGTTATAGCCTACAAATTGCAGCAAGTGTTCAAGAAACTGAAGTCTGTCACGTAGACCACAATTAGAATTGTTACATAAATCTGTCTGCCTCAAGCCATGCTACCTGACACACTTCTCCCCCCACTCCCCAGCTTAAAATGTTTTGCCTTGAGGTTTGTAGTTAGCCCTTCTGTTTGTTATGGGCCAGGCTGTGTGACCAGTGCTATGCACCCATGGGGCGGGGGTAATAAGGTACTCCCCTTGAGTAGCTACCAATCTAATCACAGTGCATGAGAGAGAGCAGCCTTTACAGGGCTTCTACTTCTGTTCTGTGCAGGTGTCAGGGCGTCAGCAGAGCCTTGATTTCTCTCCCTTTCCTCTGCTCACTAGCTATTGACGCTGAGCTGACATGGCGCGGGGAGAGTGATCTGTACGAGGTATGGGGCTGGCTGAAACTATTTCCCCTTTCCTCTGGCCCTGCTGGAGCAAGGGGGAAGCTAGGGACAATGTAAAGATGAGGAAACCCAGAATCATATTATGACATGTTTAAAAAGGGGGGAAAGGAGGAGCTGGGGAACTATAGGCCAGTCAGCCTGACCTCAATAGCTGGGAAGCTACTAGAGCAATATATAGAACATTCAATTTGCAAATACCTGGAGGATGAAGGGGTGATCATTAGCAGACAGCATGGATTTACCAAGAACAAATCATGCCAAACCAGCTTGATTCCCTTCTTTGACTGGGTAACTGGTTTGGTGGTTAGGGGGAATGTGGTGGACATAATATATCTGAACTTTAGCAAGACTTTCAGCAGTCCCACATGACATTCTCATAAGTAAGCTGGAGAAATTCGGGGTTAGTAGAGCTACCATTAACTGGATACATAATTGGCTAAACAACTGCAAACAAAGAGTAATTATTAATGAAATGATGTCAGAAAGGAAGGGGCTCTCAAGTGGGGTTCCACAGTAATCTGTTCTGGATCTGGTGTTATTTAACATCTTTATTAATGACCTGAGTGTAGGAATAGAGAGCCCACTGATCAAATTTGTACAGGACACAAAGCTGGGGAAGGGGTTGCAAACACTCTTGAGGATAGAATTAAAATCCAAAGGGATCTTGATAAATTGGAGAATGGGCTATAGACAACAAAATGAAATTTAGCAAGTCAAATGTAAGATGCTACACTTAGGAAAGAAAAACCAAATGCACAAATACAGAATGGGGGATAACTGGCTTGGCAGCAGCACTGCTGAGAAGGATCTGAGAGTTATGGTGGATTACAGCATCAACGTGAGTTGTCTGTGCAATGCTGTTGCAAAAAAAAAAAAGACAAATGCAATTTTTGGTTGCATTAAGAGAGGTATAGCATGCAAGTCATGGGAGATGATAGAACCACTGTGGATGGCGCTGGTTAGGCCTCAGCTGGAGTAGTATGTCCAATTGTGGTCACTGCTGTATAAAAAGGATGTAGAGAAACTGGAAAGAATCCAGAAGTGAGTGACGAAAATGATCAAAGGGATGGAATGTAAGCCATATGAGCAAAGGCTGAAGGAACTGGGTATGTTTAGTTTGGAAAGGAGGAGATTAAGGGGGGACATGATGGCGGTCTTCAGATACTTGAAAGGCTGCCATGAGAAAAGTTGTTCTCTTTTGCCACAGAGGCAGGACAAGAGGCAATAAATTCAAAGTACAGCATGGCAGATCTAGATTAAATCTCAGGAAAACATTGTAACTTGTAAGAACAACAGGACAATGGAACAAACTGTCTAGGGAAGTCGTGAAATCTCCTTCACTGGTGGTTTTCAAAAAGAGGATGGATAGCCATCTGTCTTGGATGGTTTAGACACAGCAAATCCTACATCTTGGCAGGGGATTAGACTAGATGACCCTGGCAGTCCCTTCTAACTCTGATTCTGTGACACCAGATGGTTACTGGTCTGTGCCTAGAGCAGCACAAGTGCATACTGCCCATTACTGTGGGGTTTGTGGGGTTTAGCTCTATATAATCAAGGCTAACAGCCTGAAATACATTACTTTTTTGTAATGCTCCCATCTCTAGGGAGGGAGGATACTGTGTGAAAATTAAACACAGAAAGAGCGAACGCCAAACCAGCCATTTTAACAAATAAAACTAGACACGGGAGATAATCCCAAAGAGCACAAAGCACAATAATCAGATGTTCTGACCCATGAAAGGCCTTCAGAGAGTGACTGCTGGGTGTACTCAAGGAGGGAGTTATGTCGATAAAGTCCATGAAATGAGTAGGCCTAATGCCTACTAGCCTGATCAAGGCAAAACCTTGCAACAGAGAAACATCAGCTGGGCGTCCCCAGCCCCTCCTCCAGCAGTGATTTATCTTTCCTGTGGCTGCTCCAGGTGCCCGAAATGATACACCTGCACTGCTGGGAAGGGGTTTGTGACTGCTCTTGTGGCTTCCCTTTGCTTCCCGGTCAGAAAGTCATTTTTCTGCAGGGAAACAAAGAAATCTGTGGGGGACATGAATTCTGCATAGGCACAGTGGTGCAAAATTCCCCCAGGAGTAAATTTTTCCTCAAACACCTCTGCCTCATTTTGTTGCATTCTGCCCAGTCCAAGAGGAAGGACAACCCATGTGGCAGTTAGCCAGGTTGATTCCCATTTGTTTTTTGCAAAAAGAAAAGAGTACTTGTGGCACTTTAGAGACTAACAAATTTATTTGAGCATAAGCTTTCGTGTAGCTCACGAAAGCTTATGCTCAAATAAATTTGTTAGTCTTTAAGGTGCCACAAGTACTCCTTTTCTTTTTGCGGATACAGACTAACATGGCTGCTACTCTGAAACCTGTCATTTGTTTTTGGTGTCTCTGCCCTTTCTGTGGTGGCACCCCTCTTTGGTGAGTCAGCTCTTATCTTCACTGTATTTTCCACTGAATGCATCTGATGAAGTGAGCTGTAGCTCATGAAAGCTTATGCTCAAATAAATTTGTTAGTCTCTAAGGTGCCACAAGTACTCCTTTTCTTTTTGCGAATACAGACTAACACGGCTGCTACTGTGAAACCAGTGAAGACAAGGTGATTTGTAGTTTTCATATAAGTTAGCAAGCTGAGTTAAAGACTGGGCTCCTTTATAGTCTTTTTAATTTGACTTGCTAACTCATGTGAAACATACAAACTGCCTTCTCTTCACTAGGATTTTACCATGTGTTAGGTAACTCAAGTTAACATACCGCTTTTGCTGAGAGAGGATGCACCCTAAGGGCTATGCATACCACTGGAAAACAGTGGTAGAGAAGGGTACGTGAGCATTTATCCCTTCCTGACACACCCAAACTAAAAAACAAAACCTGTGAGCAGTCCCACTTGTGTCATCTCATCAGGCTGCTTTTCTCATAGAATCAAGAAACAGGTGGTTACCATAGTCAGATTAATGAACAGAATCGGGGTGAATCCAATAACCAGCGCCAACCGTTGCAAATGGGTGACACCCAGAATTAACTTGGGCTGTGCACACAAAGTGAGAAAAAGATACTATTGTTATACAGGAGGCTGCTGGAACCTGTAACTTCCTTTACCTAGAAGTAGTAGTACCAGCCTCCCTAATCAGGTAGGGCTAGGATTCAGCTTTTAGTTTACAGGTTCCAGATGTATTCAGTGGCCCTCCCTATGTTCTGAATTTCATGCCCGTATTCCAAAAGTGCAATATTAACATGAAGTTCAGAAGATGGAGTTCTGTATATTTGGGTGGATGCTAGATGCAGAGAAAGTAAGAATATAGACCATCTTTAGTGAACCATTAACATTGTTCATGGAACGTGAAGATTTTCAAGCACTTGTTTAATTACTCTAATCTTAGAATGCTGTGTACACACACACACACACACACACACACACACACACACACTTTATTTTTTTTAAATGTTATGTCTTTACAGTTTTAACTCTTGTCATAATTTTTTTCTCATAACTTCAAGATTAGCTTTTTTCAAGAAAAAAAAATGTATAAAGATTTGTGAAAGCTTGATATAGATGGATCATCTACAATTTTAAATACAGTCCCTACACTACTAATTTTATAAAGCTGCTTGGAGACGACCACTAAATATTTTTTCACTGTCTTGAATATGGGCTTCTTACATTTTTTGCAGTAGGACTTGTGGATTTCATAAATTCTGGATTTCATTATTTCAGAACATATGTAGCTGATAACTTCAAAATTAAGCTACCATGTTTTTCAGGAATAATAAAAAGCCTCAGTCTTATTGAAGCTAACAGTATAAAATTAATATGAATTTTGAAAGATCAGGCCTTTTTGGAGGTGAGGTGACAAGGAAGGGTAGGAAATTTGTTTTTAAAAAGCTGTTTATTTTTTCAATCTCCTTTCCTAATACCTTTTGTGATGACCTTCTAAACTTTCCAAAACCTGTTCTGTTGTCAGATGAAATTGGTTTAGCGTTTTGCAAAGAAAGGTAAGTAGGAATTGTGATTTTAAGCTAAGTAGGGAGAGACTGTTGTACCTCCATAATTATTGTTTAAGCAAATACAATGAACAAAAAGTGCTGCTCCTCTTTTGTAACTTGATACAATTGCAGTTACTGCATGGTTACAAAGCGAGGTTTGTAAACATACTTCTGTTTCCAGGCGTTGATATTCAAGGGTTTCCCCCCTAAACATGAAGTCTGGCATACAGTTTTGGAGTTTATAGATGTGGCACTTTATAGTATACACAGGGTTATCTGAATTACTCCAGTAGTCGCTCACCAGATCAGAGAAGCAATTATTTTAAACTAAAACAACTTCAAGAAAAAAACCCTCCCAGACTTATTGGGTGAGACACTCACCCTGCTCTGTCCTTCCTACACTGTGTAAAAGACCTGGAACAGCATAAAGGGGCCCTAACAACTCCCTTTCAGGCAGAGGGAGGATTCCCCTGGTGTATGTGTGGTAGGAGACCACCTTACACTTTCACCGCTGATTTGATATGGGGTTAACAGCCAGAAGATGAACTTCACTGTGCAAAGATTAAATACTTTAATACATTCAATATTAAACAACAAAGTTTTTATATTACATTTGAATGGAATACCCATTATCTTCCTCAATCAGGCATATTTTCCATTCACCCAAATGAGAGAATCCAACATAATTATCATCTCTTTTGTTGAATCTGAGTGGTGCCAGGTTCATAGCACCTTTTCAGTACCCGTTGTTCTGACATTGCCTAGGATTTTATGATACTAGAATAAAAACTCTTGCTGCCAGGAAAGTTCTGCTATGCAAAAGCATTAGCATAATTGGACAGCAATTTTTAAGGCTGCTGGAAAGCTCTACTCTCTCTCCATTGAAGGCAATAAAAGGAGAAAGTACAATGAGAAAAATAGGGGGAAGAGTGACTGATGGAAACCAAGGAACTGTAAAGAACTGATAGGGTAGGGAGAAAATTGAACAAGACACAGACAGAATTAGCAAAAAGGAGAGGGGATTTATTCTGTTGGCTGAAATAAAACTCCTCCCCATATTGTGTTTCTTGCGCGTGCACCTTCCCCCCCCTCCATCCCATGTGATTTTCTTCATATTTTGGGCCAACTCTACATGGAAAAAGTTGCACCAGCATTTTTTCAGGCAGTAACTACGATGTGTTGATACTCAAATTGTCTTGCATTGCCACTTGCATCAAAATATGCAATGCCACTTGCATTTTCATGTCAACATAATTCCATTTTGGCAGGAGTTATTAGTGCAGAGCTATGTGGCTGAATCATTATATTGGTACAACTACACTGATTCAATCAGGCCATGTCTACACTAGGAGTGCATTGCCAGTATACCATACCAGCAGACTCCTAGTGTGGATGCAGCTTATACTGACAAAGCTGTGCTTTTACTGACGCAGCTTATTGTGTCACCCCCAAGAGAAACCACATATACCTTTAAAACAGTTTTGCCAATATTACTGTCTCTGCATTAGCTGCTTTTGCCAGTATATCTGTATTGTTCAGGGATCACACTCTTCATACCCCTGGCTGATGTAACTTTGCCAGCAGAATTCTGTAGACATAGCTTAAATCTTTCTATTGGTGTCCCTCTCTGCCATCGGTTTACACTTGCACTGACCTGTCTGGTTACCTGTCTGCACTTCACTGCTTCAGGGCTATCTGCATCAGATGTCACTTTCTCTTTAAATGGCACTTGCAGATGCTCCAGGTCTCTGTTTATAAAGCCCAGACCAAGTTCCTGGGACTGACTTTGTACAGTAACAGTAGGCAAGCAGGCACAGCCTATCAATAATATTCCCTTAAGTAAATAATTTTGAAGACTAAAGAGATTGACTGACCAGTTAGGTTATTAGATCAGTTGCTGTTGAAACTAATAGAGCAGCTTTCCTGTGAAATAACTTGCCAGACATTACTAATGTATGTGTATGTAAATTTCAGACTGTGCATTTTGTTTTCACTTTAAGGATTTAGGTGGAAAAAGATGGGAAACTGTATTTATCTTGTGACTTAAGACATGAATGTGTAAAAGAAGAAGAGTATTGGGGGTAGCCGTGTTAGTCTGTATCCACAAAAACAACAAGGAGTCCGGAGAGGAGACGAAAAACAACAAGGAGACTAACTATCTGTTAGTTTTTAAGGTGCCACTGGACTCCTTGTTGCTTTTAAAAGAAGAAGAGTTGTCTTATTTTGATCTTGATGAATCTTAATGCTGCAAATCAGGAGCATATAAACTATTTATTTTTTTAAAAATTAAATCTATAATAGTAATGCTGGCAAACTGAACATCAAATAAAAAATAACTTTTTAGATGTCCGTGTGCAAGAATAGGTAAAACCTGGAGTAGAAAAATAACATAAAAGGATAATGGCCTTCTAGGTATTTAAAAAAACAAACAAACAAAAGAACTAGACAGCTTTGTAAGGAAAGATCAGGTTTTCATCTCATTTTGTTTTACATACTTACAAATCAAGGGCCTGATTAGTACTTGTCCAGGAGTCAGTGGAGCTACTTGCATGAGGAAAGGTGATAGCCTTCCATGTTTACTGGCTTAATTTACTGTGCCAATTTAAAAAAAAAAAATTGCTGAGACTATTGGTCTATCATAACTGCCCATTTCTTTTTATAAGTATGAAAGAGAATTGCATGGCAAGCAACAAAGATATAGATTATTCCAGGTCTGAAATATACTATCCTCTTCCCCTCTTCCTCCCCCCCGCCCCCCCCGGTCTTCTATTTATATCTGGGAAACTGGTACTCAAGAACTTTATTTTTTGCCCCAGAAAATGCAGAAAAGAGTAGTAACATGAAAAAAAAAGGTGAGTAAACTTCTAATAATTGTGTTTTTAAAGTTGTGGCAGGGCGTGTATACCCTTTCACACCTGTAAGGAAGAGTTAAGCAGCTGCTTTGGGCCCAGGCAGCCCCACCCTGCCACATCTGCAAAGCATACATAGTTTGGCAGAGGGGCTCAGCACGAGAGTAGGGCAGCACACAGTGGAGGTGAAGTGACCTACACCTAGGAAGGAGCTCTGGACTAACTATAGCAACATGGCCAAACCCTAAGGAAGAGACCTGGCATTCTCAGAAGGTCTAAGACTTTATCTTTGATTTCTAGTTATGTAATGACTTTTTTTTTAAACCCATTGGGAAAGAGGGAACTGGTAGGAAGTGATGCAGAGGCAGCAGTATAGCATTTTGACAGTGCAGGACTTAGCTGCTTACACTGGGCCCTGGATTAGAACATGGTGGAGAAGGTGGGACGGGGTTCTTCTATTAACTACTAAAGGGTGCTGAAGGCAGAAGTTGACCCCTGATCTGGATAGTTTAGGGGAGAGAAGGCCCTTAGGATTGAAGGGTCAAGACCCCGAGACCTCAACCCAGGGGGAGATCTGGAGACCCTTGTCTAACCTAGAGGGCTACTCCATTGATGGACTCTATATACCTGGAAAGGGGCAGACATAAAACATGTGACTGGCCCAAGGGTTGAGTCGTGGAAGGGACAGAGCACTGCCGGATTAGAATGGCTGTCAACAGGGGGACTGGGAAAGATGACCTGCCATGTCCTGCCTAACCACTGTGTGGTGCTTGCAGTGAGTAATCCCCTTCAGCATGGGCTGACAAAATCAGGCAAACTTCAAAATATGTCTTGTCCTTTATTCCTCTTGTGCCTAGGTATACCCTATATCCTTTTTGCGTAGTAAGCTGCCCTCTCCTTTACTCAAGTATACATGAAGCACTGATTTGTGATACCTGGAAACATCACGTAAATGTGTGTTTCACTTTTTCAGATGCTGATTTTAGACATCACTGTCTGCATGCCATTTCAGCTGTTTTGAATTCCTTCAAACCTAT
This sequence comes from Eretmochelys imbricata, assembly GCF_965152235.1. Taxonomy (NCBI): domain Eukaryota; kingdom Metazoa; phylum Chordata; order Testudines; family Cheloniidae; genus Eretmochelys; species Eretmochelys imbricata. The sequence continues at coordinate 227,777,141 of NC_135573.1, read as the reverse complement.
CCTGTGAATACAGCTGCCATTTATGAGTTCAGTGTCTGCATGATTTAATTATTCAGACACTCTCCCATTCTCTCCTTCTCCTTTTTAAAAAAAAAAAAAAAAGTATATGCACAGTAAAGGATTTTCCAAACAAAACAGCTGTTTGTTTATCCTAATTCAATGCTTAAAGGTGCTAACCTACAATATAGACATAATGTTCTTGCCAACACCAGAAAAACAATAAAAATATATTGGTATGTTATAGATGTGTATGTTTCTGTTTATTAATGACTGAATGGATTTGTCTGTCAAGTTACAAATGCCTATAATCCTCGATGACCTATCCTTGATTTAAATGGATGTGTGTTTGCAGTGCTGGTATCCTAAACAGAGGGCTGAGATGGGACGCTATTTAGAATTCGCAAAAAGAAAAGGAGTACTTGTGGCACCTTAGAGACTAACCAATTTATTTGAGCATAAGCTTTCGTGAGCTACAGCTCACTTCAACTGATTGCATCCGATGAAGTGAGCTGTAGCTCACGAAAGCTTATGCTCAAATAAATTGGTTAGTCTCTAAGGTGCCACAAGTACTCCTTTTCTTTTTGCGAATACAGACTAACACGGCTGCTACTCTGAATTCTGAATAGGTTTCAGTACTCATTCAGAATCAAGCTGAGAACCTTCTTAAGGGGAATGGTTTATAGGTCATGACATAAATTTTCTGCCGATCTTCACAGCATAAGTAATGATCCCTCTTTTCATCGCCACATGATCTATATAACAAGTCGGTAAATACAATAGTTCAGTTTTATGTTGAGATCAGTGTATAAAGAGAGCAAACAATGACCCCGGCATTCACTCTGACACCTTGGTGCTGTGGTGATGGGGATATGACAAGTGCCATAGATGGACAGAATTGTAATACTACCACCAGCTAATTAGGTATGCCCCATTTTCAAGCTGTGCCAAAAGTAGCAATGTAAACTGGACTGGTGGCTTGACAGCACCCTGTTAAATATATTTTGAAACTGACAAGTAGCTAGCAAGGAAGATGCAAAGCAAGATGTAGATATAACCACATGATTCCCATTAAGGTTTATGGAGCGTGTGGAACACATGAGCCAATAAGTTCAGATACATTGAATCCTGCTTAAAGTGTATTGCTAAGTGACTGCTATATAAGATCACTTTATATTAGGATGGATTAGAAATAAATTTTGAAAAAAGATCAGATTTTAATATTCACTTGATATCTTAAAATTGAATTTAGATATATGTAGCTTTAAAATTAAGATCACTATAAACTATTATAGTAATTTAAATAGCGCAAGTTTTGTTTGCTGATCAGTTGTCATGCACTGAATATTTAGGCAGTCATCACAGCTGAAATTTACATGGTACAACAGCCTTCATGAAAACATTAATTGAAAAATTAATTCAAATTGACTTGGATGAGAATGGTACTACATGCATTGGAAACTGGATGAAGGCGCATACAAATGGTAATGACAAGTGGCTGTCTGTCAGACTGGAGAAGTTTTATAGTAGGATGCTATAGGAATCTGCATTGCGTTCCATCTTGTTTAACATCTTCATTAATTATCTGGAAGATGGGATAAACTGAAGGCTAATTAAATCTGCAAATGATTTTAAACAGGACAACAAACATTGATGAGGGAAGAAATAACACAGAGGCCTGGAGATATTGGAAGTACTGGAAGGAAATAAGATCGGATTCAGTATGGACAAATTCATGTTAATGCATGAAGAGGAAAAATAATCAAAATACAGATATTGAATAGTAGGGAGACCTTAAAAAGAAGTAAAGGAAAGTAACTCTAGAAATAATAGAAATTTTTAAAACAAATTAGATATGATTTTTCAGTGTGATATGGCAACAAGAAAAGCTTAACATGACTTATGATGCTTTTATGTATTCAGCCCAGTTTGCAAGTACTGTATATGCCTAGATAGCTCCAAGTCAAGCTTTGTCCCAACCACTGTCATGAACACTGTAGCATCTATTGTCTGTATAATAACAAGTAAATTGGACTACAGAGAAACACAATCACTGCCATGATAGGTAGGAGACTTAGGGCATGGCTAAACTTGCAGATGTAGAGCACTTTGAGTTAAACCAGCCTTCGGAGAGCGCAGTAGGGAAAGTGCTGCAGTCTGTCAACACTGACAGCTTCAAGCGCACCAGCGTGGCCACATTTTCGGCACTTGCAGCGGCATTGGGAGCAATGCATTGTGGGCAGCTATCATAGAATCATAGAATATCAGGGTTGGAAGGGACCCCTGAAGGTCATCTAGTCCAACCCCCTGCTCGAAGCAGGACCAATTCCCAGTTAAATCATCCCAGCCATTGTCAAGCCTGACCTTAAAAACCTCTAAGGAAGGAGATTCTACCACCTCACTAGGTAACGCATTCCAGTGTTTCACCACCCTCTTAGTGAAAAAGTTTTTCCTAATATCCAATCTAAACCTCCCCCACTGCAACTTGAGACCATTACTCCTCGTTCTGTCATCTGCTACCACTGAGAACAGTCTAGAGCCATCCTCTTTGGAACCCCCTTTCAGGTAGTTGAAAGCAGCTATCAAATCCCCCCTCATTCTTCTCTTCTGCAGACTAAACAATCCCAGCTCCCTCAGCCTCTCCTCATAAGTCATGTGTTCTAGACCCCTAATCATTTTTGTTGCCCTTCGCTGGACTCTCTCCAATTTATCCACATCCTTCTTGTAGTGTGGGGCCCAAAACTGGACACAGTACTCCAGATGAGGCCTCACCAATGTCGAATAGAGGGGAACGATCACGTCCCTCGATCTGCTCGCTATGCCCCTACTTATACATCCCAAAATGCCATTGGCCTTCTTGGCAACAAGGGCACACTGCTGACTCGTATCCAGCTTCTCGTCCACTGTCACCCCTAGGTCCTTTTCCGCAGAACTGCTGCCTAGCCATTCGGTCCCTAGTCTGTAACGGTGCATTGGATTCTTCCATCCTAAGTGCAGGACCCTGCACTTATCCTTATTGAACCTCATCCCAGCATGCAAGTGACTTTTCAAATGGGGATGGGGTGGAGTGTGACAGGGAGTGTGTTGTGTGTATGTGGGGGGAGAGAGAGTGGGTTTTTAGGGGGCTGAGAGTATGTCAGCATGCTGTCTTGTAAGTTCAGACAGCAGCAGATCCCCCCCCGGCCCCTCTCTCTCACACAAGCATTCCACACTAATGGTTGCTTTGTCTCAGAGCAGATAAGCAGCCAGCTGTCAGAAACGGAGCTTTCAAAGGGCATATCCGCATTCCTGCAGCAATTCAAAAACAATGACAAGAGTGGCCACTTGACTTAAGGAGATTATGGGATGTTTCCGGAGGCTGATCAGAGCGCAGTAAAGCAACACCTTGTTCACACTGGTGCGGGGGCGCAGCAAACATTATTCCACTTGCCGAGGTGGAGTACCAACAGCGCTGTAGCCGCGGAATCAGAGCACTCTACGTGCCTTGCCAGTGTGGACGGGTAGTGAACTAGTGTGCCCGTGGCTCCTTTATTGTGCTGTAACTCTCAAGTGTAGCCAAGCCCTTAATAAGTACATACGAGTCATGCAAGAATAGCAAGCCTCTACCCAACTGGAACCAACTAAAAATATCCCATTACTATTGTTTATTTCAACTATAGACATCAAAACATGGCTTGTCAAAGAAGGGGAGAAAAATTGGTGTTGACTGTAAGCCAGAATAACCACAGAGATGTGGTTATGTTTTGAAGAGTCTTAACCATAAGACCAGGAACTGGAGTAGGACTTGGGAGATGTGAGTTCTGTTACCAACTCTGTCCCAAACTTCCTGTGTGACTTTGACTATTCCAGTTGATCTTTTTGTGCTTCAGTTCCCCAACGGGAGTGTAATACCTCAGAGGGATGGTGTGAGGGTAAATTCACTGCTCAGTTGCTTCAATTATGGGAGCATGTAAGTGCTTAGATAGAGTTCAAATACACACAATCTGAGTCAGCACTGCAGCCTTGACTCTGTGGGAGTCAATGGGACTACTCATGCAGCTTGAGTAAGGGTTATAGAATCATGCTTGCTTCAGCAATCACATCCCACTTTTGCTTTCAAAACTGAGCTTTACTGATTTCAGAAATATGAAGTAATGATTCAAAAATACTCTGGAATAAGTAAAATTAATGCATGCCTGCTTTCCCTGCCCTAGCATGTGTATCCAGTTTCAATTAAATTGAATAGTTAATAATGTGTGTCTGATGTATTCTTACGGTCGTGTGTATTGATTTATTTAACATAATTGCAGCTTTGAGACTCCATTCCAAGAAAAATTAATACATATAGCAAAGGATTCTTGAAGATTAAGGTTTCCAAGTAGGCTACTGGTGCATTACATGCAATTTTGGCCTAATATCCTTGTGAGCTGTGCAGCGTTTTCAGCTCATCTGTGTGTTGTCGTTCTAGAAACATCTCATAGGTGGTGATGCAAAATCGGCAGTGATTTTAACCTGAAGCTGTGGAGAATTAATGCTCAGCAGCTGAAAAATATTAATGCATAACTTTACTCTTGTATTGATTTCTCACCTGTGTTTCGAAAGAATCCATTGGTAAAGAGTAGATTTTTTTTTTAAAGCAGGATTACTTTTTCACGTCTAGTAAAGAGTGCATATGTAGACTGATCTATAGATTATGAATAAAAATTCCCGGTTATCACTTTGAGCATTGACAGGTTCTTATCCCAAGATCAGGCCCAGTATTATTAAAATTATTATATACAGTAGTTGGGAACCCCAACGTGCACAGGTGCAACACTCACATGATAGGAACTCTTTTATATTTACAAATAATTTATAATACATTTAGCAAAGTCCCACACACTCTAACTCAGTAAAGTAGATAGCAATAATACAGAAAGTACATCTGAACATCCATACTCTCACCATCCCTTGCAGAACAACCTGAAATGTTAGCCATTATCTTCATCACCGTCACCTTCCTTATCTTCACCAGTGGCCATCTCTGGCCCCTCCCAAGAGCTACATCTCTCTTCCCTACTGCCCTGGGATTCTACTTTTATAATATGTTACGCTGGCATTACCATGCCTAATGCATATTCAATAGGGGTTTCTCCCCCTTCCTTATCTGCATTTCCTCCCCTTACCAATGTTAAGGTATCCATTTTCTATAGGTTAGTGTATTTATGATTTCACCTATTATCATATATGTCAGTTCGTTGTCATGGCATTCTTGAGGTCAGATGTTCCATCCAAAATCTTCCAGAAGCTGGTGTCAGTTCATGTTCTGTGGTTGGCTGAAGTCATTATGGACAGAATTACCCCCTACATTCTACTTCCAGTTCCACAAAACTTATGAGTTACCTAAGTTTATCTTTGTCAAAGTTCATAGGCCTCAAGCCTCATGCTAACTGCTGAAGCCAACGTCTTACAGGATACAAGCCTGTAGGTTCTTTGCATTACTGCTGAATATAATAAAGTAGAATTTAATGCAAAGCAGTGAATATAATAGAGGTAAGCTGGCCCACTGGGCTACAATTACATGTGTGGCAAGCTAAAGCCTTCAAACAGCAAAAAAAATACAAGTTTTGTAAATGAAATTACTGAGTGTCACACACAGTTCCTATAAAGATCAAAGCTGGGGCTGTTAATATAACTATTGCTATTCATGAGTTTCATAGTCATGCAAGTTTCAGGTTAATTATAAACGCTTGTTTAATCACTTTACAATAGGGCATCAGAGTCTCATCTAGGAATTATGCATATAGCTCTCTTGCTTTTAAAGCGAATTCCTACCATTTTTACAAGAAATTAATTTGTAGTAGCTCGGGATTTGCAAATCCCCTTTTATACATGGAACAGTCAAGGGATGAAGATTTTCAAATGATCCCTCACCCACCCAAGTACATGCTTCTGCAGTAGCTTGGCTGTCACTGGAAATGGCATAGGAGTACTCTAGTTTACCTTCTAAACCAGAGGCACAAAAAACTAATTGAGCAGAATACACATTTGCGTATTGTTAATATACAGATATATAAGTTGGGCTAAATTAATGTACTTTTACTTTGATTTATAAGGTGCCAGATTACTGCAGGAAGCACATACACAACTTAATACAGCAGAGTATTTTTTGTGGGGGGGAATTCCACCACAAGACAAAATTGCATTTCCCTTTAGACAAAAGCCTTAGAGATAGGCCTTGCACTGTGCCCTAAACACAAACTCTGTCAGACTAGCAAAGGGACTCAATGTAGGGCTTAGATTTCAAGCAGTAGTGAGGCTAGGCACTACACCTTATTTTGCCTTTGAGTTCCTAGGAATGCAGACTCCTAACAGGTGACTCTTCATCCTCATTATGGGGCTTGCAGGCAACTCTAGTGTGCTGCTGATCCATGCCCATGAAATCAAACTGCAGAAGTATAGGGTCCCCAGATATATTTACCTGCTAGCCTGTGAGCTTTGATAGAAAATTTTCCCTATCTTTCTTTTCTAAGGCTGGCCAGCTATTCCATTTTATTACCTCTTTGTCTGCAAGGGACTCTTTTCACACTATTGCTCAGGGGAGTACAATTTATTAGGTGTGGGGTGAGAATGCCCCTGACATAGTTGTGTGGACCAGGATTCAAACGGTGTGTGAATCCTTGCTGGCTTTGTTTGTTGTTTTTTCTTTGACATAAACTTCTTCAGATTGTCTCTTCTCTAAAAGACCTGGGTCGTCTTAATTACACATCTAGCTGCATCCAGTCCAGAGATATGGAAAAACCCCAAGTTACTCCAAACAAAGCTGTCTGCATTTAGCACTGTAAAAGGAGGGAGTTTTAAGTACAAGGTCTCAAGAGAACTTTCCATTGGCTATAAAAGCCTGCCTGGCAAGCTGAACGAGTGAGTGGTCAGCAAACAGGTGCTTATAGTTGCCTGCTTAATACATTAAATTTTACTTGTATGATATCAGTTACCTAGTTTTAACCAGGATTTGTTTAGCTGCTGCTTTTGTTTTGGTTTGTTTCTCAAATTTTGTTAATAAATTGCCTGTTTTGGCACCTGACACTTTTATTGGTAGAAGTTCTGTTCAGTCATTGCCACGCAGGAGCATTGTGACAAGTCACTGTGAGGTTTGCTTTTGCTGTTTCATGTGCTTGCATATTGCTCTTTACTAGATAAAGTTAACAATTGAGAATTATAAAGAAGTTGATGACCGCATCAGAGATCAAATGCAGACCTTTCGAGCTAGATCCTCTGCTATTGTAAATTGGCACAGCTCCACCTAAGTTGATGCCAATTTAGAACTAGCTGAGGTCTGGCCCAGGTGTTAGCAATCATGTCTTGTGACCCACAAAGTATACCTCCATTTTCCTTTCCTCTTTTTATTCATAGATGCCATGGCTAGAAGGGACCCCTTGGATAATTCAATCTGACCTCCTGTATAACACAGGCCGTGGAACTTCCCCAACATAATTCTTACAAAACCAAAATAATTCCATGTGTCAGATACCCCTATAGCAGGATCGGTCCCTGTTTTGTACATGTTTTGTCTGGTTTTGATGTGGATTCTTCACAGGCTTGCTTGATTCACTATTTGATGTGGTTCATGTAAATGCAGCCTACCAAAACCACTTTCATTAGCCAATTCAAAGTCCATATGTTACTGGCTGTTGGATACATTTTTTTATACACACTCTTCCTTTCACCACACACAGCCACTTGCATACTCTTACTCTATTATTTTAAAACCTCAATTGTTGGTAAAAAAAGACTTCTTGCTACTACATGTTTAAATGAGATGGCAGTATTAAATACTTGAGCTGGCATTTGTGACGAGGGTGTGGAGCATTTCTTTATCTATAAAATATTTCCCCCCAGATAGATGGAAATCCTATTGTTCAGAAAGGATGACCTTACAAATGGACCAAAGGTTTAAAACAAAAAAAGGAAAAACTTACCCATTTGTCATGTAGGTATCAAAACCAAGTGTGTTGTTAGTAAACTTAAGATGTGTGGAGGAAGTAGCTTTAAATAGGATTCATAACTGCGTTGTTGGTTTTGTTCTTTGTTTGTTTTTTTTTTAAATGAGCAGACTGTTTTCCTTTCCTTTCTTTTTCTTTAATAACAATCTAGGAATTTAAACAGTTTTTAATTTTGTAATGTCCTGAGTTTGTCCCTGCTTAGGAAAGTCCCAGAGGAAAAATTCTGCTGTAACTAAGATGCGTAATAATTACTGCCTTGATTCTGTAAAGCTTATCAGAAGCAGACCTCTGCCCAGTTGACATTGGTTAGACTTTGCACAGACATAGAAGTGTGTTCTCACAGATCAGTTTGTAGGATTGGGGCCTAAATCCAATAGGAAGCTACAGTTCTTCAGTGACTTAAAGTTACAACTTCATTCCATTGTTGTTTTTTCTCTTTTATTTTCAGTAGAAGTTCCGACACTTAGCATTTCTCAGGATCAGGCCTTTCAGTTGTATTTGCCATTATTTGCTTATATCAATAAAACCCAATAATTTTCAAGAGGCTGGTTTGGGAGACTACACTGACTGGACTCAGTTCTTGAGGAAACTGGTATCTGATAAAGGAAAAAGATGGTTCATGAAACATGGCATTGAGTGGGTTCTTCACATGAACTTTAGATTTAGTAAAAACTCTTAAAAAGATTGAAAAGCCAGGTAGGATTTTAGGTTTGAATGTCAGTGTTTTGATATGGCTATCCCAAATGATAACCTTGGGGATACTGGTTTTCTTTATATAGCTGAGAATAAATTTAGTTCAGGAAATGGAGAGTTATAGTTAAGGGACTGCTTTCACTCAGACTAGTAGTTTTTGGTTTGTCCTTGTTCTTGTAAAAACAGATAGGATGTGATTACTCAGGAGCACAAAGGAGTAGAATTGTAAAGGAGACACTGGCTAGTGGCGCTTGCTTAGTGCACAACTGCAGTGGCTCTGATCCCGTCTCATGGATTAACTCCATATCTACCGCATTACTAATTTTCTGGTTGTTATCTGTAGTCCCCGTTTCCCTTTTAAATTCTTGAGTCCTAAGTCATAAGATTTTTCCACGGGTCTCTCTTAACATTCTATTGTTTGTAAGCAAAACATTTACAACTGCCAGATTTGCCACCCATCAGTTTTCAGATCTATTTAAACAGGAGTCTGCAAAGCCGAAAACAGAAGCTCTCTTACTCTGCTGTTTTATAACATATAGAGAAGACCTGAAAGGAGAGTGGCTGTTTTTTCAAAGAGGGTGGGTTGGGGATTTGGGTCTCATCTCTTTTATTTTTTTCCTGGAAGAGCTTATGGATGACTGGAGAGCTGGTAGGACTATGTCACCCACATGTATTAAAGAAGCTACACCTGAGTGCATGAGAGAGTAAGGGACTTTTAAAGCTTAAAACTTTTTAAATTAACCACTGTTTTACTGACAAACTGAGTGAAAATATCTTTTCCAAAGCTCCTTCAATTAATGGCTGTGAAAGCTCCCACTCCAGTTCTTTAATCCTCCAGATAGACCTCTAGCAATATCCAGGGAGTCAAGCCTTGATGATATTCCTGAAATGTGAAAGTGTTTTTTTTTTTTTTTTTAAAAAAAAGCCTGAAAAAAAGATAGCTCTGCTTCCTTTGTATGAGCGAAGGTAAAAACTCAATCCCAGCACGCCCCTTTGACTCATGTGGTGCTGGATCTATTCTTTTAGAGTATTTTCTTTTGTCCTTGCTGTGATCTGGCAAACCAGGTACCAGCTTATGCCAAGGCCCCACTGAACACTGAGAGATGCTGGAAACCATCCTGGTTCACCTGTGTTAGTATTGGAAGGATAGATATTAGAGTTGTAAGAAACTTTTTGGTGTCTAGACCTTATGAATAGCTTGTAGGATGCTGCATGTATTAGTTTCACTTATCTGTACGCTATGTTTTAAACCAATAGCAAATGTTTACATTGTAACCCTCGGTAACTCATCAAATCGGAAAGAATACTTCTGTAATTCAAATGCTGGCTTCCTACACAAGATGTTAGGTTCTGCCCAACCAGAAAGCTTTTGAAACCAAATGCACCATTACAAGATACCAAAAGAATAAAGACTTTGTTAATTGCACTCCTCACCCCCTCCATGAAGAGGAGACCTGCACATGATGAACTCATCCCATCGGCTTGGACTCTGGGAAGAAGGGGATAAAAATCCCTGACCTGGATAAGCTAGGTACTTTTTTGCTGTTTGGACTCTAAAGGGCCAAGAATCATTAAGGATAAGGAAAAGACACCCCCTCCCCAGATGTTTTACCAGATTTAGCCCTAGAGGACATATGATGTTTGCTTATTAGAGAATTGTTTATTATCTTTTGGAATCTACAACTGTAACTCATTTGTATGTGTTATATTATCTGCTTTAATCATGTACATAACTCTCACTTCTTTTTCCTAGTTAGTAAATCTAGTTTATTACAGGATAGACTACAAGTGTAGTCTTTGGTGAGAGATCTATGGTACAACTGACCTGGGGAAAGTGACTGACTGGTCCTTTGGGGAATAGTGTTATGATTTTTGATGTAAGGGACCATCAGTCACAAACACCAGCTTGCCTGGGTGGCAGAATAGACCAGAATGTCCAAGTGGACGGGCTGACTGTGACTCCATGTTAAGGCTGTTATAGTGCTAGAGGAGTTCACGCTTGATACTGGGTTGATAATATCTAATTCTAGAACATACAACCAGTTTGGGGGGTTTTTCTCTGCTTCTTAACAGTCTGCCCTGAGGTTGGCACTCACACTTGTGACTTGTTCATGACAATTGCATTCCATCATTCACCTCTATTTTTATTATATAAATATATGTATTACTTCCTTTTTCTCAGTGTTCAATGATATTTTGGGTTGCTGTGTAAGGTGTTTTCTTTGTACACCTGCAAAATTTCCTCAGAGACCAATAGAAACTATTGCTTATGGAGGTGCCATTTAAGCACAGGGAAACTAGCAGTAGGAGTTGCAGATAGTTCAGCATTTTGGTACTACTACCATAATTTATCATCGATGGCTCTGTCTTGATGGGCAAAAATGGTGTATTTTTCAATCATGTTAACTCCCAACTAGAGTACACCTGGGCCTGCTAACTGCTCCCTACTAGGCTGCCATGTGGCCAGCTAATATGGTTTGAAACATATTGGCTAGCATCTTAATGAGCATTAGGACTACAGTCCTGTTAAGCTAACTGAAGTGAACTAATGTGGATGAAAAACAGGCATTGTTACACACAAGTTGCATTGCTTTATCTTAAATTGGTTTAGAATCACACCTTAAGCTAAACCAGTACAACTTTCTCATGTAGACAAGCCTACCTGTCCTTTTTGCCCATCCAGACAGTGCCCCTGTGTTGCGGTTCAGTGATGAGACAGCACACAGCTTTATGCAAGCAAGCAGGCTGGTCAGCGGAGATGGGCTGTTCTGCTCCCCGCCTTCCACCTTCTCCTTTTATTATATTTCTCCCCCTAAGCATTACACACTGCTACACAAAGGAATGTATGACGTTGATTCATATACTTAGTTACCATCCTTTAACTACTACAGTCCTGGTTCTCAGGCCTTGAGCCCAGGCTAAGAAAGCCTCCCACAGTTGCTGTCCAAACAATCAAGTTCTCATGGTTAATATCTAGCCCTTGTCCTTGGATAGAGCAATGTGTGCATTGCTTCTAGGAAACAGTCAGGGTGTGCCCCGCCTGCTTCCAGGTGGAATAGCTAAACATTAACCCTTCACCCCTGGGAGCATCTGAAAGAAAGGAGTTAGTATATAGCTGGGTCTCAGACTTGCTTTGGGCGTATAGCATTGCTAAGGCACTGTAATTGCAATGATGCTGTGAACCTTTATTTTTCCCTCCCTTCCTCCAAGACCTTACCTATAGAATCAATAGACACTTCGTTTTCTGCTAGTTTTAATGAATGAACATAACTTTTGTAAATAAAAAAGCACAACACTAATATAGTTTTTCAGAAGACTGCTACTGACTCTTCTTCCTTAGAGCATATTCTCTGAGTAGTCTTTCCCCTCTGCCCCACCCCCACCCCGTGGACTCTCTTTTTTCTGCTCTTCATCCGATTTTCCAACCATGTTGGAGTCTTCCTTTTGAGTCCCATGTGTGTTTAATTCTAACGTGGCTCTCTGCTATGGTATTCTGGTAAAATCGAGAATAATTCATCTGCTACATCTCCTCTGTCTGTCTGCTTGATATTTCCAACTGACAGCTTTGCCAAATGTTTTAAATACTGTCTCTTCCTGAGTTCATACTGATTCTTCTAAAGCAGCTTTTACTAATTAAACACTCCTTTTTGGTGTATCTAATAATTCACTCTAAAACCTCACTATTAACTGGAGGTCAGACTATCTGATCTAGAATTGCTTACTGTCTTTATCCTTCTCTCTCCCCACCCTCCTTAAATCTCTCACTTCCGATCTCTTCCTTAAATAGAATTTACTCTAGTATTTCAGTTCTGGCTGTGATCTCTGTGCACCAGTTAGATTTCCTCTGACTTTTGCATTTTTGTAGAGATGATCTTGCTACGGGACCTCATTCTTAACACCATTTTGTTTTGAGAAAGGGTTTTCTGCAGCAGTCTCTCTCCTGGCTGAAGTTTGTAATCAGTCTGTTGCTGTGGAAATTATTGTGATGCTGCAGGTTCAGCATTCCTGACTTCACTGTTGGATTAGATAAGAAGCAAAAAGGAGCTGTGGGGGAGAGAGAGCCCTTGTTTAAGTAGGTCTTTGACCGTTCACAATGTGTCAGTTAAGATAAACAAGGGAAGAGGAACTGGATGTGTTTAAGTCTACAAGAGTTTTTTTTCCTCCAGTACAAAATAAATCAAATTAAAAAAAATCTATTGAAAAAAGAGGAAGGAATAGATAAAATCTGGGTGGGTGATCCAATGACATTGACTTGGAACAGCATTTCCGGTATATTTTCCTAACTTCCCAGAAGTGGAGGATGCATTGCTGTCCAATGGCCTTTATCGTACCAGACTGATAGCAGTATTCCCGGACGTGGACAGTCAGATCTAGCCCACCTTACTGGAGAGAAAGTTGCCTTGACACAGGGCTTTGTGTGGAAAAGAAACGGGGAGAGGAAAATCTGAATGGGGTGTCCTGGAGGAGAGGACCCATAGTCCCCCCACTCTTTTAGGAAAGAGAAAAAGATTTACATGTAGATATTTTTATTACTGTCTTCATCACTTGTTCAATTCTAGTAGCAATCTCTATTCCAAAATTATAAATTTTGAGAAAAAAATCAATATGTATGACATTTTGTAAGTTTTCACTTCTGGTCTCCTCCCCTATTCCATTCTAGATCTCTCTTAGCACATTATTAGTTCTAGTTGTTTAGAACTTTGCTTCTTACGTTACCGACGTTTCTTGTTACCATAATATTCAGTTAGCCTTGTTTCCTTGCCCTCCTTCTTTATGCATGCCTCATTATCCTTTGCTGCACTTGTTCTTCTAGCTTTTGTTAGCATTTCTTTTCCTTTTGACTTGCCTAACAACTTGCCTGTCTCACTTCAGATCTAAGAGCACTTGTTTTCTGCAGATTTCAAAAATAAAAGCACATTTCCCTCCTTGCCTTTCTGCTTCTTAAATACATGTAGAAAAATAGTCTGTCTGTGACTAGTGTGTAAGGTGGGACTCCTTATGAGGCTGTTTGTACGATACATTAGTGTCCAGGTCTACTGCAGTACATATGTATGTACATTTTTTTTCAATATATGTTGGGATTTTTAACTATTAAATGTAAAACTGGGAACTAAATCCAGAATATACTTCATGCTGATTTACTTTAAACTGACACCCTTGGTTGCCAAGTTGCAAAAGGAGGTGTTGTGGTGATGATGAATTAGAATGGGATTTTTGTTTAGGGCTGTCTGGCACTTATCATTCTTGTGCTTGTAAGTGTAGACTTTGACTATGTATACATGACCCCACAGTTCAGACTACAGGGGTGTGAATTGCAGTACGCACTAAGGTGCTGCGCCCTCACTGCTCCTGTGGACGCTGCTGGCACAAACTAAAAGGTATCTACTATGCATTAACATGCTACATTAACACAAACTAGTTGTGACAGATACGGTAATTTCCTGCAGTATCCTTGGGAGACCTTATTGAATTAAGTTTACATGACTTTGGGGTCCATTGTATTAAATGAATAGTTTATGTATTATTGCATGTAACAATCATATGTAACTTTTCAAGGGGGGAGATGTGAGACCTAGGGATGCAAAGGACTATATTGAACAATATGCCAGACAAGAATGTGCCAAAGAGCTCAGTGGTTTTCCTGGGGAATATCTAGGGAGGAGTTAATGCAAATTCCCCACCTCTGGTTGTCCCAAAACCCAGCCTTTCGAAGCTATGCCCTGATGAGTGGACCATTGTCTGCTGATCACCTGTTGCATGAGGCGTCTATCAAAGGCCCAAACTTTACAAAAGAAAGACTCAACTATTCATGGTTGTTCTGGTTCAGAATCGGAGACAGTTTTTTGAATTTGTAATCATGGGGAAAATCCTGTTGTGGGTTTTAAAGGACTGACACCTACCACAGCCTGAGGCTGGAGTTGGGATGGCCTCTGGTAAACATTTTTTTTTCATGAATGTAGGTTCTTTTATTGTTTTTAGTTGTTTGCTCTGTAATGCCTTCACCTTGAGAATAAATGTGCTTGCTCAGAAAGAGCTGTGTGGTAACTTGTGACTGCAGCAATTATGCCATTCATAGACTCTGGAGAGAAAGCAAAGAGCATCTGCTGGCCTTTTAGGCGGTCTGGCTTGCTGGGGATAACACTGTGTAGGCAGAGAACTGTGAAGCCTTGGAAAAACTCCAGTCGGGAGGGAGGGAGGGAGATGCGGGTCTCGACCCATGAAAGGTGAAGGCTGAGGAACCGGGAGCCTACAGTGGGTGCCATCGAGGGACCACAGAGGAGGAATGCAGGTGCAATTACCTTGGATTGTGACTTCTTAGGTACCTTCTGATTTGCACCTTCAGGATCCACACAGGGGAGTTACAGTGCAGCACAGCACTCTAGTACATGCTGCAGTTCACACCCCTGTAATCCGAATTGCGTGGCCATGTAGACAAGCCTCTTGGGTCTAAATTTCTGAAGGGACCTAATATTTTCTTGCTGATGCAGGGCCCATAAGGAGAGGTGCTGTTACTTGAAGGATTTCATTACACAATGAAATCCTTCTATAAGTGTTCACCTTCACTAGCATACTCAGTATTATTTAACCACTGAAATTTTACAGCAATTTTACTTGTTCCCCTCTTGGCTTTGTTACTTGATATTACTTCTTGCTGCTTTAGTATCTGTATGTACAGTTTGAAATAAAATGTATAATACTACAAAATATTTATACGTGCAACAGAACTCAATCCCACTTACTGTTTTATATAAAAGAATTAGTGCTTATTTATAAATATAGTTGAAGTGAAAATGAGGTCATGCTCTGTTCCTTCTGCAGCACACGAAGAAATTAGTTGCATTTGGAGCACAAGCGATGTGCTTGTCAGTGAGGAGTCTGGCTGAATTCCCATGAACAGGAAGGCGAGGGTTGCATCCGATTATCTCAGTGCTTTGGGGAATCGGGTATGAGGCGATAGCGGCAGCGAGTGGGAGAGCAGCAGATTTGCGTAAAATGGGAGAGTGGGAGGGATGGGTCAGGCCCATACTTTGGGGAATGGAAGGGAGAGGATAACAGACTGTGAAGGGGAAGCCTGAATAGTGCTTTAGTGAATGGGTAGAACCATTGCTAGCACTTTGAGCACTGTTCTGAACCTAGGGCGTGACCGTTGAAGATAGCTGCTGCTGCTGTGGTAGTGGCTATTGGGGTGGGTCAGTTGGGGACTATTGTAGGGAGAGGAAACTATCCTGGAAATAGAGGAACTTGGTAGCACCAGCCACACAGTGAGTGTCTGGCTTCTTATTCATCAAATGCAATATGACATAGCACATATTTTAAAGGCATAAGAGTGCCTCTAATTTGGACAAATAAATTGTACATCTGAAGGCACTTGCAGGAGTAGTTAGTTTCTGGAATAAGGACAAATTAAGCCACTCCCCCACCCCCCAGTAAAATGCACCATCGTGGCTGTTTCTGAAGTTCTAGTGTGGATAAAGTTGTTCTGCCTTGGACCATTGCTTTTTGCTGCTTATACTGACTGGTTGTCTTGTGCCCAGATACCATGGTGATGTGTGCAGTATAAGCACCTCGATAGTCTGTGCTAACAGCAGAGTAAAGATCAGGGGAGCATGGCCAGCATCCTGCAGTGTATGACGGAGCCCATACCTATAAACGATATATGTGAAACATTGTGCCTGGGCATGCAGTACTGCCAGGTGGCAGCTCTGTAGAGTTAACAAACCTCTCTAGAGGGCCATGACCTAAAATAGAGAATCATAGGTAGGGAAGATCAATAGCAACATACATCTGTGTGTCAGTGATTAGCATTGAGCCCTGTATCTCTTACTGTTAGCATCCTAGTTTGTTCTAACTACTACATATAACAAAAGTTTTCCAAAGGCTAATCATTGTGGCTGTCTGTCATTACAGAAGTGACGCTGAAGGTCCACGTAAGCGATGCCAGCACGCATCAGCCAGTAACTGAAGCCTTCATTGAGATTTTTACCAACCAGATTTCCATTGCCTCTGGAACCTCAGGAGCAGGTGGCACTGCCTTCATCAAGTTTCAGTATAAGCTGGGCAGTCAGCTGATTGTTACTGCTACTAAACATGCTTATGTGCCAAATTCTGCACCATGGAAACCCACAAGATTGCCTGGTAAGAGAAGTTTATTTTTGTTCTGAGGTAAGACTTTGCATCTAAAGGAAGTTACAGAATTACGTGTGACTGACTTAACGCTTAGGATTGTAACCCTGAGTGGTTGTGGGGAGAAAAATATTAGAGGGGCACACCAACACCACGCATCTGGACATCTTTGTGAAAGTTGATCTTTCTAAGTCCTCTAGAATCAGCACGCTTAGTCAGATTTCTTTTGAAATTTGGTGTGCTTCAGGAGGGTGAAGGGTACAATTAGTGACTCAAATTTGGAGTCATTTGAGCCAATGGTTCCAGAGAGATAAGCTCTGAAACAGGCACTTTAAAAAAATGTTTGTAGGTTGGGGGAGAGGGGGTATAGCTAAAGAGCAAACTATTTGAGATGCCGGTCACTGTGGTCTCAATCTGTTGAGTTTTACCCAAGGCAGAGTGTGGCACCCACTAAATCTTTGGAGGACCCAAACTGAGAAAAATATTTAAGAAAATGTACTTTTTTTATTTTTTTACACTGTGCATTTGCTAATGCAGAAAAATGGCTAACAGGTTTTCATTCCCATCATTTTATGTGGTTTAAAGTGTGACTTTTGTAAGTGCTCTAAAATCCAAATGGTTAATCAGATTGCTTTGAAACTTGGTATGCCTCATGGAGAGGCAGGGTATTGTTAGTGACCAAATTTAAGGTCAATTGGCTGAAGGGTTCCCAAGTTACATGCCCCCACAAAACCCAGTTTCCATCCGCTTCTTTGTGCTGTTAAACTGAGGGGTACTAATCACTGGGTGAATCGCAGACCTTGTTGAGTTTGACAGTAAACTCACCTTGGATGGCTTTGAACTGACCCTTCTATTAACATAACTACAGATCAATTAATCACAAGCCCCCACCTAAGACAAAAGGAGATTTGCACTAAGTGGCTGGCAGTTGCTACAATTTGTGAGTCAAGGGTGGCGGTTTGATTTTGGGAGGAATGTGTGGTGGAAATTATACATGTGAATGCTTCCTGGGAGGGGAAGAGTATTAGGGGGCAGAGAAGTGGGGGGCGGGGAATTGAGGGGAGAGAGGTTTGGGGCTGCAGCGAGGGGAGGGGGGGTTATAGAGGGGCATAAATGGGGACAAATGAGAGAGGTTGGTATGGTTGGATCAGGGGTTTTCAAACTTAATTGCATTGCGACCCCCTTCTGACAACAAAAATTACTACATAACCCCAGGAGGGGGGACAGAAGCCTGAGTCTGCGCAAGCCACACTGCTCCAGGTGTGGGGGGAGGGCTAAGCCTAAGGGCTAAGCCTAAGGGCTTCAGCCCCAAGCAGCAGACCTGTAACCTCAGCCCCACTGTGGAAGGCTGAAGCATTTGGGCTTCGGCTTTGGCCCCAGGTGATGGAGCTTGGGCTTCAGCCCTGGACCCTAGCAAATCTAAGACAGCCCTGGTGGCCCAATTAAAATGGGGTCACGAACCACTTTGGGGTCCCGACCCACAGGTTGAGAACCACTGGATTAGATGTTTGGCTGTGTTTGTGTGTGTGGTTTTGTGTGCTGTCCCAGCTCTGCGCAGACAGCTGGCACAGCAGACCTTGAGCAAACCACCCAATGACCACAAGATCCGTTAAGGTACAAAGGCGCCCAGCCAAGTTTATTGTTGATGAAACATGGTACTAGTATCCTGCAGACTCTACCGGACCACTAATACATGTATTCCTGTAACAATGGAACAGCTCAGTGAACGGCGGGACTTTCCGTTCTTCCCCAGGCTAGACAAATACATTTCTGGGATACATTTTTATACCCAATACAAACAAGTTATGTACTGCCCCACTGATGTAGTTAGTTACTGCCCCCTGACGTGGCTAGTTATCACCCATAACCTTGTACATATTACTTCGATTAAAACATCTCTATTATGTACTCTCATCCTGACCTTATCTTTTTGGGGCAGTGAGTGTGTTCCTGTTATTCTTGGGGAATGCTTTTGTACCATCCTTGATATCGGGATGTGTTTTCATGAGTACTCTGTGCACATCTTAGGAATGTGTATTTCTGTAATAACATCCTTCTTGACAGATTCTGTGAGCAGGTTCTGCCTCTTGCTCACAGCTTGTCTTTGCTTTATATTAGTAAAGCTTTGACTACTACTTTAGCTCAGGCCTCATACCAGGCCTCTGATACAAGGGCTTACGTCTCGGGTTCTCTTCCTACTACAGTTGAGGGCTCAGATGAGGGAGGCATGGCACTTCCCAGCTCTGTCAGTGCACCCCAACCTTCCTAAATCTTTACTCCACAGCTCTGCCAGGGGTCCCAACCCCTCTCCTCCTATCCCCCACTCCTCTGCCCCCCAACACCTCCTCCCTTTCCAAGAAGCATTCACATGTCTGATTTTCCCCACAAAGACTTTGGGTGGTATATGGGTGTTGGGGTGCACTGGCAGAGCTGTGGGGTGCAGGAGTGTTGGGGTGAATTGGCCGAGCTGTAGAGTGTGAAAGCTTGGAACTGACATCACTGCCTTCTTGACCACTGAGGGAAAAGAAATGTGCGTGCTGCCAGGCTTGCCAGCATGTTGACTCTGGGAGATTCTTAGTACACGAGACTGCAGAAGTTTGTGGGGGAGCAAGGAGTACACCATGGCATAAGGATTGTTGACTATGGGCTGATTTGGTTCAGTATTCAAATTGCAGGACATGATGTACACAGCTGCCTAAATAACATCTTAAGTCCTATCAACAACATACCTTTTTTTTTCTTGTTAAAAAGAGTAGGAAATTCAGTGGCAAAATACTACACTAATGCAGAGTCAAAGTTGCTTGGTGGTATGTTGTCCACTTGCAGAACGCTGAGCTCAGCAAAACTCAAACTTCTGAAAACCCAGATATGCAGAGTTAAGGTTTCCCACGCAACCTTAACTCTGTCCTCTTTCGGCAGTGATCCAGTATGCCCATTAATACACACAGATTTACTCTGCCAGCACTACCTGAGAGCCCGAGTTCCAACCTGAGTCTCAATGTCAAAGCAGTGTCTACACAGCTATTTTTAGCGAGCTACCCAAAAGTCCCCCTAGCACAATTCTGTTTACCTTGGCTGGGCTTGCTCTGAGATGCAGTGTAGACGTACCTGGAGAGGTTAAGTGACTTTCCCAAGGTCACACAGCCGGTCTGTGCCTCTTCCAAAACTGAAAACTGCTTTGGTGATTATCCTTTTTGTGTAAACTCCTTTAGTTCTACCAGTCACTGAAGTCTTAGCTTCTTTAACATTCTTCTTCTATTTCCTCAAGACACAACTGACCTATCATTAGTCCATGCATTGCCAATAGGCTCTTAAATGTTTTTCATTTTTCTCTTCCCTCTCCTGTTTCTTTTGAATAAAGCGTGCCTTTACATGGCATGTTTTCTTCTGATGTTAACCTTGGGAGAGGGCAATCAAATGTGATGCTATTGTTTTGATAAACCATTGAAATCTGATAAGGAATAGCTTTGTATACACTTTTATCAAGATTTTTTTCTAGACAGCTGAACATTTTGGAAAAACAAAGATTTCTTTGGTTCTGGTCCTTCTCCCATTGAAGTCAATAGGCAATTTGCCATTGACTTCAGTGGGAGCAAGGATCCACCCTTTGTCTTCTTTACCTTGAACTTAATCCCTTTCCTGATTAAATGGCCACACAAAACATTGCAACTAGATATATGTAATGCAGATTCAGTATGGCCAAGTTGAAAACTTTCTGTACTTTGTCCCTTTTAGAGAACACCATTATTCAGTAGTGCAGGCCCAAAATATGTAGGTTTTATGGAGGATTTTTTTAATTACAAAACTGAATATTAAATATTTAAATTAAAAAATGTTCTTTATATTTAAGAAAAAATCAAACATTCATGTTGGTGTTTACAACCCAGAGGTTGCAGCAGTCTCCTAGTTCATGAGAACCAGAAAGTGAAGTGGACTAAAAATAGAAATGAAATTGATCAGTCCAAGCTGCCTGACATACCAAAAGTGAATAAACAGCATATTTAGGCTCTGATCTTGCATCACATGCTACACCTGCAGAGCCCAGCACCCAAATGGAGCTTAATGTTGGGCCACAGTTTAAGTGACTTCTCAATTAAGTTCCTAAAACTTACGTAGTAGTAATACCTAGTATATGGGGCAGGATCTGCTGTGTGCTTTGCCCCACAGACCAGGTATACCATTCCAGGCATCAATCAAGCGTGTTCATCTTATATTGGGGAGAGGGGTGGGAAAATTCACTAATAAAACATAACACTGAAAAGCTATGCAGCCACTGATCTAGTGATGCTCCTATAATAACTTAAGGTGCATGTGTCAGGGGTTGGTGGTATTTTCATAATTTGGGCACAAAGTAACTTGGTCTAAATATCAACAAAAATATTTACCATGATTTTGCCACTTAGTTGGAACTTCTGCTTAAATTGCTTAGCTGGAAGATGCAGGAGAGAAAGGATTGGGGAGGGAGTTGGGGAGAACTCTTTAAAAAAATTATTTTATGAACACAGCAAAATTCCCTCTCTAATTAAAGATAAATCTAAACATTGTTTGAACTATTTATAAGTGCATAATAGAAGAGACACTACTTATACTGCTTGTGTATCATTCATGTTTGGTTTTTTTAATGACTTTGGGAATTACCTTGAGTGTGAAAGGTGCTGTGTAATCAAATGCAGTGTATATGTATAATAGATCCCTCTGTCTGATGAGCCAACTCTTTACACTTCAAAAATTTTATGTTGTTCTAATAGAACTCTCCCAAGAACACAGTAGGAGGGACTCAGATTACCCAAAATAAAGGGAAGGTGTTGCCATTGATGTGTCTTCATTTTGGTTCCCCAAATGTTTCCAGACTACTTGATTTTATCCTGGGCTTCTAATGTAAAGGACATACTAGAATTTACATCTTGGGAGAAAGAGCTCAGGGCACCTCATTTGTCATGCTGAGAAAAAGCCCAAGGGAAGTTCAAAGGTTATCTATGCTCAGCATGTCATGAGAAAGACATTGGCACGTATTCTTGTATTCAGCTCTCCAGGGTGCTTGAATTACATTGGCTTTCACTCCTACAAATTAAATTACTGGAGTAAGAGCAAACAGTTTTTCTAATTGTGTGGCTTTTATACTACCTTCTCTATAGCTCTTCTTTTCATGTGCCTGATGTGTAAATCCACTTTGACATGTGGAATATTAAAAAGAAAGTTCTTATTATGAAATAGCTGCAATTTGAGTTATATTCAGTTTTATTCTGTGATGTCACCAATGCTCACGTGAGCTAATGAGGAGTTAAGTTTTATTAAGCAGACACAGTCAATGTATTTCTCCTAATTTAAAAATAACATTTCATCTTTTAAAAAATATTTTGACACATTGGATTTCTGTTTCAAGCTATGAACTTTTGGTTACAACAGGGTCTTTATTGGTGCTGCAGTAAAAGAAAATATTAATTCAGAGGAAGATTTTCTAAAGCTCCTAAAAGTAAATGGGCCCAGTGCTCCTAAATTACTTAGGGTCTTTTAAAAAATCTCCTCCTCAGTTTGTGGTAGCATACAAAATATTCTAGGCACTTTCCAAATGCAGATTAAGAGAAGACACCTGCATCAAAGAACATACCATCCATAAGGAATTCCTCCTCTTTCCCTCCTCCCATCCCTAAGGCACTGGAGCGGATGCAGAGCTGCTCCTTGCTGTTGCTACAGTCGCAGGGTGAAGTATGCTCAAGGACTGCTGTGTATGGAGCAAGGGATATGTACCACAGAGATCTGACATGCAGGTGTCTAGTGCCCACCCACACAATTCCCCTAAGAAACTCATGTGTGCTAAGGCAGATGAAACCTTTGTTTCACACTGGGCGAATCCATTACTGCAGACTTTCTGCATCCTAGCCATTTTCTATACCACATAGTAGAATCTGACTGGTTCTGCTGAATATAGGACCTTCTGTACTGGGCTGGTGGTGGGTGGGCAGGATCAGTTCTGTAAAAACTCCGGAGTATTTTGCAAATAATAAAAGGTCAGCACAAAAGCTTAACTCATGTTGATACAGAATCACCACAATACTTTTCACTTTTATAGTGCATTTCATCTAAGTACCTCAAAATACTTCATAATTAAGCCTTATTACACCTTTCTGAGGTAAGTAAAATCATTTTAACAGGTTTCAGAGTAACAGCCGTGTTAGTCTGTATTCGCAAAAAGAAAAGGAGTACTTGTGGCACCTTAGAGACTAACCAATTTATTTGAGCATGAGCTTTCGTGAGCTCATGCTCAAATAAATTGGTTAGTCTCTAAGGTGCCACAAGTACTCCTTTTCTTTTTGCAAAATCATTTTACAGACTCATAGACTTAGGCACAGGTGGATTCCAGGTTTCGCCTAAGATTACGTATTAAGTCATTAGTGGAGCTGGAAATAGAAGCCAAGAGTCCTGACTCTGAATTTTCTGTTTTGTACTCTACTTCCTCTCAAGTGCGTTCAACTTCACTAGAGGCAGAAGGTGAAATATGTTGTTTGGATCAATAACAAATTACTCTGTCAACCTAGTTACTTGGTTTATAAAACACACTGGAGCAATTTTGTGTATACAAAATATTTGCTTTTCAGTCTTTTTATAGTAGTTTGAACTGACTGTCCTCCTAAGGGTAACAGAGGAAAAAAAATGTATTCAAGAGAATTGTTAACAAAATTGAGAGAATCTTGGATTTAGGCATCTTTTTTTAATGAAGTATTTTTTAAAAAAAAGAATTCAAATATATCCCACTCAAACCACTTTCCTTCTACAGTGTTTTCTTCTCTGAGCCTTGGACTTCTTCCTGAACGATCGGCAACTCTGATGGTCTATGATGACGTAGTCCAGATAGTCTCGGGATTTCAAGGTACGTTTGTAGATTTGTAAAAGTTGGAATTGGAATTTAAAAAACAGTGGATGAAATCCTGGCCCTTCTTACCTTTTGCTATATTAAATAGAGCTAGAGATGAAAGTTCTAAAATCTTTATTGGCTTCTTATTCTGTCATCTAACGTCATGGAACCATCTTTAGTTATAAAGCTTCTGTCTGCTATTCAGTCTAATTTGTTTCCTGCTTACTGCTGTGAGTATTGTGGTTGGATTTAAAGAATAAAAGTATGAGGCATAGAGACCTCATCACATGACCCAAAAATGCAAACTAATTTAGGGGCAATAACAGTCAGGTGGACATACTGTTGCGACTTCTGAATGTGCAGCTGAATAGCAGAATTGAAGGTAATTCACCCAGCTCTTTATCTGTCACTCAAGTACTGTAAATTAGACCCAGGTCTAATTTCATTAGAATGATTTGATTTACTGAGGTTAGTTGGTTAATGAAGCTCTTACAGATGCTTTGATAACCTTTAAATTAAAGCCAGGACCTCTTTCTGCCTCTTATCTTACCTGTGCATGCTGGTAGGAAACCGTGCAGTAGTTTTTCGTCTAATTTTTAAATATTCTCTTATCAGAAAATTAATGAAAAACTATGGGTGTTACTTTTCTTTACTGCTTTGTAATCCTGTAAAATGGCTATGCTCCATGGAATATTAATAGAATAAGGATTTCCTAACATTTTTTATGGGCAGAAATCAGCCAGACACAATAGGCTTTTCATAAGTGAAAACTCCACTGTGGAAGAATCACTAAACAGATTATATAACTGATGGGACACTGTTAAAGAGGGCTGTATAACAACCCAGCTATAGTACATGCATTCTGCAGTTTGGGAGCTGAGGTTATGAATTTAATTAATAAAAGGTGGAGATTGGAGAAGACCTTGAACCCCAAGAGCCTTCATCAGATAAACAATGAAACAAGGGTTACAGCATTATTCTATTAGCGTACCGGTGTTAGAGATTCTCATTCTTCTGCAGGTTTGCTAACAAATCTCACAATTCACTGTACAACAAAAATCTTTTCATGGAAAATTGAGGCTAACAGCTTCCTTACAGCTTTCCTTGCTTTGCCACTTTGAATAAAGTACCTGTCACACCCACCTGGTTGCCACCCCCACTTTTTCTCTTCTTCAGACATTCTGATTCAAGAAAAGAGGCAGGAGCACAAGTATCCAAAATGCTATTAACTATGGAAACTGGCTGGTACCTAGACTCCCATCTTCTCAAAGTAAAAACCACTCACAGGACCTATGATCTCTTCTTAACTTAAGAATTCTTATTTTTCTGTAAAAACCAACAGTGGATATCTGTATTTCTGTTGTGTTGAAACATGAATGGGGAACAACATAGGCATTTCATCAAGAGCTGGGAGGGCTCTCCCTAATCCCTATCCAAAACTTTTATGGTTTGATTCTTCACTCACTTACACTGAAGTAAAACTGGTGTAGATTCAGTTACTTCAGAGGAATTAATCAGCATTTTCCCCAATGTAAACATAAGAGCTGAATTGGGCTTACTCAAGCCCCCGAGATGCTATACAGATTGGGAACTCTACGGCGCACTGATCAAAGGTACAGAAGAGCCTGCCCAGCACAGAAGTTACTAGTTGTCATTGAATAATTAATAAGATGAACACCTAAATATGCCTTTGAGACGTTTGTTTTCAAGTTTGCTTCCAACCTCATTCTCATGCTGAAGGTACAATCCACTGCTGCACTCTGGAAGTAGTTGTGCAGATGGAGTTTGTCAAGCATAGGCTCTTTAAGGTTATGCAGAGGAGTGATGCCATCTAAAATGTGCTAAAATACCAGTTCATCAACAAGCAGGGTTGAGTACTCAGTTTGTGGGAGCTATAGATATCTTCTCTCTCCACTAATACATAAAAGTAATGTCAGGCATTCTTTACAATATCTTCCCTACACTTGCACTAGGCCAACCATGCTTCGAACGGTTATTTTGCACACATTGAAACACAAACAGCAGAGTGACTCCACACTGCAAACCCTGAGCTGGATTATGGTTTGACCTGGCATTCACACTAAGGGCTGCCTTAAACCATTTCCGAGGAGGGGATAATAGCATGTGAGGAGGTGCAGAGAGGTGACTCTCGGCTGACGAAATAAGGAATGTTGCCAGCTTAAGGAGTTCTAAGCTCTGACAGCTGACTAAAGCGATGGCTATGAAAGTTGACAACCCACTGTTTGTGCCAGTGTGTTACATCAACACTGGCACTTGATCTACAGAGCCTCTTCAAAGATTGGGAGAAACTTGCGCCCATTGCTGGTCCTCTGAGCCATTGGTTGTGGTGCTTTTTGTACTTAGAACCAAAAGTGCAGTTCAGTTAATTAGAGAGACAAGTTTTTCACCTTGATACATTTCTCCAGTGTAGAGAAGGCCTTAGCAATATGCGTATCTTGTACTAATAATATGTATTGACTCTTTCCACTAAAGAATTTCAAAGCATCTTACTTACAGAATTAAGCTGCATTTGAATGGTACAGATTGGTAAATATTACCATACTCATTTTACGGATTGCGGGGGGGACAGGGACGAGGCACAAAGATCTTAGGTGATTTACCGAAGGTCACATAACCAGTCTGTCATCAAGAACTGAGTTTTGTCAGTCCCGTGGTTTAGCTAGAAGACACAGTTTGTACCAACTGTATAATCTATAGTATTTGAGGAAACTGAGATTGACTTTAAATTTTTGCCCCTTTGTAAAAATATTTTCAGTAACAAGTTGGCAGCACTCAGCTCTCACAGGCTGTGCTATATCGGGTTTCCATAAAAGATAATTTATTATTCTCAGTAAATTATTGTTAACAGGCTCAACAAAGAATTACTTTGTTTTTTAATTCTTAATTACGTGAACCTTCAGAAATATAATACTGGTACTTGGCAACTTGACTGATTAATCTTAATTATATCCATACACTGCAGCCTAAAATCCTGCAATTTTTGCATTGAACTGTTAGAGATAATCCTAATTCTGCTTTCTTTTTTGTTGTTGTTGTTTGTTGTGGATGCTTGTCCATATGGAACATATACATATACAAAGCAGTGCAGGCAGAGATTGTTGAATGTTTGAACAGATCTGTCCCTGAGGTGCAGCAACTATTATCATATTGCACAGCACTGGGGAGATAAGTTTTTTGTTTTTGTTTGTTTTTTTTTCCCCTTGAATTCATTGAAGTGAATGTCTTTCATCTGTAATGTTGCAGTTTTCCATTTAGGCCTGGAAACTGGCTAAGAGAGATTTCTTCCTGTTTCAGAAATGTGTTTAATTGCTGTATTAACCATTTAAAAGTAGTATTAGTTTTAAGAAACTGGTACAATTATTTCAAAAACATTCCAGTGATTAAAGCCCCGCCCCTTTTTTTTTACTCAGCGTTTCCTTGCAAAATTATCAACTTTCAAAATGTTGCTTTTAAAAAAAAAAAAAAGTTCAATACAGTTGTGTTGGACAAATAAAGCTTTGTGCATGTGATCGGTGTTTGCTTCGTAGGCGGATGAAATTAAAGCTAAACTGTTTAGATCCATCTGTGTACAGATGCTGCAGTCTTTGCTCGGTGGCAACGCTTGAATTGTGTGAAATTCTGTGTTTTGTTGTAACAATAACTCATGTCTGGAAACTAATTAAAGAAAACTGAGAGGAGGGACTAATCTCCTGGTTAGTGGCTTAAGCAATTGTGAAAATAAGGCGCCTGACTTATCACTCGTACATCAGTTATCCTGTGAAGTAACTTGGTTGACTTCAGTGAAGTGACATGTATAAAACTGGTGTAACAGAGCAGCGGAACAAGCCCATCCATGTTATGGTTTGGGCATCTTAGAACGGTCATAATTTACAGTCAGAGCAGAGCATTGTTTGGCTCTTGATCCTGTGTCACTTAGGGAGCATCCTTTGAATATGGAAAAGAGCTCTTGGGAATAGAGTAGCTTTGCCTTCAACAGCTGTTTTAAATCTCCATTTGCTTGTTGTCTTAGAGCTTGCAGATGGGGCCTTGCTGTGTGCTGCAAAACAGTGTGAATGGTGAGAAGCCATTGAAAAAGGCTATTGGTTTCCTAAAGTGGATGTTTAAAGAAGACTATAACGTAAAATACTACATGGAGTTGTCTTAAATCCTGGTGCATTGGAAAACCTGCAGTTCATGTGTATTGATTTTGAATAAATGCAGATGAGTGTCTAATAATGCACACAATGGGATAACAATAAGGATGAAATCTTGAACGCAGAGTCTAAGGAATCTAGTTTTATATGGGTGGCATCTTAAGGATCTGGGGAAACCAATCTTCTCCTAACCCTGGGCAAGTGAATTGGGCTGGTATAGTAACTGTAGCTCTTCCTTGTCCGTGGGCTGGAGTGTAAGAGCCAAAAGATCTATGTACATTTTTCACTTCATCTGTCATAGAATCATAGAATATCAGGGTTGGAAGGGACCTCAGGAGGTCATCTAGTCTAACCCCCTGCTCAAAGCAGGACCAATCCCCAGTTTTTGCCCCAGATCCCTAAATGGCCCCCTCAAGGATTGAACTCACAGCCCTGGGTTTAGCAGGCCAATGCTCAAACCACTGAGCTATCCCTCCCCCTCCCTGTCCCCTCACTGCAGCCGTGTGCAGTGGCTGTGTAGGTCTGATGCGTACACCCTTACTCCCCTCCAGCAGCAGTGCCCAAAAGGAATCCTTATGCAAGATTTAAGTGGTGTGGAGGTGTTTGCACTAGAACCATAGAAACGTAGAGTGGGAAGGAACTTCGTGAGGTCATCAAGTCCAGCCCCTGCACTGAGGCAGGACAAAGCAAACCTAGACTATCCCTGAGATGTTTGTCCATTCGGTTCTTAAAAACCTCCAATGATAGGGATTCCACAACCTCTCTTAGAAGCCTGCCCTTATAGTTAGAAAGTTTTTCCTAATATCTAATCTAAATCTCCCTTGCTGCATATTAAGCCCATTACTTCTTGTCCTACCTTCAGTAAACATGGCGAACAACTGACCAGCATCCTCTTTATAACCGCCCTTAACATATTTGATGACTGTTATCAGGTTTCCCCCCACTGTTCTTTTCATAAAACTAAACACACCCCAGTTTTTTAACCTTTTACTCATAGATCAGGTTTTCTAACCCTTTTATTCTTTGAGTGTTTGCTCATGTCCGTTCCACATGTTGCCAATTTAGCTACTTTCTCACTAGATTTAGCGACTTCTTGGTTTCTCTAGCAAAATAAGTGTCAAATCTGGTGACTTTCATTGCCAGTTACAGTGACATTCAGAGAAAGAAGTCACCAATACCTATAGTCACAAAATCATTCACAAGCAGCTCAATAGTGTTCATAAAATCCATTCCATTCTCCTCTTACTACATTCTTTTGCACGCCAAGTATATGTCATTACGTGTCAATTGAGCATGTCCTCGGAAGGAATCCCATTCCAGGGCTTCTTGGGCTGAGATCACCATAATCTGCAGGCGAGGAAAAGAAGTTTGTGGAGGCTAATTAGATACTTTGCTAAAGCGAGGTGCACTTTGGAGAGAGCAGCACATTAGCCAGGGTTTGTTTTTAACCCAGATATGTTCGTTCTTGCTGTTCCGTAGTAGGTGGCGAACCCTGTGATGCAGCAGAAGATGGCTAATGAAGCAGGCAGCATGGGGGAAGCAGGTTAGCCAGCAAGGAGAGCCACATGGATGGAAGGTGGGGTGGGATGAGACAGGGCCATGTGCCTCAATGGGACTAGGGGCACTGTGCCTCCAGGGATGAAGCCCTTACTACAGGATCAAAAGTGGAGCTAGCTTGATTTCAGCTCCCCTTTACTCCTTCCCCAGTCTTGGCCTGGGGTTAGCTGCCCAGCTGTTTTCAGAAATCAAACCCTGGAAGCACAGGGTTGGGAAAGGGTCTGGCTAGCGGATTTTTATTTTTAAATCTACTTTCTTGGCTCCCTGCAGTTCTGAGTTCAAGCCACGTGAATGTCCTCTTCCTCCTGACTCTGGCTTTCACTTTCACTAACCTTGTGGCTCAAATCCTGAGCTTGCCTGGGTGCATACACATATATATATAATTCCCTGGAAATTTTGTTTAGTGACATTTTTTACTCATTTAGAGTGCTTAAACAGCTACATCTAGTGACTTTTCAGGGTTTGTCTGGTGACTTCCTGTTATGTGGAGTTGGCAACACTTAGTGTGTGCGCCCCATGCACAGTCGCTGGAAATTTTCCCCTCGGTGGTAGTACCTGTGTGGTCCGCTCTCGTGCCTTCTGGTGCCACGTGCCTATGGCGCAGTATAGAGGGTCCAGCTGACCCAGCACCCTCTCTGTTCCTTTTGCTTTGGCAGGCTATTCTCAGTAGCTCTCATTTGTCACTCCGTCCCTTCTTTTTCTTCTTCCCAGTAGTTATTTCTCAGTTTGGACTTTAGTTAGTAGTTGTAAATAGTTAGTTGGACTTTCACTGCATTAGCAGAGCTTCCTCTGCTCCCGGAGCCGGGCATGCCTGCATCTCCAGGCGTCAAGCCTTGCGCTTCCTGTGGCAAGGCCATGCCTTTGAGCAACCTGCACTCCAGTTGTCTTTAGTACTTGGGTGAAACTCAAATCAAGGATCGCTGTCAGATCTGCCACCTGTTCAGATAACGTATGAAGAAAGACTGGGAGACAAGGTTAAAGTGACTCCTGATGGTGGTGGTGCTCAGACCCTACTCGGAGCTGAACCGGTCAGACTCAGCACCCAGTACCTCTGCATCAGTATGGAGTGCTCTGCTCGTTGTAAGGGACTCTCAGCACCATTCCCAGTCACTGGCCGATGGGGGCGTTCCCCCCCTCTAAAAAAGGCCAAGCATGGGGAAAGCAGTGGAGTGCAACCTGAGTCTGGCCACTCCTCTGCCACCACTCAACAGGCTGCATGGTTGACGCCATCCTGTTTGCAGATTCCATTGAGTTTGGTCCTGGATTAGCCATCGTAGGGATAGCGTAGCACTAACGAGATAGCAGTGCTGTCTACTCCGGAGGCATTTGTTGTGGCCAGAGACTTGCTGGCACTGTCGGTACCAGCATTGCCGGCAGTCCAAAAGTCAGCATCCTCGGTCAGTGAGCAGAAGGGAGCATGTTGCCCTGAGCTCCTGTTCAGTACTGGGGCCATTGGTACCATCTAGAGGTACCAACCTCTAGCTAGCATCAAGAGGTACCATCCCTGCTAGTGTCAATGCGGGATTCCCCACCTTGGCATCAATCCCTAGATCCTCAGCACCGACCCCTGGAATTGATGGGTACCACACCTCCGTGATCGCTAGAGGAAGGCTCAGAGTCAAAGTTCTGCACCCAGTTGAGGAATCCCTACCAATAACCTCCTCTCCCCCCCCCCCCCCAAGTCCTACATGATGCAGGATCTCGGTGTGGGGGTATCTACACATGGGCACTGGCCTATGCAACTGCAATGGTTGTTCTGGAACGTGGGGGGCTTCCCCCCACTACAAGCCCCTCCTCCCCCCACAGATGCTCTTACTTGGTGGTGTCTGAGAGAAGGGCTCCTCCATCTGACTGAACGGCACCTGACCCAGACTCCGGTAATTACCTTGATACCAACATTCAGGACCTAGACCCGCAGGATCAGCATGGTGCAGAGGAAGAAGAGGAGGAACCCCTGCTTGTGCAGGCCGCCTCCTCCTCCACGCCAGACGAGGTAGTGTCAGGGCCAGGCGCATCACCCCCTATCCCCTTGAATGACTTTAAAGCTCATCAGGAGCTGTTGAAGAGGGTGTCCTCAAACCTAGGACTGGAAATGGAGGTAGTAAGGGTCCTCCCACAGCCTAGTATAGCCTAGCAGACCTCTTGGCTGCGGTGGCCCCATCAAAGATGGCTCTCCCTCCTTAGTTAAAACCCTTTGGCAAACCCCATCCTCTCTGCCCCCTACTTTGAAGAGGGCAGAAAAGTAGTACTTTGTCCCCACCAAAGGTTATGAGTACTTATACTTCCTAGCCCCCCTCACCGGGGTCTCTGCTGGTGTCGGCAGCCAATGAAAGGGACAGGCAGGTGCTGCAAGGGTTGATCCCCCCCAAGGCAAAAGACTCAAAGAAAGTAGACCTCTTTGATAGAAAAGTTTATTCTATTGTCAGTTTATAGTTTCACATCTCTGACCAACAAGGCGTTACGACTTCAACATCTGGGAGTCGATGTCAAAATTTAAGGACTCTCTCCCTCAGGAATCCAGGCAGGATTTTTCTGGAAGAAGAGGAAGTGATAGTCAGGGCTTCCTTGTAAGTTGCCCTGGATGTAGCAGATAGATCTATGGTGTCTGTAGTGGCCATGCTCTTGGCCCCAGTCCTCTGGCCTACTGGCAGAGGTCCAGCTGTCCCTTCAGGACCTCCTGTTTGAAGGGTCGTTACTCTTTTCAGAACAAACAGATGTGAGCTCCATGACCTGAAGGACTCCAGAGCCATGATCAAGTCCCTGGGTCTGTATACCCTGGTACCTTCAAGGAAACATTTCAAACCCAACAGTCCACCTGTTCCTCAGCTCTGCCACCCTGTCAGGACCCACACAAGAAGTGAAGTAGTGTCTTTAGTCACAGGCAACTTCCCCCATCCTCAGCATTGCTGCCTGGCCCTCCCAGACATGCGGGGGGCGGGGGCCCAAAGAGATCTTTTGATTGGGGGCCCAAGGGCATTGTACCAGTTCCCATACCAGATCCTGCCCCCTATTTTCAAACCATTTATCCCACTTCAGCTCGGCATGGTCGCGTATCACTACAGATAGTCAGGTCCTGAGCATGGTGGAAGAGGGGTTTACCCTCCAGTTTGTTTCCACCTCACCCTCCCTCCCAATCTCACTTCAGGGACCCTTCTCACAAGCAACTTTTAGTCCAGGAGGTGCAAGCCCTCCTCCAGCTAGGAGCAGTGGAGGAGGTTCCTCAGGACTTAAGAGGGAAGGGGTTTTACTCCCGTTATTTCCTATTATAAAGGCCAAAAGTGGTCTCCGAACCATTTTAGTCCTCTGCGACCTCAAAAGCTATCTGAAAAAGCTGAAGTTCTGCATGGTCTCCCTGGCCTCCAACATTTACTCCCTGGATCCCAGGGACTGGTACACTGCCCTCAATTTGAGAGACGCCTATTTCCATATCTCCATTTTCTGAGTCCACAGAAGGTTTCTCAAGTTCTTTGTGAACCAGACCCTCTGCCAGTTTGCTGTCCTCCTATTCGACCTGTCAGCAGCCCCATGGGTCTTTATGAAATGCATGGCGGTAGTGGTGGCCTTCCTGAAAAGGCGAAGGGTGCAGGTTAACCCGTATCTTGACAACTGGCTGATTAAAGGCCAGCCTGAGACCCAGATGAAGTCCAGTATCCACCTCATTCAGGCAACCTTTCGAGCACTGGGCCTGCTGGTAAACAATCAGAAGTCAACCTTCATCCCTGTACACAGGATAGAGTTTACTGGCGTGGTGCTCAGTTTTACACAAGCCAGGGCTATCCTCCCAGAAGCATGCTTCCAGACAACGGTGTCACTGATGGCACACGTCAGGGCCCACCCTGTCATGACAGCCCATTTTTGCCTCAGATTTTTAGATCACAAGGCCATATGCACATATGTAATGCAGCATGTGAGACTGTGCCTCAGACTCCTTTAGACTTGGTGGTTTGGTGAGTACATCAAGGCCAGCATCATTTGGATTCTGTGCTCACAGTACCCACTCTGGTCCTCACCTCCTTCGACTGGTGGAGGGACCCTTGGTTGGTGGGTTCAGGTGTTCCCTTTGTCAGGCCCCAGTCCTTGATATTCCTAGTTTCGGATGCTTCAGAGCTATGTTGCGGGGCTCACCTAGGACACCCCAGAACTCAAGGTCTGTAGCCCCAGAGAGCTCTCTTTTTACATATAGATGTCACAGAGCTCAGAGCAGTCCATCTAGCATGTTAGGTGTTCTTACCCCACATTGCAAACAAGGACATAAGGGTACTTACAGACAACACGGCCGCCAAGTTCTATCTTAGGCAGGGAGGGGCTCGCTCTTCCCCCCTGTGTCGTGGTTATTCGCTTGTGGGAGTTTCGCATAAAGCACTCAAAGCTTCTCACCTTCCGGGAGCCCAGAATGAGCTGGCAGATCACCTCAGCAGGTCTTTCTTCACTCCTTGTAGAGCTGTTCGGAACCAGGCAGAACAGAAAATGTCCCTGGTTTTGTGCTCTGCACAGCCACAGCCTGGGTTCGCTCATGGACGCCTTCCGCCTTCTTGCTCCCTTGGACAAAGCTTCTGTTGTACGCCTTTCCCCCCATTCCACTCATGCACAAAGTCCCGCTGAAGGTCAGGATGGACAGAGTGAGGGTTATTCTTATAGCCCCATCCTGGCCACGTCAGCACTGGTTCAGCACACTGGTAGACCTATCAGTAGTGACTCTGATGCTGCTCCCTCCTCTCCTCTCCCAGACCTTATCTCTCAGGAGCACAGCCGAATGCTCCACCTAACATAATGGAAGCTCCTTGGTTAAATCCTGCGGAGCTGGCCTGTTTGGAGCATGTCTGCCTGGTCTTGCTAGGCAGTGGAAAACCAACCACTAGAGCTACATACCTTGCTAAGTGGAAGCATTTTTCTGTTTGGTCATCGCAACATGGTCTCTCAGTCATCTCTTCAGACCGTGCTGGAGTATCTGCTTCATCTGAAACAGCAAGGTCAAGCAATTTCATTGGTTAAAGAGGATCTCAGAGTGATTTCAGCATTCTACCCCCTGGTGGATGGCCTATTATTTTTCTTGCACAAAATGGCCATTCATTTTGTCAAGTGTTTAGAAAGGCTATACCCGCAGATATGGGAGCCCATTCCCCTGTGAGACCTAAAATTGGACTTATCAAAGCTCATGGGCCCTCCCTTTGAGCCCCTGGCATCATGCCCCCTGTCATATCTTTCCTGGAAGGTAGCTTTTCTAGTAGCAATTACCTTGGCCAAGAGGGTCTCAGAGGTCAGGGTCCTTACTTCAGAAAGCCTGAACATGATCTTCTTTAAGGACAAGGGACAACTCTGCCCTCACACTGCATTCCTCCTGAAAGTAGCTTTGCAATTTCACAATAATCAGGCTATTTTTCTGCTGGTTTTCTTCCCAAAACCTCACATGAATAGAGAGCAGCGTCACCACGCATGGGACATTGGACGCACCCTAGAGTCCTACATAGATCCATGTTCTGTAGATCCACGCAGCTCTTTGTGGTGATATCAGACAGAATGAAAGGCCTACCCATTTTGGCTCAGAGGATTTCATCCTAGATCACATCTATCACAGCTATGAGCAGGCGGATGTCCCTTCACCAACCATTTGGGCCTCCCATTCCATGAGGGCACAAGCTGCTTCTTCAGTGGTGTTCGTGGCCAGGTACCGATCCACAACATTTGTAGAGTGGCAACCTGGTCATCGGTGCATACATTTTCTTGCCACTATGCCATCATCCAGCAAGCTAGTTTTGGTCGCTGGGTTGCAATCTGCATGTCCATGATCTCCAATCCCTCCTCCAACAGTTATGCTTGGGAGTCACCTAATGGGAATGGACATGTGCAAGCACTCAAAGAAAAAATGGTTACTAACCTTTCCGTAACTGTTGTTCTTCAAGATGTGTTGCACATGTTCATTCCATGACCCACCTTCCTACCCCTCTGTCAAAGTTGGCCTGCAAGAAGGAACTGAGAGGGTGTAGGGTTGGCCAGACTCCTTATACTGCATCCTTATAGGCACGCGGTACCGGAGGGCCATAGAGCTGTCCCAACAGATACCACTGAGGGAGAAATCTCTGGCAACTGTGCATGGGGTGCGCACACCCCTAACTTGAAATGGACATATGCAGCATTATCTCAAAGAACAACAGTTACAGAAAGGTTAGTAACTGTTTTGGGGGGGGTTTTTTGCTCTCCTGTGGCTCACACCACTGGTGAACTTGAGCGTGAGTGAACATATGATGTTTTAATTAATAAATCATTGGTTAAGTAACTTGACCTTTTTGAGAGGTAGGGGGACAACTTTTTATAAAATCACCCAGTTTCCAGATTCTCTTCTCTAGAAAGAATAGTGACCCACTGCCTGCAGGGCTGCCCAAGGTTACAAGCGTCCCACATCCATCATATCCTCCCTTAGTTAGCTACAACTATACACTTGTGAAACTCTCCTTCCATGGAAGATTGCTTGGGCTTTTTTGGGTAGGAAGGATGAATGGTAGCTTGGGTCACATGTTTATCGGAAATTAAGGAGGATTCCTGATACTGAAGAATTGAGCAGAGTCTAGGGCTTGATGAAGATTCTTCATTTGAATTTTGTGTATTTGTTCAGTCATTCTCTACACTTTCTGACCTGCCTCTTACAGAGTAACACCTCAGATTCATAGATTCATAGATATTTAGGTCAGAAGGGACCATTATGATCATCTAGTCTGACCTCCTGCACAACGCAGGCCACAGAATTTCACCCACCACTCTTACAAAAAAAAACCTCACACCTATATCTGTGCTATTGAAGTCCTCAAATTGTAGTTTAAAGACCTCAAGGAGCAGAGAATCCTCCAGCAAGTGACCCGTGCCCCATGCTACAGAGGAAGGCGAAAAACCTCCAGGGCCTCTTCCAATCTGCCCTGGAGGAAAATTCCTTCCCGACCCCAAATATGGCGATCAGCTAAACCCTGAGCATATGGGCAAGATTCATCAGCCAGATACTACAGAAAATTCTTTCCCAGGTAACTTAGACCTTACCCCATCTAAAACCCATCACAGGCCATTGGGCCTATTTACCATGAATATTTAATTACCAAAACCATGTTATCCCATCATACCATCTCCTCCATAAACTTATCGAGTTTAATCTTAAAGCAAGATAGATCTTTTGCCTCCACTACTTCCCTCGGAAGGCTATTCCAAAACTTCACTCCTCTGATGGTTAGAAACCTTCGTCTAATTTCTAATCTAAATTTCCTAGTGGCCAGTTTATATCCATTTGTTCTTGTGTCCACATTGGTACTGAGTTTAAATAATTCCTCTCCCTCTCTGGTATTTATCCCTCTGATATATTTATAGAGAGCAATCATATCTCCCCTCAGCCTTCTTTTAGTTAGGCTAAACAAGCCAAGCTCCCTGAGTCTCCTTTCATAAGACAAGTTTTCCATTCCTCGGATCATCCTAGTAGCCCTTCTCTGTACCTGTTCCAGTTTGAATTCATCCTTCTTAAACATGGGAGACCAGAACTGCACACAGTACTCCAGGTGAGGTCTCACCAGTGCCTTATATAACGGTACTAAAACCTCCTTATCCCTACTGGAAATACCTCTCCTGATGCATCCCAAGACGACATTAGCTTTTTTCACAGCCATATCACATTGGCAGCTCATAGTCATCCTATGATCAACCAATACTCCAAGGTCCTTTTCCTCCTCCGTTACTTCTAGTTGATGCGTCCCTAGCTTATAACTAAAATTCTTGTTATTAATCCCTAAATGCATGACCTTACACTTCTCACTATTAAATTTCATCCTATTCCTATTACTCCAGTTTACAAGGTCATCCAGATCCTCCTGTAGGGTATCCCTGTCCTTCTCTAAATTAGCAATACCTCCCAGCTTTGTATCATCTGCAAACTTTATTAGCACACTCCCACTTTTTGTGCCCAGGTCAGTAATAAAAAGATTAAATAAGATTGGTCCCAAAACCGATCCCTGAGGAACTCCACTGATAACCTCCCTCCAACTTGACAGTTCACCTTTCAGTAGGACCCGTTGTAGTCTCCCCTTTAACCAATTCCCTATCCACCTTTCAATATTCCTATTGATGCCCATCTTATCCAATTTAACTAATAATTCCCCATGTGGCACCGTATCAAACGCCTTACTAAAATCTAAGTAAATTAGATCCACTGCGTTTCCTTTATCTAAAAAATCTGTTACTTTCTCAAAGAAGGAGATCAGGTTGGTTTGGCACGATCTACCTTTTGTAAAACCATGTTGTATTTTGTCCCAATTACCATTGACTTCAATGTCCTTAACTACCTTCTCCTTCAAAATTTTTTCCAAGACCTTGCATACTACAGATGTCAAACTAACAGGCCTATAATTACTTGGATCACTTTTTTTCCCTTTCT
This sequence comes from Eretmochelys imbricata, assembly GCF_965152235.1. Classification (NCBI taxonomy): domain Eukaryota; kingdom Metazoa; phylum Chordata; order Testudines; family Cheloniidae; genus Eretmochelys; species Eretmochelys imbricata. The sequence goes on along the minus strand of NC_135573.1, from coordinate 227,739,398 downwards.
TAAAAATAGGAACTATGTTAGCAATCCTCCAATCATACGGTACAACCCCTGAGTTTACAGATTCATTAAAAATTCTTGCTAATGGGCTTGCAATTTCTTGTGCCAATTCTTTTAATATTCTTGGATGAAGATTATCTGGGCCCCCCGATTTAGTCCCATTAAGCTGTTTGAGTTTCGCTTCTACCTCAGATATGGTGATGTCTACCTCCATATCCTCATTCCCATTTATCATGCTACCATTATCCCTAAGATCCTCTTTAGTCTTATTAAAGACTGAGGCAAAGTATTTGTTTAGATATTGGGCCATGCCTAGATTATCCTTGACCTCCACTCCATCCTCAGTTTTTAGCGGTCCCACTTCTTCTTTCTTTGTTTTCTTCCTATTTATATGACTATAGAACCTTTTACTATTGGTTTTAATTCCCTTTGCAAGGTCCAACTCTACTTGACTTTTAGCCTGTCTCACTTTATCCCTACATATTCTGACCTCAATAAGGTAGCTTGCCTTACTGATCCCTCCCTTCTTCCACTCCCTATATGCTTTCTGCTTTTTCTTAATTACCTCTCTAAGATGCTTGCTCATCCAGCTTGGTCTACAACTCCTGCCTATGAATTTTTTCCCCTTTCTTGGGATGCAGGCTTCCGATAGCTTCTGCAGCTTTAATTTAAAATAATCCCAGGCCTCCTCTACCTTTAAACCCATAAATTCTTCAGTCCAATCCACTTCCCTAACTAATTTCCTTAATTTTTGAAAGTCAGCCCTTTTGAAATCAAAAACCTTAGTTGCAGATTTATTTTTGTTAATCCTTCCATTCAGTTTGAACTGAATTAGCTCATGATCACTTGAGCCAAGATTATCCCCTACAACCATTTCCTCTATGAGGTCCTCATTACTCACCAAGACCAAATCTAAAATAGCATCCCCTCTAGTCGGTTCAGCAACTACTTGCTGAAGGAATCCATCAGCTATCGCATCTAGGAAAATCTGAGCCCTATTATTATTACTAGCACTCGTCCTCCAGTCTATATCTGGGAAGTTAAAGTCTCCCATGATCACACAGTTTCCATTAGTATTTACTTTATTAAAAACATTAAAAAGGGCTCTATCCATATCCAAATTAGATCCCGGCGGTCTATAGCACACCCCAAGCACTATCCCAGGGGAGGCTCTAATAGTTTTCTTCCCCAATTTAATTTTTGCCCAGACAGACTCAGTCATATCCATTTCATCGCTTCTTATTTCTTTACATTCTATCTCATCATTGATATACAGTGCTACTCCACCACCTTTACCTTTATTTCGGTCTTTCCTAAACAGCACATACCCTTCAATACCTGTAGCCCAGTCATGACTACTATTCCACCAGGTCTCTGTTATACCTATAATATCTGGTTTCACTTCCTGCACCAGTAACTCTAGTTCCTCCATTTTGTTACCTAGGCTCCTTGCATTAGTGTACAAACATCTTAATTTTTGCTGTTTAGCCTCACTCACATTCTGTACCCTACTAGGCACGGTTATTTTACTACCAGTATAACCTATTAGACTTGTATCTACACTGCCCTTCCTCCTACCTACAGCTGTATCCACTCTTACTTCATTTTCTTTCCACTCTATGCTTAATTCTGGCGTGGAGATTACCTGGACATCTCCCAACCATCTCCCCCAAATTCCTAGTTTAAAGCTCTCTTAATCAGTTGTGCCAGCCTCCATCCTAGAAGTCTATTTCCTTCCCTACTCAGATGAAGTCCATCCCGAGAGAACTGTCCCCTATCCATGAATGCCTCCCAATGGCCATACATCCCAAAGCCCTCCTTATAGCACCACTGCCTAAGCCATCTATTGATAGTCATAATCTTGTCACACCTTTGTTGCCCTTCTCTAGGAACAGGCAGAATCCCACTAAAGATCACCTGAGCCTCAATTTCCTTAAGCGTCCTCCCCAGCCTAGCATAGTCTCCCTTAATACTTTCCAGCGAGAATCTAGCCGTATCATTTGTTCCCACATGAAGGATAATTAGGGGATTCTTTCCCGCTCCCTTTAGAATCCTTTTCAACCTCAGGTCTACATCCCGTATCTTAGCACCCGGAAGACAGCACACCCTCCTATTTTCTGGATCAGCTCTGGTTACAGGCCTATCTATTCTTCTCAGTAAAGAGTCCCCAATCACATAGACCTGCCTTTTCCTAGTGACTGTGCTATTCTCCAGTCTATCCCCTGTTCCCTCTGGCTGCAAGTTCTTTCCATTCCCATTCTCCCTTGTAATCCTTTTTAACCCATCCTGTATCCTCCTGGGGCTCATATTTGGTGTAATCTCCATTAACTCCTCCCCTTTTCCTATAGGACTAACCTCTCTTCTCTTCTTCCTTGCCCTGTCACCTTCAGTGACTACCTGCTGAGACCCTTCCTCATTTTCCAGATGGTAGGTGTGTAATCTGTTGGTGTGTATTTTTTTAGCCTTGGCCTTTGATTTTACCCAGGTTGTTTTTAGTGAAGCTATCCCATATGACATTTACTTTTGTTACATATAGTATAATCCTGGTTTTTCCTTAAATTATATTTAGCAGTGTTTTGCACTATGATTTAAATAATCGTTTTACTGTACGCGCAGTGAGGTGATGATTGGACCAAGCCATTATAATCCAAGCAAAGTAAGGAATTATGGAACAAATTAATTGGAACTACAGATAGAGTATTAGTTTATTAAACTATTACCTAGAAGACTTTAGGTGAAGTTAACTTTTCTATTTCAAGTGAAATCATAAGAAATAAAGCATAGATAGTAAATTACAAACTTTCCTTAGACTTTACATGCATTACCTCTATATTTAATTTTAGTTTTACCAGTATTCATTACTGGAGGTATGCAAGGAAACTTAAAGTAAGACGAGGAAGTATTTTCAAAAACCCCTAATGTATTTAGGTATCATTGTACATTTTACCTAGTAACACTTTGTGACAAAATATCACCCATTGCAAAGTTAATTAAAAAATTTGGTATTATCTTCACCTTCATAGTAGTTCATTGTTGCATCTATCCATCACAGAAAGATTTTAATTTGTAATGGAAATTTTAAATGCACTTTTAAAGGGCAGTTCAAAATAAATATAAGCTCCTAAACAATCTACCCTCCTTGGATAATGTCACCTTTAATTTTCACAGGTGCACGGATTCAACCTCGAGTTCATTTTCAAAGAAGAGCCCTAAAGTTGCCTGAGAACACCAGCTACAGTGATCTGACAGCATTTCTAACTGCAGCCAGTTCACCTTGGGAAGTGGACAGTTTTCCTTATTTACAAGGATTAGATGGAAATGGAACTGGTAATTTTGAGTCTCTATCTTTGTTTTTGTTCTGAGCTGATATTTGTTGGAAAGTAGTTTTGGGTTTTTTGGTTTCTTTTTTACGCTCTCTCTCGCGCTCTGTCATTTTCTCCCTTCTCCCCACAACATATCTTTTTAATTTCGAAAATATAGGTTCAGCTCTCTGATCAAAATACTGTTCCAAAAAAAGCAATAGGGCCACATGACAACATTCCTGTGCAACTGGCACAAATAGTTCTTCATGTTGGCAATCGTTAGATAAGAGCCCTGGGTTGAATCAGCACAGAGACTGAATGTCCTTCTTGTCCCTTATTTATGGTCCCTGCAGGACAAAGTTGGAGGCTCATTGACATTGGTGGGTGAATAGCTTTCTTATGTTGCACCTGTCATTTGAAGACTAGCTTTCTAGCACATCAGTTTGGGTATCTTTTACAAATGCTACGTTTATCTTCAATTAAAAAATTGAGAGATGTGGGGAGGGGAAAAGATTTAACCTTTTGAGATTCTGCAGCATTCGTCTTCTCTAATTATTCCTGTGCCTGGCAATCTGTACAATGTCCACATTCTAAGAATGTAATGTTTTGCAGCATTGTGCTGTGCCAACAAAGAATTGTTTCAGCAGTCTTGTTAAATGCACAGTAATTTTGGATCCTGCTTTGGCCAAAAATGTTCAGATTCTTTTGAAACAAAGAAGAAAGCTGTGAAGAACTTTTAATAGAAACAGCCTCCAGTGGACTTTGAACTTTGAGTTTTGAGTTATTTTGTCTACATTCTTACATCTTGGGATGGCAGCAGGTGAGGCAATTTAACTCTTCTAATTTAGTCTTCTCTGGATGCACTTATTTCTCCTAGTTAATTTAAGTTATTTCAAATATATGCTCAAGTGTATAAGGTGTGTGTTAGTGGATTTTGTGAATTTCTTCCAAGAGAAAATGGTGTGACTTCCCCCTCCTCTCTGTTTTCCTTTCTTTCTCATCTAACAACTCTCTCCTCATTCACAGATGCAGATGCCTGCTCTCCTCCTCTAACCCCTTCATTTGCCGCAGTGATCCTGTCCTGTACCATCCCTGGATCTCTCTCTCACCCACGCTCATCTCCTCCTCTTACTCATTTGCAAAACCTCTCAGTCTCCTCTCCTTTCACAATATCAAGCATGGGGTAGTCTCTCCCTTCTTAAACCCACCTTTGACCTCACTCTCCTCTTCAACTACTGCCCTATCACCTTTTTCCCTTTTAAGCTCATTGAACAGGGACTACAGTTGCTGTCTGGAGTTCCTCTTGTCCAGTTCCAGCCTAGACCCTCTTCAAATCAGCCTCTGCTCCCTGCATTACACTGAAAATATTCTCACCAAAATCTCTAATGATCTCTTTCTAGTCAGAGCCCAGAACTAGTACTCCATCTTTATCCTCCTTGGCCTGTCAATTGCCTTTAACACAGTTGACCATCTTCCTCTTCTCAAAATCTTGTCCTCCCTTGGCTTACACGTCTCTGTCCTCTCCTGGTTCTTCTTCTACCTCTCATCACTCCTTCAGTGTGTCCTTCGGATGATCTTCGTCATCCCACCTCCAACTTTCCCTGAGGGCTCCATGGGGCTCTGTCATTGGTCCCTTTCTCTTCCTCCTCTACATCTTATCTCTGAGTAATCTCATCCACAAACACAAATTCTGCTCTATTCTCTATGCTGATGACTTTCAGGTCTCCCTCTCTACTCTGACTTGTCTCTTGTCCAACATAAAATCTCAGTCCGTCTCTATTACATGGCTTTATGGGTGTCTACCTGTCAGCTCAAGCTCAACATGGCTCTTAATCTCTCCCCCTCCAAGTCTCTCCTCCCCGCAACCTCCTTTCTCAATCATTGCGCACAACACAACCAGCCTGCCTGTCACTCAGGCCCCTAAACTGAGCATCGTGTAGACTCAGACCTCTCTCTAGGTCCTTTCATCCAGGCTATGACTAAATCTTGCAGATTCTTGCATAACGTATCTAAGGTCCTTCCTTTCCCATCCATCCAGAGAGCTACAACTCTCATTCAGGCTCTCATCAACTCATCTGTTGATTTAGTGCAACATCCTTCTTTCTGAATTGACAAATGTAATCTTGCCCTACTCATATCCATTCAGAATGGTGCTGCAAAGATTGTTTCCTAGCCAGTCACTTGTCATCCCTCTCTTTACATTTGTCCTTTGGCTCCCCCTTCTCCATCAGATCAAACCTAAGCTGTTTGTCTTCATTTTCAAGACACTTGATGGCCTATCCCCACCCTACCAATCAGCTCTCATTCACTCAGCCCATTATGGTAGCCTACGTTGCCCACTTGTTAAATTTCAAACCAGCATCGCTGTGCTCTCTCCCATGCTGCCCCTCACACTTGGGAGGAGTTACCCATAAATATCTGCAAAGCTACCTCATTACCCTCCTCCACATCCCTTCTCAAAACTCTTCCTTGCCACAAGGCCTACAAAAAACTTAACAATGGTTAGGCTTCTGATGCACTGGGAACACTGCCTGTCACGCTTACCAGTATTGTCTTACTGTTTCCTTGTACCCTCCGAATGGTCTCTGCATCCATCAGTTGTCTCTTGTCTTTTACTTAGTCTTTGCTTTACAGAACTTCCAATCTATCTTTTTGTTCTGTCTGTACAGAGTCTAGCATAATAGGATCTTGGTCCAATACTAGGGCTTTTAGGCATGATGATGATACAAATGATTTATTATAAATAATAAAAAGGAGGTGGTTGTATGAATACTATTTGCTGGGAATGTAAAGTGCCTGAAATAGTCTCCACAGGCTTTTAAGTAGCCCCACTGTATGAGAAGACCCAAGTAGAGTACATTCTTTGGACTCCCTCCTGGGTGTCAAACTGGGCATGGCTTTGTGAATACACACTTGCTCTACCCACCTACCCTATGCCACACACACTTATACTTTCATATGTAGACCTTCCATTCAGGGGAACAGCTGTGGTTGAGGAGGTGGGAGATGTATTTGGCCTTTATTAACCATCATGCAAAAGTATCCATATCACTTTAAAAGAAAAAAAATGAAAAGAGGTTGGAGTTCTGAGAAGAGACTTTGATACAGAATTACAGTGCAGGCAAGTTGCCTTCTACTCATACTACTGCTTCTCTTGAAGAAATGTTCGACTATCAAACCTTAGGCTTGGATAGGCTACTTCGTTATTTAAAGTTCACCAGATATAATCTATGTCAGTAGACCCTTCTTCCAATAGCTGTTGAATAGAAGATCACCACCAGCTGGTGGCGATAGTTGATTTTTTTTTTCATGTTTCCGTTTGAGAAAGGGAACAAAAATGGTACCTGCAAATTATAATTTTCACTTACCTGAGCATAAACCGATAATTTGCATGGGAGGAAGGGATTTTTGTTGAATAGAGCTTGCTCTCTTTGTCTGTGTCTCTGCTAAATTTCTGTCATGCGTACAGTGAACTCAGGAGCATAGCAATCTGGTCCTCCCATTGTTTAAATGTGTTACACCTGATAGTGAGTGTTTATCCATTGTAACTTTGTAGTAGTTTAGCTAGAAACTTTCCCTTTGCATTCAATAGTACTTTCCAAGGAGTTCTAACAATGTACAGTTAGGAGCAGTACAATTAAAACCCAATACGTTAATCAGCCTATTCTAAACATAAAAATATAAAGCACTTTGTATGCAAATAAGTATGTAATAAGCCTGTTGTGTCTTGGCTTATTGCTTGTATTAGTAGCATATTGTGGAACACGAGGCTGGTTTCTTAAACACAAAAACATCTGTATTCTACAGTAATGGATCAAAACCCTATATCAGGCAATAATGTTATCTCAGCATTTGGGGCTATTGCTGTGTAATATTGGCTTATTTATAAAGGGTGAATTCAAAGTCACTAAAAGCATGTATTTTCCTCATAGATTTGTGGTCACCAGGTGTCAAAACATAAGCTTGTGGCACCTTAGAGACTAACCAATTTATTTGAGCATAAGCTTTCGTGAGCTACAGCTCACTTCCACAGTATGCGTCCGATGAAGTGAGCTGTAGCTCACGAAAGCTTATGCTCAAATAAATTGGTTAGTCTCTAAGGTGCCACAAGTACTCCCTTTCTTTTTGCGAATATACACTAACACGGATGTTACTCTAAAACATAAGCTGACATTTATTGCAGTCATTTAATATATGCATATACTTACCAACCCCCCAGCATCTGTTTCACGAGCATTCAGTTAACTTCTGTGTGTTGTGTTGTGAAGGTAAGCCAGAAACTTAATTTTTAAATGAAAGTTTAGATTCTATGGAAATAGATATCCTAGGCCTTTCTTATGAGCCAGTGGACTTTAGAAATCTGCCTGCTTTCTTAGAAAGTAAGCTCTTCAGCCTGGGACTGTTTGACCATAGTGTCAGAAGGAGTCACGTTGCTTTAAATAGAATAGAGGCAAACAAAGCTCCACTAGAACTCTCTTTTTTTTTTTTTGTTCCCCCCCCCCGAGCTAATTATTGATTTTTCCAGTCATACGCACAAATATAAGCAAAATTCAAAACAAGGAGAAATAGTCAAGTAAAATGTATTACATAATTTATTTTCAGATATTAATATTGCATTTTATAAACCTTTAGGTGATAACATGCTTCATTAGGGATTTGAATTTGAAAAAACTGACCAGGTCATGACCTCCTTTAGCAATTAGAAGTTATTTCTCTATCAAATGTTGACAACTCATGTCTTCCTGAGGAAGCAATTCTGTGCTAACGCAGATAACATATGTGGTTATTGTAAATTAAAATGCTCAGATATGGTTTCTCGTAATGTGACTGCTGCTCAGTAAAACCCAGTCTCTATCTTACAGCAAGCTCTCTGCCAAGGGAAAATTCGCATAGTTGTCTCTCGTATTTCAACAAACAGCTCATGTAAATACATTCTTCTTGACAAATTAATCTGTAGTACTGTGATATTTCACAATTACTTAGGCTTGGTCTACATTACAGCATTAGGCCGATGTAAGGCAGTTTATGTCGACGTAATTATGTTAGTGTATATGCTGCACCCTTGTTCCTGCCAATATAAGTGCCCTACTACACCAACATCATAGCTCCACCTCCATGAGAGGCGTAGGGCTTATGTCAATGTAGTTAGAGCAACGCAGGGTCAGTGTGGGTACTGCAGGCTACTTATGGCGCTGCTGACTCATTTTTATCAATTTTACAGCTCCAGCCTAGGGCATGAAATTGACAAGAAAGCCTGATGCGTGGAGGGCTCCAGCTACAAGCCTGCTGCCCACAGACTGTCTGCCAGGCTCCTGCCTGGGCTCCCCACTCCCCAGTGGGAGCCCAGGTGCTACCCCGAGGCTCCTGGGTCCTTGCTTCCGCAAGGCACCTGGGGCTCTCTGCTCCCCACCAGGAGCATGGGAGCTGAGAGCTGGGTAGGGAAGGCAGCTGTGCTTCTGGCGGGAAGCCGAGAGCCCCTGCAGCTGCTGTGCTCCCTGCGAGGGGCAGGGAGCAAAGAGCAAGGGAGGCAGTCCCCCGAGCGGGGAGCCAGAATCCTCAAGGCAACTCCAAGGCAGGCAGTGGGGAATCAGGAGCCTCATGGCAGCACCCAGGCTCCCCAGTGGGGAACCAAGAGCCCAGGGACAGAGTTGTGTGCAGAGCTGAGAGCCCAGGCTATCAGTCCCCCACGACGCCCCGCTTAAGTCGGCGGAAGTGCTCCTGGTGAGGACACGTACCACTAACAGAAGAAGGGCAGTGTGGATATGAACCACTGCAGTAATTACGGTGGTGGCTGTAAGTTGACCTAATATAGATTGACTTAAGTTTTTAGTGTAGACATGCCCTTACTGTTGTGTTTAAGGTGCAGAATGGATGATTTAGGAAAATGACATGTGTGGCCTTATGTTTTTAGGTCACTGGTTTTTATATGGTCTAGGTCAGTAGTGATTGAAAGTCATTTCCCTTGTGTGTCTGTGTGGTGGCCTGTGTGAAACAAGGTGATGGTCTGAGTCCGGTTACCAATGGACACAGGCCTACGTGACAGAAACTACCACTGAGGTAGGCACCTTTACAAGCTTATTGGAGAGGCCAGAGTCTGAGCCAGTATGTAGAAAGGAACAACCTACTCTCCCTCTTAAGGTTTTCCTTCAAGGGCAAGTTGAAACTTTGCATCAAGGCAATGTGAGGGTTGTCTTTCACTACCGAAGCCTATGCTGTCAGTGTGTCTGGAGAAATGGTGGTGTCATGCAGTGTCTGGTACAGCCAGGCATATATCTAGGCCAGGGGTGGCCAACCTGAGCCTGAGAAGGAACCAGAATTTACCAATGTACATTGCCAGAGAGCCACAGTAATACGTCAGCAGCCCCGCATCAGCTCTCCCCCGCCCTGCTCCCAGCGCCTCCCACACACCAGCAACCCCCACCGATCAGCGTCTCCCCCTCCCTCCTCACACCTCCGGATCAGCTGTTTCGTGGTGTGCAGGAGGCTCTGGGTGGGAGGGAGAGGAGCAAGGGCATGACAGGCTCAGGAGAGGGGTCAGGAAGGGGTGGAGTGGGGGCAGGGCTTGTGGCAGAGCCAGGGGTTGAGCAGTGAGCAGCCCCCGACACATTGGAAAGTTAGCACCTGTAGCTCCAGCCCCGGAGTCAGTGCCTATACAAGGAGCCGCATATTAACTTCTGAAGAGCTGCATGGGGCTCCAGAGCCACAGGTTGGCCACCCCTGATCTAGGCCATTCCAAGAGTCCTAGACCATTCTGATATCAGATATAACTCAACCAATCACCACCCTTATTCTACAGCTAACTTGCAGGCAACAGTTTTGTTGTTTGTATGAGACTGCACTGACAGATAGTGGATTACTTGGCCTAGCTGCCACAGCTGTGCACCCAATTGCCACCCACACAAAGCAACACATATCTCCTAGACACAAATCAACACCACAAATAGCACACACAGCCTCTCACCACAGCATAGCCCCATTCACCAGCTGCACAAATCCACACAGCCCAACTCACACACAAATCAACACAGCCACACACACAATACAACAAGCACATACCATAACCCCAGACATCACTCTGAGGCCTAAAAGGACTGTAAAGTCAGTGTGAAGCAATGGAAACAGCTACAAGCATGGTTGAAAGCTCTTCATGTTTAGAATATCACCAGGTTCAGTTATCATGGGAATTCATGGTCTGTGACCAGTTTTTAAGTTTTCAGCCTTTTTTTGGCTTTTTAATAAACAACTTTTTGAGCTCTGTCTGTGCAAAAGCACAGGCTTTCAGGTACTAGTAAATAACCAAAAAGGAACATCTCAGATCATGGGAGTTCTCAGTCTGGCATCTTTTGTAAGTGCTATATTTTTATTTATTTTTGGTAAGGCCTTGACTTTGGTCAGCTGACTCTGTCAGTGAGATAAACAGTGTTCAGTAAAGGCCATCCATGAAGTCTTATTGACTTAGGAGTCATAGTAAAAATCTTGTATGCCTATTTGTAAGCCCTGGCTATACTGAAACCTCATCCTAACAGATACCTGCATTGTGATACCACCCATTGTCTTGAGATCCCATTTCATGTCTTAGATTAGTAGGTGATCATGTCTGTGCTCTGGCAGTCTCTAGGTTTAGTGTTTTTGAGATGCTCACTTAATCTCATACCTCCCTGCAAAACTTTTATTTCCCAAAGGCGCTGCCCTCTCTTGTTCTTTCCTTTTCATTAGTAGCTCTTTTCCACTTTCTTCTCTATGGTCATAGAAGCATGGGTTTATAGTGTTTTTTTAAAAAATCAAATTTTCATTAGTAATTTGGTGTTTGATCATTTTTAAACATAAACTATCTCTCATTGTGTCTAATAAATTCTCTTAATATACATGGATCTAAGAAAAATATTATTACAGATCATAAAAATATATATGGTTTGGCTTTTGATTTCAGTGAAGAAGCAAAGCAAAATCATTCTTGAATTTTAAAACAATAGTTAACGTTGTCCTCTCTTATACTATTGCAAATGTTGGCCATTAGTGCATATACAGTATAGTCTATATGCATTTGCACTGTGCTTGTGCAAATCTTCTTAAAGAAGAATGGAAAGAAGAAAATGTATTTTAAAAAAATATAAAATACTTCTCGCAAATCAAAGCTTTTCTAGATTATCAGGTGGAAAATTAAGAAATTTAAATGAGTTTTCTGGCAATATTAACAGGTTAGCTTTAATTTCACCTTCCCTTGATAACAGATAATATAATGTATAATAATGAATACAAATATGTAACATACCATTATCCTTTCACTTGATAGGAAATAGCACCAGGTATGACCTTACCCCTGTCACTGCAGTCAGTGTTCATTTGCTCAACAGTGATGGGACTGCAATCCCAGTGAATGGCCCCATCTACGTAACAGTGCCTCTGCCAACAAACAGCAACCTGAAGCACAATGGCCATGTTCCAGCATGGAGGTTTGACCAAAAATTTGGTAAGCAACACTTTTTGTAGTGATCCTGCAATCATTTTCATTCCTCTGAAGCTTGCTTCTCACTGTTTTTTCATTTAATGTCTCTTCTAGAGAGTATAAATCTGTTTTCTCGCTGTGTCTAAAAGTAGAATTTGTATTAATAAAGCTACATGATTAGATATTAAAAGCTAAACAGTTATGTATGATGCATATTGTTTCCATATACAACTTTTTTGTGTAATATTCAGTGTTTCGAATAAAAAAATTAATCTGCTTTTAAGTTATCTAACGTAGATTTCAACATCTGGAAGGGTTTTGTACATCTAGATTAACAAAAATCAGTTGTGAGCAAATGAGAGCCACTGAACACTTTGAAAGGATGAGGAATGCCATGTACCTACACTGTCAAACAAAATGCACTGAATTGTCTGTTGCTCCATGAAATTCATCCCTTGACAGAAAGCCAGCAGAAGGCATATACATTATGCAAACCATACTTAAGATTTGTACCGCTTCAAACTATGAAAGTTTATGTGCCTTGTGCTGGACCTTTGTACAGGGGTGAATTTCACCTTGAATTATTTAATTGGCTCCTGAAGGGTTTATCTGATTGAGAAGCAATTTCAGGACGAGGAGAAAGAGGAATGGAAGAGGAGAAAAGTAGAGATTAGAAAGAAAGAAAAGTGGGAAGTCAGAAGTATGGATTTCTGGAGAGAGATAAATATGTGCTGGGACCCAGACATCTCAAAGCTGCCTATTTCTGTGTGACCAAATAGATCCAGTATAACCAAAATAGATTGGCCCAGTCAACTTCTGTACAGGTAGAGTGCATTGTGGGATAGGTGCCCAATGTCCTGTCTGAGTTGGAGGGACTGTAAAAGTGTTTAGGTGCTCCTGGCAGGTGAGAGATTTGTCTTAAATTATGATATCTTGTAGATTTCAGAAATAGAAGAACAAGCATGAAACCATTTTTAACTCAAATGAGCATTTGGCTTATCTCCTGCCTCTATTAACTGAAGGTGGATCTTGGGTTTTCAAGTGTCGTTCCTAATAGAAAAAAATCAGTTAGAGAAGATCTGTTAGGAAAAAAATTATTAAGAGGATTTATTTAGAAAAGACTCTGAACAACCTGTAGAACTTACTACAGAAGGCATATCATTCTTTATTATGTTCAGATCAAATGCAAAGAATGTAATGGAGAAGACTTTGGGATTTTTACACAAGGTGTGGAATAGCTAGTTTTCTGTTTACCCCCAGCTAATTTGAAAATCCTTCTCTTAAATCCTACTTGACCTGCTTTTTATGGCACAGTTAGCAGTAGTAAAACACATTCAGGTTCTTCCTGAAATTGGTTTTGATTTGTGATTCTAGAAACTGTTCTGTTTTTCACTTGTTCAAAAGAAGAATGGGAAGACTGACTCATTCACTTTCCGCACAAGAAGCTGTCCATCCCTAATCCTTCCTGTCTGCTGCATTATAACTATAGCATGGCTCACTGCTAGTTACTGTAAAAGATTATGATTTTGATTTTAAAGGTGACTGCTGATTTATGACTAAACTTCCATGTCTCAATAGTGGTTCAGTAAAAACTCTTTGTTTTTCACTATTGCATATAAAGGACTAAATACCCACAAAACTGGGTGACTGGCCAACAAAATGGCAGATGAAACTTATTGTTGATAAATGCAAAGTAGTGTGCCTTGGAAAACATAATCTCAACTATACATACAAAATGATGGGGTCTAAATTAGCTGATACCATTCAAGAAAGAGATCATGGAGTCATTGGGGATAGTTCTCTGAAAACATTCACTCAGTGTGCAGTGGCAGTCAAAAAAAAGCTAATAGACAGTTAGGAACCACTAGTAAAGGGATAGATAATAAGATAGAAAATGTCATAATGCCACTATATAAATCCATGGTACGCACACACATTCAACCCTGCATGCAATTCTAGTCACCCCATCTCAAAAAAAGATATATTAGAATTGGAAAAAGTACAGAGAAGGGCAACAAAAATGAATGGGGATATGGAAAAGCTTCCATATGAGGAGGAATTAAAAAGACTGAGATTGTTCAGCTTGGAAAAGAGACAACTATGAGGGAATATGTTAGATGTCTATCAAATAATGAATGGTGTGGAGAAAGTGAATACACAAAACCAGGGGTTGCCCAATGAAATTAATAGGCAGCAGGTTTAAAACAACAGGAAGTATTTCTCTACACAACACACACAGTCGGTCTCTGGAACTCATTGTCAGGGATGTTGTCAAGGCCAAAAGTATAACTGGGTTCCACCAAGAATTAGATAAATTCATGGAGGATAGGTCTATCAGTGGTTTTTAGCCAAGATGGTCAGAGATGGAATCCAATGCTCTTGGTGTCCCTGTACCTCTGACTGCCAGAAGCTGGGACTGGACAACAGAGGATGAATCACTTGATAACTGCCTTGTTCTGTTTATTCCCTCGGAAGCACCTGGTACCAGATGCTATCGGAAGACAGGGTACTGGGCTAGCGGGATCATTGGTCTGAACTAGTATGGCCATTCTTATGTTCAGCTGAGTCCAGTGTGCACTGGATGTAACTGAATGGGGGTAACTTGTGCCACAAAAAGGGGCTGTTCGAGCCCTCTCAATCCTTTGGCTGATTCTGTATTGGCTGCCTATACAGATGTGCCATGAGGCTAGTAGGGTATTGCTGGAGAATTTGAAGCTGGTGGGGGGATGACTTACAAACCATAAGAAAAGTGTTTCTGCACTGATGGTCGTTCAGAACAATCAGGGAATTTAAAGTCCTACTCCTTCATCTCTCTAGCTGGCAGAGACTGGAAGTGGTACAGAAGGAGGATCAAGAGCTCATTTGGGTAGTGGGGACAAGGACCATAGTACACAACCCCACCACTTCTGGCTGAATAGGAACATCATTTAATAGACTCCAGGAAGGAGTCCTGGGTCAGAAGTGTCGTGGCCAAGAACACTGGGAACCCAATTCTTCCTTCAGTTATGTGGGTGTACATCCTGTTGAAATCAAGGAGCTGTATGGGGTTGCCCATCAGGAGTGTAATCAGTCTAAAATCTCAGGTTTTTTTATGTATAAAGAGAGAAAAATGTAGCAATCTGCAAGATTCTGACAGGACCAAGGAAAACCTTAGAAGAGAAATGGCAAGACAACTTTGATAAATTTCTTCCAAATATCCCTTACTTTCAAAGTTATAATATAAATCTGTAATATTAAATAAAAGTAACTCCCAGTGTTGTCTGAGATTCAGAAGAAACCTACAATCCCCATAAATACCAACACAGAAAGATAATGGACCTCCATTTTGGCATATCTTTAGAAGACATGACTCCATAATGTTAATGCACCTGTGCCTGCTATTCCCAGTATTAACAGTTGCTGAAGAGTACAGAGTACCATCATGAAAATAAAGTTGGGCATAATTAGTTGCTGTTTATTTTATTAAGTATTCAAAGGTACTGCTGCATTAATTTGCATAATATGCCATGCATTCAAATTAGTACATTTGTTTAGTAATGAAACATCCTATTTGGACAGTATGAAATAGATAAAGCAGATTGACAGGTTTCAGAGTAACAGCCGTGTTAATCTGTATTCGCAAAAAGAAAGGGAGTACTTGTGGCACGTTAGAGACTAACCAATTTATTTGAGCATAAGCTTTCGTGAGCTACAGCTCAGTTCATCGGATGCATACTGTGGAAACTGCAGAAGACATTATAGCTCATGAAAGCTTATGCTCAAATAAATTGGTTAGTCTCTAACGTGCCACAAGTACTCCCTTTTATAAAGCAGATTGTTATCAGAATGGTTTTTCTGACTTCCCATTCCACCAGTGTCACTGGAACAGCTTTCACTTAACTATGCTCTGTTTTCCCCCCAATCCCTCCACAGGGTAGAGCTTATGTTAACAAAAATGCAGACTGCCCATGGCAAACAACCTAAAAAACTGTCAATTTTGGCCATTGCGATATGTAGAGAGTCATCTCTCCAATCTCCACTCTGAAGAAGCCATGAAAATTCCTGTGTTTCGAGTCTAGAAGCCACTGGATTTGTATTAGGACAACGTTTTCCCAGCAAAATTTATTGAATCCAGAGGATGAAACATGTCTAATATTTCTCTCCCCCTGCCAGAAAAGTGAGAAGTATTTAAGCTTTTTAGAGTCAACTATATTGCATACAGTAATAATGCAAAACACATGAATGTGGAACAAAAACTAAGCCTTGCCCTAGCAAATTTTTGCTGTTTTCTTCTATTGAGAATGTCAGGAAAGGACCATTTAAATTATTGTATTGTAATATATTTAATAATTTTCATCTCTGGCATATACCCCAATTTCCAAATCACAGTGTGAAAATAATTAGCTACTGAAAATTTTCCAAAGAGAGTCTATAACACAAACTACTGCTGGGTGCCTGAAACTAAAGACAAGAACAAAAATCCATCTCCTGAATTTAGAGGGTCAGATCCTGGCCTTTGCTACAGGCCCTTTGTTCATTATGGCTCTGGTGATGCAAAGGGGCTGTCAAGCCAGCTCACTTGGCCAGCTGAGGGATTCCACCAGCATGAGGGAAAACCTAGATGGCAGAGAGCCAGTTGAGCCTGTCTTTGCAGCCTCTAGCAGGAGTGGAGGAAAGGGGTATGACAGAGTGCTGCTGTGCTTCTATGATCTACGGCCCTTGGGGGCCAATGCAGCCAGCACAAGTTAGGGCAGGCTTGAGCCTACTTGTGGGGAAGGGGCCAAAGAGGACCCCAGCCCGTACTAGGACTGAAAAGTTGCAAAGAGGGCTTAGAGCCACCTTTTATTCCCTCAGCCCAGGTGCGCAGAGCAGATCTTGGCCTCAGCTGAGGAGTGAGCCTAAAGTATTTGTGCGAGATCTGTAACCCTGCCTCCTCTTGCTTTATGCTGGTACTCTTCTACCTGAGGAATCCCTAGGTTGTGTAGTGATCTGAACATCATCCCCCTTCCAGCTTCACAGTGCTCCAGCAATACCCTGCTAACCTAACGGCACAGCTGTGGCAATAGGCAGCCAACACAGAACCAGCTAAAGGACTGGGCGGCTCAAACACCACTTTTGTGTCACCAGTTACTCCCAGTCGGTTATATCCAGTGCATACTGGACACGGTTGGGACCCTACTTCCAAATGGTGGCATGGTATCCTCTTGCACTGAGGATACCCCAGTTATTGGGAAGAGATCGGTAATAGCAATGGGTGATTCAGTTATTAGAAATATAGATAGTTGGGTTTGTGATGACTGTGAGAACAGCATGGTAAATTGCCTAGCGGGTGTAAAGGTTGCAGATTTCATGAGATATTTAGACAGGTTATGTGCAGTGCTGGGGAGGAGCCGGTGGTCATGGTACATGTAGGTACAAATGACATAGGAAAAAGGTAGGAGAAAGGCCAAATTTAGGCTGCTACTTAAGAGATTAAAGTCCAAGGCCTCCATGTTAGCATTCTCTGAAAAGCTTCCAGTTCCACACACAGGGAGAGAGAGACAGGCAGAACTGTAGGGGGCCACTGGAGATTGGAACACTAACAGGAGAACTCAAGGAAGACAGGCCATTGCAAAGAAGCTAAGTGAATTCTTTGCATCAGTCTTCACCGCAGCTGATGCTAGAGAGGTCACCACATGTGAGAAATTCTTTTTAGTGACAAATGTGAGGAACTGTCCAGATTGAGGTGTCCATAGAGGAGGTTTTGGAACAAATTGATAAATTCACAGTAATAAGTCAGCACGGCCAGATGATATCCACCCAAGAGTTTTGAAGGAACTCAAACATGAAATTGCAGAACTACAAACTGTGGTATGTAACTTATTGCTTGAATCAGCCTCTGTCCCGGATGACTGGAGGGTAGGTAATGTAATACTGACTTCTTTTTTTTTAATGTTCCCATGGTGATCTTGGCAATTAAAAGCCAGTAAGCCTAACTTCAGAACCAGGCAAATTGGTTGAAACTATAATAAAGAACAGAATTGTCAGACACACCTGAATACCAATATGTTGACGAGTCAACACAGCTTTTGTAAAGGGAAATCATGCCTCATCAATTTATTAGAATTCTTTGAGGGTGTCAACAAGCATGTGGACAAAGATGATGCAGTTGATCTAGTGTATTTGGACTTTCAGAAAGCCTTTTAACAAGGTCCCTCACCAAAGGCTCTTAAGCAAACTAAGCAGTCATGGGATAAGAGAAAAGGTCTTCTGATGGATTAGTAACTGGTTAAAAGGCAGGAAACAAAGGATAGGAATAAATTATTGGTTTCATAATGAAGTGAGGTAAATAGCGAGATCCCCAAGAATCTGTACTGGGACCTATGCTGTTATCATAAATGATCTGGAAAAGAGGGTGAACAGTGGCAAAACTTGAAGATGACACAAAATTACTCAAGATAATTAAGTCCAAAGCTGACTGAGAAGAATTACAAAGGGATCTCATTAAATAGGATGGCTGGGCAGCCAAACGGCAGATGAAATTCAGTGAAAGTAATGCACTATACGTACAAAATGATGGGGTCTAAATTAGCTGCTACCACTCAGAGATCTTGGAGTCATTGTGGATAGTTCTCTGAAAATATCTGCTCAATGTGCAATGGAACTATTAGGAAAGTGATGGATAATAAAACAAAATATCGTAGTGTCACTATATAAATCCATGGTACTGCATGAAGTTCTGATTGCCCCATTAAAAAAGAATAGGAAAAGATACTGAAAAGGGCAACTACAATGATTAGGGGTATGGAACAACTTCCAGAGGAGAGATTAAAAAGACTGGGACTGTTCGGCTTAGAAAAGAGACGACTAAGGGGGGATATGATAGAGGTCTATAAAATCATGATGGTGTGGAGAAGGTGAATAAGGAAGTGTTATTTACCCTTTCACCTAACACAAGATCTGGGGATCACCTAATGACATTAATAGGCAGCATATTTCAAACAAACAAAAAGAAGTACTTCTTCACAGAATGCACAGTTAACCTATGGAACTCATTGCCAGATGGATGTTGAGAAGGCCAAAAGTATAATTGGGTTCATGGAGAATAGCTCCATCAATGGCTATTAGCCAGGATGGTCAGGGACGCAACCCCTTGCTCTGGGTATCCCTAAAGCTAGACATGGATGACGGGATGGATCACTTGAAATTGCCCTGGTCCATTCATTCCCTGTGAAGCCTCTAGCATTGTCCATTCTCAGACAACAGGATACTGGGTTAGGTGGACAAGTGGTCTGACCCAGTATGGCCACTTTTATGTTCTTACCATTTGACTGGCTTCTGCTTCACTTTTTGGTTTTTATTTGTTTCAGTGAGGAATCCTTGGGGTCAATCAGTTTACATTTCAAGTACTAAGTCAGGGGTGGGCAAACTTTTTGGCCTGAGGGCCACATTGGGGAATAGAAATTGTATGGCAGGCCATGAATGCTCACAGAATCGGGGTTGGGGTGTGGGAGAGGGTGAGTGCTCTTGGGGGTGCGAGCTCTGGGGTGGGGCTGGGGATGAGGAGTTTGGGATGTAGGAGGGTGCTCTGGGCTGGGACTAAGGGGTTCGGAGGGTGGGAGAGGGATCAGGGCTGGGGCAGAGGTGTGGGTTCTGACTGGGGGTGCAGGCTCCAGGGTGGGGCTGGGGATAAGAAGTTTGGGGTGTAGGAGGGTGCTCTGTGCTGGGATCGAGGGGTTTGGAGAGCAGGAGGGGGATCAGGGCAGGAGGTTGGGGCGTGGGGAGAGGCTCAGCAGTGCAGGTTCAGAGCGGTGTTTACTTCAAGTGGCTCCTGGAAGCAGTGACATTTCCCTTCTTTGGCTCCCATGCATCAAGTGGCCCCTGACCCTGCTAGAGCGCCGGAGCGGGGGCATGCTGCTTCTGGGAGCCGCGTAGTGCAGCCCCCGACCCTGCGCCCTGGAGCGGGGCCATGCCGCAGCTTCCAGAAGCCGTGTGGTGTGGCCCCCGCCCTGGCGCCCCGGCTGGAGCACCGGAACAGGGCCAAGCTGTGTGGTGTAGCCCCCAACCCGGCGCCCTGGCTGGAGCACCAGAGCGGGGCAAGCCCCAGACCCCACTCCCCAGCGGGAGCTCGCGGGCCAGCTTAAAACAGCTCACAGGCCGTAGTTTGCCCCACCCTGTACTAAGTCTTATTCTCTGTGTGATGTGAAAGTGCTTGTAAATGTGTGTTTGGTGTCTAATTTTTCCAAGTATGTGGCAATGCATAAGTAGATATTCCAGAGTTCATAATGTAGAGATCAGGATTGATCCCTCAGTGAAGTTTTTGGTACATCCAATTAACACCTTAACCCCAAATTGTCACATGTGGCTGTCCTGGATGCAATGGCAAAGGATTCAGGGGTGAGGAGGTTAAAACTTTTTTTCCTTTTTTCCCTTAGTAAAATATTTGTTCTCTTTCATACATTCAGTTTCATTTAAACATTAGTGCATCTCAGTGTCATGTTTCAGTGTATTTCCTTTTCCCTGAACACTTAACATACATCTTGGACATAACCTTGTTGTCTTTAACTTACCAGCTTCTACGCAGAGAACAGAACGCATTCCCTGATGAATGAAAACTCAACCATGCTTTAATGTAAAGGATAGCAATGTGAAAGGAAGAAAAGTATCTTGGGGATCTCTTTATGGTTTTACAAAGAAAGATGTTTTATACACTGGTATGGTGCTTAGTGCTTTGACTGCATATGATCCTAATAGGTGCTTATGTGCATCTTCATATGCCTAAATACCTTTGAAAATCTCACCCCAGTTAAGTCATTGGCAAAATGTCTATTGATTTCAGTGGGGTCAGGGTTTCATCCTGTCTTGATTCCTCATCTGTAAAATGAGGATGATACTTCCTACCCTCAAATGGGTGTTATGCTGATAAATACATGAATGCACAGACACTGGTGTTACGAGTGCCACAGAAAAGCTCATTAAATATAAATATGAAGTAGGCCTTTATTTGTTTTTACTAAGTAAAGTAATTCTTACTTTTTATTTACTGTGAACACTGTCACATGCTGAGGAAGATTCTAGAGCACTGAAGAATTAAAATAGCTTATTGTAGATTCCAGCTGTCTGTTATACTGCAATTTCTAAAGCAATCAACTGGTGAATCCCCTGATTAAACATCTTATGGGGAGTCTAGGAGATTCAGCTGTACTGAGAGGAGACTTGCTACATTCACATGTTCTGTGACAGGTATAGGCAAATCACACTGTCCACATAAGGTCTTACGTATTTGGCAGGTTTATTTACTGTGATACTGACCAATCAAAAAGTATCTTAGTGAGAGCTGTGGTGGATGCAGTGAGCTTTTTGGTGTGATAAGTGACTGGGAGAGGAACAACTGGGAACATCTGGTGAGGCATAGGTCCTGGGGGAATATTTTAGAAAATATCTCAGACATTAAGATAGGAATCTAGAATTTTTTTCTCTTAAAGTGAATTGTTTGCAATCTTTGGTGGGATTGATAATTTACAGTTCTCTGGAAAGTCTGTTGATTTTATATGAATAGTCTTGAAAGGTATGTCTATATAGCAGTGGTCCCCAAAACCATGGTGCCCGCTGGGGCCTTTATATGTGCCCGCCTACTGAGAAGTGAGCGCTTCCGCTGGACGACCGGCTGTCGAGGAGTGCTGCCACCGGACAACCAGCTGCCGAAATGCCACAGTTTCTCAGCGGCATTTCGGCGGCGGCACTTCTTGATGCCGCCGCATCTCGGCGGTATTTTGGCGGCTGGTAGTCAGGCGCCCGCCATGCTCTTCTGGGAACATGAATATGCTATGGCAACAGAAAGGTTGGGGACCACTGCTGTATAGCAAAGAAAAACGTGCGGCTGGCCTATAACAGCTGACTTGGGCCAGACTTGTGAGACTCTGGCTGCAGGGTTGTTTCATTGCTGCGTAAACCTCCAGGTTCTGCACGAGATCTGGGATACTCCCACCTCACAGATTCTAGAGCCTGGGCTCCAGCCCAAGTCCGGAAGTCTGCACAGCAATGAAACATCCCTGCGAGCCTGAGTCGGATGGTTCGGGGCCAGCCACGGGTGTGTTGTTGCTATGTAGACGTACCGTAAATCAAGGATAATTGGACTGCAAGAGGTAATTACTGCACATACAGTGGTTTACTTCCTATGGGATTTCACACACTTTGGTCTTTCAGCATCCCAACAAAACCCACTGAATACTAAAACCTCTCTGTATGTGATTATAATATAGTCCACTTATTATGGTAACTATTTGTATTATAGTAGTGCCCAAAGGCCTGAGCCAGGATTAGAGCACCATGGTGCTGGGTACTGCACGCACACACAAGAAGACCTGTTCCCTACCCCAAATATCTTATAAGCTAAACCAGTCTGTATAACCAGATTCAAAATTCTGGCTACTGTACCGCCAGGAACTATCAGGTTAGCTGAGCATATGGAAATTCTCTTGCAAATTGTGAAGAGGAAATCAGCCTCTATAAAGTTCCTAGCTTACACTGTGTATTACTTCTGTAGTTTACAAGCTCTTTGACAACTTGATTTTGACTTTCTTTTTAATCTCAAAACTGTCAAGGTTAAATTCCTCTTTTAAAGATTAAATACACTAAGGAATACAGTTTAACTGCTTTCAAAGAATTCTGTTCTTTCTGAGTGTTGCCATAGAAATGGCAGTTACCAAAAACAGCTTTTTAATCGTGTACGAAGCCTACATAATATAATAGATGCAAATATAATTGCAGAGTAGTAGACAGATCTCTGCTTCAGTGGGGGGAAGAGGGGAGAAGTTCTTTGCTGATGCTTCACATGTTTAGCTCTCTGAGGGAGGTTTTGGCTAGCATGATCCCTTTGGAGGAGTGTAATTAAGACCATGGGTCATAGGCATTTGTGGTTGTGTTTTATTAACATGCAATGTGTGTTTTATTGTACTTTCTAAAGTACAGAGTAGAGCTTTCAAAACTAGAAGTGATATGAAAGGTCCCCCCGTCCCGATATACCATATATATTGCTGGAACAATAGTGACCGGGATTTTGTGGCATAGCAAATGAGTCAGAAGCATGAATGTTATGGTGATGTATAGCGAAGGAGGGATGAGAAAGAAGACAGACAAGGAACAAAGTTGATGCTAAAATATATTAATATGCCCAAACAATGTGGTGGTAAAGTTGGTGAACACAACATATCTAATGCAAAACTGCAAAAGCAAGGAAATAAACTTTAAGACCAGGAATGTCATATACACTGTATTCCTCCATACAGCAATACTGATTTCACTAATGCACAACCGCTATACACTGCAGCCAGTACACAGCAATAATAGGTCTGCCCCTTTCAGGATGCCAGACTTCCAGTTTCCCTATTCCCTAGTTGCCTCCCAACACAAATGTGTGTGGTATAGAGGGGAGGTAGACATTGGATTTGAGACTGGGAGAGGGGGGTGGTGCCGGGGGCAGAGGTGTTATGTTGTGGGGAGGTATTGGAAGCTGTAAGGGTGGGAAGGGAGTGGAGCTGAGTAGCGGAGCTGCCTGAGGATAGAAGCTGGGGAAGTGTCGAGGGTAAAGCTGGAAGGGTCTCAGAGTATGAGGACATTCTTCCTGTGTCACATAGGCTAACTATCAGTTAATAATTCTAAGTGAAATATGGTACTCTAGCCAATGGTACTACAAACTCTAGGCCTGATCCTGAAACCACTGATCACCTGCAACTCAAACTGACATCAAAGGGAGTTTCAGGTGCTAATCATCTCTTAATGTGTTTCTGCCTCAGTTTCCAAATCTGTAAAATAAAGATAATGCATAACTACCTCACAGGTGTGGTGTGAAGCTGAATGGATTAAAGGATGTAAAGTGCTTTGAGGTCTTTGGACTGGAGGAGTTAGAGTTTCAGGGGTTTATGGATTTACTTAATATTATTTATATAATAATGTATTATTTATTGAAATTAGTCAATAACATGTGATAAAGCAAATGTTAAAGGGACTGTTTCATGTAAACCCAGAATCAGACATTGAGATGGGGAAGGCAGAGCCAAGCTTTCCCATTTGAAATATAACTGATTTATGTGTAATAGAGATTTTCTTTAATAAGCCTTTTCTGTTCTGGGTTTCAGGGGGGAAAAGAAACGATGGAAATAACTTTTGTATACAATGTGCCCCTCCCCACCTCAGATGCTGTTAAAATTACTAAGTAAAGAAAAATGGTATGTGCTTTTGTTAAATATTAGGCAGGTAATTTTATTCAGTTTCTCCCTTATATAATTAAGACAAAAGTAACAAAGGAAAACCACAGCACTCTGTTCAAACTTCAGTCATGCATTGAACAATAACATTTGTGGTGCTGGGGTTTGTTTGGTTGGGGTTTTTTTTTTGGCAGAAATATTTTAGATTCCATGTAATAAAATGTGTATTTTTCTGATAGTCAGTGGTCTGAAACAAACCAAATTGTTTTCTCTTTGCCAAATACTGATGACGTTACTAAAATAGTGGCAAGATTTAACTACACTACTTCTGAATGCCATACAACAAATGCTGTAAGAGTGGAAGAGTAATGAAGGTATGATCTCAGAGCATGGACATTCAATTATTGGTGTTGCCTAGCAACTTCAAAACCAGTATTGTAATATTCACTTATTCCTAAGAATTGTTAAACTCCTGTGTATTTGTGGCAAGAAAAAATAGCATTTCTGTATTATAGAGTGGCACTTCTGATGTTATATTGATTGTCAAATAGGAATTTTCTAAGTTTGTATTTTCATGGCTTATGGCTTTTCCTTTTAAAAAAAAACAAAACAAAACAAAACACCACCTTCTTGTTAGACTTAAATTTCTTATGCTGGTTGCAGCCTAGTAATTTTTGCTGCCAGTTTCAAGAAAATCCTATAGTTTTTCACTTATCAGAATAAAAAGTGGCCATTTACACACTTGAAGAAAATTGGGGCTTCTTTACTCAGAAGAAGAATGTAAAGGTTAATTTCATAAGTGTGCTGTGGACTTAATTCTCAGTGAGAGCAAGTGCCTTTTGAAGTGTCTAAAGAAATTAGTTTTAGAAATAACCATGTTAGCTATATTTGAATATCACATACAGCACATTTCTAGTTTAATAGCTTAATGTCCTATCCCATTCTCTCTAACACATGCTTTTGCTTTTGGACCCTACATCTTCATTTATAGACAGTGCCATCCTGTGTGAAATCACAGCCACTGCAGAAGAAATCATTAGCTGAATGAAAACTAATTTTTATTAGGAATGGTATTTATTACAACTAGGCTATTGAGTGGTAATTTTAAAAATCATCCCCATTTTATTTCCAAGACTCTGTCCAGTGCGGATAATCTTATGCATAAAAAGTAAATCAGGATAGTGGGCTTAATTTGATTTCTGTTTCATTAAATCGTCCATTTTATTTGTTCATAACAAGGGAAACAAATCATCTGCATTTTAAGTAGCACAACTTTGATCCTCTTACTTAGATTGCCTTCAGCAGATCTGGTTGGATAATTTCATCACTGGTCATTTAAAAAATAATTTCTAATTAATTATTAGGGAGTGCTTCCTGTAGAAAGGTCACGTAGAAAAGTAATTGAGGAGGAAAAAATGGGTTTCTCTGAGGAGGAAATAAAACACCTAAACTTCAGATTGAGGGTGAAAAAGAGGAAGATCCAAGACAAAAATGTATCTAGCTACATTCAAACTAAATGTTTGTGTAGTTTGGACATTCCTTTTTTATATTAGAGTGCTACTTCGCTGCATACAAGCTATAGTAAAAGCCTTGTGAAATTTTTTATTTTTTATTATTTTTCATTTGATTTTGGGGGAATTTTTGTGGTGTTTTGTTTTAGTCATTAAAAATTTTGTTTCATTTTTTTAATTACATTTAGATTAATAAAATACCTCAATGACCATATATAAATAAGAATAGTGTATAAATTCCAGTCTGTCTATACACATCATTCTATTAAGAATTATTCCATGGTATTGAAAGGTTTTAGGAATTAAAAGCAAGCACAGAACAATAGCTCTTAAATATCCCCCTCTCCAACTGAACCCAACCACCCAATAGTCCCCCTGGGAGTAGCCCTGGGGAGGGTCAGGATGTCCCCGTGGCGGGAGGAGGGTTACATGATGATGGAGGGGTGACCAGGCCAAATCTGAGCAGCGCTTGGATCCCAGGCACTAGTTTGCAATGCCTGTCGCTGGGAGCCAGGCCCATACCATGGGGTCAGAAGCTGCTGCTGCGGGGTGAGGCTTTTGTTTTGTGATTTTATTTTTATTTTTATCTTTTTACGTTTTTTTTTTTGGTTTATGATATTTTTCCTTTGCAAAATATGTAGGGCTCTAGTGATAGTGTACTCCAGTGGTCTCCAAACTTTTTGGCTCGTGCACCCCAGGGTGAAGACTGGAAGACCAGCCACAGGCGCACCGCCGATGGAAGAAGAACGGAAGACCTGCTGCAGATGCGCTACCGACGGAAGAAGAACGGAAGACTTACCGCAGGCAGGCTGCCGGAGGGGAACGCCAGCCGTGGACGTGCAGAGCTGCTGCAGAAGAAAAAAAACGGCAGAGTGCTGTCCGGCGGCACTCCTGGTGCCGCACACCCCCTGGGATCATCTCGTGCAGCCCCTAGGGGGTGTGCACCCCAGTTTGGAGACCACTGGTATACTCCTCTTACAGTCACATACCTGGTTGTTTTGATCAGTGATAAGAAGAAAACTTAATCAACAAAAGTCAGGGTGTATCCTAGGACACAATGAAATGGTCAGATGAGAATGCTTAATACAATATAACCAGAATTAAAAATTCTCCATGATGGCTGAGCTCAACTCTCAAATGTTGCTGTGCGACTCCCCTTGAAGTCAGAGTGATGCAGCTAAGAATGGAATTGATCTCCTCTATTCTTGACTCAGAGTACTAAGACTACATGCATTACTCCTGGGGGAATTCTGCTCCGCTGCCCAGTGCAGAATTTGTGCAGAATTAATGTTCTGCACAGAATTTCTTTTTTCCCTGCAGCATTGATGCTGCTGGCTGCCATTAGGGTCTGCTGGACCCAGCAGAGCCCCATTGTCCAGCTCGCAAATACAGGACACTGCCAGGGGAAAGGGGGAATTGAAGGGTTCGGGGCAGCTGCAGTTCCCAACATGTCCTGAATGAAAGAGGTGGGATGCAGGAAACTCCGTAAAGCTCAGGAGCCTGCATCAGGCTGTTTCTCTCGATCTCTCTGTTGTGAGGGGTAGGGGACGTGAGTGTCTGAGCCAGTTGGGCGCTCCATGGCTCGGCTCTTGCGGGGAGAGGGTGTGGGTGTCTGAGACCAGAGGGGCAAAGTTTTGCCCCAAGATGTGCCCAGCTGGCACGTGACACACCCAGATTCAGGTGCCCAACAAAAGCATAATGGAAAAACAGGAATTAGGTTGTCGTAGGGGTTTCTTTAGCTCTCTACTCTTGGAGGAAATCTTTTTTGTTGTCAGACATACTTTCTGACAGGTATTTTGAAATAAGTTACCAGAATAATTGAAACCGGTGTGATTATACTGTGTTGTCTTGACAAATAAAATACACAGAATTTTTAAATATTGTATGCGGCATTTTTAATTTTTGGCGCAGGAGTAATGAGTACACCTGTGAGCAGAAGTCCTTTTGCCTGTATGGACACAATCTGCATTATTGAAGCCATTGACTTCAATGGGAGCATGATCTAGCCTCGTGTAATTGTGAGCCTGTGTATATGCATGCATGCATGCACACAGACTCTGCCGGGGCTTAGATTGGCTTGTATTCACTCTGAATGCATCTAAAATAATAGGGTTTGGGGCTTTTTGAAAAACCATAAATAATGTATGCACATCTTCCCTGTAAAAGCAGAACCCGCCCTAAGGGCCAGGACCTGTCAACACCTTTATGTTAATAGTGCCTTCAAAGTCATACTTGAAGACTAGCCATGCAAGTAGGTGGTTGCAGTATGAAGCCCACAGTTTGTCTGGGATAAGTGAGCACATTCCCCAAAATCCAAGTAATGCAATGTAGTGTCATGTTTTCTGCCTAGCAGAACTTTTTCTGCTGCTTTCTTGAAGTCTTTGTCTGGCCTCTGACATTGTGTCCAAGGTTTTGTTTGGCAGTCACTTGATCCTCAATTTGTGCTTCCCCCTCTCCCCCATATGTAGTTTATATTTAAATATTTTATCAAACTATTTAGGTTTACCTTTAAAAGAAAGTCTTTTTTGTATTTACTGCCTAATACAATTTTCTCTTTATTCAGAGCGTGAGTGAGTACCATTGACAACTGTGAAATCTTGGTGAGGGAAGAGTTATAAGAAAACTATAACTTTCCCTCTAACTGCTCATTTGAGCCAACATGGTTTAATCCTGGATCAGCATATTGGCTCCATGGAACAGTAATGGGGGGAAACGACAAAGAGAGACTCCATACAATAGTAGCGGGGGGAAAAGACAAAGAATTCTCTCCATTCTCTCTCACAGTTTTCCATGAAACACCAGCTGGTCTTTATAGATTTAATGGCAATGGTGAATTGGCCCAAACCATACGCTACTCACATACTATATAAAACTTACTGTTTCTGCTTAAAAGATACACACCGGCACTGTGACATATTCTTTTGAGCAGTAGGACCAGAGCCTTAAAAATTGTCAACTTTTTATCCAACAAATTCTCATCTATCTATGCATACTAGTGGCTAACAACTGTAGCACTTCATCTAAAGCTTACTTAGTGGTGTGGGTGATTTGTGATTGTCTTTGTTCTATGGTTTTGTGAAGGGAGGGAGAAAGTTGGGTGCAATGGACTAGTTTTTCATAACCCTCACTCAGCCAGAGCCCTGGCTCCATTGCACTCCAACTCCCTGTTCGCAGGCCAGAGTATCTAGCTGGGCATGCTTAAAGACAGTGGCCTGCTCTATGAAAAGGAATGAAGTAAGTTGTTCCACATCCCATCCTCATGCAAGGAAGAGGGAGCATGGGGCTGGGATGGGGACTAATTATCTGTGCAGTTCCTGGTCCAGCACAATTATAACCAATGCTTATCCAGTGCAGAATGAAAAGTTGAAATCTAGAATAGAGAGATTTTTTTCCTTTGGGTAATTATTACAGCTGTCAATTAATTGCAGTTAACTCAAGTGATTAACGCAAAACAAATTAACTAGAGTTAAAAGGTCACAATTGCGGTTTTAATTGCACTGTTAAACAATAATAGAATACCAATTTAAATTTATTATAAATATTTTGGATGTTTTCTACATTTTCAAATATTGATTTCAATTACAATACAGAATACAAAGTGTACAGTGCTCACTTTGTTATTTTTATTACAAATGTTTGAACTGTAAAGATAAAAGAAATAGTATTTTTCAATTCACCTCATGCAAGCACTGTAGTGCAATCTCTTTATTGTGAAAGTGCAACTTACAAATGTAGAAATTTTTTCCCCATAACTGCACTCAAAACCAAAACAATATAAAACTTTAGAGCCTATAAATCCACTCGGTCCTACCTTTGGTTCAGCCAATCACTAAGACAAGTTTTTTTTATATTTACGCAATATAATGCTGCCCACTTCTTATTTACAATGTAATCTGAAAGTGAAAACAGGTGTTCCCATGCCATTGATGTAGCCAGTGTTGCAAGGTATTTACATGCCAGATATGCTAAACATTGGTATGCCCCTTCATGCTTTGACTTGTAGATTGTACTATCTCTTTTTAATCTTTTTACAGTATATTATTTTTATTACAAATATTTGCAAAGTGAGCACTGTACTAGTAGTGAAAATATTATAATGCAGTGTGACAAAGTTCCTCCTCTACCTTGGTGGGTCTTGCGCTAATTGGCTGATTTTCTCGCCTTGGAGCTTCACGGCAGCCCTCAGTTTGGCCGTTTTCGTGAACCCACAGTCCAGTTCAACTCTTCCTGTGTCTGACTAGGAGTTGGGAGGTTTGGGGGGAACCCAGGCCCGCCCTCTACTCCGGGTTGCAGCCCAGGGCCCTGTGGAATGCAGCTGTCTAGAGTGCCTCCTGGAACAGCTGTGCGACAGCTACAACTCCCTGGGCTACTTCCTCATGGCCTCCTCCCAACACCTTCTTTATCTTCACCATAGGACCTTCCTCCTGGTGTCTGATAATGCTTGTACTCCTCAGTCCTCCAACAGTATGCATTCTCACTCTCCACTCCTAGCGCCTCTTGCTCCCAGCTCCTTACACGCACACCACAAACTGAAGTGAGCTCCTTTTTAAACCCAGGTGCCCTGATTAGCCTGCCTTAACTGATTCTAGCAACTTCTTGATTGGCTGCAGGTGTTCTAATCAGCCTGTCTGTCTTAATTGTCTCCAGAAGGTTCCTGATTGTTCTGGAACCTTCCCTGTTACCATACCCAGGGAAAAGGGACCTACTTAACCTGGGGCTAATATATCTGCCTCCTATTACTCTCCTGTAGCCATCCGGCCCGACCCTGTCACAGCAGTTATATACATTGATGGTGCACCCTTGCCGGGAATACTGTATACATTTGTGGCTAGCTTATCACAAGAAAAAAAATAGATGACTTTGACCAGTAGAAGAACTGACACAATCTATTGCTGCTGCTATGGAAGGTGGGAGTACTTCACTCTTTGGCCACTGCTTGGGGGAGAGACTCAAATATGTCGAATACCTATTAGTGAGAAATGACAGATAGATATAAAAGATGAGAGGGACCTTTAGCACAGTCTTGGAGCAGGGAGGGGTACGCACTGGGCTTCCCATCAGGGCCCTGGAGGACCCATCCTTGTTATTGGCTTGAGGCAATGTATTTCATTCTCTGAGGATAGTGATCTCCATTAAAAACTCAGCATTTTCCAGTTGTCACCACATAGTTTTGGTACATCAGATACCACTTTCTCTGTATTTAAAATAGGAAATAAGTGTATAACTGTCCAGTGGTGACCCATGTGTTAGGTACCTGGAACATTTCTAGAGCTCTGGCCCTCTCTTAAGAGAGAGAGCGCTAGCTTTTCCTGCTGGTGTTTTGTGTTATGCTGACCAGTTAGTGTTCTGAAGGATAGCCAGCAGATAGCAAAAACTGGTGGGTGAGCTAACTGAGTGGAGGACAGGCAAGAAGGCTGGCTAGCCTTATGCTTTGTATGCCCTTTTGTTTGCTTTCTCTACAAGTACAGAGCTTCCTTTTGTTGGAAAAATGTGAGCAATCTTGTTCTGCTGGAATGAAAAGTGAGCTTTGAGTGCAGTCTCTGTTAGCTTCTTGATCACTGTGCTGTGCAGGCACATAATTAGCAGAAGAGCTTTTTAAAGAGGCACTACAAGGATTCCATTTGTTCCAGAGCAGTGTGAGTAAGGCAAGCTGGACACATGTTCCCCCTAGTGAATAACTGCAATGATGTCTCCTGCCATAAACGTGGATTTGGCTGCAGATATAAAATTCCTCATTCTCTATAGTTATCCAGTAATGATGTGATGAGGGGTTCATGTATAAACTTGAAGATCCTGATTCTCAGAAGTGCTGAGCACTCAGACCCACTGAAGTCTATGAGAACTGCAGGACCTCAGCTGCTAGATTTTTTGTAACTCTTTGACTCCTCTTAAACTTGCCTTGTTGCAAAGATTGAAATAAATGGCATTTTAAGGAATTTCTTGAGCAGTCAGACCTAGTAATTTTTGAATCACAAAACTTGTGTCACACTTTTGCCTGTGTGAAATATATTTTAAAATAAACTCACACCAGAAAGGATGATGATACTTTCTGCCCTAGTTTGTGTCTCAAGCCCTAAGAGAACAGGCGTCTGCTCCTCTCTTCTTCTATTGTCTTAGATATTAGTCCTGAAAGCCTCCCTGCTTTATCCTTTAACTTGATCCAAAGTAATGGTAAATTAATCCATTTATGTTAATGTCCAAATGTCTCCCACTGCTATCGTGTAACCTATAAAATACCAAAGATGTCAGCCTTGCTACAAGGTAGGAATGTGCTTGTGTCTTCGGGGGTATTACGATTGTAAAAGAAGCTTGGCTTGAAGAATAAGTCTACTCATCACCCCTACCACACAGACTCTCTCTCTCTCTCCTGTTTGGTTTCTGTTTTTCTATCTGCCCTTTTAGACCTGCAGCACACTCTCCAAATTCTCTTTTATGCTGTACTTTTTAATAATATTTATTCATTTTGCATTGAGCATCGTGTCTTTGAAACAGGGCTTTTTCCAAGCCGAAGTGGTTTTATTATCAAGGCTGATCCTGCTGAGGATAGTAGAAAACTGGGGTTTCAGCTGTGGACATTGTTCATTCTGATTGTCATGTCAGTCACAGACAGCAGTCACTGTACTAAAAGTTGATGGAATAAGGACATTCCCTGTGAGATTGTTGGCTATGTTCTCAGCTTCTCATTCAAGGCTATTGGAGGGACAAATTTCTGCTACTAGAAAATTACCTGGTGGAAGATCTAGAGGAAAAATGGCTGTTGGGGAGTTCTTGATTCATTTTATTCCTTGGGCCTACTAGAAACTTATTTTGTGACCTTAGCCAAGTCATTTCAGCATCTCTGCCTCTGATAATACTTCCATACTTTGTAGGCTTGTTCTGTAGATAAATTCATTACAGTAGATGAGGTGCTCAAATTACAATGTTGATACTGATGTTGTGTGAAATGACACATTATACCTATTGGATATCTCCCTTACAACATAAAAAATACTTTCCTCTCCACCCCCTACACTCCACATCAATACTGAATGTGATTACTGGCTACACGTTCAACCAGGTTTCAAATGCCAAGTCAGTATATGTCGATGGTTTTCACCTCTATGTAGCCGTCTGTCAAATATTATGTGTCATACAAAAAACTTTTACTATATCAACACAAGCTCTATGCTGAGACAAAAAATTATAGTTTACAAGGATTTGATTATGTAGGAGACAAAAATAAATGAATATTAAAATATGTTCTTTAAAGGAAGCCATGCATCTTACACTTCCATGATTTGCTCATGTGGATAATTTAAGAACTACAGTGGAAATCATCAGAATCTTGAGGTTAATTTTGTGATATTACATATAACTAATAAAAATCTCTTTAATGTGTTTTACAGTCATTTTCAGATTTTCACCTTTCCTCCACCACCACTTCCTCCTCTAATTAATTAGTGACATTGTAAAAAGGGCTTAGTTTCAGCCCAAAGTCACTGCTGACCGTTTGGAAGGAGGGCTTGTCAGAATACAATACTGTACTGTATATAGCTTTCTTGAAAACATGTTAGGTAATTTCAGCTTCCCCTCTGTAGCAGAAATTTATATCTAACCTTTGAGAATGGCAGGTGTTTATCGTTGAAGTACATGGGATACTATGTATACTAATTTGATATATTTTTGATAGTAGCGAAGTGTATGAAGAACTCCAATTTTATTTAGGTTTTTTTATTTGTTGTCTAGTTTGGCACCCACTGGTGGAAGTAAAACAGAAGTGCTAGAGCATCCGATGAAGTGAGCTGTAGCTCACGAAAGCTTATGCTCAAATAAATTGGTTAGTCTCTAAGGTGCCACAAGTCCTCCTTTTCTTTTTGCGAATACAGACTAACACGGCTGCTACTCTGAAACCTGTCATAAATTTAAACATGTCTTTTGGGAGCCTTACTGTTCCGAGAGGCATTCTAAAATTACTGCAAAACTCTTAAATTTTCTGTATGAACTGCAACAATTTATTTCTAAGGAATATTAGCTGCACCACAGCATACAGCAATTTCCTCTACTTGCAATAGCCCTTCAGAAGCCTGAGAACATCCTGTTACAATGTTTTAATTTTCAGTAGTCTGAAGCACAGTAACCCAGTATGTCATTCAAGGAGAATGGAGTAGTCTACGAGCATTAGTAAGATGCTTTGGCTCAGAAGTTAAACTAATTTTTTATTTGGCCCCAGAGTTGGAACCTTAATGTGTAACAAAATGCAATTAATTATCTAATTTTAAAGCTTTCTCGTAAACCTGTGGTTTACAATGCACTGTATCTTTTGAAAATAGAAGCACCATTTTTTTTTAAAGTTCGTACTCTGCATACTTCAGGATGAAAGCCTGACCAATTTAATTTCCTTTGGATTATCAAAACCTGTTTAAAATATATATCCACCCATTTCCCCTGAAAAGCATGTTTTAAAAATATTCTGCGCTGTTACCTAGTAAACACTAGTCACAAAACTATGTACATTTCGACTGACCCTCTGATGGTGCTGCTGAAACAAATTGCTAAACACCAAATAGTTTCCTCTCTGTTGGAAACACAGGAGTTAACGAATCAAAGTTTTCTAGATGAAAAAACAAGACTCTCTGTAGGGAAATAAAAATGTTTATGCTTCTAAAGGCAATTGCAAGTAAGGGAGATGGGAATGTGGTATGCTGAATACATGTGTGCATACAGTATATGTATATCCATGTTCCTTCGAAGGAAATCTTTGCAGCCAAAATAGAAGCTTGGAGAGAGTTGCTGTAATTCCATAATGCCTCTTCAAACAGCGAGAATTCTAAAAGGGGCTTTATAAATTTTAAAACAATATGTTTGAAGTCACTATGTAGTAGCTTCAGGAATAACCTCCTCCAACAAAGGGAATCCAGGATGGCAACCACGATTTCCCACATCCATTTTAGAAGCTTTAATCGCTTTACTTTATTTTAAACAGCTTCTTATTAGTACAAAGCTTCTCAAATGACTTCTCATGGAAGGACTCAGTGATGACAGTCAAAGAGCGATGTGTTAAAGACCTGCAAGTTCCCCATGTCTTTAGAGTGATGTGTGACTTATCATGCTCAATGATAAGTTTTAAGGCAAAAGTTTTGTTACAGTTTATTTTTTTCCCACTAGTTATATACTGATTTCATATTAAAAAATAAGATGCCCTATTTTGGATCTTGTATTTTACAGGGACATGGTTGAAGAGTAGTTTAGGGTTTGTACAACAAGAAGGAAATCAGCTGACCTGGACATACATTGCTCCGCAGTTAGGTTATTGGGTTGCAGCCATGTCTCCTACTAACCTAGGTAAGACTGAATTGAAATGTATTAGTATTTCCAACGATAAATATTAATGTATTCATATATAACACTTTTATATTTTTCAGGATGACCTCATCTGAGATGCCCCATCTTGATCAATAATGGATTATTACAAAAGAGAAATCTGAAAGTAAAGGGTTAAAATCTTTTGGGGAGTGGGGAGGAATCCCTGTACTCAAAACCACTTATACATGAAACATTATCAGGAAGTATTCCTTGCACTGGTGTCACTTGTCACCACTATCTGGTGAATTAATCCTAGAAAGTGAGGGGAGTAATGATGTCAATGTACTTGTCAGTTCCAACAATTACTAAAACATCTGTTATGAAGTTTCTGAAATGGATTCACCTGAAGTTAATACAATCACAATTTAGAGTAGTCTTAATTATTCTTTTGATAGCTTTTGAAAGCTTGCATTTTGAAGTTTTGTCCGGATACCTGCTATAATCTCATTGATTTCACTGAGCTTGCACCAGGTGTAATTTAGGGTGGAATTTGGCCCTAATAAACAACATTCCAGATTCTGTACTGGTTGACTGCCCTTTTTAGATTGTCATTGGGTGGTATTCAGGAAGCTATTTAAATAATACAGAAATCAATGTAAACTAGCTGTGATGTGTACCTGTACTCCTGTTGAGACTATTCATGATGTGGCTTGATAGTTTTTTCTTTTCCTTTGGCCAGCTCTTTTGTTCTAGTTCCCCAGCTTCAAATAAACACAGGCTTCTTTGTTTAAACCAAACAAAAACCACCTCCTCAGAGAGTCTTCAGTCATTAGGTTTTGATAAGTTCATAAGAGAGATAGTGTGATGAAAATGCCTTGCCCTGACTACACGAACAAACCAAACAATTTCTAACACATAAACAAAGCAGCCGACTGTGTAAGGATTAGTTCTCAAGTCTGCCCAAATAGATTTCACTGAGCTTCCTCAGTATATGGAGAAAGATTCCTTCTGGCAGCTTTCTTAAACTATTTATTTAAGTTCATGCTACAAAAAAATACAATTGCTGAAAGATCCAGCTTGACCCACGGCTGAAACAAGGGTTAGTTATGGGTGTAGACAAGGACAAACTGTGGTTTGAATTCAAAATAATCTTGTAAAATTAATTATACTTTAAAAAAAGGGGGCAGATGTTTTGCTTGTGTGACTTTCTTGTCTCTGACTTTAATGGTGTTACACCAGTCTTGAATTTGGCCCCATATGTCTAAAATATTTCACCTTATCAGGAGTTTTGATTGTTCTTGTAGTTCTTCCTTTAGGGTAGAGACTCTGCTTGTGCTCTGACTTTCCTTTTTTAAGTCAAGGCCAGCGTTTCTCAGACTGTGTCACAGTGGAACCACTCTTTAATTGAGATTTTCATGGGCCATCTCCTCTTCCATTCACATAACATCTTGTAGCAACTAAAGCAGTAGTTTACATGGAAAAGTAACATTAGGAAAGAAAGAACGAATGTGTTTTTAGCTCTCTTTAATACAATATGTTTTTTCCTTTATTTATTTATTTTTAGAACAGGTTAATCGCACTTTCTATTTTTGTTCTTCATTTCATCTCCCCATCCCCTCTCTGTTTCACATCTGGAAACAAGGAGACTCAGCACCGTGTTCCCAGCCAGGTCTCCAAGGACCACCAACAGTGGCTCTTGAAGCACAAGTGGTTCATAGACCACTGTTTAGAAACCTCTAGGTTAGATCCTTAACATTGTTCAAACAAACAGGCAAAATTCTGTTTAGTCACAGTACATACCCATGTAACCCTGTCACTGGGAGTTGCACCTTTCTATCTGAAAACAAAATTTGGCTCTGTATTTCAAACTGTGAGAAGGATCTGATAAACCAATGGGATTATACATACATAACGGAGTGGAAATTGTATACATGTCTCTTTCTCTGTGAGTAAAGTGTTTATCAACAGTTCTTAAAATCTTTAGTTTTTACTCTACTGCATTTAGCACCTGGCTTTCAGAGGTGCTTCAAACCCACAGTTCCTATTGACTAAAACTGGAAATCTGTGCAACCAGTACCTCTAAAGATGAAGCCCTTAGTGTGCCACATCTGCTGTTTCTTGCAAAGTGATCAAATTATGGTTAAAAAGAAATCTCAAAACAGGCAGCAGAGTTCTGCGGCATTCATGCCACTGGCTGAAGACACTGCAGTGGCTTCTGCACTTCAGCTGTGTGAGGTTCATAGAATCAGAGAATATCAGGATTGGAAGGGACCTCAGGAGGTCATCTAGTTCAACCCCCGATCAAAGCAGGACCAATCCCCAACTAAATCATCCCAGCCAGGGCTTTGTCAAGCCTGACCTTAAAAACCTCAAAGGAAGGAGATTCCACCACCTCCCTAGGTAACACATTCCAGTGCTTCACCACCTTTCTAGTGAAAAAGTTTTTCCTAATATCCAACCTAAACCTCCCCCACTGCAACTTGAGACCATTAATCCTTGTTCTGTCATCTGCTACCACTGAAAACAGTCTAGATCCATCCTCTTTGGAACCCCCTTTCACGTAGTTGAAAGCAGCTATCAAATCCCCCCTCATTCTCCTCTTCTGCAGACTAAACAATCCCAGTTCCCTCAGCCTCTCCTCATAAGTTATGTGTTCCAGTCCCCTAATCGTTTTTGTTGCCCTCCGCCGGACGCTTTCCAATTTTTCCACATCCTTCTTGTAGTGTGGGGCCCAAAACTGGACGCAGTACTCCAGATGAGGCCTCACCAATGTCGAACAGAGGGGAATGATCATGTCCCTCGATCTGCTGGCAATGTTCCTACGTATACATCCCAAAATGCCATTGGCCTTCTTGGCAACAAGAGCACACTGTTGACTCATATCCAGCTTCTCATCCACTCTAACCCCTAGGTCCTTCTCTGCAGAACTGCTATCGAGCCATTCGGTCCCTAGTCTGTAGCGGTGCATGGGATTCTTCCGTCCTAAGTGCAGGATTCTACACTTGTCTTTGTTGAACCTCATCAGATTTCTTTTGGCCCAATCCTCTAATTTGTCTAGGTTGGGGCACTGTGGTATTGGATGGAGCCAGGAAGCAATGCTTAGCATGGCATGCTGTTCTTGCAGTCAAATGGATTTCCACGGAACAAACTGGAGTTGTTACCAGCAGAACCCTCAGTCACTCTCGCCACATCTTTCTCAGATATGGCATAAGCAGGCACTGCAGGTGGGGAGCACCTAATGGCAGTTTTGCTCATTTAGCATCCTGACAACATGGAAGAAGGTGTCATGACTGTCAGCTAATTTGCCTCTCTTTGTTTAAAGGTTGTCACAAGTCTAAACTCTGTTTCCTTGCCTTCTAGGTCCCATAGTAACACAGGACATTACCACCTATCACACAATGTTCCTTTTGGCAATTCTAGGAGGGATGGCTCTCATACTTATGGTTTTGCTGTGTCTTCTTTTGTATTATTGCAGGTAAAGTTTACCATTTTGGTCATTCAGTTTGCATTTAGAATGTAAACATCTCTGCTTGCATGATACTGAAATTATGTACAATTTTCTATTAAAAAAGTTTTACATTTAAAAAACCAAGAATTAAGTACCTCACTGGACTTCAAAAGGAAAGGGACAATGAGATAAAGTCCTTCCTCATGTTGCTGGTTGCATATAGTGCAAGCTGTATTCCCCTTGTTTGTTAGGAAAGGGATTGTGTGAAGCATGGCACCTTCATAACTTACAAATTTTCTGTAGAAGATGTTTTAGTACTGTAGATGAAAGAGAAGATGTGTATACCTTGAGCCATAACTCTACTTGTTTCAGTGCTGTATGTGATCAGTTTTCAACAATTCCTATTCTAAAACGAATTGTAGGCCTTTGTCAGTGAATACATGCTATTGGCTCTCATTAGGTTTTCCTGTTCCAAACACTAGCCCAGTTTAAAATTAAGTGCTTGGGGTGTTTCCCTAATGCTTACTTAATTCACACAGATTCCTTTTGAATTGAACTTTGCTACTGAGAGTTGAGCTTTCAGTTATCGCTTGAAAATCCCATTATTTCACGCCTGATCTTATTTATGTACAAACAGTCATAAACATATGTAACTCTTTTTGTTATGGCATACTATAGGAGGAAGTGTTTGAAACCACGTCAGCACCATAAGAAACTGCAGCTTTCTACAGCATTGGATGGTTCTAAGAAGGATCAATCAACCTCCATGTCCCACATCAATTTAATATTTTCCCGACGGGAGTCAGAATTTCCTGGTGGGATGTCTGTTGCCAGCAATGGGCACACTGAAAACTCAGGCGTTAATGAGTTAATCAGTGCTGTCCACATGGAGATGATATCTTCTAGTGGAGAAGCAGATTTGCACACTCCTATGCTCAAACATTCGTACAGTACCTCACAGGAGTTTAGCTCCCGGGAGGAACTGCTTTCTCATAAGGAGAAAGACAAGAGCCGAATCTCCTTGGAGAAACTTACTCCTAGTGGGACTTTAAGAAAAGACTACCATAAGTCAGTGGATAGTTTTCCTTCAAAATTAAGAAATTCCATGGAAACATCAGAAGGATATGAGTCCCCTATAAAAGAAGATTACAGGAGCAGTTACAATGCTATGCTGTCTCAGCCTTTATTTGAAAAGCAAGAGAGAGAGATTCAAGCATCCATAAACCGTATTTCTTCAGGAAGTAAATACAATATTCAGGAACAAATGTACCCCTCCCCATCAGCCCCTGAAAAAGAGCTGCTAGATTGCAGACCTTCTGAATGTATGATGTCGCGTTCTGTCGATCATCTTGAACGACCTACATCTTTTCCTCAACCAGGTCAGTTGATTTGCTGCAATTCTGTTGACCAAGTTAATGACAGTGTTTATAGAAAAGTATTGCCTACATTGGTCATCCCAGGTCATTACATGAAGTTACCAGGAGAACATCCTTTTGTTAGCCAACCGCTGGTTGTCCCAGCTGACCAGCAGATTGATATTGAAAGACTTCAGGCTGAGCTTTCTAACCCTCATGTGCAGCTTTTTCCACATCCTCAGCAGCAGATACAACCCCAACAGTTACCATCACAAGCAATATCTCAGCAACATTTGCAAGATGCAGGTGCAAGTGAATGGAGTCCACAAAATGCTTCTATGTCGGAGTCCATATCCATTCCTGCCTCACTTAATGATGCATCTCTGGCTCAAATGAATAGTGAAGTGCAGCTCCTTACAGAAAAAGCTCTGATGGAGCTAGGAGGTGGAAAGCCATTGCCTCATCCTCGGGCATGGTTTGTTTCTCTAGACGGACGTTCAAATGCTCATGTTAGACATTCATATATTGATCTCCAAAGAGCTGGAAGGAATGGAAGTAATGATGCCAGTTTGGATTCTGGTGTTGATATGAATGAACCAAAATCTGCCCGAAGGGGAAGAGGAGATCATTTGTCCCTGCAACAGACTCACCAGCCACAGCAGGCGAACAATCAAAGAGAGCAGAAAGTTTCAGATAGCACAGCTTACACACAGCTTGTGTATTTGGATGATATGGACCAAAGTGGCAGTGAATGTGGAACAGCAGTTTGCAGCCCTGAGGACAGTACCCTAAGAAGCCTATTGGATGGAGCTAGCAGGAGAAGTGGTGTCCAGTTGCCCAGCCTGCAAGAGGAAACATTAAAAAGAACTGTAGAAACCACACCTGACCCACTAACTAGTCCCGGACGTGGAACATCCATCCATGATGAAGACGATGACGATGACGATGAAGATGACCAAGAAGAAGATAAAAAGAGCCCTTGGCAAAAACGAGAGGAAAGACCACTGATGGCTTTCAATATAAAGTGAGCTATTGCAAATCCACCTTTCTGTGGAGTATGAAATTGCCAAATATTCTTTCTGTGGAAGTGCTTAATTGTTTATGGAAGAGAAAAGGAAAATCTGTGGTGGGCAACATTGAAAGAACTTTAAATGCATTACTGTGTAAATGTTAGAGAAGAATTTAAATCATTACTCTGAAAAGTGATTTAATGGATGCCTCCGATGAGACAGCTGTAAGAAGAGTGTGATTGGTATTCCATTTACTTGATGTTCATCATCAAGGATGTTGAAAATATTGACATTGTTTTGGCAGGTTTAAATCTCCTTTACACAGGAGCAGGTGAAACTTGGTTGCATTTTCTTAAGCCAATTTTATCATGATAATGCTACTGAAAGGGTATCTTAAACACAAGAATCTGACACTTGGTGTCTAAAGTTATGCATTATCTCAAAGGAAGGCTATGCATTGCTGCTTTTTAATATTTTGCTTATATTATGCTTTTCTTATTTTTACAAGTTGGTTGTAAACATTTATGTCTATTATAATCTGTTCAGCAATTTGTTTTAATGTAAAACTGCAGGAAACTTGAGTAGCATCCCTTGGTATTGGAATCTTTTTATGAAACAAAATTGAACTTTGTGTCAGCTGCAAGCCCTCCAGTTCTGGTCTCATTAACTCCAAGTGCCTTTTTTACAGTAACTATGAACAGTCCCTTCTTTTTCTAATTGCTTTTAATTGATCTATTTGGATTTTATAAATTTCTGAAATTATTCCTTTTATTTTAAACTGCATGCCACCAAGTGTCCCATTTGTGCTGAGCATTTCTCATTTCAATACAGTGTATTCTCTAGTTATCATGTGTACTGTGGATTCTGTTTAGCTAAGGTAGACTAGAGGACGTTTTAAAGGCCCAGCCCTGATGAAGCCAAGAAGATAGTTTCATTGACTGTATATGTGGTTACTTTCCTCTGGAATCCTATGAGTGAATCTAGCTCATATAACATGGACTATGGACCGAGCAAGTGGACTGAATGTGCTTTAAATTTTTTGGGGAAAATGATGTACTATCCAAAAGTGCCAGAATTACTCTTCTGTGCTTTCTCTTTACAGAGCTGCTTGGTTATCCAAAAATTATAATTGAAAATAAACTTCAAAAAATTAACTTTGTGGGGGTTTTTCTCTATCGGGAGTCTTCATGTTGTTGAGCAGGCAAAACTATTTTGGTTCACTTTTTGTAGTACAAAACTTCCTATGGGATTAATTTTTTTTTAAAAAATCTCTAACTATTAATTTACCACACATTTAGGCCGCCATTCAGGAAAGCATCCCTATCCAGAAAAACACTTAAGCATGTGTTTAAGTCTCATTGAGGGCAAGTGGGGTGAAATCCTGGCCCCACAGTTGGGCCAGGATTTCACCCCAGGACTTCAGTATGTTCTTAAAGTTAAGTGTGTGCTTAATTGCTTTTCTGAACTAGCTCCTAAGGGTAAGGGTAAAGGTAAAGAAAAGACAATACAGTAAACAGAATGTAGTGGAATAAATCCACAAAAGTGGAGGATGTGTATGTATTTAGTTCAATCATTTCCCATTGCATTAGCAGCAAATCTTAGCAGTTATGCATTATGTAATCTCTTGAGGCCTTTAGAGAAACTTTATATTAAATATTTCACATTGAATGCTCTTGTTATGCTTCAAGCCTGGAGATGAGCTATAATATACTGTACCAGAAATCTAAACTACAGTTTGTACCATGCATTGAATATGTAAAGCACTATGTAAGTGCTAAGATATTATTAATCACATTCTAGGCCCATCCTGTTCATTTTGATGTTTGTGGAAGTTCTGCCACTGACTTCAAGGGAAGCAAGATTGGGGCCTATGAGATATATTGTGTGGCCAGGTCACCACAGTTTTAGGAATAATTCTGTTTAAATCAGTGGGCATTTATAGGATTTCTAAAGCCACTGGTAACACTTGATGATTAATTTGATTACTATGTAAAATAGATTTTGATTAAACCTACATTGAGCTTATTAGAATTACTATGGTAATTATTTTTCAGATAGCGGTTTTCTTAAAACTTTATCAATTCTTTTTTCGGAGTACATGCTTATTTAGATTTAATCTTTTCAAAAATTCTATTACATTATCTTGTAAAGACAAAGGCAAGCATTACTAAACTAAATTGCAGAAATTTATTTCTAAAACTGACTTTAAATTTGTGCTGCTTTTACATTTAAAGGAAAAGCATATTGATGGTTAACAATTTTTTTATAGTATTGTATTGTATAAAAATTCTACTTGAAGTGAACTAAGCCAAGATGGATATTTGCACTTGCAGACCTCTTTAAAAATAGTGTTTAATGTTTTTAATATGGCGATCACTTGTGGTAATATAATATTTTGATTGTCAGAATATGTATAAAATATGAGCCTTAGTAAATCAGATGTCTGAACTACATAAGTGAAATTAGAAAAGAATAATACAAATCAGACGACAGGTAGGGTTCTTGGTTACCGGCTGGCTTGTCATGACATTTCCATTATAAAAAGTTAACCCTTCGCATAATCTCACAGGCAAGTGACACTAACCCTGTGCTGACTTTCTTTAATACTCAAACCCACACTAACCCAGATCTGGTAAAATGTGAAGTCACTTGCTTATATTTTGCAGCTGCACAGTGATACAGAGACAGATTAAAAGTCCTAAAATCTGTAGAACCACACTGAAATTAAAGAATATGACTTGACATCTGCAGATTGAAGCAATTCTAGTCCAAGTAGCAGATGACTGAGAAGATTAGTATAAGATTGTGATTTTTTCATTAAAAGACTGTAGTAATGACAAAGTGAAAAAGTAATGAAAAAATACAATAATTGAAAAATATGGCCATCGTTTTGCACCCAATATAACCATTTTTACTATTGTACAGACATCAAGGTATCTAGAATATAGGGAGCTGATAGGTGGATAAAGATGGCAACTCCTCAGTTTTATATGTGCATGACATATAGCCTAGTTTAGGATCAAGGAAACCTCATGATCATGCTTGGAATTAATGTTCTCACTGAGTGTGCACTGATCTCATGGTTTGCCCATAAATTCCCACTCCCTTAACATTCTGCTGTTCAGCTCTCAAACTTATTTAAATTGTTCATAAATGAAGTTAAGATTGTGTCATGGTTACTTTTAATAAGTCACAGACAGGTCACAGGCAATAACAAAAATTCACAAAGCTCATGACCTGTCCCTGGTTTTTACTAAAAATAACTGTGACAATGTGGGGCTGATTGTGGGGGTAATGAGAGCCCAAGTCCTGCTGTGGGA
The DNA here is from genome assembly GCF_965152235.1 of Eretmochelys imbricata. Lineage (NCBI taxonomy): Eukaryota > Metazoa > Chordata > Testudines > Cheloniidae > Eretmochelys > Eretmochelys imbricata. Next base: position 227,695,563 of record NC_135573.1, on the reverse strand, counting down.
GGAAGGGTGGGATCCAGCACCTACCATCCACAGTGGCTGGGAGCTGTAGGGTCCCCCTGTTGCCTTGGGGCTGAAGCGGAAAAATGTCACTGAGTCTGTGACTGCAGTTGGTTAATAATAAAGTACAAGCATCTTGATTGGTTAATAACTGATTAATAATTAAATCATACACTTTTAATATCATGTGCTGCAAAGCATCACAGGAGACATATTAGAGACACTTGCGACTCGCGAGCCTCAGTCTGTATGTCACTGTTCAAGGTGCAGTAGAAACATGAAACCAAAAGACAGTCCCTGCCCCAAGGAGCTTGCAGTCTGACACACATTCTAGAAGTAAAAGATATTCTGGTAACAAGTGCAGTTGGTTTGCAAAAAAAATAATTTTTTTTAAATAGTTGAGATAAAGCTGTGACCCTCTTTATCAGGGCAGTAACAGAGTTGACCAGTATTGGAAAGTGAGTCAAGCAAATGACATAGTTAAAATAGCCTTGGGCATGTTTTCTGTCTTAAGGAGTCCTCAAATTTTCTCCTACCCTTAGCTTCTTCTTTTAATTTATCCTCGAAGGCTACATGTCACAGGCATCCATCTTACTGAACTAGCAGGTACAGATTTCACCATGCAAGATAATGGAGATGGATGTGGAACCCTTTCCTCATGTAAATGGATCAGATGATGATATTCACTGTTTCTGCTGCAGTCCCTGGTGGAACTGGAGGGTGAGATTTGTAACCAGCTAACATTCACTTGAACAACGTAGGCAGCTCCCTTCCCTCTATGGCAGCTCAGTATTGTCTGTATAGATTAGACTAAACCTTGCTATAACATAGTCCCAATTAAACTGCATACACAGGCTCTAGCCCTGACTGTGTTAACCAGCCAAGTAATTTTGAGAATATCCTTAGACATGTTTGAATGAAGAATATAACCTTGTTTTTCTAACAGTAATGTACAATAGATTGGTAATCTTGAGTCACTGGGGGATCAAAAGTATCCACAAACTACAGTGCTCTCAAAAATAAAGTTGGATGCCTGCCACCTAGTGGCAAACAGTTTTATCGACTAGTGAGACTAAGCTATCAGCACTAGACAGCATTTTTTTGAAAGAATTTAGGAGGTGAAGAAATCCAAGCAGATAAACCTATATAGACACAGCAAATCTGTCCTTTCAGAGCAGCAGATATTTAACAGAAACCCTGTCAAAACTGATTGTTGACAACCAAACCAAGCACAGAGCTACTGTCAGTTAAAAGGAAAGGAGTACTTATGGCACCTTCGAGACTAACAAAAAGGTGCCACAAGTCCTCCTTTTCTTTTTGAGGATACAGGCTAACACGGCTGCTACTCTGAAACCTGGCAGTTAAAGTGATTCCTGCTGAATAGCTGGGATACAGTCCAACCTGCTCACTTTCCATTTTAATCACTAACAGCATTTTAATGCATTAAAGTGAATTTTTCTGCACTTTCCTCTCTCAGCTTGTTACGTTAATCCTATTTTAATTTTCAGCTTTCTTTCCTTCGGTAAATATAGCTACTCATTTTCCAAGATCAGTTTAGAGAAAACATTGTAATCTCTGTTCTTTTCCAGTTCTGTTGCCTGCTGTCACTTTAAACCTGATGTGTTCAGCACTAGCCAGCTCATCATTTTCTTGATCTTGTCACCTCAGAGCTGCAAAGCCCTAGGAATTGTTTGAACTTGACACTTGGCTGAAGACAAGTGCTAATGTAAGAATAAAGAAGTGGTTATATTGTTTGATTTCATGCTGACCTAGAAACTGTGATCAGGGACATCATTTGTAGTTAATGATAGGATGGGAGCCCAGTTTTCTTTGGCAGTGACCTTCAGTTGTCCACCTAGAACCAGGTTATTATCTTGTAAAATGTGGCACTTGCTCTATTATCCCTTAATTAAGGTACATCTTGGTTTATTGCCATGATTTCCTTTTGATTTAGTGATAGTATGATTAGTCACTAAATATCCCCAGATGCCTTGAACATTTACACAATCAGGGGAATAGAATTTCGTAGAATCATAGAAATGGTGGGCTGGGCTTAACCTCCATAATAAAGGCAGGTGTAAATTAATTTCTTTGTTATGAGTTTCTCTAATTATGGTAGAGAGACTGTATGTAAGGAAAGGTGGCTGCACACACAGTGCTGACTTGAGCCTTGTTGAGGGGTGGGGATGCCCGTATAGCACCATAAAGGTGGGGAATGGTACTCAAGTCTGCTGTGGATGTTGAGTTCTTCTCCCAAAATGATCAGCTGGTCCTTACCCATGAGATGTTCAGCACCTTGGATGATTGAAGCTGGAGGAAACTATTTGACAGGACTCATTTTTAAGAATTGTTTTTAAATGGTTTGTCAGTAATATAGATGTGCACGGTCATGACAAGACCCAGATATAGCAGTGACCCCTACATGACAGATGCAATCTCAAATTCAATCACTTATGGCATCAACTATCCCAAGGAGGTTACCAAAGAAAAGATGTTATAGAAACCCTCTCAAACTCAAAGCCATGTGACATGCCCTAGCAACTGAAAGAAGCAGTTGTCACTGAACCTTGTTAGTTTGGGATCAAGTTTCCTGATAAAATTATAACAGAGTTAGAGTTCATAATTTCAGATTCAGTTGCTATATGTAAATCTGTAACAATAAATCTGTAGTTACTATGTAACTATGTTTTACAATATAAAGTTTCTGCCCTACAGAATTAATTGGTATGAGATTTCTTGTTTTTCAAGTATGTGTCACTGTGGATCCTTTGGTAGATGTGCATTCACCTTGTGTACAAAAGATTGGATTCTTCTCAACAGAACTGGCTGAGGCTGTGTATATACTATGTGCCTCCACATGGTCCCATGCAATGGCATAAAGGGCAGAATGGCTGTGTTTCTGCTTACCATCCATGGCAGAGACAGAAACTGGTGCGTGTTTGTCTCACTAATCTTGAACTCTAGATAAAACTCTTCAAAAGTCTTCGGAACTCTTCTGTTTTACCTTATGAAGACTGCAGTGAACAAACTAGATCTGCCTGAACTGATTTCTGACTCAGATTCCCCCAGACACCCTGTCCCCTTCCATACATACCCATCTGTTCAGGGAATTTTCATAAAATCATAGAAATGTAGGGCTGGAAAGGACTTTGAGAAGTCATCAAACCCATCAAGCTGTGCTATGGCAGGACAAAGTAAACCTACACCATCCCTGACAGGTATTTGTCCAACCTGTTCTTAAACCCCTCCAATGTTGGGGATGCCACAACTGCCCTGGGAAGCCTATTTCAGAGCTTAACTGTCCTTAAAGTTTTTCCTAATATCTAACCTAAATCTTCCTTGCTGCAGATTAGGCCCATTACTTCTTATACTACCTCCAATGGACATGGAGAATAATTGATTCCCATTCTCTTATAAGCCCTTAGCATATCAGGTCTCCCTTCAGTCTTTTCTCAAGACTAAACATGCCTAGTTTTTAAACCTTTTCTTCATAGGTTTTTAACCTTTTATCATGGTGGACTCTCAGCCTGCAGGCTTCAACTTTACCCTTCCTACAGCAGAATTCTCATTAAAGGATGGGCATAGCAGATTATTCTTGCCTAAACAGAAGAGGCATCTACCAGATAACTGATATATTGAGCATCTCTCATTGAGAACTATCGAGTCATGGGCCACTTGACTGCTTCACTTGCTGGATCATCTATAAAGGTCTCACCTCCAAGCAGCAGAAAACCCGCTTCCCTAAGATCCATGGGCAAGCCAGCAGAAAAAACAAGTGGCTCTCCTTATAGAGCTTAACTGCAACCCATCAGGAATGACATTGGGCTGGCCAATATCAGACAAGTCAGCCATACTATTTATTGAGCGTACTGGGGTCTGCCTTCACACACGTCTGGGAGCCAATCCCTATCCAATTCCTGGAAGAGGTTGCGCTCCCCAGGGACATCCCTGGCCAGACCACTGACAATTGACAGGAAAGAATGCCCAGAAGATCTGGCTATGGCACCTGAGAAGCATCAGTAGCATCTTGCTTCACCACCCAGGTCTTTCCATCTTCATCATCTGATGAAGTGGGTGGTCCTGCAATGATACCAATGACTGACTTAAAGTCATTTCAGGATTTGCTTGTGAGCATTGAAAATGCTCTAGAAATAGAGATGCCTTTCAGACAAAGGACGTTGCATAAGCTGTTTGACATGTTTGACTTCAGACCCAGCCAGGACTGCCCTCCCAATAAATGAAGGACTGTTTGTCCCTAAGGGCATGTGTCAAGCACCAACCACTACAAAGAGGTTACAGAAGCAGTACCAAATCCCTCCAAAAAGGGTCTGATTACTTCTATGCCCATCCCAACCCATGTTCTGTGGTTGCCTCAATGGTGTAGGTGAAATCCACGTCCAACAAAAGCACCTAAAAAGACAAGGACCTAAAGAAGCTCGACCTGTTCAGAAGGAAATCCTACTCCTCCACTGCCTCCAACTACAAGTGGCAAATCACCAGGCCCAGCTGGTCAAATATAATTTTTTGACCTGGGACAGAGTGACACCCTTTCTGCCACAGATTATGCCTGAGAACAGGGAAGCTCTCAAGGAGATAGTTGGTGAAACACCCCTACAAGCAGCAATAGATGCCTTAGACACCATGGCTGGATCCAACTAGGATGCCTTGTGAACTAGAAGAAATCCTCTCTTATCCAGTTACAGACTGAGGTAACAGGAGTATTGATCAGCAGGAGCCTATCTCCCAGATGACAGATTCCAGTCTCTCGAGTCCATGGCAAAGATGTAAAATCAAACCCAATGACAAGTGTGTACCTATTTAGAGCTACTGGGTCATGTGTGGACATTTACATGAGAGATGCTGCTTGCCAGACTTTTCCTGTGGCTGCTACAGCAATGGCTGAAGGGGTGTACGCCCCATCCAGACACCACAAGAGCAGGAGAGTCTGCAACCCCAAGTCATCTGAAGTCAGTGGCTGGACCCAGAGAACATGCAAAAAGGGGTTCCATTCCTGGCCCCACCCCAACAATGACACTTGTCACAACCACGTCAGGGTATATTGGAGAGCCCACCTGCAGAAAAGATGAAAAGACGACAGATTCAAATCACATGAAATATTTTAGCAAAAATATTGAAAAGAGCTGATGTACTTGTGAAAACTAGTATTAGAATATGTATGGACAGTTATTAAATGAAAGGAGCTTATGACCTGTATCTGATATACCATATTAAATGTGAAGCAGCATCACTGCTCTTTGTGAGTAGGCTCCCTACTGGCTGCATCTCTAAATCTACCTCTGAACTCTTCACCTCCATGGATTGTAACCTCCTCAGTCTTCCATGCTCTTCTGTCCTGTGTTGGTGGTAGGTTTTTAGCTGGTGTAGCAGCAATCTGAAACACTCCCACTGACCCTCAATTGTGTATTAAAATGCAGCTCACAACCCATCTCTTCTATGTTATCTTCAGCCATGAAGCGGTCATCTACTGCCCCACACCAGTGCCTGCATTCGCTACTGCCAAGAACTTAGGAGGGCTCGGAAAGGGGTTATACACTTAATGCACAGTGAGAACATTCACAGTTACATGAGATAGGATTAAGAAGAAGTGTATTAAGAATATAAACCCTTATTCTTCAGGATATAAGACAACCATTGAGTGTAACAGGGCTAGGGAAGGCTTTTCCCCTATGGGCAGATTATCACATTCAGGAATTTCTTGACCCTTTTTTTTGAAGCATCTAGTACTGGTTACTGTTGGAGACAGGATACAAAACTAGATGAAATATAGACAGTCTAGCTCCAGTATGAAAATTCCTGTGTTCCTAAAACCTTCACCACTCTCAAAGCATTCTGTCTTGCAAAATCTTGAGCAGATGCACTTGACATGGTCCCAGGATAACGTGAAACACCATATGAAACTCAGAGCTCAGGCTTATCAGATAGGAATTCTGTGCAAGCCAATCTGTTCAGCAGAACACATCAGTAATGTGCTGCAAACAAACAAGGAGGTGCTCATTCTTGCCGTGTCTGCAAGGAAACTATCACATGATGGAGAGGGCAAATACACTGGCTTGGTACCTTCCAGGTGCTAGCAACAATTTACTGGATTTCTTAAGCAGACATGCAGTAGCCAGCCATAAGTGGTCACTGCAGACATCCATCATAGAGCTGATACACCATCCAATGGGGGATTCCCACAATAGACCTATTTGCCACAGAGGAAAACACTAAATGTTCAAACTTCTGCTGCAATGGGAGCACGAGCCCAGGCTCCTTGTCAGACACATTCCTGCTACAATGGACTTAATGCCACTTATATGCCTTCCCACAGATTCTCTTGATCTCTAAGGAAATATCCAAAATCAGGTGGGATGGGGCCACGCTGATCCTGATAGTTCCTTACTGGTCAGGGCAATTTTGGCTGTTGGACCTATTGCAAATATCCAATCAGCCTCCCATCCATGCACTGATACAGTTGTGCTCAGTCTTCGCACATCCAACGGTATCGAAGTTCCTCAAGGGCCTCTTCCATACTTACCCACCTGCTAAAGACCAGATTCCTACATGGCATCTCAGCATTGTCCTCCAGAAACTCATGGAGCCTCCTTTTGAGCCCTGATTGCTCAAGACATTTTTCTGGTTGTTATCATTTCAGCTTTGTGCGTCAATGAGCTACAAGCTCTTGTGGTATCTCCTTATGTTCCTATGAAAAGGGGTAAGATGGTGCTGAGCACAGACGCCAGCTTCCAATTTTCCCCCAGGGTGTTCAATTCCTGCTCATCCCCAGACCCCACTTCACCCCTTCCCCCAAGTTCCACCCCACCTTTTTCCACCTCTTCCCTGCCTCTTTCAGTCCCCTTCCCCAGAATGCACCCCCCCTCCCTCCCTGGGAGGGAGGGGGAGGAGTTGATCAGCAGGGCTGCCAGCAGGCAGGAGGTACTGGGGGAAGGAGGAGCTCACTGCCAGTGGGTGCTAAACACCTAATTTTTTTCCCCCCATGGGTGCTCCAGCCCTGGAGCCACCCACTGAGTCAGTGCCTATGGTGCTGAGACTCGCACCCTAAGTTCATTGTTAAGGTGATATCAGAATTTCACCCGAATCAATTAACCTGCCAGTCTTCTTCCTGAAACCACATTTGGTGCTGGGAGAAAAGAAGCTACATACTTTAGATCTAGTTTCAAGAGGTTGCTCTATTACTTGGCAGGACCGAGCTTTTTAGGTTGTCTCCCCACCTCTTTGTGCACACATACAAAATGAGAAATGACTGCATACATGGAGTACTGCGGAAAGGGATCTGGGGGTCATATAGATCACAAGCTAAATATGAGTCAACAGTAACCCTGTTGCAAAAAAAAAAAAAGGCAAACATCATTCTGGATGTATTAGCAGGAGTATTGTAAGCAAGACGTGAAGTAATTCTTCTGCTCTACTCTGCGCTGATGAGGCCTCAACTGGAGTATTGTGTCCAGCTCTGGACACTACATTTCAGGAAAGATGGACAAATTGGAGAAAGTCCAGAGAAGAGCAACAAATATGATTAAAGGTCTAGAAAACATGACCCATTAGGGAAGGTTGAAAAAAAATGGGGATGTTTCTAGTGAGGTATCCCAGGTATTGGTACCAAGCCTGATGCTATTCAACTTTTTCATCTATGATCTGAAAGTAATGACTGCCTCGGAAAGAGTATTGCAGCATGGGATCTGGGAGTCAGTGGATCACAAATTAAATAGGAGTCAACAGGCTAACACTGTTGCAAAAAAAAAGAAAAAAAAAACCACCACCACAATTCTGGGATGTATTACCTGGAGTGTTCTAAGACAGACAAGTAATAATTCTTCCGCTCAACTCCATGCTGATTAGGCCTCAGCTGGAGTATTGTGTTCCGTTCTAGGTGTCACATTTCAGGAAAGAGGTGGACAAATTGAAGAAAGTCCAGAGAAGAGCAACAAAAATGTTTAAAGGTCTACAAAACATGATCGATTAGGGAAGGTTGAAAAAAAAAATTGGGTTTGTTTAGTCTGGAGACGAGAAGATTGAGAGGAGACATAAGTTTTCAAGTACATAAAGTTGTTAAAAGGAGGAAAGAGGTGAATTGTTCTCTTTAACCTCTGAGGATAGCACAAGAAGCAATGGGCTTAAATTGCAACAAGGGAAGTTTAGGTTTAGACATTCGGAAAAACTTCCTAATTGTCAGGGTGTTCAAGCACAGGAATAAATTGCTTAGGGAGATTGTGGAATTTCCATCATTGGAGATTTTTTAAGAGCAGGTTAGACCTGTCAAGGATGGTCTAGATCAGTGGTTCCCAAACGGGGGTTTGCAAAATGTTACAGGGGGTTCTCAGGAAAAAATTCCCGAAGGGCGGACAGAGTTGTCCCTAGGAACCCTGGGCAGCATGGGGCCAGCAGCTTGGAGCCCTGGGCTTCCAAGAGCTAAGCAGATCAAAGCAAGCATATCTATCACACTAAGGAGATTTAAACTTCAAGACTCCTTATAAGAAATGGAAAGGGAGGTGGATATTTTTTGCTGTTTTTAAAATTATTATGAAGAACAAGTTTAATCTTTGTTTGTTTGCCGGGACTGCTCAAGACCTGAATGCTTGTAGGAGAAACTCTGAGTTGGCTTCTTAAATACCTTCATGCTGTTTCACATCTGATACTCCTGGATGAAACATAGGAGCCTTGTCTTAATACAGGCTTATTCAAAGTGATACAAGATATGAAAATGAGATCTTGGAAGAGTGTTGCTGTTTTCATAATGTAATAAAAATACTGTAATGATAAAAATATAGCGTGTAATAAACCTGTCATAAAAACAAATTTTATATTTCCAAGATCACTGCTTTTATAATTTATACTCAGGTAAAGGAGAAAATCCCTGGAAATACTCATTTTTAGGAAGGGGTTTGCAAGACTTGACATTTGAGTGAAAGGGGTTCACAGTTGTTAAAGTTTGGGAACTGCTGGTCTAGATAATACTTATTTCTGCCATGAGTGCCGGGGACTGAACTAGATGACTTTGAGGTCCCTTCCAGTCCTAAGATTCTATGAAGTAAATCTAAAATCACTGCTGATAAAATTTGTGAATGACCCAAAAGATTGGTGCAGTGGTAAATGACGATGAGCACAGGGCCACCACAAAGAGTTATCTGGATCATTTGGTAAGATGTATCCAGTCAAACAAAATGTTTTTAAATACAACCAGATGCAAAGTTATACATCCAAGAATAAGGAATGCAGATCAACAGAATGTGTGACTATCCTGGAAAGCAGTGACTCTGATAAGGATTTAGGGATCCTGGTGCACGAACAACTCAACATAAGCTCCCAGCTAAATGCTGTACGAAAAGGGCTAATATGATCCTTGGCTGTATCAACAGGGGAGTAGAGAGTAGGAAGGTGATTTTACCTTTGTATGCAGCATTGGTGACACAGATACTGGAATGCTGCCTGCAGGGATGGTTTTCACATTTTAAAAAGGATGTTGAACAATTGGAGAGGCATAACAAGAACATATGGCTGGAAGCTGAAGTCAGACAAATTTAAATAGTAAATAAGGTATTTTTAACAGTGAAGTGGCTTAACTATCTATGGGGCTAAACAGTCTATGGGACTCAGGTTTGGGGTGTGCTGAGGAGCACAGGCCTTCTGGCCTATGGAGGGGGAGCACTGCCACCCCAGGAGTGGGATGGCAGGGGGGGAGACATAGGCCCACCCAACTCCACCACATTCCAACCCAGGGCCCTAACAATGGTGTAGTAACAGGTTTCAGAGTAACAGCCGTGTTAGTCTGTATTCGCAAAAAGAAAAGGAGTACTTGTGGCACCTTAGAGACTAACCAATTTATTTGAGCATGAGCTTTCGTGAGCTACAGCTCACTTCAGTAGTCTGCCACTACTCAGGGGTCAGCAGGGATCCACCCACAACACACTGACCTGATTTCAGGCTCTCTCTCCACCAGATTATTGCCTGGTTCCCCTGGATTGCTTCCTTAACTACTCCTCGGGCATACCAGGATACAGGGTCATCCTCCATATCCCTGGGGTACACTGCCAAGGGTAGAAGTTCCTTCACATCAAGAGCATAAGGGCTCCCTGGAAGCTCACGCTGGTCCCTGGGGCAACAGCAGTTCTCCTTGGGACTCCACTTAAGCAGCAGGGAAGAAGCATCTGTCTCCAGCAGCTTCCTCCCAACTGAGCGGCTGGGCTGGCCTTTTATATTTCCCTTTCCTGCCCCGCCCCTCTGCTTCTGGCATGCGGGGCATGTCCCTCCTGGCTCCACCCACCCGGTGACTTGCTGTGTTCCCTCTGTGTTTGCATCTGAGGGAGGCTACGCTGCCTCGCTACACCTTCTCTGTAACTTTTCCAATTCTCATATATCCTTTTTGACATGGGGCAACCAGAACTGCATGCGGTATTCATGGTGTGGGCGTGCCATGGCTTTCTATACTGGCATTATGATACTTATTGTCTTATCTATCTCTTTCCTAATGATTCCTAACATTGTTAGCTTTTTTGACTAATGCTGCACATTGAGCAGATGTTTTCACAGAACTATCCACAATGACTCCTAGATCTCCTTCTTGAGTGATAACAGCTAATTTAGACCCCATTATTTTATATGTATAGTTGGGATTATTTTCCAAGTGCATTACTTTGCATTTATCAACCCTGAATTTCATCTCCTTCTTTGTTGCCCAGTCACCCAGTTTGGTGAGATCCTTTTGTAATACTTCACAGTCTGCTTTGGACTTAACTATCATTAGTAATTTTATATTATCTGTGAACTTTGCCACCTCCCTATTTACCCCTTTTCCCAGATCATTTATGACTATGTTGAATAGCACTTGTCCCAGTACAGATCCCTTGGGTACCCCACTATTTACCTCTTTCCACTGTAAAAATTGACCATTTATTTCTACACTTTGTTTCCTGTCTTTTAAGCAGATACTGATCTATGAGAAGACCTTCCCTATTATCCCATGACTATTTACTTTCCTTATGAGCCTTTGGTGAAGGACCTTGCCCAATGCTTTATGAAAGTCCAAGAACACCATATTCACTGGATCATCCTTGTCCACTTTTGACACCTCAGAGAATTCTAATAGAGTGATGAGGCATGATTTCCCTTTACAAAAGCCATGTTGACTCTTCCCCCCACAAATCAAGTTCATTTATGTGTCAGATAATTCTGTTCTTTACTATAGTTTCAATCAATTTCCCTAGTACTGAAGTTACTCTCACTAGCTTATAATTGTCAGAATTGCTTTGGGAGTCTTTTTTTAAAATTGGCATTACATTAGCTGTCCTCCAGTCATATAGTATAGAGGCTGATTTAAGTGATAGGTTACATACCATAGTTAGTTTTTCTGCAATTTCATATTTGAGTTCCTTCAGAACTCTTGGGTGAATACCATCTGGTCCTGCTGACTTATTACTATTTAATGTATCTATTTGTTCCAAAACCTCCTATAGTGACAATAAGAAAACAAAGGAAAGAAGGGGGACTGCTAAGCACTGAGGATGGAGCAGAGTGGAGATTAAAGATTATCTAAGCATGACCCAACACCTAAACAAATACTTTGCCCAGTTTTTAATAAGCCTAATGAAGAGCTTAGGAGTAGTGACGGAGTGACTAATGGCAATGAAGATATGGAGGTAGAAATTGCCACATCCAAGGTGGAAGTCAAATACAAACATCTTAATAGGACTAAATTGGGGACCCTGGATAATCTCCATCCAAGAATATTAAAGGAACGGGCACATGAAATTGCAAGTCCAAGAGCAAGGCTTTTAATGAATCTGTAAACCCAGGAGGTCGTACTCTATGACTGGAGAATTGCTAATATGATTCCTATTTTTAAGAAAGGAGGGGAAAAGTGATCCAGGAAACTACAGGACTGAGTTTGACCTGGAGTGTATGCAAGGTCTTGGAACAAATTTTGAAAGAGAAAGTAGTTAAGATCATATAGATGAATGGTAACTGGGATAAAATACAACATAATTTTACAAAAGGTAGAGCATGCCAGACCAACCTGATCTCCTTCTTTGAGAAGATTAACTGATTTTTAGACAAAGAAAATGCAGTAGATCTAATCTACCTGGATACAGTTCCACATGGGAAATTATTAATTAAATTGGAGAAGATGTGGATTAACATGAGAATTAAAACATGGATAAGGAACTTGTTAAAGAGGAGACTACAGAGGGTCATACTGAAATGGAGAACTGTCAGGCTGGAGGGAGATTACTAATGGAGTTTCTCAGGGATCAGTCTTGGGACCAGTCTTATTTAACATTTTTAGTACTGACTTTGGCACAAAAAGAGAGTGCTAATAAAATTTGCAGATGACACAAAGTTGGGAGGTATTGCCAATACAGAGGAAAACTGAATATTGTACAAGAAAATCTGGATAATCTTGTAAACTGGAGTAATAGAAATAGGATGAAATTTAATAGTGCAAAGTGCAAGGTCATGCGTTTAGGGACTAACAACAAGAATTTTTGCTATAAAATGGGGACATATCAGTTGGAAGAGAGAGAGGAGAATAAAGACCTGAGCATATTGGTTGATCACAGAACGACTGAGGCATCAGTGTGATTTTGCCAAGAAAAAGGCTAATGCTGTCCTAGGATGCATCAGGCGAAGTATTTCCAGTAGAGACAGCGAAGTGTTAGTACCATTATATAAGGCACTGTTAAGACCTCATCTGGAATACTGTGTGCAATTCTGGTCTCCCATGTTTAAAAAAGATTAATTCAAACTGGAACAGGTGCAGAAAAGGATTACTAGGATGATCTGAGGAATGGAAAACCTATCTTATAAGAGGAGACTCAAAGAGCTTGGCTTATTTAGCCTAACCAAAAGAAGGATGAGGAGAGAGATGATTGCTCTCTATAAATACATCAGAGGGATAAATTTCAGGGAGGGAAAGGAGTTAGTTCAGTTAAGCACCAGTGTGGACACAAGAACAAATGGATATGAACTGTCCATCAACAAGCCTAGGCTTGAAATTAAGCAAAGGTTTCTAACCATCAGAGGAGCGAAATTCTGGAACAGCCTTCTAAGACTGAGCTTGATAAATTTATGGAGGGGATGGTATTAGGGGGCTTATTCCTTCACCCACTTACTTCCCTGGTCCTTCTCGCATGAACAGAGAGCAACAATACCAGAAGTCCAAAGGTGCAAACAATTCGATGTTTATTGGGGTGAACTTCCAGCAAGCATGATTCCAGTTTCCTTCCTTAGTGTCCCCCTTCCCAGCTCTGACACCACAGAGCCTTACACCTGTGTCCCTGTTCCCATTCCTGCCCTTAGCCAAACATGATTCCAATTTCCTTACCCCCATTCCCTGTTCCCATTTCCCCCTTTAGCAAAACATGATTCCAATTTCCCCACCCCCATTCCCTGTTCCCATTTTCCCCACACACACTCACCCACTCACTTCCTGATTGACTGTAGACTATATAGTAAAACTTGAGTTCTGCTTAGCTATACCTTAACCAATCATTTTCCTGAAATTTAACTAACCAATCCTAACATATTGTAACATGATTATGTAACCAATTATATCCCACCACCTTAATTAGTTTACACCCAGCAAAATTAATTATACAGCAGACAGAAACAATCACAGAACCCGACAGAGATTATACAGACAAACAATAGCAAAGTGGGAACTATAATGACAAAACAATACAGAAGTGAGGATTTCACATCCCAGCTATTGATAAGTGAGTTCTTGCCAGACAGGATGCTATCAAACTAAGTTTCCTTTTACATTTTCTAGGCACTTCCCTTTCTCTGGAGGTGATAGGCACTATCAGGACAGGATTGTATTCCTAACAGCCCAATAGCACCTTATTTCAGTGTGACTAGTTTGGAATGTGAGGATGTGACCGGTCACTTCCCAGTTTATGGCTGCCTCTGTTGCTTAGCCAAAGGCCTTAATCTAAGAACAGGGCCTCAGACTGTCACAGTAAGAGAAAGACCTTACACTGGCAGACAGTGATTTTGATTCTTTCTTTTATACCTCTAACTAGCCAAGTGATAATAATACACCTAAATTCTTCGAGTACAGGCCTTTACCGACAGTCCTGAATATCTATATCGTAACAGATGGTATGATGGGACTGCCTACACTGGCATGTGGCTCATAGTTAACTGCCAGTAGCAAAAATCCCCAATGGCCGGAGACGGGACACTAAATGGAGAAACTCTGAGTTACTACAGTGAATTCTTTCCCAGCTATCTGCCTGGTGGGTCTTGCCCACATGTCCAGAGTCTAACTGATCACCATATTTGGGTCTGGGAAGGAATTTTCCCCTGGGTCAGATTGGCAAAGACCCTGTGCGATTTTTTTTTTCTTCCCCTGCAACATGGGGAAGGGGTCATTTGCATGTATAAAGTAGTGTAAATGATAGATTCTCTGTAATGTGAAGTCTTTAACCCATGATTTGAGGAATTCAATAATGGTTAGGGGTCTATTACAGGGTGAGGTTCTGTGGCCTGCAATGCACGAGTCAGACTAGATGATCACAATGGTTCCTTCTGACCTTAAAGTCTGAGACATATCAATCTGAGACAGTTCCTCAGATTTGTCACCTAAAAAGAATAACTCAGGTGTGAGACTCTCCCTCACATCCAGTGAATACAATCAGAAAAAAATAATTTAGTCTCTCTGCACCGGCCTTGTCTTCCTTGAATACTCCTTTAGCACTTCACTTGGCTTACAGAGTTTGTTTCTTTCTATTTTCCTCAGGATTTGACTTCCAATTTTTAAAGGATGCCTTTTTGCCTCTAATCGCCTCACTACTCTATTGTTTAGCCACAGTAGAATTTTTTTGGTCCTCTTTTATTTTTATTTATTTGGGTATACATTTAATTTGAGCCTCTATTATGGTGTTTCTAAAAGTATCCATGCAGCTTGCAAGTATTTCATTCTTGTGACTGTACCTTTAAATTTCTATTTAACTAGCTTCCTCATTTTTGTGTAGTTCCTTTTTTTTAAGTTAAATGCTATTCCTGGGGTAAGCTTCTTTGGTATTTCCCCTCTTTTCCCCCCCTCCATTATGTTAAATTTAATTATATTATAGTTGCTATTACCGAGCAGTTCAGCTACATTCACCTCTTGGACTACATCTAGTGTGGTACTTAGGACTAAATCAAGAATTGCCTCTCCCCTTGTGGGTTCCAGGACTAGCTGCTCCAAGAAGCAGTCATTAATGGTGTCTAGAAATGTTATCTCTGCATCCCATCCTGAGGTGACATGTACCCAGTCAATATGGGGATAGTTGAAATCCCTTATTATTAATTTCTATTTTTATAGCCTCTCTAATCTCCCTAAGCATTTCATAATCACCATCACTATCCTGGAGTGCAGGTTCCCTTTTGTGTACTTTTTTTAATCATACTGCTGCACTCCGGGTGGGAAGCATCTGTAATTGTGCCAGCTACAAAGCATGAAGGCCAAGCTGCAACTAATTTAAACTGATGCAGCACCACTGAAGTAAATGGAGCCAGTTTACACAAGATAGGATCCTGCATCATCAGAAACCATCACTGTGGATGAGAAACGTACCATTGACTAGTCTGCCCAACTTCATGTTTCTCTAAGGTAAATTTCATCTGCCATCACGCTGTTTCTTATAGCCTCCTGCTCTGCAAAACCATGATTAAACCCAGCTGGAGTGTCTGATTCCTCCCCAATTGTAAATTATTAGAAAAGACCTGCCTATGGTATATTCAAATGTCATGGATTCATCAAACACAACAGTCCGTTCGTAGCTACAGAATTTCCTTAGTTCAGCCTTACAGCTGGACCTGAGTTTATGCTGTGCCTCTCAGGAGACAAGTCAGAGCACCCCAGGACAGCCTCCATGCAGCTGCTCTGCTGCCTAGAATAGCAGGAGCACAAAGCACTGCAGCTGCACTCCCTCCGGTCCCCCTCTCCAACATGGCCCTAAGCTCAGTACTGCAAGGGATGACAGCACAGGGATTCATCCCAGCTTTTTTATGGACCCTGTATGCTGCTGGAGTCACATGTGGGGTCAGTATCTGGGCTGCCTGTTGGCAAGATCCACAGTGTTCTAGCTAAGGATCTACATGGCTGTAGTATTTACCTGCACTCCCGTTTTCTATGTGAAGTGGAGAAAATCATGTGGAAGCGTAGAAAAATCAGACCTAACAGAAGATGGTTAGAACCAGGGGTATTTTTACCAAATGACTCACCTACAGTTTTTCACTTCCTCCCCCTCAGCATTAGTAAACATAATGAATAAAACTGGTCTATTACTAAGCATGGGGTGAACTTCTTTCCACTCTGAGGTGAAGCTGTTCACTAGAACCTGCCTCCTGTTGTTTAACTAGTTTTTAATTCACAACAGGGTTTTGTCCTTTTATCCTGTACTTATTTTCCCTTCTCTCTCATACAGGATCTTTTAAAAAAATACAAATAAATAACGTTAAGAGGATCACGTCTGTATAGTCTGACTTTTCCAAAGAATGCTAGCAGGTTAGTGAGGCATATTTTCTCTTTACAGCAGCAGTGATGCTTTGACTCTGTCAGGTTATACTTGTCCAAGTGTTAATTACACACTTCATCGGTTTTGCTAGAAGTATTAAACCCTCTGTCGATAATTCTCTGGATCGCTCTCAATTCCTTTTTAGAAGATAAGCACCACATGAACAACTTCCCCATATTCAGGAATAGTTGCTTTTTCTAAAGATATATTCCTTGTCAGTATCGCTGCTATTTCCCACTTCCTCTTTAGAAGCCTTGGATGAATACTTTCTAGTACTGGTGATTTATTATGACTTTTTCCAGTTGTTCTGGAGGAGTTACAAGATGAAGAGATGGAGAAGACCTAGACTATTAAGTGCAGCTTCCTGCAAGCATAGGATGTAGTCCCTCACAGGTGATTTTACCAGAGTTTACTGTTCGTAATACTCTATTTGATCATAAGTGTACTAAAGCCACACTTCATTTTTCCATTAAAAAATGTTTTTAGAACATAAATTTTTTCATTATCCTCAAGGGAGATGGAAAATGTCAATGCCAAAAAAAGCAAAAGCTCCCACACCTTCTTTGCTGCCTCCCGTTCATCTTTAATTGCCCTCCTAGCAACCTGGAATGAGCTACAGTCACACATTATGGTAAAATTAAGATTTACCAGCAAAGCAAGGACATGGTGCACACATTCATAGGACAGTGAAAGAAGTCGCAGAGGTTCTTTTTCTGAGCTCCTCCCTTCAGAGGTCTTTTAAATCAATTGTTTTCTCATCATTAAAGTGAGGGAATGGGAGTCAGAAGATGCAGAAATCTTAGACAAAAGTCAAAATTTAGAATCAGAGTAATTCATTAAGAACATGTAACTCCAAATTGGTTTGGTTTGATAAGCTTGCCTCAGACTTTGCTGGAACGTTCACCTTCAGTTTTAGAGCAAGTTTGACAATTTTCCAGCACACCAATTTTCTAAGACAAGATTGGCAGTAAGGGGGTCCTAAAACAGGGCTTTATAATGAAAGCTGCTTCTATCCTTACCACTTCTTCAGTCCACACAAGAGATCCACTTCCTGGACACTACAGTGCTAATAAACAATGGTCACATAAACACCACCCTATACCGGAAACCTACTGACCGCTATTCCTACCTGCATGCCTCCAGCTTTCACCCTGACCACACCACACGATCCATCGTCTACAGCCAAGCTCTGCGATACAACCGCATTTGCTCCAACCCCTCAGACAGAGACAAACACCTACAAGATCTCTGTCAAGCTTTCTTACAACTACAATACCCACCTGCGGAAGTAAAGAAACAGATTGATAGAGCCAGAAGAGTTCCCAGAAGTTACCTACTACAGGACAGGCCTAACAAAGAAAATAACAGAACGCCACTAGCCGTCACCTTCAGCCCCCAACTAAAACCCCTCCAACGCATTATTAAGGATCTACAACCTATCCTAAAGGATGACCCAACACTCTCACAAATCTTGGGAGACAGGCCAGTCCTTGCCTACAGACAGCCCCGCAACCTGAAGCAAATACTCACCAACAACCACATACCACACAACAGAACCACTAACCCAGGAACTTATCCTTGCAACAAAGCCCGTTGCCAATTGTGCCCACATATCTATTCAGGGGACACCATCACAGGGCCTAATAACATCAGCCACACTATCAGAGGCTCATTCACCTGCACATCCACCAATGTGATTTATGCCATCATGTGCCAGCAATGCCCCTCTGCCATGTACATTGGTCAAACTGGACAGTCTCTACGTAAAAGAATAAATGGACACAAATCAGATGTCAAGAATTATAACATTCATAAACCTGTCGGAGAACACTTCAATCTCTCTGGTCACACAATCACAGACATGAAGGTCGCTATCTTAAAACAAAAAAACTTCAAATCCAGACTCCAGCGAGAAACTGCTGAATTGGAATTCATTTGCAAATTGGATACTATTAATTTAGGCTTAAATAGAGACTGGGAATGGCTAAGTCATTATGCAAGGTAGCCTATTTCCTCTTGTTTTTTCCTCCCCCCCTCCCCCCAGATGTTCTGGTTTAACTTGGATTTAAACTTGGAGAGTGGTCAGTTTGGATGAGCTATTACCAGCAGGAGAGTGAGTTTGTGTGTGTGTATGGGGGTGGGTTTTTGGAGGGGGGTGAGGGAGTGAGAGAACCTGGATTTGTGCAGGAAATGGCCTAACTTGATTATCATGCACATTGTGTAAAGAGTTGTCACTTTGGATGGGCTATCACCAGCAGGAGAGTGAATTTGTGTGGGGGGTGGAGGGTGAGAAAACCTGGATTTGTGCTGGAAATGGCCTAACCTGAAGATTACTTTAGATAAGCTATTACCAGCAGGACAGTGGGGTGGGAGGAGGTATTGTTTCATATTCTCTGTGTATATATAAAGTCTGCTGCAGTTTCCACGGTATGCATCTGATGAAGTGAGCTGTAGCTCACGAAAGCTCATGCTCAAATAAATTAGTTAGTCTCTAAGGTGCCACAAGTACTCCTTTTCTTTTCACTTCTTCATAATAATATTACTACCTCAGCTAAGTATTTTGAGGCTTACTTCAGCAGTGTTTGTAAAGTGTTTTGAGAACCTGAGATGCAAGGTGCTATAAAATTGCAAAATACTATTATAATGCTTGTGACAATAACTATCAAGAATGATACTCCTGGTGGAGGCTGAGAAAAGCCCCGTGCCCAGAGTACCTATGGAAAATGGCTCCCTCTGCAGGAGGAAGAGAGGATCTGCCAGAGGCCTTTTAGGGGCAGACTGGAGATGAAGCCCCATTAGAACCATTGCACCCCCACCACACACCCACACACTCATTTTCTATCTGGGAGAAACAGAGAGGAGCAATCAGAGGACAATCTGTTATAAAGAGGAGCGTGATAAATTATTCTCCATATTCACTGAGGACAAGACAAATAATGTTGCAACAAAGGAGATTTAGGTTAGACATTAGGAAAACTTCCTAACTACAAGTCTAGTTAAGCACTGAAACAAATTACTGAGGGGAGTTGTAGAATCTTTGTCACTGGAGGTTTTTAAGAACAGGTTAGATACACATCTGTCAGGGGTGGTCTAGATAATACTTAATCCTGCCTGAGTGCAGGGGATTGGACTAGATAACCTATCGAGGTCCCTTCCAGTCCTCCATTTCTATGATTCTATAAGGCAACTGGCAACATTGCCAAACCTGAGTATTCAAATATCACAAGTCAGCCTCCCCAAAATTATGAAGTGGATTAAAAATCAAGAGGTTTTTAAAATATCAATAAAGGTTGAGGGTTTTTTTATGTGCTTTCTGGTTTCTGAACTTTAGAATGCACTAGCTTCTCATTTTCAAGCTTTTCTCTACAACCACTAGGACTAGAAACTTACTTAAAAAAAAAATCTGAGATTCTGATTTAATCACATGAATTCAGGAGCTGGGGATTTCTGAAATACATCAACTATTGCAAAAATTAGCAACGCCGAGTTGGAGAGCAGTAAGTGGTGAAGCTCTTGTGAAGGCACAGCTGGACTTTGGAAGAAAAAAAGGAGGGACAAAGGGCTTAAGTGGGTCAAAGACCCTAAAATATAATAAACATCAAACATATTCCATATAGGGTAGGGCAATGGTGTTTAAAGCCTTTTTCATGCTATTTTTTCTAAGAACTCCTTTTCCTACTGAAAAGCTGAAAAGTAAATATCCCCAAATAGCTTATGTTCCTGCATGGGTCATGGGGAGGATTTCCTGCATTTCCCTCAACATGCTCATAACACTTGTAGTTCTGCATTAGGTAATGATAACTATAATCAAATCTCAGACTTTTCTGGTCACCTACAGGGGCAGGAAGGAATATTTTCCTTGATGCACAATTGGCCAGTTATAGTCTTTCCCCCTCCCTTCATCTTCCTCTTAAGCTTCAGAGGTTGGCTGTAGCTGAAGACAGGGACACTGGATGGGGTGGACCAGTGCTCTGAGGAGGTAGAGATGCCTGACTGGTGTGTCTTGCTCACATATTCAGGATCATACTGATCACCATATTTTGGGTCATAAAGAAACTTTTCCTCAAGTCAGATTGGCAGGGACCTTGGGGGCAGGGGAGTTTCCTTCCTCTGTAGCATGGGGCATGGTTCGCCTGCTAGGATCATCTGGACATATCAATTCTCTGCCATTTCCCTATTACAGTGGTTTTCAACCTTTTTTTCGTTTATGGACCCTTAAAATTTTTTGAATGGAGGTGTGGACCCCTTTGGAAATCTTAGATATAATCTGCAGAGCCCTGTGGGCTGAAAAACCACTGTTCTATTGTAACAACAATCTTTTGGGGACACCCATTCTGTTACCTGTTCTGTTCATTCCCTCTGAAGGACCTGGCATTGGCCACTATCAGAAGACAGGATACTGGGCTAGATGGACCATTGGTCTGACCCAGTATGGCCATTCTTATGTTCTTATGACCCCTTAGACAGAGTCTGTGGACCCCAAATTGAAAACTGCTGTCCTAATGAATTCCCTGCCATTGCAGGGCCTTGAATGCCACATGCAGTTCTGATCATCTCATCTCAAAAAAATATATTAGAATTGGAAAAGATTCAGAAAAGGGCAACAGAAATGATTAAGGGTATGGAACAGCTTCCATATGAGGAGAGATGAAAGACTGGGACTGTTCAGCTAATAAAAGAAAAGATTAAGGGCAGGGCCGTCCCTAGCCATTTTGGTGCCTACGCAGCCCTCGCATGGGGGGAGGGGGCGGGGTTGTGTGGGGCCCCAGGCCTCTGCGAGAGGGCAGGAGCAGGCTTGGGGGGCAGTGGGGAAACTGCCCCCCAGCATGAGCGAGCGGAGTGGGTTTGGGCCAGGTCGCTCCACTTCCTGCCGCCTGGTGAGTGCAGGGCAGGTCCGACCCCGCACTCATGAGGCGGCAGGAAGTGGAGTGCCCCGACCCAGCCCGCTCCGCTCTGCTCCCCTGGCTCCCAGGCTTTGGGTCAGGGGGGAACTACCCACCCAGCACTCACCGGTGGCACAGAACGGGCTGGGGCCAGGTCACTCTACTTACCGCTGTTGGTGAGTGCAGGCCCATCCCCTGCTGCAGTCTTTAGGGGAGTAGGGGCAAGGCTGGGGCGGAGCAAGGGTGGGAAGAGGTGGGGATGGGGCGGAGGCCATGGGGAAGAGGCGAAGCAGGGGCTGGAGCAGCACGCAGCTGCGTAGGGCACCAGGAAATTTGGCGGCCCATTCGTAATGCCCTACGCAGCTGCGTACTTTGCATATGGGTAGGGATGGCCCTGATTAAGGGGGGATATTATAGAGGTGTTTCAAATCATGAATAGTATGAAGAAAGTGAATAGGAAAGTGTTATTTATGTCTTCACCAAACACAAGAACTAGGGAACACCCGCTAAATTAATAGGCAGCAGGTTTAAAACAAAACAAAAGGAAGTACGTTTTCACACAATGCACAATCTGTGGTATTCGTTGCCAGGGAATGTTGTGAAGGCCAAAAGTATAAGTAGGTTAGAAAAAGAATTCGATAAATTCATGGAAGATAGGTCCTTCAATGGCTATTAGCCAAGATGGTTAGGGATGCAACCCCATGCTCCAGGTGTCCCTAAACCTCTGACTGCAAGAAGGGGTGAACACTCAAAATTGCCCTGTTCTGTTTATTCCCTCTGGAGCATCTGGCACTGCCATTGTCAAAGACAGGATATTGGGCTAGATGGACCATTGGTCTGACCCAATATGGCTGTTCTTATGTTCTTAGGGGCACCTTGGTCTTCCCTGTTCTTTTTCAGTGACACACAACAGTTTAGCCCTGGTCTACATTTAAATTTAAATCAATCTAGTTATGTTGCTCAGGAATGTGTAAAATTCACACCCAAGAGCTGTAGCTAAACCAATCTAACCCCAGGTGTGGAATGCAGCTAGACTGACAGAAGAATCTGTCTATTGACTTAGCTGCTGTAGCTTGGGGAGGTAGATTACTTACATCAATGGAAAAAACACTTCTGTCAACGTAGGAAGCATCTACAGTAAGGTGCTACAGTATCATAGCCTCTAGTGTAGACATACCCTTAGTCTCCTGAGGACTGAAAAGTCTTAACTAAAGACTTTGGGCTTAGTATAGGGGTATCTGGGTTGATTTTATTAAAACAGAACTATAAAATTCATGAGCCACTATGATAGCACTAAGCCATATCAGACAGTATATCATTCAGGCATTGGGGCACTTCTTGGATGGCTGTAGGCAGCAAGACTCCAATCCTTCTGTGACCCTAAGAATCCTTAATGCCCACTGGCATAGGCCATACTGTCTCTGATCAGACCCAACCAACTCACTACATCCAACACTGTGTTAAGTATCATATGAAAGCTAAAAACATGCTGGTTATTAATATCATTGCCAAATACATGTTAACTTTATATGTGAAGTTATGAACTTCCTCTGTATGATGTTTCTAAACACATTTACAACCAAACAGTCTAGCCTAGATAAAGGTGATGATAAGGTGTCCTAGACAAGGGAATATGGGTTTCTAGAAAGCTAATAGGTTGGAGTTCTTTACTGTCTCTGTAGAGGCACCTAACTTTCTCTGTGAGTGCCAGGGAGAGGGACTGGTCCCTGCAGTAAGAAGATTTGGAGGCAAATTCAGGGCTGGAAAGGTACTAAGGTCAGCCTGCAAGGAGTAACCAGGTTGGGCAAAGCCAGGGTGAGGCTGTGGGCTCCAGGCAGGCAGTTAGGGTCAGAGCGCTGGGCCCAAGCTGCACAAGTTACAAGATGCTGACTGAACCCTTTACTGGCCTGAGTGAACCCCAAAATGTCACACATGCAATGAGCTCCATAGGGGCAGAACACTGCTCCCCTGCCTGAGTTTGCTGCAGGACTGAGGCCCAGCTACCACTGACCCTCAGGCTGGTACATTTCAAACAGTCAGAGCAGCCAGGTGCAGTATGCAGCCCCTTGGATGCAAGGGGGGCAGGTAGAGCCAGGCCAAGTGGCCAACCTCAAGATCCCGATTCCCAGCTCTCCCAGCAGTTTGGAGGTGTTCGGTGCGGCCAGCTCAGGTCAGTCTGAATTCCAGCTCCAGCCTGAGGTTTGGCTGCCATCCGCCCCCAACTGGCAGGGGCCTGCGTCCAGCTCAGGCCCCCCTCTGAGGGCTGCTGTGGGGCTGAATCAGCTATTTAGGAAGTGGCACCAGCGGTGTGGGCTCCATGAGTCAGCAGGGCTCGTGCGGCCGTTACCTGCCGGCCAGGGAAGCGGGGGTGGCAGCCGGGCTGGGGGCTCCCGCTCCCCGAGCAGGGGGAGGACAGCAGCTAGAGGGAGCTCCTCCGGGCCGCCTCTGCCTGTGCGCCCCGGTTCCTTTCATAGGCTTCCAGTCCCTCCTCCCCGCCCTCCTTCCCCCGTGATGGCGGAGGACAGCGAGTCTGCGGCCAGCCAGCAGAGCCTGGAGCTGGATGACCAGGACACCTGCGGCATCGACGGCGACAATGAGGAGGAGGCCGAGCACGCCAAGGGGTAGGCGGCAGCGCTCGCGGCTGAGCCGGCGCGTCCGGCCCCGGCTGTAGCACGGCCCCGGGCGCGGGGGCGAGGAAAAGCGCTGGGCTCCCTCCGGCCCGGCCCCTTGCTGCAGCGGGGCCCGGGGCCGCTCCGGCGGGGCGGGGAAGGCAGCGCGGGGCCAGGCTGAGCGGTGGCCCAGGTGCGGAGAGGGGCCCTGCGGCTGGCTGGGCTGGAGCAGCGCGGGATCGCCGTAGCTGTTGTGCAGGGCGCTGGGAGGCGGGAGGCAGCCGTTCGCCCCGCGCCTCCTGGGAGCCTGAAGCGGGGCCTTCCTGCAGGGGGCGGCGGCGTGGGGCGGGGAGCTGTCAGCGGGCAGGTTCCGCGCTGCGGGGCCTCCAGGGAGGTGACAGGAATCGGAGCCTAGCCCCCCTCTGCTGCCCTGCTCGGCGATGCTTGCTACCGCGCCAGCGTGTGAGCCTGGCTGTGGGAGCGCCCCCACCCCCAGCTTCCTCTGGGGCCGGGCCGGTCTTCTGTGGGCATCGCGTCCGGCCGGCTGAGCCCCTTGGCGGGAGGTTGGCTCTGTTCCTGTCCCAGCCCTCAGTGGAGGCACGAAGGGCTTGTGCTTGGAGATCAATCACCCTGTTTGCAGCTGGCGGCAGCGTCTCCTGAGTTAGGTGAGCTGCAGTTTTTGTGTGTATGTAAGCCCCGACTCACCCAGCGCGGTGAGATGCCCTTGTTTCCAGCAAGAGGAGGCCTTGAGTAGAGGGTGTAGCCAGCAGCGTGTCTGTGAAGAAGCATTGTCCCTAGGATAACTCTCGGGGGAAGGAGGTCACATACTGGCAAATCCGTACTTACACGCGACCCCCCATTAAAAATCAACCTGATACCACAGACATTTCCCCATATATACAAGAGCCCTGTGAGAGAAACAGAGCGGTAAATGGTGGCATTTTATTGCCTTCCTGTTTAGGAAGGAATGGGATAGCATCTATTGTGTTTTTATTTACCATGATTTTTCTACTTAGGACCTCTCCAAAGCTCTTCTAATTCACTGTATTTCTGTGAAGTTAAAAGATGCCCCTCTATTTTCCCTTAAGTCTTTTTGTTTATAGCTTTCAAACGAATGGCAAATATACAGATCTCCTGAATGATCAGGATAGACTCTATGGAGAAAATAGGAAGATATTTTAAGGACTCTTGAATTATCCACCTCAGTCTTGTCATTCATTAAATGAAACTATTCCTCCTCTCAACACTACCTACTGTCCAAAAAGAAACGTGTATAAATCTACTTGTAATTGGAGTAGGGCATGAGTGTCTCAAGTCATTAATACAACAAGTATATTTTAGTAGTAGTCCCTTCTCCTTATTATTCTTAATCACTTTCTAAAAACTCATCTTACTGTAGATTAAACTTTGTCTCCTGTTTCTGGATGAGAAACAGGACAGTCTGTCTACTTATATACAGACTTGATCTTGCAAAGGGA
The DNA here is from genome assembly GCF_965152235.1 of Eretmochelys imbricata. NCBI lineage: Eukaryota > Metazoa > Chordata > Testudines > Cheloniidae > Eretmochelys > Eretmochelys imbricata. The sequence goes on along the minus strand of NC_135573.1, from coordinate 227,670,076 downwards.
TCCAAATGTGTGACCCCCTTACGCATGCTCAGAGTCCCATTGATTTCAGTGGGTCTCAGTGTGGACATAAAGGACCACTTGTGGATCTCGCTGCTGGATTGAGGCACTGGGGGGAAACAATGTTTTAAGAGTTAATTACATTCAAATTTATGTTCTTATCTTTAGGGTTAGAAATATGTTAGCAAAGGGAAGATGCTGTGGCAACTAGGAGTGGCCATGGTGACCTAAAATAGAAATAGGTTAGCTTATAAACAACTATATAAATATCTTCTTAGTCATTAATTTCTTATTCATTAGGGAGACTTATTCACTTCCATAGGTGATTATGTTTGAGAATGTATGCTGTTTATTGTCTGCTGTCCCCCAGGACTTGCTTGGCAACAAACTGCTCTGTACCTTAAGTGTGATGTAAAAAGTCTTTAATTTAAGATTTACAAAGACCGACTCCAGTTTTTCTTGTACTGCAACTTCCTCAGCATATTCATGCCTTGCATACTAAAATAGCTGTGTCGAAAATAATTATAGTAATATAAATTTGGAATATTTAAAAAAGGAAGAAATTGTGCTGTGCTAACTTGGAGCTTTAATTTTGTTTGTTTGAAAGAAAATTCCAGCATTTCTTAATTTCTAAATACATTAAATTAGTACCACTGAAAATACAGTATGATTTTACATTATTGTCACCAATGGGTCACACTGACATTCCAAGCCAGTTCAATAGCCTGCTAATGGTTGTCTAGAATTTATGCTTGGTAACTTAACTGTTTGAAGTCGAATTTCTCTTCTTTTCTTCTGTTTTTATTACTTTTCCTTGATTGATCGATTTCTGCCTTATAATAGAAGTCCAGCCTTCTAAGCCATTGAACTAGGCTTCTTCATAGGCATAGTGAGTGCAAGAAGCAGTGTTTAAGAAGGAGCAAGGGTACAATTACGCATCCCTACATGGTGATACATAACTTGCAGCAATACTTGCAAAGCAAGGTAACTGCAGTCTTTAAATGAGAAGTAATATGGTCATGGGCTGTACACAATTCTTTTTGCAATCTGTTAAGTATTATGATGAGTTCTCCACAGAAGCCAGTTTTTATGGGTGAGCAATAAATGAAAAATAGGATACTTTCAGATACTATAAAGTTTAACAAAATGAGTGGCTAGATCACTCCAGTAAATCCAGATCACTCCAGACAAACAAGTGATGGGTGTTGTTAGTTTCATAGGACTTGTAATATACAAAGTCAGGTATGAAATTCTGAGTTACTGCTGTGTTTTATCATCTTTTTTTGGCACAGTATCTGCTATTAATTGGAAGTTTTGTGTAACGTTGGCACTTTTTGTCAGTTGAGGTACTCAATCAAAAATTCCAACAGTTATTATATTGAAAAGCCATGTCAGAAACTAGTAACTGAAAATCCATGCTGTTGCATAGATGTAATTTGTAAAGTCATGTATGTAAAACAATCTGAAAATGGCTCAGAACTTAAAAATTGGAGAGTAACAAACAGTGATTTCCAGTGATAATTAAACCTGGTGATATTCTAAACGGAGCTGTCAACCATGCTTGTAGCTGTTTCCTTTGCCTCACTGATTCAACAGACATTCTGTGCTTCAGAGCAATGTTCTGGGTTGTTGTGTTGATTTGTGTACGGATTGTGTTGTGCTGGGAGATTTATGTGAGTGGTGAATGACACGTAAGGCACTACATGCATTTGGGGTTTTTGTATGTGCTGGTTGTACTGTTGTGTGGGTGGTTTTGAAGAATTGTGGCAGTTGGGCCATCTGGGCAATGTCACTCATACAACCAATGACACTCTTGCATGCAAATTAGCTGTAGAGTAAGGGTGATAGTTGGTTGAGTTACCTCTGATATCACAAAGGTCTAGGATTCCCGGCATGGCATAGATACATGTCTTACTGTCACTTGGATGTAATTTGTAAAGTCAAAATGGCAGAGAACTTAAAAATTGGACAGTAACATATCATGAATCCCACTAATTGAACCTGGTGATATTCTGAACAAAAAGAGCTAATAGCCATGCTTGTAGCTCTTTCCATTGCATCACACTGACTCTACAGAATGTATAGGATTCAGAATGACAATCCTGGAATATTATTAAGTAGATTACAGCAAAACATAACAGCATTTTAGCATTCTGCTCCAGAACTGAAAAATTCAACATCCCCGTACAAATTCCCTCCTCTGCTCCCATTGTGATGTTTTTGCTTTTGATGTTACTTTAAAATTTTCTTTGAGATTTCAGATTAGTTCCTATTGCACAGATATGCCATGGAGTATTTACAGGCTAACTTGGTGCTTTAAAATATGGTCATGGCAAGTGTCTTGCTGAGGTTGGAATAGTCTGCATTAGTGGTACTGAATATTTAATTTTATTCTGTCTCAGGCTTTACTTTTCTTATAGGGAGAGTTATTGTTTATCGTGTGTCAGTCTTTGGTGTGAATACTATGGAAATTAAATCACTTCTTCAAACTGTAGCTTGACATTTAAAATTGGGTCATACACTGTTGACCATAAATAGTGCTGTGACATAGTGATGGTGGATTGTGTGTGTGCATGCGTGTGTGTTTAATATGCTGTGGACAGCAGACCACAGGATAAGTATTCAATAGAAAATAATACAGAACTCTCTAGGATGCAAGTGTCTGTGCCCTACACATCTGGTCCCATTTTCAGGATGCAAGATCATGTATGTTTTGTGATTCTCATGTGCTAGTCTCCTTTTTCTCCCTCATCTCTGAAATTTGTTCCTGTTAAGTTTGCTGTCTGCTACACTCTGTTCCACTTCATAGGAAAAGACTGTTTCCAAAACAGCTCCATTAGTAAATGTACTTTAAAATAGGATTAAATAAATTAACTCAGTGTTTTTAAATACAGTTTACTTGACACCGCATTTCCCTTTCTCTGTAGGGTCTTTCAGTCAATTCTCAATGGCTCTTTGCATAGGAATTCTGTGATAGAAAGGGCACAGAATTTTCAATAGACAGCTTCAGAAAGATTGTAAACATCAATATGAAATGCTTGTATGAGTTTTTTTTAAAAACACTGTAATAGAACACTAAGATATAGCATTGTTGAATGGCAGCTTTATAAACATGTTTTTGTCTAAGAATTTTTTCAAATTTGTTTTTAAAGAAATGTGTAACTGTGTTAGTCCAGAACTTGGCATACAAAGTCTGAGTCCTGAAGTGCATTCTTAAAAAGAGATTTGTAGAGTAAAGGGACAGAAGAAACACATTAGTTTAACATTCTGAATGTTGGCATGCTGTAAGTATGGCACTTTTGGTTTATTACTAAACTATAATTCTTGAAGAAAGCAGTGTGTTTCCAAAAATTAGCCCAAAAATGTTCACCTAGCTACTGTTGTGTTAACAGTGAACTTCAAAGGACGTTATCAAGGCTTTCTGGTTCAAAATATTTTCTCTCTTGATATAGTTATGATCTAATAGGAGAGGGGAAACGTCCAGAATCTTAATATTGATTTTTTAAAAATATAGAAACTCTGAGCCAAATATAGCCCTGGTGTAAATATTATAACTCCTGAGTTCCATGAAATCAAACCCATTTACATCAGATCTGAATTTGGTCTTATATCGCAGAAACCATTTAAAAAAATCTTTGTGGTCCCCTGAAAAAATGCTTTTGTACACTGTTATTGACAGATGCAGAGCCAAAAACCGCTGTTCGGAAGAGCTGTGCAGGTAAAGAGCTTGGCAGCCAAAATGACCTTAAACACCTGAAAGATGGGCTTGTTTCTGAAGTTCAGAATTTTTTTACTTAAATTTATGGGTAGTGGCAACTTTTAATAGAGATGTTGGTGTTTGAAAAAGCTGGTTTTGTTAAAGGGATACTGGGTATTCAGCAATACAGTTTAAAATAACACTCAATGATGTGCTTTGGGAAAGATGTTAAGATCCATTCAAACACAAAAGGAAAAACAGCAACTGCCGCACTGGGGATAATATATCATACTTTGCACTTCTTTAGCCTCTTCCATCTGAGAATCTGAAAGCTTTGCACAGATTTTAATGAATTAATCTTCTCAACAGCCATATAGGGAAAGTAAATCTGTTTCTGAGAGGATGGAACAGAAGCTCAGAGAGGCTAAGACTCACCCTTATAAAAATGTGAATGCACTTTTTCACACTCATGTAAAACAGCAGATGTGCGTCCACAAGTAGAAAGGAATGTGTGGGTGGAATTACAGATTTACATGCATAACTGTTGCAGACATTTGTAAAAATGTAGGCCTAAATAACTTGCCCAAGGTCACACACATAGTCTGTTTCTGTGGCAAAGTTAGTCTATCTTGAGGCAGAGCCAGATCTCTTGACTCTGCTTTTACTTTAAGTAAGGCCTGGTCTACACAGTTTTTGTAGCAGTATAAATATTTTGGTTAGGGATACCATTTTTTTTTAACTGATATGCCAGTACAACCCACTATGTGGATGTAGTTAATGGTGTCTTATACCAGAATTGCTATTTCCCCTTCCCCTTTATATCTGTATAGCTGTGTCCACATAGTTGTACTTCTTTAACTATGCAGGTACAGTATGGAGGGGCAACCAGGTCAGATTTCACTGCTGTTGTGACTATGTACCTGGAGCAGTGCTCTGGCAGCAGGACCCCTGTTTAAAAGTGGTCAGGGCCATGGCTGCCTGTCTCTGTAGCCTATGGAACCTTAAGCAAGTGCAAAAACCTTGGGAGGGGGGGATTTACACCCTGCAACTCCTCCTAATTGGTGTCTCAGTTGAATGGGTGCAGAATCAAGACCTACGAGACTACAAAAACTGGATAGTTAAACATGGTGTGTAAATGACCAATTGTTCAGGTACAAATATGTAGTGTATGTAGCATGCCCTTTGAACGTCTACCTTATAGGATATTCTTCCTTCTTATGCCCACATGCAGCTACTACAATCTGAAAGTGATTTATGTGCTGGACTAGTGAAGGAAAGTCTAATATTCTCCCCACCGCCAACCCCAGCTGTAAAACTCCTATAGTCCTTTCAGTTCAGTAACTGAAGAGAGTTAGAAATATTGAAGGTTGGGGCTTGTCTTTTATTGCTTTTGCCCTCAGCTCTGCACAGTCACTGTTTCTAATTTGACTCCATAGTCAATAAAAGTCGCTGACCACTGCTGAATCTTTCTGCCGCAAACATGCCTAAAGAAAAGTGAAGTGAAGGACAAACAGATCTGTCTTTTAAAATGTTTCATATTCTGTGAAATGTAATAGTAATGAAAGGCCGATTTAAGCAGCTGACTCTACAGAGCATCTCTGCTTCTGAACATTCCTGTTGAGCGGACACCCTGTCAAAGAGAGAAAAATATTTCTTTTGGACCAAGCCTTGTAAACATTTTAAAATTGAAGGGTGTGAACCGAAACTGGGATTTGAGTAGAGGCATACTTTAGAAATGGTAGGGAGAGGGATTATTCAAACAAAATGTTTATTTAGCACTTTTAATGTTGCTGATCTGCTTTATTTTCCCCTCAGCTGAAATCATAAACAAAATCAGAAGTAGTTTTAAAAAGATGGGTCTGAACACCACCAAAAAGTATTGTTCTCAGCTGTCTAACTTTTCATATGGAGTCACACATGTTTAAGAAGAAAAAAAGCAACCCTCTCCTGGCCAAAAAACCAAATTGAGTATCCTGGTATAAACATGATTTCACAGGGAGAACATTAGTTAGACTTGACAAAGCACCATTCTTTCCCATCATTACCAAAGTGACATTTTTGAAGTGTAGTAATTTCATTATTTAACTAAACCAAATAAAACATTGACCTTTTAACGATCTTAATGAGCAAAATTCCGCCGTGGTGTAAGTCAGAGTAGCTCCCATTGAAAAGAATGTGAGATGCACCCACTTATCCCAGAGTGAATTGGGATAAGTGGGCCCAGTGGAAGTGCATGTTAGAAGAACAGTGTTTGTAGTCCCACGTACCAGAGCTATATTCAGGGGTAATGCCACTTTTGCAGTTCAGCTTAGGGATCAACTAGCATCATTCTTCTGTCATCAGTAAGATGCTGAGGGGAAAATCAAAGTTTAGTGGAAAAGATCAAACCAACAGAAACATTAGATTTAGTTGAGTATGTTTATTAATATAAACAATATAGAAAATGACTTAATTTTGTTTAAAACTGTAAGGCACTCAAATGTTTTGCTTTTGCTTTTGTGAAGTCCTTGAAAACTTAGGTCTGCTTGCACACATTTCAACTGACTCATAGCTATAACCTCTATGTGGACCCTTAGGACTGTTCTTTTATTATAGCGTACACGTACCAACAACTTAGCACCCAGGCATACTAAGTAATTTTAAGTGTGATTCTTTTAAACAAGTATATCTTTTAACTGTCTAGGCTGGTGCAGGTTATAAACATGATTCCAGAACTAAAAATTCTCTCTGTGCCTCACTTATGCAGCTCAAATTCCTGTTTCTTCTTTGAGTAGATGCAGCCGTGTATTACACGTAGGTGTGTGTATGGCTCGGGCACTGGAGATGGTGAATTTTGCCAAGGAGTACCCATAGAGGGGCAGCATTTGCACCTTGTGGCCACAGCCCCTCCCCTGGTTGTATGAGGCGGTGGCACTGTCCTGACCCTCCTCAGTTCCTTCTTTCCACCTGTAGCAGGAGTCAGAACTCTGTGTGGTCTTAACTTCATAACTTCTCACTATTTTAGTGTCTTCTAGTTGTATATAGTTAGTAGTACCATTAGTGTTAGAAAAAAGAAAAGGAGTACTTGTGGCACCTTAGAGACTAACCAATTTATTTGAGCATGAGCTTTCGTGAGCTACATGCATCTGATGAAGTGAGCTGTAGCTCACGAAAGCTCATGCTCAAATAAATTGGTTAGTCTTTAAGGTGCCACAAGTACTCCTTTTCTTTTTGCGAATACAGACTAACACGGCTGTTACTCTGAAACCTGTCATTAGTGTTAGGTTAGTGTTAGTTGCACTTAGTTAAGTGCAAGCCCTCACTGGGATTTATACATTGTATGTCCTGTGCGGGAGCGACCCCTAGCAACGATCCCCACACACGGTGCTTGCTGTGCTTGGCGAGGGCCCACGTCAAGGAGTGGTGTGTGATCTGTAGATTGTTCATGAAACTGACTCAGGTAGCTAGGGACTTTCACCTAAAGCAGCACCTGCTCAAATAGGCTATGTAGCCGGCTTCGGCACAAGGCCCTTGTTGGATCAGAGGTCACCCTCAGGTTCTGGGGGTGGTGCCGCTTTGCACTCTGGAGCAGGTGCCTCTCCAAAGAGATGGAGAAGCTGTTCCCTGTTGAGTGTGCCGAGGAAAAGGTTGCATAAGACCAATTGAGACCACTCCAGGTCTTGTGGGGTCTCTTCCAACTTCCCCAGGAAGAGCGTGGACCGGCACGAGGCTAGTGCCAGTTCTCAGGATGTGCCTAGTATCCGGTAGGGAGGTAGAGACCCTGCACCATCTACTCTGGTTCTGGCTCTGGGGGTCCATTGGGTCTGGTACTGACAAGGGTGATGCTGACACCAACTCTTTCCACATTAGCAGTGTACCAGGCAGCTACAGACTTCCTCTCCCTTGGCCCAGGACTTTGCCAAGTCTGCATTGTTTATAACCCAGTGGCTGGGCAGGCTTCTAAACTCTTGGGTCTGCTGGCACTGCACCCCAATGTTCCCTTCCACAGCCTGTGGAAGAAGGACCGGTACCAGACTCGGTATAAGGAACCTCCTTGGCACCAGAAAACTCCTTGGCATCGGTGCATGTTACCATGGCGGCTCTCACCTCTCTCCACTTGGGCACCATCATCTGCTTCGGTACTGCCACTGACTTTGGGGTTGACACCACTTCTGGCACTGGTGTATTTGGTGCCAGCAGTAGTGCTTCTGTCATCAGTCCTGGTCCCTGCCTCGTTCTGGGTGATGGACGAGTCAGACCAGTTACTTGCTCCCTCAAGACCGGATCCACCTTTGTGCCTGGAAACCTGAGGTGCCTCGGCGTTGGGATCAGGTTCTTTCTCCTCCCATTCTTCATCACCTGACCCACTTCGGAGACCATTTATGGAGTACTATGGGCACTGGGATTGGCACTCATCTCACAGTTGGGAAGGGGTGACTACTGGCCACCAATGCCCTATCCTTACCCGTGGTCTCTATGGAATCCATGGGACACTCCTGGATTGTGGAGGTCGTGCTTCTCGGCTTGCTCTAAGACAAGGTCGCCAGCCAGATCGGTGGTGGGAACTGTGGACCCACCGCAGATTCAGGCACCAGTGAGCCTTCCCTGTATGGAGCTGCCCCTTCCAGCTCCACCAGTCCTGGAATGAGAGCCCATTAACCACCTTCTCTTCTTCCCCAGGTGATTCAGTCTGGCTCTTCTTCTTCTCCAGTACCAGAAGATTTCAAGGCCTATCAAGACCTTTTGCGGCAGACCCTTTGCAGCATTTGTCTGCTTCCCTGGGCATTCAGGCAGAATTTCTGCAGGAGGAAACCCATAAATTAGTGGATATCCTGCAGCCGTCTGCTCCTGGGAGAGTAGCTCTCCCTGTCAACGATGTGCTCCTAGAGCTGCAAAGATCCTCTGGAGTACGCCATCTTTGGTTGAGAGCTTTTACTCCCATCCAGACCCAAATTCCCTAGTTGCAACTGCAGTGAACAATAGGGCCTGGCAGGGCAGGTTTAAGACCACTCCTAAGCACAAAGGATTCCAAAAGGATGGATTTAATGGTCAGGAAGATTTACACCTCCTCCTTCTCTGCAAATGCAGATTGGGAACCAGCAAGCATTCTTGTATGATTTTTTAAATTGGACAGCTATGTCTTAGTTTGTGGACCAGCTGCCCTGAAACCTCCAGAGAGGAACTTCGGGCATTTATCAATGAAGGCTGCTTAGTGGTCAAGATGTCACTGCAGTCTATGCTGGATATCACAGACATTTCGGCCAGAGTGATGGCTTCTGCAGTGACCATGAGAAGGGTGTCCTGGCTGCAGAATTCAGGCATTGCTTTCAGTGTGCAGCAGGCCATAGAGGATTTACCCTTTGATGGCTGGGTGTTGTTTTCAGACAAGACGGATGAGACCCTGGATTTCTTCAAGAATTCTAGGTCCACCCTATGTTCCTTGGGGGTGTATACACTGGCAGTGCAGAGGCGCCACTTCGTTGGCCAGCAGCAGCAGCAACAATACCATCCATAACGCATCTTTGGGTAGCCTTTTCTTCCCTTGAGACAGTGGGATTACCCCAGACAAGGACATAGATCTTAGAGGAGGAGGCAGTCAGGTCTGGCTGGTCACCCTGCCCACAAGCAGCGTTTTTGACTCCTTGGTCCAGAGTGGTGGTCTGATCATCACTTCCTTGACCCATCTCTGTTCAGGGACAGGCTCACTGGCTTTTATGATGCTTGTGGCTTGATTACAACTGACACCTGGGTCCTAAACACTGTCAGATTGGGCTATGCTGCCCAGTTCCTTTCTACTCTTCCCCCCGCAACCTCCCTCCCTGTCCCTCTTCAGGGATCCCCTCACAGGATCCCCTCCTTGAGCAGGTCTACTCATTACTGGCCATAGGAGCAGTGTCCTTTGCCAGGCCCTTACCAACCAGGACTGTTTTTACCTTCAGAACACCGGGGTCAGGCTTCGATTCCTGGTATTTCCTGGTTCCCAAATCCAAGAGAAGGATAAGACCTATTTTCCACCTCCGCATCATCAACAAATATATCATATCCATGATGTTACATATGGTCACCCTATCAGCTAACCTCCTCATGTTGTCTGGACGACTGGGGTGCTGCTCTGGACTTTCAGGACGCTTACTTCTATGCAGTGATTCACCTCAGCCACAGAAGATTTCTCCAGTTTGTTGTGGCAGACTGTCATTTTCAGGAGGCAGACCTTCCCTTCTGTCTTGTACCTCCTGGGTTTTTACCAAATGCATGGTCATGGTGACTGCGTACCTCAGGAAGAATGGAATCCATGTCTTCCCAGATCTGGATGACTGGCTACTCAAGGGTAGGCCTAGGGAAGAAGTCCTTTCTTGTTTATGCATTACACTGTGTTTATTCAACCATCTGGGTCTCATCCTAAATTCCAGAAAGTACCATTCAATAAATGGAGCTCATTGGGGCCCTAATAGACTCTACGAGTTAGAGAGCGTTTCTGCCAGCCGACCATTTCCAGACATCTTGCTGTCTTTGTCTCGGTCTGCTGTCTTTGTCTCAACCTTTCATGACAGTTTGCATATACCTGAGGCTCTTAGGCCACATATCTACATGTATGCAGGTGGTTCAGTTCACGAGTTTACACTTTTGCCCTCTTCATATGTGGCTCAGGACTGTTCACTATCCAACTCTTCACCCCCTAGACAAGTTGGTCTGCCTTCCTCCATTGATCCTGGACTCCTTGCAGTGGTGCCTGGTTCAGGGCAATGTATATCAAGGTGTTCCCTTTTCCCAGCCCTTACCAACCAGGGCTTGTCACCAATGCCTCCCTGATAGGTTGAGGAGCACATATGGGGTCACTGAAAGTTCAGGGCCTGTGGTCAGAGCAGGAAGCTCCACTGTATATCAGTGTCCTGGAGTTTTGAGCCATCTATAATGCCTGTTTCACTTTCATAGACCACATCAAGGGGTTGGTAGTTCACATATTTACCAACAATACCACCATAATCTATTATGTGAACAGGCAAGGGCGAGCATGCTCAGGGATCTCTGCCAAGAAGCGATCAGGTTGTGGCAGTTCTTCATTGACGAGAGTATTTTCCACTGAATGCATCCGATGAAGTGAGCTGTAGCTCACGAAAGCTTATGCTCAAATAAATTTGTTAGTCTCTAAGGTGCCACAATACTCCTTTTCTTTTTGCGGATACAGACTAACACGGCTGCTACTCTGAAACCTGTCATTGACTAAAGTATCACTCCAATAGCCATTCACTTGCCAGGATCCAGAATCATCTCGTGGGCCACCTAGCAGGAATTTTTCACTGAGCCACAAATGGTCTCTGAAGCCCAGCATTCTGCAAGTCATCTTTGCAGCATGGTGCATCCCAATGATCAATCTGTTCGCTATAAGGGACAACAGGGAATGCCATCTCTTTTGCTCTCAAGAGGGCTTCAGTCCAGGTTCCCTGACTGATGCCTTCCATCTCAGCTGGCAGTCGGTTTTCCTGTACGCTTTTCCTCTGATCCTGATCATTCCCCAGATCATCCTCAAGCTGAAAACTCATCCTCGTTGCCCCAGCATGGCTGAAGGAGGGTTGGCTTTCTGACCTTTTTGTGCTGTCAGTTCAACCTTGTTAAGGAAAAGTTAGCACATGTGACTCCATTTTGGTTTGGGGCCCACCATTGTTTAAATGCCAGCACATCATACACCAGGAGGAGTAATCCTTAGATATTGAATCCCTGTGAAAATCCTCCTCCTTGTCTCCAGCCTGCCTTGACTCCCAGTATCTGGTTTTTGTCAGTCTCTAACTCCCTGTCTCTTGGCCTTGATGTGAGGCCTCCCATCCTGATATTAAAAGTTACTGATGCATGGCTTTAGGACCATGCTGTGTAATTAACATACTGGTATAGCACGAGGAATGCACCAAGCAGGGATAGGTGGTAGATAAGACAAGGGTTTGTTTATTGGCTAAGGTTTCCGATGCACGAGGGCAACATGCTTTGCTAAAAGGTATATAACCTTTGTATAATCTGCATTCAGGGTCCCCTCCTGGCTAGCAGGGGGGCACCACGCTCGAGCGTAATAAACTTAGTGTCTTTTGGAAACTCTGCAGTTGTGGACTTTGTTTCTGTGCCTCAGCCTAGATTCGAACTGTGCGTGACCTATCAGGACACGCACACCAGTGCTGCGAATTATACCTGATAGGTCACGCACACAAGTGCTACGAATTACACCTGGTAGGACACGCACACAAGTGCTACGAATTACACCTGGTAGGACACGCACACAAGTGCTACGAATTACACCTGGTAGGACACGCACACAAGTGCTACGAATTACACCTGGTAGGACACGCACACAAGTGCTGCGAATTATACCTGATAGGACACGCACACCAGTGCTGCGAATTATACCTATCAGGTATAATTCGCAGCACTTGTGTGCGTGTCCTACCAGGTGTAATTCGTAGCACTTGTGTGCGTGTCCTACCAGGTGTAATTCGTAGCACTTGTGTGCGTGTCCTACCAGGTGTAATTCGTAACAACCTCCCATATCACTTTCTCTCCATCCCAACCAGCTCACACAGAATCACAGATGTACTTTGCACCTCGCACTCAGCTCCCTGCATCTCACAGTGTGGTTGCTCCATGGTTGAATGATGCAGAGTGATGTTCGGCAGCTGTTTGATGGGTCCTACTCACTAGTAGAAAACCCTTTACCGGGATGGCCTATGCAGCAAAGTGGAAGCATTTTTTAGTGTGGTCATTGGCCCACGGAGGTCAACTCACACTAGCTAGTATCTGAGACATCTTGGAGTATTTGCTGCATCTTCAATCATCGGGCCTTATGCTTAGCTGGTTGAGGGTGCATCTAGTGGCAGTCTCATGTGTCGACCCATTCATGGAAGACTGGTGTTTTCCAATGCCATGATGGTGAGATCCTTGAAAGGAACCCTTTGTCTTCAGCCTCCAGTGTGGGAACCAGAGGTTGGGACCTTAACACGGTCTTAGTGGCTCACATGGGACCTCCATCCTGCCCTTTTCCTCTGTTTTTAAAAAAAAAAAACTGCATTCCTTGTGGTGATAATATCTTCAAGATGAGTGCGAGAGCTGCAGGCTCTGATGGCAGAGCCTCCTTACACACAATTCTCCAAAGTGATGTTGCAGCCCCACCTGAAATGTATGTCTAAAGTGGTCTCTCGTTTCATTTAAACAAGGCAGTATATTTATCTGTATATTTTCCTAAGCCTCATTCCTCTCTAGAGGAGAAGTGTCTTTACATGTTGGACATCAGACGATGGCCTTTTATCTGGACAGGACTAAGCTTTTTTAGGCTTTGCCTTGTCTGTTTGTCTTGTATGCAGAGTGTATGAAGGGACAGGCAGTCTCTTCACAGATGATCTCTAAGTACGTCACTTCCTGCATCAAGACTGCATATGAAACAGCTTCGACTACACCTCCTCTACAGGTCTGAGCTCATTCTACGAGGGTGCAAGCTACATCAATAGCATTCTTAAGTGATGTATCAATATTGAATATTTGCAGGGCAGCCATTGGTCATAGATACATACGTTCACAAACCATTATGCAGTTACTGTGGCATACAAAGCGGATGCAAACTTTGGGAAGGCCGTCCTGTAGCCCTTATTTAAATAGACTTTGAGCCCCACCTCCTGTGAGTATTGCTTACGAATCACCTAAGTGGAATACACGGCTGCATCTACTCGAAGAAGAAGAAATGGTTACTTACTGTAATTGGTTCTTCAAGATGTGATGCAGACATATTCCAAGACCTGACCTTTGTCGCTTCTGCATTGGTGTCTAGTCTCTGGTTGTTCGGTGCGAAGGAATTGAGGGGGGCGTCAGCCTCAGGAGAAGGGGTTATGGCCACGAAGTGTAAGCTCTGTCCCTCTCCAAGTACTGCTATGCAAAATTCTCCAGCTAGGTATATGTGTGTCCAGCGCATCATAAGAGGAATACACATCTGTATCACATCTCATAGAACCACAGTTAAAGTAAATAACTGTTTCATTTGCAGAGCTCAAGGAAACATTCCACTTTCTCTCATCTCCCCCTTTTCTCTCAGCTCTCTATGCCCATGTCTGTCATAGTTATTGAGACCTAATCCATAGAGGGTGCTGAGCACCACCCCTGTACTTCTTCCTTCTCTTCTTCTGTTGCAACTTCCATTGAACTCCTGTGGAGTTGTAGGGTTCAGTGCTTCTCAGCATTGATCTTTCATATAAGGATGGATTTAGAGAACAATGATATTACCATAGAGATGAGTGTTTACAGTGACTGGTTGGTACTTGCTTAAACACAGGCTTTCAGCATTCAATTTGGGCATGTGGAGCTTTCTCAGGCTTTGGGGACCCAAGAATTGACCAGCAATGCAGTTGCAAGACTGTGGACACTATAACCTTTGAAATTAGAGTGCAGTAAAGATGACAATGGATTTTATAGATATACTTTTCATAAGGATTCATGATGGTTGCAACTCTCTATGCTAATCCACTTGTTCCCATGACCTGACTTTGCTAGAATAGCCAAATGATGTCTCTTGTATGCTTGTCAATGTCCCTCACGATCAAAGCTGTTTCTCGTGTAGAAATAAAATAAGCAAAGTTTTTATTTTGCCCAGTGCAAAAAAGCATCTAACATCTGCTGTGGAGCCCATGATGTACATATGGTTTTTCCTGACTGTTAACTTCTCTTGGAGAGTATTCAGCTTGTGTTCTAGAGTCTCTCTCTTTGTTTTTTTTCCTGTTTGTCTGGTCGCTGTTACTACCATCCATTGGTGAGCTCTCCCTTAATATCTACAGGCTCTACTCTTGTATTTGGTCATTTGCTAATTGACTGCTCCCTTTACTTAAGGAAAAAAGGGTTCACTGTGTCATCAGCTAAAATGTTTGCAGTCAGCAAGTGTAGGCTGCAGTTGGTTGGGTTTTATGTGTTTTCCATTAAACTTGATCCAGTAATAGTCATTGATAGTAACTCTCCTTTTACTCAGTGAGATTTGAGCAAGATACATATCATATGTTAAAAACAAAGTTCCCTGAAAAATTGCACAGAGTGTTTTCTGGTTGGAACCTTCCCTCTAATTCATTCTTCCCAAATCCTTTTGTGGGCTATTGATAAACATCAAGAGTGTCTGAGGGCATGGGGAAAGATTTTCAAAAGCATTTAAGGTATTTAGGAACAGAAGTCCCATTGACTTTCAGTGTAGCCTGTGCACCTAAATCCCAAAGGCACTTTAGAAAATCCCACCCATGATGCATTGCTGGAAATATCAGAAATGTTCATGTTGTGTTTGTGGTTATAGTGTTTCTAGTTCAATGTAGAGTTATATTCTGAAATTTCAATTATTACTTCTGCAGACATACATAAGGCAAGTTTTAGCTCTAGTGCATTACAGTACTATATTTCTCTTTCTCCCTGAAGTCTCCTGCCCCTTTCTTTCTGCAAAATGACTCCTGCTAAATAAAATTGTTCAGCGAGACATTACAACTTCTGCTGTATATGTAAAAACTGCCACTTCATGTTTCTGCGAAATAAAAGCCATGGGGATGGCATTGACTGTTATATGGTGCCCAAATGCCCTGTAAATTAGGGGACTGAATGGAAAGCAAATGATCAAGTTAACATAGAGAACTTTTCTGCAATTTACTCCTTTGTTTGTCCTGATTTTTTTCCCTCCTTGTGTCATGTCTGACTGTTATTAGTTTTCATATGTAGGAATAGTGGTTTTTCTAAATTTAACTTTCATGTACTTCAAGCTTTGTGGTATTGATTTTTCTCATTTTACCTTCTCTGAATTTCCTGACAGAAGTCCTGGAGGGGATTTGGGAGCTAAAAAGAAAAAAAAGAAACAGAAGAGAAAAAAGGAGAAACCAAACTCCGGTGGCACCAAATCAGATTCTGCATCTGACTCCCAGGAGATTAAAATTCAACAGCCTTCAAAAGTGAGAGCCTTGTTTTATTTTAACTTCTGTGGTTTCCTGTGAAAGTGGGTAGTGCTGCCTTAACACTCATTTGAATCGGGCATGGGTAGTTTGGGTTATTGTCATGATTAGAAACGAAAGGACAAGGAACTATATGAGAAGGTGAATATGTTCAGTGGTTGGCAGCCTTTAAAAAGCTGCCTTTGGTATGCTGGTGATTACCAGGGAGATGTGTTCTGTGGAGGGAGGAGGGGACAGCTTTTTCAGTCGGTTAACATTCAGGTTGGTGGTGGCCTTGTAGCAGAGAATTTTAATCTGCACTTGTAATGTTTTAGTAGCATATTTTGTGTTTGATAAATTGCCTCTAATTTAGCCTCATTCTAACTTGTCCGGATTTATACCCAATTTTTTGAACAGTACAGTGCCATCTGGTAGTGGATTTCAGAGCAGGGAGGCAAGTCTATGCTGACTGCTGCACTTTGAATTGGATCTGTCTTCAGCAGCTGCTGCTGAAGAGGTTGTGGAATCTCCATAATTGGAGATTTTTAAGAGCAGGTTAGACAAACACCTGTCAGGGATGGTCTAGATAATAATTAGTCCTGCCATGAATGCAGGGGACTGGACTAAATGACCTCTCGAGGTGTCTTCCAGTCTTATGATTCTATGATTTTATTTTTGAGAGGAAATACCAAACAAAAGGTCTGAGGAAACTTCTGTGTCATGGGCATCCACACTTTGATAATGCAAGCCTCAGGTGTGGAAACAAGCAGCCTGTTGCCTTGAAGTCCACACCTAATTAGCGTAAAATGGAGCAAGTTGCACTTGTCCTCTTTAGTACTGAGATACTGTCTGGGGAGGCTCCAGATCCATCCAGATCTGTGCCCGGGGCCCAATTTGGGGGCCCCCAGCAGGAGCCCGTAACTTGGGTAGAAGTGTGGGGGCCACCGGTGCTGTAACTGTGGCCCTGCCCCCTGCTCCTCCTCTTCCCCCGGGGCACTGCCCCTGGCCAGGCCGAAAGCCAGTGCTGGACAGTGGTAGGAGCCTTCCAGGGAGCCTGGGCCGCTGTAGGGGGAACCCTGGATCCTCCGCCTGCTCTGTGTCGGGCCCAGGGTACCCAAGAGCAGCTCCCAATCCGTGTCCCCACCCTCCAGGGCACGCTGCTGCCGGTGGGACCCAGAGGAAGAGACTCTGGTCTGGCCTCCTGCCCCCTCCCTTCCCAATGTCAGGCTGCTCCTGTTGCTTTCCTCCTGCTTCCGGTGGCAGGTTGCCCCTGCAGACACCTGGGCTTTGAGCCCAAGGCAGCAATCATGTGTGGCACTGCTCCTCCTATTGCCTCTGGCCCAAGGCTTGCAGTTTGGGGGGGCAGTGCCCTCCTGCCCTTCCCAAACTGCGCCCATGCCGCTGCCATGCCACGCCTGCCCGAGGCTACTATGCCGATGTTAAAAAGTGGGCAAGCATGGCCCTCCCATTTTTAAAAAGTTCCCAGTTCTGGCACTCCTAGGCCCCCATGGTATGGGGCACCAAATGTTCTTTGTGCCCAAGGCCCCAATACATCTTAATCCGCCTCTGATGTGATGGTCCATTTTCACCTGAAAGTCTTCTGCTTTAAATCAGAATGTCCCATCACACAATGGGATATGTATCCTCCAGACGCTCTGTGTTAAATATGATATTGGCTGTGAGGCACATTTGGGCTATCGACCATGCTTTGACCACCTTATTCTAAGTAAACAGGGAAAAACATGACTCTTAAAAATATGTGGCTTCAATTAAGAATTCCAAGTGATACAACTTAGAAACCTTACGCTGAGGAGTGAGCTTCATAGCACGACCATTGATTGTGCCCAAGTAGGGAGGTTGTCTCATCTGATTAATGCAGAGAAACTCATCCTCATGCCATTAGTCACCCTGTAAGATCTGTCAAGTGTAATAGTGTAAGCTGTTTATTTCAGGGGAGAAATTGTGTTCTGTTTTGCTGGCATGCTGATACATTATGTATTATCCACTCTCTAGGGCAGTGGTTCTCAAACTCTGGGTCGGGACCCCAAAGTGGGTCCCCACCCCATTTTAATGGGGTTGCCAGGTCTGGCTTAGACTTTCTGGGGCCCAGAGCTGAAGCCTGGGGCTGAGCTGAAGCCCGGGACCAAGCTGAAGCCTAAGGCCCACTTTCCGGGCCAAAGCCCACTGACTGGGGCTGAAGCCCTTGGGCTCAGGCTTCAGTTCCCCCTTCTGGGGTCATGTAGTAATTTGTATTCTTATAAGGGGGTCGTGGTGCAATGAAGTTTGAGAACCCCTGATCTAGGGCTTTTTCAGTGTCACCTCCAGTGCTATGTGTGTACTGCTTTTGCATTAGGTCACGTTTTTAAATGTGTAGCAAGAACATACAGTCTGACCAAGAGTGATCACTTTTTAGACTTCTCATGCTCTTTAATTTTGCTTTTCTTTAAAGAATATGGGCTATTTGGCATGGATCTGCAATATAATAGACAGTAAACAGATTTGAAGTTAGTTGCTTATAGTAAGGTCAGCTAAAAGGATGTTAGAATTTTTACTACCTTTCTGAAGTAAAGATGTAGTTCTTTTTTATTATGTTTTGAACTGTGTATTTTAGAATACATAAAGTTTTAAATCCCTTTTTGATGAATTACAATAATGTATAGAGTTTTTTCCCTCAAGAAGGAGAATCTCTAGCCAATCATTAATACTCCTATTTTGGTAAGTCTGGCCAGCCGTTAATTTTTCAGCTACTCCAAGCAGGGTTTAATGGTTGTGTTAATGTGAAAATGCTTTATTTTTTCTCGTTCAGTTGACTCTTCCAGGAGCATCTTCCTTTAAAACTATTTTAAGTACATTTCAGTGCATACAAAATATTTTTTAAATGTCAACTAAGTAAAAATTGCTCTCTACCTCAAATGAGGAAATGGATACCACAGAAGTAACTGAAAGATTTAACACTTTTTATAATAAAATGATATTGGGGAGAGTAATCTGATTCAAAACCAGGGAGTATGAGTTGTCATTGACACTGTAACCCATGGATCAGAATTCGTTTGTTAAACTATAAAATAAAGATTCTGTAAATTCATTAATCTTGGCAGCCTCACTTTTAGGATGTCAGGAAGTAGTTGGCCTTTGACCTCATGTTACATAGATTCTCGTTCCACTTTCTAGGGAAACTAACTTTAATCAGAATAGCCAGATGCTAGGTATCCATCAAATCTGTAGCACCATGTTTCACAAATTGGTTTATATCAGCAGCAAACACAGTTAAGCCCTGTGTATGATGGCCAGGGAAAGTGGATAATTGCCTTTCTGCCAAGAATTATGTTTGCTCACTATTCACCAGAGAACTGGATGGATCATGCAAAGTGCTGATGAATACCCTCAACTTTTCTTGAAGTTCATGGGGATTGGGGGTGCTCAGCACTTGCAGTTTTGTATGCACTCTTTTTCTGGCAAATGTAACAGGGTCACAATATACTGCAGGTGCGATATACACACCTCTGTCATATGTTGTTTACTTACGCTCACTGAAACACCTGATGATATGATGGTCACCACAGGCACAAAGCCTCACTAATTCCACTATGTTTGTAGCCATTTTTATTGTAGCTCACATGTGAGATTTTATTTTTATTTAAATATATATGCTAATAAAAAGCCCCTCTCCAAACCTCTAGTGATTAAAACAAGAGGCCTTAATTTCAGATTCAAATACAGGTACCCAGTTCACTTGCCTTTGCATTCACCAGCTCTGTTCCTGTCCACACAAGTACTAAGTAAATGGAGCTTTTCTAACTAGATTTCTGAGCTGTTTTGGACTGTCAAGCTGGTCAAGTGCTAAGCAATATTAATTTTTCTTTACTAGTCATGGAAAATGTGTGTTTCTCCTTATTTGTGATTCTTGAGTTTTATAAATTATACTGTGACCTTTGGCATTTGTTTCACTCTTAAGTGAAGGGAGTTTGCAGGTATTTTAACTGAGATGGGTATTGTGTGTCTTTCCTCGAAGATAAACATACAGGATCATCTGAGAGTGCTGTTGGGTGTAGGTGAGGGTGGGGGCTGAAGGTGGATGATGAGGTGGGACAGCGATGTAAGCAGCTTCAGCTGTCAGAAGACCACAGGAATACAAGACTTCTGAGTCTCGTATGACTTTTTCCTCTTTTGTCTGACACATTTGACCTTTTGAACATTTTGATGCAGGTGGGTTCCCAGCAGTAATGATTGGCAGTAGTAACATGTTTGAGGCTGGCAACGTTTAGGTGCCCAACTCACATTGGTTTTCTATTGAAGGTGGGTGCCTAACTCCCATAGGTGCGTTTGAAATTTTCTGCCTGAAAATAAATGTGAATAAGCTTTGAATATCAGTACATGCAGGTTCTTGAATTCAGTACATTCTTTATGTAAGGAATAATGCATAGCAAGGCATGTGGTCATGATATAACTACTCATCTCAGGCATGTAATGAAGCTGATGGCCATTTCTAGGATCTGAGAAGTACCATTATCTTAGAACTGTGATGTTTTTTCACTTACAGGAAGGTACTGCTGTCATTTTTAACTTGGAAAAATGTTTAGGTTAAGTAATTGTGTCAGATGGTTGGTGTCCCATAATCACAGGGGGATAAACTGCAGTTACTCAGATTTCTCCTTCCATTCTCCCTGTTTTATAAATGCATTAATAAATATTCCAGTGAACTTTAAAAGTTTTTAAAGGACCAGAGATACAGATGGCTTCAATTTTAATATACTACTTAAAAATTGCAGATTAACATGCAAGGGTTGCAACATCGTCTACATTTAAAAATTAGACTTCAGGTGAAACTAGTAAAACCAAAATAACTCCTCTCCCCCCTAGCATTGTATTAGTTTTTTGTGACCTAAAGTGTACATATAGCACTTCCCTGTTCACTCTCACTGTGCCTGCCTTCGCTGTTCTCATGAGCAAACAGGGTGTTGACATTTACAGGAATCCTATTCTGCTAGGCATTTGTATTTGTGAATACATGAATACAAAGACAGCTACAGCCAAGGGGGACTTGAAGACAGACTGAGATTATTGAGCTACCGGCATGGACCATGGCTTTTAAGAGCAAATAATAGAATTTATGTAGGGCTAACAGCAATTCTGAATAGGTCTAATCAGTACAATCTAGATTATGTATGACAGAAGCGAAGACATTGCTGCCAGTTTTCCCCAAAATCAGAAAACTCTTTCCTGTCCTGTAGATAATGAGAATTAAGTTTCCGAGTTCTGAACTGATCTTGCATAACTACTTAGGTGAAGCTCTGACTGGTTTTAGTTGGAGATTTGCCTAAGTAAAATATGTGGTGGATCTGGCAATATTTCATTTCACTGGGACTTTGGGACTCTTGGGGTATGTCTGCATTGCAAAAAAAACAAAAAACCTGCAGCACCAAGTCTCAGACCCAGGCATAATTTTTGCAGCTCTTTTCTACACCCTTTCCAACTTTTCAACCTCCTTTTTAAAATATGGGCACCAGAACTACATGCAGTTTTGTATTATCAGTCTCACCAGTGCTGTAAACAGAGGTAATATAACCTCCCTATCCTTACTTACTAGTTCCTAGTGTTTATAGACCCAAGGATTACATTAGCCCTTTTTGTACAGTATCACACTGGGAGCTCATGTTAAGTTGCATGTCCACTGTGACCTCTAAATCCTTTTCAGAGTCACAATTTTCTGTGATACAGTTCCCCCTTCCCCATTCTGTAGGTATGGTCTGCATTCCTTGTTCCTAGATGTATAACTTTGCATTTGGCTATATTCAAAGGGTTTGGCTACACTTGCAAGTTAGAGCACATGAAAGCCTCCCTGAGTGCCCTAACTCCCAATGTGTCCACACTAGCAAGGCACGTAGAGCGCCTGGACTCTGCAACTGGAGCGCTCCTGGTAATCCACCTCCAAGACAAGCATAAAGCTTGCTGTGCCCTGGCTGAAACGCCCGGACGTCAGTGTGAATGAGGTGTTGCATTACTGCGCTGCGATTGGCCTCCGGAAATGTCCCATAATCCCCTGAAGTCAAGTGGCCACATTGTTTTGAGGGGCGGGGGGATGTCCTGCTGCTGTCTTAACTTACAAGACAGCATGCTGACGTGCTCTCAGCCCCCCAGAAACCCACTCTCTCTCCCCCCACATACACACAACATGCTCCCTGTCACACTCCACCCCCCCACTCCCATTTGAAAAGCACTTTGCAGCCACTTACACACTGGGATAGCTACTACAATGCACTGCTCTTTGTGGCGTTGCAAGAGCTGCTAATGTGGCCACGCCAGTGCAGCGTTTTCCCTGCTGCGGTCTCCGAAGGCTGGTTTAACTCCCAGCGCTCTACATCTGCAAGTGTAGCCATGCCCGTAGATTCCAACACCAGAAGGGACCATTGTGATCATGTAGTCTGACCTCTTGTGTAACACAAGGCCATAGAACTCCCTGAAAATAATTACTATTAATATTAAAAATGTGTTTTGTCCAATTTACAGAGAAAACTGGAGCACTTGGTATGACTGCCCTATCCTCATCATTATTTACCACTCCACCAATCTATGCATTGCCCACAAGTATTAATCAGCAGTGATTTTTACATTTACTTCCAGATCATTGACGAAAATGTTGAATAGGAAAGTATAAAACCCCTATAACTGGATAATTAAGCAATAACATGCCTGTGGGGTGAGTTTCTTCCTAACCCCAGGCAGCTAATGATTAGGTTATATCTTAAAGTTTGAGTCAGTCTGTGTTTGTAAATATTTTTGAATGCTCTGGTCTCTCATTTGTAGTATGAATTAATTCTGTAAACAACTATGTGACGTGGAAAATATCTTGTTTAATATCCTATTGGTGCAAATACATACAGGGAAGGGCATGTGTGCATGAAACTCAGTTTTCAAACTCTCTGAATTGACAGAATATTGTCAGTTCCATCTGGGAACTTTTGTACAGCACAGACATTTTCCCAGCAGTTGCTGTCTAGGCATATATGTAGCAATCCTTACACAGCTTGCCTTGCTTTCTGAAATGTCATCTTTGCATTTTGCCTCTCTAACCTACAAACAGTGTGTCTATCGTTGTACTCTGTGTCTGTTGCAGGCTCCAATGTGAAATTAACTTTGTAGTCTTTTATTTTTCAGTCTGCAGTATGTGCGAACACATAGAAACAAAGCAGCAGGAGGAAATATCATAGAACACAGACAAGGAGCATGGCAAAAGGCAGTCTTTTTCCCCTTCCCCCCCAACAGACAAATGGAGAGCCACAAAGAACTAATACATGTGTGAGCAAAGGCAAAAAAACAAAAATATCTGTTTTGAAGTGTAAACGTAAAGTATAGTATGTATATTCTGTATTGGTAATTCCACTCTATGGTCTACATCTTTGTTCTGTCTTCACTTGCCAAGCAAAATTGGACATAGTCTCTTTGCTGTAAGTAAGCCCTGTCCATGTTCTAGTCCAGGATGGTCTTTGTCTTAATCTGTTTGTCTTAAAGTATTATCAATGTTTGTTCTAATCACAGACATTTCCACAGCTGTTTTCTGTGTTTTAAAATGTCAGACTTGAGGATAATGGCATTTGAACAACTATCTAGATAGTAAGTAGTTAGAGGCCTTTTCTAAATGATGGAACACCTTAAATTGAATAGTCAGGTAACTGAACTTACGATTATAGCTGCCTTGTGGTAGCCCTCTTCCAATTTTGGCCCATTTATTCCATCAGTGATGGGTGGCTACTTGGATTTTGGATAATGCATAAACTTCCCCCTGGTAACAGTCTTGCCAAAAAAAGCCATTACGGATCAAAAGGAAGTGTGATATCAATATTCTTTAAAATGTCTCTGGTTCCCTATTCTTTCCAACTAGTCCCTCATCTGTTCAGCGTATCTGCACGTGTAACAGAATGAACTTCCTCCACAACTCCTCCTGTGACGTAAGAGAGGACTCTAGGCACTGACAAAGCTTCACTTTATGCAGAAAAGGCCACCAGCTCCCTCTATACATCAGATAAATTTCCCTTGGATCACATAAAATTGTACATTTTGTTTTATTCTTTCAGTCTTTGTGCCATTCCTCCAGAGGGTTTAGCCAGTCCCTCTTAACTGCAGGAACTCCCTCTAAATTGAGAAAGCAAATATTGCTTTCCAGCTTACATGTGTTTCTTCAGAAAATTTTCCTCCTCTTTTTGGAGAAATAAAAAGGAACTGAAAACAAATTTCATACCACATACCTATCTCTGAATTAGTTGCAAGGAATGAAGAACCCTTCTCCCTCAGGAAGAAGGACCATCATCCATAGACTAGTCATGGTTAACGTCAGAATGATATATACCTTTTCCCCTTCTCTTCTGTATTATGTGGACAGATGCCTTATTTATAATGGTCATTTGTTATTGGCATAGAAGTAGAATAATATTTTGATCCCCTATTCACAAGCTGGCTAGCCTGTCAAGAGGAGTTGGGCTCAGCCTTGCCTGTGACTTTAGCAGGTAACCCCCCGCTGATCCTGATCTGGTAGCTCAATTACAATTAGAGATCTAAGCTGTGAAAGGCTCAGAGAGAACTACACAGAGAGGGATGAGAACTCAGTGAAAGAAGAAACCCAGGAGAGAGGATCCTGGGGAACCCCCTCTTTCTGGAAAGGGCCTAATGAAGGCAGGCTGGAGAAAACCATGAGGAGCAGGTTAGATTCTTGTGAGAGGCCCTGAGATAGAGTTTGTAAGAAGCAGGGAAGACCCTGAAAGAAGCTGCTAGAGTAGGAAGGGAAGCAGAGGGGAAGGGCTAGGAAGAAGGGCTTCCAGGTGAAGAGACCTGGGAGGCAGTGCTCAGCCAAAGGAGCAAAGAAAGAAATCTGCAGTCCCCAGGAGTACGGGTGAAGAACAGGGAACTTCAGTGAAGCCTGAGAGGAGCAGGAGGATCTTTTGCTTGGATAATGGTGTATATTCTGTAGTTGGACTTTATTACCCCATAATGGGACAGAACTGAACTTAAGAGATCACCTGGCCAGAGAGCTAGGCCATCACAAGGCTAAAGCAGTGGTTAAGAGGAGGCCGCCACTGCACACAGTAGCAGTTTCTGATACCAAAGGGGTGCTACAGTGGTGAGTGGAACTGCTTACACTGCTAAAATTAAAAATATTCAAAATACTAATATTGACACATCAGAATTAATATTTGATTAGTCCATGTACTGGTAAGCATTAAAAATCTCTCTACTTCCTTAGAATCCTTCATACTAGACCAATGGGAACTATATGTATTGATTTTTAGTTGAGAACACTGACCTGTGTCACCATGATTTGGATCTAGAAATAGGCTATTTTTTTTTCTTGCTGTAACAGTGTTGACATAACGGGGTGAACCAAAGCCCATAAGTAAATAAATGTTAATGCACTGACCTCCCAGGCCAGAGAACAGTTTTATTAATATGTTCATAGTATTATATTTATAGGGAAATCTTGCAATACTTTAGTTAACTAGAGAAACTGCATAATGTTTAGAGAATAAAAATATATATTAAATGATAAGACATGCAGACTTCTTTGAAGTTGAAAGTTCTTAAACTACATGCAGTAGATCTGCCTTTGAGATGGATGGTACTGAAGCCTGCTGCTTGTCCATATTAGTTGTAGTTTGTGGTGTTTTCTCTAGATGAGTCCTAGAAAGGAAGTGAAATAATCAAAGGATGACAAATTAATATGGAACTGAGAAGCAGGGAGCTTGTTTATTCAACAGTTGGGATAGAACACTTTAAATAATATATGTAATATAATGTAGTCTAAAGAATGTATCTGTTGCTTTGGAGAAAACCTAGGGTGAAATCCTGGACTCCTGAAGTTGATGGCAAAACTCCCAAATCTGCTCCAGGATGGGACTTTTCTTAAGAAACAAAAATAGAAATATCCCTTCAGATTTATGACTCACTGTGCCTATCACTGGTTTGCAGTCTGTATACACTGCACAGGCAAAATTCTTATTGAAGCTGTGGGTGCTCAGCTTTATCTCTGAAATGAGGGTTTATATGCCTACCTTTAGCCACCAAAGTTGGGAAAGTTTAGCCCTAACTTTTAGGCTGTCTGGGTGGGGAGATGGTTCTGTAAAACTCTCTTTCCTCTTTAAGTAGAATTTTAGCTTATTTTATCTTTACTCTTAAATGCTCTCTTCATTTTGAAACTTTGCTAACATCTGCAAAACAACATTAGCTGTAGCACTTGGCAGAATGGACTTATAACATGCATTTTCTGTACACTGAAAAGTAAAGCAAGAATTATTAAAAACAACATCTGATAGAACTTCAGTAAACATTGCAATATGTAGCAAAATAGCATAACAAATATGGAATAGTGCTGACTTTTTAAAGTGATGTTTTACAGTATGTATTTTATACATCTATATCTATATATACTTTAACTACCCTTATGTGCATTACTAATAACACCTTAGATTGTTAAACCTGAAGGAATTTTAAAAGTCATCTTTGCTTTTTACTCTGTTTTACCATTTCAGCTTTGTTCAGATGGAGCAGTGGGGAAAAAAGAATGGTTAGCTTCACGCTGTGGTCCTCCTACAGTAGCGTAATGATGCAGTATTTGTGTTACAAACACTGCAAGTTCATTATTAAATGTAAACAAACTATTTTGAGGAAGTTTAAAAATAATTAAACTACTTTTAAAACAGTGGAAGTTTATAAAACTGTTTTTCCCCTAACAAAACCTACATGTTGGGCCTGAACTCCCTGGCAGTGCCTTGCTTAAGGTGGGAGCAAATATACAAAATACTATCAAAATATCGTTGAAGCAAGTGACGTGAATATGGTGTATGCACTACTTTTTCAGTGTGCATGTAGTAAACAAGCCTCTCTCCCCTATTGTCCCTCTGTACAGAATCCAGCCATTCCAATGCAGAAGCTGCAAGACATTCAGAGAGCTATGGAGCTGCTGTCTGCATGCCAGGGACCAGCAAAGAACATTGATGAAGCGACCAAACGTAAATACCAGTTTTGGGATACGCAACCTGTACCCAAACTTAGTAAGTTTAACTGAGCCTATGTACAAAATTGACCTTAACAGTAGCTAAAAGGAGCATGTTGACATTTTACTGAGTGTTCTGTAACACAGATATAAATTGGACTGCTTGGATATATTCTTTATCAAAATGTGTTAGGATTCAGTAGTCACTTCTGTTCTTTGCCGTCTGAAAATTACTGATAAACTACTGAGGTGGGTGGTTTGGGGGAAAAAAAGGTATGTCATGAAATGAAATATCAGAATGAGTTTCATGTATGAAAACAGGAAATGTGCTATTACAATGATCCCACTTGGGCTAACTGGGGTTTGAACGTGAGAACTACAGGGAAGAAAGGTCTCTACCACTTCAGTGAAAGGGATAACTTTATTAGTTGGTAGCAGTAGTAGACTTTTAAACTGTTATGAGCCAGGTGTCCGAGAGGAACAAAAACCCACACTATGCTGGTGTGAGATGCACTGTTTTTGCATAAATTGATGCTAATTACACATCTCTCCCATGCATAACTATTTTTGTTCCTATTTGTTCACCCGCTTCCTCCACTGCATACAATTCATGCATTCCTTCAGTGCATACATTTCTTATCCGTAGTCCATCCTATATATGACAGTGTTTCCCTTCCTCATGGTTTTGGAGACAGTCTGAGTGAAGACTTCTTTAAACTGATCCAGTGTCTGTCTTCTGCACAGGTATTGCCTATCTCCAGCACCCACTCAATGCTGCCGTGGGTGAGTGCAGTTGCTGACTCCTCCACCCTTGGAGGAAAGCCCTATTTCATTAGTCTCCTGTAAGACAATACTGGTAATACCAGGAACTCTTCAGTGGCAGGGAAGCTTGGGGACCTTGCAAGTGAAGCAGTCCCTACCATCTCTTTCAGCAGTGGTTTCCACTGACTATTTTCCTGCTCTTGAGCCTGGTTCCCCATTCCAGCACTCTTGAGGGATTGAACTGCACCACCTCAGCACCTCTCCAGCCAGATCCCCTCCAGGCAGCAGTGCAGTAAGTTAATGTCACCAGTCCTGGCTACCAGGCTCCCACAGGCATGGAGTGGAAGCCCAGCAAAAAGGTTAGTGCCTGAGGCAGGAAGGGTTTTTCTCTAACCCCTATGCCACAGGTTAAATGAGTTCTCCTCACACACTGTTCTCCCTCTTTCCCAATAGTTCATTATTTCAATAGCCTTGTTATTTTGACTGGTATTTTGACCCTTTTCTCCTTCCGAATGGCATGATGCAGAAGACCCCTCTTAAAATTACTACTTATTGTAACACTTAGGGGTTCAACCCAGACCAGTAAGGGGTTGTATCACTGCCTGCCCTGCAACTCTGCATGCCTTAAATGCTATGCTGCTGTGTGTCAGAGTCCTGACACCACCAGCCAGCCTTACAAGCATGCAGGTCACACCCTGGCTTCTGCCACCCACTTACTTTTTTGCAGAGTGAACCCAACATCCTTCCAGTCCTAAATTTCTCCAAAACTGTCAGCCAGCTGGACAATCTGCAGAGGTTCCCAGAATTGTGAGTTCTTCTTCAAGCGCTTGCTCATGTCAATTCCATTCTAGGTGCACGCGCGTCCATGTGCACGGTCATTGGAGATATTTGCCTTAGCGGTATCCATAGGGCCAGCTGTGGCATCCCCTTGAATGCCACACTCATGCATCGGTATATCGGGCACTGCTGGCCCTATGCCCTCTCAGTTCCTTCTTACCACTTGTGGTGTTTAGTTGGAGTGCCTCTCCTTGAATAGCAAGGTCTAGAGGTTTCGTCTCTTCTGACTTTGAGACTTAGGGCCTTGTAAATAGTTTGTTTATTGTAGTTAGTGGTAAGTAGTTTTTAAGTGTAGTTAGAAGTTAGAGTGCCAGAGGGGACTTTGCCCCAGGCAGGGCATGCCTCGGTCTCCGGGGTTTATGCTCTGTGCGGACTATAACAGGCCTATGCCTATAAGTGACCCCCACAGTAGCTGCCTCAAGTGCTTGGGAGAATCACAAGTGCACAACAAGTGTTGTATTTGTAAAAATTTTCAACCCAGGACTCAGAAAGAATGGGATATTAGTTTGCAGGCTTTCCTCATGGAGGCTGCCCTCTATCTGGCTTCCAAGCCGTCCCGCCAAGACTCGCCTAGTACTTCAGCCTCGCTGCACAGCGCACCCCTGGCACCGATGCCCAAAAAGAAAACAAAATGTACACAGACTAAAAGGACTCAAATATTTGAATCTTTTATCTAGCACCATGTCTGAATTCGGAGGCCTTGGATCCTAGGAAGCATGGAAGACCTTTCTTCTTTGGGATAACATCTCCCTCATAAACCTAAACAGAATTTTCTAGACTTCTTACACTGAATGAGTCTCCTTCCGAAACTGAGTTTTTAGGATCTCTCATCACAGACTGCGATCCACATTTGGAGAAGGAACCAAGCACCTCTCTTCTCCCTGCTGCTGCACCCAGGAAAAATTAATCCAACAGAAACTAGAAGTGGCAAGAGGCCACATCACCATCCTTTAGGATTCCCACTCCTCTGTGGGGCCACCTCTGGCATACCAGGGGTGCCTCATCCCTTAAGAAGGGCAAAATCTCCCAGAATCGCATGACTTAAGAAGACATTTTAACTCCAGTAAAATGGATGTGTTAAATTGACCTGGTCCACGCTACCATAGAAATTGAAGAATTTGTTTGCCCTCAGACTAAGAAAAATCTACTCAGGATGAAGCATCATAACATCTGAGTCCTTTGAGAAAATAGTCTACTCCACATGGACTCATGGTGGTCACAAACATCTAAGTAGCAGAGCATCAAAAAACACTGCACTAAAGCAAAGCTGACAAACTCTTTCCTGTCCTCAAGCTCAGTTCCTCCTTTCTGGTGCTTAACTCTAGATGGTTGTGAGCAAAAAAAAATTTACTGTTAAGAAAATAAGGCTTTGAATTAGTCTCCAATGGCCTCTGAGCCTCTTGGCCCCAATAACCACAGTCCAAACACCTGCTCTCATGGTCTGCTCAAGTTGTGCACTCCAAAAATGGGAAGTTAAGGAGAGAATCAGGAAAGGTGAAGAAACACCCAGGAACTCTTTTATTTATGATTATCCATGTGACAATACAAAACTCACTGCACTTTCCAAGTTAAACTAATAGCTTACTTAGGGTGCTGGTTATAGGCCTTGTCTACACTACAGAATTAGGTTGATGTAAGGCAGCTTATGTTGACCTAACACTGTAGTTGTTTACACTATAATAGTGTTCCCACCAATGTCAGTCGCCCACTACATCGACCTAATAACTCCACCTCTGCAAAAGGCGTCACGCTTAGGTCAATGTAGTTAGGGTGATGCAGTATCTATGTAGACGCTGCATTACTGATATCGCCTGTTGTCTGTAAGACCTGCATGGGACTGACAGCCCGGAGTCCTGCTGCTGCCTCCCAGTGAAGGATTGAGAAGGCTCTTCTCCCTGGCCTCTCCCCCTCACTGGGAGGCAGCCGGGCCTGGGCTCACCTCCCCTCCTGGCAGGACTCTGGACTGTCAGCCATGGTGGTGGGGAGGCTCCAGCTGTCAATGCCCCACTTCACTCAGTGGAAGCGCAAATGGTGATGATGCATACCGCCGACAGAAGGAGCTAGTGTGGACATGGAAAAACTACAATAATTACTGTGGTGGCTCTGTGTCGACATAACTTTGGTCAACTTAATTCTGTAGTGTAGACAAGTCCATAGACTTCATCCCCAAAGTGCTGTTTGATGGCTCCAAGTAGCGTTCTATGTAAAGCTCTCCAGCATTCTTGAGAACTTAACAAAATAGTGTCACACATTGTTCCCCAAGGGACTCTAAATCCAGCCTTTGGAATTTTAGCCATCTTTTCAGAACACCTCCAACTACTAGTCCTTTTACTCTACATGCGCCACGGGAATGTATTTTGCTAGGCAGCAGTTAGTGAGGTCATACCTTGACCGTCCTTCAGCACCAGCTGAGAGATGAGAGCTTGCTGGTCCTGTCACTCACCAGTCTAGGAGGATGAGGAAAAAAATGTGTGGGCAACTACCAACAAATAGAATCTAGAAGAGATTCTGAACGGCTGCTTAATAGAAATGGGGTTTGTAGAATATGAGTGGTCTTTGAATATTCTGTTAAGCAGCCTGTCTGAATCATTTCTACTTCCTATTTGTGAGAAGTGGAAATAGCCTACACCTTTACATTTTTCAGCTTCCTCCTGAGTTGCTGAGTGAGTGGACTGGGGAAGGAAGCTCTTTCTTCAATGTGTTGAAGATTATGACTTCAGATAGAAGCATTTGGTCTTTCTGCTTCAAGAAATAGTTGCAGGAATCTTTGCGTTCATAAACTTCAAAATTTTCCCTCCTTGTACGAGACTGCCAGCAGCAGTCCTATAGGTAGTATACCATAATGGATCAAGACTATTATTTTGTAGCAATGGTAGCTGGAGGGTTCTCTGTACCCAGAGTCTTCATGGAGCTGCTGGTGATTTTGGCTTTCCAACCTGGACAGCAGGCAATACTAACTTACCACTATTGACAGGTTTCAGAGTAGTAGCCGTGTTCGTCTGTAGCCGCAAAAAGAACAGGAGTATTTGTGGTACCTTAGAGACTAACAAATTTATTAGAGCATAAGCTTTCGTGGGCTATACCCCACTTCATCGGATGCATAGAATGGAACGCATAGATATAGATACATATATACAGATAAGTTGGAAGTTACCATACAAACTGTGAGAGGCTAATTAGTTAAGATGAGCTATTATCAGCAGGACAAAAAAACTTTTGTAGTGATAATCAATCCACACAGGCGGTCTATTTCCTGGACACTACTGTGCTAATAAGTGATGGTCACATAAAACCCTCCCTATATTGGAAACCTACTGACCGCTATACTTACCTACATGCCTCCAGATTCCATCCAGGACACTCCACATGATCCATTGTCTACAGCCAAGCTCTAAGATACAACCGCATTTGCTCCAATCCCTCAGACAGAGACAAACGCCTACAAGATCTCTATCAAGCATTCTTAAAACTACAATACCCACTTGCTAAAGTGAAAAAACAGATTGACAGAGCCAGAAGAGTACCCAGAAGTCACCTACTACAGGACAGGCCCATCAAAGAAAATAACAGAACGCCACTAGCCGTCACCTTCAGCCCCCAACTAAAACCTCTCCAGCATATCATCAAAGATTTACAACCTATCCTGAAAAATGATCCCTCACTCTCACAGATCTTGGGAGACAGGCCAGTCCTCACTTACAGACAGCCCCCCAGCCTGAAGCAAATACTCTCTAGCAACCACACAACAAAAACACTAACCCAGGAACCTATCCTTTCAAAAAAGCCCGATGCCAACTCAATCCACATATTTACTCAAGTGACACAATCATAGGACCTAATCACATTAGCCACGCCATCAGGGGCTCGTTCACCTGCACATCTACCAATGTGATATATGCCATCATTTGCCAGCAATGCCCCTCTGCCATGTACATTGGCCAAACCGGACAGTCTCTATGCAAAAGAATAAATGGACACAAATCTGACATCAGGAATCATAACATTCAAAAACCAGAAGGAGAACACTTCAACCTGTCTGGCCACTCAGTAAAAGATTTAAGGGTAGCAATATTGCAACAGAAAAGCTTCAAAAACAGACTCCAAGGAGAAACTGCTGAGCTTGAATTAATATGCAAACTAGATACCATTAACTTGGGTTTGAATAGAGACTGGGAGCGGCTGGGTCATTACACATATTGAATCTATTTTCTTAAGTTAAGTATCCTCACACCTTCTTGTCAACTGTCTAAATGGGCCTTCTTGATTATCACTACAAAAGTTTTTTCTCCTGCTAATAGCTCATCTTAACTAATTAGCGTCTCACAGTTTGTATGGTAACTTCCAACTTATCTGTATGTGTGTGAAAAATATATATAATCTATCTCTTACTATATGTTCCATTCTTTGCATCCAATGAAGTGGGCTGTAGCCCACGAAAGCTTATGCTCTAATAAATTTGTTTGTCTCTAAGATGCCACAAGTACTCCTGTTCTGTTTACCACTATTGAGCAATCTCCTGGCAGAAGCTCTTTTTGCAAAAGAAGCTGCATAGTGCACCCTACTGGTCATTCAGGTGTATTAATGAGAACTAAGATTGCAATAGTCTTGACATGCTATCAATAATTTGTGCAAACATGATTAACGTGTTCTAATATATTTCCTAATGTTGTTCAGCTTTGGAAGCCTCTTGTGGGGCTGGTTGGCTGCTGTGTAATAGCCGTCCAACAGAGGAAGAGTGAGTGGCTCCTGTTTATATTTTTAAAAGTATCTTTAGTCTACCTGCTTCTGAAGTTGTGAAAAAAGACAAGATTAACCAACAGCGAGTCTAGAACTATAGATGTGACCACAATTTTAATTTAAAATTTACAAATAAAAGTTTTTTCGTTTCATCAGCAGCCATTCTGTAAAATGCCCTGATCCTGCAAACGCTGGTGCATGTGAGTTGTGCCATTGAGTTCATATAAGTCAGTGTTTGCAAGATCAGCACCATAGCTTGTGAATCTCACTGCTGAACTGCAGAACTCCTCCCCAGACATAGCTTTCAGTAGCTGACTAAGTGATACATACATGCTGATAATTTGCTATTCAATTGTGCTCTGTTATGAAATGTTAAGATATAAACTGCAGTAGAATAGCTCTGAGCCTCTGTACAATAGCTCTGCTGAAGTATTAGCTGACTTGAGTGAGTTGTAAAACAGAAAAATAATGTAAGCAAACAAAAGCTTATTTTCAACATTTTAAAAAGGCTTCAGATTCTGATTTCATAATTGTACATTACACCTTGTGTAAAGTGACTTCAAAAATGATTAATTTTAAAATTAGCTAGCAATGTAATTTTTTTCTCCCTTTCTATAACAGATGAGGTTATAACTTCTCATGGTGCAATTGAACCAGATAAGGACAATGTCCGCCTAGAGCCATACTCTTTGCCACAGGGTTTTATGTGGGACACTTTGGACCTGAGCAATGCTGAAGTTGTAAGTAAAACCGTGTGTGTGTACGCACAGTCCTTGATGAAACATTCTGGCTGATATGTGTGAGATAAAATTCTTCCTTTTTTGTTGTGTGTTTTCAGCTAAAGGAACTGTACACGTTATTAAATGAGAATTACGTAGAAGATGATGATAACATGTTTAGGTTTGACTACTCACCTGAGTTTCTTATGTGGTGAGTAGCAATTTCTGCGTTGGATTGCAAAGAAGGGTGTTTTGATCACATTCTTTTGGGCACTAATCTGTGATTGTTTCTGCCACTGATTCTAGGGCACTACGTCCTCCAGGCTGGCTACCCCAGTGGCACTGTGGAGTTAGAGTAACTTCAAACAAAAAACTGGTAGGGTTCATAAGCGCCATCCCTGCACACATTCGGATTTATGACAGGTAAATATAAATAGATAAATATAAAGATAAATAAAAACAAATGATAAATATTGAACTGTCTTTCATGGTGGGGATTGTCTGATTGAAGACCTGAGTGCTAGGCCTCATTGACCATAGAGGGAGAAGAAACCTTACACGGGTCTGAAATTTTTCACAAGGCTTTTGGAAGTTTCCAATTAAAACTAATGGCAAACAAATGTCCACCTCAGAAACATTCTATTGATAGAAGGTGTGGAGAGCTGCTTGATGTTATCTGGCCTATTGGAAAGTGTAAAGTGGATGTTCAGTCAGTTAGACTGGTTACCAGGGCTCTCTCAGTAGGGTTGGAGCACTGGAATAATTAATCAGTGAATATGAGCTGTGGAACCTTTTGATACCTCTTTCCTCCTGCTTTGATTGCTTTCCAGGCTCTTAAATCCAGGCCACAATTCAGGTCATGGTGCGGATCTAAAGGGTATTAAAAGCAATTTCTCCAACCTAGGCATCTTGCCAGATGCAGTACAGAATATTGAATAATTTGTTGTATACTTTGAGGATGCAACTTAAGGCAGCCAGGTTAAAAAATTTGGATCTATATGCTAGGAAGTATGTAAAATACAAAGAGCGTATACCAACACTGGATAAGAAATCTCAATGATTTATCTGAGTCCTTTGTTACATAATTGAGTCCTTCTGTTGAAGACTTTAAAATGAGCGTTATTTATGTTTTTGAGAAGCTATCTTGTATAACCTGAAATTCGACCACCAACATGGAAAATAAAACTATATAAATAAGACTATACTACGTTTTAGTGGGTTTTCTAATTGTTTTGTTATTTAAATTGCTTTTAGTGTGAAGAAAATGGTAGAAATCAATTTTCTTTGTGTCCACAAGAAATTGAGATCTAAACGAGTAGCACCTGTACTGATTCGGGAAATAACCAGAAGAGTAAACCTGGAGGGGATTTTTCAGGCAGTTTACACTGCAGGAGTGGTACTCCCCAAGCCTGTGGCCACATGCAGGTAACCTAGGTGGTATTCATAGTAACATTGCTCCCAAGAATGATCATTTTAAAGAGGATTCCTTGTCATTTTCACAAACTAGCTAATAAAATTGTTCATTTTTCTGCTGTAAACTTCTGGTAAACATTGTGGACTTGATTCTAATGCAGAGGACATGACCAACTTCTTTGTGATGCCTTGGACAAAGACATTTTTTGCAGTAACATGTAGTTCTGTTTGGGGCACTGCCTGCACTGTGCTAGCATTGACAAGGTTGTATACTTAGGTACATACATTTTTCAAGTGACCTATTTCTTGACTGGTGGGGTGAACAGAGTTTCTGGGAATAATATGGTACTACTTTTTAAACACCTTCTGTAGGGTCTGTTCTCTGCAGAAAGGGAGGCTTGTTGTGCATCTTACAGTGATGGGAAAACTGTACTGTCAGAAAAGTTTTGTGTGAAGTTCAGTATAAATTTGTTTGCGTGGAGTGGATTTAATATTGCTTATGCTGCCACAAGTTCAAATCACTGTAGGGTTGGCTCAGCCCTTAATTCTTCTGGTAGATAACCGAGCTCTGTGCAGTTCTCTGAATCTTTGGATTAAATATTAAATGCTGAAATCTTGTTTGCAGTTTATGGACATCAGAAATACCATGAGTCTTTTTCGGGGGAAGAGTAGGTATAGGTTTTTCTATCCCTCACCATAATTTTCCCTCCTTTAATGCTGGGTATCCAAGGATGTTCTATCACAGAGACAGCTGGCAGGAGAAGGCTGTCCCAAAAAACTATTTACACAGACAAGCAGAGGGTCTTGTCCACATAGCAAAATGAGTGTTGTGAAGACAGCCAAGGCTATGACAAGGGTGAAGTACAGTTGCCTTGATTACTAATCTAAATATTAAAAATGTGTGTGGGTACAAACTATGATAGCCAACCATATCATAGTCAGTAACAAATTTAAAAGGTGTAGTGTCAACATTTTATTGGCCTGTTTAGCTACTGCTCAAGCCCCCTATAGATAGCAGTACAGGATTGCTCCTTAGATGCAATTATTTAATTTTGGGAGGCAGGATTGAATGAAATATTTATAAAACATATATTATTAAAATTAGTAATTATATTAACGTATTTTAAATTGTATTTCCAGGTATTGGCATCGATCACTGAACCCCAGAAAATTGGTAGAGGTGAAATTTTCACATTTGAGTAGAAATATGACTTTACAAAGAACAATGAAGCTCTACAGACTTCCCGATGTAAGCAATGTATCTGCCTAGAGAACCCTCGCAGTTATTGTGAGGCCCAAAATACCCTTCCATCTGTCTCTGACAAGGCAAGCTTTTCATTTTGGAAGGAAAGCATTTACATGATGTAAAAACATATTTGTTGGTTGGGAAGGGGATTACAAGAGTGTAGATGAGTTTATTTAGAAATACCAGAGACCTTAAAAAATTCACAAAACTCCCCAAGTAAACTTCAACTCAATCCCATTCAACCACAAACTGAAGAGACACACTTTTTACAATTGTATTCAGTTAATTTTTTATCCAATTAATGTATCATTTTTAATGGAGTAGGAAATTCACAGTTTATGACCTTTCTTACAAAGAAGGCATCCTAAAATGTTGATAAGGCAATGCCGAGAAGCATTTTAACCCAGTTTGCCAGAGAACGTTTTCTCCATACGGTGACCTGCTTCAGCAAATTGTAGCTCAGGAAATGCTATGTACTGTGCATGTCTTTTATTCAGATAAAAATCTGCCCCCCCTTCCCTCCCTTCAAGTTTTTCCATAATGACTTACCTGCCTTTGGACAGCTATGTCCGCTATCGTTGTTTGGTCTGATGTCTCAGATGCTCGTTATCTTTATAGCTTCAACACCATATTAGATGCTCCCCTGCACAGCACAGTCCATTGTTTGTGTCTCAGTACGGAATGCTATCCGTGTGACCCACTTCCCATGCTGCACACACATGCTCTCTCACTTGTATACTGTGCAGTAGTTGGCAGAGCCTAAAATGAATAACTAAATTAATTTAGTTTTTAGGCCCAAAGAACTAAGTCTACCTTTAATCAAATTTGAAATAATTTTTAGATCCTAAAAACTAGTAGATAATTCAGATATAGGGTTATGTTCTGTCTCATAGAGCCAATACAGGAAAAGAAAATTTGCCATCTCTACCTAGTACGATTTAAAGCACAAGGTTCATAAATGAACTGGGTTTATTAGAAAATATACAACTCTTATTCTAACCAATCTTTGCTAATTCATAAGTTACAGACTACAGTAGAAGAAAAATAAAGTATGGGGAAGGGGAAAATAAGCCCCAGAAACACACCTAGGAAGAGAGTAGGACTTGTATGCAGCACTGTACACAATAACTTCTGAGTAAAATTTCCAAAGCACCTAAGTGACAGAAGCACTTAGGAGCCTATGTCTCTCAGAAAGTCAAGAGACCTTAAGATCCTTGTACCTAAAGGTGTATGTCTATGCTGTAATTGGACATCTGATTGCAGCTCAGATAGGCCTAGCACTAGCTTTAATCTAACTAGTGCAGCTAAAATGAGCGATGAAGATGAGGTGGTGGCCTGGACCTCAGCATAGTTAGCAACACAACTCTTGAAAATTCTTGCTGTCTACTCTGAAGATCTATTTGAAATCATATAAGAATATTGTGATTATATTAACAAAATGTTACTCTGAACAAAGCTTCTTGGGTACTTTTCACTTTCCAAGTATATAGTTACTTAATAGGGGACTTTTAAGACAAATTTAACTGAGGAAAAAGTATACCAAAAGGAACGTATCTTGCCAACCTGTTGTTGTTTCAGACATTTGTTTTCATACATTCTTCTGCCTGATCCTGCCAGGAGATCAAAATCCTGGGCTAGAGCTGCTGCTTGACCTGGGATACGCTCAGAGCAGCTTGATTGGGGTAGGAGGCAAGTGGCTTTAAGCCAGAAATTGTTCCCTAGTCCTGGAGTTGGCTGTGTACTGGACTGTTCCCCAGCATGTCCAAACTGCCTCAGGCTATTCTGGCAGCTCAGGATTTCTGGGACTTAAGGATGCCCCAGCCAGGCTTCCTTCCCCCCAGCCACACTCCCTATATGGGCAGCTGCACTAGTTCTACACCACCCAGTGATCCATCTTCCACAAGGGGCATCCTCAGGGATCCGGTAAGCTAGTTTTCTGACTACTTTGCTTGAATTGGGCAAAGCTGTCAGAACCAGCCTGAAAATTGGGGACCCCTGTATTTGACCTTGCCACATTACCATGAAAATGACTAACATGTTAAACAAATTCATTATATGACTTCATTGAATGGTGAAGCAGATAAGCTCTGAAAGAGAATGAACCTTTGTTTAATGAAGAAATATACTGGATAATCAACAAAAATTTGCTGGAGAAAATAAGATTCAGTTGCTTTCCACATATCTAAACGTTAATTACAATATATTAGAAATATTTTTTCTCCATTGTATAAAGTCCCTCTGTAAAATATGTTATTTTCTAAAATATATTTAGCTTAGTAATTCCAGGGTGGCCTTAATTTATATGAGAGGGGCTTTCTCATGAGTAGAAAAATGGTTATGTCTGCATAGAAAATTTAGACAACAAGCTAGTTTGGAGGGGTAAAAGTAGCTGGAAATTTTCATGTTAAATATTTGCTGACCAAATATAAACACACACGAGAAAATGATTTTTACTTGGTATCCAACATATTTTTGTCTTCTGGTCAGTTTCTGATGATCAGGGTTTTTTCTGGGCCCTAAGTAATTTAGAAGAAAAGAAATGATCAAATTAAAAAAGGAACACACAATGTTTGAAGTCTAGGCTACAGGCAACAGTGTCTGATTCCCTGGAGAAATGAAGTAGTATTAGTATGTAAAGCTTGAAGTGCCCCAGACTGTCTCAGTAATTAGAAGGTAGGAAATATTGATTGAAGGCAGTTTGTAAAGTGGCATAATGAATTATAATGCTAGAGTAAAGTAGGCTAATAATGAATATTCTATGGAGTGTACTTTGTAACCTACTTTCACATATTTTGTAAATAAATTCTTCCTTTCAACATCTTTTTTTTTTTTTCTTTTTGTTATAACAAGGCCACAAAGACTTTAGGTTTGAGACCAATGGAACAAAAAGACATTAAAGCAGTGCAAGAACTGATCAACAGTTACTTGAAGCAATTTAATCTTGCTCCTGTAATGGATGAAGAAGAGGTAGCCCACTGGTTCCTGCCTCAGGATCATATTATTGACACCTTTGTAGTTGAGGTAAAAACATTGGTTAACAATGTAAATAAGATGTATGTAAATTCCACCCTTGCCTCCCCAGTAATATTACACAAGTAATTCAGTGTAAGGCTATATTGACATTAGGGTTTTGATGGCATCAAGATAATTACCATGAGAAGCAAGAGGGCTTTCTAGTGCACTCAGAGCCATGATCTATACTTAATCTTGCATTGTAGCATTTGTGGAGCTTGAC
This sequence comes from Eretmochelys imbricata, assembly GCF_965152235.1. Lineage (NCBI taxonomy): Eukaryota > Metazoa > Chordata > Testudines > Cheloniidae > Eretmochelys > Eretmochelys imbricata. Next base: position 227,630,555 of record NC_135573.1, on the reverse strand, counting down.
ATAGTTTCTCCATTTTGCTCTTTATATTAAACAGAGAACAGTAAACATTATTGTACATTCTAATATTCTAATCGCATGATAAGAAAACACTTATTTTTGGAGTCTGTATGGACTGCAGTGGTAATGTAACAAGTTGATTAAATAAGAATTCTAAAACTCTGAAAGTGATGACCATCTGGGAGGCACTCTACATTTTTAAAAATCTTGTTTGCTTTTCACCACCCCTTTTTGGAAGAAAACAATTTGATTACAAGTATTAATATTTGAATCTGCTTTTCCAGAAAGAAAGGAGCTGCTAAAATGACTGACATGAGGAAATGAGAATCTGATTGGGGTCTGATGTCATTCCTTCAGATGTCAAATAGGAACTCCATAGCAGGCCAGCACAAAATTTAAATCCCGCTTAACTGGTTTCAGGTGCACCTATTTATGTGGAGAGTCCCAGTATTGGATAAACCTGCTTCAAATGTAATCTGATACTCAATTTAATAGTTTAAGTTCACACCTCTTGGTGCTATTATTTGTGGGTAAAATTTTAAAAATGACCCATGTAGCTTAGGAACCTACATTCCATTGAAAGCTGCTAGTCACTATATTAAATTTGTTTGCTCGTGCTTAGAAATCCTTTTAGGATGAAAGAAACTACAGAAAAGTTAGATTGCAATTACTTTAAGAAGGCTGCCTTCACACCACAAATGGCCAAAGGCTTTGTTTTGTTTTCAGTTCAAAATGCTGGTACTAAAGACCATAGCAAAATGAAAGGGGAGACCTTAATAAAGCTCATAATCCCTGAATTAACATTTCTAGCATCCTTAATGGTGAACGTGCAGAGTCATTGGAGGTGTTTTCTTAAGGTCCATAATTAATTCACCTCTGTGATACAGAGCTCAGCAGAGACATCCTCATATTTGATATTTGAACTTTACATCAGAGGTCCTTAAAAAAGACATCCCCCTTATCACACTTCAAGTGCCCTTTTGAGCTACTCTGGTGCAATTTGGTATACTCATTCAACGTGAATCACTAGAGCTGATCTAAATATGCTACATATTTTCCACAAAAAAATTGCTGTCAAAAAGCAAAAAAATTCCTTTTTCAAAGAACTGGAAAAATGTTGAGTAAAAAAGACTGAGGGGGGACTGATAAGTCTTCAGATATGTTAAGGGCTGTTACAAAAGAAGACAGTGATCAGTTGTTCAGAGGAAGGTAGGACAAGAAGTAATTGTCTTTACAGCAGGTAATATTTAGATGAGATATTAGAAAAACTTTCTAACTACAAGGGTAGTTCAGTACTGGAACAGATTACCAAGGGAGGTTGTGGAATCCCCATCATTGAAGGTTTTTAAGAACAGGTTAGACAAAAACCTGCAAGGGAAGATCAAGGCCTACTTGGTCGGTCCTGCCTTAGTATGGGGGGGATGGACTAGATGACCTCTCAAGGTCCCCTCCAGCCCTGCCTTTCTGTTTATGAAATTAAGATGTTCCGAGGGCATCAATTCTGTGCATCTGATTATAACCAAGATTTTAACCATTTTTGAAGTTGTGATGAATGCGCTGTATAGAGACCAGTGCTGATAGCCATGCCCACTTGAAGGGTAGGCTTCTGGCAGCTAGTATTTGTAATTTCCCAAAATATCTGCTGCTCAGGGAGGTGGCTAAAACTGTAGCTAATTAATTACAAGTTGATTCTTCATTCAATGACTTTTTTCTTCCCCAGAGTTCAAATGGCATTTTAACTGATTTCCTGAGTTTCTACACATTACCTTCAACAGTTATGCATCATCCTGTACATAAAAGCCTCAAAGCTGCCTATTCCTTCTACAATATTCATACAGAGACTCCTCTCTTGGATCTAATGAATGATGCACTCATTATAGCTAAATTGGTAAGTAACTTACTTTCTCTGTCTACTTTTCTCAGAAAAGTAGGGTAATTAAAAAAAAAATGAAAGGAAGTATTTAATGTGTAACATTCCATTTTCTCTTACTTTTAAAAGGGATTTTTAAGGCACTTGCAGAACTTAAAAAAATCTATACTAGCTTTTCTCTTCACTTTGAACAGCACTAGAGAAAAAGGAAAAAATTCCCATAAGCCTGCACTATTTTTACAAAATGTATTTTGAATAGTGCTGTTGATTAATCACAGTTAACTCATGTGATAAACTCAAAAAAATTAATCGCGATAAATTGCACTGTTAAACAATAGAATACCAATTTAAATTTATTAAATATTTTTGACGCTTTTCTACATTTTCAAATATATTGATTTCAGTTACAACACAGAATATGTGTACAGTGCTCACTTTATATTATTTTTATTACAAATATTTGCACTGTAAAAATGATAACAAAAGAAGTAGTATTTTTCAATTCACCTCATAGAAGTACCATAATGCAATCTCTTTGTCATGAAAGTGCAACTTACAAATTTTTTTTGTTACATAACTGCACTCAAAAACAAAACAATGTAAAACTTTAGCGTCTACAAGTTCAACTTTAGAGCCTACAAGCCCACTACTTCTTGTTCAGCCAGTCGCTAAGAGAAACAAGTTTGTTTATATTTATGGGACATAAGGCTGCCCATTTCTTAATTACAATGTCACCTGAAAGCAAGAACAGGCATTCGCATGGCACTGTTGTAGCTGGCGTCGCAAGATATTTACGTGCCAGATGTTCTAAAGAGTCATCTGCCTCTTCATGCTTCGGCCATTGTTCCCGAGGACATGCTTCCGTGTAGATGACGCTGGTTAAAAAAATAATGCATTAATTAAATTTGTAACTAAACTCCTTGGGGGAGAATTCTGGGTCTCCTGTTTACCTGCATTCTGCCATATATTTCATGTTATAGCAGTCTCTGATGATGACCCAGCACATGTTGTTTGTTTTAAGAACACTGTCACTGCAAATTTGACAAAATGCAAAGAAGATACCAATGTGAAATTTCTAAAGATAGCTACAGCACTCGACCCAAGATTTAAGAATCTGAAGTGCCTTCCAAAATCTGAGAGGGACGAGGTGTGGAGCATGCTTTCAGACATCTTAAAAGAGCAACACTCTGATGTGGAAACTACAGAACCAGTACCACTAAAAAAGAAAATCAGTCTTCTGCTCGTGGCATCTGACTCAGATGATGAAAATTAACATGCATTGGTGCGCACTGCGTTGGATCATTATTGAGCAGAACCCATCATCAGCATGGATGCATGTCCTCTGGAATGGTGGTTGAAGCATCGAGGGACATTTGGATCTTCAGTGCATCTGGCATGTAAATGTCTTGTGATACCAGCTACAACAGTGCCATGTGAATGCCTGTTCTAACTTTCAGGTGACATTGTAACAAGAAGCAGGCAGCATTATCTTCTGAAAACGTAAACAAACTTGTTTGTCTGAGCTATTGGCTGAACAAGAAGTAGGACTCATTGGACTTTTAGGCTCTAAAGTTTTACATTGTTTTATTTTTGAATGCAGGGGTTTTTTGGTACATAATTCTACATTTGTAAGTTCAACTTTCATGATAAAGAGATTACACTGCAGTATTTGTATTAGGTGAATTGAAAAATACTATTTTTGTTTTTTTTTACAGTGCAAATATTTGGAATTAAAAAAAATATATAAAACTGCGTGCTGTACACTTTGCATTCTGTGTTTGTAATTGAAATCAATATATTTGAAAATGTAAGAAACATCCAAAATATTTAAATAAGTGGTATTCTATTATTGTTTAGCAGTGCAATTAATCGCACGATTAATCACAATTAATTTTTTTAATCACGCTATTCATCACGATTAATCACTGTTAATTTTTACATCACTTGACAGCACTAATTTTGAACAATATTCTGTTATCAGTAAGTTCAAAGCAAGTGGTTTATTACCCTGTTTGGTAATGTGATAACTGAAACCCACAGTTTTGAGTGTTGCTAAAGCCATGCAAAGCATCTGGAGCAGTGGTAGGCAACCTGCGGCCTGTCAGGATAATCCACTGGAGGGCTGCCAGTCAGTTTGTTTACATTTGCATGGCCATCCGCAGCTCCCAGTGGCCGCGGTTAGCCGTTCCCGGCCAGTGGAACCTGTGGGAAGCGGCAGCCAGCATGTCCCTGCGGCCTGTGCCGCTTCCCGCATCTCCCATTGTCCAGGAACAGCAAACCACAGCCATTGGGAGCTGCGGGCTGCGTGGAAATGTAAACAAACTGTCTGGCGGCCCGCCAGTGGATTATCCTGACAGGCTGCGAGTGGGCCGCAGGTTGCCCACCACTGATCTGGAGCATACTAGTGAAAATCTGGCCCTTAGTATCCAAATTAACAGTAAGCACTGGATATTCAATGTTAGATGAGTGTATAGTATAATTAAAATGGTGACTCATTGATGGGCTTGGACAACTTATCAAGGTTTGCAGAAATAATTTAGTTTGGATTTGTTTAGTAAAATGGAAGGGTTTATTTTGTGTTGGGAATTAGTTGAAATTACAGCTAGTAATTAACTGTTTTTGCCTTTTAAAGCTACAAAAGTGGTATTGTATATGGAAGCAAAGAAAAGATATGAAGTGTTTAAATAATGTATTTTCAAATTCTAATTTTTAAACACACTTTCTCACACAGAGAGAAAAACATTAATGACGCAGTTTGGGAAAATGGAGGGGAAGCCATTACAAATGAAGGGTTCAGAAGTAAATTTAACATATTCTCATGGGTTCAATGCCATCTAGCACTAAAAGTAGTAGACACCGTGCATTACCCTTGTAAAATGTTTGTACGTGATTGATATAGATGTATCTGGTGATATAGACCTACAGAATCAATACTCACATACTTACTTTCATTTTTAAAAAGGTGAACAATTCAGAAGTAATATAGAGTACAAATCAGCTCTGTGAACTGAAAGCAATGTGTAGTATTTTTGCTCTTCTTCCATGCATGAAGTTTTAAGACTATAACAAAATAAGGTTGGCTAAGGTGAAAAGTGAAATGGAAATTTAACAACTTATATATATACCTTTTCAAAGAACAGATGGTCTGGTTTTAATTAGTGCCCTGTTCAAATTGCTGACAGCAAAAGAAAGGGGGGAAAAGCTGTAGATAAGTATTGAGCACTGTATAATATGTTCCTTTGTAGAGACTGATGATAAACTTCCTTGAAACATGCAAATATTTCTTTCTGCTGAGAAGCCAGTGGCACATTTAATGAACAAAGTGGGTAAACTTGCTTTAGTTTTATAAATTATACTCATTCAGAAAAACACTTAGTACCTTCTTAAAATAGAATGTTATATAGATTTATATGCAAGTGGAGTACCTTTATTTACTTGAAGCTAAGACAGAGGTCTCCAGTAGTATGTACAGTTACTTAATATTTTACATTGTGTATATAAATCAGAAACAACTCACAAAGACAGATTTATGGTAACAGAAGGACTAACTATGTATCATGATCATTCTAATATTTTTTAATCATATGAGGTATTGTACCTTGATCATGGTCCTGATGGATTTCTTAAACTAAACAGGATTGGGCTGGGTTGGAACTTGAATGGGAGATACCCATCAGATGCAGGAAGTAGTGTTTATGATCCAAGTCAATACTGTACGTCCCAGCATGGTGTTCAGGGGCCAGCATGCTACTGGAGGTTCAGGGTCAGATTTTCAAAAGTATTTAAGCACGTGGGGATTCAGGTAGGTGCCTAATGTGACTTTCAAAAGCATCTAGGTGTCCAGATCCCATTGAAAGTTGATTCCCGGGCAATTTTGAAAATCCCACTAGGTGTCTATCTGCATCTTTAGGTGCCTAAATACCTTTACAAATCTGGTCCCCAGTGTTTTAGATGAAGGGGGAGAGAGGGAATGTAAAATATCAGCTAATCACGAGCTAATTACAACAAAAATCACTCTTAAATAAAAGGAAAACAGGAAGCTGTCCTTTTGTCGGTAATTTGTGGTACAGGAAGTGCAACTCTTTATTAAATGGCATGAGACTTTCAAAATTGTAAGTTCAGTGTTCATTTAACAGTGGTTTTAATATGAATTGTTCTAAATACATATATTCATGTAGACCAGGAGCTTCAAACTTGGATGTGTAAAGTTAAATACCTAAATCTATGTTTAAGCAAGTGGCCAGACTTTTTCAGAGGTACAGAGCACTTTTCAGCTTCTATTGAAGTCAGTGGCTTAAATCAACAAAAATATACTGGACTATACATAATTCTAATAAAAATGGAATAAATATTCAAGAATGAAGAATTACAAGTTGCTACATGTGTGTATCTAAAATTATAAAAAAAATTCTATATCTTGTGAAATGATGTGATAATTAGATTACAGTGTAGGGTGTAGCGTTAAGGTTGTATGTGCAGATTTAACTTCGTCATTTCCTGACTTTTGAGAGCTTAACTGTGCAGCTTTACTGTTCTTTTCTCTTAGTTCTGATGAAATTTCTGCAGGAGAAAGGCTCTGTGCTGCTAATTTTGAAGTAGTTCAGCTTTTACTTTCCCTGATGCAGAGGCCTTGCCTCTTTTTTTGTGTACTTCCTGTACATTTTTTCATAGCACATCTAACTTAGACATGTATGCATGGCAAGAACTTCTTTAGTAGCCTAACGTAGTGAGAAGTCTGTGCAAAATGTACATATGGTATGTGTCTGTGTGGTTTTTTTTTTTAAAGGGGCAGTAGCTTGGTCAAAACAAAAATATTTTCACCAAAATATTTAAAGGTACTTATTATGGCAGAAGTCTATTTGCATGCCAAATTTCAGCTTTATGCTTCCTGCTATTCCAGCATTAATCTGTTTTGTTTTTTTAATCACTTTCTTTATAATGGGGAAATGGGTTTTTTTTGGGGGGGGGGGGGCTTCAGTCTCTTCTTGCTCAAACAGTTGAACATTGTTGCTGCTGTTACTAATAAGTTGTATTACAGTTGCGCCTAATGGTGTGCTCCACTCACACAGAGGGGAGCCCCAGTGAATTCAGTGGAGCATGACAAAAGTGCAGCAAGTGTGTGACAAACTGGAATATCAGAGCCTAATTCAAGACAACGGCTCCTAGGCACTACAGTAATACAAATAATAATAATGAGTCAGTTTAACGAAGAGTGGAAAGGAATTGGGTGGATGGGGATGTGAAAAGGCCAGTTTACAGTAGAAACTCAAGAGTACTCAGTTTCTGTGGCATCTTGATGGTAAAGAGACTTCTGTAATGGCAATGGATTTGGGGGAGGGAGGGAGGAGACAGTTGGCAGAGGGCAAGTGAGCAAGAGAGGCGCACATGCAATGAAGACATAGACGGAGATCAAATTCTTGCATCACTTTTAGGAAGGGACCAAACTTGAACAAATTAAATCCTGAAAATATAAAAAATATAAATGACTGAAAACAGGTTAGGATTGATGTGTTTATGCAGCCTCAATTATAGCAGCTAGTACTGTGCGTGCTCAAATGCAGTTTAATGTAGACTAAAAACTAAGATCAATCTTGACTATTGTGCAAAGAAACAAACCTATAACATTGAAACTGCATTAGGATTATTTTGATGTTTTACCCCGGAATGTCACCTGACAGTGTCCTACCTCCTAGAGCAGTGGTTCTCACCCCGTGGGCCACTTGAAGACCAATCAGCACACAGCTGCGGCCCATGTTGTGACATTCTCAGGGCTCTAACTATGGCAGGAGCATATGCCCCAGGCACAGGCCAGCAGGGGGGTGCAAAAATGGGGCAGCACAGGATCAGGCCTAGCAGCATCAGCAGGAAACCAGGGTGCTGAGTGCCCCTCCCCCCACCCCACCCTGACCCCATGGGTCCAGTGACCCTGGCTGGAGCCGGCTCCCTGGCACTAGGACTGCAGGCGGGCAGGGCAAGCTGCATGGCTAAGCTATGTGTAACCAAGGTAGGAGACCAGTGAGCAAGGGAAGTGGGGTTCTGGGGGCTAGGGCCCTAGGGAGGGGGTGCAGGGGGCTGGGGCGTGGGAAGGCGGGTCCAGCCAGTGTATGGGGGACAGACTGTAGGTGTGTGGACTGGTGGCAGTCCCTGGGTTGAGGGCTGGGAGAAGATACTGGTGGGGGAGTCTCTGGGTGGAGGACTGGATGCTGGAGGGGGCAGTCCCTGCGGTGCTGTTCTGCCCTGGACCAGGCACCCTGTCTCTGCAGGGCAGGCATGTGTGCCAGACCAGTGTTGGGGGGGGGTGCTGGATGCTGGGGGGACAGTTCCAGGAGGGTTGAGTGATGGGGGTATTCCCTGGGTGGTGGGGCTGGGTGCCTGGAGGACAGTCCCTGGCTGGGGTGAGCACCCCACACCGGGCAGGGCTCCACAGCCATGCTCTCCAGGCACCAAGCCCAGCCACACCGCCAGCAGCAGCGTGTCATGTTATGCCACCCCTCCAATAAATTAATGGTAAGTTAATGTTTTGACTTATTTTGCTAATTTAAAATGCTCTTGGTAGACATTTGCCAGTATTGAAATGAAAGGTGCTAAATTGATTTGAATTGTATTGCTGTCATATAACAAATACTAAATCTTTTTTTTTTTGGTAGCTGTATTGCAGCAGTTCTCAAACTCTGGGTCGGGACCCCAAAGTGGGTCACGACCCTGTTTTAATGGGGTCACCAGGGCTGGTGTTAAACTTGCTGGGTCCTGGGGCTGAAGCCAAAGCCTGAGCTTTGGCTTCCATTAAGCTTCAGCTTCCATTTAGCTTCACACCCACACAGGGCAGCAGGGTTTATGCTGTGGCCCCCCTGCCCAGGGCAGCAGGGCTTGAGGGGGGCTCAGGCGTCTGTCCCCCAGCTGGGGTCGTGTAGTAATTTTTGTTGTCAGAAGGGGGTCTCGATGCAAAGAAGTTTGAGAATCCCTGTTGTGGATGGGGCCCACGTAACACAGAGAGAGCTATATGCGGCCCATAGTGGTAAATAGGTTAAGAACCACTGTTCTAGAGATATAACCTTCAGTCTAAATTCCTCTGTGTGATATGCAGACAGAATTACATCCTATTGGAAAAATCTTCTATTCTGCATGCATATCAGAATGCAGGATCAGATCTAATGTCTATTTAGTGAAAATTGTTAGACTCTTGGACACATTTATACCCATTATGTGTATATATAAAGTATCATTTGAAAATCAAAATAAAATTTCAAAAACGTTTTGATATTTCCAGAAAGGATTTGATGTGTTCAATGCACTAGACTTGATGGAAAACAAAACATTCCTGGAAAAACTCAAGTTTGGGATAGGAGATGGGAACTTGCAGTATTATTTGTACAACTGGCGGTGTCCTGGTATGGAATCCGAAAAGGTAAGAGAAAAAAGAGCTTCTGTGCACACTTAACAATAAAAATAAATTAACTTGATGTCGAAACAGACAAAACTTTTAAATATTTGTTTTAAATTGAACATCTAAGATTCATAATTAAGTTCAAAAAGCCAGTATTTGTTGCTATAGTTGCATTAACTAGTGCATTTTGCCCCTTCCTTTAGGTTGGTCTTGTATTACAATAAGGAGTACCCTTGTGTTTCTAGAACTCTGAAGTTGTCATTTGGATTGATTTAATCTACATAACCGTTCTTGGAACAGTATTGTTCAAGAGGAGAACAAGCACAACGTCGGTGAAATTGAAATAATCCATCAAACCTAAAATAATGAGGAAATCCATATCTGACCTTTTACACATTTTCAGATGGAATGGAAAAAGTTCATGAAACTTTTATTGTCCATAAAAAGAATAAAAGCACATTCATTTAATTTTCAAAGCTTAGCTCGCACCTTGATAAAAAGAAGGTATTTTTTCCACTCTGTAGAAAAGACTGTTTTGTACAAACTGAACTGCAGTGGTGGATTAGGGTACGAAAATCTTGCTATTATGTGAATGAACTGCTGCATTTCTATTTATTAAGTGGTGGTGTATGTTTGTCAGTGTAACAGAATGAAGGATCCAAACGGAGTATCTTTGCTTATAAAATTCACATGGATGTCATCATTTGGGGTAAAATAATGGAGTTATGATACATTTGTAGCTAATATGAAAGTCTTCGATGTTTTTGTAACTGGCGCAGTATGAAAATGTGCTGGTTTGACTAGTGCATTTGTTTCTCCATAAGCAACGCTGCCAAATCAATAAAAATACAGATTTGTACTTTGATCTTCAATAGATCAGTGGATTGATTCAGTAGTATTGCACTGTTCAGTGCAGATACCTATGTTGCCAGAATGATTATAAATTACTGTACTTAATTTACAGTTGTGGCACAAAACCTTAGTTTTTCCTCAGTAGATCAACATCAGCCTGTGTGTAAAACTAAGAATTTTGGTAATGCTATCAAAATATTTATAATTTTGAATGTTTTCAATGCTTCTGCAAAATTGCACATATTCCTTTGTTTACTTTGAAGTCTGTAATTCTAACGAAAAGTATCTTGTGTAAATAAGTATTCATAAATTGTTACTGGTAGTGTTTTTATCCTGAATTTTGAACAATAGGTTTCACTGTACATAGTGCCAGTAATCGAGAGAGATACATGCTTCTCCTTCTCCCCTGGAAAGACTATGTACTGGCCTTAACTTAAATGCAACAACCTGATTTTTATTTCCTCATGAATGCTCTGCAACCAGAAGCATTTGGTATACACTCCATAATGCCATACTCACAGCTTAAACTGTGATGGCAGTTCTTAAGAGTTTAGGTATGCTACAGTCACATGAGCAGCAAAATCTACAGTTCTAGCTGAAAGTGCCAAATACCAGTGAAGGTTACATGCTGTGCAGGTATTTTGGACATTACTTGAATATTTGGTGAAATATTTATGGATAAACTTGGCTTTAACACCCCCATAATTCTAAACGTGAGATCAAATTTTGCTCAACATTAGGAGCTGTCTGAAATTAGCCATGTAGATAGAGATATTTAGTTGTACCTCTTTATCACTGGACTTAACATGTCTTGTAAGGCAGCTCATTTCACAAAAGTCATTCTTTTATAATGGAAGGGGACTCTACCCCATATGTACAGGGCTAACAGGCTCTCAGGCTTTGTCTAAACTGTGATTTAAAGGTATATTGCTAGCTAAATGTGTTCTAACCCATACTAATACACAGTTACTCTAGTGTGCACAGTGCAGTCTGCTTCAATATGTGCTCAAGTTAAAGCACACTGCCCTTGTCTACATTAGACTTTGAAAGGCAGTACATTCCAACACCCCATAGTTAGCTTCCAATTATCTACAGTAGGATTTTATTGGCCACTTATGTTGTTAAAGCTAAAATAGTTTGTACCTTAGAGTCAGTGAGGGCCTATTGCTGGCCTGAAGAACACAAGGCTGTCTACACAGGCACATCCCGGAAAGTTGACAAATCAACTTAACCTTGCATTGATGTGCATAAGTTAAAGCCTATTAACCACTCACATAGATGCTCTCATGCAAGAATAAAGCAGCCTTAATCCGCTAGTTTAATTCTCTGCTAAAGATTGAGGATTAAACCAGTGGTTCCTGAACTTATTAATGTGAGCCACAAACTGCATTTTGTCTTTTTTGGACCTACCATTACCCTCAGCCCCAGCACTGCAACCCTATATCCCATCTAGGTCCAGAGGAGGTGGGGGGAGGGTTTGGAGAGTTGAGCTCACCCTGGACTCACCCCACAGTGGCAGTTCCTGTCCTGGGGGGATGGGGAGGAGGAGGGTTGGCCCCAGCTGTGAGCATTGCAATGTGGTGCATGAGGATGCAGCACCACTCAGGTTTGCATGCCCCCCAAGTTTGACAGAGGGATGGCCAGGCTAAATTTGAGTGAATGGGGTTGCAGTACCACTTTGGTAGGCAAGCAAATTTGAGTGGCACTGCATCGTGGCACACAGGGTTGCAATGCCACTCATGTTTGGCCCTTCTACTCCTCTATCATGATAGAGTAAATGCCACTCATGTTTGGCCCTTCTACTCCTCTATCATGATAGAGTAGCTGCACCAAACTTGAGTGCCACTGTAACCACAAGGATCAAGTTGCAACACCCAGCATGGGGAACTGGACCAAGTCCCACAGGACAAGAGCTGGGCAGGTTTTCCCTCCAACACCCCTACCATATTGGGGCCTCCCATCTGCACCAAACTGGGAAAAGTGTATATTAGCCTAAATCTGGGCTCAGCAATGGGTTATTCTGATCCTGGACACAGCAACCCACTGCTTGGGAAACACGGTCTTAAACTACAAGGCCATTTTATTCCTGAATGAGAACAGCTACTGGGGGAAGGGTGGTAATGTGCTTTAATATAGTCACCTTAACTTTCCTGAGTGACAAGCCCCAAGAACACACATAGCAAGGCTAAAAATTAGTATCTGCCTCTTTTTTTTTTTTTTTTCCCAGGCAGGAGCCTGTGGGCATTTTGCTATTAGAAGCCTCTGTTACATTTAAGCTTCCGATAGCCTCATTACAATGGAATCACTGCTTTTGACCTTTTTAATTTGTTCCCTTAACTTGTACATGAGTGCAGGGTGAAGCGGAATCCAGAATACAGGTAGCCTAGATAATCTTTGACCTGGAACATGGAAGTTTCTCCCCTATTTAAAAAAAAATAAACACAGGCTCACTTAAAGAAAGAGGTTTTTGCTAGCTTTCTTCCTGAAGGAGAGGAGTAGCTTTTGAGTAAAATGTGAGCTCTAAGTAAACTACTTTATTTTGTTGAGATTAGTTATACACTTTTTTTTATTGGAGTCTGAGCTGCTTCACTGTTCACTGCTTCTAAACATCCTTACACAATTTCCTGCAAAATATCTGGTGTGTGCACTTACTAATTTTACTGTTTACTGTGGCAGTTTCTTAAAGTGCATTTCCCTTCAAGAGTTAAGTATCATACCATTTTCAGCTACTTGGAATTATTACTTTAAGGTCAGGCTTGACAAAGCCCTGGCTGGGATGATTTAGTTGGGGATTGGTCCTGCTTTGAGCAGGGGGTTGGACTAGATGACCTCCTGAAGTCCCTTCCAAACCTGATATTCTATGATTGTATGATTACAATTCTTACCTGCCATTTTACATACAACAGTACATAAAATATATCTGAAGTTATTGGAAATAGTTTCTAAACTCTCCCTTTATGAAATAGTTTTGACACTTAACTTCGACTTTGTATTATGTGGATTGTGTGAGAGAATGTCACGGTTTGCATACAGCAGTCTTTTTTTAAAATGCATTTTTCCTGCAACAAAAGTATTTAATTATTCATGATGATGATCAAGACTAATGTTTTCCTTTAGCATATCAGAGACAAATATATCTGGAAACCAGTTTAGCTTGCATCTCTTGACCAAAACCAACCTTGTAGAGCAGAGTATTGACATTCAAAAACAGAGCCTGTGTGTGTGCCTACCAGTTACAGATGTTTGCTTGAAACATCTTATAGACGACCAGCTTTTAAAAAACAAAGTTTATACCAGCATGGACACTTGTTTGAATAAACTTTCAATTTTGATATTCATTTGTTTGAATAGTTACATTTAATTTTAGAGTTTTGTTCTAAGTATATTCATTCCCTAAAAACAAAAGAATTTGCTTGATGCTTTTCATTAATAGCAGGTGCACATTCTAGAACTATACCACATACTTTTAAGCCCAGGCTCTCTAAACACTAATTAAGCACCTCTTAGGAAAGTGACAGGTTTCAGAGTAACAGCCGTGTTAGTCTGTGGTTACACTTATGCACACTTTTATAGATTGCATGCTTTAATGTCAGAATAAAACAAATCTGAGTTCATCTTCTGTTGGTCAATTGACTTTACATGTGAAGCCATGACATTTAAAAGCATCTAACTTAGTTATATCGGGCAGTTTCCAATACTGCATAATAATCACTTTACTCCACTGTAAAGACCTGTACTAAACTAAGTTATTTTGAAGCAGCTTTTTTCTTTTTGGGGGGTTTCCGTATCTTATTTGGATTTGGAACAAGCTTTTTAATTCTGAGAGCTTGTAAAGTTACATTTGAAGAATCCGACTTATTGCTTTCAGTACATTTCCACTTACGGCTTTGGGAGAACTCCTCCACTGAGGTCTCCATAAGCTCAGTATCTTGAATTTCCAAAGGATCAGTATATGCCTCTGCCATAGGTTGCTCACTTCTATGGCGAATCCAGGGCACATCCAAGCTAGGTATCCGTGGAATTATAGCTTCTACTACTTCAGTAAAAGTATCAGAATTCTTTTTAAAACCCAGTGCTAGAACAGATGTTAAGCCAAGCATAGGTGCTATGCTTTCACTAAGACGTGGAACCTGGCCAGCTGGGACTGCTCGACTGGCACTGAGCTGAATAAGGTGCATGGTGATCATAGTAGGTTTTGCAGATTTACACACCAGCACTAGAAGTAGTTCATTTTTTTCCAAAGATCTAGTAACCTCATTAATTCCAATAGCAAGCTGATTCCTGATGTTTAAGTCAGTCCATCCTTGTTCTTGTTGAATATGGTCTGTTTCCTTCTCCTGTGGAAGTACACTACAATCACTAGCATCACATTTTTCTTTAATTTGCCTTTTTGCAATAGAACGCTTTTTCCTCCTTCGAGTCTCAATCTTTTTAAGTCCAATATGTTTAATCCTTTCTTCCAAGGTCTGGAGTATAAAGTGCATATCATCTCCTTCTAGGGTATTCCACTTGATATCATATGGGTTATTTAAAGATGTTTTTACAGTAATTTTCCTTGCTTTACGGACTGATCCACCTCTGGCCTGAGTAACTGACATCTTGATGCTTTTCTCTGTGTTTTGACACTTCAGCTATGAATAAGAGAAAAGAGGAAACTACTAGTTAATATTTTAAAGATACCCAAAGTGAACAGTCTTTAAAAAGCACCTCTCTTGGGCGTGCAAGTCAAACTCTTTCTATTGCAACAGATCTGTGTTTCTCAGTACTTTTCCTAATGTTTTAAGAGATTTAGAGCCTGTTTCACACCAGCGCAGTACCACTTTTAAAAAAATCTTTACAAAAAGTACATTCAGGAATCACAATGAAATTAATAGGCAGCAGCTTTAAAACAAAAGGAAGTACTTCTTCCACAACACAGAGTCAACCTGTGAACTCACTGCCAGGGGATGCTGTGAAGATCAAAATCATAACTGGGCTCAAAAAAAGAACAAGATCGTCAGGGATGCAACTCCATGCTTTAAGTGTTCCTAGTCTCTGATTGCCAGAAGCTGTTCTATTCATTGCCTCTGAAGCACCTGGCATTGGCTGCTGTCGGAAGACAGGATACTGGACTAGATGGATTAGTCTGACCCAGTGTGGCTGTTCTTATGTAGTATCAGACTTCAGTAATTACTTGGCACCGTAGCACCTGCTCCATTCATTAATGAAAAAGCAACAAGTCAAGACTTGTGCCAAAAGTGATGCATCTGAAACTGCACAGAAGCTGCTAGAGGCTCTACAGATTGAAAAACTAAGTCAAAGCAAACTGCTGAAGTTGTAAGAAACAAATACATTTAATTTTTACTGCTGCACATCTCTATTTTGGAAACACTATCAAGAGAACAATGCTCTGAACCTATAGTATCTCAACTGTAGCAAACTATTTTATATTCTTGAATTCATGAAGTATCTTTACTTTGATTAGCAGTCCTCAATCTTTCCCCTTTTGTGATGTAATTCACATTAGCAGGTGTTCTTGTTTATTGGCGTTTAGAAGATATAATTTTTTAAAACTAATTAATTTGTAAGATGTCTCATAAAAGGAGCAACCTAAAGGCTGAAGCAACTACAAAACAGAAAGGCAAGTATATGCTACTGCTGGACAGGCTGAATGTGTTTCCCAAGGGCACAGCCTAAGACGAGAAATGACAGCCTATGATGGAGTGGGGCAAAATGAGAATTACCTTTTGGATTTTCTTCCTCTGAAGACTTTGAATGAGGGACCTTATGGCATATGCATACCCTTCATACTGGACAGAGACCAAGAAAGAAGACAGCAGCAGTGTAGTACACAAAAACTAGTAGGACAGAAAAGAGAGATTAGCCAGGCTCAGATCTCATTGTGTGGAAGGGGTTTTGCTCCATGAGATTTGATTTCTCTTCTCTCCTTCCCAAATAATCAGATTAAGGGAGAGGGATAGTAAAAGTAAATTTCCTATGGGTTCTCTACATTGTGTGTACTTTGTACCACAATTTTATGTAATACAGGTGCATTGTTTTTGTTCAGGTCTCATTTAATATTGGGCCCATGGTCCTAAGATCATCCTAGATGTTATAAAGATGAATATTTTAAAACCGAGTACATAAATGGGGCTTAAAAATACACTTGTGAGCGGGAAGCCTTTCCTGGGGAATGTGCGGGTTATGGCTTCAATTTTTGTAGAATTGTTTAAAATAAGGTTTCAGCCCTTATGCATGCAAATGTAATATCACAAACATGAACCACATATAACATGTGCTGAAAGACACCTTCAACACTTCTGCTGTTAGGTAAAGCTATAAGCAACAGCAGTAGAGTGAAATTAGCAAGTATCTAGTTAGTTTTGCAAGATCTTTCTAAGAAACTTGTTGACAACAGTGACGCTGTGAGTAATGATGCATTTTCACGTTTGCTGCCCTGGAAAGATCTGAGCAGAAGAGGCAGGCACTGAAATTATTCACTGGATAAGGTGATCAAAAAAAGGAAGATAGGATGACTGCCATAGCTAAAGGAGGAATATAGTGGTAATCACCAGGAGTAACAGACTAGGATTATATCCCTGGACTAATCTGGTGGAGACCCTCACGTATCACCTATAGCTTTTATATTTACCTCTGACTAGTAGGTTTAGTTGTCCAAACAGTAGATGTTCTGGTAAATATCTGAAGCCCTGTAGATACCTCAGAACATCAAACCTAAGAAATAATGGTAAACTGTGATTATGGGCAAAATATCAACTTTTAGCCTTGCTTATCTGCTCCCCATTGGACTAATGTTTAAAACCTGCCACTTCTCTATTCAGAAACTAAGAACAACATCCAACTCCAGTGACAGACCTGGAACCATGCAGCAGGTGGCCAACCCCAACTCATCTTAACTTATCCCCACCTGACCCAGAACCTCCCCTCCCCCCGGCCACCTCCTGAGCAGCAATCCCTCTCCCCCAAACTCCCGCCCCCACCTGACCCAGAACCCCCCCTCCCCCCGGCCACCTCCTGAGCAGCAATCCCTCTCCCCCAAACTCCCGCCACCACCTGACCCAGAACCCCCCCTCCCCCCGGCCACCTCCTGAGCAGCAATCCCTCTCCCCCAAACTCCCGCCACCACCTGACCCAGAATGCCCCCTCCCCCCGGCCACCTTCTGAGCCGCAATCCCTCTCCCCCAAACTCCCGCCACCACCTGACCCAGAATGCCCCCTCCCCCCGACCACCTTCTGAGCCGCAATCCCTCTCCCTCAAACTCCCGCCCCCACCTGACCCAGAACCCTCCCTCCCCCCAGCCACCTTCGGAGCCGCAATCCCTCTCCCCCAAACTCCCGCCACCACCTGACCCAGAATGCCCCCTCCCCCCGACCACCTTCTGAGCCGCAATCCCTCTCCCCCAAACTCCCACCCCCACCTGACCCAGAACCCCCCCCCCCGGCCACCTCCTGAGCCGCAATCCCTCTCCTCCAAACTCCCGCCCCCACCTGACCCAGAATCCCCCCTCCCCCCGGCCACCTTCTGAGCCGCAATCCCTCTCCCCCAAACTCCCGCCCCCACCTGACCCAGAACCCCCCCTCCCCCCGGCCACCTTCTGAGCCGCAATCCCTCTCCCCCAAACTCCCGCCCCCACCTGACCCAGAACCCCCCTCGCCCCGGCCACCTCCTGAGCCGCAATCCCTCTCCCCCAAACTCCCGCCCCCACCTGACCCAGAACCTCCCAAGCCCCCTCTAGCCCGCAGAGGGGCGGGAACCCTTTCCCCCCCCCCCCCCCGTCATGACCCAGAACTGCACCCCAACTCCTCCTCCCGCCTCGCACCGGGCCCTCTCCTCACCCTCGGACCAAACCGCCGGCCCCAGTCACGTGCCTCAACCGCTGCCTGATCCAGCCTCCGAGGGCCCCGCCGCCTCTGGCTGACGCCGCGCCGCGGGCAGGCCGGGCCTCTCGGCAGGGACAACGCCACGAGACTCACCCCCTCCCACCAGGCCACGGCGCGCCCGGCTGCCGGCGCTGAGAGGCTCGCAGGCCGCGGTGCGCCCGCAACGTGCCGCCGGGGGGCGCTGCAAGAGCGGCCGCGCCGCGTGCGCCGGAACCCAGCCGGACCCCGGTAGGCCTCGCCCTCTCGCTCCGCTTTTCGGCGCGTCTCAAGCGCGTGTCACGTCTTCCGGGCCCGGGGTACCTGTGGCAGCCTCCGGGCCCGGAGTAGCGACGTCTGAGGGGCGGGGGTGTCACGATTTGCTGCCCCTGGACCTTTCGCATCTTCTGCTCCAGGTCTTCCAGGGGCTAGCGGTTTGCCGGTGAGGCTGTGCTGTGAGCCCTCTGCTTTTTGATAGCTCGTGGTGTACGCTGTATGCCCCTGGGCACCAATAGAGAGAGGTATTTTTAAACATTTCAAAAACTTTATTATTTTAAGCTGGTGTATGAACAGAAACAGTTTGCTTTTTGTTCCAAGGTGTTTTCAAAAACAAGCATCTAAACGTATGTATAGGTACAGAGTTATGAACCCCTTTTTGTCTGTACCGAAATGGACAGTAAAATTTAACGTCTCGATTACTCATTTATATTCCAGCTGTGTTATTCCAGGAAAAACAAAAATATTTTTGAAAACCATAACACAATGTAAATTTTTTGTAAACTATGCACACTTTTTGCACTTATGCTTTCTCCTCATCAGTTATTTTTTCTTCATTTATCCCATCTGGAATGCAGGGAATATGTGCCCTCCTCTTACAAGTAACAGATGAGAAAATGAAAACACAGAATTAATAATGCTACACATAATTTTTATTCACTGATAACATGCTATTCCTTCCACATTAAGCATTACCTAAGATTTGACTATCAGCATTGGTGAAAATGTTTACTGCTGTGGAATTATTACAAGAATCCTGATCCTTAGGCAGGTTATTGCATTGGATCGGTATTCAGCTGGCTAGATGTTGGGCTGTGACTTCTGTTCTTTTTACTACACACAAGCATATTCTGCTTGCTTATCTGCTCCAACATATGGTGTGTGGTTCTGATACAATTCTGTGTTTCATGCCGTCCTGCAATCTTCACTTTTTTGCACAAGTGACGAAGTTGCAGTATATGCAGTACTCTTCCGCGCTCTCTGAAAAATCAATATAATGTACTCAAATGAGGATTACGTTATGACCAAATCTCTAAACAGAAATCTTGATTTATTACTGTCAATTATTTCAGTTCAGTTACTGGTTTGTAAATGTTTTTTCTTTCTGTGGGTCATATTTTAAATTATACTGGGTACTGTAGACTATGTTTCTCAAACTTTTACTTTACTACTGCTGGATATAAAGATATCTAATTTCATCTCATTGCGTTATTAATAGCACCCATTCACCCCACTCACATATTTTTTATACTTAAAGACGTTATTCATACAGAAAGAAAAGGAGTACTTGTGGCACCTTAGAGACTAACCAATTTATTTGAGCATGAGCTTTCGTGAGCTACAGCTCACTTCATCGGACGCATACCGTGGAAACTGCAGAACCAAACCTGTGACATACCCCTCTGTAGGGGTATTAAGATAACTATCTATGATTTGTTATGTGGCATAATTCCACTCTTCCTGTTATCTTCACGTATACCTAATGAACCCATAGTATATGGGACAAAGTCATAGCGTCTTGTGTGGTTTCCACAGTACTGATGTCTTTATACTGCAAATATGTTTCTGCAAACTGCTCTTCAGAAAACACATCATAATTACACATAAGTAACAAACGATAATGACAATTTGGTATTCAGTACCTTTAAGATGAGTGGTCTGCAATTGTGGCCATCAGTTTGTCTCTTATGTTCAACAATTTTAGTTCTCCAACACTTTGCGGATTTTCCAGTTACTCGGGAGATGAAGGATATGAAATTTGTAAGGAGTACAGTAGCTGATTGTATAAATGGGTTTTTGCTTTTTCTTACAGTTTCTGAGCATGTTTAGTAATCCTTTCCTTCTCTATTTAATTAATGGTTGCAACGACTTAGTGCTCATATATATACACTTGGTTTGATATTATTGTCTCATTCTTCTGCTAGATATCACCTGATTTGCTGTCCTGTGTTGCTAATAACACCTTCTCACTCATGCTACATCTTGCTGTTTTGTGTCCACATTCTATGAAGTACTTAGCCATGCTCAAATCACACAAGTTCACTCAATGTCCATTAGTAAGTATAGTCAGTACAAGTACATGCTGTTTCCATTTTTCTTGGTAGCAATCAGGAATGTATTTGCCTCATTATTGTTACATCTATTGAATATAGTTTCACAGTAACACTACATGTAAACTGGAAAAATAAGTATCTAAAAAATCACCTCCAGTTCCTCAGGAATTTTCTTTCATATGTCATCTCACAACACAAGGGTCAATTATTAACAATTCTTTTGTATCCATCAATGCTATCTGCAAGAGTAAATATATATACAAATATTATTGGTAATATGATGATTTCAACAATTTTATATGATTTCTCAAAACATTCCATTAATTTGTAATGTCTCACTAACACAAGAGAAAAGCATATTGTGAATTCCTTGATCAAATCACTAGACTATATTCTTCAAATTTAAATTAACAACATAATAGTCTTCACACTAGCATTTTATTTTTTAAAACCCAGTCCTCAAAATGTCAAGAGTTAAAATTCCATTTCCCTTTCTGTGCATTGAACTTACTGAAAACCCACAATACAGGAAATTATATCACTGCTACACAGCTGTGTTTGAAACTGTTATGTAATGCCACATTTAGTGCCCACAATCCCAAAGTACAATTGAAAACATCTTACCACAATAGCCCAATGACCTGGTACATTGTAAGGAAGCAATAATATATCACATTGCAGAAATCTACACTGTGTTCATCAGGAAAAAAATGTAGAAATGCAGTTATAGTTGCCAGTGAAGCAAACTATGCAACACAGATTATACCGTATTTCGCAATGTCATTACATGATAAATATTATTCCTTTCCCACCGAACATAGCATTGTATTTGCTGTTTCACACTGTGTTTAACTGACTGAATGAAAATGTGCTTTGCCCATGTTGGGTATGAAAGCTTGTTAGCATTTACCTTCTTCACTTTCGTTTGTGTTGCTCTGTCTGCCAGAATGACAGTGGAAACTGCCGACAAGACCGCTTGTACGTGTTCACAGTCAAGCAAGTTTTTAATGGATTAATCATTCTGGCACATAAAAAACACAATGCACTTCATATATACATACATAAAAGGGATCCTTAGTGTTACAAATAAGATCTGTAAGATGGATTACACACCTTTATGTTTTTTTAAGAGTTCATGTGCTCTGTCTTTCTTGCTTTAAAAACTGACTAACCTGTGCACATACTTGTGTTTAAGTCATGGCCCCACTGAGCTATATAGCAAAACTAATGTGGCCCTCAACATGTCAAGGATTGTGTCAGTTATACACCTCAAAATATGTTTCAATACATGTTTGGCAGCAGCAAATACAGTGATATGTTGCAATTACAGGTTTATATTGACATTTCAAGGCTATTCGGACTTCAATATGTTGTACCACATATTCATCGGATGGTTTACTTACTGATATAATTGATACTTTCATGTACCATCATAATAAGTGCCCTATCTTTCCACCTGCTTTCTTGACCACACAGCTCAAATACTCATCAATAACCTACAACACATGATGAAAGAATGGGTACAATTTAAATAATATTTGATGAATCAATCCAGTCACCATCCATGTTTACTGCTACTTAAATGCACCTCATCACTCAGCCATCCTCTTGGTTTTAGGCGACAAAATAAAGAGCCATACAATTCGATTTTTCTCACTTTAGCCTCCAGTCTCTTTTTGTGCTTGGGAGTCATTGCAAATTTGACTAGAAAAAAAAGTAACACATATTACATGCATGGTAATACAGTTTCCTTTTTCTCTGTTTTACTGTTGTGAATGCTGCCACTTTTTACATGAAACCTTTAACATTTCAAAAATGGAAGTATGTTAACAAACTGTTTTGTTTTGTTTTTTTGAAACAAGGTGTGATAAGCACTTACCTTTCGGAAACCATTCTTTGTTTTCCCCATCCTCCATAAGCATGTCATCAACATCACTTGGATCGTTGCTTTCAACTTCTTCTTCTATGCACTCCTCTTCTTCCATTGCTGTGAGCTCCATGTTTATCACTGTGCTCTCATGAGACTTGTGAGATACATCACCACCCATTTTTCCAATCTCTTCTGAGGGTGGTTTTTTTTCAGTGTCACCCACAGCAATTTCCATTTCAATGTTTTACTCTGATCTGCTTTCAGTACCTAATGTTGATGGCACTGAGGGAAACGTGATGATGAAATCAAATGTTGCACTTAAGGTATTACCAGTTACTTTCCAAGCCATTGATTAATTATAAGGCATAAGCATATCAAAGTTATCTGTATACTGTAAGGGTCAGAATGTCTTGAGTACAAGGGGGGGAATTTCAGTGTATGGTTAGAACTAGATGTTGATTTTTTTTTTAAACAAAAGTAGAAATCATTGCTCAGTGAACATATAGTGATTGTTGTTGCTGTTCGCAGGATACCCTGGATAACCTACTTGAGAAACGAAGCAAAATTATAGGGGTTTTTGGTAACATTTATAATTTATACTCATTTCTCATATAACTGACAAATTTGTTTGTTGCACCACCTACATAGGTAGCGAAGGAGATTTTTCTGGAAAATTTGAATAAAACCAGTGATCCTAATCCCGGTCCCATTGAAGGTAAGGTTAACACTCCAGTGTTGGGACATTCGGACCATCATTTATATACTGAAGATTCCAGTGTAATGTATCTGTATTATATGAAAAAAAAATATTCCTTGCCTTCCAAAGAAAAGTTGACATCAAATCAATGCAGGTTCAGTCTGCCTGCTTTATTCATTCCTTCGGGATATGTGTTACTCTTCATATATGGAAAAACATTTTGCAATTTTTTCCTCAAAAGATTTCCCTGAGTATTGTTCACAGAAAAAAACAGTTATGTAAGTGCAAACATGTAGTTTCAATAATATATATTATATTAATATATAATAATCACATTTCAGTTAGTAGCTGTGACATATACATTGCAGACATATAAACAGGGTAAGCCAAAATCAACAAGAGGTTCATCAATGGCTATTAGCCAGGATGGGCAGGAATGGTGTCCCTAACCTCTGTTTGCCAGAAGCTGGGATTGGGTGACAGGACATGGATCACTTGATGATAACCTGTCTGTTCATTCTCTTTGGGGCACCGGCCCTTGGCCACTGTCAAAGGACAGGATACTGGGCTTGATGGACCTTTGGTCTGACCCAGTATGGCTGTTCTTATATTCTTATGTTCTATTCATAGGCCAATCACAAGAGAGACATAAGTAAATTGGAGCTATGTGCATAATTTTGATGTATTTGCGGTTTACAAAATCTGGCTGTAGTAGATCGATGCAGATCAAATGTCGTTTGAGATAATCACCTAGAAGATCAAAACCCACCAGCAGGGGTGCTTGAAGATGTTGTGTTCAGAAAACAACAGAACAAATATGGAAACCCTCTCCTTACCTGCCATAATGATTTGTAGTAAAGTTAATTTTTTGCCTAGTACAGCGCTTTTGGAGAAAATAGTTTTCTACAATTCTGAAGAATCTGAAATAAAGAAACCTTATAATGTACACATTTCAGTATCACCATGATCATAGGCATGTTACCAGATTTACCTGTTACTTTGGGGTATGCTCACTTGTTAGGGTTACTGTTCTGAGGGGCAGGGTGCTGTAATTCTATCAATGAACTGCTTGTGTCACTTGTGTTTTCATACGGAGCTCTGCTTCTCCCTTCTGCAAGTTCCCTCTCAATGGAGCTATCCTGTAGGACGTAGGTGCCCCAGGGTTGGGTTCCTCCAGCCCCGGAATCAGATGAACACACACACACACACGCACACGTTGACGGAGCGCGTCTGAATGGACAGGTCAATCAGCACTCCCAAGCTGACCCCTTATAGGTCCCTGGACTCAGCAGGCTGAGTCGAACCGCACTTCCAAGCTGCCACCCTCCTATGCCACAGGTTCAGCACATCCCTATCCCCACTTTCATGTTACAATTGTTCTGGTAGTAACCCACTTGACGAGCAAACCCCACAGGATTTTTGGGCGCTACTGGGATCTTTAGCTTAGGTAAGAGGAGCCAAAAACACAAAAAAGAGAGGGAGGGAGGGAGGCAACCAGCCTAACCATAAAAGTTATTTATTGCCAGGTAATAACAAACAGTTACAATATTAAATCTAGCTTAAATTTGGTTACAAAAGTCAGGTTTAGAAAACTATACCCGATCACACAAGTCAGAGTTAAAAAGTTTATACCTAGAGTAGGGGGAAAAAAAACAGAGAGAGAGAGAGAGTTGGCTTCTCACCACTCTGAGAAGCTTGAGCCAGTCGGGTTTCCCAGGTGGTGGTGGAAGCTGAGGGTCTGGAATGCTGGAGACAGGCAGAGCCCCCAACGCAGTCAGGAGAAGATGAAGTCCCAATGGAACTGATACCGGGGGGGGGGGCATTTCCAGCAGTTGACAAGAAAGTCTGAGGAACAATGGGGGCGGGGGTGGGAATAAACAGACTGAACTTCTACATAGAGTGCTTCCACCGATGTGCACGGGCTGAAATTCTGGAAAAGTAGCATCACTTGCCCCATAACCTCAGCCTTGCAGAACACAATGCCATCCACAGCCTCAGAAACAACTCTGACATCATAATCAAAAAGGCTGACAAAGGAGGTGCTGTCATCACCATGAATAGGTTGGAATATGAACAAGAGGCTGCAAGGCAGTTCTCCAACACCACTTTCTACAAGCCATTACCCTCTGATCCCACTGAGGGTTATCTACAGAAGCTAAACCATTTGCTCAAGAAACTCCCTGAAAAAGCACAAGAACAAATCTGCACAGACACACCCCTGGAACTCCGACCAGGGGTATTCTATCTGCTACCTGGAAATCCTGGGTGCCCCATCATCTCAGGCATTGGCACCCTGACAGCAGGATTGTCTGGCTATGTAGTCTCCCTCCTCAGGCCCTACGCTACCAGCACTCCCAGCTATCTTCGAGACACCACTGACTTCCTGAGGAAACTACAATCCATCGGTGATCTTCCTGAAAACACCATCCTAGCCACTATGGATGCAGAAGCCCTCTACGCCAACATTCCACACAAAGATGGACTACAAGCCGTCAGGAACAGTATCCCCATTAATGTCACGACAAACCTGGTGGCTGAACTTTGTGACTTTGTCCTCACCCATAACTATTTCACATTTGGGGACAATGTATACCTTCAAATCAGTGGCACTGCTATGGGTCCCCGCATGGCTCCACAGTATGCCAACATTTTTATGGCTGACTTAGAACAATGCTTCCTCAGCTCTCATCCCCTCATGCCCCTACTCTACTTGCGCTACATTGATGACATCTTCATCATCTGGACCCATGGAAAAGAAGCCCTTGAGGAATTCCACCATGATTTCAACAATTTCCATCCCACCATCAACCTCAGCCTGGATCAGTTCACACAAGAGATCCACTTCCTGGACACTACGGTGCTAATATGCGATGGTCACATAAACACAACCCTATATCGGAAACCTACTGACTGCTATGCCTAACTACATGTCTCCAGCTTTCATCCAGACCACACCACACGATCCATTGTCTACAGCCAAGCTCTACAATACAACCGCATTTGCTCCAACCCCTCAGACAGAGACAAACACCTACAAGATCTCTATCAAGCGTTCTTACAACTACAGTACCCACCTGCTGAAGTGAAGAAACAGATTGACAGAGCCAGAAGAGTACCCAGAAGTTACCTACTACAGGACAGGCCCAACAAAGAAAATAACAGAACGCCACTAGCCATCACCTTCAGCCCCCAACTAAAAGCTCTCCAACGCATCATCAAGGATCTACAACCTATCCTGAAGGACGACCCATCACTCTCACAGATCTTGGGAGACAGGTCCTTGCTTACAGACACCCCCCCCAACATGAAGCAAATACACACCAGCAACCACACAACAGAACCACTAACCCAGGAACCTATCCTTGCAACAAAGCCCATTGCCAACTGTGTCCACATATCTATTCAGGAGACACCATCATAGGGCCTAATCACATCAGCCACACTATCAGAGGCTCCAGAGTAACAGCTGTGTTCGTCTGTATTTGCAAAAAGAAAAGGAGTACTTGTGGCACCTTAGAGACTAACAAACAAATTTATTCGAGCATAAGCTTTCATGAGCATCTGATGAAGTGAGCTGTAGCTCACGAAAGCTTATGCTCGAATAAATTTGTTTGTTAGTCTCTAAGGTGCCACAAGTACTCCTTTTCTTTTATCAGAGGCTCGTTCACCTGCACATCTACCAATGTGATATATGCCCTCATGTGCCAGCAATGCCCCTCTGCCATGTACATTGGCCAAACTGGACAGTTTCTACATAAAAGAATAAATGGTCACAAATCAGACGTCAAGAATTATAACATTCAAAAACCAGTCGGAGAACACTTCAATCTCTTTGGTCACTCGATTACAGACCTAAAAGTGGCAATTCTTCAACAAAAAACTTCAAAAACAGACTCCAATGAGAGACTGCTGAATTGGAATTAATTTGCAAACTGGATACAATTAACTTAGGCTTAAATAAAGACTGGGAGTGGATGGGTCATTACACAAAGTAAAACTATTTCCCCATGTTTATTCCCCCCCCCCCCCCGTGCTGTTCCTCAGATGTTCTTATCAACTGCTGGAAATGGCCCACCTTGATTATCACTACAAAAGCATTTCTTCCCCCTCCTCCCCTCCACCCCCCCCCCCCGCTCTCCTGCTGGTAATAGCTCACCTTACCTGATCACTCTCATTACAGTGTGTATGTAAACACCCATTGTTTCATGTTCTCTGTGTATATAAATCTCCCCACTGTATTTTCCACTGAATGCATCCAATGAAGTGAGCTGTAGCTCACGAAAGCTTATGCTCAGATAAATTTGTTAGTCTCTAAGGTGCCACTAGTAGAATCATAGAATCATAGACTCCTTTTCTTTTTGCGGATACAGACTAACACGGCTGCTACTCTGAAACCAATCATGTTACAGTGTCCACCCTCCATAAGCTTCATTCTGGACTGGGTGACTTGCTTCCATTGCCTGGCAAATTCTAAATGCTTTGTCAAGGGTTAATTCTGGATCTTCCATTAGTCTTGCTCTGAGTATTTTGTTCCAGATTCCATTAATCTGGTTTCTTATTAGAGACTCTTAGCCCCCCTAATATCTCAAGATTGGCTCTCCAGCTTCAGATCAGTCAGAAACTTATACCTTCCTTTTGTACCCTGGAATTATAAACATCTTTCATGTGTCTCATTCTCATGTATAGTGCAGTATTCTTCACATTTCTGTACTACAGTTTTATAGTTAGAGGCTCTGCCTGAGTTAACTGAAAACTATTAAAGGACTTCAGGTGCTTCAGAACCAGCCACTGTCAAAAACAAGGCAACCTGCTAAATGTTTCTATTTTGCTCACACCCATTACTTATAGATACAGAGTGAAGCAGTCTCTAAACTTCCTCCAATTGTCTTCCACATTCCCAGAGAGTTTCACCTCTGGTGGAGCTTTCAACTGTTCCATTCTTCCACTCAGGGTATTTTCTTAATTTCGTTTTACTCTTTGTACCATGCAGTGTTCAGTGATCAGTCAGCATTGAAGGTGCTTGCAGGAGATCTGGTTTATTCAGTTCTCAGTGTTATTAGATGTTCGGTGTGTGTGTGTGCTACCCCAGCTCTGCGCAGGCAGCCAGCACAACACACCTCGAGCAAACCGCCCAATGATCACAAGATCCGTTAAAGTACGAAGGCACCAGACCAGGTTTATTGTCGACAAAGCACGGTAATAGCACCTGACAGATTCTACGAGGATACTAAGACATGTATGCCCGTGACAATGGACGCAGCTCAGTGAATGGTGGGACTTTCCATTCCCCCCTCAGCTGGACAAAGATACTCCCTCTGAGATGCATCTTTATACCGATACAAACAAGTTACCCACTGTCTCTGACAGTGGCTAGTTATTACCCATCACCTTGTACACGTTGTTCAATTAAATCATCTTTATTGCGTACTTTTATCCTAACCTTATCTTTTAGGAGGGGTCAGTATGTTGTGATTATCTTTGGTGAATGTTTTTGTACCATTCTTGATATCGGGATGTTCTGGAACCACTTGATATCTGGATGTGTTTGCGTGAGTACTCTCTGCTTAGCACTTCTTAGGAATGTGTATTTCTGCAATATCAGCCCTGTTCTTGCCAGATTCTGGGAGCAGGTCCTGCCTCATACCAGACCTCTGATAAAAGGGCTTAAGTCTCAGGCTTTCTTCCTTCTACATTCCCCCCCCCCCCTTTTTGTCTTTTTATGGGGAGGATGTTTACCCACCGTCCTGGAAAAGCATAATGCATGGACTGAAGATTGTCCAGTGAGCTAAACACTGTTGTGTGCCACCTTACTTTTCCATCCACACATTCATGCCCCATTTGTCCCTTAGTTTGCACAGAGCATTCAAGTATACAGATGCTCAACAGCCCTTACAAACTGTATAAGTACAAACATTTGCTTTTAAAACATAAATAAGCATTTGATTATTCCTTATAGTGAGTATTCATTACTGTGGCAGTGTTGCTAGCTAGTTCCATTCCTTTCTGAACCCAGTGTTGTAATTTGGCTTTTTTTTTTAAATTTGATGTTGCATGTAGCAACACATTCCCATTAGTGCAATTACTGTTATGGCTTGTATTCCCATTAGTATTACACTAAGTGTTTGGGTGTAGAGTAACATTCTCTGGGATTGGCCACCAAGGTGTTTTTAGCTCTCTTTGCACACTTTCTGCTTCTTTATTTGTTGTTCGATAAAATGAGCTGTGGGTATTAAGACTTTCTTAGTTTTCGCCACCAGCTTATGTATGTTCAATTGTAATTTCTCCACTGGGGGAAACAATTCAATCAAAATAAATCTTGTAGGTTGCCAGGAAGAGTAATAATTTCAGCGGCAGTGCTGACACTACTTGTTGGCCAAAAGACATGGGTGTGACTGTGCCTCCCGTAAGGCTTTATGGAAATATGCTTATGAATATATGACATAACTGGAATATGTTCTATGCTACATATGCCATGTAACATATCTATGTAAAGGTTATGATCTACTGAATTTATTCATCCTATTTGTATGCATATATCATTTTTGTATTCAAAATTATGAATATTGGCATGTACTGGCTTGATTTCTAAATAACCTTAGTAGAGCATTTGGTCAGTTCCTGGAGAAAGGAATTCGCGAAGTTAAGTGCCCAATCAAGAAGCACTTAAGGAACAATGCATCTTGGAATGCTCCAATTCACATAAGAAATATTCCTGGAGACAGTCAGGATACCATGTGGGCAATGGCTTCTGCCTGTAAAAACTGTGAGTCATGCATGGACATGTGACTTGCCCAGGGGACTCCAGAACTCCATCTTGGAGCTGGACTTTGCATAGGCGAGAGGAGGGGGTCTCCACCCACAAGAGAAAGTCTATTTAAGCTCATGGGAGACCCCTCCATTTTGTCGTCAGCTGGCTAAGGAGGTAGCCTTTCCACCCCCAGGGATACCTGAAAGAAACTGGAACAAAAGACAGTAACTACAGGGGGTGTGAGTGATTGCTGGACCCAGACTAGAAGGAGATTAGTCTGTAAAAGGAAGCTTACTGGAACTGGTGAGGTTTTGTCTGTATTCAGTGTTATTAGACATAGACTTGCGGTTTTATTTTATTTTGCTTGGTAATTCACTTTGTTCTGTCTGATACTACTTGGAACCACTTAAATCCTATTTTCTGTATTTAATAAAATCACTTTTAACTTATTAATTAACCCAGAGTATGTATTAATATTTGGGGGGTGCAAACAGCTGTGCATATCTCTGTATTAGTGTTACAGAGGGCGAACAATTTATCAGTTTACCCTGTATAACCTTTATACAGTACTTCTGTAAGCTGCTTTCAGTTAAGCCTACAGCTGTTAGGGGATGTGGTTCAGACCTGGGTCTGGGTTTGCAGCAGGCTAGCGGGTCTGGCTCAAACCAGTCAGCACTGAAGTCCTAAGCTGACAAGGCGGGAAAGCAAGAGCAGAAGTACTCTTGGCACATCAGGTGGCAGCTCCCAGGGGGGTTCTGTGATCCAGCATATCACAATGGGTTTCAATTTGGACTGTGCTAGTGACTTGCACACAAAATCCTACATTGATTCCAGGACAAATGTTTCCATGTGCAGAAAAATTGGAATATCTCAGAGCACATGCTACATCATTGACTAATTTTTTTTATACCAGTTTGGCCCAGCCTCTTTTTGTGTTGTTGCTATCAGTTGTAGCTTATCATTCACACAGCCACCATTCATTATGTTTTGTACAACAAGGCTGATTAACTTTTAAGCCAGTTTCAGTTATTAGGTGCACAGTAGGATAGTGCTGTAAATAAGTATCATTTACCAAAGTTCCCACATAGCTGGCATAGTACACTTCGACTGGATTTTGCATCCACCTTGGGATGGCCATTATGATATGAAGGCTTTTTACTGTAGTTATGATGCAAACTTCAAACCTTATCAAATTTAGCAAATTGTAAAAACACTGGCGCAATATTATTTACTCCTTGCTCCTGTATTTGTTTTAAGTGGCTGTGCGGTCCAGTATTCGTGGCCAATCTTGTAACTTTAATTGTAATAAGCTTTGCTTGATGATTTCAGTTACTCTATCACAATAGGCCACACAGGCAACTGTCAGTGAAACATAATTTTCTTATGCTGTTAATAATTGACAGGATAGTACAATTTAGGTGACTGAACCCTAGAGCAATTGAATGTATGTCATCAATGGTAATTGCATGTTGATTTTGCAATAGGCTGCTAATGCCTTCTCCTGTTCTGACTGCCTTGCCTATTCCATTAATGATGCTGTTTATTTTTAGATTGAGATTTTTGATATCTGCTGAATTCCAGATGGACATGCCAAGGCCTGAGCCTCCCAATACAGTTCCCATAAGACCTCTTTTTTTCTTTTTCTTTTCTGTCTTTGCTGTTTTAGTAGGGGATTTTGAAAACCCTCCCAAAAATGCAATTGCATTTCAATTTCTGAATTGAACCAGTCTTTGTATTGTTGGGGGCATTGTATTGGCAGGGTTATACTAGCAAAATTTAGTTTAAGTATCACATACATTTATCCCACATTTTCTACCATATACTCTGTGGTAGGGTGC
Source organism: Eretmochelys imbricata (assembly GCF_965152235.1). Taxonomy (NCBI): domain Eukaryota; kingdom Metazoa; phylum Chordata; order Testudines; family Cheloniidae; genus Eretmochelys; species Eretmochelys imbricata. Next base: position 227,599,112 of record NC_135573.1, on the reverse strand, counting down.
AGGAAGTTTCCTGTTGCAGGCCAAGGTTCTAGAGTTGGACATTCCATTGGTGGGGAATGTCTGTGGTGAACAGAGTGGATGGGGATGGGGTGGAGTTGGAGTTGGACAGGCTTCTTCACCTGTCCATGATAAAGGCATTTCCTAATATTTGAGGCCATTTTCCAAGTTCCTGTGTATGTACCTTTGTCTTCTAGCTGAATGTTCTTTATATTAATGGAGGCACTCCAACTATCCTCCAAATTAACAAAGGTGGCTCTATTTGACCATACCCTATGTGTTTTAACAATTCCTTTGCTAAAACTAATTACTGTCAGTTGCTCTAAATCAATCAATTCATACCCTCGCTCTTCCCTTTGGGTATTATTGAATATTACATGGTGAAGCCAGATTATCTCCTATCAGGGCCACTAAGTGATGTTCCATTATTTGTTGTGTGGTTAATAAAACTTGTGTTCTTTTTGGTGTTTCTGTTTTTCGTTTCTTAATCTGTGTGGGTTCATGGTCCATGGATGCCCCTCTCAGGTCTATTACTAGAACTGGTGTTAGGGGATATGGTAAGGGTAATGAGTTGTTCACAATTAACCTCCTCATTCACCTTCCAACAACAAGCATACTGTCCCTTGGTTAAAGTCAATTCCTTTTCAATTCTTCGTTTGACTTTACTAATGTGTCTTGTGGGAATATGCTGTATCTGGGTTGTGCCTTTGATACTCCATGCCCAGGCCAACAGTATGGCTACAGTTGATTCTTTAAGGATGTGTTTTGCTTGTTGTTTTCCTTCTGCTTCACAGACCAATTTCAAAACAGTTCCAGCAGGATGGATTTGGCTCGCCACAGCCAGTGCAGTAGAGTTGTTTGGAATCTCCGTCCACACGTTTTTGGTTACGAAATGTGTTTGGTTTATCTTTTTGGTATTTGACAGTCCTTTTGTTTTTTTGGATCATTACCACTACCCTCAACAGTCTGCATATCCGGGATGGCATCATAACCTGTGAAAATATACATCAACAATCGCTTCTTCTTTTTTTCCAGGCAGCAATAGTATTATATATAATATACCTTTTAGCCTGCTTTTATTTTTGGGTTTCTTTGCCACACCATCTTCTGGGCAATAATTCCAGTCCAGTACAGCCAGAATCTTCTGGTCATTCAGGGACTTAAAAAACAGACATTTTGTGCATAGGGGAAGAGTGGGTGTTGTATTCATTCATCCGATTCCTGGACCCAACAGCCAAATAGACTGCTTTCCTTCTTAGTACAATTTCCATATCGAGGTGTGTCTGTCGTTCCACCAGATGGTGATTACATTACCTCTGCCCCACTCAATTTGTCCCTTTGCACTCAATTGTCTTATGGGGTAAGGTTTAGACACCTCAGATCTTTTTAATTGACTCCAGGCAATATGAAACAATATCCGAGGTGTGGATATGGCCCGGAGATTTAAGTTTAAGTAAACCTCCATCATTCATTTGAAATTATCCATTGTGCGTACTTTAACCAGTTATTTTTACACTTAATTTGCAAAGAAGCACAGAACATGTAGTATACAGTTTAACCCTTATATTCCTTTAACTGCATGGCATGTTTTGACCATTTCAATCTTTTATTTTAACCAGATATAATGAGGGTCCCAGCTTGTTTATGTTTGGCCATGGACCTTGCCATTCCACCTTTGGAAAATTTTTTTAGATGCTGGTTACTTGGCTTCCAGTTTGCCACTGCTTAATATCACTGTTTTTGTCAAATGCTTGTTTCATTTTTTGCTGTTTTGCAGCTTGTTGTGCTGCAGCTGCTTCTTGGACTGTACCCAACCAGTGTTTAAGACTGTTCATTCAGATTGTTGTTATCAGTGCTGTTATAGTCTCCCAAACTGGGGATACAGCAAGTTTTCCCAGCCAGCCATGGGTCTCCCAAAGAGCACCCCATAAGGACTAATCCTGTCATGCAGTTTGGACGTCTCCAGATCCTCATAAGAACCCATGGGAGTACCATGTCCCACTTTGTTCCCAGCTCATTGCACACCTTGGATAATTCAGTTTTAAGAGAGTTATTCATTCTTTCCACTTGACCTCCAGCTTGAGGGTGGTATGGAATATACAATAGTAAGGGGATGCCAGCCCATATACCCATGTTCCGGTACACTTCCCCAGTGAATGCAGGTCCATTGTCAGAATCAGTACTATGTGGTAGTCCTCATTTGGGAAATACTTCCATCATCAGCATTTTAGCAGCTGCACGGCTTTTTGGTGGGAAATGCCTCCGCCCTTTACTGAAGGTGTCCACCACTACAAATAAAAATCTGTTCTTTCTTGGTATGGTGGGCAGTGGCCCCACAAAATCCACCTGCAAGTGTGGCAAGGGACCCTTTAAAGCCTGGTGCATTCATTCTCCCCTCCTTTTCCTTTTAGCAGGGTCTTGCTTTGCACATGTTAAGCCGCTATGAATATGCACATTTAAATCCTCTTTCATTTCAGGCCACCAACCCATTTGTTTAAGTTTTTCTAGGGCCTCTTCTAGTTTAGAGTGTCCCCCAACAACAGAACCATGTATCCATTCTAAAAGGAAGTATTGCATTTGCTAAGGTATGGATAAAACCCATTCATTGTCTGGCTTTGCCAGAATTAAATTCTCTTCCTTTCTCAGAGACACACCCTTCCATTTTGAAGGACACTCGACAAACTATTGTTGTCTTAGCTCATCTTTTGCCTGCATGTTCTGTAATACTTGCAGTCCTTCCTAGTTATTTTTATCAACTGTTTTTTCTTGTTTTACTTGTGCCTGGCTGGTTACTGCCACAGGCATATGTTCCCATAGGGTTCCAGTAAGTGCTGGCTTCTTTGGCGAATTTATTTGTTTGTTCATTTCCCTTTTTTAATGGGCGTTTCCCTTTATGCACTTTAATTTTGATGATCCTGACATTGCTAAATTCTACTGCCAATTTTTCTAACTGCTGCCAAAGGATTCTGTGTTTATTTTCAGACCCATCTGTTTCCATAAAGCTCATCGTATTCCACCATGGAAGGTAAATGGTGGTACCTTTGTAAACATAATCAGAATCAGTACTAATATTATTTCAGTTTGTTTGTTTTTCATTCTTTTTAACACTTCTAGAACTGCTAACACTTCTGCAGACTGGGTTCCTCCCTTTCCTAATTTGTACTGGGAAAAGTCAATTATTTGCATGTTTCCAGTCAGGCATACCCTTGCAAATCCTGTAATTCGCTTCCCTCCCTTATAATATGAGCTGCCATCCACAAACCAGATTGTTTTCCCAATTACCTCTCCAACCAGAGTTGCCTAAAGACTTTAGATTCCTCTTGGGGTTCTCAAACATGTTCCTGACCATTTAAGGTCAGACCCCATACAGATATTTTAGAGTCTTTCTGGGTGACCAGTTGAACATTTTCTGTATAGCCTTATCCACTCTCACATGCCCTTTGGATAAATTTTCGTGACGTAGTAGTTTTCCCAGAGCATGATGGCTTTTTACAATTACTTTACTTGCTCCAGCAATTGTCTGGGCTTTCTGTAGTGTCCAGTAAGCAACAAGAGAAGTTTGCTCACAGATTCCCAGTTTGCTTTCTGGAGCTGTTAACACTCTGCTATAGTACGCAACAGGTCTTCCCCCAGCACCAATATCCTGAGTGATCATACTAACAATATAGACATTTTTAACACTAGGATACAACACAAAGGGGAACTCATTGTGAGGGGTGTCCAAAGTAGGTGCTTCCATTAACTTCCTTTTCAAGCTTTCCCATGCACTAGCTGTTTCTTCTGTCCCAGTCCATTGTGGTCTTTTAAGCATCTCATACAAGAGACCTGCCTGCTGCCCTGCTAGAAGAGCTTGGGCTTTCCAGTGCTCAACAGCCTGGGATGCGTCTTCAAAGCCTGAGTTACCTCTTCTGCTTCCCTGGTTTTTTCCATTACTTGCCTGGCCAGTATTGTGGCATGTTGTTTAAGCCGTTTTACTACCAGGGCCATTAATTGCAATATTGTACATTTTTTATTTTTGTTATTGTTTTTTCAAAGTTTCCGTTTCTGCCGTTGCTTTACATATTCCAGTTCATGTTTCCCCACTTTCTTTTTAAAATTCCTATGGGCCCCCCTTGATGGCAATCCAGTGGTTCCAAATTTCATCAAACTCTGTGGGGATTTGCAGGGAAGGGATAAGGGGCTTCCCTAGCTCGTAGTGTTTTGTCATGTTAGATTGCGATTTCTACAGAGGACAGCTCGCTTACTTTCCAGATCAGAGGTCTCGGGTCATCAGTGTTGTTAGATGTTTGGCTGTGTGTGTGTGTGTGTGTGTGTGTTCTTCCTATGTGCTCCCCAGCTCTGCACAGACAGCTGGCAGAGCAGACCTCGAGCGAACCACCCAATGACCACAGAATCCATTAAGGTACGAAGGCACCAGGCCAGGTTTATTGTCGACAAACACGGTAATAGCACCTGGTACACTGTACAAGGATACAAAGACATGTATGCTCGTGACAATGGATGCGGCTCAGTGAATGGCAAGACTTTCCATTCCCCCCTCGGCTGGACAAAGATACTGTGTGTTCCTATTATCCTTGAGGAGTGTTTTTGTACCATCCTTGATATCAGGATGTTCTGGTACCACTTGATATCTGGATGTGTTTGCGTGAGTACTCTGTGCTTAGCACTTCTTAGGAATGTGTATTTCTGCAATATCAGCCCTGTTCTTGCCAGATTCTGGGAGCAGGTCCTGCTTCATACCAGACCTCTGATACAAGGTCTTATGTCTGAGGCTCTCTTCCTACTATACCCAGTTCCAGCGGGCTGGGCATGACAAAAAGATCTTCAGGGCTCCCTGCCCAGTGTCTGTCTGGGAAGTTCAGCCCTTAGGCACAGTCCCCAAAACCACAGAGAAAGATGGTCTTCTGGTTTAAGTAATTGAATACCAACCTGTAGGATTGGATTCTATCCCTGCCTCTGCCACAGAGTTCCAGAATGAGGCTGGACAAGTCACTCAAACCACATTTTTCACAGGTGGCTGCTAACAGCATGTTCCTTATTTTCTGGGTGCCCAGCTTGAGACTCCTGGGGTCTGATGTGCAGACGTGCTGAACATTCACAGCTACAACTGAAGTCAATGGGAACTATGCCTGAATATATAAAATGTCGTGTACTCTCTCTCAAAGTGGGCACCTCACCCCCACCCCCATTTGCTCTTCTTCCCTCCTCCCCTTGTCACTCGCTGCTTTTCCCCTCTCCTCCCCTCCCAACCCGGGGCTGGGAGCTGCAGCTGCTCGATGTAGGTAGGAGGTGGCCCCAGCTGAGTAGGGGATGGCACAGGTGATGACCCAGCATCTCCCTGCCTCATCTGCCCACCGTAACAGGATTTGGGGTGTTCGATCAGTAGATCTGACTGGACACTGTCAGGGCCCCTTTTCAAATTGACTTTCTGGTCAAAAGCTGGAGACCTGGCAACCGTGTATCTCACTCAGGTGTAAGGTCTCAGACCTTTTTCTGCAGCCACATCAGGACTGCAGCAGCTATAAGCCAAGAGGCAGAAAGTCACATCCGCACATTCCCTCTAAATTATATCAAAACAATGTACTATCGGGCTGTTAAGAAGGCAATCCTGTCCTAAGAGTATCCACCATCACCAGATAAAGAAACAGATCTTAAGATGTTTAAAGAAAACTTTGATTGCATTCTCTCTGGCAAGAAATCACTTAACCGTTGTGATTGTGAAATCTATACTTTATTGTTTTACCTTTATGCTCCCTACTTCTCTGTTGTTTATCTGTATTGTTTCTGTCTGTCTGTTGCGTACCTAATTTTGCAAGATTTAAATCAACTAAATATTGGGTAAAGAATTGTTTCCCTGTATGTTAGGATTGATAAAAGAATTATTTTGTAATACTCTAGTAAAATGATTGGTTAAGGTACAGCTAAGCAGGATTCAAGTACTGTATTGTGCAGCAGCTGGAGTAGCTGGATGACCTGATCCTACCTGGCCACCAGAAAAAGTTTGTCTGCTTTATTGGGAGTGGTGAGCATTGTATGCTTAGCGTGTGCATTCTATCTTGGTAACTGTTAATAAATAGAGGATAAGGATATTACTGTGTAAGGCTCTTTCACTGGTAAAAGACCCTGCAAATCCACGGAAGATTATGCCCTGAGCCCTAGGAACAGGGTAAAGGTGGGTACTTAAATTAACCAGTTAACACCCTAAGAATGGGGTAGGAGTGGCCCTGAGCCCTAGGAATGTGGTATGGGTAGGTGCCTTTCACCCAAAGCCCTAGGATCTGGGAAAGGGTGCGGGTGCCTAAATTAACTGGGTAACCCCTTGAGTCAATGAAAGGGCAAAAGTAGAGTGTTGTAGAGTGTGTGGGAAACACTGTGTAGAGGCATTCATTAACTTCATTTTTGAAGTACACAGACAGTATAGTGATGAGCTCCAAAAAACAAGCCCGGGACAAAATTAATAATTGTGTATTCAGTGTAGGATTTGGATGGTGTGCAGTATATAAGGCTGGGGTCACACACTGAATGATGAGGACAAAAAGAAATATCAACCTAATACCCCTTTAGAGAGCACTGTTCATCTGGTGTAGTGAATAAGGCAGTGATCCTGAGGAAAAAATAGTATGCAATCACGGAAAATCTAGGTAACAATGGCCTTTAAAATACATGCCCAACCCATTAAGCATCCTGACTTCAGCTGGGAGCTGAAGGTGCTTAGTACCTTTCAGGATATGCGCCACATCTTGCAGGCTCAGACTCTTAAAAGCATCATGGAGAATGACAATCTGGAAGTGTTGTAGTTAGCAAAACAGTGAAAATGATCCCTGGAACTCTCAGTATATTGACTTTTGTATTTATGATTTGTCTGTGGTAGCACCCACGATGCCCTAGGTGCTATCCAGACACTAAAGATGGGATCATTGCGGCCCGGAGTATCTCACAGTCTGAGGACAGACAGGCAGAGGTTAGGGGAAGGGTGATGCTTCCGAGGGGGGTCCAGGTTGTGAGACACCTCACCACCTCCTGCCCTTAGCATGAGGAAGTCCTGTCTGTGCCTGCTCTTGATCAGCTCCCTGAAACCATCAGCCTCTGGCAGCACAAGCACTGCCTTCCGGGCCTCTGCAGGCCTGGCTCTCTGTGTAAGTTAGCGATAGGCACACACCAACACCTTCTTCCCCCTCCCCCAGTCCTCTGAGTGTCTCTCTGGAGTGCTCAGCCCATTCCTCTGAACACTCACAGAACTCTCAAAGGAATAGTACATGCCAGTTTGCAAGATTCAGCTCAGGCTCCCCACTGTGCTGAACACCCAGCATATATATATGAAAAGAAAAATAATTTTATTATCAAAGAACAGAAATTCAAGTAATGGTGAGAATATTGGAAACAAATGGTTAAATATAAAACAAAAAACAACACACTTTCTTGAGCCTAAACTTAACTAACAAGGCATTCCCTATTTCCTACAAGATCGCTTCCCCCAAGTTCTTTTCCCAGCATTTTGAACCAGGTTGGTTGAGCTCCCTTCGGCTGCCAGCTTGTTCTCACAGACTGAAGGACTAACTGGGGGTTCACCTGCATCCCAGAGGTAGTTTCAAAAGTTTGTTGCCTTCTAAACCAAATAACCCTGTCTGTTGTTGTTTTTTCCTGCAACCTCTGCAATCTATTGATTAGCATTTTGCTCAGACTGTAACTGGGGGGAGGGAGGCATTGTGAATCATATAGTACATAATTTGCATGTGACCAGTCAGAGTGAGATAATCATCTCTTTCCCACTGCTTACCAGGAGTATGTGGATCACCTTTTGGTGACTTGTCTTAACTCACAAACCTAAGGAGCATAATTTTTAGTATATATTCATAACACTTCACATATTTTCCGTACACACATCTCACAATGCTTATGATGACCAGTGTGACATTTGAGACCTTACATGACATGCTTTGGCAGACTAGTATGCAGATATCAGACTGTGGGGATCGCTGAAACCCTTACGTACCCCTGATCTCTTTGCCAGTTGGCAACAAGAGGTCCTTGGGCCACAGGAAGGGTAACAGCAAACATGGAGGTTTTAATACAAATCAGATTCACAGTAGGCAGCAAGGCAGAAGTGTTGGTTTCACAAAATAACTTGTTAAATGCTGCAGTGTCCTTTTTCTTGTTGCCAGTAGCCCATCACGCAGGAGTATAGATAATGAGCCAGTGTGTATTCGTAGTTATCATTCTGATGAGCAGTTTCAAAAAGGATACAGATTTGGGCTTTGTTTCCAAGGGCGTCCTTGTTCCAGTGCATCCTTTGATAAACGAGTAGTTAGGAGCTCTTCTCTGCATCCAGCTCCTTCTGTAACCAAGCTGCTTTAGCTTTGCTGTTCTGACAGTCTTAGCTCATACACAGAAGCCAGGAGGGAGAAGTCCTTAGAGCTGATGTCATTTCAGTCCTGGTCCAATGAGGAAAGCGAAGTACAGCCTCTTTTGTGTGGCCCGGGACTATAACTGGAGCTGCAGGGCAGCACTGGGGAGTTGAGCATATAAGCACGGCATCTCTGCCCTGGCAGAAGTTAATTCATTTTTGCTGCTTCATCATCATGACTCTCCAGGTAAGAGGGGAGTCTGCTGCTAGGTGAAGCAAAAAGAAGGTTAGTGCAGGAGAACAAGGGATAAGGATAGGGATGTATTGTAGCATCACTGGGCAATGCCCAGCCCTGGCAACACAAGACAGAGCTAGGATTATTGCATGATCTAGGCTGTCTTGCAGAACAGCAAATAATTTTTTTTTTTAGTATATGATGCTTAATTGGTACATGAATTTTTGCAGGGAGCAAAGGGTTGCCCCTTTGGAGTCTGTTATTTAGTTCATGAAATTTTCAGAGGGTGGATGGGCACCTGCTTTGAAAGCTGCATGCATTTTGATTGGGTATATGCATTATTTTTCTTAGTGTATGTGGTTGTAATGGCACTATAATTGGGTACATGCCTTTGGGAGGATGCATGCATTATTGTTTGAGGGTGGGATTAATTAATGAATTAAATTAGATTGATGCAGAAATAAAAAGGGGCACCTTTCCCAGGATCTAGATTATTGGTACATACATTTTTGGGACCATGAGGGGCCAGTTAATGGTAGATGCTCTATTAGTTGTTCATGCATTATTTTCTGGGGAGGGGGGTTGTGTTGAAGGCTGCATGCATTTTGCTGGCAAAGTTCAACTGCGTACAGACTGCAGGAGGAACTAGTTGCCTTGTCTCTGAGTTGGATTTGAAGCGTTGCCCCTGGTGATGGTTTTGAGCCCTCAATCCTTGCAGCAAGGTGGAAGGAGCACTTTCCCTTTTTTTGTCTATATCCTGAGCAACTTAGAATTTTAATGTGACTGCTGTGGAGAAAACTGGCTCTCTCCCATTTTAAGATTTGCCAACCCGTTCCCAGCCTGTTCCATTGCCTTGTTCTCCGCGGGGTTGGTGTCTATTTTGTGCAGGGAGGAGCATTGTGGTGGTGTGAGTGATGCTTCCAGGGGGAGGTGATGGCAGCTCTCTCCTAATTACTGCGTGACCCAGATGTCGGGAGTACATTGCCAGTAACTGCAGCTTCACTCCAGAGAGAGGGTTAATCTCCTGTGAGGTAGCTTGATCTCCAAAGGGGCATGAGCTGCTGTGCGACTATAGTTTAACAGCATAGAGATTTGTGTGTGTCACTTCACAAACAAAACTCAGACTCTTCTCAAAGGGGCTGGGAACAGAACAGCCAAATCCCAGCTCTTGCTCCAATTTTAGTTCAAATCAGGTTTTGTTAAATGTCCAGTAGGATCTTAAATTTGTTTCTGTGTTTTAATTCCCCCTTGAATGTGCAAAGTTGGAGTGCCTTTTGTTGTAGACTTTTGTCAGCATTGAGATTTTAAAAACAAACACCAACACTGCGTGACATTAGCTGGGGTAAAACACTGCACATTTATTACATGATAAACCACCTCCACCAACAATGCCCCTTGTTCTATACAACGATCAGATACTCTGGCTGGGAACCATTTCAGCAATAATACAATGTGGAAAAAACTTAATCATGTTCCTAAAGAGTCTTAGAATCAAGTTGGAGAGGAGTGGCGAGCAATTGAGTCTACGTAGTAGCCAAGAACTCAGTTTTGTAAACCGCGGAAACATGGCGTAAACAGAGGAGAGTAACTAAATCCTTTGAGACAGTTTGCTTTACCCCAAAGAAGCCATTTAAGCTTATGTTTCTCTTCCATTTAATTTACGTGGTGGTGATGCAATAGTAATTTGTGCATTAAAGTATAGCCAATGGGTTTGTGTATGTGTGGTTTTGAATGTGTGTAAAGTTTACTTATGGTAGAAAATTCTACCGCTTCTAATTGGAGGACTCAGAAGGAATTTCAGCCAATACACGATTAAAATAAACTATTTAAGGGAAACTTAATATTTTTAGATTCAAAGTTTACCTATTTTACAAGAAACTAGCTCCTACGCAACATTCCATGAACAGTGACTTATGTAGGGGTGCTGAAGAGCTAAACAATGTGTGTTTATATTAAACTTACCTGTCTTAGGCAGGTTAAGTCTTCCCTTCTATTCAGGTTTCAGAATAGCAGCCGTGTTAGTCTGTATTCACAAAAAGAAAAGGAGTACTTGTGGCACCTTAGAGACTAACAAATTTATCTGAGCATAAGCTTTCGTGAACTACGGCTCACTTCATCGGATGCATTCAGTGGAAAATACAGTGAGGAGATTTATATACACACAGAACATGACAAAATGGGTTTTATCATACACGCTGTAAGGAGAGTGATCACTTAAGATGAGCTAATACCAGCAGGAGAGCGGGGGTGGGGGGGGGGAGAAAACCTTTTGTAATGATAATCAAGGTGGGCCATTTCCAGCAGTTAACAAGAACATCTGAGGAAAAGTGGGGGGCGGGGGTGGAATAAACATGGGGAAATAGTTTTACTTTGTGTAATGACCCATCCACTCCCAGTCTTTATTCAAGCCTAAGATAATTGTATCCAGTTTGCAAATTAATTCCAATTCAGCAGTCTCTTGGAGTCTGTTTTTGAAGTCTTTTTGTTGTAATATTGCAACTTTTAGGTCTGTAATCGAGTGACCAGAGAGATTGAAGTATTCTCTGACTGGTTTTTGAATATTATAATTCTTGACATCTGATTTGTGTCCATTTATTCTTTTACGTAGAGACTGTCCAGTTTGACCAATGTACATGGCAGAGGGGCATTGCTGGCACACGATGGCATATATCACATTGGTAGATGTGCAAGTGAACGAGCCTCTGATAGTGTGGCTGATGTGATTAGTCCCTATGATGATGTCCCCTGAATAGATATGTGGACACAGTTGGCAACGGGCTTTGTTACAAGGATAGGTTCCTGGGTTAGTGGTTCTGTTGTGTGGGTGTGTGGTTGCTGGTGAGTATTTGCTTCAGGTTGGGGGCCAAACTGGATACAATTAACTTAGGCTTGAATAGAGACTGGGAGTGGGTGGGTCATTACACAAAGTAAAACTATTTCCCCCCACCCACCCCCCACTGTTCCTCAGACGTTCTTGTTAACTGCTGGAAATGGCCCACCTTGATTACCACTACAAAAGGTTTTCTTCCCACCCCCTGCTCTCCTACTGGTAATAGCTCATCTTAAGTGATCACTCTCCTTACAGTGTGCATGATAACACCCATTTTCTCCTGTTCTGTGTGTATGTAAATCTCCTCACTGTATTTTCCACTGAATGCATCCGATGTAGTGAGCTGTAGCTCACGAAAGCTTATGCTCAAATAAATTGATTAGTCTCTAAGATGCCACAAGTACTCCTTTCCCTTCTATTCAGTTCTTATTGCAGATGGGAATGCATTTTGCATACATCATGATATGCTATTCCTGTAATATCTATTTTTACGTTTGCATATGCAGCCCACTAAACTACGATTATATGCAGTATAAGATCATTTAGAGGTGTATTAACTTAATTTCACAAATTAATTTTGATGTTCCCTCTCCTCTGACAGTCTGATTCCAAGCGCAATCTCACTGCACTGTGAGGGCCTGATCCAAAGCCCATTCAAGTGAATGACACTGCTGGGTATGCTATAAGAACCTAGATAGAACATTTTCATTTGTTTGTCCTAGTAACCAAATATGACAATTCAGTTGATGTGTTATCATTGGTGTGTACCTTTGTCTGATTTGTAACAGATAAATGCTATTTTTATTTTTAAGTGCTTAGATGGTGCTCAGAGATGTCTGTGATGGGGGACATATAAGTACACTCTGAGAGTTTTGCCCCAGTGCTTTGAATCCCATACATATTTGTGTCTGTGGGGTCTTTTGGTTTTTTGGCGCATGTTTTTTTAAAAACAGATTTTTATCCTTAAAAGGAATATGCTTGCTGTTTAGGCCCTCAGATTTACTTCCTTAAAGACAGGTAAATTCCCTTGGGAATGTCGTTTTTATATATTTAGGCCAAAATTTTCAAATTTAGCTGCTTACAAGTAGTGTCTTTGATTTTTCAGAGGTGCTGAGCACGCATATTTATTTCTGGCCTTATTTTAGATCCAGTTATATGGTGGTTGCATTGCTGCAGTTTTTTTACACTGATCATGTAATGTGTAAATGTTAATATTTTAAAAATATATTTAGTATTGGTGTCTATGCTTTGTAGGAATGATGTTTAGTTACATGCGTGCAAAACTCTTTTTGTAAATCCTGAAAAACTTTGCATTACAACAGTCTGATGCTGCGCTGTGCAGAGAACCACCTGAGCATATCCCACTTACTCTCAAACAGGAGGTGCTTGGCATTGTGGCCTAACTGATAGCACAATGGATTGGGACTCCAGCAATGTGGTTCTGTTCTCAGCTCTGCTGCTGGCCTTCTAGCTGACCTCAGGCATGTCAACTCACTCGTCTGTGCCTGCTTCCCCATCTGTAGAATGGGGGTAATTATATTTACCTCCTTTGTAAAACACTTTGAGAAGTGGAGATTCAAAGTACTAGATATTATCTGACTAGACCTGTAATCTGTACTTGTTTGATCATTTAATGTGTGTTTGCATTGCTCTGAAAGAAGAATGAAGAACAACATTAAAAAAGAGAAAGAAATAAAAGCCCCAAGCCTATCAAGAAAAAGATTAGCTGTCAGATACAGAAGTATTATGAATTACTTTCTCACAGTGAAATATGAAATGTACTGAGCATCTTGAGTAATATAATATAATAAATGATTATGGCTAATAACTAGTATACTCTTTTCTACCATAGATTTTCTCATTGCTAACATTTAGGGAAGATGCAGGTTGGGACAGGACCGTGAGCTCACTCAAAAAGGGTTTATATTGTACTTGAGGTCCCCCCCCCTCCCCCTTTTTTTTTTATGAAGAGAAACTATCAAACCTGTCACTTCTGGATAAAGAAAAGATAACTTATTTATCTTATCTGTGTGCCAAATTTGAAATTATGTGTTTGTTTTTATAGCACTAGGAACAAGCAGTTGTCATAGAATATCAGGGCTGGAAGGGACTTCAGGAGGTCATCTAGTCCAATCCCCTGCTCAAAGCAGATCCCCTAAATGGCCCCCTCAAGGATTGAACAATCCTGGGTTTAGAAGGCCAATGCTCAAACCACTGAGCTATCCCTCCCTCCTTGTAGTGCTTGGGTAGCTTGCACATTAACCTAGCAACTGATTCTAAGGCCGAGTACGCTTACAATCTGTGCTGCAAGCTTTTTGAAGTTCTGCCAGCCAGCGTAGGAAATTGTGCCGTCTAAGCACTTAGAAAGAAAGCTAGTTCAGTTGTGTTTTGTTGTACCATTTCTTGCTTCTGCTTAATCTGCTGATCAGCAGCTTCAGTATTCAGAGAAAAACTAAATAACACAAAATCTCCGTCCTTTACCCCCTGTAAATGCTGTGAAGCGGTTGGGCCATGGTTAAAAAAAAAAAAATAAAGACTATCTTCATCCCTGGCAAAACTCCAAAGACTTCACAAAAGATGAATTTGTTCCATGGTGCGCATTGTTCAAATCTGATCAGCACGTATGAGATTTTTTAAAGTCTTAGCACTTGCTGACCAGTATTAGAATCTAAAGAATTCTTTGTCCCATCTTTGCTTAAATTCAGTATAGATTATTATTACCTGATTAAATCTAGCTTCAACAATGGTTACTTGTTTCATTTTAACATGGACAAATAAGGCAGATCTTGGAAAGGATATAGGTGAAATAACTTTTGCATTATGTGGTAAATACTACGGCCATTTGTCCTGATCTAATACGTTAAACTGCCTTAAAATACATTTAAAACTTGTATCAGTGATTAGTACATGTACCACAATGGCATCATGGGATTAAAGTTGGTACAGTGATTTGAATGAGTAATGTGCTGTATAATGTATTAGTATTTAATTTAAATAAGGTGAGGCATTACATAACTGGAGATGCTTCTAGCTGCACTTTGATGCCTGCATTCTAAAGCATCTTAGAAGACATGTAAATGCTACTACTGTTACTGTTCCCCCCTTCATTTCAGATGACACTACATGAGTCGTTGTTGTAGTACTTGGCCTGTCCCTGTAAAAATTCAGTAAGAATCAGTTTATATACTGGCAGTTCTGAATTAAAGAATTTTGGGGCCGTGTGCACTGTGGAAATTGGGGGCCTCTTCCCCATCCTCCCTGTCATGATGGAGGGGCAGGCAGGCCAAACCTGACCAGCACTGCAACTCCACACGCCAGGGCGCAACACCAATCACTCAAATGTGGGCCAGCCACCCCTCCATCATGAAGGAGGGGTGTCAGGGCCAAACCTGAATGGTGCTGTGATCCCATGTGCTAGGTAGCAATGCCACCCACCCAAATCAAGGGGTTAGGAGGCCCCCTTAAAATGGGAGCCCTGTGCAAGTGCCCATTGGTTAATCTGGATCTGCATATTGGGACTTACTGTGTAATAAAGAATAGTCAAAGTACTAGAATCTCGGTTAAATTAAACCGATTTTTTTTTTTTTTTTAAGAAAAATTCCCCAAATCTCCTTGGTGCTATCCAGACATACAGTGACATGCAGGGCTTGTTCCAAAGAGTTTAGTGCTTTAAAATAATCCGTATATTTTCGGATTCCAGACAAATCTTCTCTTTCTGTTAGTGAGAATACTAGGCAATGGCTTTTAAACTGCAAACCCACCTGCCACATACAGAGCAGAGATTCTTCCTTACTTCACCCTTCAATCAGGCAGGAAGCCACCTGTCTCACCATTATGTAGGTAACCTCTACAGTCAAGCTAGATGCACTATGGTGCCACCATCCATTATCAGAATGTCCATGATGGAAACCTTTCTGTAACCTGTTCACCATTCCAATATGGGTCATATTTCCTCCCTCCATTTATAGATCATAGATCAAATTTATAGTAATCTACAGGTTTCAGAGTAGCAGCCATGTTAGTCTGTATTCGCAAAAAGAAAAGGAGTACTTGTGGCACCTTAGAGACTAACCAATTTATTTGAGCATAAGCTTGAAGTGAGCTACAGCGCGAAAGCTTATGCTCAAATAAATTGGTTACTCTCTAAGGTGCCACAAGTACTACTCCTTTTCTTTTTATTAATCTACAGTACACATCGTGGCTCCATCCCTTTACAGTATGCTTCATACACCTTCCTAATACAGCCCTGGTATAAGCGTCCAGGGTAGGTAGTGTTGGCTATCCAACAACCACCCTCTCATTTATTTATATATGTGCAACAGGACAGATGTAAATCTCTTTCATGAGGCAGCTGGTGGGGAGGGTGTCTCACCCCAGTTGATCAGGAAAGGATGGGTAGAGATAAGGTTAGTCATGGAAGAATAATTGAGAATTTCTTCAGTTTTATTTAACTTATTAAGTCTGGGTGTATTTTAATTAGGTTGGGCCTGAGATTTTTTTTTAATTGATACTAAGTCATTAAGATGCTAATGTAGCTTCTGTTTTTAAATAGTAACTTTCATGAGACCTCAGAGGTGTGACCCACAAGTTCTACCGGTATGACTGGGTCTGGATGTAGAGTCCAACAGAAATTGTAGTTTGTCTTCAAAGGCAAGCACCAGGGAAATTCAGCCTGCAACCCACATGAAAGCCACATTTGAGACCCTACAGTGGGTACAAGTTCTGACACTGGAGCATATAATAACTAGTGTGATCCCACTTACTCCAGATTGTGCACTTAAATTATAGGACCGATAGTAATGTAGATTATAACTTTCACGTGGTCGTCCTGGTGAAAGGTTTGAGCTCATCTTGGCTGCTGGTCAGAATTGAGGCTTAATTATGCTTAAAAAAAACAAACAAAACCCCCAAACACGTGATAAAAACTTGGAAGGAAGATTCTTTATGAAATATTCAGCAACTCCACCCTGAGAGCTGAGAAAGCTTGCACTTTACTTGTTTTGCCAAAAGACTAGAAAAGTAACCTTACCTGGTGTTTCTAAACATGAACTCCCTCCCCACACCTTTGCAGAACAAAATGTTCATACTTGCTTTATACCTCATGTGACGGTATAGACTGTCACACCTCATAAATAAACAAAAAAGCCATAAGTACATTTTTCCCTCTTTGCAAGTCACTTTTAATTCTTAATTAAGCCGTAGTCAACTTAAAGCAGTTTTCATGGTCAATTTAACTCCCTCGAGGACACTCAATTTACAGTGTTCAATTAACAATCAGAATATACTGAAAAGCAACACATATTTAGCTTTGACAGTGAGAAAAGATCCCATGGTATAATTATTTTAACACTAGAAATACAGGTTCCTTGTGTATTCTGGAGCCTGATGAGGCTGTATTTGGAGACATAATTTTTGATGTGCCCAAGTTAGGTATAGCATACTCCGCTAACTTATTATTCTAAGGTTTCAGAGTAACAGCCGTGTTAGTCTGTATTCGCAAAAAGAAAAGGAGTACTTGTGGCACCTTAGAGACTAACCAATTTATTCGAGCATGAGCTTTCGTGAAAACCATGAACTTTCCCTTCACCACAACTGATGCCACCAAAATAAAATCTGTTTACTTGGTGCACTTTCACATTAAATAAATCACTGAGTTACAATATATAAATCATTTCACTCCCGGCTGATACAGAATTTAATGCAGTAACTCTAGAAAAATCACATTCTGTGTAGTACAGTTCAGGGCAACCGCATTCCTCCCATGTGGTCCATCAAGGCCACCCACTCTAGAAACCCAGCTCCCTTGATGTTACCTCTCTTGGGCAAAGTCCAATATCTCTCTCCCTCCTGAGTGGGGTTTTTTGAGACTGCACAGTTCCCTGTCTAAATTGTGAGTTCCTCAGCAAGCCAGACTACCTGAACAAGCTAACATCTGTGTCTTGCTTTCTCTCCAAAGACTATGAAAAGATGTAATTGCCGTCAGTTAGAAGTTACCACATAGCTCTTCATAAGCAAGCACATTAATTCTTAAGGTGAAAGCATTACACAGAAAACATTTAAAACATTAAAAGAACCTACATGCATGCTAATAAACTTACCAGGGATCACATCCAGCTCCAACAAGAGCTCTAGTAGGAATCAGTCTTTCAAATCCCACAAAGCGCTTTTGTGTATGTGCGTGTTTACTAGTTCATAACAGCCTCAGCTCAGAAGTAGCACCTGCATGAATAGGTTAGTCTTTCCTTTACAGAGCTTGGGCCTTTGATCTTGAGACTCCTGGAACAGGTAATCAGCAGACTGTGGTCCTCTCCTCGGGATGTAGCTTGAAAGGGCTGGGGTTTTGCATTCAGCTCCCTCTAGAGATTTCCCAGGCAAACCAATTGACGCCCTTTGTTCCAAAAGTCCACTCTTGTCTGGAACATTGTTCAGTACAGTCCTTTGAAATTCATAAAACTTCCCAGTGTTCAAATCCCATGTTCCCCCTAAAGAAAGGTTACATACAATCCTGGCCCACAGTAATACATAACCTTTGCATTTAGTACACTCGACTCCAAAGACACTTAAACTTAATTCAACAAGGTTTTTCAATGATATTGCGGGAAATTGCTATATCTGTCACACTGTGTCCAATTAACACTCTTCAAAGTTGCAAGCAAACTAGTGGCAGCTGGACTCTAGTTAATCATTAACATTGTAGTTGGGACAGAAGGAAGTCCATTATTATGTTTAAGAAACCCACATAACAATTGTAGTTGCTGTACCCAAAATAGAAATGTTTTGCAATCCTAACCTGAGTGGGTGTTTCCTGTGTCAGTTACTATGCAGCTGGTTCTGCACTGTGGTGGCGGGGGTGCTTTATAATCCTCTGGTGGCTTATTGAGTCAGTCCCAAGCATCTTGTTGAACTATACAATTGTTTGTTAACATTCTGTGCTATTGAGATTCATTTCCCGTATTAATGCCAAGGAAGATACCCTCTAGAGAGGGCTCCCTTAACTGCATTTTAAAGGGACATGCGGCCTGTATTATGGAGCAGGTCAGACTAGACTATCACAATGGTTCCTTCTGCCCTTAAAATCTTTGAACTGCAATGTAAAGAAACACTCAGTGTGAGATTTATTTAATTACTATTTCAACAGAATTAATCTCTCTTTTAGCACACACATTAAATAGCACATCATAAATTTTAAAAACATTACTTTGAAAAACAATTGTAAGGACCAAAGAGCAGCACAAACAGATAAGCTCTTCCTGTTGTAGCAATCTTATGGGTTACTTGTAACAACAGCAGGATGGATATTTTTTTTTCAAGTTAACTATTACAGTACATTTAAATAATTTCATAGCAATATAAATACACCAACCAAAAGGAAAAACTGTGATTTAAATGCATGTATTAGATAGTGTGCAAAATATTGTATAAATGAAAATAACTATTTCTTACAGAAATAAATGTGAATGTGAGTAGTCAAATCATCATGTAACTGTGACCCTATGCATCCTTGTGTTCACCCCCTCCACATTATTGTAATCATCTCTGTGAAAAATATGCCTGGTGAGATATCCTTTAAAAACTATTAACACACTGATCATTAAGTTTCTTGGGTAATGTTGTACAACATGTATATTCAGCATTATGAACATAAGCTGAAATTATGACTAAAATGTGTTTACCAGGCAAGTCTGGGGAGTGGATAAACCTTTTTCTCAAAAACAAAAGACGCCTGTAGTCAGGGGTAGTAAAAGTTGATTTGCAATCACATATCAAGGGGCTATTCTTTGGCAAATGGCGGGAGGGTGCAGAACAAATTGATCTGCATTTTAGCAAACAATAGCATGGCACCTCGTGCACCATGAGATTTCATGTCTCCTTCCTTGCATCTGGAATGAACTTTATCTAGGGGTAACCCTCAAGAAAATGCATTTCAAAGGGTAGCCTATAAAAGGAGGGGCAAAACACCCCAATTCTTTTCTCTTTCACCTAAGACGACAAAGGAGCCAGCCCTTTGACTTGAGGTGGAGGGGGGGAAGCCTGACCTGGGAATTTGGTCAGCCATGTTCTGGGAACATATGGTAAAGATTTTACCTTGAGCCAAGCATAGCTTGTTAAGTTTTAGCTACTAGAAAGCATTTTCTCTTTATTTTTCTTGTAGCCATTTCTGAATTTATTACCTTATAGTTGTCCTCACTTAAAAATCTCTCTCTTTGTAGTTAAATAAACTTGTTTTTTTTTAATCTAATCCAGTACTGTGTTTGAACTGTTTAGTAACACCAATTAAAGTAACAAATTGTGGAATATTAACTCTTTACAAGAGCAACTAACCTTATTTTGTCTGATTGGTCCAGTACAGGGCTAAACATTTCAGAACATACATTTTAGGGAAATTCAGGGCTGGAGAGAGTGTGGAGTCACCTTGCCAGTGGTTAACCAAGGCGGATGGAGACCAGTGGAAGTCTGTGGTATTGCCAGCAGGCTCCTGTATCCAAAGCACTGGACCAGGGCTATCCAAGGCATAGATATTGAGTGCATGCTTGTTGCTGCCTGTGGGTGTCCAAGGCAGAGAGCCGCAGTGGTAAGGCATTGTAAGGTACTCAGGGTTACAGGGTAAAAGGTGACACCAACTCTTCACCAGTCTGGATTGCATCTCAGAACTTCACAATAACTTAGTGATGGCAGGCTGAGAGTTTGTTTCAGTTCCAAACACGTATCCAGGACATCCGACTTGGCTGAACACTGCCTTACCATTGTTACTTAACATCTAAAAATCTCAATCTGCTGGCCAGTCTTTGGTCAGGTTATTGTCCTTTTTTAGGTAGAAATCTGTTTGGAAACTTTAGTTGCTGTTATATAGTTAAGAACATAAAAATGGCCATAGTGGGACTGCCCAATGGTCCATCTATCCCAGTATCTGTCTAGCACGGTTGGCCGGTGCCAGATACTTCAAAGGGAATGAACAGGGCAATTATCAAGAGATCCATTCCTTGTCCTGCAGTCCCAGCTTCTGGCCACTGCGGGTGAGGGACATCCAGAGCATAGATTGCATCCCTGGCCATCTTGGCTAATAGCCATTGATGGACCTACCCTCCATGAATTTATCTAATTCTTTTTTGAACCCAGTTATGGTTTTGGCCTTCACAACATTCCATGGCAATGAGTTCCACAGGTTGACTTTGCATTGTGTGCAGAAATACTTCCTTTTGTTTGTTTTAAACCCGCTGCCCATTAATTTAATCAAGTAACACCCTAGTTCTTGTGTTAGGTGAAGGGGTAAATAACACTGCCTTATTTACTTTCCCCACACCATCCATGATTTTATAGACTTCTATCACATACCCTCCCCCCACCCTTAGTTGGCTCTCTTCTCAACTGAACAGTTCCAGTCTTTTTAATTCCTTCTTGTATAGAAGGTATTCAAGGTGTAGGTATATTATGGATATAGAGATATATAGATATTTTCTGCTTTATTATCTCTCTCTTTCCTAATGGTTACTAACATGCTAGCTTTTTTAACTGCCGCTTCACATTGAGTGGATGTTTTCAGAGAACTATCCAAGGTGCTGCTAAGATATCTGTCTTTAATGGTATCAACTAAGTTAGACCCTTGTCATTTTGTATGTATAATTGGGATTATGTTTTTCAATGTGCATTACTTTGCATTTATCAACATTGAATTTCATCTGCCATTTTGTCTGCCAGTCACCCAGTTTTCTGAGAGCCCATTCTAACTCTTTGCAGTCAACTTTGGATTTAACTATCTTGGGTAGTTTTGTATCATCTGCAAATTTTACCTAACTGTGAACAATGTCAGAACAAGCATGTCTCAATTAACATTTTAAAGAGGGCTGGAATAACAAGGGTTGATGTCAACGGTCCACCTGGTAGTTCAGCAGAAGCTATCAGTGAGTCTGTTGTGTCCACTTTTTTATCCTTTTAGGAGAGTTAGGGTGGAATGTTCAACCACTGCAAAGCACTTGAAGATTAGATGTCAAAAAACCCTTTTCATTGAGATTTGTGTCCAAGTGTCTAAATTTAGAAGTAAATGAAATGCACTGTCCCAACCTGATCCCTACTGGGTATGAAACCATAACTTCAAATCAGAAGTTTGCACAGCTACACACCCCAGGGTTAAAACCGCATCTCTGACCGCTCCTGCCTGTGTGACCTAGTCAAAAATGAAGATTTTTTCCAGTGTCCTGGCCAGCCTCTTCCACATCCAGTTGGCATTATCCTTCCCAATCACCTTGTTTTATTACCATTTACATCTCTAGCTAGCAGAGTTCCTGGGCTTGGCCACGCAGATGCTTTTACTTCTAGTTAAAAAAAAAAAAAATAGAACCCCCCAGATAATAAAAGTACCATGCTACCCAGTGTAGATTAGTGCTCAGGTGCAGCCCGAGCCCTGGGACCCTCCCACCTCACAAGGTGCTAGAGCGCAGGCTCCAGCCCGTGCCTGAACTTCTACATTGTAATTGAACAGCCCCTTAACCATAAGCCCAAGTCAGCCATGGGTTTTTAATAGCAGTGTAGATATACCCTAGGACTGTCTCACCTGCAGACTCCTCAAAACTGTCTTCAAGGTATCAGCTAAGATGATCTCCGCCCTCTTGGAGTCCATCCATCCATTTCCAGAAAAAATCAAACGTTCTTTCCACCTCAGGCAGCAGCAATTAACTCACTAGGTGGAAAAGGGCCAGGCCTCTGTGGATAAACACTGCAATGCAGCTACCTAACTGTCCTTGCATACTTCTACATGACATTACTGCCTGAATGCGCTAGCATCAGCTGATGCATCGTTAAGTTGATGAGCGCTCAGTTTTGTGATCGCATGATGGGTCCTTTGAAAGGAAAGAATAGGACAAGAATGCAGCCTCTCATTAATTCTTTTCCATTTCCCTAACCCTCATTTTTTATCCACAGTAATCTGTGTTTCTTTTACTCCTTGTTCACGGGGGGACTGCAGTACAGAACACTCAAGTAGGTGACAGTAAAAGCACAAAACATCAGAAGTTGCTCCTTAGTTGTTTATTTCCGGGGCCTGTTCCAGCCAGTACAGTCACTCGCCCAGGACGGTTTCAGGGTTAAGACACAGATATGTGCTAGGATGTGTTCTAAAGTATGGGGGCGGGGCTGACTTCTCCCCTTGCAAGGGAAGTTCTCCCCTGAATCATAAGAGCTCTTAACCAGTATGGAGAGGCTGTTTGCATCCTGCTTGGGTAGAATGCAAAGGCAATTCCCCAATCCCTGCTGATGAGACCAAGCCACAGAAGTCAAATTGACAGCTAAAGGAACACTGTGTGACTTTAATACACAGCATATTATAGCACAAACTTGTAGGGAAAACATTTTAATTTACAAATACTAAACATATGTATAACATACACCCTAGTGTTTTACAATGTCATTCTTGCAAATATAGCAAACTTTGGATGAAACTTTCAAAAAAAATGCATGTAGTAATTTTGCATTGTTATGTAGAGTTATGTATTTGCTTTACAAATAATTGAAACTAACAGATTGTGAATTACATGTGAATTACATTATCTGGACTTCGGGGCTAACCCAGTGCAAAGGACCGGAAGCTCTGAAGTCACAGAAAAATATGTAGGTGGTTTTGGAAAAGGGTAGAGAACTCTGAACTAAGGACTCGCCTGGACCAGTAACATAGGGACAGATAGCAGCTAGCTCAGTGTGGTTAAGGTGAAAAGAGACTTTCAAACCCAAATCGCCCCCTTTGTGTTTATGTAATGGATTAGCCCCCCCATATACAGTTTCATCACCACTGCCACGCACGCACACACAGTTGCACTGGCAGCAAAGAATTGAAAACAAAGTGGGAGTGTACTCAGCATCTTTTCAAAGGGCTTTACAGCTCCAGGAACTGCTTTGTGGGTGCAGTTCCCATAAGCGGGGGGTATAATAGGCCAGAGGAGGCTAAGCCTCCCCTGATGCAGCCGCTGCTGCTCTGCAACCAGATGCCTGGACCATGGTGGCCCCATCTGTGCTCCGCCTCTTCCTGTCCCTGCTCTGCCTCATCCCGGAGGCCCCCACCGCCCGCCACTGCGTGGCTGATTCCCTCCTCTCCTGCACTCCACCACCCCCCACTAGGCCCTGCTGCTCACCACATCCCTGTGGGCAGTGGGGGCCTTGCGGTGGAGGGGGAGCATGGAGAAGAGGAGGGACGCAGGGAGCAGCAGGGGGACGGGGGAGGAGAGGAGAAGGCAGCGATCAGTGGCAGAGGGAGCTGAGTGGGGAGGGGGCCATGTGGGGTTGGGACCTGGAGCAGAGCAGGGATAGAGTGTTGGGTGGGGCCGTGGGTGGAAGCGGAAGCTAGCCTTCCCCAGGGGAAATTTCAGCCGCCACCCATGGTAGTTCCTCTGCATCCCTGCCCTCAACTCAGACTATGGATATGAAAGACCTTGTCAAGGTTCCTCCCCCACTCTGAACTCTAAGGTACAGATATGGGGACCTGCATGAAAAACCTCCTAAGCTTATCTTTACCAGCTTAGGTCAAAACTTCCCCAAGGTACAAAATATTCCACCCGTTGTCCTTGGACTGGCCGCTACCACCACCAAACTAATACTGGTTACTGAGGAAGAGCTGTTTGGACGCGTCTTTCCCCCCAAAATACTTCCCAAAACCTTGCACCCCAGTTCCTGGACAAGGTTTGGTAAAAAGCCTCACCAATTTGCCTAGGTGACTACAGACCCAGACCCTTGGATCTTAAGAACAATGAACAATCCTCCCAACACTTTGCACCCCCCCTTTCCTGGGAAATGTTGGATAAAAAGCCTCACCAATTTGCATAGGTGACCACAGACCCAAACCCTTGGATCTGAGAACAATGAAAAAGCATTCAGTTTTCTTACAAGAAGACTTTTAATAAAAATAGAAGTAAATAGAAATAAAGAAATCCCCCCTGTAAAATCAGGATGGTAGATATCTTACAGGGTAATTAGATTCAAAAACATAGAGAACCCCTCTAGGCAAAACCTTAAGTTACAAAAAAGATACACAGACAGAAATAGTTATTCTGTTCAGCACAATTCTTTTCTCAGCCATTTAAAGAAATCATAATCTAACACATACCTAGCTAGATTACTTACTAAAAGTTCTAAGACTCCATTCCTGGTCTATCCCCGACAAAGACAGACTATAGACAGACACACAGACCCTTTGTTTCTCTCCCTCCTCCCAGCTTTTGAAAGTATCTTGTCTCCTCATTGGTCATTTTGGTCAGGTGCCAGCGAGGTTACCTTTAGCTTCTTAACCCTTTACAGGTGAGAGGAGCTTTCCCCTGGCCAGGAGCGATTTCAAAGGGGTTTACCCTTCCCTTTATATTTTTGACACGCCCCCCAAATCTCAGCTAGGGTGAAACGCTGGCTGGGATTTCTTCCTGGAGCTCTAGGAAAAACAGAGTTAATAAGACACATGCATCTCTAAATATACTACCAAGTACATAAAGACTAACAATATTTTCCACATCTCAAGGACGATTTTAACCAGTTGATTCTGGGAAACTTTCACGGGAGAGTGCATCAGCCACTTTGTTAGAAGCTCCTGAGATGTGTTGGATGTCGAAATCAAAATCTTGGAGAGCTAAACTCCACCGAAGAAGCTTTTTGTTAGTTTCTTTGACGGTGTGAAGCCACTTCAGTGCAGCATGGTCGGTTTGCAGGTGGAAACGCCGTCCCCAAACATATGGGCGTAGCTTTTCCAGAGCGTAGACAATGGCGTAACATTCTTTTTCAGTGACTGACCAGTTGCTTTCCCTCTCAGACAGTTTTTTGCTGAGAAACACTACAGGGTGGAATTCTTGATCAGGTCCTTTCTGCATTAAAACTGCTCCCACACCACGCTCGGACGCATCTGTGGTTACTAGGAACGGTTTGTCAAAGTCTGGGGCCCTTAGTACAGGGTCAGACATGAGTGTCGCTTTAAGCTTGTTAAAGGCCTTCTGACACTTTTCGGTCCACTGAACAGCATTTGGCTGTTTCTTTTTGGTTAGGTCTGTCAGTGGGGCGGCGATTTGGCTGTAGTGCAGTACAAATAGTCTGTAATAACCGGCCAAGCCTAAGAAGGATTGAACCTGTTTCTTTGACTTCGGGACAGGCCACTTTTGGATAGCATCCACTTTGGCCTGTAGGGGGCTGATA
This sequence comes from Eretmochelys imbricata, assembly GCF_965152235.1. Lineage (NCBI taxonomy): Eukaryota > Metazoa > Chordata > Testudines > Cheloniidae > Eretmochelys > Eretmochelys imbricata. The sequence continues at coordinate 227,573,552 of NC_135573.1, read as the reverse complement.
GTTCCTTGACCCACCTGGTGTCCAAGGTAAGTCACTCTGTTTAGGCCTATTTGACACTTCTTAGCCTTAACAGTTAGTCCTGCCTCCCTTATGCGCTCAAGGACTTTGTGTAGATGTTCCAGGTGGTCTGCCCAGGAATCCGAAAATATGGCCACCTCGTCAAGGTAGGCGACTGCATATTCTCCTAATCCCGCTAGGAGACCATCTACAAGTCTTTGGAAAGTGGCGGGTGCATTTCGCAGCCCGAAAGGGAGTACATTAAATTCATACAGCCCGAGATGTGTGGTGAAGGCTGACCTTTCCTTGGCAGATTCATCTAGCGGTACCTGCCAGTACCCCTTGGTTAAGTCCAAGGTAGAGATGAACTGGGCCCGTCCCAGTTTCTCTAATAGTTCATCTGTGCATGGCATTGGATAGTTGTCTGGGCGAGTTACAGCATTTAGCTTACGGTAGTCCACGCAAAAACGTATTTCCCCATCTGGTTTGGGAACTAGAACCACTGGAGATGCCCATGCACTTTCAGAGGGGCGGATTACACCCATCTGTAACATATCCTGGATCTCCCGTTCTATAGCAGTTTTAGCTTGAGGAGACACCCGGTAAGGTTGGACCCTAATTGGGTGAGCATTACCTGTGTCAATGGAGTGGTATGCCCGTTCAGTCAGGCCTGGGGTGGCTGAGAACGTTGGCGCGTAGCTAGTGCACAGCTCCTGGATCTGCTGTCGCTGCATACGCCCAAGGGTCATGGAGGGGTTCACCTCTTCCACACCACCACCACATTTCCCTTCGTAGTAGACACCTTCAGGCCACTCAGCATCGTCTCCTCCCTGGGCTGTAAACTGACAAACCTTTAATTCTCTGGAATAAAAGGGCTTTAGAGAATTAATATGGTACACCTTAGGCTTTCGGTTGGAGGTGGGGAATGCTATGAGATAATTAACAGCTCCCAGGCGCTCCTGGACCATGAATGGCCCTTCCCATGATGCTTCCATTTTATGGGCCTGGAGCGCCCTTAAGACCATGACCTGGTCTCCTACTTTGAAGGAACGCTCTCTGGCATGTTTATCATACCAGGCTTTTTGCTCTTTTTGAGCATCCTGTAAGTTTTCTCTAGCAAGGGCTAAAGAGGTTCGGAGGGTGTTTTGTAGGTTGGTTACAAAGTCCAGAATGTTAGTTCCTGGAGAAGGTGTAAATCCCTCCCATTGCTGCTTCACCAACTGCAATGGCCCCTTAACCTCACGGCCATATACAAGTTCAAATGGGGAAAACCCTAAACTGGGATGTGGTACAGCTCTGTAGGCAAAGAGCAACTGCTGCAACACTAGGTCCCAATCATTGGAGTGCTCATTTACAAATTTACGTATCATGGCCCCCAAAGTTCCATTAAACTTCTCCACCATGCCATTTGTTTGATGGTGGTAAGGAGTGGCAACCAAGTGATTTACCCCATGAGCTTCCCAAAGGTTTTTCATAGTTCCTGCCAGGAAATTAGTCCCTGCATCTGTGAGGATGTCGGAGGGCCAACCTACCCTGGCAAAAATGTCTGCTAGTGCCTGGCACACACTTTTAGCCCTGGTGTTGCTTAGAGCTACTGCTTCCGGCCATCGGGTGGCAAAATCCATGAAAGTCAGTATGTACTGCTTTCCTCTGGGTGTCTTTTTCAGAAAAGGACCCAGAATATCCACAGCTACTCGCTGAAATGGAACTTCAATGATGGGGAGTGGCTGGAGAGGGGCTTTGACCTGGTCTTGGGGTTTTCCCACTCTTTGGCACACCTCACAAGACTGGACATAGGTAGAAACATCCTTGCCCATTCCCTCCCAGTGGAATGACCCCCCCAAACGGTCTTTGGTCCTGTTCATCCCAGCATGGCCACTAGGGTGATCATGGGCTAAGCTCAAGAGCTTGGCCCGGTATTTAGTTGGAACTACCAACTGTCTCTGAGGATGCCAGTCTTCCTGGTGTCCACCAGAAAGAGTTTCCTTGTATAGAAGTCCTCTTTCTACAACAAACCTGGATCGATTAGAAGAGCTGAGAGGCGGTGGGTTGCTCTGTGCCGCCGTCCAAGCTCTCTGGAGGCTTTCATCTGCTTCCTGTTCGGTCTGGAACTGTTCCCTTGATGTTGGAGACATCAGTTCCTCATGGGATTGTGGACCTAGGCTTGGTCCCTCTGGAAGCGATATAGGGGATGGAGCTGTTTCTGTTAACTGTGAACTGCTCTCCGCTGGTGCACTATGTTGGGATTCAGGCTCCGGCTGAGCCTCTTGTGTAGGGTTATCGGCTGCTGCCAGTTCAGGTTCGGTGGGGCCCTCTGGCGTTGAGGTTGCAAGTACTGGATTCAGTGCTGACACGGGGTCTGGTGTTGGTTGTTCGGCTGGTTCCGGTTCTGGGACTGGTTCCGTCTGGGTCTCTGGGACTGGATCCACTACTGCTGTTGCAGACATTGGCCTGGGGTCCGGGTCCATCACCTCTGACCGGGTCCTGATAGAAGTTTCCAGAACAGAGCTAGGCCTCACGGCTTGTTTAGCCTGGCTGCGGGTGACTGTTCCCACCCTCTTGGCCTGCTTCACATGATTGGCCAAGTCTTCCCCAACAGCATGGGGATGGGATAATCATCATAGACTGCAAAAGTCCACATTCCTGACCAGCCCTTGTACTGGACAGGCAACTTGGCTGTAGGCAAATTGAAAGAGTTGGACTTGAAGGGTTGAATCGTCACTTGGATCTCTGGGTTGATTAAATTGGGGTCCACTAAGGAAGCATGGATAGCTGACACTTGTGCTCCGGTGTCCCTCCACGCGGTGACCTTCTTCCCGCCCACACTCACAGTTTCCCTCCGCTCCAAGGGTATCTGGGAGGTATCTGGGCCTGTGGACCTCTGGTGTGATTCCGGTGCAATGAACTGTAATCTGTTGGGGTTCTTGGGGCAGTTGGCCTTTACATGCCCTAGCTCGTTACATTTAAAACATCGTCCAGCTGACGGGTCACTGGGGCGAGGAGGGTTGCTGGAGAACGGTGTGGTGGGACGGTAAGGGGTCTGGAGGGTTCTTTGGGAGGTAGGTGGGGCTTTGGGCGGCCCCCGGTAATAGGGTGTGGTCTGGGGTGGTCCCTTCTGGTCTCCGCTCCAACTGCGACCAGTTTTCTTCTTCTCTGCCACCTCCACCCATCTGGCTCCAATCTCTCCTGCCTCGATTACAGTTTTGGGTTTCCCATCTAGGATGTATCTTTCTATTTCCTCAGGAACACCCTCTAAGAATTGTTCCATTTGCATTAGGAAGGGCAAATTTACTGGAGATTCAACACTTGCTCCTGATATCCAGGCATCCCAATGTTTCACAATGTGGTAGGCATGTCGGGTAAATGACATGTCTGGTTTCCACCTTAGGGCTCGGAACCTCCGACGAGACTGCTCGGGTGTTATCCCCATTCTGACTCTCGCCTTGGATTTAAACAGTTCATACTTGTTCATGTGTTCTTTAGGCATTTCAGCTGCCACCTCAGCTAAGGGTCCACTGAGTTGCGGCCTCAGCTCTACCATGTATTGGTCAGTAGAGATGTTGTACCCAAGGCAGGCCCTTTTGAAGTTTTCTAAGAAGGCCTCAGTATCATCACCTGCCTTGTAGGTGGGGAACTTTCTGGGATGGGAAGTGGTACCTGGAGAAGGATTGCTAGGGTTTGTTGGTATATTCTGCCGGGCCTTTAGCCTCTCCACCTCCTCCACATGCTTCCTCTCTTTTTCCTTCTCCTCCTCCACATGCTTCCTCTCTTTTTCCTTCTCCTCCTCCACATGCTTCCTTGCCTCCATTTCCCTCTTGTGGGCAGCCTCCTGTACCTCCTTCTCCAGCCGCATGAGTTCTATCTGTCTTTCATGTTCCCTTTGTTTTTCCTCAGCCTGAAATTTGGCTAATTCCAGCTGTAGTCGAGCTGTGGATTTGGTCATTCTAACCTCTCTGTTTTTAAGTAACTTTACACCCGAGGTTTAGAAATAAACAAACAAAACTTGGCTGTAAAATTTTGCTGTGCTGGAATAGAATACCTATTCTCTGATAGTGATTGTCAGCCTACAGAAAAAGACAATTCCCTTGTCTCTGCTCTGGGCCCAAATTAAAGCAAAAAACCTACAACTACTTGGAAACCTGCTTACCCAGCCCAAAGAAAAAGCAAATGGGTAGAACACACACCCCCTATTTACTTTTAGGAAGAAAGAAAAAAAAAACTCTGGGTTGGAAGACTGTGAATTTCCCTGCAGGAGTTAAGTACCCTCCTCCAGGCAAAGAAAACCTGCAATTCACAAAGATAATCCCCTTTTGTCTCTGCTTGGCCACAAAGCAGAGAAAAACCAAGCTGCTTTCAGTTTCAGCTGCTTTCTGGACTTCCTTTCCAAAGGAAAAAAAAATTTCCTTTTTAAAATCTGTATTTCTAGTTCAAAAAATCTCAACTGGATCTCAAAATGATTTCAGGTTAATCCCACCACTATGCCACCATGTCAAGGTTCCTCCCCCACTCTGAACTCTAGGGTACAGATGTGGGGACCTGCATGAAAAACCTCCTAAGCTTATCTTTACCAGCTTAGGTCAAAACTTCCCCAAGGTACAAAATATTCCACCCGTTGTCCTTGGACTGGCCGCTACCACCACCAAACTAATACTGGTTACTGGGGAAGAGCTGTTTGGACGCGTCTTTCCCCCCAAAATACTTCCCAAAACCTTGCACTCCAGTTCCTGGACAAGGTTTATTAAAAAGCCTCACCAATTTGCCTAGGTGACTACAGACCCAGACCCTTGGATCTTAAGAACAATGAACAATCCTCCCAACACTTGCACCCCCCCTTTCCTGGGAAATGTTGGATAAAAAGCCTCACCAATTTGCATAGGTGACCACAGACCCAAACCCTTGGATCTGAGAACAATGAAAAAGCATTCAGTTTTCTTACAAGAAGACTTTTAATAAAAATAGAAGTAAATAGAAATAAAGAAATCCCCCCTGTAAAATCAGGATGGTAGATATCTTACAGGGTAATTAGATTCAAAAACATAGAGAACCCCTCTAGGCAAAACCTTAAGTTACAAAAAAGATACACAGACAGAAATAGTTATTCTGTTCAGCACAATTCTTTTCTCAGCCATTTAAAGAAATCATAATCTAACACATACCTAGCTAGATTACTTACTAAAAGTTCTAAGACTCCATTCCTGGTCTATCCCCGACAAAGACAGACTATAGACAGACACACAGACCCTTTGTTTCTCTCCCTCCTCCCAGCTTTTGAAAGTATCTTGTCTCCTCATTGGTCATTTTGGTCAGGTGCCAGCGAGGTTACCTTTAGCTTCTTAACCCTTTACAGGTGAGAGGAGCTTTCCCCTGGCCAGGAGGGATTTCAAAGGGGTTTACCCTTCCGTTTATATTTATGACAGACCTGTAGTTCATAGAATTTATAAGCAGCTTGCATGATCATACCTGTGACATTCCATTACACCAATCAGGCTGTATATGGTTCCAATTATTTAGCTGTAAAAAATATGTATTCTCTTTTGGGAGGAGAGGGTTGGCTTCTTTTAACAGTATTGATTTATCAGCCAAGTTGGCCAAAATTCTGGCCAACTGTAATTTGATTAGGGAAGTACTGAGAGGCATTTACCTTTACATATCACTGATGACAGGGAAGCAATTAGTACATTTATGAGGATGCTACAAAGCCTAAAGCCCACAACATAGGAGTTAAAATGTCTAATACTCCATTGTTTGATTCTCCCTCCCTTCTCTTCAGGCTGATTTTGACAGTGCTGCAGAAGATGTAAAACAATTAAAAACGAGGCCAAGCGATGATGAGCTGAAGGAACTATATGGACTCTACAAACAGTCTACTGTTGGAGACATTGATACTGGTACTGTGTGTGTGTGTGTGTGTGTGCAAACCCCCCCCACCACCACAACACACACATTTAATTCTGTAAATTTATTACAACTAAACAGTCTTTAGGTAAAATGGTACAATAACCAACAAATATTTGTGGGGGTTTTTTTTTTTGTTTTTGGCAGAGTGTCCAGGAATGCTAGATCTGAAAGCCAAAGCCAAATGGGAAGCATGGAACCTTAAAAAAGGTGTTTTTACCATTAAGTTGACACTAAATAATCAATGTTCTAGAATACCAAATAAGGAAAGGTAATGACTACTGTTTTCCTTTGCAGGTTTATCAAAGGAGGACGCCATGACTGCCTATATTTCTAAAGCAAGAGAGATGATAGAAAAATATGGGATCTAAAATACTCCACAGTAATTCCCCTAAATAATTCATTAACTTTTCAGTAGCTAATGAACTAACTCTTTTGAGGAAAAAAATACAATACTAACATTTTTGTGTTTAGTTTGACACTAAGATTTACCAACATGAGCTATTTACCTACAAGGGAGTATTTACACATGCACTGTACTTCTTCAGACACTAACTTGTACTTATTTGAAATAAATTTTTACTTACAAGATTTATTTAGGGTTTTAAACACTCTTCTTTTTCCCTTTTTTTGAGAAGGCAGAAAGATCAGATTCCTCCTCCTATCCAGCCAAAGTAAATTCTGAAGACAAAACTACTTACCTGTCTTTTTTCCCCAAAAGATGTAATGGGATACAGGGGGATTTAAAAAGAAAGAAAAAGAAGAGTAGTTTTTAAGACAGCTGAGTCAGGCTAATGAGGTCTCAAAGAGTACAGATTTAAAGGAAACATTAGTTACTTCCTGGATCCAATAATGGATAAAAATATTTGCACAAATATATCTCCCTTCTGTTACAGTCATAGAAATGCTGGTGTAGAAAAACTATGGTAAAGGCAGAGGGAAGCCACTGAAGCCCGACTTACTAAGTTTGCAATGCTTTTAGCCTACCATCCTCCCACCAGCCCCAAACTAACTACCACAGGGAAGCAAATTAATGTACTGGCTGTTTACTTTTAAGAATCAGAATTTTCCTAAGTATTGTCATAAATTATATCTTGGAGAAACCTTTGGCTGTAGAAATTCACCAATATTAATACATCAACTCTTAGCCCTACTGCTACAGAAAGTTGCTTACCTTGCCATTGTGGTAGTTGTAAAGATGTATAGAAAATATTCCTTATTATTTACTGCTTTGGACTAATCTTTGACCCCCTCCCAACAAAATAAAGACAAATACTCAGAGATCAGCAGTTTCTATACATTTTGTCATGTGGTCTGCCATGAACATTTCATTAGCAGGGTCCAACAGATAAAAGTGTCCTCCAGGAAGCTTGTGAATAGTGGTATCTCCACTTGTTACATCCTTCCATGCTGAAAGAGAAATAAATATGTAAAGCACGAGAGAAATATCAGCTTGTGTAATTGTTTTACGTAACTTGTTTCAAGATTATTACTAATTCCTTATGAATCATTCTGGCTCATATACTGCAAGAGTCCTTCATATTTCCATATCAATTAAAATGAGATTATAGACAGAGCTGCTCATTAACCTGATGCAACAGAAGTATAGCTAAATATTAGAGGCAAAGCACACTACTAGATACCTTCTAAATCCAATGGCCAATCTTCAGACCCACCAAAGCATGTAAGGCCACAAGAGAGAGCATCTATTACCAGTTCCTCAAAGCTGTGAATAGAAAGGAGAGCTTGAATTTTTCCACTCTAGATTCCCCCTCCACATGCAAAATATCTTTTTCTCTTCCCCCTCTAAAACATAATAAAACACTTTGCCAATGTACTCTTTAGTACAGAATGCAACCTGCCATTTACTTCCTATAAATGGGATGGGGAAGAACTGAAGGAGAGGGAGTTGTTCTACCTTTAAGATTCTAGGCTGGATCTTTAAAAATGCTGTTGTTTCTATTACACAAATGCTTTTATCATGAAAACAAAGATTCAGGGACAAAAATGGGAGATCCTTGTGTGATAGGTCTCAGTAGAGGTGAATGTTCTATTTTAGACTATGAATGAATAATCCTACTCTCAGAATATACTGTAAAACTGTGCTACTTACAGAAAGGACTGAACAACTGCAAGATCTGCTCTTAATGCAGGAATATATTGTTTCATAACATTTTTGTTCTGCAGAAACTCAGGAAGAGTATCTCCAAGAGACTGTATCTTTTTGATAATTTCGTCTTCGTCTTTGTCTTTTACTGTGTGGAGAGGATAACAAAATGTTGCCTGAAAGCATCATACAATATATATTAGGTGTTTCATAAAATACACTGTAAACAACTGTCCCTAAAAGATTTAAGTCTTAGGAAAGAAGCTTAAAGAACATCTAACCTGTAGTATTTTCCCCTGTCCCCAATAGCATAGTAATATAATAGTGGCATTATGATTTAGTGGCTGGTTGGTTTCAGAAGTCACATAATCTTTATAGAGATGATAATCTTGGAGTGGAAAAGAGGCTGCCCGAATACTTCTGTAGAACACGCTGTACTGGTTATTCAACGGATTATAACAAAAGGCATTGCTAAAGCTTTGTGTCTGTCTCTTGCTGCTAGACAGTAGTTTCTGAAAATGTAACTTGTGAGGGAGACAGAAATATAAAGGCTATTCAATTTTTGCTGTGAATTTTTTATTCTAAATGCTGAAACCAAACTACCAAAATAATGTCTTTATCAGACAGTAAAGGAGAACTGTGGATATAAATCCAGCTGCAGTGGGCTTGAGAGACCCCAGGGTCCAGAAACCTTGCAGGAAACATTGTTTCCATGGAGGTATGAGACGTCATCCAAAAACACTGTTTCTAAATAGCCTGGAGGGAGAAGCAGTAGCTGGTGCATGAGAAGCAGCAGCATGGGGAAAATGGCCAAATCCCTGCTAGTCCCCTGAGAAGAGTGGCAGAACCACCAGGAACTAAGGAGCGGTGAGGAAAGAGGCTGGGATGGGGTTGGGAAGTAAGCAGAAGGCAAAGGTATCAAGGACTTAGCAGGAGGTCCAGGAGAGGGTACTATGTGTTAGGAGGGTGATGTACACTTCCATTTCTGGGAGGAAGGGTATGCTAGGTTTTGCCTGGATGCCTATCTGACTAGTAAGTGCATCACCGTAACAAGTAATGTGCGATGCTCTAACAACCTCAATTTAAGCTCCCCACAGATAATGGAATATATATGCATGAATCCTCATGTGCAGTGGTTGTCTTTTCTCTGTAGACATTACTAAACTCTGCATACTAGAGTAGAGTCAGCTGCACTTTGGAGGGCCAAAGCCGGTACTTTATACATGATGATTGTCTAGCTAAATACTATTTTATTTCATATTATCAAAGATTATATCACTTACATGTGGAGCACCTGTGCTTGATATAAAAAGATGCACTGGTTGTAGTCCATATTTTTCTTTCAAGTGTACTGCAACCGCAAAACTAACATATGATCCAAAACTGCATTGAAAAGAGAAGCCAAATTAATCTGACTAAAAACGTATCTTTCAGGACACAATTAAACGCAGTTAGAATCCCAACTCTAGTAAGGTACAATTACTGTGGTAAACATTCTTTGAAACAATAAAATAGTACCTTGGTGCAGTGTGTTATAGGTCCCTAATTACTAGAAGTAAATTGTTTAGAAAACAATTTAAAGAGTAATGATGCTAGTCAATTCACATGTAAAAGTGAAATCAGATTGCAGATCAGACCTAATACAGCACTTTTGCTTCTTTCACTGTTCCACTTTGCTTACAATATGACTGAATGCTTTGAATATTCCTTGAAAACTAAGTAACCTTCAAAATCCATTTGCTCGTCCATTGTTAGTGTAAGCAGCAATATTACTATTAGGAGTAAACAGTCATAAGTAATGATTATTACACTAACACACTTATTTGGAAGGTATCTGTACCTGAAAGGTTCTGACCCTGACCGATATACTCATAATCAACAAGAATGTCAAAAAAGCAACTGAGAAAGGATGGTCCAGTGGTTAGGGCAATAGCTTAGCGTGAGCACTAGTCCCTGCTCTCCCACAGATGGCGTGACCTTGACCTAGTCATTTAGTCTCTCTGTGTGTCCATTCCCTCTCTGTAAGACTTCCCTGACCCACAAGGGTGTTGTGAGGTTGAACACGGTAAAGATTATGAAGTGCTACAATGATGGGGGCCCATATAGATACCAGAGAGAGATCATGGCCATAAACAAACAGATCTCAGAAGTGGCATATTTGTCCCCCCTCATCAGTGCCACTGATGTATTTTGGCATCTCGTGTGGCACGCATTCTAAAGACAGGTTGCTGACTGAAAGTACTCTGCCTCAATGGGACTGTGCCGATGTGCACCAGCAGAGGGTCTGGCCTGCAGGGTGAAACAGTGAGCAGTTCCAAGTCTGTTTGTTTCACATGCCATTCTCAGAGAGAAGGCCGAACACTGTGCAGCCCAGAGTGTGGTCATTTATTAGTTAAGGCTTTATGTTATACGTGCTTTGACAGGCATAAGCTCTGTAATATATACTAGCTGACAGTTGACTTTCAAGGATATCCCAAAGCAGGTCATTGCAGTAAAATAGCAAGGTGTGGATTACTATGGAGAGATCTCCATTCAGAACAAGTAAACTTCCAAATATTTTGAAAATGGAAAAAGCCACTTTTGACCTCCACCACAGTATGGGCCTCCATATTCCACTTATGGTCATAACTGACTGCCCAGCCATGAATCCAGTTCTGTAAATCCCATTAAGAGAGAGGAGAGCTACTGAGGAAGCAATATGCTCCAGAAGTTTTCCAGTATCGAGAAGCAATAGCTCAGTCTTATCTGCACTGTCCCACATCCATCCTTTCAAATTCAGCTAGGCAGGAAAGGAACTGCTCAGCTGCAGGAATACAGTAATGTAGATCTGGGCATACTGCAGATATCTCAGGGTGGGTATCATATCAGTTCTCCGAGTGGCTCCACTTGTACACAGAACAACAAAGATGACAAATGATCACCACTAGAATCCATATAGACGTAATTTCAGGGTAGGTGTGTAATCACCCAAGCCCCACATCTACAAGTAGATCTACTCTGGAACAGTCCTGTCCTCCTCTGCTATTCCACACAGTAGGACAAACAGCTTCTTCCGGTTGATGGTTTCAAAAGTACTCAGCAGATTTTTCTACGGGTAACATCAGACTGTTTCACAGAAATGACAGACACTACATACCACTTGTTTCAGAGTAACAGCCGTGTTAGTCTGTATTCGCAAAAAGAAAAGGAGTACTTGTGGCACCTTAGAGACTAACCAATTTATTTGAGCATGAGCTTTCGTGAGCTACAGCTCACTTCATCGGATGCATGCCGTGGAAACTGCAGCAGACTTTATATACACACAGAGAATATGAAACAATACCTCCTCCCACCCCACTGTCCTGCTGGTAATAGCTTATCTAAAGTGATCATCAAGTACCCACCACATTATAGTTGAAGAATAACTAGAATGAATGTTCTCTATAAAATACCTTCTCGCTAGAATCCTAACTCCATTGGTAACTCTTTTGCACACCCTTTATTGCAATCTTTTTTTCTTTGCAGGCTTTTCCCTTATTCCCCACAGTAGAACTTGGAATCATGATATTTATTGACATGGTTGGTTGTTCCTTTCAGAAGCTTGGTCTTCAAAGGACCATCCCTGGATTTTTACCACACTGTTATATAGGGCAACTGAACAATGGGATAGATTGTAAAAATACGTTACTATGTCTTCATTCTCCTTTTCATAGGATGCGTCCTTCAAAAGTCACATGGAAGCAGGAGGGTCACACCCACCAAGAACAAAAAAGTATTGTATTTAAAATAAGCCACCACATAATACAATAGGTAGCAGGACAAAAATATAGGGTCAGGCCTTTTATAACTTTTTTGAGCACAGTTAAGACAGTTCTGAAAGTGCATGCTGCTCTCTGAATTTTACTCAACAGTAGCTGCAATTGTTCTGAGGGCCCCCTCTCCCAGTAGCTTTTCTGGAAGTATTTCCGTCGAAACAAAAAACTTTTTTTTTACTTCAAGGAAAATTGGATGTGACTGGCACAGCAATTCACTGGAGGTATTCAGAGTTAGGGGACTGGTTTTATTTCAATGCTAATGCTCTCATGTAATGCCAGATTATTCTCTTTTCTTTGTGAAAGGTCTGGAAAATAGCCATGGCTTCTCCCCTTCAAAAAGTGCAAGTATGAACCTTTTCCAGGGCTGATACAAGTGATAGCCATGGGAATTACTTCACTCTGTAACTAAATGCCATTTTACTGTTACAAAGCCATTGAGTGACATTGGTTTTGATACAGGGAATGGAGAATCATGCAGAGAAGTGTAGCTAACTTCAATTCATTCTGCACAGGAAAAGGGTCTGCAGCTTCCCAGCATACTGAAATGAATTTTTATATGTTCCTTTTTGAGCATTTTTGCTGCATGTACATTTTTTAAAATATAACCAAACGTTACTGTATTGCTGACCCATTTAACAGATCTGTTTCTAAACCAGTCAAGCTTGCTTTAGCTTAGAGAAAGAAATTTAATTGAAGGTAGATATTCATGTATTGAACCCAGGCACTTGGGACCTGCTTTGCGGTGACACAGAAGTTGTGGGAACTCAACATCCCAATGGAGGTTTTCAGCACCTTGCAGGGGGGAGCCATGGTAAGAACATTATTAGAAAGATAACTCAGCTCTCTTTACCAGAGCTGAGAATATTCTGTTTAAGATCTTACAACTCTGCATGTTAGTATCCTGTCCAGATGGCCCATCTTTATTAAATTGTACTTGTCATACACAAAAATTACTGACCTTCTATTGCGTTGTCAAAGCGTTTGCCCCACTGTGCAAAATGGCTGGCACCACTGCCAGCCCAGGGGAAGCAAATCAGCCTATAAAGCGCCTTAGGCCTTCTGTATAGACAAGCAACAACTTTCTCCATTCTTGAGAAAAACAAAAAGAAATCACATTCGTTTGTTTTTTTAAATTAAAAAACTTCATTTAGTTCAAAACAGGCCTATATTTTCCATTGTCAAAACTGCTAGCACTGTGTCACCTGCCTGTTGGGGAAAAAAAAAAAAAAGTCCTTTTATTTTTTGAAAAAATTCCAGCAGGCTGATCCTAAAGCATTTGTCAACGTGCAAGGAAGAGGAGAAGACCACCTGAATTTCTCAGTTGCCTATTTTTACAGGAAGTTGTGTCCTATTAAAATAACCTGTAGCACTAGTAAAAAAGAAAAATAGCATCGATACAAATTGGAAATCCAAACTGGAATCCCTGAACCATTATTTGAAAGCCCAAATCACTACAAAACATTTTCAAACTTCCATTTCTTAGGGATGGATACAGATTAGCCTCTAGTAGAAGTGAAATCGACATCACCGTATTTTTTCCTCTCAGTCCCCTGGTGGAAAAAAAGCAACAAAGGTAATGTTTTCTATTCCAGGTCTTGATAATAGGATGAAAGTGGAAAAAGTTTTAGTTTAATCATTTCTACTAGTTGGCCCACTGACCAGCTTTATAATCTTTGTTCATTGGTTGATGATTGCTCTAAAGTAGTCGTCAGTTGCAAGTCTGAGCTAATGAATGAACATGAAGATTAATAACTACAGTGAGTGACAACAATTGTTTATTTATTTCTCTACCTTATGGAAGGGGACAGCAAGTATATCCATCACCTTTCACAGTCCAAAGTCCATTGATCAGGCCTACGGTATACATGCTTAGTAAATACCAAAGGCTAGTAAAGATTAAGTTACACTCAGACACATTGATCAACCTGCAAACTAAGCACAACTTGGAAGAATACTTGTTATGAGTATTTCCTGTATTATTGAGAAGGAAAATTAGCTGGTTTTAGCACTGAGTGTAAAGACCATCGGAACAATTCTTACTTTTGTTTTCTGATTTCTTCATCTCTACTCTTGCTGCTTAGATTTGCGAACATCAGTAGTGAGGGTGATCATAGAATATCAGGGTTGGAAAGGACCTCAGGAGGTCATCTAGTCCAACCCCCTGCTCAAAGCAGGACCAATCCCCAGCTAATGCTTGCGCACTAGTTATAGTGTACAAGGGGAATGCTCCGTCAGTGTGTTATTTACTTCTCCCAGTTTGATACCTCAATTCCACCAATATCCAAGAACAGGGGGATATCTTTGAATGTAAGGACCTTCTACAGCTACATGCTACTGAAGCATCACCTGTTATGAAGGAGAAATAGATTAGAAGCTATACTGATGAAAAAACACACTTGTGTGCTGGACATATGTACAGTTGTTGTTGTGGAGGCCAACTATAGGGCCCAATTCTCTTCTTTTTTGCACCACTTTGGTAACAATATATGCCCATTCTATTCAATGGAGTTACTCCCAATTTAAACAGGAGTCGGTGACAGAAGAACCAGGCTTTCTCCACTGTTTCTTCAACCAAAGATCAATGCTTGGAAAAAAAAAAAGAAAAAAAAAGTTTACTGGTTCCAAAAGTATTTATACTGGTCTGTTAGACTGTTTATAGCCTAGGTAAGTAATGAGATGTTAAGCTGAAAAATCACCAAATGAAAAAGAATTGGGGTCATGCTTTTTTATGTTTCTTTACGGTGAATGTTTGGGTTTTTTTGTTTGGTTTGTTATCTGTGTTTTTGGTTGGCTGGGGTTTTGGGGGAAAGGATTTTTAAAATTTTATTTTCTGCTTGCCTTGTCTGCTCTGAATCTCTATGGAAGAATGAAGAACTGGTGCAATTATGACATCACAAGAGACAATTAACTGAAAGCCAAACAAATGAGCTTGGAAGTGATTTTTAGTAAGACTGTTTAAAACTTTGCCTTTTGTTCCCTTTCTTATCACTTATTCATCTTCTCTGTCAAATAAGCACTTGCTGAATTTTTAACTTTCTTCCACTGCCTGTCCTAATGATTTAAGAGGTTGAAGAGCTCTGAGTCCAGATCTGAAAACGCTTAATGAGCCTTCCACCAAAAATCAGGAAAGATCAGACTTGATCAGACAGGGAATACACTGACAAAATGTTTTAGTCTTCTTTATACACCCTGGAGAAATTAAAAAGGGCACAAGTGCAATTAAAAACTTTTTCAGGTCAACTTGAATCTCTGATTCTAATGATTAGGAAGGCATCTCAGTTGCTATGTGAGCGGGACACAGATAGCAATCAAATGACAAGATATTAAAGGTCCTGCAGCCTGCTGAAGATGCTTTGGAAAGCAGAGAATCCACCAAACTCTGATACTTGGAACAGCCTCCCTCCTCTGTGCACTCTTGGAAACCTCACTCTCACTCTCCTCCTCCAACCCACCCTTCAAAATTCACTTCTTTGATCTGTAATTCCACCACTAATCTCTGTTTGGGTGGCCTCTATTGTTACTCCCACACTTTTTAACTTTCATACTACAGTAGCTCCTAAAAGCCTCTACCAGGTTGGGTCCCATTGTGCTGGCCTTTGTACACACAAATAATAAATGACAATCCGTGCCCCTAAAGAGCTTACACCTGATCCTGAATGGATTTAAAACAAAACAAAGCTATAACAAACAAGCGTAAAAATCAATTTAAACACATTTCCCCCTCTTCCTGTTTTGTCACCTTACTGCCGACATAGTGGTTCATAAAGGCTTTGCTTCTCTGTTTTGCTAAATTGTAAGGTCCATAGGACTGGGACCTTTTTTTAGGTCTATGAAGCATTACGGAAGCATATGGCTTCTAATTAGAAAACAACTAACACAACTACCCATACCTAAAGCTCCAACACACAAAGATTCCAATTAGGATGGGCAAACTCATTTTGTCGCAATGGGAACTAGCCTGAACTTCTGCCATCTTTTAATGTTGTTTCAAATAAATGTTGTTTCAAAGACTCAGGCTCTTCCAGTGATTAAAGGCTTCATATTTCCCAAGAGCACAGGAAGCCAGAATTCCTGACATCCCATCTCAGCTCTGCCACTGACATGCTGTGTGGTTTTGGGGGAAGTCACTTGTCCTATCTGTACCTATTCCTCCACTTGTGAAATAGGAGTATTACTATTCTCCTCCTCACACTGGGTTTCTGAGGTTTCCAATAATAATCTTTCATTCAAAGATCTGTAAGTTCTTTACAAAAGGTGGGTACACAAGTCAGTGGCAGAGTGATGAGTAAAACCAAAGCCCAATGATGAGCTGCCAAAATCTTAACAATCGGTTCTCTCGTCACCCCACGAGGGGGTCGTTGCCCACCCCCGCCCCCCCCGGGACTCCGGCCCCATCCAATCTCCCGCTTTCCTTGATGCCCCCCCGCAGGACTCCTACCCCATCCACCCCCCTCCTCTGTCCCCTGACTGCCCCCAGAACCAGGCAGGAGGGTCTCGTGGGCCACCGTAGTGGGTACCCACCCCACCCCTAAGAGCCAGAGGTACCTGCCCGGGGGTGCTTACCTGGGGTAGCTCCCAGGAAGCATCCAGCAGGTCCCTCTGGCTCCTAGGAGCGGGGGAGCATAGCTGGGGGAGGGGCCGCTCCCCGCACCAATCACATCAAAAGTGGTGCCTTAGGCACTGACTCCGTGGGTGCTCCGGGGCTGGAGCACCCACGGGGAAAATTTGGTGGGTGCAGAGCACCCACCGGCAGCTCCCCGCCCCGCTCCCGGCCCCAGCTCACGTCACCTCACCTCCGCCTCCACACGCACCGCACCGCCCCGCTCCTCCGCACCCCCCCTGCCCCAGCTTTCCTCGAATCAGCTGTTTGCACCGGAAGCCTGGGAGGGCTGAGAAGCAGGTGGCGGCTTTCTGCTCAGGCTGAGAGTGGCGGAGGTGAGCTGGGGCAGGGAGTGGTTCCCCTGTGCCCCCCCCTCCCCCCCGCAGGTTACCTGCTGCCGCATGGGCGGCCCTCCACGTGCCCCACCCCCACCCCAGCTCACCTCTGCTCCGCCTCCACGGGCCTGAGTGCGAAGCCGCCGCCTGCTTCTCGCATGAACAGCTGATTTGCAGGAAGCCGGGAGGAGGGGGCCGGGGGGGTGGGGGGGGAGAAGCAGAGCAGGGCGACGTGTTCAGGGGGAGGAGGTGGAGACGGAGTGAAGGTGAGCTGGGGCCTGGGGTGGGGCGGGGAGCTGCCGGTGAGTGCTCTGCACCCACCAAATTTCCCCTGGGCTGCTCCAGCCCTGGAGCACCCATGGAGTCGGAGCTGTTAAATTTAGAAGCCCTTTTAGAACTGGTTGTCCCTCGTGGAACAACGGGTTCTAAAAGGGTTTCTAAATTTAACAACCGGTTCTAGCGAACCGGTGCGAACCAGCTCCAGCTCACCACTGCCAAAGCCTCATGATCATGCCAAACCCATCTGTCTCTTTATTGCTAGTATGCTAAACTGTGGGGGCTATTTTATTCAATAACAGTACTTTCTGACTGTGTTCTTAACCGCTCAGCATTTTGCCTTGAGCCACTCTGCTGTGCAGTAAACCCACTCCGGCATAATTTGCTTCCATTCTGCACCATATTGGCAGCATCTGTGAACTAACGATCGGTGTCAGTTACGTAAACAAAGGTATTCTAAGTTTCCTCTAGCCTTCTCCCATCAACCAATTAGATCACGGTTTCAGACCTGCAGTTTGGCAGGTCATTAATGTCATTTTGATTCTGGAGTGACTGGGTGCATACTGTGATGGAATCCTAGTTGGCTGGTTTGGGCTGCCCTGGTGCTAGGTCTGCTAAGTACATATGGCTTGCCTTAGAAAAACCAGGCACACAGGCCACTGGAGAAATGCAAGGGTATTACACACTCTATCAAAATCTTTTCCATACATTTCACCCTTGGGTTTTACTAACTGTAAGTGTTCTTAATATGTTTTAAACACCTTTTCTACTTGCTGTAGCAAGCTTAACAGTATGGTAACTCTGTATGTGAGTGTGTGTATGTAAGAGAGTGCACATCTCTGTCTTTCTAAGGTGTATAAACGAAATATGCCTTACAGAATACACCCAGCAAGTGGCTGACGCTAACCCACACAGGGAATGTAGTGCGCAACATATTCAAGTATAAAGCCCACTGAATGAAGATAGCCCATGCACACCATCCATTAGGGAAGGAAAAAAGATTTAATTTTTTTAGACAACCGAGAAAAGGGAGATGGAAGATCAATTTTTGAAATCGCTTTATATTCAAATATCAGTAAAAGGATGCTTAAAACATAAAAAGCCAGTGTATTTGTTTTGAGCTGAGAGGAAAAAACATGTAAAAAACTTAATGCAAACAATTATGTTACTACAATATCAAGGGCTAGATTCTGCCGCCCTTAATTGTGGTGAGTAGTGCCTTACTCTACAACTAATCACAAGGATTTTTAGTTTTCTGATCTTCAGCATTCATCCTGATCTCTGGCACACAGTAACTGTGGTGATCGTGTATATCCCCAGCCCCACTGGGGAAGGGTGCAGTTAGAGCTCTGCCAAGTAGTTTTAAAGATTTAAATAGGACTGCTCCTCTGCTGTGCTAATTAAGGGTCACTCTGTAACTATCACTGCTGAACATCAGTTTACATAGGATGAAAATTTAGCCCCTGCACAATAGGGTTTGCGCAACTCTTAAATCCCATTTAAACTGTAAAATTAGAGCTTGAATGGGATTTAAGTGCTTCATAGGCCTTGTTCTCCCCCCTGAAATCCACCCACAAGAGACTGCAAGTGGCTGTGGAGGGAGAAGGGGGTCCTCCTAAAAGGCATGCTTCGCACCCTGTGGGGATGCTGGGAGAGAGCAGTTCTTGGGAAGTCACAAGCATCAGAGCTTCATTTTCACAACCTGGCATGCAGGCCACAGCTGGCTGCTCTAAAGAAATACCAGCTGATTTTGCACTAGTGCCTGGGACAAGCAGACAGTCAAGCACCTTTGTTATTTAAAATAAACACAAGGGATATGGCAGACGTTTGTCCATATAAATGATAGTGTTCTTCAGCACCCACGGGGTGTTTGAGTAATGTTGATTACCTGACATGCATCCTGTATGTAGGAGGAGGCAGCCACTTGGGTTTGTGTATAAAGATTTTATTCTCATCCTGTCACTGCCTTTTACACAAAGCCCAGCTATCAATCAACTATATTTCTATAACACACACTGTAGAAAAACACACACTGGCAATGGGAAAAAAATCACAGTGGTGGCCACACCCCCTTAAAGAGGAAAGTACAACAAGATATTTTTGGGGGTGGAACATCCTCATACTCATCTCTTTGGAAGTTCCACCCTACAGGGGCCTGAAAGGAAGATTAGATGTTATCAATGATTTATAGAAGAGCAACCTAACAAAAACAGTGTGTTTCCTTCACACTTGGCTAGCATGCTCCGACTCCAAGGAGGAAGAGTCAGAAGAGGAAGATTGTGACCTGGATCACTTCAGGGAACAGAAGCTTCCAGGTGTGAGGCAACAGCATTCCCCACTAAGCAGGAAGGTATGTTGATGGAGGCGGAGGACTGTTTTCACCCTTGATGACTGGCTCATCAAAATTAAAAGGCTGTCTGCCACCCAAGGAGTTTCTTTCTCCAGGGTCCTCTCCTCTTAGTAGCCCCAAATGAACTCAGCAAGAACAGCAGCCAACTTCCCTCTGAAGACACAGGATAAAGCGGGTCCCTGCCTGCAGTATGTTCTCCCTCTTCAGGGGATCTACACTGCTTCCCTCAGGCCAGGTGCCATGCCTGCCATTGCCGTTGAGGGGCAGCATCCTTCGTCAGGGCCTGGAGCTAGACAAGTGCAATGGAGTGCACAGTGCAAAGTACCCTTGTCCCTGAGGATCTCATCTCAGCTGCCTCTCACAGAAGTGGTGACAGGTGAGACCTTCTCCCTGAAGATACCTTCATGGGGAGTGAGTCTTCCCACTCCTGTTTCCATCATCCTCTTTCTTCTTTGTCTTTCCTTCATCTCCTCCCTGTTTCCTCCATCTCCCCATGTCAGTCTCTCTTCTTTTATTCTCCCCCCAGTTCTGTCCCTCTTTCTTACCATGTTTCCTCTTCCATCCACAAACCATTCAGACAAAAAACTGTAAGATGGCTGCTACCTTACTTCTTTGCTAGACACAAAAATTGTCTAGTTATTAAAGGCCCAAAATTATTTCCCACAACCATTTGGACTTAAGCTTTGCTCATGTTAATGTTTATGACAACTGAATAATAAAGAGGTTATAACGTGGCAAACCAAAATTCAATTTCTGATCTGTTGAAACTATTAATACAACTTGATATACACAGGTCCTGATTCTCCATGGCCTTGCACCATGTGCAACCCATGCAGACATTTATATTTTCACCAAGTGCACCCAAATCAGAATGGTGGCATTTTACATCCACTTTGAACACGTGAATGACTACACATGATGCAAGGCAGTAGAAAAATCTGCCCAGAGTGTGACTGAAGGCTGCAGTTATCTTGACTTTCATGTATGTTTAAATTGACAAAATTATTAATCCTTAAACCCATTAATATTTCTGAGGATGGGCCACCTCAACAGGAACCTGAAAAAGCAAAGCCAAGAGAAAGTTTAACAGAAATAAAACATTAGCTGGGAGTCAGGGAGATGCAAACTGCTGCAGAATAACTACTGCAGAGCTAACTACTGGAAGACAACATGCTGGGAAAGTCCCTGTGATCTTTCTGCATTAAATGCACATACCTGCACATTTGGTATTATTTATTCTAGTTTCATATAAAGAAACTAGAGTAGTTGCTACCTCCTTCAGCCCTCCCAGCTGATTGCCTCTCCCAGTCATCACCTCCTGAAGGGGACACTACTTCAACCTTCCCACAAACTGATCACATACCCCCACAACTGTGCCCCCTCCCTCAGGGAAACTCCTTGCTCCAGCCCCAGTGATCAGTCAGGTCCCTCTCCTGCAAACAAAGGGAAACATGCCTCTTCTTCCAAATGATTTAAGTTGTGCTGCCCTGGCACACAGTTTACATGTTATTAAGACACCACATTAGTCAGAATCCTTCCACTGTTTTACCATTGCAATACTAGACACTTCAGATAAATCTTCCAGTCGTAGGCTTTCACCCTGCTCTCTGCCTTCTGCTCGGGCATTTCACAGATTTGCCACCCTCCGGTTTCCCTTAACCCAATCATACCTAAATTAGCAAGATGATTTGAAATGCCCGTACACAGCAGCCTGGGGATTGCCTTTATTTTCAGTGTGCAGCAACAAGCCCAGAGATGCACTGACAAGCACTTGGAGCAAGATTAGCCTACCCAGGAAGAGATGGAGATGGTGTTCAGCTGACACAGCACCTGGTTTTAAGTCCTGTCTAGGTAGTGCAGGGGAGGAGCCAGAATGCTCACAAATGGCACCACAAACGGGAATGCAACAAGGGGTGGAAAAGCAGAGCATCCTCAAATAGCAAACACATGTGCAGCGCCCCACATAACACGAAGCCTGTGACAGGGATATACAGGGGTCAGAATCATGTTCAGTCTCAATCCAAGGTATTTTAAAAGCACACATGACACACACACAGCTAATAATATAGAAGAATGTCACATGAATTAAGTCAAATAATACCTTTAGTTAACGGAGGGATTATAACATATATCATCTAAGTGCTGAAACAGTGCAATAAAGAGAACGAGCAGAAATGCCCTAAATTTATATGTAATAATCTCATATTCTCCAGTATGTGATGTGGCTAATGGCCAAAAGCCAATAATTACCTCAGAAATACAAGTTGCTGTTAGAACTTCATTTCTGTTCCTGATTTTAGAATATTTTTTCTTTTCAATATAACTATGTAAGAAATAAATGAAGCCAACAAAGAAGAAGAATTTAAGTGTAAGGACATTTAAAACTAATGGTCAAAATGGTCAAGCCGCTGTGGAATGTAAAAAAATGAAAATAGTTATGTTCAAACAAACACTGAAACAGCACCAAGAAACTGAAAGTGAAACTTTCTATAAACACAAATGAAACTGGCTTAATTGAGTTTCATATTCCAAGCTGAGAGAAATGCAAAATGCAAACAAAGATCAAACTGTGAAATATGCTGGATTTTTAACAGTCATTCTTTTAATTCTCTCATGTAAGGTGTAATATGTACCACAGGCATGTCCGCTGTTTACATATAACATATGATCTGTAAATTGACAGTGTCTCTTTAACTTTATATGGTGTAATCTGTAAATTGACAGTGTCTCTTTAACTTTATATGGTGTAACTGCCAAGTTTTGTGCAACTCCATACTCACAGATGAGAGTCACACATGCAGCAATCTGTGGTGACCAATAGGCGCTGCAAAGGTTATCAGTCTGATGCTCTGTTTATCCGGGCTTATGTACTGTGACGGAATTAACCTTGTATTCACACCCTACACATTACTGTAATAATCTTTGTGCAAAATATGCCTTGTAAGGTATCATTTAAAAGCTAATAACTCACTGGTCAATATTATCATAGTGAAATATATGTAGCAACACTGTATGTGAGGTTATAAAATTCCCCTATATGATGTTATTAGTACATGTTCCAAACCTCACTGCCCTTCCCAGGCAGAAGTCCTTAAACATGTCTGTCCTGAACAAAGGAATGCGTGTTTGCCTTAATGTATATTTAAGCAGTAAAACAGAGTCATCAGACAGAAAAGGGGAAGGGAGAAAACAAAAGGAAATCTGCATGTGAGCATACACAGGTGAAAAAATTCAGCAGGAGTCACCCTTCCACACCAGACATGCTGTCTCCTTATTCTCACCTGGAAATGCTTTTGAAAAGGGGCATTAAAACTATAAAAGGAGGGACAAACACCCCAAGTTACCTCTTTCTCCCTGCCCATCTTCCTCTTAGTACCTAGGAAGACAAAAGAAACAGCACTGGAATTTAGGGAAGGAGGCCTGATCTGAAAGCTTGGTCAATAATGTGTTAGAAGGAAGCAGTAAGGACTTTACTTTGAATCAAGTATAGTTTGTTAAGTTAGGCAGTAGAAAGAGTTTTATCTCTATTTTCCTTGTAGCCATTTTGGAATTTTGTGCCTCATTACTTGAACTCACTTAAAACCTAATTTATTTTATTCTTTAATCAAAATCAATCTGGGGTTGTGAATGGTTTGGGTAACTTCATTTAAGGTGATAAGCTGTTGTATATGGTTCCCCTAGAGGAACGGACTGTCTAGCAGAGGGCTGGACAGTGCAGAACATACATTTTTGTGGAAAAAACTGGGAGAGGGAGTGTGTTGGGGTCACCCTGTAAATGGTAACCAAGGCTGCTAGAAGCCAGAGTGTTTCTGGCGTGTGCTGACAGGCTGCTGGGTTCAGAACTGCTGGGCCAAGTTGTGGCTTTACATAGGCACATCTTGGTGTGACCTGCATGCTGGTGGTTGTTTGTGAACAGTCCAGATTGGGAGCTACAGGAGCAAGGCATTGCAAGACACCCCAGATTGCAGGGCAGTGGTGACTCAGCCCCTCACTGGTCTGGAATGCACCCTGGACTATCACAGATGCCAAAAACCCATTCTTTACATCTCAAACAATAAAGATTCTGGCTTTGGAAAGTTCTGGCAAGTTTTCATCAGTTTTGGGCAGATACTGGAATCTTTTCCATGTCTGGTTCAGTGGCTTTAGGTCTATGCAGATGCATAATTTGCCTAATGGCTTTTTTATCACTCCCATGATGCATATAGGTGCTATGATACCCCTGCTCTGCAGACTTTCAAGCTCCTAATGTACTGGATTACCTAGTGCCACTGGAAAGTTCCTTTGTGGTAAGCCCACAGGTTCCATTGTGGATGGAAGCTGAGACCTACTCAAATGTTTGTAATAATGTCAGCTTCTACTGCCCACCCTTGTACCCATCCGACAGGCTTGCCTGGTTGATGCATTTATGAGACTTGAGTGGCATAGTCAGATTCTGCACAATCTTAGGCCTTGCCTACACTAGAAAGTGTTTTCTGGTATAGCTATACGCTACTTTTCTAGTGGAGATGCCACTACTATTGGCAAAACTTTTCTTTGCCAGTATAGCTTATACCAGCTCCCCAAATGAGATAAGCTATACTGGTAAAAGGACTTTTTTGCCAGTATAACTGTGTCTACACTAGAGCTTTCACAAACATAGCTCCATCAGTTAGAGAAGTGACTTTTTTCACACTCCTAACTGAAATAGTAATACCAGCAAAACTTTTAAAGTTTAGACCAGGTCTAAGCTTCCTCTCTTCTCTGCTCTCTTCTCCTCTCCTCTCATTTCCTTTTTTTTAAAAAAAAAAAAAAAGTGAGCTTCTATTCCTCCTAGCTGTGAACATAAGCTTTCAAATGTGAATTAAGTGATGTTATCTTCCCAAGTGTAAAAGATCATGCCCACTCTGTGACTCTGCTGAGGCCTGCCTCAGTTTCCTCTTCAATGGGGCAGCAATGGGTTCATTTAATACCTGACTCCACCAACCATTTCTCCTCCAAATGGAACAATCTGCTAGACCCCAAAAACTGGCTAATCATTCGGTCAAAAACGGGTAACAGTAACAGTATGTAACCTAGTGATTCCACTGATTATATCATTGTACAAGTTTGTTCAGGGATCAGCACAGGGGGGGCCCTGATCTTGACTGGGGCCTCCGGACTCTATAGCTGTTTATTTTTTAAAGTACACATGGGGTTGCATCCTTTTCCCAGATGCAGATGTGGTCCCATGACCTGGGTCTAATGTCTGAATAAGTAAAAACATCATGACTATGTGTAAACAAGAGTTTTAAATAAATTTATATAACCTAGATAATCCAGGGTCATAGCAGGGGCGTTTGTTGCAGCCCCTGCCAGATTCTCTGAATCCACGAATCCTGCTGTCTCATCAGCATAACTGACTGTCTCTACCTGAAGATCAACACAGTCATCAGTGTCATTCAAAAAGCTCCTCATCAGGCCTGGCATTGACAATAATATCAGCAAATGTCGAAGGGCTCTCAGGTGCCAAACAGGACTTTATAGCCAAAATGTGCGCTGACTATAACTGTCAAGTATTATACCTCCAGGAGACACACACTGGGACTAACAACTGGCCTCAGTTCTCAGAATGAATTTGGCCATCAAGAAACCACATGAGCGATATGGCACTGCCATTTTTGGCAAACCTGATCTTCTCACCAACACAACATCTATGACCAATAATGATGACACTGAAGTCCTAACTGTGGAGATCGCTGGCATTTCCCCTATGGCTACTGCTGTGCGAACAATTCATGTTCACTAGCCCACTGTCACATTCCAAAGCGCAATCCGGAGCAGTGAGGGGTTGAGTCACCACCTGCCACACAACCTTGGGTGCCTCTCAATGCTTTGCTTTGTAGCTCCGAACCTGGGCTAGTCAAAAACAGCCTACCAGCGTGCAGTCAGACCCTGAGTGTCTGTATATAGCTACAGCCCTGCCTCAGCAGCTCTGACCCCAGCAGCCTGTCAACACACCTATCACACTCTGGCTTTTAGCACCCTTGGTTACTACCTGCAGGGTGACTCCAACAAACTCCCAGTTTCCAATTTCCCCAAAAATATGTGTTCTGCACTGCCCAGTCCTCTTCTGGGCAGTTCAGATATTAGAGGTCCGTTGCTTCTGTAAGGAATCAATATTGAACAGTTTGTTAGTTTAACCGGAGCTACCAAACAGTTCAGTTTAAACACAGCATGTGTTTTTAGATTAAAAAAATAAACAAGTTGATTAACAAAAGCAGAGAGGATCTGAAGTGAATTCAGGTATAAGAGATAAAGTTAGAAATGGTTCCAAGCAAATAAAAGTGAAAACATGCATCTAAAAAGTCTAAAACTTAAGCAAGTTTTGGTTCAAGACTTTGTGTAGGATGGCCTTTCTCACCACAGTCTTCCAGCAAGATGGTGACTCACCCTTTCTTTGGTGAGGGTTTCTCCCAGAAGCCCAAAAGTGCTGGTGCCTTTGTTTTCTTAGGTGAAAGAGGGAGAACTTGGGGTTCTCTGCCCCTTTCTTTTATAGTCCAGTGAAACTTTGAAGTGGATTCTTCTGTGGGGTTACCTTTCAAAGTAAAGTTTATTAATACACTCAAAGAAGTGATATGGAGTCTGGTAGTGAAGGAGGCTCCAGGCTCTTTCTTCCTCCCCAGTCTTTTTTGAAATGCAAATTTGCTCTGTCTTCTGCCATCTTCTCCCCCACCTTTCCTGCTTGCCCTGTTTACTACTTATATGTAAGTTGAACTGTGACACCGGCAGACCAGGTGCCAGTTCATGCCAAGGCCCCTAGGCCTCACTGAACACTGACATATGCATAGCTAGAAACCAGTCTGGCTCACCTGTGTGTTAGTATTATTAAAATTGATGTTACATTTGTAAGAATGTGTTTAGTGTTTAGACTTTATGAAATGCTTGGAGGATGCTGCATATATTGATTAGAGTTGCTAACTTTCTAATCGCGCAAAACCGAACACCCTTGCCCCGCTCCTTCTCTGAGGCCCCACCCCCATTCATTCCATCCCCCATCCCTCCATTACTCGCTCTCTCCCACCCTCACTCACTTTCACTGGGCTGGGGAAGGGGGTTGCAGTGTGGGAGGGGGTGAGGGCTCCGGCTGGGGGCGTGGGTTCTGGGGTGGGGCCAGAAATGAGGGATTCAGAGTGCGGGAGAGGGTTCAGGGCTGGGACAGGGGGTTGAAATGCAGGAGAGGGTGTGGGCTCCGGCTGGGGATGTGGATTCTGGGATGGGGCTAGGGTTGAGGGGTTTGGGGTGCCAGAGGGGGCTCAAGGCTGAGGCAGTGTGTTGGGGGTACAGCAGGAAGTTGGGGTGTGGGAGGGGTGTGGGCTCCAGGAGGGGGCTCAGGGCTGGGGCAGGGGGTGGTGTGAGGGAGGAGATGAGGGTTGCAGGCTCTGGGAGGGAGTTAGGGTGTGGGAGGGAGTTCCGACCTGGGGCAGGGAGTTGGGGTGAGGGAGGGAGTTCAGCGTGCGGGCTCCAGCCAGGCAGCATTTATCTCAGGCAGTTCCTGGTCAGCGGCGCAGCAGGGTTAAGGCAGACTCCCTGCCTGCCCTGGCTCCATGCAGCTCCTGGAAGCAACTGGCATGGCTGGCTCCTAGGCGGAGGGGCCAGGGGGCTCTGCGCACTGCCCATGACCGCAGGCGACACCCCCACAGCTCCCATTGGCTGGGAACCATGGCCAATGGGAGCTGCAGAGCCAGTGCTCAGGGTGGGGGCAGCGCACAGAGACCCCCGTGGCTGCCTCTGCACCTAGGACTGGCCATGCCAGCCACTTCCAGATGCCAAGCGGAGCCAGGGCAGGCAGGGAGCCTGCCTTAGCCCCAGTGCACCACCAACCAGACTTTTAACAGCCCAATCAGCAGTGCTGATTGGAGCCACCTGGGTCAGTTTTTGACTGGGCGTTCTGGTCGAAAACCGGACACCTGGCAACGCTCGTATTGATCTTATTTATACCATCTGTACCCCATGTTATAAAGCTATATTAAGTGTTTGCATTGTAATCATCTGACTTGTGTAAGTTATGAAACAGGAAAGAATAAGCCATTGGTCCTTTGGCACTGGGAGTAACCTGAATATGGTTGTGCTGTTTGGTGCAAGGGAACATCTATCACAAAGGCAAGCTTGCCTGGGTGGCAAGATAGATCGGAGTACCCAAGGGGACTGACTGTGACATATTAAGGCTGTTGTAGAGCCTGAGGAGTTCATACTTGACCCATGGTTGGTGAAATCTAAGTACAGAACTCACAACCAGTTTGGGGTTTGTGCCCTGCTTCTTAACAGTCTGCGCTGGGGTTGGTACTTATGCTCTAAACAGCTTAACATGAGGCAAACACACATTCCTTTGCTTCAGATAGACCTGTTTAACAACTTTTGCCTAGGCAGGGCTGTGTGGTTTTCAACATGTACTAATAACATCATACAGGGGAATTTAATAACTTTACACATAATATTGCTACATACATTTCACCATGATATTATTTACTAATGAGATATTAGCTTTCAAATGATATTGAATACAATTGGTACAAAGATTATTACAAGAGTGTGCAGGGTGTGAATATAGGAGTGCTTTTGGTCACACCCATATAACCTTGTAAATGACCAATGTCAGTGATCATCATTAAGGCTGCAATTTAGTCATGGAAGTCATGGGATCCGTGACTTCCAAAGACCTCCATGGCTTCAGCAAGCGCTGGCTGGAGGCTACACCATGGGCAGCAGGGGGACCCCTGCAGCTCTCTGCCTCTGCAGGTGGCAGTGGGGACCCCTGGAACTCTCTGCCGTAGGCGTGTCAACAGTACCTGCTGCTGTAGATCTTCATTAGCCGTGAGTACCAGGCTGGGATCATCTTGATGGCGATGGTACCGAGGATACCAAGCATGCTGGAGATCATTTGCGGCTAGCTCTGGGCTCACCATGGGGACTTCCTGCTCTCTTTGTTGATGACTTCTGAGGGGGGTCAGTGGCTGTTTTTTTCCACCCACAGCCTTTAGATGTTGAGGGCTGTGGGGAAGACTCACGTGTGCCAGGTGACACTTGGCAGGGGTCCGGAGAGCCGCCTCCATGACGATGATCTTCTGTCTCAACTCCCTGTCCTTGCGAGACCTGGGCCTGAGTTGTTTGCAGAGACCACACTTTTGAGAAATGTGGCCTTCCCCAAGGAAGTGTATGCACCCAGGAGTGCTTGTCTGCAACAGGGATTGCCTCTTTGCAGGAGAGGTACTTCTTGAAGCCCAGTGAACTGGACATACCACTTTGGGGGGAAGGGTCTCCAATGAGAAAGAGTTGGAAAAACCTATGATTGTGGTGGAAGGACATGAAAAGAAGACCTGACAATTTAATCTTTCATTTTATTTGTTATTGCTATGTTTATATTAACATTCTTATTATCCCAGATTTACACAACCTTCCCTGCTAAAAAAAGCAGTGTTTTACATCAATCCGTAAAATCATACATGCCCTTAAACTTTAGTAAATATAGCATTATTAACCCCAGATGTTCAGAGATCATGAGTCAGGTCCCCAAAATCATGTAACTGGTTTAAAAAAATAATGTTTGGCTCTTTTTATTTGGCTTTTAGCTTTTGAATCTTTATGCTATGAGGATGTCACATTTCCAAGCTTTACTCTGCAACCATAAGACTAGAAACTTGCTTTTTTTTAGGGCTGTCGATTAATCGCAGTTAACACATGCGATTAACTCAAAAATATTAATATTAATTGTGATTTAAAAAATTAATTGTGATTAATCACAGTTTTAATCAGTCTTAAAAGATAGAATACCAATTGAAATGTATTAACTATTTTTGGATGTTTTTCTATATTTTCAAATATATTGATTTCTATTACAACACGGAATATAAAGTGTACAGTGCTCACTTTATATTATTATTTTCATTACAAATATTTGCACTATAAAATGATAAACAAAAGAAATAGTATTTTTCAATTCACCTCATACAAGTACCATAATGCAATCTCTTTATCGTGAATGTGCAACTTACCAGTGTAGATTTTTGTTACATAACTGCACTTAAAAAACAAAACAATGTAAAACTTTAGAGCCTACAAGTCCACTCAGTCCTACTGCTTGTTCAGCCAATCGCTAAGACAAACAAGGTTGTTTACATTTACGGGAGATAATGCTGATGGCTTCTGTCATAAATATAAAGGGAAGGGTAAACCCCTTTGAAATCCCTCCTGGCCAGGGGAAAGCTCCTCTCACCTGTAAAGGGTTAAGAAGCTAAAGGTAACCTCGCTGGCACCTGACCAAAATGACCAATGAGGAGACAAGATACTTTCAAAAGCTGGGAGGAGGGAGAGAAACAAAGGGTCTGGGTCTGTCTGTATGCTGGTCTTTGCCAGGGATAGACCAGGAATGGAGTCTTAGAACTTTTAGTAAGTAATCTAGCTAGGTATGTGTTAGATTATGATTTCTTTAAATGGCTGAGAAAAGAATTGTGCTGAATAGAATAACTATTTCTGTCTGTGTATCTTTTTTGTAACTTAAGGTTTTGCCTAGAGGGGTTCTCTATGTTTTTGAATCTAATTACCCTGTAAGATATCTACCATCCTGATTTTACAGGGGGGATTTCTTTATTTCTATTTACTTCTATTTTTTTATTAAAATTCTTCTTGTAAAAAACTGAATGCTTTTTCATTGTTCTCAGATCCAAGGGTTTGGGTCTGTGGTCACCTATGCAAATTGGTGAGGCTTTTTATCCAACATTTCCCAGGAAAGGGGGGGTGCAAGTGTTGGGAGGATTGTTCATTGTTCTTAAGATCCAAGGGTCTGGGTCTGTAGTCACCTAGGCAAATTGGTGAGGCTTTTTACCAAACCTTGTCCAGGAAGTGGGGTGCAAGGTTTTGGGAAGTATTTTGGGGGGAAGGACGCATCCAAAGAGCTCTTCCCCAGTAACCAGTATTAGTTTGGTGGTGGTAGCGGCCAGTCCAAGGACAACGGGGGGAATATTTTGTACCTTGGGGAAGTTTTGACCTAAGCTGGTAAAGATAAGCTTAGGAGGTTTTTCATGCAGGTCCCCACATCTGTACCCTAGAGTTCAGAGTGGGGGAGGAACCTTGACAGCTTCTTATTCACAATGTCACCTGAAAGTGAGAACAGGCGTTCTCACGGCACTTTTGTAGCTAGCACTGCAATGTATTTACATGCCAGATATGCTAAACATTCGTATGCCCCTTCATGCTTTAGCTACCATTCCAGAGGACATGCTTCCATGCTGATGACGCTTGTTAAAAAAATAATGCATTAATTAAATTTTGACTGAGATCCTTGAGGGAGAATAGTATGTCTCCTGCTCTGTTTTACCCACATTCTGCCATGTATTTCATATTATAGCAGTCTCAGATGATGACCCAACACACGTTGTTCGTTTTAAGAACACTTTCACTGCAGATTTGACAAAACGCAAAGAAGGTACCAATGTGAGATTTCTACAGATAGCCACAACACTTAACCAACGGTTTAAGAATCTGAATTGCCTTCCAAAATCTGAGAGGGATGACGTGTAGAGCATGCTTTCAGAAGTCTTAAAAGAACAACACTCCGATGAAGAAACTACAGAATCCAAACCACCTAAAAAACCACCTTCTGCTCGTGGCATCTGACTCAGATGATGAAAGTGAGCATGCGTCGGTCTGCACTGCTTTGGATCGTTATCGAGCAGAACCTGTCATCAGTATGAATGCATGTCCTCTGGAATGGTGGTTGAAGATGAAATGACATATGAATCTTTAGTGCATCTGGCACATAAATATCTTGCAACATCGGCTACAAGAGTGCCATGTGAATGTCTGTTCTCACTTTCAGGTGACACTGTATCCAAGAAGTGGGCAGCATTATCTCCTGCAAATGTAAACAAAAGTGTTTGTCTGAGTGATTGGCTGAACAAGAAGTAGGACTGACTGGACTTGTAGGCTCTAAAGTTTTAAACTGTATTATTTTTGAATGCAGGTTTTTTTATATATAATTCTACATTTGTAAGTTCAACTTTCATGATAAAGAGATTGCATTACAGTACTTCTATGAGGAGAATTGAAAAATACTATTTCTTTTGTTTTTTACAGCACAAATATTTGTAATAAAAATAAATATAAAGTGAGCACTGTACTCTTTGTATTCTGTGTTGTAATTGAAATCCATATATTTGAAAACATAGAAATAATCCAAAACATTTAAATAAATGGTATTTTATTATTGTTTAGCAGTGTGATTAATTGCGCAATTAATTGCTTGACAGCCCTACTTTTATTTAAAATGAAAGCTGAGCTTCTCCCATAATCACCTGATTCCTGGAGCTAGGACTTTAAGAAAAACAACAAATATAGTGAGACTTGTGATAAAAATCACATGAATTGGCAACACTGAGTTACTATAGGTATACAGACAGAGAAGTATATTAAATTAACAATAATGTAAACACACTTGTAAACACCAGGGGCTAATTTCTCTTATGTGTTGGAGCTGTACTAGGTGTACCTGAAGGACAGGAATAAAAATGGTTTTATACCTAATCCTGTTGGCTGTCTGGGGTCTGATTCAGTGGCAGGCTGCTGTAAATTATGCCAGTTGTAATAGCCTCTTGGAGACCACAGAGTTGGCTGGAGAATAACTGGAGCACAGCATGTTCTGGCCATCCCCCTCCCATTGTCAGTACTCACCAATGTTCCTCCAGTTCCAGGGGAGGGAAGGCAGGAGTGTGGGGTGGAAAGCCAGCTACACCAACTCTGTATCAGTTAAAGTTTTCCCATCAGAAGACTCCTCAGCTTCTTGTTTAGGGCAACTTTAAGTACCTGTTGCATCATCAGGGTGGCACAAAAGGGATTTAAGATGGACTAGGATATGTCCTCATTCTTAAAAAAATGGAATTTAGATTTGTAATTGCTGTAAATGGTTTGTAAACAACAGCTAGCAGGCCATTTAAACAGACTTTCCACAAGTAAGTGTGCAGTCCATGGTTCATAGCGATCAAAATGCACTGCAACTATCACAATTAAGAGTTGGTGAAACTGTTCCAGGATGCCCATTAAGTGGATTCTTCCATTAATTTAGACTAAATAATCCACAAGAATTATTTAACAACCAGTCAGTGTAATTCACTGTAGAGCTAACAGTTTTTGATGAGGCAGTAGTTATATTTCATTGATGTTATGTACCATGACCTATTTTGGCAAGTAACACAAACACATACAGATCTCTGAAGTGCAGCAACAGGGAAGACCATGATTTTCAATTTACTAAATCAGACTTGCTACCAAATAATGTCTATTTCAAGTTTGCATCCTTGTTGCTTGTCAAATGTTTTCCTGTCATACTATTGATTGTTAAATACACTAGATAAGATTAGAAATCACTGATATGTGTTGCAAAATAGTATTTGCTTTGTACTCAGCACAGAGGTACAGAAGTATGGACTGGATCTTGCTGTTCACTGTTTACTATTCAAAGAAAATCTGTGGCCATTTGAAACGTCATGGTTGCAACTATGCTACATACCATGGCCACTTAACTTCACAGTGATAGTGGAGATAAAACTCAAATCCTCCCGCTCCAAAAATAATTGGCTTCTGCCTCTTGAGCTAGTATAATCAGTTCTGATTCCACCAAATGAAGGGCAGTCGTCCCCAGCTCAAGACTGTAAACTTTTTGGGGCAGAGATAGTTCTTTACAATGAGTCTATTTAGCACACAGCTCAATGGACCGTGGATCCTGACGAGGGCCTCTTGGCACTACTATGATCTGAATAAGAAAAATAATAGCAGGTTGGTCATCACAATACTAAGTAGTGGTCATTGTAATTGTATGCATGCTGCACTGATTTATAGCATACAGGATTTCCAATGTTACTGTCCAATCTAGATAGATAAAGCTTTGCAAATTTTAGAGAGTAAAACAAATGTTTGCATAAACAATAACAAACATTAGCATGTACATTAATAAGTCCATATACATATAACTTATGTATATTATGGGATGTAATACTGTAGTTCAGAAAATGCCAGATATAGTATAGGACAAGGCAGAAGGGAGGATTCTGCAGATATGACTTACTGAATTTATATAAATTTTCCTGGAAAAAACCCCTACAATTATTAAATAACCCTTAATTTAGGTTCACTTTTCCAGTGATTTTATTTCAGGAAAGAGTCCCACCAAAATCCCACAGTATAGGTACTTATGGTTCTAAAGGATACACTTTGATCTCAGATGTAGCAACCTGCATGGAACTTGGAGGGAGGAGCACAGGTTGCAGAAGGAAGAGTTTGGGGGAGGCACCAGGAAGTTGATCTGTATACACATGGCTTGAATGCTAGCTGTAGTTCCTGTACCTCTGTAAATAGTTCTCTTAATAAAGAGCCAGTTTAGTTTTACAAGCACAGTCTTCTAAGTTATCACACAACATGTGGTGCAAGAAACATGGTGGTTGTGGTCAGTCTTGTGAGACCAACCATATGGAAAAGAATGTGATTAAAAGGAATACAAAACACCATCTAGAAAGAAAGCGAGGCAGGGGGCATAAAGGGACTTGGACCACTGGGAAATTTGGATTTACAGACAAAATACCTTGCACAAGCACAGAAGCAGTGGAAGCAAAAATTGATTCTGTATATAGAGCTGACTATGGGGGATAAAGATAAAATAATGAAGTTAAAGCTTGTTTACTATTTCATTGGGGCAAAAGGATGAGAAGTGAGTGAGACACTATTGCTAGGAACAATGCCCAAAACACTGGAACAGCTAATCAGGGTGCTTGAGGAGTTCTGTGACCCTAGACAGTATGAGACTGTAGCGGGATACTAGGTTTATTTTTTAATCTGAAACCAAGAAACAGAATAGGGAACAGATACTTACATTATACATCTGGCATCTAAATGTAACTTTGGAGACATAAATCACTCACTAATTAGAGACAGGATAGTTTATGGTTTACAAACCATGTGATTCCAGCTAACAAGGGAGATAATTGAAAGAAACAGATCTAATCTAGAGAAATGCCTCCAAATAGTAAGGGCAGCTGAACTGTCCAGGGAAAGAATCAAAACAATGACTGACGTTAGCACAGAACAAGTACACAGTTTCAAGCTAAAGGAACCCAGGAGGCAGGACAGACACAGACTGATTGAGAATGCAGGCACCATGGCTTGGTGTATATACCTTTCTGCCTACCAAGAGTCAGAAAGAAAAATGCCCCCCTATAGGAAACTGTGTAAGAGCTATAGGAAATAAAACACTTTATGTCTTAATGCCACTGGTACCCCAATAAGAAAAAATAAGTAGTGCAGACAGCGATTGAGGATGTAGAGATTTCCAATGAACGGGAGGATGTCTGCAGTACGACTTTAGCAGAAGACGACTTCCAGCCATTCAACGGCCATATTCATAACTGTGTTGTTGGATCAGTGATTAGTTCAATTCCATCTGGCTTGCAGAGCTTGCTTCAATGTAATCTCAGCTACACTGATACAGATCAAGATAGGACTACACAAATGTGACCAAGTACTGGTGATGTACAATAAAACCATTCTGAGCAAATGCAGGCTGTGTGGCTAAGAAACCCAGGAAACAAGTGATGTTATGTCTGGGAATTTATAATAGTTGACATACAGGAGTACCATCCACTGCTATGCACTGTGGTAGGGCAAGATCACAATATTCTCAACTTAAGAAAGCAGGGAGAACAGTCACCATGGTCCCTGGCCAGCATTCTAGCAGAGGATAAGGCCATATTTTAAGAAATGGATGCCTAGGGGCCAAGTTGAAGTTAGAAATAGACCCCCTGCATGGGCAGCCATGAGACTGCAGATACACGGAGTTCCATTAGCCCTGTTGGAGCCATTGAAGAAGGCACTGGCAAGCTGCACATTAAAAGCATCATTCCAACAGCTGAAACTAGAACACAGTGGATCAGTAGCATCGAAGTAGTAAGAAAACTGGTAAACATTTCTGCATTGATCTACTTAACCAAGCATGGGAAAGGAGTTAATACCCATTACCAATGACTGAAGACTTACTATCAATTCATCCAGGGTAAAAGTGTTCAGTGTTTGTGACATCAAGAATGAGTTTTGGCGTATTGAGTTAGATGAGCCGTCCAGCCATTTGACCACCTTTGGCACACTTTTTGGCAGATATTGCTGGGTATGAATGCCTATGGGCATCATCCCAACCTCAGAGGTGTTCCAATTTAAACTATACTGGGCACTAGAGGAAAAGGAAATTATAAGGAAGAGGCAATTCACAACATGATACCAAGCTGAAGCAACTCCTAAACAAGTGCCAGGACTGGAATATTAGGCTGAATGCTGACAAACTGAAGCTAAGGAGAACTGAGGTCACCTGCATCAGACATCTGTTTACCTCTGAGGGACTCTGGCCAGATCCCAAGAAATTGAAAGCCATTAAAAAAGATGCCCAGATCAAAGGATTTGAAAGGAGTCCAGTGATTTATAGGGATGACCAACTATCCTTCCAGATTCTGCATATACCTACTAGAAGACTGTGAACTCTTGAGACAGTTATTACTCAATGATTCAGCATGGGAATGGTCACAGACCCAAGAAATGGCATTTGAAAGAGTAACAAAAATCATAAAATCATAAAAACCTAAAGTACTACAACCCTGTGACGCGGAATTACAGTGTGATGCCTCAGAAGGAGGCCTAAGAGCAGCAACAATGCAAAGCTGGCAGCCCACCTTTGCGAGTAGAACCTTGACAGGCATAGAAAGGGGCACAACAGGTTTGTAAAACGATTCATACGCCAGAGTTGACCAGAAAGGGGCACAACAGGCAGTAAAACGATTCATACTCCAGAGTTGACCAGACTGCTAGGAGCAAGTGCTACAGGAGGTTAACCCCTACCACCACATGAGGGATGAGCTGTGTGTGCAATATGGAATTTTGTTTAAAGTGGACTGAGCAGTAATCCCCACAGATTTAAGAGATGACATCATGAGACAGATCCATGCTTCACACCTAGATATAGAGGCACTTCAGAGATGAGCCAGGGAGTATATCTACTGGTCAGGCATGAATGGCCAATTGACAGCATACATGGAACAGTGTGAGATATGCAAAGATTATAGTGATCAACAACAGAAGACTCAAGAGATTTTACAGCACCATGAAGTCAGCACCCAACCTTGAGAGAAGGTCAGAACAGACCTGTTCACTGTCAATAACAGGAACTACATGGTCACAGTAGATTACTACTCCAAATTCTGGGAGGTGGACTATCTGACGGACACTGTGATCAGGAAACTGAAGGGTCATTTTGCAAGGTCTAGCATACCTGGCACATTATGCTCAGACAATAGGCCACAGTATATTGCAGCAATATTCAAATGATCCAGCACCAACTGGGAATTAGAATACAAGACTTCTTCCCCTAAAGAAGACAGCAGGTAACAGGGATTAGGATGTGGAATGAGGGAAATAGAGCAGGAAAGGAATCATGGAGGCAAGGGACACTGTGAGGAGAATGAAGTTTCATGTTGTGCCCTTCATATCAGAGAATAGAGCCTCTTATATTAGAGGCCTGTGACCCACACCGCAGCACTTGAAAGGTGGAGGTAGGGGCCAATGTGCTTTAAATGGTGAAGGGAAGTCCTACTTGCTTATAATTGATAATCAGGCCGTTTATGAATGTGCTTGAAGGATGTTACTCAAAATCAGAAAGGATTTATACTGTAAGTCTTCAGCCTTATTGGTCTCTCTCAGACAATCCAAGCTTACTGAGATTTTCTTCAGTTTTTCAAAGATGTTATTCAAGTGGGGTGGAGGGGAAGAGCATGAGACTACACCACCCAAGAAGTAGGTGCTGCAAGTAGGAGCAACAATGTGGACAGTTAGAGTGGGGCAACCAGACAAAGAAATAAAGAAGGAAACAACATTGCCTCACAGCTATCCTTATTAATTACCGAAGCTATGCCTAACTGCCCCAATATTACCTTTTCCTTTAGAGTTTCACAAAGTGAGCAAGGACTGAATTTAGGAAAGCGTTAAAATCAGTGGGTTGACAAGGTTTGGAATAAGACAGTGAGTAGGTGGACAAGGAATTATCAGTGCTAAAAATAAGATAGAGCAGACCAAATAGGAAACACTAAAGGCTAAAGTACTGTATATTGGGACAGTCAGGCATGGTTCACCAAACTATAATAGGATTAAGTAGTGCAGTGTTGCTTCCTAATCCAGTCCTCTGTCTGTATATTATTTACTCAGATTGCAAGGCCCTCATGCAGGGACCTGTCTTAGTAGCATGCTTTGGGGCATTGTATGAACAAATAAAGAAATGAATGAATAAATAAATACCAAAGAACACTAATAAGCTTAAAATCTTCCTCCCAAATTTTTAATATAAAAATCAGATGGTATGTTGGCTTCCAGACTACATTCCCCAAATATGTCCAGTGCTTCCTTTTATTTCTAGTGGAGCCAAGATGCTGCTTGGTAACTTATCAGATTTCTTTGTTTGTAATAAAGTTTTTGCATCCAACGCCTAGAATTTTTCATAGGCATTTATTTTCAAAGGCATTTAGTTTTCTAATCTAACATTTGAATAGATTTCCATTAAGATTATGTTTAGCACTATGATTGAGTTAAAAATTCTCAGTTTATTTGGTACTGTTTATCTGTGATTTCCATATGTTGAGGAGCTTAGCAAATGCAGTGGATGCCTTACCTACCCTTGATGTTACTTCTTTCTTGAGGTCTCCACTGGCTAGTATGATGCTGCCCACATTAGTGAACTGTTCTACTTTCTTGATGTTTTTGCCTTCTTGAATCATAGAAATACAGAGATGAAAGGGATCTCAAGAGTCATCTATGCCAGCCCCTCTGTCTAGGTATACCTAGACCATCTTGGGTAGATGTTTCTTTAATCTAGTCTTAACAATGATGGGGATTCCACAACCTCCCTTGGAAGTTTACCCTTATAGTTAGAACATTTTCCTAATATCTAAACTAAATCTCCCTTGCCAGGGGTGGTGAGTTATATGGGCCCATAGTGCCCAGGCTCCAGCAATATTCAGGGCCTGGTGGCCCGGCTCCACCAATGTTCGGAGACGGGTCTCTCTCCCAGCTCCGGCCGCACCTGCTGCCCTCGCTCGCCTCCCCTGAGCGTCCTTCCCTGTGCCCTGGGCAGTGGGTGGCTGCCCCCTGAAGCTCCATGCTGCGCTCCGCTCTGAGGGCTCCCAGCATCAATTGCTATTGGAGGGTCCCAACGCCCCCCATCCACTAATGCCAGGGCAGGCTGACCCAGGCTGACCCTAACCCTGTCCCTTCCCTTTTCCGGCAGGACCCTCCACCAGCACAGGGCCTCCCACTGCCCGCAGTCACCGCTCCTGCCCCATGCTGGGCAAGGGGCAGCCCAATCCCTCACCCCCAGTGAGGCTAGTGAGGGGCAGCAGCAGGGGAGGAGGCACACTCGTGATGGCAGCTCCCCTCCTCCCGCACCCACCAGAGGGGAGGCGAGGGAGCTTCCTGGACCTGAGAGGGGCCCTAGGAGCACGTGCAGCGACAGTGGTTCGAGGTGAGTGTGCTGCTGGGGTTGGGGAGAGGGGGCCCCTCCCTCGGAGCTTGTTGCTGCTGGCGGGGGGAGGGCTGAGGGGAGTCCTCCTCTCTGGCCCCAGCTGGGGGCAGCCTGCCTGCACCCCAAACTCATCATCCCCGGCCCTGCCCCACCCCAGAGCCCTCACCCCCCCCCGCACCCAAACTCTGAGCCCCCTCCTGCCCCGTGAACCCCTCATAGGGTGACCAAATGTCCGGATTTTATAGGGACAATCCCAATTTTTGGGTCTTTTCTTATATAGGCTCCTATTAACCCCTACCCCCTGTCATGATTTTTCACATTTGCTGTCTGGTCACCCTAACCCCTCATCCTTGGCCCCACCCCGCAGCTGTCACCCCCGCACTCTAACCCTCTGCTCGAGCCCCTCCCACACCCTGAACCACTCATCCCCACCCCATCCCAGAGCCCTGACATTTTTACATTATTTCAAAATATATATATTGGCTTACAAGGCAGATGTGGCTGGGGTGGCAGGGGACTTGGACCATTTTCTGGGCACCACCAAAAATTATACAAGCCTGCTGCCCCTGTCCCTTGCTGCAGATTAAGCTGATTTCTTCTTGTCCTACCTTCAGCAGACATGAAGAACAATTGATCACCATCCTCTTTATAACAGCCCTTAACATATCTGAAGACTGCTATTAAGTCTCCTCTCAGTCTTCTTAAGACTAAATTTCACAGTTTCAGGGCAATGGCACCTGTATTCTCCCTCTGTAGTCCATGAAGGGCACCAACTTTTCAGCTTCTGGCTCTTGCTCATCAGCTCTCTTTGGCAGAGACCGGTGTCTCCACTTCCTCCTGACCA